>NC_132936.1:84920000-86170000 GCF_034638445.1 Ciconia boyciana
TGTGCAAAGAAAAGAACACAAAATTCTTTAAAAATAGAATTTCAGATAATTGCAGAGTTAATACATGGAACTAACACCTACAGTTTTTCTGTAACTTTAACTGAAGAACTTACTGCTATTTATGCTCTCTTCTTCTTGGGGGTGGGATGGGGTGTACAGGTCAAAGTAAAAACCATACGGAGGAATTGTCATTGCTATTCCCAGAAATGTAAAAACTGTGCTATAAACCTAATCTCTTGTATTTTTACACCAACCAAAATGAATGTTCAATAAATTCTGAAGATAAATCCTTTTTCATTTAGGTGCTTATAAAATGCAGAAGTTGCAATTCTAGGTAATGAGGTGAAAATGTTAAATTGGTCTAGTTGTTTTATTGGCATTGGGGCTGTCCTGTTTCTTGTCGAGTACATTGGATGAACTATAGCTATTTGTTGATTACAGTGCTAAAACAGAAGAAACAAATGCAAAGAAATAGAAAGAATAAACACTAAGTTATGCTATTCTTATTATCATTTTAGAAATACTAAATACATAAATTCAACGACACGACATGCATGTAGATTCTGAGAATAGCTGATTTACCTATCAAATGTGCTGCTGGGATCAGAAAGATAGTGAAAAGTATTTTCTTGTTTTCAACACCTTTCCTGACATGCAATCAAAGTGGAGTATGCTCTCAGGTTTGTACTCGGGAACAGTGAATGAGTCAGAAAAGCAGAGGAAGAGGGCTTACTGCCATTGTTTCTGTTGTCATACTTGTACCACTGTCCATGTAGCTTCAGCATCATTCAAAACTGGAACAGATCATTTGAAGGGTGCCCTCTGTGGGAGAGGAATGGGCTCAGGAACCCAGCTGAGACAGCAACACCACCAAAGATGTGGAAGAAGGACTAGGGTATCTATTTTTTTTCCAAAGACATTAGTTGGCCTGAAAAAACACATTACCTTTGGCAAAGGAAGACTCTAAGGTAAAGGCACAGAGATCTTTACTGGAATGCCCCTTTGGGGAGCAGCTGCTTTATGCCAGACAGTAAAGCACACCCTCAAAGCCTGTTGCTTGAAGATGCAAGCCATCAGCGTGCCAAAGCATTGACATATTATCCGACTACTTTGATTGGAATATACTAGTGTTACCGACTACCTGTACTTGATTTCTGTAATCTATATCACAGAATCAGAGCGAAGAGTAGTAACATGCTGCCTGCCAAAAGAGTGTACAGAATTACTTAATGTAATAGAAGCAGAGGCATAGCACTGAAATAGCTTATTTATTACTTACTATCGTGATTGTTTTGGTCTTTGTGGTCCCAAAATTCACATTATATTGTTTGAATTAAGTTGTTATGAGACTTTGGAATACGAAGCACATCAGAGATGAACAAATGTAGAAAATGTCAACTAGGGTACTTCGATTTTTTTTATAACCACGGAACTGTGTGAAAGCTATTAGATCTTGTCATACCTGTCTCTATGAAACTGAAGAGCCCTTACTAAATTTCTGTTCCCCAGCAACTGCTACTTAAGGAATATGGTCGAGTCTTTCAGTTTTTGCTGTTAATCTATACACATTGGACACCTCAATTCTTTTTTTTAATATGCTGTGTTCTCTAATTGTTATGGCTTTTCTCTGGATCCTCTTCCAGTTAATTGATATTTTTCTCAAATAGTGGATGTTGAAATAAATGCAACAACAAACGTAGCAGCGCCGAATACTGAGGTAATACAACTTCTTGTTGTGTATGCTTGCTTATGTAAAACCATGCAGCGCACCAGTTCCCCTGGCCCGGTGCCACACCAGCACAACTCGCTGCCGCTCACCGAGACACCCGCATTCTCCTCAGTCGCTGTCTCCCAGGCTGGTGCCCCAGCCTTTAAACGTGGCCTTACTTGTTCAACGCACAGCTTGCATTTAGGCAGAAAAATGCATATTGCTTGCTTGCCTCAAAATGTCCTGAGCAAGTCGGATTTCAGCGATTGATTAGGTGAATTGAACAAACCAAGGGTTTGATCCCAAAGAGGCCCAGCCGGTGTAGCCTGACAAGATCAGGTCCCGTGAACCCGCGCTGCTGGATGCCGAATCCATTGCTTTATCTTAATAATCAGCCACGTGCTGAATCAGTTATAACCGTATCTTGCTCGGTATCAGACTGCCAGTTGTACGGCTTGTCTTACCGCACGCTGCTTTAAAACACTAACACGGCAGCAGCTTCCTGGGGGAGCTTCCCTATCTCCTTACAAGCCCACCGCCAATCTGTGGCTACTCCCCGGCTGGCCGACGTCCCCTCCCCCGGCCCCAACGCCTGCGCACGGCGCCCTGCCAGCGCCCGACCCCGGCGCTCCGCACTGGGCAGGCGAGATCCCCTCAGCGCCGGGCGGTAACGGCCGGAACACCCCTCCCGCCCCGGCAGGCGAGCTCGCACCGCGCAGCCTCTCCTCCCAGCCCCGCCCCGGGCGGCATTGAGGCTGGGCGCCGCGCCTCAGGTCCTGCTCGCCCAATCAGAGCGCCCTCTTCTCGCCCCACGGCGTGCTGGGAGGTGTAGTCCAGCGACGGCAAGTCCGCCCGGCGTGGCTGCCTGGGCGAACTACGCTACCCACAAAGCTCTGCGGCGGCGACACCTCCCGGCTATTGCCCGTGAAGGCGGTGACTTGAGCGGGGCCGAAGATGGGGTTAGGCCAATAGCGGCCAAGCTAGGGCGGCACTGGGGGCTCGAGGCCAATGGGAGCGCGCCGATAGGCCAGATGGGGCGGGGTGACAGCTGTCAGTCCGCGCAGGACGGAAGAGGGGCTGGTGGGGCCGGCTGTGCCTGGAGCTGTTGGTGTCGGCGGTTGGTCCCTAGGCGTGGGTGCGGGCCCGGCCCGGGGCTGCTCCTCCCGCCCGGTGCGTTAGCTGTCCTCCGCCTGCGGCTGCCTCGCCCCCGGCCGAGAGGCGGTGGCTTACTTTAACGGCTGTACCTGCCGCGCGCACTGCCCGCCCGAGCCTTGCGCAGCAACGGTCTCTCGCGGGGCGGGGGCGGCGGGCGGCTGCCTGGCTCCTCGCTGGCAGTGCCGTGGCAGAGGTGCCCCGCTCCGTGGCTGGGCGGGCGGGCCCGCCGTGGTCCCCGCTGCGGAGAGCGCCTCTGGGAGGGCCGAGGGCGGTTTGCGGTCTGTGGCTTGAAAGCACCGCCGAAGGAGGCTGCTCCGTAGTGGGTGTCGCTCCCGCAGCGGCAGTGGGACTTTTGGGGGCATGTGAGAGCTGCAGGCAGTAGCGCTGGGAGGGCAAACCTTAGCTCCAGGAGGCCAGCGTGCTGCTAGGCAGTAAAAAAGCAACTCGGGGTAGGGGGCTTGTGAAAGCAGTGACTTGTGTGTGTTAAGGGTATTGCTTCTGTCTCTGCAGGTCTGTGAGTAGCTCAGACTTCAGTTTTTCCAGGATGACTGCCTGCGTGCCTTCCGATGCGCTGGGTCGAAGAGTCTTGTGTGGCACAGAGTATGCAACTGTGCGCTATGTTGGCAGTGTTCCTCCTACAGCAGGTAAACATCACAGTAGTAAATTACCTTTACCTTTAATGGTTGTTTTCAAAATTCCTGTTATGTTCTTAATTTTTAAAAAATTGTCAAGTAGAATGTGGCAATTTACAAATTGTTTTTTCCTCATTGTTCTTGTGTAAATATGGCAACTTCTGATCTGGATAAGTTGTTTGGTTTTTTTAGAAGTCAGAGTTGTCAAAAGGAGTGTAAGTACTTTTTGTTGAAACTGGTTACGTTTTTATCTTACAGCGGAAAGATCTTAGTGCCTTCCTTTTTCCATTAGTTTTCATGAACAGTCTGTTCCCTGATCTCTCTGTACTGGCATGGTCTGGGAAGGAGAGAGACAGGCAGCAGCAGCAGATCAGCAGACTAGGCACTCCTTTGATAACATATCCAAATTCATGAGGACAAGTAAGTCTCAGCCCAGCTCGCTGAAAGATTTGACCAGTCTGATTGTGAGAGCCCGATATGTGATCTTTGAAAAATTGTGGTGACAGGATGGGTAGATTGCTGATGCTTAGGAGGAGACTAGCCTTGCATACAGTTCTAGAAGAGGCAGGAAGGATGACCGGGGAACTGTAGACTCATCAGCCTCACTTCAGTTCCTGGAAAGATCATGTAGCATCTTCCCTTGGAGTCCATTTCCAAGCCTATGAAGGACAAGATGGTAGTTGGGAATACTTGATACTTGTAAAGAACAAGTTGTGCTTGGCAAATGTAATGACCTTCTGTGATGATATGACTTGGAATATGGACAAAGGGAGAACGGGGGAAGTAATATTCCTTGACTTATTAAAGTGTTTTAACTGTGTGTCTATAAAGAGTCTTATTTGGAAGATGGAGAAATGCAAGCCAGATGAATGGACTGTTAAGTGGGTTGAAAGTCTGCAGGTCTGTCAAGTGAAAAAGTGGTAATGACTTCATATCTGGTAATGCGCGAGTACTGCAGAAGTAAATGCTGGGGTCTGTATTGTTTAACATATTCATCAGTATTTCGGATAATGAACAGTGTTCACCCTCAACTGGCTGATGTGACAAAAGGTAGAATTGCAATCCAGAGCAAGCTTTATGAACTTTAGGTTTGAGCCTAAGAGATTCAAGAAGGATACATTTCCACATGTAGTGTGTAATAAACCCATGTATCAGTACAGACCAGGAAGCACTAGCGACCCACAGGGTCCATTGTAAAGGACGTGGGAGTTAAGGTGGATGCTGTCGTGAACATGAGCCAACAGTGAGCTCTTGTCACAAGCAAGATATGTGTTGTACTGGGTTACCTTAGAATGATGACCACGGCCAGCAAATCAAAGGAAGCTGTCATCCCCCTCTGGGGGCAGGGGTTCTTGATAAGGTTGCACTTGGAATAATGTATCTGGTTTGGGACCATCCCAATTCAAGTGGGATGTGGATAAACTCGAGAGGATCCAATGGAGGACTGCCAAGGTGGTCAAGGGCATAGACCACATGTGTGTTGTGAAGAGAGGTTGAGGGATCTGGGCCTGGTTAGTGTGGTGAAGAGAAGACTAAATGGCCTCTAATAGCTGCCTGCAGCTGTTTGACAGATGGTTACAAAGATAACAGAGCCAAATTCTTCTTACTAGTATTAGATTATATAATAAGGGACAACGTCGATAAATTGTGGCTGGAAAGGTTCAAATTGGACAGCAGGAAAATCTTTTTCTCTACAGAAGTAATGCAGCACTGGAATAGGCTGCCCAGATAAGTAGGAATCTTTCTCTCCTTGGAGATTTTCAAGATCTGGCTATGTAAAGACTTACCTGGCTGGCCTGTTTTAGTGCTGGTGATAATATCCTGCTTTGAGAGAGAAGGTTAGGCTAGATGAACTTCAGAGGTTCCTTCCAACCATTATTTCTATGGCTATGATGCCATAAATTTGAAAATGTCTCTACCATATTTTTCAGGAATTTGGCTTGGCGTGGAATGGGATGATCCTCAGAGAGGAAAGCATGATGGTACCTATGAAGGAACACAGTATTTTAAGTGCAGGTGAGTTGATTCACAGTGTTGGCATGTCACGCGTATTGACAAGATGGTCATGGGAAAATGCCCTGTTGCAATTTTTAGGGCAAACCCTTTTGTTATCAGTTGTCTGATATTAAAAAGATAATAAATCTGAATGTTGTGACTAGCTATGCCACCATAAAGGCTGTTGTGTTGTTATTAATCCAGTTACAGGGATTAGAATATGGTAAATACTTAGAAAATACAAGTCATGTTTTCAGAGGTGTGTAATAAAGTGTGACTTTTGGATGTTACTAATATTACCTTTAGTAGGTTTAGACCTTCTACTTTAGTAAGGAAATCAGTATTTCCTACCTACCTTCCTTAGGTAATTCTGAAGTGAAATATTGGTCCATATTAACTGCCTCAAATATAGTTTAGATTTGGACTTAAGATGACTTGCATGTATCTTGTTAAGGGAAAATACCAAGTTCCTGATAATGATTTCGATATATTTGTATCACTGAGGAATTGTTAAGTATGTTCGCTTGCATTTAATACATGCAAAACACAGTATAGCTGTGGGGGGTTTTTTGAGTATATACATGCATTACATTCAAGTTTAAAGACTCGAGCACTTAACATGTTTGAAATTGGGGAATACAGGACTCTAGGGTTGATGCTAACAGCAGCAAGCTGTTGATTTCCATGTCGAAGACACTGCAGCAGCTAAAAGTTTGAGAGTAATAACTGGATGAATTCATAGAACAAAAGTCATCAATGCTCTTAAATACCAAGGGCTGCTAGCTCAATAAGTTCCTGAGCACTGAAGTGGTGAAGGATGAGAGACTGTTCTGTGGCTGTATCGTTAAAATACTTGCCCTGTTGTCGTATTTTTCCCAACCATTTTCTATTGGCAGCTTTTGGAGAAAGGATGTGGCGTTACATGGATGTTTGTTTTGACCACTGGATCACAGCCAGTCTTACATGAATGAGATGAAATTGAGAGATTTCTAGGTCTCTTTCCACCTCCTACTTTCCAAGGCTGGTAATAACTGTAAAAGGGTCGTTTGATTACAGTTTGTTCCTAACTGTTCAAGTGCTCATTCAAGTGAAATGAATCTAATATTAATCAAATCCTGTGACAGTGAGTGCTCAGAATTAATAGAAGGCTTTTGAAAATACAAAAGAAAGTGACAAACCAAGAAAATAAGTTAAAAGTTGTCCGTGGTCTTGCTTGTGGATGTGTTTTTGCTTTGGTTTGTTGGAAAATGTAAGACTTTTCTCTGAAATTAATTCCTCATGGAAAAAGTTAAAACAATCGATGAGAGGATAAGCAAATCATCTTTTTTTTCAACTTGCATGTAAATGAAAGTCATAAGAATAGCTGGATGAAGTCAGTCCAAAGATTTGTCTTGCTTAGTTTCCTGCCTCTGATGTTGGCTAAGAGCAGATGACTGGAGAAGTGTGAAAGTACAAGAAAAGTACATAGTGACAGTTTTCCAGAGTCACGCTAGCTTTGGCTAGTCATGGTTCAAAGATTTTTCCAGACCTAGAGGTGGTGTGTTTGTACATGTACTTTGTTTGGCTCTCAATGGATGATTCAACAGAGAAAATTTGTTAGGAGAATTTCCTCCAAAAGAATAATTAAAAGCATGTAGTAACAGTGCATGAGTTTGCTAACCTTTGAGCATGTGTTTTCAGCTTGTGAAAATTGAGATAATTTTAATTTTTATGAGTAGATGAGTCTTGTCACTTTCTCATCTGAATATAGGAATATGGTATGGAAGGAACTTAGAACTTGCTGTAAAACGTCACAAAGAAGAAAAAACAAAGAGAGATTAAAATTATTATTTCTACATTGTGGGAAAAGTAGGTCTAGTTTTGTATCTGCCAAAAGGTCTTCTGGAGACAAATGGAACTCCCTGAGGTAGCAAAGGAGGCTGCTGTATTTGTATTGAGACCTGACAGCAGTTCAGGGCTTGTTGAAGAATATACTTCATTATCAGTTCAGATCAAAGTTGTTCTCAAGCCAGCAAGTAGAGCCGTTTGGTCTCAGACTGAATCAGCAGAAGAATTTATCTATTAAAGAATTAGAAATTAAAAAGTAGCTATTTTGAAATCCTTTCTGGGAATACTCTTTCTTACCTGTAGACAAACAGGCATAAACAGGGAAGGGGCAGATTACGTTCAGTAGTGCAAATCAGAATTCTTAGTCTGTATCTTCTTGACTTCTACATTTGTGTAAGGTGAAAGCCCTAGAGACCTCATTATCAGAAAATAAGATGATAAAACAAAATTTGTTCTTTAGAAAAATAAAGAAAGGAAAAAAAAAACCAACTGTGAGGACTGGATATCTTTTTGCTTGTATCTAATAATAATAATAAAGCAAGGCTTAAGGAGGATAAGCACACTTAATGCAAGAAAAAAATTCAACATTGCTGGATTTTTCTTAGCTAAAGAAATGGAAATTATGGTCTTAGAGCAACTATGTCTTTTGAATGAATGTATTAGCAGAAGTTGCTTCTTAAAAGCTTTGAGTTTAATTGAAGCAGTTTCCAAGTTGAAGCTAGTTATGTTCTGCTGTAGGAGAAATAATAAAAATAATTGGCTGGCCATTCTGAATCTCTCTGGACAGAAGAAGCAATTGAACATGTTGTGGATGTCTTTCAGAAACTTGAGTACTTTACATTTGTGTGTGTATAATATTTATATATATATGTATAGACTCTTGATTTTCTACCATTAGTGTGCTCCCAGGAGATGAGATCTCAGATAGTGATCTCAAGTCTTATTGTAAGAATCAACGTTTTTTAGTGAAGCTGCATATACCCATAACAAATTTAAATGTAGTGATCTTTAAACATGTTGTTCTTACAATACCTGTTCTTTGTACTCTGCTTTGTTCCAATCAGAGAAAGTCCTTCTGGAGTCTAAGAGAATAAAAGTTCTAGCAGTCAGCCGTGACTCACAGACATAACTTTCTGTGTGAAGACTGGTTTGTAGTTCATGTACCAATTGTGAAGACATAGGCAAGCTTAAGTAAAAAATGGTTACCTTATTTTATCAAAAAGATGCTTAAAAAAAACCAAAACAAAACAAAAAAAACCCCAGAACCTAAAATGTCACCTCTTTACTACTACTGTGGGATGCGGGGTGTGTTATGTTTCTTTACATAATATATATATACAAATAAATAACATTTTGGTTTTTTTTTTTCCCCCCCTCAAACCTTATCGGTAGTATCCTTTGCTTACAAGCCTACTTTGCTCATTCCCTGAATTCTGATAAGCAGAAGCAGCTGATGGAGTAGCTTGTACTGTAAACAAATGCAATAGGAGGACATTTCTTAATTCCTTTTAAGGTAATTTTGAAAAGAATGCTTTTTAAAAAAATAATAAATCTTTGAGTGATGTTTCAAAATGAGATCATAAGAGGAAAATAAAACTGAATTTGAGATTCTCGTTACCAGAGGATATTCTTTGTAGTCCTTACCTGGGTAGATCAGTAGGTCTGCTTACAGCTATATGTGGTCTTTGTAGTAATTTTTTTGGAAATATGACCTAAACTTTTATGTTTCATGGCAGTATGTTTATCTAGGTCATATATTATGTGGTGCTAATTAAACTTCTTAAGAATACGAGAACCAAAGAACAGAACAGCTGTACTGCAAAATACGTTGACATCATGAGCATGTTCATCAACTCTGGATTAGCTGGAAATGGCAATGCATTACTCTAGTGGCATTTTTGTGAATTTTTTTTCCTGATAATAAAGTCTTGTTTCCTAATAACTGAGGAAACTATTATTTTAGCTGTCAGTTGCAGTAGTGTATCATGTAATTAAAATAAGCTGTGTTCTACAGTCCCTCAAGAGAAATGAGGAGTAATCAAGCCTTAAAATAGTAGTAAAATTTATATACAGCTTTTGAAACATGAGTATGCTTTCAAGTAAGTTCTTGTCCCACAAACCCAGTCACACAGTTGTATGCATGTGCTCCCCTGGGAGATGTGGGTTACAAGCACATGCACCTCCCCTGGGAATGCGAGTGCCTTAGCTGCACCCACCTCCTGTGGGAGACATGGGTGCTCCAGCTTCTGTGTCCCTGCGCTCCTTCCTGCAGTCTATTAATGTTCATGCTGGTAGAAAGCACCCCTGAGGTCACACGTGCACACTGAGATGTGGGGCATATATGTTGCTCCCCACGATGTCTGTCCTTGCAGACTCACCTACAGGCTCACCTTGGCAGCTGACCAGGAGGCAGCTCTGTCTGGCCTAGGCAGAGATGTGCTGCTGCTGGTGGCGTGTCTTTTGATGGCATCAAACCAGGTTTTAACTGCTGCTCTGGTACCCTCTTCTTTCTCCCCACAGTTACAGATGTTCAAGTTTCTTTTATGCTTCCTGTCAAGTGGAGTCCTCTGCCCCCCCCCCCCCCATCCCCCCCCCCCCCCTCGGTTTAATCTGGCAGAAGGGTCATCTTCCTCCTTAGCCATCCTCTCGGTCAGTTTTCGGTATTCCATTCACACATACTGTAGACACGGGCATTACTATTTCAGCAGCTGTTTTTATCCTTGCCATTTTGCTGGGGAACATGTGTGGATTCCCCAGCAGTAGATGACATACTTCTCTGCTTATCTCACAAGATGGGAGTAACATTCTGCTGTATCACACATTTAGAGTACTTTGAGTCATAATTGAAAGGAACGCATCCCCCCCCGCTAAAGAATATGTTTCGTTCTTCCCAGATCACTTTCCAGAATAATTTGATATTTCAGCAGATACTGTTACTAGAAGCATTGACCATACTAAATTGTAATCTGTTTCCCCAGGTTTGACTTTCACAGCAAGCCAGAGAAGTGGAGGGAAGTATAGTAAAGCTTGTTTCTGTGATGTTTTCAGCCTGGCAGAATTGCTTCTCAGATCTTTGTGGCCTTTTTTCCCCCCTTTGTGTTAAGTTTTCTTCTTGTGGGAACTTTGACTTTTGTATATTTGTGTAGTCCCAAAATCCCAAGTTATCCTGGCGGAGGCATTACATGTTTTCAGTTTTTCCTTCTTCAGTGAGTTTTATAAGTTGCATATGGACATGTTTTTAAATTTACAGACAGCAGTTGTGACCAACCAGATGTTCCTGTTGGCATGAAATTTATGTTCCTGCCCAAAACAAGATCTGTTTATATTAAATTAGACTATCTCTCCTTCAAGAATGACAGATTCACCTCCAGGTATATCTACTTAGAGCACAAACAAACTCTTCAAATACAGGAAGATGTCAGTATCATTTTAGTGTCTATGAAGAAAAAGTGATTGCCATTTAGCAAGGGGAAAATGTGTTCCCAAGATTCCTTTTAGCCTCAGAAGGTCTTGGTTAGGAAGTTTTGATTGTTTCACTGTGTGTTGCTGTACCCATCAGAGACTTCTGCTCTCTGCTGTCCATAGAACAGTGTTGAAACAAAACTGTTGTCCCTAACCACTGTTCAAATGTGTCCTGTGCACCAGCAGAACCTTAAGATAGCATCTGGAACTGCAGATGTCTGTCTGTCTGTCTTTCCTTGTTTTGTGAAAGCTCAGACTCAGCTTTCATGTCTGTTTGACTAAGGTAGACTTGGAAGAACTTCAAGTACTTGCTGATGTTTGCAAAGCTTCTGCTGTGCAGTCAGGAATTTGATACACCATAGCGGATTAGTGTTAGGTGTCACTTATAAGCATTGTTTGATGCCATAGCCTGTTCTAAAGCTTGAAGGGTTTTCTTTACTGCAGCGTGTAGGTTCTTCTAAAAGAAGTCTGGTCTGTTGAGCACCTTGCCCTAAAAGGAAGAGATCTGTTCAGAGCCTATCTAGAAAAGACGTGCATCGATCCAACCGGCTATATTTTATGACACCTTATGAGCTTTGTAGTGTGTGTGCCCCAGTCATGATGATAATTGCCTTGAGATAGTAATTATAAACAGCCGGTACTGGGCAAAGAAGCCCTTCCATCCACCTTTGCTATCTAGGCTGATAAAGCTGTGATCTCTCTCCTTGGCTCAGAAGCTTGCTTCTGCAGTCAGGCAGCTCAAGTGTGTAACTGTTGGCAGAACACAGTTTATGTACTACTGTGTTATTCTTCAGATACTGAGAAGTGTATGCATGTGACATTTCTCTGGCATATGAAGAGCCATCGTGTACCTGTAATGATGAGCAGTGCCGCCACTTTGTTTTACATTAGCAAAGAAGTATGATGCCAAATTTCCTCTTTATTCAGCGAAATGGTTAACCAGTGGAAGCTGATAGCTAATCTAAATTTTAATGAGTATCTTTCAAGGGCCCTGGGCATGCTAGGATGGGCTGTATTGCTTCAGGCTACTGAATCATGAATAGGATTCAGGATACAAGCTGACTTCTGAGATTGGGGTCAACCTCTCTATTTTAAAAGTCAGTAAGAAGTGTCAGTATTAACGAGAGCCAGCTGGTTGTCAGAGCCCCACTTGGGCATATTCCAGATTTTCTGCTTAAGAAAATTGGAGCATATCTTCTACCACTTCATTTCTGCACAGTGTTTTGTCCTGGCTGCAGACATTTTACACACATGGGAGCAAAATCCCTGTTCTCAGACTTCTGAATGTTCAGGTTAAGTCAGGTTGATCAGTAGTCCGCAGGTTCTTCCATCTCATGATATGCATGCTGGATGACTCTTTGGATTAGGATTTATCTGTTTCGTTCCCAGTTATGGAGACTGATTGCTAATAGGTGTGCTTTTTCATGAGTCCAGGTGCTGTACATTAGTTGTTTGATATGTACATATGGCTTGTACAGTTCATATTCCCTAGTGTGAGAGTTAACACAGGCAGGGTATTTTAGGGAAAACGAGTTACAGGTAAGTGACCTCTCTCCTTGAACACACTATCATTTTGCCTGAAAATAGGTTCCTATTGCAGTCTCCTTTTCTGTCCTTCTCTGTGACAGTTCTTGAAAAAGTAGATCAATTTAATAGAATGGAACTGAAAAAGAAACTTAGGCTGTGGAATGGATTTGAGTATACATCAGATAAGATAGCATGCATAGTGCTTGGAAGCGATAGGATCAGAGGAGGGAAACCCTATGACCTTGCTATGATAAAAAAAAAATAGAAGGGTCTTGAGAGAGAAATGCACCATACTTTTCCTGTAGCTTCAAATGACAAGGGGCAAGGTAGCTAGTTTCCTTCGCATTTTTTCTTAGGGATAGAACTGGCTCCTGCAAAGACAATGAGGAAGGAGATGCCAATAGAAATGGTGACCTGAGAGGACAGAAATGGGCTTAGGAATGGGTATGGTGATGGAGAGACCCAAAGGGCTTGGCTACAGCAGGGATAAATAGCATGACAGGAGGGATGCAGTTGTGGGGGTCTAGATGAGCTCTGGTGAGAGGGTTGGGGAGAGCAGAGGAAGAAAAGTAGCAGAACTGTTGAGTGCAGAGGGAAGTGATGACAAAATGGGGAGAATCAAGGTGATAGGAAAAAGGACAGGAGATGTCAGAATAAACATACAGCAGGACCTTGGGTGAATTACAGATGCAAGTTTTCTTTCCAGAGCCCCACTTAGAATCCTGCACTATCTGCCATCTATGAAGCTGTTTGACTTAATTAAATGCAAAAGTGGTAGATATACTTCGCAGGTAAGAGATGTTATAGTTAAGATGGTGAAAATGTCATTTACTGGTTTAAGAAGTGGTGTTAAGAAAGTCACATAGTTTTTACATTTGAGGAAGTTAAACATTTAAACTCGCCAAACATTTAAAGCCAGCATTTAAACTAGCCAAATACTTGCAAGCTATGAATAACTTCAAAGGAATGGAAGAAAAGACTTAAGAGAAGGTTACTGGATTAAAAATGTAGAGAATTGAAAATGCTTATCAAACATGAAATTACACACTGGATTTACGTCCTCTAAGAGTATGCCTTTCTGCTTGTTTTGTAGTCATAGCGCTCTAAACTTGGTCAATACAAAACTAGACTGAAAATATTTTTAAAGTAAATAATACCTAGTTTCTACCCAGATCCTTCTTTAGGATATGAGAGTACTTAAATAAGCATTAGAAATGTTAATGAATGAAACTGGCACAGGCAATTTCCAGTACTGATTTTTTTAATAAAAATGTGAATATATGCTGCCCCAGCTATTCCATCTACTTGTAATAGGTCCATAGGATTCAGGGTCTCTAGTTACTGTTTTTCTGAGAGAATTTTGAACTCTATAGCGTTGGTGGTTTATATTATGGTTTGTTAATTAGCCACTTGACATTTACATGCTGTTTTGAAAAGAGGAGTTTTATTTACATAAGTGATTTCTTCCTCCCGGGTACTTTCCAACCAAAGTCTGTACTCTTCTCAGCTGGAAGGCAGACAGGTAATCACAACTACCAATTTTCTTCCTGCTGTTTTCTGGCTGATCCTCCTATCAGATCATCCATCTGCTCTGTGATACCGTTCCCACAACTTATCTCTGCCAGTTCTTCCTCGATACTGTGTTTCCTTGCTAACTTTGATAGAAATTGTCCAAGCAATTGCACGGCAAGAAATTGTCATGCAATAAAGTTTTTTCAGTGCTCAAGAAAAACTGAGAAACTTCATAGGACTGTGTAGAACATACATTAGCTGGATAATTCTGTTGAATATTCAGTTTCAAAATTGTTACCGAGTTAGTATCAGAATTTTTGAAAGTCTGAGTTTGTGTAAGAATTCCAAGTGGTACAGTTTGCATCTTGTGTCATTTGTGTGGATGGAAGGACAAGGCTGCATTTTCTTAGAATTACAAGCTAATTATTCAAGTCAAATATAATGAGGCAGTGACTATTCTGAGTATTGCTATGCGCCTTAGGCTGTGGTAAGACTCCAGATGCATTTGTTGTATGATTTAGGTAACTTTGTGTCTATCCATAGGTAGAAACTCAATTTTCTGGAAAAACTGAGTTCATAATGAGTTTGGAAACAACAGAGCAGTTATTTCTAATAATGGCACTGACATTGTCATTTTGATGTGTAAGTACATTTGGAGATGTGGTGCTTCAGTTCTCGTGGCATCTCACAAATGTGAACTCGTTGGGTCAAATACCATCAAAGATACTTCACAAGTCTTACCTGGTCTCGCTGAGTGGGGACAGTGATGTCTTAAAATTAGCCTGTAGAATTGCCTTTTGACTGCTTTGGTTCCCAGTATTTTAAAAAAGTAATAATCAGTACTTTTGAGACTAGTCATTCTTATGATAACTTTTCATATTTTACCTTTTCCTGGCTGCTCTGTTCTAGGCATCCTAGAGGAGGATCATTTATCCGGCCAAACAAGGCAAATTTTGGAGTAGATTTTCTTACTGCAGTGAAGGATCGATACGGATTGAATGATGAGCAAGATATTCAACATGGGACAGAGAATACATTTGTATTTGGAAAGAAGAGTGTGGAATTTGTTGGCATGGATTCTGTTGCAGAACAACAAAGGCAAGTGTAATATATGAAAATCTAAGATACACTCTTAGCGATTGATTAGTCGAGAAGTAGTTCAACTGTAAGGAAAGGAAGCTGTCTGCCTTGCATATAATACTGTCATATCTCTAAAAGTAAGGCAAACTGCGCTATAGTGGAAGAGACAAGAAATCTTCCTATTGTGGCTTCATAATTTACATGTTTTATGGATAGGAACTGGGATTATGTCATGTTTGAGTGCTCACAGTCCTCATTTTGATTTCACAAAGTAGGAGGTGATGATATTTGGGGAGGAATGAGTGAGATAAATTATCATCATATTGGCAATCATTATATGCATGCATAGTCCTTTTTAAATAGATGTATTTTAATATTTTCTTAATATTGTACAGTATTATTTCATCTTTGTTTATTCGTATCAGTAATGACCTTGTAACTAAGAGAGAGAAGGCAGAAAGTCACTGTACTGCTAGTGAAGAAGTCTTTCAGTCAGTTCATGTCATGTTCATTTATCTGGAAGGGTAAGAAAGGGAGTAACTTCATGATGTGTAATAGATTGCAGTTTTAATGACCTCCAGCAGTAGAGAGGTATCAGTTCAGTAGGTGGCAGTCTCTTTCTGAGCTGATATTCCACAACTCTTCTCCCTTTGTCTCCCAGAACATACTAAGCAGTCAAAAATACTCTTTTTTTTTTGTCCTTTTTGATAGGTGATACAAAGAATGCCCAAATAACTTAGAACCTCTTGCAAAAAGTATTACAAGAAACCTGTTTAACTTGGAACCTCTAATTAAATTCCAATTTGCCTAGCTATATTTTGTCTGTTTTATCACTCTCATTTTCAGTTGGATGAGGGTTTGTTGGGGTTTTTTTGGGGAGTGGGGGTTGTGGTTCAACTAGACCTGTTTTGTAGTAGCAATGTAAAGGCAAAAAATAGAGGAGATGTATCTGTTTTCGAGTAAGAAAGACACTGCGATGTAGCAATCTGCACATTGCTAATTCTAAAGGAGACGCTATGTATGAAAAGGATATTATTTAGTTGTAACAACCAGGTATTTATATAATGTACCTATTTCTGTTTGAAGATCACTTAACAGAATGTTCTTTCTCATTTAGCCAACTGAACCAACTGGTAGATATCTCAGTGCGTGAGTGTGCAGTGAGCCATGCTGGTCAGAAAGAGGAAATCAGCAGAACATGTGCTAGTATCCTTTTTTGCTATATTGCATGATACCACAAATAAAGTACATATTCTAGCATTCCAAGTGTTCACGTCAATGAATGATAATTGTATCCTTTTATTAAAAAATGTTTAAAACTGCAGTGTATGTTTAGAAGTTTAATGCAGTGTTTACAGAGTTAAAAAGTAGATGCCTACAATTTTTGAGAGGGAGTGCAAATTGTGGATAAAAATAGAAATATCGTCATAGGTTGGTACTGTGACTGCAATTTCAGAAGGCTCCAGCAATTGTTGTTTTTGTTTTTTTTTTTTTAAATTTAACTCTAGAATAGGTAACCCCATAAAAATACAACTGATATGTTCTATAGGCATCAGAGGTTTCCAATATATAATAAATAATGTGTTTGATATACTGCATGTTGTAGCAATGTTACAGAAATACAAAGCAGGTATTATCTGTTCATTTATAAGGCCTGGTAAGAGTTCCTGTCAATACAGAAATTAATCCATTTTAGGATTTGTAAAGTTAAGCTCTTTTATAAAACTGTGAGCCATTTCCATACCACAAATCAAAATAAAATTTGCTGTAACTGAGCAGTAGTATCTCTTAGCCCAAACAAGTGTAATCTATTTCTGTTTATTTGATTCAAAAGCAAACCCTAATTCTAATTTCTGAAAAAGGAGGTTCAGATTTGAGATGTTTCTTTTTCTTAATGTGAAATTTCAGATATCAGGCATATAAATCTATCAAAAAATCTGATATCATCTTGGGAGACAGTAACAGCTATTGCTTCTCAAGTTCAAAAGCTGGAAACACTTATTATCAGGTATAAATATTCATATGTGGGTTTCTGTTCCTTTGGGGTAGGGACAAAAAAGAGGCTTTTTTAGATACAGGGTCAGCTTTCTAAAGGTAACTGGATGCCTCAATGCCCATTTTAATGGGAGCTAAGTTTTTAAATACTTTTTTTTTTAAAAAAAAAAATCTTGTCCTCAAACAACTCATGTGTGTGCTATATTTTTCAGACATCCCTTTTCAAGGAAAGACTAGAACCCTAGGAGTTTAGCATCTATGTAAAACTAAATTCTGGAGGAGTGCTTGGGACAGATGGATGTTGACTGGAGTTTTGTAAAATTAGAAAAATCACAGTTGTCTGAAAAATAGAATATAGATTTCAGCCATTAAACATTTACAGGAATTTAGGCATTTGTCAATGTGTTCTACATAACAGATCTCATCATTTTTATGCAAGTTTGCTTGTTGGCTAGGGAGACTGGGTTAAAATGCGTTATAGATTTCTACAGGGTGCTGTAGACTCTTGTAAGCAGTTAGACTGAAAGTAAAAAAAAATTACTCAGACTACTTTTATAGAAATGAGGAAACAGGGAGTATGGAAACTTAGGTTTACAGCGTCATAAGATGCCCTTATACACTTCTGTGACATCTAAGACAATTAATTCTCTTGATTTTAAAGCTTAGTTTGCCCCAAGGCAGAACTGACTTGTGTATGCATCCACGTTGCATGTGTGCGGTTAGTCTGGTTTGCAGCAAGGAGACCAGCTTTACAGCAGACATTGCCAAGTTTGCTGTGCATGTGCCGCAGGTCAGACTCTCTGGATACTTGTGCGTAGGGTCTGCATGGCACTGGCAGGGTGCTGGGACTCTGCTGGCAGATGGGCCCTTTGGAAGAAGCCAAGACCTTGAGGTGGCACTGCTGCAGGAGTTTGCAGCCTGCCTGTGAAAGCACTAGTAACACATCTTTATCACTTAAAAATCTCACTTAGCATTTTTTTAGTTAGGTTTAGCAGTAGCTATCTGTTTGCCTTCTGGGTTTGCAAACCTATTTGGGTTTTTTTCATGAGGTTAGAATTTTTTTTCTACATGGAAAAACTGTAAAATAATTTCTTTTCTTTATTTTAAAGTCATTCCAAGTGTCTTAAGACTTTATCTCTGCTTTTTGTTACTGTTCATATATTCTGACTGCCCAGGCAAGTCTTAATTAGGAGCCCACTTTTGTTTAAGAATGATGCTTTACCAACAGTGTCTTGACACCAAACTAAAATATCCATAATGCTTTAACCAAACCTTAAGTGTCCCAAGACCCGGTCTGTTCCTGTCCTGAAATGACGCTTATAAGAACTGTGGATCAGGGTGACAGACCTAGGGGAAAATCTCTTGTACAGTGATGACATTGGAAAAGGAGGGAGGATGTTGTTAAATAAAGCTGTAATTCTGTCGAAACAAGAAAGAATTTACAAAATAATTCCAAAATAAAGAACATTTCTAGTACACACCTGTACACTGTAGCTGGCACGTGCCAGAATAATTTTCTGGTGTGAATTAACACAATGGATTAAAGTTTGTAAATACGGAGCAGCCTAAACCACTACTTTTGAGAAGTTATAGCTGTAACTTTAGGAAGTTTGTTTTATTGTCAAGGTTAACACCTTGACTGCTGACTCTAAGCAGAGTTGTTCAGCTGTTTTGGAGGTCGTACTAGTCATTGAAGACAGCAGCAGGGCAATAGGACTGAAGGCAGAAACCCAAAATAGGACTTTTTTTAGTCTTGGAGATCTGTGTTGAGATTAGCAGCTTCCAAAGCCTTCATTGTACAGTACACACAATGTAGCTAAAACAATTGAATTGTTTTAGCTCAATTGAAATAAGTACCAAGTTAATTTAACAAAAAAGTGACCCCAGTTTTTCTATTTGTTCTTATAGTTAATGTGACAAAAATGTATTTTTTTAAAATAGTTGTAGGTGTTCCATTTTCTTCAATATTTAGCACTGAACAGCTGTTTGCAACCTGGGTGCTATTTGTAAATCTAAATTTACCTAGAGCGTGTGTTGTCATGACTTATTATTAGCATCCATGAGAATACAGAGAATTTATTTTAATTCACCTAGAATATTTTTTTTCAGTTTTTCATTGTTGAGAAGTGTAGTCTAGACTGAAGGGTTTTCGGAAGTTATTTGTGATAAAATTGGGAAGCAAAATGGAACTGATGCTGGAATCTGACACTTATGACTACAAGCTGAAATAGTCTGAATTTGGTTTTTTTATTGTTTTGACCTTCTGTTTACTTTAAAAAAGAAAGACATTAGCGGGTCAGTCTGTTACTGAATTTTTTGTGCCAGGAATGTTGGAAGAAGAATAAAAGTGATTAGCCATCAACCAGCTCTCTAAGAGCTTGTTTAAATGGGGAAATTTAACCCATAAGTATAACTACACCGAGGGATTTTTTTATCATAATATGCAGGTAGATCAGACCTTAGGAAAGAAATAAAAACTTTTATTTGAGGGTGAGTAATGAAAACTAATTTGAAGACTGCAGATTTGAGAATCTTTTAACTATTTTATAGTGATATTTTGCTACCGAGAGTGGATTTTACATCCTTTTGTTTTACTGGGGTCTAGATAGTCATGCAGGCTCTTTATTTTCAATCGACACTAAGGAGTTTAAGCCCAAAATCTGACTTTGTTTCCTTTAATATTAATGAAAATCATTATTTTCATATTCAAAACTTAGGGGAGGAAAAGGAGGGGAAGGAGGCCACAGATGAACAAATATGCAATCATGAAGTAGGAAAGTAAATTAGGAAAGAGTACATTGGAATGTAACTAGAAGGATATTTTATAATATTTTAAAATATGTGACACCTTGGCAGTGACTTTTAAAATTTTTTTGTGTGTAAATTGTTTTTGTCTTTAATATGTAATTCCAAATTAGTGACTTAAATAAATGCAATTATTCATTATGCTAATAATTATTATTTTTACACAGTGAAAACAAAATGAAATTTCCAACTACATCAACTTCTGTATCCAGTGTATTTTCAAAATTGAGGATTCTGGCACTTAATCAAACTGAGATAACATGGACAGAGGTAATAACCTTTCCTGGTTTTGTTTTTATTTATATTGCTAGGTTTTTGAAGCAAGGAAAGCACAATAAACATTTATGTATTATATTATTCTACTGAAATGTAATGAACCTTAGAAAAGGTGCTGTGGCGTAACTGTATTAGTTACGTAGTAACTAATGTAGTTCCTACATAATGTAGGAAGTTATATTGGCAGAGGAGTCTAATAAGAAACATTTAACTTCATCTACATTTGTAAATTACCAAGTCAAGGTAAAGCAGTTGGAGTATAACATAACTTCATGTCCCAAAGCTTTGTGTAAATGAAAACTTTGTGTTCCCTTGTAGTTATTAAAGGTTTGTCTGTATTGTTATGCATGTAATAGAACAAATGCAAATGGAACGAACATATGTACTGACACAAGGTACTTGTTTTGGCATCACTTTGCATCAGCGGGAGATTGGGTTAGTATCTTTGCACATACTGACAATTCTTGAAATACGTGATGCCTGGTCATATGCAACACAGATATAGCAAAGAATAAACAAAGCTCTGATTTGGTTCAGGGACTGAAACATGCAAACATTTAAATGACTCTCCCCTAGTCCTAGGAATGATGTCCTATTAGGAATGAAGTCCTGTTGTCAAATATGTTAGCAGTGGGCCTTTTTTCAGAGATTGGGCTTATGAAGCACATCTCAGTAGTGCCATGTTACTTATAATGGTTTGTAAATGCCACCCCATTATTTGGATTTCTCGGGGGCAGTTTATGTATGTACTGCATTGTGAAATTACCTGGATTTTCAGATTTTTGCTGCCAGCCACTATCCAGTAATAAAGCACTTACCAAAACTGGGGCTGGAGTTAAGCAGAAAGAAACTTCTTCATTCTCTTCTTTTGCAGCAAGGCTAGAGGAGGGTCATCGCTATACTTTTTTTTAGTGTCTATTCACTGTGCTCTTAAACCATCAGTGGGGTTTATGCTAGGACAGCTGATAATCCTTCCATAACAGCAGCAATACGAATGGTGAAGTGAATGGAAGAATTAAGTGGCTACAAACACTTCAAATGTCGTCTAGTGCTCATCAGAGTAAATCTGTGCATTGTGGTGTTTAAAATGTTGGCAGCTGCCAGCAGCTCTCCATACCAGCAGGGCTGAAAGGCTGGTTGGAGCCATTGCTTCAGGCAGATTAGAGTTCTCTAGGGCTTTCAGAGAGAAGCCCCTGGTTAGTCAGAGCAGTTTAAAATTACATAGCTTTTGCTTTCGTTTTTGAAACTCTGCTCTAGCTGACAATTCATCATAGGCGGTAAAGACATTTCTGGTTCAGAAATCTTTTTTAAAAAATTGAAATTTGTTCGATTCATTCCCTTATAAGTGGGGAGACATAAGCCTGTGTTTAAAAGTGGTGTTCCAGGGCAGCCAAACAAAAGGGAGAAAATAAAGGGACCTACCTGACAGTAATACTCTGTGAACAAACCACTTGAAAATGTTACTACTTAGGCTATATGGGGAGTTACTTTGAAAAGTCAACTTTTTAATAGAATATAATAATGAATATGATCCAGGCAAAAGAGAAGTACAGTGATTGTCAATGGGAATATAAGCGAAGTCTGAAAATCCTAGAAATGTTTTAATTAAAACAGTTTAATGGTGAACAGCATTTCAAAATAACTTATTGTCATATGTAAGAATATATGGCATGGGGATAGTTTTAAAAAAGAAGAGAAGAGTTGTAGGTTTTTTTCATCTGTTCGTCTGTTTTGAAATATTTTTCACAGTAGAGGGACATGCTTACCTGTTATGCAATTATGCATATCTCCACATTTACATGCCTTGAGCATCAGTTTTCCAAAAAGTTCTTTCATTAGTGTATTATAAGCATATGTCTAAATAAATCTGAGATTTCTATTAATATATCAGTAAAACAGCTTATTAGTGCATAATTGTCAATTGATTCTTCAAAACATAACATAGAACCTTCAAGGGGGAAAGATGTCCTGTAAAATATCTTAGTTAGAAACTATTGACTTAGAAATTGAATTAATGCATTTGAGAATAATGAATTCATATTTATGGCTCCAAAACCATTTTTTCTTATTCAGCACTTAGATCATAATGTTATATTTGTTATTCTGTTTTCAAACTAAGATCTTACATTTATAAAATAATCTACTATTATACAGGGTAAAAGAAAAATCTGGGTTAGAGCAGAGGTGCAGGATCATGTTTCTGACACTGGCAAGTAGCAGGTAGTTGGGAAAAATTCTAGGCAAAGGGCAAGCATATGGTAAGAGCTTCTTAGAAAGTAATCCAGAGTTCTGGGGATTCCCGAGCTGGAGACTATATCTCTGTATTTAATTAATCTTTGTGGATTGTTTCCTGATTTATCTAATTGTATTAAGAACCCATTTGAAAATTTTGATATCCACATCTTTTAACATCAGTTTAATTATGTGCTGTATGAAGAACTACCCTTTTTGGTTTTTGATCTTGCTGCCTGATAATTTAATTCAATAATTCCCAATATTTTATATGCAAGTAACTGAGAACAGCTATTCTCTGTTTCATAGCTTTGATGATTCTTGTTAAGCTTCTTTGTGCCTTTCCCATTTGTATTATTTGCTTCCTGGGATAGAGAGACTAAAAATATAGGAACATCATGGACTTATATGGTGACAGTTGTTTCTTGTTGTCTTTATTTCTTTTGCAATAGGTCTTGGATTTCCGTTTTTCTTTTTTGATCAGCAGTGGCTACTCCACTGGCTATTCGTCCCAACCTCCCCACCAGCTATCGACCACAAGCCCCCGATCTTTCCTGAGTGTTAATTTGGTGTCAGATCTGTGAGCTTTTGTTTCTGTATGGAGGCTGGTTTAAGCAATTAGTTGAAAATTCAGCAATTTGAGTTTCTTAGAATTGTGATGTGACTGTCATTTGGGTTTGGCAATTTTCTAGTCATTTGGTCGGTCTATTGAAAAGTCTTCTGATACTTCAGGTTTGTGCAGTTTTTGTGTTCCCTCCCTCACAACGCAGGGCTTTTGTGGGGGAATCCCGCAAAGGTTCTCTGGAGTGAGCATGCACCTAATTTCTCTTGACTCTGTAGGCTTCCTTTAGTGATGAAGAAGCATGAATAGATAAACTATTTTGGTCTGTCTTGTTGACATAGGGAAACACTATCCAAATTAAAGAGAGAAAATATTGGTGTTTCCTGCTCTTGCTCTGGAGCAGGAAAAGTTGTTATATCTGAGCTTGTAAGTTTACATGTGTTGCAGATATGGCAGCAGGATGATGTTTCATATTTTTGGGTGTGAAGCAGTTGAGCCCCAAATCATATGCCACCACTTGAAGAGATCTCAGTGTTAATATTTCGTATTGTGTACATAATGAGGGAGCTATATATACATCCAGCTTGTATAACTTCATATAGCTGTAACAGAGACAATGAAGAATAGTTGATGAAAGGAGGCTTTTTGGTGTCTAGGATAGTGGACATTTATAGGAGAATGGGTTAGCTATATACATAACAAATTGAATTGGATTGTCCAGATCTCTCAACTTCGCTGCTTTGTGACCTTTGTAACCTCCTGTAAAAACAAGCTTTAGGCAATTATGCTGTGTGTGTGTATGTCTGTGTTCTTGCATGTCAAAAACTTTGAACCTGCTATCCAATTTCAAACACAATTTTGAAAAGAGGTGGGGGCTTAAAAATTATTTATTACCTACAAGTTCCAAGAAAATAGGAATGTAGATGGAGGAAAGAGCCCCTCTAAGTTTCCTATCCAAGGAAGGAGTAGCAGGATGAGCTCACACTTAATTTGACTCTGGAGAACACACACAAGAAAAACCTCAGTGAAAAAAAAAAAATTGCGACTCACAGGCACATATCTATAGAAAACCAGTCAGTTCCAGTGCTTGTGGAACTCCACTTGCTAAAACTGCAAAATTTTTGACGCTGCCACAATTGCATACAAAAGTGGGGTTTATGCCAGCAATTTCTATTGCTTTGTAACAAGTGTTTATTTTTTCAAGTTGTGTTATCTGCTGTAGATGTTTGCAAAAGATAAATCTTTACAAAGTAAAATAATAATTTTTTTGTAATTTCAGGACATAAGATTTAAAACAAACGCATCTTTGTTCAATTTGTAGCCTTTTTGAACCAATTTGTTTCCTTTAGAATACTTGAAAACTTCAGGATATGTGCTGACTTAATGCAATTCTTGGTTTTTAGTGGTTTCATGTGCTGGCAGAGTCCCATGACAGAGAAGCCTTCAAGCTCTGATAAATTAAGACATTTAAAAAGTCTGTCAGACCTGATGAGATGTGCAGAAGTTCCAGAACCGTTAGCAGTCGAGTATATACTGCCATTTCCTCACCTCATCATAGGGAAAATCTGATCACTCCAACCCTAATGAATAAAATAAACTCAGTTGCCAGGTCACACAGTCTGAGGTAGGGCAGCTCCTAGCCTCAAGCCTGGAACTGTAAGTCCTGTGACTGCACAGAACGCCTTGGATGGCAGCTGTGCTGGTAGATCCAGACACAGGAAAGAGCCAGCTGGAAGAAAAGGGAGGGCTAGGCAATCCATTTCTCTTGTTTGTAATACTTGTTTCTCTGGCTTGGGGAGCTATGGCTTGTTCTGAACATGTTCTGAGGAAATCAGCATAAAGTATAATTTCTGGAATAATTTTTCCCAACTTTTGTTATATTAAATCAAGTTTTGTTCTTAGGTTCTTCTTTGTGCTCCAGGATGGCCAGCACTTGAAGAGCTGTACCTTACTTCTAATAATATTACAGTTTTGGAAAGGTAAGATGAGTAACATAAGTCAGTCATTTGTGACTGATGTACTGCAAGGTTATACAGCAGATAAAGTTACATTCCTGTAATGTTTACGTCACCATGACATAATTGTAAAATAAATGATGCAAACTTTGTGTGATGTACTTCAAAACATTTATACATGTACACAGTTATTTGCATGCAGTTATATACTTAGAAAACTAGTGTTTTCATTAACAAATAACTTTAAATGTTCCATGTTTGTGTTTGTTTTTTTCCAATGTGGCAGGCCTGATAATGTCCTGCAGAGCCTGAAGTTGTTAGACCTTTCAGACAACCAGTTACTGGATGGAAATCAGCTGCGTCTAATAGCACATCTTCCCAGGTAGCTGTTAAACAAATTTGCTGGAAAGTCTTTGTCCTGGATATTCTTCTCCATAGTCTTTGTTGACTGAAATATGATAGTATTGATGTTGCGTGTAAGATATATGGAATCTTGAAATAGAGGCATTTTGCCCTCTTGAGGAGAGTAACTGAATTATTTGAGCTATTTTAATATAATCTTATTTTTGTTGTGTAGTAACACATTCTTAAGCTTATGTTATTAGGTTTTCATTATATACTTATGAAACGAAAGTGATTTATCACGTTACTATATAAGTTCTTTCTATATTAGTATGCACAGGGTTTTATCCAAGATGACAGGACTGTACAGTTTGTGTGGTGTGGCAAAGCAAAGGAGCTATGGAAGTCATTTATTTGGAACAGTTTTCTGACCATGACAGGGTAATGCAGGTTCATCAGTAGCTGCACAGCCATCTCGGGGTCATCTGAGCCTGCAGAAAGCCATTGGGCAGTTTGTTGGAAGGTGTTGCTCCTGAGGCTGACACACTAAAGATCGTTGGTGATAGACACTTGCCATGAGCACTTTACACCCATGGTGCCTATTTATTTATCCTTTGCAAAGAAAGCAAAACAAAGAGGGGTTGGAGGGAGGTGAAAAAGCGGGGTGATAATTCTTCCCCGTCTCTGTGATCTATGAGGAAGGTTACTGTTGTTACTCTACTGGTAGAAGTGTGTGGTACGTCCTGTGCACAGGCGCTCTCTTTTGGAAGTTTCAGTGCTTTTTTGGCATAGCTTAAAGACTTTGAAAGAGACATGCTTCAAAATTTAAAAAACAAACAAACAAACAAAAAACCCTACAAAAAAAAACCCACAACAAAAACCAAACCCCCCAGCCCCCCCCCCCCCCCCCCCCAGTATACTGCATTGGGTAAATGTATTTCCACTTTCTCAAAAGAATGTCTGTGGTAATTACCCTTTACACTCTTCTGGCTTACTGTACTCTCAATAGCAGCATCTTTATGGTAGTTACAGACTTGAGCTATGATTCCTTGCTTTGGGGTTACCATCCAGGAAAAGCAGGTTTGTGTTGCTTAAGCACTTCAGTTACATTACAGTGACTGGGAAATTGTGGGACTAATACAATAGTTTTGCTAATTTGCAGAATTATTATCTTGCACTGTACACCAAAATAGCAGCCATGATTTTAAATAGCACAAGCTATTTTAAAAAATCGTTTGGAAAATCACACCATGTAAATCCAGGAGCCATTTTGAAAGCTTGAAATTATTGCAGTTATTCTCTGAAAAATGTATTCCCTGAACACTTAGCTGAAGTCTGGGTACTGTCTGTGAAGCTGCCGTTCATTGTCAGTGATTATGCGTCATGTCAAAATTTTATTAGATCTTTGTTTAAAAAAACCCTGAGGTAGTATTTCTTTACAAAAAAACTTCCTGTGCCATGTACAGTAATCATTGTATCTATTAAATTTCAGATTGGAACAGCTAATACTTAGAAACACTGGAATATCTTCTATACACTTTCCGGATGTGGGATTTGGTATGTAAAAGAAGTCATTTATTTATAGCTTTATAATTCTGTTTATTTAAAATTTTCACTATTGTCTTGTAAATTTACTCTTTTTCCTAGGATGCAAGACTAAAATGTTTCCTTCACTAAAACACCTTGCAATAAATGACAATAAAATATCACAGGTAGGTTAGATTGTGATAGTTTCACATTTTGTAAACGCATGTATCTTTGTGTAAGAGTAACTTGCGATTTGCTTTTTTAAAATTTGATTGTATGTGTAAGAAAGATCCTGAGGTAACTATTGAATACTTTGATGAACACAGAGGCATAATTTAAAAATCTAAAAACATTTCTTAATGCCTCAGTTAAACATGTTTATGGTAGCTAATCATATCCCTCTGCTACCTCGTAATTCCTCTCTCAGAATTCTAATGATCTAAAATGCTGAGTAGTTCCTCATTTGTTTGGTTTGGGGTTTTTTTTACTTAATTAAATGTAATGCAGTTTTTTCCTTAGCTAAATGAACAGGATGAAAGTACTTGGTTCTGCTGACCAAAAGAATAGTTTCAGTCATGGTCGTTGTACAGGAAAAGTCAATGCTACAGTGTATTGTTCTGAAATGAAGTACGTTTTATGTTTCCTCAAAAGACTGTTCTCCTCCATTTCAGTGGTCATCTATCAATGAGCTTGATAAGCTGCCAAGTTTGCGGTCACTGCAGTGTCACAATAACCCTTTCATGGACACAGAGAAGAACCCAGAGACCCTGAGACAGCTAATTATTGCCAAGATAAGTCAATTGGAGGTTTTGAACAAGTCTGAGGTACGTGATATTTCAACAAATTGCATGAGTCTGGGGCAAAACATTACATTGTTGCCTGAGGAATTGTTTTCAGTTTCTTTTAAGATTACAGTTTGTTTGGGTGCAGGAAGAGTAAAGTGCCAACTGTGTCAGCGCCTAGTCAGTGGGGCACTCAGTAGCGCTACAAGATGCAGCCCTGTGTGTGAACGCTGCTAACTCAGTGGGGACTAGGACAAGATGGAGGAATGGTGGTTTTTTTCAAGTGCCTGAGTCGTGTTGAAGTTGCAGGACTGTTAACAAAAACTGTACTCTGGCCAAAAAAAAGAAAAAGCAGCATAGTTGAATCTGTTTCAGTGACAGTAATACAAGCATTTGCCTTCTGTAATAGGAAAATAGCATTATCTAAAGCAAATCAAGCTTTCAGCCAATGTTTATCATAAAAGAGAGCACAAGCAGCATCTGTTCCATAGCTACAAAAACATCCTGGCATCATCGTATACAGTAACATCTTTGCTTAGATATTCATGTATGGATCAGTCAGTCAGTAAATGGAGGGAGGGGTTGTAAGATTAATAGCTTTAAAATGTACTGAATATATGGATCAGTCGGTACTTGGAGATAAGGTTTGTAAGATTCCTGGTAGCATTAAAACATACTGACACCTAAGTAAGAGCAAGGAGTTAGTGTCATTAATTAGATTTTCTTCTCTGAAAAGTTGTATAATTATATTATGTGCCATTCCTGTGTCAGTACAGATCCTTCCTGCTGAAAGAAAAGGAGCAGAGCTTGATTATCGCAAAATATTTGGAAATGACTGGTTAGCAGCTGGTGGGAATTGGAACCCAGAGAAAAACAAACCGAGTGAAGAATTTCTTGCTGCCCATCCCAGATACCCATCGCTTTGCCTTAGTAAGTACAAGAACAGTAAAACTAGCATTTCCTTACTTCTGGCACTGTGGCAGCACTGGTTCGGTCTCTCTTCGGTTTCCCTTCCCCTTGACACTTTTTCCATGTGCTTCTACTGCCTTAGGAAAGCCCACCCGTTGGCAGACCTGTGTGCGAATGGCTTCTGTTTCTGCGGGGCAGCTGCATAGCACTGCGCCCTTCCGGGCACTGCTGCCTCAGGAACTTGGGCTCACTGCCTCGGGGATGACACCATAACTCTACTGGGGAGCTGGCAGTGGCTGTCTCCACCTGGGGCTTTTTAAAAGTGGGAATGTTAAGCAGCACCTCCATGTGCCTGTCACCTGCTCCACCCCATCCCATGTGCCCGTGCACCCTCCTAAATGCTGTAGCAGTTGACCAAGGCTCATGTCTGCAGTACTTAGCGTTGCAGGAGCCTACCACTTTCTATACTCAGTATCCTAGCTGCCAAGGGAACTGAGGCAGCAGGCTCATGCCTGATCCAGCACCACAGTGCTCTTAGGTCTACTGGTGAGTTTTAGTCTT
Source organism: Ciconia boyciana (assembly GCF_034638445.1). Taxonomy (NCBI): domain Eukaryota; kingdom Metazoa; phylum Chordata; class Aves; order Ciconiiformes; family Ciconiidae; genus Ciconia; species Ciconia boyciana. Next base: position 84,948,845 of record NC_132936.1, read on the forward strand.
TGAAGGGTTCATGTCTACGTGCACTTTTCTTCACACAGAATATGGTGTGCCTGAAGAAGGAGAACTGAAGGGACGACAGCCTTTGACTCTGAAAAATCAGCTTCTGAGTAAGAGGCCAGAAATGGTCAAAATCGTTCCTTCTGCATTTAAAATATTTTACAAGCTTAGTGTTTCCTGGGTGTAGATGGAGAACAGAAGGTTCGAAAGCCTTTGACATGTCAGAGTTCCAGCGTGTAATTCTGCTTCTCTGAACTGTGTGTATCAATGAGATAGAGTACACAGAAGCAGGTATCTAGTCCATCTCATTTCCCCTCAACCCAAGCAGAATGATTTTCTTAAATCGCACTCCATTCTGACAGTGTGAATGGCTTCTCTACAGAAGGCAGTTGAGATTTTAACCTCAATAGCTGCATGGTTTTCTGATATTTTTTTTTATAGCTTCTTAACTTTAGGACAGGCAAGGAAAATATGGGTAGCTTTGGTATTGGGGGCTGTCTACGTATTTAAACTAGGTTACATCCCAGACTTAGAAATTCACTTAGCTTGGTTTCCCAGTTGATAGAAGAACTGAACCTTTTTCCACTCCGTGGACAAAATAGTATTTTAAGGTGTTATATTCTAATGCCTAAATAGAACAAGGAATCTAGTTGGCTAGACATAATAGAAACATTTTTTAAGGATGAGTCTTTTAATCTCTGTAAAAGAATTAGGCTAATAACTTCCTTGAAATGTGCTTGTACAGTGCTTTTGGGATATGAGGGTCAAAAACCTGCTTTAAACTGAGTAAACAGTTTCCATTCTACTGCAAGTTATTTTAAAAAGTTAACTAGAAGTTAAGCATTTTTAAGTAAATACTCCTTTTGATCAAAAAAACGTGAAGTATTAGGGAGTAACTTCTAAAATATTTTCCCTAATTTACCAAAGATGAATAAAAACTTGATTATTTTAATAAAATTACTTTTAATTTTTCAGAGAATGACTAAATGCTATCTTAGCTGCTCAGATACAGGCTACATCCTAATTTTTTTAGAAGAACAGGCTGAGCTAGGGGAAACAATTTGTAATAAAAACAGACTAGAAAGACTCTGCTCCTGCCAGAACAGGGCTTAACGTTCATTCACTAATGTCTCACCGTTCTTCCTTAAGCTTTGACAATTAAATGTCCTGAGAAACCTGAACAGAAGCCACTGGAGAAAAAGCTACCAGGTAAGAAGCCTTTGGCTTGTGTTTAAGCAGTTTATTTGTAGCTCCTTTTCAAATAACTAACTGTATTAAAGAATGGCAGCTGCCTCTGGTAGAAATGGTTTGAAAAAGCCATTAGTTTTCTGATGTTCATACTTACAGTCCAGCTTGAAGATTGAAAGTTGATGCTTGTCTTTCTTACCACCTCTGCTGCTGGTTTCATGATTCATGTGTCTGAGGCAATCAAAGGCTAATTAACTGGTATGAAATCTGGTGGATGTGTTAACCAAATAACAAGAACATGAAGTTGTAAGAGCCAACTACCTGGTCTGGAGTTCTAGATATTGAGGTCTAGTATCTAATACATTAAGTTAGAAATCTAATTCTGACCTGTATTAAATTTGCCTTTTGAAGTTTTCATGCCTGTAGTGAGACTAGAATGAATAGACTTTGTTCTAAATCCAACTGACATTTTGGAAAGATGTGTCAGAATGGAGTCTGAGAGAAAAGACTTACTCAAGCTTTAGTGTCTAAAATAAAAATCACATTTATTATCACAAGTTGCATAAAATCAGATAGATACAGCTTTTACAAAAATTTGATAGAAAAATATTTGTCTAAGTACAATGTGTGGTATTACAGGACTAACTCACTATTGCTGTGCCTTTAGATAAAGCTTCAAAAGAAGTGAAAGTTCAACCAAAATATTGAGTATATCTATTGCAAACACAGGTATCACCTCTGGAACAAACTACATTTACTCATTCAAGATCCATTACAAAAAATATCCCTTTGTGTAACTGACTTCATAATATAAACCACTCTACAACTCTGCTGGCTACTTGTTTGGGACTAATTAATATAATACCATTTCTAAGAATGGCACTAGTTCCACAGTGACATTCATTTATTTGTGCCGGGAAAGCCAGTTCCTGGTAATGAAAACTTCAAGGAACAGTCACCAGATGCACATAGTCAGAACCTGACTGGTATGTGTCCCAAAGGTCACTTAGTTTAGCATGTAGTAAATACAAACTCAGAAAAGGTAAATTATGAAGCCGTAACACTTTAATTTGGTATATGGGATCAAAGCGCTTAAACCGTAGTAGCACATCCTGTCTTATCCACCAGAGATTAAACCGTTTTCTATTGGATATTAGCAGTTATGGTTTCAGGTACAAAAGACATTATTGCAGTGTTAGAACTGAAGCAGCAATACAGCCTTTCACTGTTGCCATAAGAAAGTATAGTGGAAACACTAGTACTTTGCTACAGCTCAGTGGTAGCAGCGTTTTCCTAATAACTTTTCTTTCTTTCCCCTTGACAGAGTCTATGACTATTCAGAGGGTCAAAGGATTGCTGTATCGCCTACTTAAAATTCCTGGTGCAGAACTGAGACTGTCCTACGAAAGTTCTAAAGTGAGTTAAAAATGGGTAATTCAACAATAAAATACTCCATGCTGCTAAAGGTCAACAGCATGTTCTAAAATACTGCCTAATTAAATTGATTTTGCTTAAGGAGGGCAGTCTTCATGCTGTAATTTAGGACCTAATTTCATTCCTGTAATATGACAGATCCTCCCTGACTGCAGCTGCCCAATCTATATTTGGTTTACGTTAACAGATTTCAGTTTACGTCTGATCAGGTTTTTTTCCTTTCTTACTCTAGCTGGAAGGAAAAGAAGTCGAACTAGACAACGACTTAAAGCCTTTGCAATTTTACTCAATAGAAAATGGAGACTGTGTGTTAGTGCGGTGGTAAGACGGGACTCTCTTGATAGACTGAAGGAAAAGCTAGCACTGGAACCGCAGAAGAGTTACTGCCCGCAGACAGTATGGACAGCCTGTGCCTGAACACACTTGTGGGAGAACGTGAATTTCATACGTGGCACCAGAGGGCTATCCGACAATACTTTCAGCTCCTAAACTGAATCGTCAGTCTCCATGAAAGCATTTGCTTTTGGCTGAATGGTCTTACTTGAGAGATACCAAATAGTGCTTAAATGCTTCAATTAAATAAAACTCGAGGTAACTTTTGGCAAGATTTTTTACTACCTTCCCATTGCAACAGTGAGAATTTGTTTTACTGAACTGAGTACATGATTTAGTTGTGCCCTCTTTGCTTATAATAGGACAAAATTAGTGCTGCACTGAAAGAGGCTACTTGCTCTTTTGTTTTCAGCTACTTCCAAAGACCTTAAGCAAAAAAAAGTAAAACAGCAGTAGTTGTAGAAGTATCTACACAGCCTTAGACTATTTAAGGTCAAAATCTGACAGACCTTTATTCTACCCTACAGCATTAACATACCACAGTATAAATAAGTTCTCAGCATACTGCAAGGCGTTGCTATTTATTTTACATTCTTTAGTGCACTGTTCCTCAATCTTATTTTACTTTCACTTGTGTACTCTCAGATTCATATCTAATAACACATTGAGCTATCAGAAATCCCTCCTAATCAGGCCAAGTTTGCAGTAGTTCAGGATTTGGTATAAGCAAACTTTGATACTGTTTTTATCTAAAATGACAATGGTATAAACAAAGGAAACATAAATCCTAACCCCTAGCTGTCCCAGCCCCTGCACAGATGAAAGCAACCTCTCAGACAGCACAGAACGTGCTGCAGCAAGACTTACTTACCAGATGCCCTGGTGCTGAGCACAGCTCTCCACTGGATCCTGGTACAGCTCTCTACTGAGTTAAATCAGTAGTACTTTAATTTACAAAAGACAGGCTAGTTGGCATTCTTATGTGCATTTATTAATTACAAGTAAGTCTTTGACTTTATATAAAAAGGAGTTTTTTTTTATCTTAAACATTTTGGTTTTTGTCAGATCAACACCTATACTATAGAAAATGAATAGTATCAGTCCACTTGTAATTATCAAAAGGGATGTGCAAATATTGTTATACTTGAGTTGAAACCCAACATTAAAAGATACCTTAATATTCCTTATTGTTCCAAGAATGAATCCAAATGTACACTTTTCCATGATCATTATAGGCTACCCTGTTTTCCAAGGCAAGTCCATCATCTTCCCTCACATCTACAAGGATCTCCACACAGTTCCTTTAATCTCCACAGCTCGCTCAGTTCCTGTGGAGAATACTGGGGGGAAGACAGCATGCCACTCTCACATGTCTTCTCACATAACCAGAGACTATCCTGTTAGAGAGAACCATTTCAATAGTTTTTCTTACAAAGAATTTAGCCTTCAACAATCTTTACTTCCAAGAATCAGGTTTTCACTGTTGCCAGCAACGAACTTTCCACACAAAGGTCACTGTGTTTTCTGGATTTTAATCCAGTGGCTGTTGCAATATTTTTTTTAAAGAAAAAGCATCTCCTCTATTTTATGCTACTCGGAGCAACAGGCATGTTCTCCTTGCATAAGATCAGAGAATTTCTTCAGACTTACTTGATATCGCTTGGGTCCCACAGCTGCCATCCAGATGCCCATACTCACATCTTCACCCTGAGACAACGCATGAAAATAAAAAATACAGATATTAGCACCAGGGAAGCATGAAGCATGACTTTGTGAGCAAGAATAAGTTGCATTATGTACCAGCAGTAAAAAATGGTAACTAGCTACAAAAACCTACGTCTGACTATTTGAGAGGTGTTAAATCAATCCTCCCAGCTTTCCTGTGATAATACATTGCTCTGAAAAGAAGACAGTACAAAAACCAAGGTTACAGCTCCGCAAGTTCTCAGTCCAAAACAGTTGATCTTTGACCTAGACCGGACACTAAGTGCAGTGACCAAAAGCACTGCAAAAAGCCAGCATCAACCAGGGGAACCCAACACTAACACTTGAGCAGTGTTCTTTCTTTCCAACTCATCCAGTACACATGCTGCTCCCCAGACCAGTTTAAGACAGAAAAACTGAACCAACGCTTTACTACCTGGTACGTCTTTAATCTTTCAGAGTTGCTTGCCAGCCACTGAACAATGTCTTTGGAGATGACGTAGCCGGACCCACAAGCAAAAGCTGGATACGCAGGACTTGGGTACTCCAGCTCTTGCCATTTCCCAGTTCGATCAACTGCCCAATTTAGTCTGAAACTGAAGACCATGTTAGACATGAGATGTTTATACAAAGCCCTCTGTGAAACCTATGAGCACTGCTAACAACTGAAGTGACACTGATAATAAACAATATTAAGAGGAAGAAGGTGATCCTAATTACAGTTCCTAGCCTTATTTCTCTAGGGCACACATCTAGTCCAACACAACAGCTGAAAGTGTAACTGTTGTTTGGTCTCAATCTTGGGTAATAAGAGAAAGTTCTCAGAACAGAAACAAACACAACCGTGACAGTCAGGTCTTCAGCATGTCCGCACCCGGTGCTGGGTTTTGATCCAGGTAAGTGCAAGCATCCTTAATTATGTTCTGTAACAGACACACCTGTGTCCAACCCCCTTTTGTTAATCAACATGACACGAAGTCCGTGCCTCCGGCAGGCATGCAGTTACAGCGATGTTACACAACCCATTTTCCTGATAAAACTAGTGGCTGCTTAAACACCAGGAAGCAAGGCAAAGTACTGTTTTTTTATATACCTTCTCCAAGCTGTTTTCCAAATGAAACTCAACAAAGCAGATGTTCAACAAAGGCTGCCGTCACTGAATTACAAAAAACCTTCCTGGCAGTCCTCTTCTCTAGGGAAGACTGTACTTACTACTAGAGGCCTGCAGAAAGCCAGCAGTGCTCTGTCTGCACAGTCTCTCCGCACTGACTCCCATGCCCAGGCAGTGCGGCATGGCTAGCTTTAACACGCTGCCGCACCATGCAGCACTACGGACCCTGTTAAACTGCTGTGTCAGGCAGTGAGAAATGCCCTGCTTTTCCTGTTCAGGAACAGGCTGTTACTACACTCCTCTTTCTTACCTTACACCTACTTAATGTGCTCACAGCTAAGTGGCATGGCTGTGTCAATGCATCAGGTTCTCCCCCTTTTTGCAAATAGGTTCAAGCATTGCTGAATTCAGTCACGAGCACAAGCAGCTAAAAGCTTTAGTGAGCTACTAGGAATTGTCACCTCAGACAACAGCCCCGTAAGGGAGGAATTACAGTTCAGTTGCAGATCTGTTATCAGACTCTACACGTTCACAGCTGAAGCTGACATGTTAAAGCACCAAGTAGATAAAAGTCACATCTGATACCTGGATTCACTTTAGACTCAGTATCTTCCACTCTAGTGAGTGACAGCAGGAAGGGTGCAACCCCCTCCACACTGAGGGGCACCTGCTTTGCTAATCATTTAATACTTCCGTAGCGATTTCAGCGTTATCACTGAAATTGCTAAAGAAGTTATCACTCATACTTGCCTTACCAGAAAACTGACTATTAGAGAATTTATACTTGAAGATGTCACCCCTACATAAAGTTCTCCCCAGACATACAGAAAAGATGACGTTCGGTCCAACTCTTCTCTCCCAGCATGACTTGTCACTTCATTTTGTCAGTAACCTAATAAAATCACTTGATACCTTAACACACCATTTCTACAGCAAGATTCAGCAAAACTCATTTTTCGGTCTGCAGAAGGAAGCATTATCAATCCTCCTAAGTTCATTCAACGGCTATTCTAAGGCAAGCCTAGAAGTCTGTTACTAGGACATGAAGCATGTTACTCTCAACAGCATATCTTACACCCCAGGAAAAGGGGAGGTTCGTATTACAAATGAAACATATCTGCATGGAAAATGTCAAGTATCTGAAGTTTCTTTTTGGCCTAATTAAGCTCAAGAAAAGGTGCCACTCTGAACTCCCACTGCTTTCCATAGCGTGGTAGATGAGCCAACTTCAGAGAACTGCCTTTTTGTTTACAGCATTCATATTAGATTCAGTCTCCCTCAGAAACAGCTTGGTACATTCTACCCCATCATAAGTTTGGTCATTTGCATCAAAGAATTCTCTCTCATGCCTGAGGTTGACTAATCTTTTGACTGCATTTTTAAAAGAACAGAATAGCAGTAACTTAAGATAAGTATGTTTTCTCCAAGATGAGCCAAATTTCTGAAGTAGGATACCTGGACCATTTGCTTTTCCAGCTTGCAGTCCTGAAATGCTCTAGATTAGCTAGATAAGCTTTTAAAATGGTGATTTAAAATTAATGAACAAAACCACTACACAATATGAAGTGGGAGACAGAAAAGGGCTATTAACTGACAGCACACATAAGTACTGCTCAATCCAAAGCATTCCCTTCCCAGTTTCTGAGACTGAGATCTCATCCTTGGTTTCTGCCAGAGTAAGCTGATAATTCTAGAATTCACAAGAATGCTGATAAGTTTCTCTAATACAGGAATTAATTCACTATCAACAGAATATAAGGAGCACTGGACAACAAACAAGAAACTTGAGAGTTTCTTGAGAGAGCTTAATAGGATGTAGATGAATGCAAAGTTTGAGTCCTCAGACACATGCTCCAAGGAGCAGAAGGAAGGGAGACCATCAATAAAGTCACCTCAAGGGCCAGGTATATTAACCGTCTGCTCAGGAAGTTAAGGTCTCCACACGCCAGAACCAGCTCTCAGAGAAGCCTAACAGCATTTCATTTGCACTTTCACCAAGGCTCAAGTCTAAATATACAAGATGTCACTGAGCTGAAAGGTAGGAGAGCTTAGAAGGATTCCCAAAACCACTCAGACGATTCCTCTGCAGACAGCAGTTACCCACAAAGCTGAACACATAACCAGAAAACTCTGGCCAAAGAGCAGACCCATGGTAGGCACCAACACAAAGGTAGGGACACCTACCTTTGCATAGGTAGGGACACCAAGGAGGAGGAGAGCAATCTGTTTGGTATCACATCCTCAGCTCTTACAGCCTAGAACATGCTCCAGAAGAGCCTTCCCTACAGCAGCTGGAACAACAGCCCAGGCAGCTTATACATAGTGCTATGTTTCCTTTCACAAGTTTATTTCCATCTTGTCATCAAGTTCCTGACCTTTTACATTGCTAGAATGAACATATCTTACCATCACTATTAGCCTTGCCTTGTGATAAAGATAGTCCCAAGAAAATTTAACAGGCAGCACGCAATCAGGGTTTTTGTACAGGCTAGAGAACGCATGCCCACCACTCACATCTTTGAGATCATTGCAAGATAGCCAGCTATTCCACACCCTCCAACACACACACACACTTTATTAAATCACCTTACGAGTAAGCAACGGTCAGTACCAGATCTGTGAAGCAAGACACCTTTAGCAACAAAGGGCAGCTTTTCTTCGGTAAGCAGATGGCAACAGGAAGACGCATCATGCTGTTGCGCTATATGGAATGTTAGAGCAGCGTAGCATTTCTGCTGTATCAGATGTTATACCAGTGTAGCAACGCATTCCATGGATGGGAGGGAAGGGAAGAGATGGGCTACTTTGATCCTCCTAGTTATGCACAAGTGTAATGCAGGCTGGGGAACGTCACTTAAGAATTCATGAATCAGACCTACCATTTCAGACAGCAGCAAAATGGGTAGCAATGCCTGTCATTCACAGACTTCAAAATAAAGTGCAGATTATAAAGGCAATTTTGTCTCTCCTGTTTATCCCATTTCCTCAAGCCCATCAGAAAAATCACAGTGGCTTCAAAAAAAGTAACATTTGCAATTCTAGTATGTACTTGCATTTTAACTTTACTGTACTGCTGGAATACTTTTATTTACTTAAGTACCATGACAAAGACATATACAACACATTTTTAAAACAGGTAAGGTATTCAGCAAGTTCAACTCATTGTAAAGGCACATTCTGGAAAGCTATTGTAAAGTACTGAATCTCAAAATACAGAAATCAAAGTTCTACACATACAAAAGTCCTGCTTTTTGTAACTAGCTTCCATAGGCAGAAAAGGGGAACCCACACGAAAACAGACTTAAAGCAGTAAACTGTTCACTAAAGACACGGTATCTCTTCAAGACAAGTTAAAAAAAACAACTCACTTTCCCCACCAAATGTTTGGCCTGTCCAATTTTTTCTGCATTATCCTGTTAAAAACAGCCTCCAAATCAATGTAACAGTCATCATCTGTCTTCAGCAACAAATCAAAACTCGTTGATTCAACTGTCCTGTAGTCAAAAAGAAAAGTGATGAGAAGCTGAGCTGCAGCCCACAAATTACAGTTATGCAACAGAACACTCTGCAAGGGTTTTTTGGGAAGCAGAAGGGGAAGGAAGAGGGAAGGAATGTCTTCCCTACCCTTGACTTTTAAATGTTTTCCCTATTGACCAAGGCTGACTGCTAGTCCTACAGAAAGGAGATGCAGCTGCATCCTACTGATGATCTTACAACATGGATTTGTGTATGAGCTGAAGAAAACAAACTTGAAGTTTTGTTCTCCAGGACAGATGGTGGATTTACTAATGAATCTGTCTTAAACAGCATTGACCTCAGAAGGATATGAATCCCTTCTGATGATGGCGGCACAGCTGTTAAAAGCCAATGGCTACATGTCAGGAGCCTGCTCTTCAGGATGAGACAGTTCAAGGGCAATACAACTGTAGAAGGTTGTAAGAAACATCTGTGGAAACAACTTGGTACTTACTCTTCCTCAGTAAAGCACCCTTCAAATATGAAAAAAGTAATCTTTAACTGTCTGAAATAGTTGAATATCTGTCACTTGTAAAATAACCAAAGAAGCTTAAGATTCTAGGGATTATTCCTTGGTTGATTAACAAACATTGTTTTTAAGGGTAATTTCTCTTAACAAGAAAGGCATTTTCCTTAGGCCTTGTATTACTAAATCTTGAAACATTTGGTAACCTGTAAGAAATGATCACAAAGATCTAAGTCTTGTCATTTAAACTCCCTTTTTAGAACTGAAAGCATGGTTCAGTTTTTCAGTTACATTCATAACCATGAGATTTGTTAAATAAGTGCATAATCTTGCAAGCAACTAAAAATGGTCAGCTATATTTCTTACTCCACAGCAATATCAATTAATTGAAACAGTCATCCCAGAGTAATGGAAAGAATTGCAAATAAGAGGTAATAACTTACTAGGTTCACCATAGACAATGTAATACACTATGAAAATTCTTCCTCTCAGCCTTCCATTCCCCCTGTACACAAGCTTCCTACCCTTCCCCTCTACTCAGCACTGGTGAGGCCACATCTGGAGTACAGTGTGCAGTCTTCGGCTCCTCAGTACAAGAGAGACACAGATATACTGGATGGAGCGAGTCCAGCGAAGGGCCATCAAGATGATTAAGGGACTGGACCACCTCTCCTATGAGGACTGTTGAGCCTGGAGAAGAGAAGGCTCAGGGGGGAGCTCATCAATGTATATAAATACCTGAAGGGAGGGTGTAAAGAGATGGAGCCAGGCTCTTTTCAGTGGTGCCTAGCAACAGGACAAAAGTCAATGGGCACAAGCTGAAACACTAAGTTTACAAGCTTGCCAAAAGCCATCCTTTAAAAGACTAAAGCTGCTAGTTTTCAGTCAGAAATAAATTAAAAGAAATTACAAGGAGACATGAAAATTTTCACACCTGGACTCTTAGAGCAGAAGCCCGTCTTGCCAGCTCATGCTTATTTGAGGCACCAAGGGTCAGCATTCAAGAAATACAGATCCTGTTATTTTATTCATTAGATACTTTACGTGCCCCCAAAATTGAGAGAGAGAAATACAACTTAATGAAGTAAATCACATAAGGTATGTATTTCACAGAACCTGTCAGATAACGTAACATGCTGGATCATCTTGCACTACAAACAGCAACGTTCCTAAGAGAAAATGCTTTCTTTTCAACTTACCATCGGTAGAAGTTCAGCAGTTTGGCTGGAACATTTCTGTAAGTGTCAATAACATCTACAAAAACAGTATCATCATAGGTACTGCTTTCTTCCTTCAATAAAGCATCTTCTTCTTCAAGATTTTTTATGTGACTTGTAAACCTTTCTGGGCGAGTATGGAGGCTTTTTAAAAGAGCATCACCTTCTGAAAGAAGCAGCACCCATCATTAAACAAAGATGCATACCTACATACCATTTCACCTGTTTCTCTTGGATCATACACAACATACTGACAAAATGAATCTGCAGAAGTGTTCAACTCAATGGGGTTATGAAAATCCTACAATTAATTTAAAAGTTCATATGAAATGTTAAAAGTTGCATAACAACAAAGAAATACATTTTTGCCTAAGGTCTGATACAGATTACACCAAGTTTAGAGTAAAAAAGTATTATCTTCCTTTTCAGTAATAAAATGATTCAGCTTCTTAAGGTTCTTTATATTAAAGAGCTGTCCAGGACTTCACTATTACTCCTACTGGTAGAGTAAAAGGGCTACTGTTATATCAATTACTCCTAAGTATATACCTAGCATAAAAAAATAAACCCTAAAACAAACAAGAAAATCCTATGATAAATTTAATCAAACTGGCATTGCTTTGATGTAGCATAGGTAGTCCCTGCTGAATTTCATCACATAACTGACTGTAGATAAAAGCTAAATAAATACTGCAAGAATACTGAACTTCTTGGTAAGGACATAGTTTGTGGTACTGAAGAACTTTTTGACAAACAGGATGGAAGGGCTTCAGCACACCTCAGTTTAGGCTCCTATGCAGATGACAAGACAACAGGACTGCCCAATTTATATCTGTCAGCCCTAACTACAAAACCACAGGAATAACGCTCTGAAAGTCACTGCTTATGTTGACTATGGTGGACTGATAAGAATACATCAACTCATCAAGAATACACAGTGCTATGTGGCCAAAATCTTAAGACACTGGAAAGGACTCCTACAGGGTCTGTGAACACTCTCCTGAAATATGTGTAAACCAGCAAAAATAGAGGTGGAAAAGCAGGCTATGTTAGGTAGTCGCTGTTTGTCAGTAGTTAATATAGAACCATGGAATCATTATGATATTAAACATCAGACACAGTACTTCTAAAAGTAGCACGACTGGAAAAATTGTGAAAATTAGCAGGGAAAGATTTCCTGAGGACCACCTTGCACAACATTTTTTAACTTGGGTTTGGGTAACAAAAAAACAAGGACAGAGAAGAGGGTCTAGATAAAAATAGTATTTCTGTCAATAAAAAGACAAAGGGATGCAAGTCAATTGGAGTGGCTGACAAAGAGCAAGCAAAGAAACCATAACAGGACATTGACATTAGGCATAAAAAAAACATTAGGCAGAAAGAAATTAATTGTTTCTACTAAAAGAAAACTTAAGTTGATCAAGTTCATAGAGATCACACAAATTTTACCTCAGAAATGTAATTGAAAGTTCCTGTTTTATCATAACATCAAATGTGATGCTATGTTTTGCAAACTTACCTTGAATAGTGTAGATAAAACCACCTGCTATTCCCTCCACACCTTCTGTAAGTTCATGTGGCAGTGACCCTTCCCCTGCCTGCTAGAGACAGATTAATGGAAAGAAATAAATTAGTTCATCTCTCATTACCGCTGTGTTTTTTCCTGTGATTTTAAGGTGTGAAGTATTCTGGCAACTGAGGATGAAGTTAATTTAAAGCTCTTCTGGTTTAGGTACCTGCATAATAAAAGCCTAAGACTAAGATTTTTAACTGTAAAGTTTTGTGGCATTTTTTGAAGTGTCACCTAAAACTAGCGGTACCACTGAAACTTTTAGAAAATTAGTTTTGAAGTTGAGAGTAAAATGTAAAGTCATTCTGGCTAAATTACAACAGCACAGCATGTTTAAGCGAGCGACGTTTTGACAGGGAGAGACACACTGCCAAAAGGCAAAAAAACAGGCTTAATCCCATCAACTGGGATTTTAGCACAGGATTTTTGACCCACGTTTTGCCATCTCCGATATACTGATACTGCTTCACACCTGACAAAGACAATAGGTGAACTTTACTGCCTTCAAAATAAAAGAAAATGCCACTTACTAGCATCCTTTTTTGCATGCCCTTGTCCTTTTCCCAGGCAAAGCAAACTTCCCCTCTGAGACAACAGGAGAAGCCCAACTGAATTAACCATTTACAGAGAAATACAGGAAAGCAAAATGCTAAATACCCAAGACTTATAGGAAAAAGTGGAAGGGAAGGTGAGGTCACTCACTGTAATGACTCTGAAAACACCCCCTCCATCATTCACCATCACTTTATGAAGGTTTCTTGAAACAAGGCCCTGAAGATCCTGGCTTTCCCACACAATGGTACCTTCAAAACTCTGGTAAGAGAGTGAAACACTGTTATGCAGGTATTCAAAGACTTCAAAGGATGAAAATCAAACAGTTTGGGTTTTTTAATGTTAAAATAGTCAACTTCACACAACATATAACTTGAATGCACAACATAGATGTTTTGCTTACACTTCAACAAAAATAAGTTCCACATAAAAGAAATACATCTGCAAAACTCAGTAACATGTAATCATGCTTTTAAGACTAATCATTAATCTCTATATTAGGAACATTAAACTCGTAAGAGAAGTCTAGTGGCTTTGGCTTTCTAACATCATTAAGATGGCATTTAAAGGTGACCTGAAGTGAATTTTTAAAAATCAAGTATAAAATCCTGCATTACAAAGAGAATATGTTAAAACAGATTTGGAAATAAGTGCTGCTTTTTAGTTATCTGCCAAAACCAGAGATCAAAGACTCGATCCTGACATCGGCAAAACTCAAAGGAAAATACAGCCACCTTTATCCTGGCAAAGCTGTCACAAGCTACTGTAGGAGAGTCACAGAACTCTGACCTCACATCTTGGCTGGCAGGGAAAGGAGGAGAAAGACAAGTGAATATCTTTAAAATTTTCTGGGTTTAACTGTCAATTTAAGTTATATCACTCCATGGCTTTTGTGTGTGTGTGCGTGTGTGTGTGCGCGTAAATTCTTGCATTTAAAAGCATTTCATTTGAGCTTGAAACTAATCCACCTAACAGTTCAACTATTGCCCATTTTATACAAGACTTTCCTGAAGACCCCTAAGAACATGCAAAGGGACAAGTGGTATGTTGTACAGGTAACAGTACTGGTACTATTATATTTTGAAAATTTTTTAAAGCAATATCACCCTTATGACAAGGTAGTATAGAGTAATTGTAGGGTTGTGACTCTGCTACTCCCGACTGCTAAATGAGCACATTCCATTTTGTTTCTCCCAATTTCATAGGAAAAACACTGATAGCTAGCATGGACCTTGCAACAAACAACTTGTTTCAACTATTTGTAGATGCATCTCTGTTGCTGTAGAAAGTCTCTTTACTTGTACTAACCTCTCAGCTCTTCCGCATTTCAGCTTCCTTGTACTCCAGAAACCTTCTCCAGAAACTCTCCAGTTACTGACGCACCATTAAGGCTAGCTTAGAGTTCAGCTCAATTCTTTGCTTTCCTCTAGAAGTACGTCTTAACATCTGCAGCAGTCTTGGTATTTAATGACAGCTGCTTATTTCAGAAGTCTCCCGTCTATTATTTATAATGCCATCTTTATAATCTAATAATGGAGCTAGTCAGTGTTTATTCAAGCCTGACTTGCATGCTCAATACCTTCCCCTTGTTTGTTTAATTATCTGTTAGTTATCAAAACAAATGGACCACTACTAAGACTTTTTTCAGTTGCAGGACCCCTGAACACCCTGCAGAGTAAAACCACACGCTCAATTTCTCTATTTGCAGTGGGTCATTCCCATTCCAATGTTTTTTGTAGGGACGGGGGTCTAATCCCACTTCTGTGCCTTGTTTACATACACAACCTTTGGTAAGTTGTTTAGTGAGCCTGAGAGTCCTTTCACTCCTCAGCAACCAGAAACATTAAAATTCTCACCACTGACTATTACTGATACCGACTTCAAACATGTACTAAAAGTCTTAACCAGTTATTACCAGTGAACCTCAGTGCAAGGTGTTCTAAAGCTGCAAACTATCATTATTTTCCAGGTTCAGAGACTTGTAAGCAAATTTTCTAATGACTTTAGCCTTCAGCTATTCTTATTCTAAGCTGCTTAATGAATGCTGAGGCCTGGAAATGCTTAAAGCAAAACATTAGTGGCACACCTGAGACTACATCATCTGTTTTTCCCCATTTAAATTCCAGCCTTGTTGCTGCCAGAGCGCAGTGGCATTTACAGTGAATACCGAACAGGTGTACTGACATAATGCAGCCCTGCCAAACTCCCCTCCTAATGTTAAACAGTGCTGTGCTTTTTGTTTCTCCAATTACTCCCCATTAGTAATACAGAGTATGCGTAGTACGGAGTCCCATTTTCATGCAAGCGGCCTGTGGCTTTTTGACAAAGTAAGTGCATTGCTAAGACTTGGCTGTAGGAGCCCCTGTGTGAGTTTTAGTTATCTGCTAGTGGTTCTGCTCTTCCGCGCTTTCAGTTGTTCCAACGCTGAATGATCGATACTGTCTTTGACAATCTGGCATGCCAGATGCTTATTCTAATGCTGCATTTCCCTCCCTTTCCCCAAGATGAGCAGAAAGAGCAGCACTTCAGCTGGAAGATGAATGAAGCTCTTCAGCAGTCTGTACAACCCATTACTTCTTGAAGGTGGAAAGGCAGAGAACAGATAATGTCTCAGAAACCATCTTGTGACAATTAAAACAGTTCACTAAATTTACTGCTCTCAAACAAGTAGATAGGAACACGTGGGTGTTCTGTCTCCTCTGAATCATCTTGTATGGTTCAGCATCCTAAGTATCACAGGAGACTACATGCTGTGCATAAGCCCTATTAATCTACATTAGAAACATCATGTTATCCTGTAAGCATTCAGCGTATGACACGTATCAGATTAAGAAAGCCCACACAAAGAAATATATGAATACTAATAGCCCCTTTCTAAATGAAATACTTCCCATCTGCCTTTCAGGAAAAATGCAATCATTTATAGCAAAATTACAACTGCCTAGAATTCTAGTATCTCAGAACAAAATCTTACAGGGAAAAGGCTTACATGTTATACTATCAAATTACTGGGTAACCAATACTCTTTTTTTAAAAAGTAAAAAACCCTGAATCATTTTGATATGAAATTAGACTGTCAAAACATATGCACAAAATACTGCAAGAGGTCTGCTCACCCGAAAGGTCTCCTGCCAACATAACAAACTTGCATTGTATTCAGTAAAAACTGTTTAAGATTATAAACCAATTAATCAGCTGCAGATCCCCCTTAAAAGGAGCAGGTTTCCAAATGTATTTATCCTTATAGAGGCAGGGGAATAAATCAGGGATTAAACTGGCCCCAAACATTCTCTCCTCCTCCTTCAGTCTTCTCTTGCTCCATTCCTTCATAAAACACTTAATTTCTTGCATTAACAAAACAACCCAGACCTAAAGACAACTTACAGAAATAGCAGTAAGGGTCCAGTCATATAAGAGGATATTTAAATGAAGGGAAACAGCCTAAAATGGCAGCTGACATATCTAGTGAGAGAACACTGGTCCACCAGGAACAATTCCTTGTTCCTGGGAGGGTCCGCTGAACTAGAATTCTCATTCCGAGTCAACTTGTGTTCACTAAACCTTCACTGTAATAATATCAGGTTTTTTTCCTACCTATATTCTGTTCCTTCTGTGTTTAATCACCTTCCTTCCTAAGCAGCCACAAGTGGGTTCTATATCCCTATACCAAAACCCTCCTCTTGGACTGCACCCCCAATCCTAAAGAGGATTAAAAAAACCAACAAACAAACGAACAAAAACTTTAGACCCTGCCTTGTTAGCTTAGCTAATGGTATCTCAGGACAAGCAAGAACGCTAACACTTTCATTACTGCCCAAAAAGCAGTAGAGATTGGAAGTAAATTGTAATTAATATACTAGAAGAGCAGGATCCTCATCAGTAGATGGTTATATAGAGGAATAATCAGATGACGTCTACAAAGTGTCAGTATCAGGCTGCCGCTTCGAATCCGAAATGGTGGTTTGATGTGAAATGGAATTTGATTAATCGTAGGAGGCAGACAGATAGGAAGGAGGATCCGATGATTACCCAAGTCTTCTCCCAAATTTCTGAGGAGCAGTTACTTAAAAAAAACCCAAAAAACCAAAAAACAACCCCAAACAAACAAACAAAAAAAAACCACCCACAAAAAAACCCCACACCACCCACACACGAAAAACACCCACTTCAGCCACAGGATGGTGACAGGTTTTAAAAACCCAATGTCAGTCTTCTGTGCACCACATACTCCATCTAGCATATTACAGATAGACCCTACTACAGATCTTCTTGAGGTTTTGATTCTTGTTTCCTTGCATGGTTCAATGAACGAACAATTCCTCACTGGTGCTGCCAGAAAAGGAATAACCAAAATTTCAGTAGCCCTCAAGTAAGCGCTTCTTGATTACAACTATTCAACTAACAGTGTCATTACAAACATAACACACAATATCTTGCTGTTATGTCCAAGACATCAGAAGCAGAAACCTCTTTTCCCTAGAAACCTGTGCCATCCTCCCCTCCCTCTCTTGTGTACTGATGACTGAAAAAGCAGGAGGGAGAAAGAAGTGTCCCATTCTCTGGTAAACTCTCCCACAGAATCGAAGCAGGTACAATTTTCACTCAGAAACTGAAAAGGTTTCTGAAATTGCTACTATTTACCAATGTAATTTTTAAATAAATTTGTATTTTTCAGGATTTTGCTCACACTACTGGTGATAATGAGATGGTGAAAAAGAAATTCTGGATTTCAGCATATCCCCCTCAACTAGAGGTTTTCACTCTCCCTTTTCTGCCTCAAGCAAAGGCCAGTTTTATCAGTCAGTCTCTCCAGCTGACTCAAAAGAACTGCAGGCAGTTCCAATACCGCACATACCTCTGGCAAAATGAACTGCTCTACTGGCTTGTACCACAATCTGTTCACTTGAACTCCACAGCTTGGTGGACTAAAGCGAGCACTGAAGAGAGCTTCCTGTTAACAACAGAAAAGAAAAACAAAAACCAAAACACACATTAAAAGTGCTGTGAGATTATGCTAATCTTGATCATCTCAGTTAGTTACAAAGGAAGGAGGCTTATCAATTGTATAAAATTCAGTGAAAGTTTTATTCTCACAACAGTCTCACAGACTCCACAGAATTCAAGTGTTGGATTGATACTGTGGAAGCAAGCAACAACAGAACAAGAGTGCAAGTTCAACTAGAATCCAACCAACAGAGCACATCATCTGGAAGGCTCAGACTCATCTCCCAGTCTACAGATTTTCTATCTTCTGTTTAAATAGCTGACTACTATTAATTGCAACAGAGGATGCTGATCCCTAAAACTTAATTGCTATTATATTACAGAGGCCACCAAACAGCCCTTAGATAACAACAAACAACATAAAGATGCTGCATTGCCAGATTCCCCATCTTCAGAAAACAGTCTCAAAGCACTCCTATGATACTAATTTTTCTCCTTCACTGGAAGTAAAATGGAAGTAAAAAAAATGGAGATCAAGTTACTAGGCTCTCAACGTTTAGAATTCTACCATTTAGCAAACATAAACCTGATTACAGTACACTTTTTTTTTTGCTATTATAAACCCGACTCTTTGGAAGTTCATCATAAAAGCTATACTTCAGTATACGTAGTATATTTTCTGTACTTAATTGTAATTATTATCTTAAATTCAAAATTCTTTCTACTGTAGCATAGCCAGAAGTCTTGAAATCGGCCTATCACGTTATTGGTAGAGATAAATGCAATATACCAAATGCAACAATGATCCTCAATTATTTTTTTCCTCCAGGTTTGTACTAAGCTATTCTATCAGACCCATAACAGCTTGGGAGTGGGGGGAATTATCACTGAAGTTTGATTATTACCTGTAAATAATACCAGTAAATAATACCAGTTTCTAGAAATCTCAAAATGTCTTGCCAGAAGACAAACAAGAAAAAAATTACAGCTGTCCTGCATCTCTCTGCTTGAAGGCACCAAATGTGTCTTTCTGCACGTGTGTTTTAAAGATATTCAACCGTTTATTTTTTATTCCTTAATGCCTATCAATACTTAAGAACCTCAAATGCAATCAAACTTGTTTCTTGGAATTAGATATAAGCACTCTTTCAAAAGGGCATTTAAATTAACTCATAGCACTCTGAATTTTATCTTTTCATCTTTCGCGTGTGTGCGTGTATATATATCTGTAAAATAAGAATTTACAATGCAACAGAAGAAAAATATAATTCATATGCTTGTCAGTTAAGTACTTCTCTTCTAAAACATCAACACAGCATGTCGCTTTCTGTAAGATCTTAATCCACAATAAAGAGACAACATGCTTTAGTCCACTTTCAAAAGATAACTACAATACTCTACCTCATGTTCTGCCTGGTACAGTTTTACAGTGATGTTCCTCTGGAATCCCACCCCATCAGCCTCATAAAATACCCCAAGACTGGTAATGACAATGGGGTAAAGTACACGAAAGTTCACACTGACAATTCTGTCTTCAGAGAGCACAGAAGGTACATCCTCAGGGAGACTGAATGCTTCAATTTCCTGATTCAAAACTGTGTGAAGAAGAAAGGACAGAGGTAATGTGAGAAGACTTCATAGTTCTTGAACTGGATACACACAAAGCATACTGGATACATGCAAAGCATTCTGATTAATTAGCATGGCTCGCAAGTGAACAAGGGTAATCAAACGCTGGAGGAGAAGAAAATACAACTGGCTGCAGACTGCAGAAAGGAGAAACTCAGAGTGATGCAGCAATCTGCCAGCTACCAGCAATTGCAAGTCAATGTCTACATATCCACAGAGAAAAGATTAGAAACACAATAAATCCACAGAGTAAAGAAAAAAATGCTATTTGATTGCATGAATATCTGTATATTAGCATATTAAAATAATTATTCATGTATCAAAATGACATACACCTCCACTTAATTCAGCTGCCTGCTTTTTGGCATTATCTCCTCCCTAAGCCCTGAGGTACCATTTATTCATGGGAGATTGGTTAAGCAGTGGATGATGCCATTCAAAGAGAAAGTAACAGAAGTTTCATTTTATGGTGAATCATAGCTTAAGTGCCAAGCAGTCCTTAGTTAACTTGTAATTAAAGAACAAAAGTTAAATAGAAAAAAAAAAAGGTGACAGGAAGAAT
Organism: Ciconia boyciana; assembly: GCF_034638445.1. NCBI lineage: Eukaryota > Metazoa > Chordata > Aves > Ciconiiformes > Ciconiidae > Ciconia > Ciconia boyciana. The sequence goes on from NC_132936.1 coordinate 84,969,068, forward strand.
TTACAATTTTAGTTAGGAATTTTTGTATGGCAGCATTTCATTTTTTCCCCATGGTACGTTTCTTAATTGTTTCCTCTCTAGGGCGTAATCTGAAAAACCTATCAGCCAGACTTGCTTAGAATTCACTTTGTCACCAGAGAAGTCCACCTGACACTTGAGACTCTGGCACCTTGCTACTGTCTTCACATATGACACTGGACCGGGTCATTCCAGCTCTCTCCAACTTCATTTTACACAGGGATTGAGTAAAAATGTACGTTATGTGGGAGAGACTGTCCCCCAATGCAAGGAAAATGCAAATCCATTAGAAGTCAATGGCCTCCCTTTCACATCCCCAAAGATATCTCACTTTCTTGCCTGCACATGGTACTTAAAGGAAGGTTATGGAACTGCTAAGACAGCAAGTCCTAGGCAGCATTTATTTTTCAAGACTGGCTGTCTCAGTTAAGCACCCAAAACTACTCTTGTAATGAAAGATGATTAGTTCTAGTTCAGATCATAGAATTTTTAAAAGTTAATTTCTATACCTGGGTTACTGATGTTCAGAAGTTTGCAGGAGTAGGGGTCTTCTCTGTCCTCCACTGGCACAGCACAACCATGCACACCTATTATAAACTTCACAAGGACACTAAAATAATTTGGTTTTATTAACACCAGTTCTCTTCCCTCCTCCCTCCACCTTCAATAAACGTATTTAATTACAATGGCCCATCTTTTACAGGATTAAGATTTTGAATCCCTTAAAAATCAGCAATGAGGGTCTCTATGAAGAGCAACCATGTTAATCCCCTCATAGGGGCTCAATTCCAAACCCACATTACCCTTTTATATTTCATAATGAGGGCGCAGGAAGATTGGCAACTAGGAATGGGATTCAAGACAGCCAGCACACTAAACAGAAAAAGACATAAGGCAACACTGAAGGATCCTGAAGCCCTGCCTTTCCCTGCCTGGCTTTGTTATTAATTCAAGATTGCTTGAATATTCTGCATTCAAAAGGCAATGAAAAAAATAATAATAAGAAAAAAGACACATAGCATCAAAGGAGGAATAAGGACTCCAGACTATCCGTTACAATGAAATATCTCAACTTCAGGTCGTAGCAAAACAACAGGTTGCTCTTTCCAGCCCCAATTATGGTTGTGCCACAGTCAGGAGACAACAAGCAGTATGAAGAGTAAGAGGATCCACCTTAGCCCTGTCTTTCATCTAGCAGCTAAACATCCTCCGGAAACTCCATATAAGCTATGAAAGGTCACATTTTTAGATGACTGGAGTAGCTATGCTTCATTCCAAACTGCACGCTGACACCAAATTTGTGAATGGTAAATGGCTTTCAGTGCAAGGCAGGTACCAAGACGAGAGGCCTATCAAGATGACCATGTTTCCAGGAACGAACTGCAGCAGAACTTTCTCAGTAAGAACAGAGCTGTCTGTAGACTGTCAGGTCTACGCACGCAATCAGGAAGGGTTCTGCTGGTCACTCACACTGCAGCAGTTTGGTGTACCTGGTGCAGTGGGAAATAAACCTGAACTTTACAGTTGAGACTGTTGTAAGGTTTTTTTGTGGTTCTCTCACCAAACATGATCCTGCCTGCTTTCAAATAGCCTGGATTACTAACCATTTCAAGTTGCATACTGTACAAAGCGTACACTGCAACACAAAAAAGGAAAAGTCTTATACATCACTAATGAACAGTGGCAATTAATTGCAAAAACAAACAGCAGTGAACAGTGAAACAATTACATTTTCTTCCTTGTATAAATAATAGTTCCAGCCCAGAACAAGCAGCATTCTTACATATTACTAAGCAGATTTAAAAAATTATCAGAGTACAAGATGCTCACAAATAAAGTAAAAAAAGGAAATACTTTAAAAAACAAAATAAAGGATTAAATCAAGATACTTAAGCATTATAGTCTTTCCCCGTCCCCCCTCACAAAGCCCCAAATTACAAAACACTAGAGATTACCGTTGGCTCAGTGCAGGATGTTGTTTCAGGTGCTTGAACCAAGTGTTCCTTATAACACTGCGCAGTTCATGATTGTGTCGAGCTGACAAAACACCTACAATAACATCATAATGTTTCAGCTTCCACTGAGGAAAGAAGGCCAGTGGACCTAGAAATACACAGTGATAAGGATTTATTATATGCACGTATTACCACAAGCCTGAGTTACAAGCAGTAATTAAAACGCATCTCAAAAGCAAGAGTACTGGGAACCTGAAACACTAAAAACAAGAAGTAGAAATACTACTGCATTCTTGGTTCAGACTCAGGGAAACATTTTCGACATGTCAAAGCCTTCACTAGCAATCTAGGAAAACTTTACTGCAATGAACTAAGCAAGTCACTGCAGGTAAACAAAACTAAGAAACCGTGACTCACAAAGCAGGCAAGAACACAAGCCTTGGTTTTGACTGACAGTATCTTCCATTATTTAAATATTTGCCTGCCTGTCTTAGGAGCAAACTGCCCCTTGAGAACATGCTCTTGCTGCGCTTCTCTTTCCCATCAGCCACCAGAAACCTCATGGGCAAGACACAAGGTCCTACTGTTCCCTCTGCAAAACTCTTGAGACAGTCTGGGCCTTCTCCTTGTTCATTGGTACCTCCTCCAGCATGATTTACCCTAAAGCCTGGGGGCTTGTCATCACTGGTACCAGGCCTTCACTATTAGAATTCACCATTATTCTACCTAGAAAAAAAAATATTTAAACAAGGTCTCTCAGATTCAGAAATATGCCCATTTTCCCCCTTCTTTTTAAAACTGCTGAACCACCCTTCTGCCTCACCATTTCAACCTAGTATGTCAAGGCCTATCATTTCTAACCTTTTGAAGCTGAACACCACTCTGCCTTCACACAGGGTATTACATCCCTACACAGGGGAATGCTCTGGCTTTATTCATAGCTGGATGTCACCGCCAATACTTGTAATCCATGATTTAGCTTGTGCTGTTTTAATTTAGAGATCATGAAAGCTGGACTTGATTTCAAGCAAGATTACGACCGGAAGAGACCTGAGAAGCTCTGACTTTGAGCCTGCAAATGGTCAGGCAAGCAGCTAAAGGGAATTTGCATAGTTTAATTTATCAGACATTCTGGAGTTAAGAGAGATTTATATTTAGCTTTAGCAAAGGACTGCTTTCCTCTCTTCTCACTATTTTTTTTTCATTAGGCTGCAGATAAAGAAAACAAATGTAAATGTGAGGGCCCTCTAAACTACTGCATACAGCATAGACAAGATTTTTTTAAATCTAATTTTAAAGAGATCAAAAATACCTCCAAGTCTGTATTGTGTACTCCCACTAGAAAGAGTTGAATTATAATCCAGATTCTACCTTCTGTACCAGCATCCCCTTTCTCCACTTTGAAACTGAGAAGATAAATAGGTCTTGTTACAACTGCTCACTAACCTAGGACCTCACAGCACCCGCCACAAGAACTGCTGTGCCATATCACACCAGACATCCATCTAGCCTTATATTCCATCTTCAGTATGCAGTGGAAAGGCCTTGGCCTTGCTCTGCACTGAATCAACATCAAGAGATTTCACAACATTTTTTTTGCTTCAGGGGCTATTGATAATGGCTTGCACCTGACTCCCTAGTCCCAAAGCCAAATAGAACAGTGCTCTGCAATTGATTCTTGGAACAGTACAAGAGCAGGGCAAGTACAGAGTGATGCTTCCATGGACAAGCCTTTCTCAGTCTATTTCCCACTAAATATTTTAGTTCTAAGCATGCAAACACTGATTTTCAAGAAAAAGGTTAAGTTCCACAATTATTTAAATGAATCTGTCCTGACAACAGCTACAAGCTTATCAATAACTTAAGCTGAATGTTAACCTATTAAGAAAGTTTATATCAACTTATGCTCAGAACGACTTAAAAACCCAAGCAGCAAGCCACTAGTTCCATTCCTCAGTGTTTCACTGAAGTCAACTGCTACATCTCTGATAACAACCATACAGTGAATTGGTGGCAAGGTTCAGGAAAATTATTTGTTTGCTGACAGAGCCAAATACAAACCTACTGCCCTATATAACATCTGAAGAAACTTGTAAATTAAACACACTGCTCAATCTGAATACAATTTTAGTTTTCCTTTATGCTGGTAAATACCAACTATTCAGAGGCTCTGTATGTCTTCTGAGGCCATTACATTGACAAGATCCACCAGGTCTCCATGACAGCAGAGGTACATGAGACAGCCACACATTTATAAGACTACAACATTACAGCAAATTCCTCTATAGTCTCATAATTCTCTCTCACACGTCCCTTTTCTTTCCTGGCTTTTCTTCCATCCTTTGATTATTCTTTAAGCAGCCTCTGCAGCCTTAACCACAAGCCTTCCGATATAAATCTCATAGGAGGACTAATGTGTTTGTAGTCTGCACATGAGGTATCGTTTACACAATTTGGTTTTTAAGATATCACTTTTAATTAGAAGCAGAACCATTTCATTAAACCAAAATTAGAGAAAAATAAAACTAAAAGCAGAAGTCTATGGGGTGAGTTGACTCAGAATAGCATAAGTTGGCTTAAATAAATAAATAAATTTAAAAAACTAAAAATAAGCTACTCAAAATATACATACTTTTGATTAGTTTATATTTTAAAATGAGTGAAGCTTTTCATTATGAACCTTTCACGTGGGAACAACATTAATGTAACGGATGCTTCAGAATTAATATCCTACTGCTTCTAGAACAGACAGCTGTTTCTTGTTTTAGGCCATCTTCAGGCTTAGTAAGGTAGCATTACAGCAGTCTATATTCAGAAGATTGTCTTCTCTGTCCCAAGGGTTATGCCATTTTACTTTTAAAACCACTGAAAATGGAAAAAAAAGAAAGCTTACTTTCACAAAAACCTAATGAATAAGCTCTCTGCTGGTTAGCAAAGGTTTCTACTTCCTATGGAAAAAAATTTGCTAAACTTTCAGGAAAAGAGATTCATATGTCTCTCCCTGAACTAGCACTATTAAAAAAAGGGGAGATAGTCAGAGGCAAAGGGGAAAAAAAAGACTAAGGCTATTATTCATTTATAAGGATAATTCAGATATGTGCATATATACACTCTGATGCAGCGTAAGTTAAGAGAAAACATTGCTGACCTCCAAGTCAATAATAACAAAGTATTTATACAAGCAATCGATACTTGCCACTGGGGACCAAACTTATTTATCATATCTTCTATTTTAACACATTCTTAGGCCAAAATTTTAAGTCTTGGTAATAGGCTTAAAAAATACGTACTGTATCACTCTTACCTTGCACTGCTTGTGCAAGATAAATTAAGTCTTTCAATTTTGCACTTACAAAGACAAAAAAAGCCTGTAAAGTTGGGGGGCAGGGGGGAGAGAAAAAAGCTACATATCACATTCCGCGATAAACCCTAAAAGCGTTGCTAACCGGAGGGATGCGAAAGGACAAGAAACCTTTCCAGTTCAAAGGTCACACTATCACTAGTTGCATTGCCTTTGAATGCTTACTGTCTTAAAGCTGTATCGCAGTTGCATCACGCAGCCCAGGACTTCTCCGTGGAACATAAGTAGCCAAATGTGCAATGCCTACCCTACACTCTTTTAGCATCAGGAATAAAATTGCATTCACTTTGCTGTTTTGCTTGAGGCTGTTAATCCACAGCAAAAGCTACAAAAACATGAAAGAAAGCAGCCCTCTCTGAGCTGCTGAGATGTATTTAATTCTGTACAGCAACTGTAAGGAGTACTTCTGTCAGCTCTAAGACTGCTGAAGTCCGGCCTGCCAGAGTCTTGTGTCACATGGTTAATAACAAGCTCCTACTGAAGCCTTCTTGGGCTGGGTTATTTGTAAGGACAGGCTCCCACATAATTCTCTGATGTCCGACCATACACGTATTTCTATTAGCATGGTTTTTCACCTCAATAGGAGCTGCAGTAAGCTTTCACGGGATTCTTGGTCACCAACTTTCATGAAACTTGGTGAAAACGCTGGTCTTTGGGACCTCCACCTGCCTGTCAAGCTTGACTGAGACACACAGGAAGAGATAAACAAGTGTGTATATAGAGCACAAAGTTGTGCCCTTAGAAGACAAGGCTAGACACAGAGGTGTGTCTCCTGCTGAGTTGCCCATGGAAAGAGGTCACTGCTGACAGGCAGTCTGCTGGCCCTGGTCAGATTTTAACCACCTCAGCAGCAGTCAACAGTTCTTGAAGTTTTTCAAAATCCCAAACTACAAAGATTAACATGCATCTCTTCTTCCTGTGAGACTGATTCTCAAGTAAAATGTCAAGTTAAACTGTTAATTATATTTACTGTCATTATAAGGAGATGAAACGATTGAGAGATCACTTAGCTTGATTTTGTCAATAAACAAGGTAAATATGATCTTGCTGCACATATCTCTATTGATGAGTCCCGTACCAACTACTAAATTTGCCAGTCATTTTCAGACAAGTTTGACATAGTGTGTAGTCCCCAAAGTGATTAAGTTCCTACGTTTCATGGAACTGCACAGAGAAAAGACTCCTTGTTAGTGCCCGCACTGAGAAACACAGCAGTGTAGGCTTACCTGCACTATCAGGCACCAGAGGACCTCCACTGGAGACCGCTAGAATAAGTGAGCTCCACAGAAGGCTGAGCTTTGTGTCTTCTGCTACCCATGCAGCTGCTTTTTTTTTAAATCGATTAATGGAACTAAGTAGGCCAGGCAGAAATTATTAAGAATATTCTCAACTAATCCACTTCGTATGATAAAACTAAAAAGGAACACCCCTCTTTCCCCAAAAAAAACCCACACACATTCCAGGTTGTTATCTCTACCTATTCTTGTGACTTTGCAACCATATTCCTGTTTTTAAATGCCTTTTTCTTCTGTGCTACTTTGTGAAAGATCCAAACAAACACGGAGGAAGGAATTAACTGAATATAAAGAAGGTTTGTATTCACAGAATGCTGACACATGCAGAAAAAAGAACAAACCAAAGAGCACAAGCAGCTCTTTCCCCCTCTCTAATCTTCTTCGCTTAAAGTAATCTGCTATAGCTCATCTGCATTACAGGTTTCTCTGCAAGCAAAGCTACATGACCCCCCCTGCAGTACCTACTTTATACCAGAGCTAAAAATCACCAAGATGTGCACCCCTGGTTGCTGCAGGAGCACAGTGCTCCTTGAGACAGACAAGTCTTTAGACAAGCTTTTAAACAAGCTTTACAGATTCAAAGAGGAAAACCTCTGTAGGCAGATTTTTATTTTTTTTTTATATCAGCAGCATTCCCTTAAAGAAATAGAACAGCAGGGTCCTTCTGAGTTGCAAAGTGACAGTAGTAATACTGGTGGGATGATGATGCTCTAAGCACCATTAATGATACAGCACTTGCACGCTTCTAGACAAATCGGGGAACAATGGCCAAAGCATCGGAAGCGTAAACACAAAAGGAATAAAGCAAATCCTTTTTGCAACACTGAAACTGATACCCTTTTTTGGGAGGGGAAGCACAGCAACTTTATCCTTTGAAAAGTAGTTACCAATCCCTAATGCCATGGAACAAAAGCTCCCAAGGAAGGCTACTTGCTCCCTTCTGGCTGTTCTACTCAGTTGGCAATTTAGAAGAGAACCGGTGAAGAGCTTCCTTCAGCCACAAACCATGCTCTCAACTCTGGCAGAACTGGCACTCTTTGCCCCCTGCTCCAATGCCAAAACACAAAAATGCAACTCCAGTGCTGGTCGTTAGTAGTTTGCAATGTCTCAGACATCAGTCCACAGAATAACTGCAAACTAAAAAAATCCCAATTCAGTTGGAAAACAGTCAGCTTTGTTGTGGATTCTTTGTCAATTATTTCATGCCCATCAAAGGTGAGGGGCTTGTTTTTACTGGGGATGGCCCATCCCTGGAAAACAATCTTATAGTAAAAAATCTCATAGATCAAAGCTGGGGAAAAACTGGCACTTTACACAGAACTGCACAGCTACTGCCAATGCCAAACCTGACCTGTTGATGGAAGGTTTCCATTTTCAAGGCCCTCAGCCTATTAGATGAAATAACTTTGTGACCAAGCAACATACTACTCCCTGACAGACAGGCTTAACAGATTTCAAACAACATCTTTTCTTAAGGAAGTATCACATTTTGCCAGAATTTCTCCTTACAGAGCACTGCATCCCTCATAACCTCAGAGGTTGATTCTACATTTTGTAATTTCAGTACTGAAAAGCCAAAAGCAGGTTAAGCTCTCCCTCCTTCCCTCTCACCTGTCATGTACACAGGCTAGTCTGTGAGGGGGACAGCCCTAATTCTGCAAAGCAGATCACCAAATGCCAGCCTAACCAACCTTGTATTCAGTTCTTCAGGCCAGTGCCTGAAGAAGTACATGCTGAACCACAGGACAACAGATGGCATGCAAGCAGTTTCTAGAAAATGGTGGTTTTTAATCTGTTGCATAATTATTCACTAGTAAAAGATTGACTTTAACAAAACCAAAAGGGCCAATTCTTAGCTGCCACACACCCCCAGAAATGTAACAGGAATAACGTCTTAAAGGGCATTAGCATCAGCAAAGAAGTAGCATATTCATTGAATGTGTGGAGCTTTCTGATTAGGCACTGTAACTGAAGCCCTGCAATGAGTAATTTCCTACTCAATAAGACTTGTGCCATCAATTAACATACACAATTAGCAATGAATCCACCTGGAGTGCTAAAAGCAGGTCTGTCTGTTCTTTCTCAAGTTTCTGAGGTCATTTTATAATTAGAATTTATCTAAGATTTTTACAAAAATTAACTAAAGCTTCCTACCCACGAACTTCCTTTGGATAGCACTTGTTTGTAACCAGTTAGACAAGGACTTCCATTAAACGTAAAAGCACATTCTTGCACCATTCTTGCTCAGAAGTATGAATTACAGTCCCATTAACTGATGAACACAAAGAAAGTAAGGAGCCATCAAAGTCAGGACACCGAAGCAAAGGCCAGTGCCTTTGGTCTCGGAACTGATCCTAGTTATTTTTTTTTTTCCAATGAATGAGTACTGCCTACAAGAAGGGTACTCTATCTTCTGTGACACCGAGGTGAAAGTGATCACGAACACAGAGAAAGTCAGAATACTGCACAGGGAGGGACACAACTGAGGGCCAAAGCATGCAGGCAGACGACAGGCCTTTCACATGGGGTAGTTAAGAAGAAGGTTTTATTAAAGGAGGTACTTCCAATAGAGAAAGAGAAGTAGATGGAATGCGTGAAGACTGGAACACTGGTTACATTTAAAATCATCTGACCTATAGACAACAAAAATGCAGTGCTTTCCAGAAGTGGAAAGCCTATTTTGCCAGTAGAAATTAGAAGTACCTGAATTGCTCAGCTTAAGAAAACAAAGGTTTAAAATAGATACCTTTGATCTCTATGGTTACATGATGGAGGTGTACTTGAAGGAGAAGAAAGACCCTTTTAACTGAAAGGCTTAAGAACAGAAGGGCATAAACCAGTTGCAAGTAAGCTTAGGCCAGAAATGAGGAAAAATTTCTAACCAGGACAACGAGCTTCTGGAACAGCCTCTTCCTAAGACTGCTAGGAATCCACGTGAACAAACAAAAAGCCACTCCAACCCTTCACTAAATAAATGTAGGCTGCCCAGCTCCCATTTTAAGACAGAGACCAGGAGTTGCTTATTAGAAAAAGTAAGCAGAATTGATGGCCAGAGATGTCTATTCCAGTCTTGTGTTAACGAGTCAGTGATGTCAAGGTAAATAATGACTAAAAGAGGTTATCAACTTTTTAACAAATTTCCATTTATTTGCGTGTGCGCGATGACTATTGAGAGGGGAATTAAACTCCTCAAGAAATAGAATTGCTGTTCACTCTGCCTTTGACCTCCACTGGTAGCTAATTTTGCAACTGCTGAGACACACAGATGCTACACAGAAATACCAAAGAATACACAAATAATGCATTTTTATGTCACACCTGTTGTAAAACACTGTCCCATGACCAGATTTAATTTTTATTCATACCAGTGATTCCAGGTAGTAGGTAATAAAGAGCAGCTGGAGCAGTAAACAAAGAAAAAAAAAAGGATTACTCAATAATCACATGAAACAAGACTGGCTTTATCAGGCAGTACCAGATCCTCTTAAATAGTTTCAGATTCAAAAAGCTTTTTAATAAATAGGGACATTTCTTACTCTTGTATACGAATTCATTAATGTTCCTAAAACACTCTGAATAATAAAAAAAAATAACACAGAAGACATCAGAGATAAAAGAGGTCCCTTAGCTCATCCTTCTTTCTTCTGCCAAGGCAGCCATACCTACAGCTTGTACATTTCACAGGACTTTGAAGACTAAGAGGCAGACTCTTCCTTAAATCATCATGCAAGGATCAGGCCTACAAAGAGACAGCACATATACAGTATTGAGCATTTCCTATGGATGATGGAAGTTCTCTTTTTATAAAAGGCATCAGTTTTTCTCTCCTCAGTGTGAATACATCACTCAATAGTTACAACTAAATAACCCTTGCACAAACAAAATGTACACTTACTCTTTCAGTATTAAAAAAGTACTGTTTTTTTTTAATCCTTGTTATCCTAACATTATCCAGTGCAACATAGTTTCACAGTAACAAACACAAACTCCAATAATAACTGCTTGAAACAGTGAATCTCTGAAGAGGAAAGCTTCTTCCCTCCCTCCCCAACCGAGAAACTTCCGGATTTTCTTTAGAAATGTTTGTTAGTGGAAAACACATTTCTGCATAAAAGGTCATCATGAGATTCCACATTGCTACTTCTAACTCCAAATTAACGCACTGAAGTTACAAAAGCAGCACCGTGAAAGATGAGGAACAAAACCAACCAGACAATTCAAACACACTTCAGGCTAAAAACTAGAACTCCCGTTCTTCTACAATGCAAGTGCGACCACCGCTCATTTGACATGCAAGGGCCAGAATACAGCCACAGCCACACCCGTACAACTCTGCGGCCTTCAGACTGCCCAAATGCACTGGCTTTGCTCCTTTCACACCTGCATTATTAATTACCACCAGAAATCAGCAGACTCTCCTCGACTCACAGTTGTGTACGCTCCGCACAGGGAACAGGCACCAGTTGCAAAGTGCGGCTTCGTTAGTGAACAGGCTACTGGGTTGCTAAACAGAGCTCTAAGCGGATCTCAAGTAAAAAAAAAAAAACCACCATTTTTTCTTTATCATTTTTTCAGACGTCCTGTAGAGTATTTCTTAGCATTCTCAAACAGCACCTACGAGTAGCTGACAAAAGTTTCTGTTCCAACAGATGCCTTTTTCTACCAGGCATGCAGATTTGCAGCCTGAAAACTACAACTCGTTTTATGAAGAGCGCAACGTAGGCCCTTAGGGGTCTGATTTCACTTGTGTCAGATCACACCCGATCCTATGAATAGCTTTTTGCACCATAGCAGTTTTAAAGACCGCTAAGGCAAACACGGCACCGTGCAAAGAGCTATTCCTGGGACTGGGGACGGCCCGACACAAGTGAAATCGGTGGGAATTTCTTCCCCATGCACCTCAGTGGGAGCGGGAGGGCACCCGTGGCCGCAGGGGTTTTCAGAAGGGGCTGCTGCCCCACGGAAAGTTGCGACCGCGGCCGGTACCTCCGGTTTAAGTCGCAGACCCAGCGCTGCTCTCCGCAGCTCGACACGAGTCGTTACCTCCCGATGATCCCACGCAGGCACTCCGGGCGCTTTCCCCCGGCGGGCTCCCTCCCAGCCCGCCAGCCAGACCCGCCGGCAGAAGCGCTGCCCTCAACCACAGAAACGCCGGCACCGCCGCGGCGTTACGCAGCGGGGGGAGGCCCCGACCGTTTAACGGCCACAGCCTCGCCCCCCCACACACACACACGCACACCCCTTCCCCGCGCGGCGGCACGCGCGGGCCGTTCCCCGGGGCCGCCGCCGAGGGGCTCACTCGCCTGCCGGCCCCCTCAACTGCCCCAGCCACCCGCGGCCCGAGGCACCTCCGTTCCCCCAGCCCCACAAGCGCCCTGCCCCGCGGCCCCCGACCTCTCCTCACCAGGCTCCTGGGGATGGGGGAGCCCTGCCCGCCCGGGGTGCCTGTGCCCCGGGCAGCCGCCGCCGCCCGCCCCTTCCCTACCTGCCGGCTGCCTCCCGGGGCCGCCGGGGCAGCTGAGCAGCAGCCAGAGGTGCAGCGCGACCCCGACCGCACAGGGGCACAGCAGCACCAGCCAGTTTCGCATTGGCCGCCGCCGCAGCCAGCCCCTGCCCCTCCGCGCCGGCCTCTCCCAGCGGCGCCGGGGCGACGGGCCGACTCGGCCGCCCGCGGCTCCTCCCCGCGCCGCTGCCGCCGCTCGGCCGGGCCGGGCTGCGCTACCCCGCGGCCGCCGGGAGCTGCAGTCCCGCCCCAGCCCCGGCGGGCAGCGGCGGCGCGGGCGGCGGCGGCAGCCGCCTACAGCCCCCACAATGCCGCGGGGCGGGGCGGCGCGGTCCTGGGAGGCTGAGGGGAGCAGGGCCGGCTCTGCCGCGCACGGCGGGGCGGCGGCGGCGGGGGCTGCTCGGCGGGGAGCGCCAGCAGGCGTCCTCCCCCGCGGGGAAATGCCGAGGAAGCACGGCTTTACCTCACGTTTTACATGGCAGGGAAGCGTAGACGTCGGGGGAGGGGGAAGAGTCGCCGGGGCGGTAGCAGCGCGTTGTCCTCACGGATTGCTCCCCGCTGGGGAGCCATGGGGCTTCTCCTGTGGCCGCCCGGGCTGCCCTCGGGCCCCAGCCGCCGGCCTCGCCTCCCGCCGGGCTGGCCGTGCCCGCGGCTGCCGCTGCTGTGCAGCATGGCCCAGCCGGGGCAGGGGGCTGAGGCGCGGGGCGGCGGCGGGCGGCAGCGGCGGGGAAAAGCTCTGCCGGTTGGCCTGTGTCTGGGCAACGCTACGGTTATCTGCTGAATGCCCCTTCTAAAAAGTCATGGTGTAGTAACAAAACAGCTTTCCAGAACAATCCTTTACTAATCCAATAAAGAGGAGAGGGTGCTTCGCTTTGGTAAAGAGCTGCAACGGCATTACAAGCTCTTTCTGGAGTATTTTATTCCAGCAAGGAATGTGTCATTTGACGTGTTATTTGAAATTCCAGCGGGGATTTTAGGCAAAGTGTCCTTAACTGTGACTGGATCGTGGCCAAGAATCGACAGTAGCATTCTTGTTCTTGCAGAAGTATTTTATGAAATGTTAGTAGCCCAAACTCGGCTGCGCACCTTACCTAAGGACTGACCCGCCAAGAGGGCAGCCCTCTGCAGAAAGCCTCGCTGACTGAAGGGCCTTAAATAGGATTGGGTGGAGGAGCACGTAAGATTATCAACACCTTGAGAAGTTACTTGTCTCTGGTCCCTCTGAACACAGATAACAGAGAGGAATGTTTCCTGGACTCCTGGAGGGTGAATCTACCTGAAAAAAAAGTGAGGTGGATAAATAAGCAGAGGCTTCTCAGAAGTTAAAGTACAAACTCGAAGTTTATGTGTAGTGGCCGTAAGGCTTAAATGAACGCTTGCTGATGCTATTCTACCAGAAACACATAATTTAGTAAAGGAACCTGATACCTAAGGAAGGATTTAGTAAAGGAACCTGATCAAAAGAAAGGATTAAGTTTTTAGGAAAAGAAGACTAAAATCTGCTTTTGAAAATCCCCAAGCCATGAAAAGTGTTTGGAAAATGTTTAAAATCCTTTCAAACAGCTTAATTAAGATTCATTTTTTCATCAACTGGAGTGAGATATTAGAAGGAAAACCAATGACTTTAACCTTTATATATTGGGTTTAAACAGCAAAAAGAAAATGTTTTGGAAATACATGGACTTTAGTTTGTTTGCATACTTGAACATACTTAATATGCAATTGAGTGTGTACTTGTCAGCAAGGAGTAGTGCTAGGAAAAGTATTTACACAAAAATGCTATTGTTATTAATCACTATTTACATTTGACTTGCCTTTCAGCAGGTTTAGCTGCAGAAATAAAAACTGGTCCAACTGCTAATATTATTCTATATTTGCCTATATTCCTTGTAGTCAATACGTTAGGTTCTCTCCCCAAGCCTTATCCCAGGCCAGGTGAACTGGTGGGTGTCTTACTTATAAACATGTCTGGGAGTGATTACTTCCTTGCATACAAACCAGAGGACCCAATTCCTTGATATCGTGCTTTCTATGCAGTGGTATACTTACTATGCTCAGATATAAAGGAATATATAAGGTACAAAACAGGAGAAATCTGTTCCTACTTTTATCTTCCACATTACAGAAACAGGGTATCCTGGTCAAAAGGACAATATGTATGCATTTTTTATTAGTCATGCAGGAAATTATTAAAAATATAGTGTAGTTGTAGAAGACTGGACTTTCCTACTCCATTTTCTATCAGATTCTCTGCAAGATTTTCAAAGCCAAAGATGTAACCTATGCCTCCCAACTTCATCATCTGTAGAAGATGCAAGCAGTGGTGCTTCTCATGTTGTGTATAACATTGAACGTGTGCACCTGTGTATAAATTGTGAGGTGGTCAGACCCAACCATTAACCTGGTTTTCAGAAGTTCCCATTAGCAAAGCAGTTTCAATTTGCCTTCTTGAGGGCTTTTATGAGGACTAATATGTTGGGGAAGCAAGCTGATATTGGAGTGTCTAAACATGGATTCGAGGCACAGAGTTTTAGGAGCACTTTTTGAAAAGTCTTGGCCCATATAAAGATGAGATTTTTTTCCAGAAATTTTAGAATCATGAATATATATATACTGTGAAAAGACAAATATATCTGGAATATAACTTCTAGATAATGTCAAATTATTTTCCTGGAAGGCAGCAAATTTTGGTTTGGGTTATGCCAATTCTTGGTATCATTTACCAAAAATACACCATTTTCATTCTGCGCTTTCTGAGCAGATTTACTCTTCTGACATTACAGACTCAGGTTGTACCTCGGGCACACAAAGTACAGTACAGGCACAACATGTTGGGCACAAGAGCTGGAGATAGAAGAGACAGACATTTTAGTCCCCAGGCTGCTTGCAAACTTAAGGTGCTTCTGTTAAATTTGCATAATGTCTCTGGATAAGCATCTCCTGTCTGACACGGAGGAGACGCACACCTCGATGGATACCAGAGCCGAGGTTATGTACCACAGCTAGCCAGTCGGTAGCATTCAGTTTTTTAATGTTTGTTCGCCTGATTATTGCCCCGAGTGGGTGACTGGGATTTTTGTAGGAGACTGGCAGCGGATGACAGGAGCAAGAAGCAGGGTAGAGCTGCATCTGTTTTAGCAGAGTTCATCCCCAGGGAGTTGTGTGTTTTATTGATCTGTGTGTGCTCCATCTGAAAGCAGAGGAAGGACTGGTGAGAGATTCTGGTTTGGGGATTCAGAGCTTAACTTTCTCCACACCTTGCAGTAATACTGATATATTACATTCCTCAAAATCATTGTGCCTTCAGTTATTTGAAGAAAAAAATTTAAAAGAGATTACAGATCAGGGTATGAAGGATTTTATTAGAGTTTAAAGGGTTGTAAATTTGCATCCCAAGAGTGTGTCTTTTTTTTTTTTTCCGGTGTTCATAACCTAAACAGATCCACTGTCTGTATTGAGGAATTATCAATCCTTTCCTTACCTTCCTTAGGATCTTTAGAAGAAATAGATTTTGTTTATTTTCCCAAACAGAAGAGATGTCTCCCTGCCTCCCCTTTCGGCTTTCTCATCTGGATGAAGCGCAGATGCAGAGGAGTTCCCAGACTCCTCGGCTTGGGCTATTAATGCCGTCAGTGTCGCTGGGGTCTCCTGAGGACAGACAAAGGAATCCTGCGAAAACTGATCACTGGAACACAGGCTGTCTTGCTGACGGGCCTGCCAGCTCATATCATTAGCAGCAGCAAAGAAAAGTCTATGGTATGTGACCAGGTAGCTCTAAGGACCGTGATGGACAGGCATGAAGAGAGACGCTATTAGAAAGCTTTGGGCAGCACACAGTATGCAGTCAGTGTGGCGTGAGGGCTGTGCTCATTTGTACACTGAATGGAGGCAAGAATCTAACAAGATTTTGCCCATGGCTATCTTCCTTAATGGTCTCTTAAGGGAGATTTGCCAGTCACTTGAAAAAAATCCAGATACGGTATGACTACCAATTCTACTCCAGGTTCTCCTTTATTAAGAGATTCAAGGAACTAAAAAGGTCAAGGAGGCAGTATTTCCTTTAGAGAAACCACATTGATTTGCCTCTTTCCATCATAGTGGTTAAATGCTTCAGGGCATGGTTGCAATGGAACTTAATCTTGCAACCCTTTCATACCAGTTGATCATAAAATAGCCTGCAGCTGGGATCTGTAAGAAGCTCTGAACCTAGAGAACTATGGGGTGTCATAAGTTGCATGGAATTTTTTTTTGTTAAGGCTGCCCAGTGCTTCCCAGTTGAAGAATGGACTTTCTTGAAGCTATTCCACACTTTAGTTCTTGGGCTGAGGGTTGCAGTGACAATGACCTTTTTCACACTGCAATGTTCAGTAAGCTCCAGCGAAAATAATTCAATAATTTCTGAAAAGTTAGAATAGAATAGAATAGAATAGAATAGAATAGAATAGACTATTTCAGTTGGAAGGGGCCTACAACAATCATCTAGTCCAACTGCCTGACCAATTCAGGGCTGACCAAAAGTTAAAGCATGTTATTAAGGGCGTTGTCCAAATGCTTCTTAAACACTGACAGGATTGGGGCATCGACCACCTCTCTAGGAAGCCTGTTCCAGTGTTTGACCACTCTCTCAGTAAAGAAATGCTTCCTAATGCCCAGTCTAAACCTCCCCTGGCGCAGCTTTGAACCATTCCCATGCGTCCTATCGCTGGGTATGAGGGAGAAGAGATCAGCACCTCCCTCTCCACGTCCCCTCCTCAGGAAGCTGTAGAGAGCAATGAGGTCTCCCCTCAGCCTCCTCCTCTCCAAACTAGACAGGCCCAAAGTCCTTAGCCGCTGCTCATAGGACATTCCTTCCAGACCTTTCACCAGCTTTGTTGCCCTCCTCTGGATGCAGTCAAGGACCTTCACATCCTTCTTAAATTGCGGGGCCCAGAACTGCACACAGCACTCAAGGTGAGGCTGCACCAACGCTGAATACAGCGGGACAATCACTTCTTTTGACCGTCTGGTTATGCCGTGTTTGATGCACCCCAGGATGCGGTTCCCCCCTTGGCTGCCAGGGCACACTGCTGGCTCATGGTGAGCCTGCTGTCGACCAGCACCCCCAGATCTCTTTCTGCAGGGCTGCTCTCCAGCCACTCCTCTCCCAATTTATAATTGTGCCCAGTGTTACTCCATCCCAGGTGCAGAATCTGGAATTAGAACTTGTTAAATTTCTTCCCATTAATCATAGCCCAATGCTCCAATCTATCTAGATCCCCCTGCAAGGCCTCTTGTCCCTCAAGGGAGTCAACAGCACCTCCCAGTTTGGTATCATCAGCAAACTTGCTAATGGTGCATTCAGATTGTTGATAAATGTATTGAACAGATTGTTGATTGTTGATAAATGTATTGAACAGAACTGGCCCTAGAATTGAGCCCCGAGGAACACCGTTGGTGACTGGTCGCCAGCCAGATGTAGCCCCATTCACTACAACCCTTTGAGCTCTGCCCTTCAGCCACTTCTTCACCCAGCGCACCGTGAACCCGCTAATTCCACAGTTGGACAGCTTGTCCAGAAGGATGCTGTGAGGGATAGTACCAAAATCCTTACTAAAATCCAGAAAAACTACGTCCACCACCTTCCCTTCATCCACTAGGCAGGTGACCTTATCATAGAAGGGTATCAAATTAGTTAAACAGGACTTTCCTTTTGTGAACCCACGTTGACTGTGCCTGATGATTGCATTATTCTTTAAATGCCTTTCAGTAGTAGCCAGTATAATCTTCTCCATAGTTTTTCCAGTTAATTTTTCCAAATTAACTTCCAGTTAAGGAAGTTAACTAAGAACATCAACAAAAAAATGTTATTGTTTTGTCTAAAGTTATTTGTCTATTATTTTGCTGACCATTTTTTTTAAAATGAAGTTTTTGCATCCTTATGTCCATTTGGAGCAGTGGCTTTAACTTTTGCTGAATTGGGTCAGCAAAAGAGTGTTGTAACTTGCTCTTCTTCCCTCACATTTTCTGTGCAGAAGTTTTAACAGTTTTGGCACATGGCTCTGATTTGTGGCAGAAGCCACAGTTTAGACTGACTTCTCTGAGGTCCAAGAATATTCCGTAGGGTCTTGCTTTCACTGGCGTTGCAAGAACCTAGCAACCAAAACAGCTCTGACATCATATTCAGACAAAGATAACCCAACTTCCCTCAACTCACTTTCATTTACAGAAAGGTGGAGCTTCAAGTTTCATGTCCTCTCACAAAGTGGTCACTTGAGCATCCTGGTGGATGACCAAGTCACCATCCCTTATTCTAGAGAGGGGTGAATTAGAATATCCTTGTCACCTTCTGGAAAAAAGGTGTTGTTCAGTTGGATTTTTTTTTTAATCAGGTCCAGCCTAACCTGCACAAGAGTTGATAACTACCATACAAAATTGGCTTGCAGGACATCACAGTTATCCAAACATACCAATACAGCAATAATAAATTTCACAGTCTTAGATGACTCCTTGTCATTTTCATGACAATAAAAAATAGAAATGGACTCAAAACCGCCTATATGGTAGCAGCTAAATCTTGACAGGCACATCTCAGAGAGCGAACAGGGGAATGTCTTGCAGAGATGTGGAATACCAAATATCCAATAATCAGGCAACAGCCAGCTGGTGGGGTTAGCTACTTCATGTGCAGCTAATATATATCTATTTTTAACAAGTGGCGCAAAGACTTCAGGATGTGGGTACAGAAGAGAATAAGGTTTATAGGAAGTCCTGCTGAGACCTACGACAGCAAATACGCTTTTTAATCACATGCCTGGTAGAGAGTTAAGCTGTTGGGGAGATTACAAAGCAGACTGGCCACATATTATTTATCATTTCATTATAATCTATCATTGGGTAGATAATATTCAGGCTATGTTTCATTAAAAAAAAATTACATGACTTGGTGCTATTTTCCTCTCATGGTGCTTTAGGATGGATGTGCTCTGCTGGAGAATGCACCAGATGGCTGCTTCATTTGTTGCAGAAGAGGCGAGGTGAATGAGGTGGGACCACGAAATAGTGTTACAAGGCCAAGGGTCATTGCTGCTCGGAAGAACCGAGTTCTGTCATTGCCTCTGTGTGATACCAGGAAAATCATGAAACTAAACATTTCACGTTGCTTTTTTCCCTTAGTTTCTGGGCGTTTGACTTGCAAAAGTCACTCCAGTTTGTAGAGTTGAGGATTCGTAGCTGAAGCTTGAGCAAATGGGAACACTGTTTGGGATGTTGAAAGAGCTAAGTACTCTGAAGAGGCAGGTACTGACAATCATCTCACCCGTTCTGATCAGGTTCTGCCTCAGCTTCCCACTGTAAGATGGGAATAGTTCCACCCTCGCATTCCTCCAGGATACTGTGGAGATACTTTGTGAAGCAATCCGTGATGAGCACCACAGAGAAGCTCATCAGGGAATAGTTCTACATTGAAAGCAGAAATTTGTGAGTAAATCAGGCCCGGGGCTACACAATGAATAAAGACACCAAAATAGTATCAAGTAACTGCTCATTAACTGAGCATTGCCTATACTGTGCCTTGTGGGAATTCCTGCAGTGGCAGTCTGGAATAGTAGTGCATACAAATGAGAGAGGCAAATGGAAGATGCATAAGCAAATTTAACTCTGACATTTCTTAAATGAGTGCTCAACTTAGCTTCTTTAATGATCTTTTCATGTATTTTTTGCATTTATTCAGATTCTGTTTCAATATCCTCCAAAGTGTTCACAACCCTGTTGCAAGTATTTGTTTAGCTGGTATGGGCAGAACTGTAAAGAAATATAATCACTTTTACAGCCTTCTAATTTCTCATGAATAGACATTTCATAGTTGCTCTCTATGGTTATTTTCCAGAGTCTGAAGCAAACTCCCAGAACAAAACATGCGTGTGCTGTCTGAGAAAGAAGAAGAGGCCTCAGAGAGACTATTATTTATGACATTCCTTATATTCTCAAAGTTTCTGTTAGATATTTTTTCATGAGGATCTTAGCATCTGAAGTTTTTTCACTTGATCTTTTAAGGATATGATTAACATATTCATATATCAGCACTACAGATATATATATTGGAAATCTGTGTGTTGTGTTCTGATGAGTATGATAAAAGCTGGTGTGGTCTCCGGGGGGAAACCTCTCCGACAAGAAGCAGTACAAGAACCATGGTAGCGAACAGCCTTTGCAACAAGAAAGTTAAGGATAATTTTACAGCCAAAAGTTGTGTGAGCCGCACTTGCCAGGGAGATGCTGTTACACTGTAAAGATCTTTAAAGTCACTGCTACTTGAAAGGTTTTTAGAAAGTCACAAGGGTTCTTTTCTATAAAGTTTGGCTCATTCCTTCCTTTCACTGAAAAAAATTGCGCATCTCTTTAGAGCATGCTATACAAAGAACACAGGGCTCAAGTATGCAGCCTAAAGTTCAAAGGCACAACAGGATGTGGTACAGTGAGAGACTTTGCAACAAATAGATTTTGTGGAATGGGTGGGCTTTTGAAACACGGCCTTACACCCTGCCTAGTGCATTTTCCGTAAAATGCTATTCTAAGCGTAAGCAGTGGCCTAAGCTCTGTTCTGGCTGTACACCTATGCTGTGGCATACAAGGAAGTATTTGGCCTAGACTCCAATAATTGGAAAAAAACCCCACCCTGCAATAAAAAACCCAGCAGCCAGGAGCAAAGTTTGAATGTGAAGGAATAGTGCAGCAGTCAGTCACGTGAAAGCTGTTGCACAGTTCTACAAAGAGGAAGGCAAAGAGGAGAGAGTGTTAGTGCCCCTCACCCTAGAGCCAGGCCTGGCTGCCCTTGGCAGTCACGTCGCCTGCTCAAGGGAGCAAAAGGCAAAAGCGTGCGTGGTGGCACAACTGGTGGCCCGCCAGCAATGACGAACAGGCATCCGAGTTACACGTGAAACTGGAAAGTGAAATTCAAGAAGGGAGTACACAGCAACTCCAACTGATACTCCCAAAGATTTCCACAACTTTTAAAGTGGCTTTTACCTAGACACCTGACCTATTTAACCAAATCATGTATTTGACTTTCGTCTTTTCCTAAACTGAGAAGTCTGGAACTGAAGCGTGAGGTTGAATCACACCCCAGCAGTACCACAGTGACAGGCGATACCTTACACAATGCAGACCATGAAAACAGAAGTGCTGGCTCTCTCTTTCTGAGAGTATGTGTATTAATTTAAAATCCCCCTTTGAGGTCATTTCTGGTTGACGACATTTTTTTCTGTTTCAATCGGCTGTTTATCACGTTATCAGTAGGTGGCAGTAATAGACGATCCTGTGCAATTTCTACTTGTAATAGGAATTTGGGAAAGAAAAGACTCTATTTTAGAGTAAAGCTACTCGTTTTGTTTGTTCACAAGTGTGAATGGTGTAAATGTACTTGACAAACTCAGACATACATCTTCCTCTAACAGACAGAAAAGTTGTTTCCATACCAGTTCTGGTATTTATGGCTGTACTTAATTTAATAGTGCTATAAAGCTGAATTCAATTAGATGCAAATGTACAATACTTATTCCAAATATCATTCTCCCTAAAGATTAAATATGCAGGTGCCTGTAACATTTTATATAGCACTTATTCTGGTAGTTTTTCCCACTATTTTTCACACATTTCAGTGCTATTTAAGTCAGTCTAATGACTAAGTATTATTAGTTTTCAGTACAAGAAACCTCTATTTCTTAGGAACCACTCCTCCCCCAAGTTTTCTTTAGTCTCCTTGAAGAAACAAATCCATATTCTGATGCAGACCCAAAGGAGAGCCATAACGATGGCATTTTCTAGGACAATTATGTATACAGATTTTTACCCCTATACACTGAGGAGATAGGAAAAGTATATAATCAGCTCCTCCCAAAGTACATCTTTTGTTATTCCTTTGATACCAGAAATCCAACTGGATAAATGACTGCTATATTAGAGTTCCAGGCTTTAATAAGCACCTTTACAGACCACTGTTCTTACAGTGTTCTTTCCTTCTGCTGGAGCTGATCCTATTGTAAGTCACTGCAAAAATGCTTTGTTACAATGTCCTTCCGAATCAGTTGGCAACACCTCCTGTATTTACCTTTGTGTCACTGACAGCAAAGTTTGTATTTATTTGAATCTATGGTGTGGCCTAGAATAGCTTAATTTAAAGTTCCTTCCATTTTTTTCCCCTCCTTTGACCATAATTTTGTAGTGGCTAGCTTAAAAATCTTGCCTGTTAGCACCAGCCAAGCACCCTGCTACTAATTTAATACATGGTGTAGGAAGCAAAGGAGGGGAATTTGGTACGCAATCGAGAGGAGGAAAATAGTTTTCAGTATTCAAATGATAACATTTTATATTCAAGGTAAATCAAGGAGATTAATCTGAGGAATGCAAAACAGCCGGCCCCACAAGTGCTACTGATACATGATAATTTACCATTAATCCACCATTGGGAAGTTGTATTTCATCAGAGCAGCAAGCACTAGGATATGAAGAAAGAATTGCTAATAATATGTCAAAAACTCCTTGAACCCAGCTTCTGTTCTGAAGTTGTAATTCCGTGAGATGACAGCACCAACTCACACCGCTAGCAGTGAGCATGCATTATTTTCTGGGCCTGAAATAAAAAGTGACAAGCTTAGTGGCATATGAAATAAAACTGAGGGAGAGAAGAGTACAACGCTAGGAGGGTAACAGGCCTGGTCTTGTTCTCATTCAAGTTAGTGGGAATCAAATCAGGCAGTTTGACGAAAATAAAAACTCATTGCTTCAGCCTACAGGATACCTTACTGTGAGACAAAGCCACATTTTGGAGGGCATTTTTTTTTAAATCATGCTATACTTCATGATATAATACGTATTTATTTTTAGAAAAATGTCCAAGGATTTTCAGATATTTTTGTGTAGAGTTTGAGGCAAGATGTTTGAGCATGAAACTCAACTATCGATAGCAGATTATATAAACCACCTCAAAGGTCAAAGCAGCAAAAAATATAATAATGACAAAGACATTTTATGGTTTGGAGGGATTGGGGGAAAAGACATTCTTTTAAATGTTGATTTGTGGATCAAGCTGGCATAAAAAAACCAGATGATGCCATTCTCCTCAGAGAGTCAGTATTTTGATGGTGTTCTTGAATAAAACAATATATTCTTATGTGATCCAAAGCTGTTACAATTATTTTGAACCACTGATCTTCCAGGTGTGCCCTCTTCCTTCTCCCCTCCCCTTCAAATGAGTAATTTGCCAGTAGTATATATTAATTCAAGGAACTGGTAAATAAGGCCCAATGATATTAGAGAAAGCTGTCCTGTCTTCCACTAAGGAGTCATGCTTATACAGTTTAACCTCTTCAGACACATTATAGACATCTGCTAAAATAACTATGCAATTTACGGTACTCCATGTGTTTTCTTTTTTAAAACTAGAAGCATGAAACCATCTTAATAGATACAATTTTTTTTTACCCGATTAAGTTATGAACTGATGACAGAAGCCACAAATATGGGAGCCAGCTATTAAAAACGTAAGAGGTCCAACACCTTCACTACTTCAGGAAAAATTTGGGAGAAAAACCTTAAGCCCAAAACGATGACATTCACCTCTTCTGAAAAGTAATACCGGATTTTTGTAAATGCAGCTCTTATAACTAGCGATGCTCAAAACTACTGTGAAATGTTTCAGTCTCAGGACCTCAGATGCTAACGCTAATTGGAAACAGAAAGCAAGCTGTTTGCAATACTGTAATAAGCCGTGGCAATTTTGTTATTTTGGATGGGATTGTTAATGATGAGCCAGAAATGCAAGTTGTTACAAAGCCTTTGAGAAGAAAGCTGTATGCCCTATATTCCCCTCCCTTGCTGTTCCAGTTAAAACCATACATGCGGAAGGACAAATGAAAATGTTGCCATGGTGATCAGAGCAGTTACCAAATCATGTACAGTGGAGGAAGGATTCCCTAGAGAACCTTATTAAGCATTTTGTTGCTCCTTTTTAACACATATTTTCAGAAAGCCATTTTTATTTCACTGTCAATGACATAGCTACTCAGTTAGCTAAAGCCTATTTCTCTACCCCCCAAAATAAAGCTGAACACACCATCCATTAAGAAATATTATTGTTAAAAGTTAGGAATGGGAATCTTAATCTGAAAACCTCGAAACAGGAACCAAGGACGAACCTAGCCAAGACAAGGCCTGGTCAAGACATTTGAATGTTTTTCAGAATAGGTACTGTGAAGCAGCTCTGTACCTACCAGATTACGGATGTCTTCAGCTGCCAAATTAAAAACCAAACCTTTAAATGAAAGACATCCTGAAAGCCTATTGGTTAGAAGGAATATCGGTTTATTACAATAATGTTACAGGAAGTAAGTTAACATGGAGGTTCCGTGTTAGGCAGATGTGGTGAATGAGCTGGCCTGCAGCAGAACCACAGTCCAAAGCCACCTGTCTCGCGTGACTAGACCGGCAGCTGAATGTAGTTAGGTGCCGCACATTATCCAAGTTGATTGGCAAAGAAAACAAAACTTCTGCAACGCAGACATCTCGTATTTCCACTGCACTAAACAGTACAACAAACATTGTCAGAAACTGCTAAAAATAAGCTGGAGCAGGTATGTGCACTTTGGCCTAAATGCAAATGGCATCATTCACCAAACTGCCTTTTTTAGCATCTAAATTCAGCACCTAAGTAGAGCCCAGGGCCCTCAGTTCCTCAGCTAGTCTTTGCCTTGCAGGTATCTAAGATGCTCATGGAATCCAAGTTTGTGCGGAGGAAGCATGCTCCATTATGGGTGGCTGTTCAGAGCCTCGACTCAGTCAGACTAGCGCAGTTCTCCAACAAAATTATCTCCCGCCTTGCGTGCGGGGCTGACTTCACAGGCATTTCCAAGGAGTGGCATTTCCAGTATACTGACACAATGAAGTACTGCAGTGAGGGAACTTTCCTAATGTAGTGGACCAGAGAGGAGCTTCCACTTTTTTGAAGAAGAATTTAAAGAAAAAAAAAAGTCAATAATGTAACAGTTGTTTCCATCAGATGCCTTGACTGAGCTCAATTTTACATAATGAAGACGACAGATCAGTCATATTCCATACCTCATTCTTTTCTTCTCGCTGCACTTCAAAGTCAAAACAAAAAAAGCCTCCCAGAACTTCTGCAAATTACTTGCTGATAACTTCTCATGACTAATCTGTGGCTTCAAAATGTACACACTTAGTGGCTGTTGATGGCACAGTGGTCTCACTGCATATTCTAGAACAACATTCATTTACTATTACTCTCCATCCCCATAAAGTCTTGCTCTCATGGGCAAAAGCATGTAGAGAGCTGCTTCGAAAATGTAATCCCCCTCCCTGTACTGAGCAGGGCAGATTTACACCCTCCACTAAGACCCTCAGGAACAGCTGATATATTACCATTCAGTTTACTTTCTAAAATAATTCAAATAATTATCATTCAAAATAAGATACAAGCAGCCACGTTTTTCTACAGTTTTATTGATGCAGTCCTGGTGTGTAACTACACATCTTCATTTTGCTTGTAGTCACAATGTTGCTTTACTAAGATTGTTTTTGTAGTCAAGTTTATTAAAGTCTTCACACAACACATTTATAAACACCACTTACTGTATAAGACTGATCATTCCAAACATCGTAAATCACTGGCATTTTTTCCTAAATAGTGCTACTTGAGGAAAGGTCACACTACTCTTTTTAGATATAAATTTGTAAAGGCAAATGAATTAAATTCACCTTCCAAAGAAAATAAGAATGTTAAAAATAGCTTCAGAATCGGTATGACTCATTTAGGTCTCAGAAAAATCTATGACTGGCAAAGATATCTACAATTTGATACTGTACTCAATACTTTCATTAAGACCAAAAGAATCTTTATGAAGAACTGAAATTAAACTTGTACATTGGTTTGAAAGATAAGGACTACTTTGAATTTTTTAGGATTTTTTTTTTAATTTATTACCAGAAAATGCACTACCTTCTAAAAATATTGTACTTATAGGCTAAGTATTGATATCTGAAGAAAAAAAGGCTAAAACTGCTAAAAAATGCTAAAAGCATGCAACACTGATACCAAATTGTAGCAGAAGACATGTTTAATTGAAAACTGACTCAAAGGATGGTACAAAAGAGTTTCTTCTCCCTAAAGGGATTTTCAGATGCAGGCACTGGAATAATAAGGGGATCTTCTCCAATATGAGCATCACAATATGCCAATAAATCTGCTGCAGCCTTGGATACCTAATAGAAGAAAAGAGAAAACTACTGTAACACTTAATTCTGAACCCATCAGCATTGCATAAATATCCTTCATATAACAATGGAGGCTATAATAAAATAGGAGTAGATTGGTTTATCCTTTAAATTACTAGAAACCACAACTCAGCTTGCTCTTACTAGGCCTAGTAATCCTTACATATATTGTATTTAACATAGTGAACATGAGATGGTATCAATTCATATGGTATGTGTTCCGCTGTTCCTCTCCATCAGAAGGAAGGTCAGGAGCATATACTCATTAAAACATGTATATGCTAATGGCCCATAAGCAAAAGGGATTCTCCTTGAAGCGTGTGTTTCTGTAGAGGCTGCCTACTTCAGCTCTTATTCCCAGGCAGTAGAGCAGCAAGTTTGTACGGTTTTCCACAAACACTCTCTCTACCCTTTGCTCCTCTGGATGCAAAAGAAACAAACAAACAAAAAGTTCTTTAGACAAAGGACAGTGGGATTAAAAAGAAATAATAAATTGGGAGCAAAACTTGATCACCATGTGTCATAGCTCTCATTTAAGCTAAATATTGCTCTTTTCAATGAAGTCAGACTAATATCTTCTGCTTAGTAAGTTATTGTAAGTAGTACTTTATGCATAGTATTAATTTAAACTTGAGCACTACCTTAGTATTTTTTATCTTAATATTTTTATACTTCTAAAATGAACAATTCTAAAGTCTCCATATTCAGAACGTTGGTTTATGCTTATTGAAAAGTCCTACAGAAATGTAACAGTGTGTTGGCATACAAGATATTTTGCATAAAATGAAAAATGAAATATTAAACCATTTCAGCTCTAGCTGAAACCAGCTTTGTGCCATAAGAATATTGGTGACATTAGGCCACTGTGACTCATTTATTTTTTCAATAATTTAGAATGTATATATGAAATATTTTTGTTCTGCTCAGTTAGCAAGATATTTACAACGACCTGTATCTCTTTGCTTTGTTTAATTATTGGGTTTTCAATATTATGATAGAGTTGAGAAAATGAGATAGGAAGTCTCTACAAAAAAGCCTTTTCTCTGAGCACCATGACAGCTTCTCCTGAGTCAAACACTGAGGTCAGCGTGTTTGCACAACTATAGCGAAGAGGAAAAACAAATCGGATTTCTGGTGTTTTTCTAGCAGGTGTGTCATCACTGTTAGCTTTAGCTTCCCCACACCCTGCTTGCTTTGGCATGAGTCCAGCCTGTAGTAGGCTTCAGATTAGACCTATGAAGTCAGTGGGTGTTGGATCAGGATTTGCGTGAAATTTAAATTAACTTCTAGAAGAAAATAACTTTTTTTTTTTTTTTAATATCCACTAAAACATGCCTTTGTAGAATGCTTAAGCCCATAAAGTTCCTATGGTTGGCATCCCAGTATAGACTATCCTCCTAGCAGAGGAAGCAAGGGTGTTTAGGTTACTTAAAATTAGTTTGCATTTGAATTGGCCTGTAAGACAAAAGGGTGGGCAGAGACACTACAGGTGAACAACAGATTGCCCGGCCAAGGCAAAGCAGAAGACTGAGCACTGAACTGAGCAAATGAGCAGATATTCAGAAGGACCCACGCTTCTCAAAAGAGAAGCAGGTCAAACAAAAATGTGTGGAAAATGACGGACTTCAAAGTACAAAAAGGATTGTAATTATTTTCAGACATACTTCAATTATCTACTTGCTAAGCAATGACAAAAGAATGAAGCTTAGGGTGTGAGGGCACTGTCTACAGTAGAGAGGCAGAACTGTAATGGACAAAGAGAAAACTTAGGAATCCTATCATATTCCCAATTTTCATTTAAACTTACTTGTGAATTTTTAAAAAGCAAATTCTCCAAAGAGAGGCACAATGTAGATGGGCTATGAAATTCCTATCAAGCCCAAGAAAGATCAAAAGATAGCAAACACTTTTCTTCGCTAATGACCTATGCTGTACCTCAGCAAAGTATAAACTAGCATAGAATGAATCCACTGAAGAGGAGGTTAGCATGTTTCCAGTAATGTTAGGAGGAATGTACCACCACAGCATTTTGGAGAAGTATTTTCAAGTAATGACAATCATCAGTACCTTCATAATTATTTAACGTATACATTTTCACTTTCCTATTGTCCTTCAAGCTCAGCTGCGTGTCTCAAATTAAGGCAGTTCTATGCTCTAATTAATTTATTAGCTGGTCCTGAACTCTTGCATTCAAACAGAGCAAGTCCAACTCAGAGCCACAGGTGCCCACAAAAAGCTCAATGACATTTTCAGTGCTATAAATGTTACTGCCATAAAACCTAATGGAGAGCTAGTCTAATTCTCTGGGTCCCAGAGACAGGGTTTATTAAAGATGCCCGGCACATTTCATCATCAATTATTAAGCTACTGAATAAATTATTTTATTCATGAAGCCAACAATCTTTTTAAGTAGATTGACCCTACAGGACCAGAGTACCAACACTGGACTTCAACAGACCAACCTCCCCGTAACTATCTTGTTTGTTCCACATATGGGCAAGTGGCATCAGCCCGAGCATAGTGCTTTTCATTCAATGGAAGAGAAGTACAATTTCAATCATCATTCTTAGAAGCGATAAACCCAGTAATATAATTTTCTGTTTCTCTACATATTGCTGTGCTTTGGCATCTTATAACAATAAAAAGGATTTTCACTAGCAAAAGCACAACATACATTTTTGTATCTAACTTGTCCTCTAATGTGCTGGTAGAAATGCCAAACATCATGAAGCAGAGCAAGCACTTTATTCAACGTCACAGTGTTTAATTCACAAATTAGTTTGCTTTTAGATGAACCATAATACATAGTACAATTTAGTAGAAAACAAACCTGCAACAAGGAGCTGAGGAACACAATCACATTTCAGCAAATTGTCACTAACTAAACTTCCCAGCCCTGTACTAGGCCATGTATTTTCATCCTTTAAAAAAATAAAAGGTTTGGGGAGGAGAAAGCCTCCCATTGGGATTACAGTGGTTATAAAGCTGAATTATGGCCATTTCTTCACTTAAACTGAAGTAGCTCAGCCTTGTGCAGTGGAATGATGACCATTTGCTAAGGGGAGTTAAGTTAGCTGATCACATTGCAGGAGCAATGAAAACATTGGTTCTTGTGGCTGTGAGCAGCGTTCGCAAAGTCAGAACTGTGGCCAAAAAAAGAACAAAATACAATGTTGCCTCCAGCATGTTTCCTGCTCAGTGTTATTATTCAGAACAACAGTGGCGGAAGACCTCTGCATTGAGCATCACATTAGGGCTACAGCAGAGACGGCTGCTTTAGCGTATGTCAGCATGCAGAGGTTGCCTAATGGCCAATACTGTGGTTTGTTACTGTACAAAATAATGTGCTGATCAACTTATTTGTGTCATGGAGGAAGTTAAACGAAGGCCACTCTCATAGCTTTTACTCACCTTTTGGTTTATTTGCAGCTGAATGCTGCTGGACAGTTTCAGAATAGCTTTTATCAAGAATTAAAATAAATGCATGTAATTTGAATATTCAAATGAAGTTAACACATTTATCATTTCAGCTCTCCTACGCAATACAGCTTGGTCTGCAGATTCAAAGTAATTTATACATATTGCAGAAGTGGCTAAAGAAAAAAAAATCAGACTGGTTTGATTGATGAATTCTAACAGAAAGTTAACATTTCATTTTTTTAATCTTTTAAAGTGCATAGATAGAGGGGATGGAGTATATATGTATCATGCCAATCTCACATTTTATACAATTATTTTTACTCTGTGTAGTGAAAAATACATCTGGTTGTCAATTACCAAAATGAAAAAAAAACCAACAAAACACTCAACCCTGATGCTTTAAAGAATTAGTCTCAGGAGGACTGTGGAATTTTACCATTATATTTCAGAATAACAGAGGTGATAAAAACAGCCAGAGTTAGAACATAATCCTGTTAGCTGCACTAATAATTATAAGCTTCAATGACAGGGCAAAATGCTGCAATTACTATGTCATCTGTCTTGTCATGGATTGTGACTAATTACCATCCTTGCTATGACACCCACTCTGCTTATCCTTTACATCTAAAACAAAGAGATTCACACACATTTATTGGCAATCCCACTGCTTATCTCCCAACATTATTCACAACCAGTTAGGAATATTTTCTACCTTCTTAAGAAAAAAGAAAATGGAATAACAACTGATACACCACGATTCTTAAATGTCAGAGCACTCCTTGCTTTTCTGCCTGCGAAGCGAAGATTAAATAGTGCCTTATTCTGGGGACAACTGTGATAAAGCACGGGTATTATCTTTGCTTTCTCAACTTTACTGCTAGCATCTTTGGAAGATGCATTATTCTACTAGTCATGAGGCCACTGTTTGTCTGATTTCATTTGATGTTTCCTAGCTTGAAATCTGTGCCTCCTGCTTTCTACTGACTTCTCCATTATAATTCTAACTGTTCCTTCTGTGAGGAAGTGAGACAGGTTCAATTTACGATCCTTCTGGGATTCCAACAGTTTACAAAAACCCACCACAGTAATACTCCTTCCAACGACTGATCACTACACCAATAACTTCATCCTCCCCTTTTAAGTTGTCCTGTTCCTTTCACACCTCAACAGTGAGTTGTCTTTGTGGAATCTCAAAACACTGCATTGCTTGCTGCTCTGACTGGTTATAGGACTTGATTTTCAAATCAGTTGAAAAATCCAGAACACAGCAGGGAATGGGCAACTATCAACATACTTCTAACTACAGGATTTTAATTGAGGAGACCTAACTCTTGCTGGTTACAACAGCTACTATACACAGAAAACAAAATGCCTTTGTAGTAGAAAAATGAGTTGGAACTTCTGATTTCCTTAGTCAATAATGCAGGCACTTTGAAAATTTCCTTTTTAATGGTAACAACGTTGTCTTGTCTATTATGGCAATAACTGCTTGGTTATAGCTACTTGCAAAACAGTGTTTAATTAAATCATTTGGAAAGCGCTGATCTTTTGTTAAAAGTCTAACTAGTTTAAGCAGATGCAAAACACCAGAAAAAAAGGAAGTTCATTTCTCTACCTTTACAGTTATGATCTGGGAACTCAAAATCTCCTGTTGAGACCACTGGAAAGTCTCTCGGTAAAATCTGGCTACGCTGAAACACACACTTAACTGTTTCCAAGATTAAAAGGCAAAGTAGATCTTGAGGGAATAAAAAGCCAACCAATCTATTCTTACAGTCCCTCATAATTGTTCAAAGAAAATCTAGAAATAAAGACATCAACCTTTTGCAAACCATATTTGGTTTATGTTAGCATAGAAACCCTCAGAATACTGAAACAGACTAGATTCTCTTTGGTGCCTTTTTGGTCCCAAGCTGTTTTGAAAGGTGAAATAATTGCACTTTCAAGCTATCTGTTTTTTAGGTCTGCCACAGTTGCTAATAACTGTGTTATTTTTAATTAAACTAACTGTAAGAATGACCTATGTCTTTCTTACATATGTAATTAAGAACTTTATACATCCAACTAATGAAGTTATCTGCATAACTGAGCTAATGCTGTGGTATGTGACAGTTATCACTGATTCTATAAAAGCAAGTTTAAGACAATCTACTAAGTATCAACAATTTCAAATTCCAGTCAACTGGGCCATATTTTTCCAGCCCTTTCCTCTGCCGCTCATGCACACCTGCTCCTTCTTTCAGTTCTGTTGTTTATGCAGCTGCAATATGACCTGAATCGGGGGACTAACCCCCCTGAACACTGAAAAGACAGACCTTTTCTTACTGAAGGAAGTAGAAATACCTGTCCCTGTGAACAGGCATCTATTAGGTGATGAATTTGTCAAGACACTACACAAGATAGAAACTATAGTTCTGCAAATTCAATGGTCTTACAAGACACTGCTATAAACTGCAACAAAATGGAGTGACTGAAATTTATATTTTCATATAAGCAAGACTGACTACTCATGTGAATTGCACTAATATTTCTGATTTATAAATACTATCTTTCTAATTAGTGAGTTCTAATTTAAAATCGTATTTATATACTATTGCCCCCATGATTTCAGCACTCAGGATGGATGGACAAACAGCCTGAGTTAAGACGACATGAAGAATTTACTGTACAACATTTCTAAACTGTCTTACTGAGTTTGTAACCTCAGTTACAAACAGTTACAGTTTGTAACAGCTCAGTTACAGTTGTTTGCAGAAAACGGATTATTTAAATGCATTCCGTTTTCTAGTCTTTCCATCTCTAAACTCTACTTACTTGTAGAGGCTGGATTTTTCATCCAAATAATTATTCCCTATTTTCAGAGACAGAGAGAGAGAGAGCGCATGCGCAAAAGAGATGAGCATTGCTTTCTTAAAACTTTCAATTACATTGTTAGTTTTTAGGTGCTTGATTTATTCACAAAATTTTAGCCTAGTGGAAGGCAGAATGACTGGGAAGAATAATCCCACAGGCTTTTCTGGTTTAAAATGTTGAGAACCTCTGTTTAATAGCACCTTCAGTTAAAACATTTAATCTACATACATTTAGAGGCATGATAAAACCCAGTCTTCACATACAACAGGCTATCAAGTGCGAAGAATCATAACTGAACATTGCAATCATCCGTATTTTTTGTGCAATGATGTCTGTGCTAAAACAAAACAAATCAAAGCAATTCAGCTTGTCTCATCGTTATTCAAAAGTATTGCAGTATCTTAAAGACTTATTCCAGTTCTTAAAGGACAGCTTACCCTATCACCAAGAAATCTAAGCTGCACTTATATTCAGCTACAGGTGATAAAGAAGAGCACCTGTGCATCTGCCAGCTGATTTTAAATATCTCACAAAATACCACTTTTGACAGATGTAAAAGGCACTCATAGAGAAGCAGACTAGAAGCTAGTCTTTGAAAATCGCTTTGCTAGAGCCAAGCAGTTAGTATGTAACTAATTCACAGTACTGAATAATGTTTTATGGCTCAACACAGAATTCTTATTTCAGCTGATCGAGTTTTTCTGCAATACTAAAGGGAGGCTGTATCACAAACCAGTGAGTGAATTCAAAATATCAACAATAAGTCTAAGTTTACCTTCATCCTATCCATGTATGCTTCCATTTTTAATTGCTCCACAGCTTTCCTGGCTTGAGATATACTGGTTGTACTGTTTGACACTAGTTCCTTCATTTTGTTTTTCCTAGAAGAGACAAAGTTGAGACAATTTAAAAGTACAGGTAGCAAATACAGCAATTAGTGAGAAGACAGTTATCTGAAATCTAACCAACCCTCACCCACTGCCAGGCTGTAGGTCACAAATACAAACCAGACACCATTTATTTCTGTTCTCTTCTTCAATAGCACCTTACTGCATTACATATTTGTGTCCTCAACTGCCAGTATTCAGTCTGAATTCTGCAAACAACATACAAATGCAAAGTACATGGCCATTATTTCAGTGTAGAAATGGTTGACCTGGTTCAGATTGCCAACACGGAACAGCTGTTCACAAACAGACCTTGCAGCCATTACGCAGTTTGGCTCCATACCCTAGTATACACCTAGTAACACGAAGACAAGTTCAGAAATGTGTGCAATGGAAATGAATGCCATACTGCTCTCAGCAAGCATCAGAAAGAGAAATTTTAAGATAGAGAACGAGTCAAAATTCTGTCTATAGATTTAAGGAGTTTAGAAAATGAAGTAACATTAAAAAATAATGCAGCTGTTTCCAACTTTTTGCTTACGCATCCCCAGTGAAGTCTAAAGATTACTAAAAACCAGTACAGTATACTATACAGTATAGGAATGCATTATTTTTTAAGAGATCTGCAGCTCTTGGGAAGGGACATCTAATTAATGTATGTCAGTGTTTGGTTTTCTTGCATTGCTACTCCCTGAGGGCTTGAGGGTAAGTCAACTCCTTATCGTGCAGTCCTCAACATTGTTACCAGAGCAGTCAAGATGACTACATTCGAACCTTGAATAAACTTACAACATATATGCCCTAGGTGGTCTTACATGTTAGGAGACCTCCTGCTGACACCACTATGCAGCCCTGGTCCAGCACAAGTAACAGTTACTATTTTGAAGTCATTGGAAGTTGGGCTAAGCCCACATGGAAAGAAAGATAAGATAGGATACAGATGACCTAGACAGGTCCTGGACTATTTATACTACCTAGTAAGACCAGGTGCTGAAGTTTTGATTGGCCAAAACACTCGCCTATGGTCCTGTATATATGGTATGCCACAAATGCCACCTGAAGCAAGATTAGTCTAGCAGCGAGTGTTAGAAACCAATACAAAGTTAGGCAATGCGAAGGACACTGTGAGCAGCAGATGGGACGCGGGAGAAAACACACAAAAGGAGACATTTTGTATTGCTGTCAAAACAGTTTTAGGCTCAGGTCTTTCAAAATGAATACTTCCAGCTTATTTCTGGACAATAAATGAACACCTAGAACTACACAAATTTCCCTTCTTGAACCTCAATAGCTTACCTGATCCAGGCACTGCGGTATGAGATACAAACAGGAAATTAAGTAGGACACAGGAAATGCTCTTGTAAAAAAAATTGTATATACAATGCCTTAAGTATGTTAGAGTCAATAGAAGTACAAAAGCCAGAGCACAAAAAGAATGGAGGAATAACTTTTTAACTGCTTTGATTTAAAAAAAACCACAGATGTTCAAAGACAAGGCAAAGATAGCTGTTTCTTCTCCCTTCTAAAATTGGTAATCTGTTCTGTAAAATGGGATGGTGGAATACGATGGTGGACCACACTCAACACTAATTTGAAGGAGCAAAACAATCTTTTTCAGCACTTGTGTAAGTCTAGGCAGGGGAAATGCTACCTTAAAATACATCAATTGTGCCAATAAAACAAGAGCTTTAAGATACGCCAAGACAAAAAGTAGGTTTTCTGTACACATGTGTGTCATTTGAATGGAACACAAGTTTCCCCCTTGCATGCACTCCGATGAACTAAAATCGCGTCAGTACACAGAAGCTTTTTTTTTTTTTGTCTTGGTCTTTGTTTACAATCTTCTAACTTCATATTCCTCACAAGGCACAGGATTAAATACATGTGGAGGAACTGGCTCTGCATAAAATGCCATGTACAGTACAAAAACCCACAACCAACCAACAGCCTCCAAACAATTTTCAGATGTGTTTTGAGTTGCAGTGGACAAGCGGAAAGGATACGAGACATTCACAAGAAAAGGAGGTTCTGAATTACAGCTCATCTCTGGACTTTTTGTTTGACTCAATCCCCTAGCTTTTAAGTCTTGACCCATCCATAAAGATAAGAATAAACATATTTATCTTCGTTTACAAAATGATACCCCCACAAGTATGAATCATTCAAATTTTTTTATCATCTCCATAGCTAGACTGCTAATGACCACAGAGCCAAAAAAGTCAAAGCTAAATGAAATCACAGACCCATTTCTACATTTGCCACAGCCCAAATCCAGAGGCAAATTAGAAATCTAATTTCAAATAATATATTTAAATTAAACTGAATTAAGCAACTGAAACTCCATGACCAGTGCAGACAATTCTAGATCTCCCAAGTTTTCCTGGCAATTCATTCACTCAAACTGTAAAAGTTACAAACATTAGAGCTAGACAATTTGAACCATCACTGGCTGCATCGAAGTTGTCGAGAACACAGTTTCTAGTACTTCCAGCTAGTTTTTAAGTATCTACTGAATAAAAGATTGAGTTAAGACGACAATGGAATTTTGAAAAGGCTATTAGGCACAAAAATGCTTTAAAAACTCCAAACCATGTTTCCAAAACAATGCCACAAACATGGTATGTCCTTACCTATATTCTGAAACAGCAAATGGGGAAAAATTTTAAAAAAGAAAATATGTATCCTCTCTGGAAAACTATTTCATGATATCAGAAAACAAGCAGAATAAGAGGCTTCATAAAAAGAACTTTAAAAAAGAAAAAAGTCTGGCACTAGGTGCTTCAGCCACTGGAGAAAATTTCCACTTATCCCAAATAAGAGGTTTGTTTATACTCTGAAGCACAAACATTTGTTCTGTTCCAAATCCTGCTCCTACCCTGGCCTTTACACGCACTTAAATATTTAACTACCGTATTTCTGGAAGTGCTTAGCATCCATTTAAGTATCTAATCTCTTTTTTTCATACAGACAGTTCTGGTTCCAGAACTTTATAAGATAGATTTCTCCTCTTTCACATTTCACTTACCAAGCTACATACACCTCTGCCTTCTTTCACTCTTGGCAAATACAGTACGTATTTGTGCATCAGTTAAGGCCCTATTACATATGAAGTGACGCTGATGATGAGAATTGTACTCACTTTCAAACCACACTGTGATGAACTGGTCCTCCTTGCAGACAAAGCTTTGGCTGAGACCTGGTTCTGTTCTCCTTAAGACCTGTGATATTCTTTAATAACCTTAAGCTTAATATTCTTTAATGAAATAATATTGTTACTTAGAAATAAAGGTCTGGAGAGAAAAGAAATTTTAATAACAAGTCAGTCTATTACACACCCTCTCCCTGAACAACCATCCCCTGGAACATGAGGAAGCCTCCTCCCTCAAACACCCTCTTGTGGGATCTCTCTCTCGGTGTTTCCTTTAAGGCTGCAGCCTGACAAACGGCTCTGACCCTCTCTCCTAAGACAGCTCCTTTTAAACAGACAAGTATTCTCAAGGCCTTTAGACCCCCAGGATAGCACAATAAGCTTTGTATTGTATCTGGGAGGCAGCCTAAAGGATCACAGAGTAGTTCGGGTTGGAAGGGACCTTTAAAGGACATCTAGTCCAACCCCCCTGCAATCAGCAGGGACATCTTCAACTAGGTCAGGTTGCTCAGAGCCCCGTCCAACCTGACCTTGAATGTTTCCAGGGATGGGGCATCTACCACCTCTCTGGGCAACCCGCTCCAGTGTTTCACCACCCTCATCGTAAAAATTTCTTCCTTATATCTAGTCTAAATCTACCCTCTTTTAGTTTAAAACCATTACCCCTTGTCCTATCGCAACAGGCCCTGCTAAAAAGTCTGTTCCCATCTTTCTTATAAGCCCCCTTTAAGTATTGAAAGGCTGCAATAAGGTGTCCCCAGAGCTTTCTCTCCTCCAGGCTGAACAACCCCAACTCTCTCAGCCTTTTCTCATAGGAGAGGTGTTCCATTCCTCTGATCATTTTTGTGGCCCTCCTCTGGACCCGCTCCAACAGGTCCATGTCTTTCCTGTGCTGAGGGCTCCAGAGCTGGACGCAGTACTCCAGGTGGGGTCTCACCGGAGTGGAGTAGAGGGGCAGAATCACCTCCCTTGACCTGCTGGCCATGCTTCTTGTGATGCTCAAAAGGAATAACTTCTCCCCTTCTTTTAAATTACCTAAAAAGCATTGAACCAGAAATTACTCAGCTGGGTTCACTAATGTTCATTCCTGGTTGTTTTTCCACCAGCCCCCTATTAAATTAGATTGATACACACGTACACAGGTCTTGATAATCACCGTAGTTACAGTAACTATGTTAGTGATCAGACTACGTGCAGTCTACATGTTACTGATGCATGCCAGCGGACCCAGACTATACAGGAGCTCATTTATCCAGTATATTTTTATGCAGCACACTAAGCTCATTAATCTAGTCCCTGTGACTTGTTTCTTTAAGGGGAACACTGATCGCGTTAACAAAGAATAGTGACAGCAGCTACACAGCCTTTTTCAGCCAAGTAGTTTCTGCTGACTGGCACACCACGCTAGCCAGCCGTTTCCTAAAGCATTGCTCCTGAACGCTGCAAAGCGACAGCCTCCCAGCCAGCTGAATTTTCTGGGGTTTTGGGGTTTTTTACCTCACATGAACTTCATCCTTTTTCTGGGTGCATTTAACTCATTTGTGCCAAAGACCTTAATCTCCAGGCCTCATAAAAATGCTTGTGAAGAGCAACTTTTCTTCATTTGTTTTTAGAATAGATTAGATTGTACCCAACAGCACTTCAAAGGCCAACTTATCTTATGATAACCCTGGAAGTTGCATAAATATTTGCAGGTACAGCTTGACCTTGCATAGGGGCAAGAAGTGCAACCTACATTTACCAAACTTTATAAATACTTGCTAGTAAAATGCAGAAAAAGTCTGAAAAATTAAGTAACATAGAAGCGAAATATAATTTTCGAACTCTTCCGTACAGATTTCTACAAGCAACAGGGATGACAAGCTGCACTGCAAACTTTCCCCCCTCCACTTCCAAGTACAACCTTAAAACTCCATACCCAAAGAGTGACCTGTAGAATTCAATCTAAAAGGCCTAAACTCAATTGTTGCCTTCTATTTTCTTTCAGCAATCTAAAGTGATGGACCTGAAATTACTAGACTAGAGAACGTGGGATTCACGACTCTGAAGAACACCTTCCACACAAGCTCTGTACTTCTTGGACCACACAGCGCAGCAGAAAAGTTAACCCAATCACGCAACCAAGTCCCAGTGACATTAGCGGGAATAATTCATGAATAATAACCTGCAAATCACACTCTAAATTAAGGAAAGATCCCCACATTTCATTATCCACTTGCAAACATACCAGGAATATAAACAGCAAAATTCACAGCCTCGCAGCTGTTTGATGTCAAACTGGCATATCAAAGGAATTTCAGGGGAAGGAAAAAAGAAAAAAAAAAAAAAAAAGAAAAAAGA
Organism: Ciconia boyciana; assembly: GCF_034638445.1. Classification (NCBI taxonomy): domain Eukaryota; kingdom Metazoa; phylum Chordata; class Aves; order Ciconiiformes; family Ciconiidae; genus Ciconia; species Ciconia boyciana. Next base: position 85,008,110 of record NC_132936.1, read on the forward strand.
AAAAAAAAAAAGAGTTCTACAGTTGCTTTTTACGTAAAAGAAACTTAAGAAATACCCCTGCACTAAGAGCAGCATCTATCTGAGCTAGCATCACTGTCCATATGACATAGGTAATTTCCCCTTCATCTGCAGGGCACAAAGGGGATAGGAACAACTGGCCTTGCTATCTCAGTTTGTACTCCAAGAGTTACCGCACCTGATGTAGCTCTGTAAATAGAGAGGGAGGCTAAGGAATCCTTTTGCTTTCTCTATCCCATGGCTGCATGAAGAAATAACAGAAAATTACTACCGTTTTATACTCCATCCACTAAGGAGAAGCTTAGCAGTACAAGCAGAAATAGTTAGGTTAAAGGCAAGACTATTGTTCATGATGAGATAAGATAATTTTCATTCCATAAATATGGTGATTTCAAAAATAACTGCTGATCATGTAATTGCAAAACAGACAAACTTCAACAGCTCAGTTTTCATCTAACATAGGTACTATACCCAGTCCAACTGTCAAGTTCCAAAAATTCTTGCCACCATGCCCAAATCTTTCATCCAAAAATATAATCTTGCTTCTCAACATTCAAAAATCTAAGGAAACAATGGCTGAACCGATGTGACGTTTCACAAGGACAACCTTTTTATGCAATCTATTTAGCATCAGCATACAGGTTACATGCCCGTACAGTCCAGCAAACCATCAGAGATCCAGAAAGTCTGAGACAGAAAGACGAGACCTACCTACTATTTTACCTCTTCCGCTAACTTTAAAAGATAGTTGTGACCTTTTAAAGAAATATACGGGGAAGTTTGATTATTCTACTTAAATCCTGTTTAAAATGTATTTGAACTGAATTGTAACATATAAAGTAAAGAAAATGCCTCCGAGAAGCTTCGCACTTTATTACCTGCAGGACAGAAAGGTTTTTCAAGTTGTTATTCCGAGTTTTCTGTCTCACTGCGCTACCTTAATCGTTTTGCTGTGCAGCAGTTTACAGCACCGCACATTAATAATTACCACCACCAGCAGCTCGGCAGTAAGATTTATTCCTCCATCAGTGCGAACCAGTCAGCAGGAAAAGCAGGCACTTCCTTGCGTCTTCACACCAGCCAGCTGAAGGAAGAGGAATAAGCACGCTGGGCAGAGACCCATATCATCGCCCGCGGGAAGGGGCACCTGGGCTCAAAGCAGGTTTTTCGGAGAAGGACGATCCCCCGAAAACAACCACGGCAAAACCCAAAGCCCGAAGCCGACTTTTGCGGATAATCGGGTCGCTCCACAACGCGCGGCCACCGGCGGCTGAGAGCGGCGTTGTTTACCAACAGCCGACGGGACCAACCGGGCTGCCGGGCAGCGCGGCGCAGCCGGCGGCAGAGCGCGGGTCGCGCCCCGGGCGAGCGAAGGCAGCCGCAGCTTTCCCAGGACAGCAGAGCCGTCGCAGCGACGAAGAAACCCCCGCGCGGAAGCGCCGCTACCAGCCCGCCCGCCGGGCTAGCGCCCTGGCCGGGGCCGCCCCGACCCGCCCTGCCCTGCCCTGCCCTGCCCTGCGGCGTGCGCCCCCGCCGCCGGTTCAACTGCCCTCATCCCGCCTCACCCCACCCGGCACCTTGTCCCGCCGCCCGCGTAGCCGGCGGGGTCTCGCCCGGCGCCACCGGGGCACTCACCGTGCGGAGGCGGCGGCAGGCAGGCAGGGAGGCTGCTGGCAGCCCGGCTCGGCGCCCGGCGGCGGCACATGGCGCGGCCGGCGCTGACGGGCGGGGCGAGGCGGCCGCAGCCAACGGCTGCCAACGCCCTCGCGCCTCCCGCGGCGCGGCCCCCGCCCCTCGGCCGAGGCGGCGCCCCCGCCAGCGGCCCTCCCCGCGCGGCGGGCACGGCCGTTAACGGCTGGTGGTCGTCAGTCGCCCGCTGAGCGCAGGGCGGAAAGCCGGCCCTGGCCGTGAGTGAAACTTGAGGCGCAGGCACGGGTCCGCACCCCGCGCCGTCTTGTCCCGCCTGCGAGCTTTACCTTCGTCCAGGGCAGCGGCACCTGTCAGCAGCATGCTGGCGAGCGCTCGCCTCCTCTTCACAGCTGCAGCCACCTATTTCTCCGATTCTAGCAGACGCTTGGGATCAAGCCATCATCCAGGTATTTCTAAAACATCTAACGAGCAAAGTCTGTACGACAGAGGTTGTTTAGGTAAGAGCCCATAGTGCCTGTCTCCTCCTTACACTGAACAAAGGAAGGATGAAGTAGAAAAAAAAGAAACAAACAAACAAAAACTCACTGGGAAAAAAGGAACCACTAAGACTCACCTTGTCAAGGCTAGTATGTCAGAATAAAATGATGCAGCTTTATAGACAGATTTTTATATACTTCTCCATTCCAAATGTGAGTGTCAGCCATAAAGGTCAGTGACAGTTAAACTGCTAATTAACATTTTTAACTGAAAAATTAGTCTGCCCCAATAATTAACACATCAGCAGGAGTACCATCACCAGAGTCTTTTATTTTGTTCCCCAGTAAGGTGGCTGTTCCTTCTGGAGACATATACATTTGTCATCCTTTTCTCTTACCCGCTATCGGCACTTTTTCACATTCTAGCTTAGTAGAGCAGAAGCATTTTAGTCACATTTATTTTCTATACAAAAGAGAACAGGGAAGAGCCCCACTTTTAAAGCTGCTTTGGAGCAAGGGCAGCCTTGTCAAAGACTGCGTCAATGGTTTTAGGGTGGTGGCTTGGGATAAGGAAATGCAGCAGGAAGAGGGTAAACATCTGTGAATATAAATAGGCAAGTTCATAAGCTTACCTTAACTAGAGTTCCAGAAACTGATCGGAAACTTAACTGGCCCATGCTGCTGCTGTATATTTAATTGCATCATCATTCTACAAAAGGTTCTATTTACCAAAGGATTTACCTGCTATTCAACAAAGAGCACTTGCTAGATGGTTCAACTAATCAGACAGTTGTCACTGATTTACACAACACTTTTACCACTGTATTCTAACAATTTTATTCTTTAAGCTAAAATATAAGGGGGAAAATGGTTGTTTTAAAAAGTATTTTCATCATATATGATACAGACATTTTTTTTCATTCTGCAGAAACTCATATGTTCCACCACAACCAGGAGTCTCCCAGTGGAGTTGGCCTATAGGCTTTGAATGCGATACCTGTAACAGCTAGCATGAATTTCTGTTCCTTGAATCTACATGAACTAGCCCCTGATGTGGGCCTTATTCAATTGTGTTAGAGAATCTAGATTTTTAAAATTTTCTGGGAATGCTAGCTCAAAGCCAGAAACAGTGAGCCAGCTCATGTTTTTACTCAACTACTTTCTGCTGGGTAACCTAGGATAGTGTAAGAGTCTAATCAGACTAGTCCCATATAGTTCTTAATCCTCTTTCAAAAGTGACCTGCCCAAACTGTGAAATACACAGCACAGCCTATTACAGAAATCCAGATGCAGAATCAGTGGCTTTATAACCCCACTCCAGAGCAGTAATGGCAAGTAAATCTCTACTACATCTCACTAGTATGGAGGTCATTTGTCAGTAGTTTGTAACTTACTACAGTAGTAAACAGTGCTGTCTGTACCTCTAGAAGCTTAACTAGTCTTCCAGTGGATATTTTTCAAGGCAAACAGAGCTTTTAAATAGTATGGTTTATATTTTTGTGATAGAGTAGCAGCATATGGAAGTGTGACTTCTATTTGCATATGCATACGCTCCCCCAAACCCTGGCTTCCAACAGGAAGAGCCTTGCATTCTCTGTCAGAAGCCTCCCAGAGATCCCAGTCTCCAGTTTCCACCCAGCACCTTTTTCTTCCTTCCCTCAGAGAATCCAGAGAGAAGTTGCTTTTCTGCCTTTCCTTAGCTCAGTAAGGTTTTCAGGGAGGAAGCTGCCTGCTGGGAGGAAGAGGAATGTCTCTGGTTTGAGAGCCATCACTTAATCCAAGTTGTAGCCACACATCCTATGGGAAGGAAGGACACGTGCACACATGTGCAAAGTGATATGCCTAGGGTTTCCCACTTCCAATCTTATAGCCCCCCATTCAGTTTGACAGCCACATAATGTAGTCCATAAACAGAACTTCTGCACTTCATGATTTTTAAAACATGAAAGGCGTGAGAACCAGCAGAAATTGATCTGGAGCAAGGCGTGCAAAAGATTCCTAAAAGAGAGGTGAAACTAAGCCAAAAACATGTTTCTAATCATCTCAAACAATTTGGTACAAAGATCTGTTTATTACCCAACAATGTGACAGTGTATACAAAGACAGTGTGGAATGTGACATTTACAGGAAATTTCAGTACATCATGCACAGATACTATTGCAATGTTATTTTAATAGTTCCAGAATGTTAAGCTGAATAAATATTCCTTGCTTCAAAAAAATCATTTTTACTTTTACATAAAAATATATAATATTGCACTCTTTACAAGGCCAGCAATTTTGCATATTGATTTGTAACAAGTGGAATTCTACTTTATAAAAATAAGCCTTTGTGAGAAACACCCCAAACCAGGGAGCACAAAAGCACCCCAAAACCACAATATTTGTATTTTATCTCTCAAATAAAGCACATCACTTCAACATGAGCCAGGAAGCTTTTCGGTCTGTATTTGGACCTTACATTAACATTTAGACAGTGAAAAACATGACTAAAGCCATCCCATACAATGCTGCTACAATATACACAGTTTAAAATTCAATTCATACAGTATGTAGCCACTTGCTTAATTGAACTACAGATCAGCCTTTGTGTCATGGACTATGAGAATAGTTTAAGTTTTTCTAGTTTGAAAAGTTCTTCAGTCAGGAAGTTGCAAGAATTTCTGAAGACTGTTTGGAATTTTCAAAAGAAGTGTAAAGATTTCTTGTGTGTATATCATCTTCATCACAACTCAACAATTTCATATACAGTGTTTTGAAGGCAGATGAACCTTAAACATGAGAAGATATAGCAGTTTGTCTGTATGGCAATAGTGGAACATGTCAATGATGAAAAAGCAAAGCACTTTAAAAGAAAAATGTAACTACATCAGACTTGCGTAGCGTTTGCGTGTCTAGCAGGCACTCATTCATGGTGTCAGGTTTAACGGTCTTCAAATCCATCAACTGAAATGTTAATTTTTGATCTGGCCTAAGAATCCAAATTTGTTTGGAGGCTTATTTTTTTCCTCAAAAAATAGCACCTAGGAATAAATAACATTTGCACAGTGTATCTGTGTAAACTCTTCCAAATCATCTGATGCCTATGAACATTGATTATTCAAGCAGTTAGATTCAAACATTTTACAGTGTATTGAACTTCAATGACACTAGAACATGAGCACTTCTGTGCCTTCTTTAATACCTTTTTTTAGAGCTCTAGAAGATAAGCTGTGTGTATATAATATATATTCTGCCACAGAATCACAATAGCTAGGTGTTACAAAGTTAGGGAGTTGACACTACATTAAAAAACAAAACCAAAATGTGATCTAACTATTGCTTCATGATGCCATGAGGTGTCTACCCATCAATAAGACAAATATTTTATTTTTGTCCATTGTAAAGACTATTATACTACCAGAGAAGATGGCAAAAATTATAAATATGAAGGTAACAGAAATTCAATTTTTAGCATTACAATACCATAAGATGGTGCAAAAAGCACCTACTAAATTCTTTGCTTCTCAAAAAAAGCAATTTTAAGTGATCTTGGATTTTTAAGTTTTGGGTTGCTTATCCCAGAGCTAACTATACCATGCTCAACTAATCAGATATACATATGCTGACATTTTAATAGATATTTACAGAACTTTACGCTGCTGATATTTTACAACATAAGAGGGGGAATAAGCGTTATCAATCGATTTTTTAAATACTTCTGTCCAAGAAGTAATTTTAAAAAATACTATTATGTTTTATATTGCAGCATTTTGACTTGTATGTTAGAGCATTTATGAGTCACTTTGCTGGTATTGGAGTGTATGACCAGAGCTTCCTGGTGACCTGGATATGCTTCAAGTTCGTGCATGCACATATGCAATTTTACACCACCTTAGACAGCTCTTTTTAAAAATCTATTCAGTCATTCTAGAGACATTCAGACTACTTCAAAATCCAGTTAACTAAGAGATTCTATAATCTATTTTGGATTTAAAGTGCATCAGAGACATAAGTTAGCAGCAAAAGTAGTCATCACCCAGCCGCGTAGCTGCTAAGGAATGAATAGAACATGGGTAACTTCAAGCGCTGCTGGTCCTTGCGACACCAAGCTATAACGTTTCCATCACTATTAGCTGTGAACAAGTGATGACCATCACAGGAAAATGTAAGGCTGAAAAACAAGAAGACAATCTATTTTTATATCAGATTTGGCTATTCAAAATGCTAGAAGACATTAAAAACCCATGAGAGTAGAGCCAACAAAGATTAGCTCTCAGGGGAGGCTCAGTGCATACATTAACACACTAGTATGTTTGCATATACCTGCTTATTCATTTTTCTAACCAAGAGACTTAACTACAGCTTTGTCCAGCACTTCAACATGCCATGCAGTTTAGTACTCATTTCTTTGCAGCATCGAAGAAAAGGGTAGGATCAGTAGCAGCATCCTACTCTTTCCCTGGGCTGCCCCTTCTACTTCTGAAAGGAAGGCTTTTCAGCCACAGAACTCAGTGCCCTCTGAACTTGCTTGCTCACAATGGCAAAAACTAAATCCATCAGATTTCACGGCACAGCATAGGACTTTTGTTCATCTGGGCATTTCTTGAGCTATAACAGTAGTAAAGCCCTTCTGTCATGCTACAGGTAATGTTAGAGAGCATGAAGGTCAGCATCCATTTTCTGTCTCATTTAAGCAGGAAACTTTAAATTATTAAATAGCTACTAAATCATTATCAACAAGCTTTGTGAAATATACTTCTTAAAGGAGGTAACAGAAAGACACTAACTGCTATCAGACAATGCTTTTTGTTTCTAAAAATGGTGATTAGCGGTTTGGGTTTTAAATGATATTTCAGCAATGGCAAAACAATTTCTCAGAGTAATTTGTTGCTATGCTAATATTAAGATGATAAAATTTTGGCATAACTTTAAGACCTCTGTGCAGGGTACTGTACCACTGGGGATATCAAAGACTCGATCCTTTGACTGTGTTCTGAAAACACTTTGGCATGAGAATAATTCTGCTTCTGTAAATCATCAAGGGGACTCAAGAGAAAATTACACAAGCACCCTAAAATAGCAGCTTCCAGGCTCCTCCGAGTTTCCTTTACTCCCTTCTCCACTGTTTCCCCTCTAGCATCAGAAAAAAGTGATCAGGGCAAATACAGTGTTTTCATTTATTTCTGAGGGAGAAAAAACTCTGTCTATTTGAGTCTGACAAAGTTAAGATTATCTCATGATTTTTTACACAGATTCTGGGGGAAAAATATTAAACTTGAATAAGAAGTGTAGCTATTGTTCAGTTCTCAAGGGAATCCTGCTAATTTCTATCTGCCAGCAGCAGAACCTAGTTATTACTGCCATTACAAATACAGTACACTTGTGCTCATTTTGCTTTCATGAATAATTAGTAGGATTGCATTGCTCTTCAGACATGGGTGTTTACCTCCTGTCCTTATGTCAAATCCACATTCAATACTCAAGGCTATTTTGTTGTGGTTTTTCACTTGTGTGTTTTTGGTGTGGTGTCGTGTCCATGTTGCCGCCCCCCCACCCGAGAAAAATCCATTTATTTTATACTTAAGATCTTTTTACCTTACAATAGGTTTGGCTGACTTTGAAAATGTTATTTCTCGTACTGGCTTCAAGTCCCACGTACTCCACAGTCTGAAAGAAAGAATAATTTTTCTTCACATTTAATTTTACAAATATCTCAGTAATAAACATAACCTATTTAGCAACTACTAGGATTGGAAACCGAACAACAGCTTGTCCACCTTCTTTAAAGCCAAATATCAGCATGATGTTTGGCTACATGCTCTCAAACTATGAGCCTAAGTTATAAAGCATTTTAATAAATAAGTTTCAAATGCTTACCTTACAACTCCATTTTCAAGCCCCCCTGCAATCACGTTGACAGACACTCCTTCGGGCTGGTTAGAGAAAGCAACAGAGCAAATACTTTCCCTGCAGTGCACATGTCCCACGAGATCACCATTAACTGTCCAAAGTCTCAAATCACTACCCCCTCCAACTGCAACAGAACATAGCATGGCAGTATTAAAAAACAAACAAACCTAGACTACAGCTAGGTCTATGCAACATAATCTTTAAGTGTTAAAGAATTCAACTTCTTGAAAGATCAGAAGGTTTAAGTGACTGAGTGATGTGTACTGCAGTAAACAATTAACTCTTCCCTCCTTTTGTGACAGGGAGCATGCAAACCACCAAGCCACTGCAGTGATTTAGAAGACATCACTTCATATTTATGGAACAGTGTACTTACAAAATGCTATATGAATTTACTTTTAATGACCCATTTTTGTGTACTAACAGGGAAGCATTAAGGGAATTCATATTAGCTACTTTAAACAGCTATTTCTTGTACCCTGGCTTGCATTTTAAGCAAAATACTTAAAAGTAGCAAGCACAATTATCTTACCTGGTTACCTGGGATTATTTGATTCTATCAAAGAACTAATAACCCAGCTACTGCTTTGTCTTAAAAGGGATTGAAACTCATGTCCCTTAACAATTAAAGAAGAATACAATCTTTTTTTTTTTTTTTAAAAAATTGGTTTGAGAGCTACAGAAACAGAGTTGAAAGTCTCCATGTCAGTTTAAAACCTAAGTATTAGGTTTCTGAAACTGCCAGAATAATTTCCCCTTGTCCTTTAATATTATAGACTGTGCTATTTTGCCTTCCCCCCCACCCCAGATTTGGAACAGTATTAGTTTCAGTTCAGTCTATGGAGGACTACAGTAAGAAAAGGTGGCTAAAAGATAATTCAGTATGTAAGACCTATCTTACTCAAGGCAAAAGAGAAAGAAAATTGGCCCAAACAAAGCGAGAATTGGGTCAATAACCGTCTTCTAACAATATGGATAAGCTCTCTTCCTTCTTATTATGTATCTCCTTGGATCAATGGAACAATATTCTGTCATTTAGATGGAGCCTATTTCCCCCCCAGTCTCAAGTTAACACAACACACAGGTATCCTTAGACAGCAAAATGGCGTGAGGACTCTGACTTGGCCCTGCTTTACTGATACACAGTCTCATAGCACACAGTCAATCTTCAAGTCAATGAGCATCCCAGTTTATGAAATACTCAAAACCCCACTGCTCAAATAGGTCTTAATGCTCTTGTCCAGAAACAGTACTATGTTGAAAACAAGACAGTACAAAAGACTGCTTTAAAATAAGATGGGGGAGAATGATTTCCCTCTATAGGAGCCCTAAGACAAATACCTACTATTTCTGCTTTAGTATAGCTGTTATTCCTCTTTGCTTTAAACTAGTGAATAGCTAAGCACATCTATGTTTGCTTCTGGGGATATGGAAGCATTTAAAGTGATAGAGTGAATAACAAAAATATTGTTGCTCTGTAATACACTGTACTCCCCCAAAGAACTGTACCTTTGACACAAATCCCTGTTAAAAGTGAAAGCAGTTAACTTCACAGAACTTAGGTCTCCCAGGAATCTATTGAAGTTTCAAGTCTTTTTATAAAGAGATCAAGCTGTTAGCTTTTATATATCTACATTTTACTCAAACACCTACCTAATAATTTCTGAAGAAATTTATATGTTACTACGTAAAAAAAAAAAAGCATTCCTATTTGACCAAATGCATCCTCAGACAATTAACACACACTCAGTAACTAATATGATAGCAAGTCTCATGATTTATTTGGTCTGCAAGTCAAAACAGCTGTCCTGAATGCCAAATATACCTGAATCACAAACTGTTGCAATATCACCAGTTGTTTCGCTAGCTGAAACTGCAGTCACAGGACTCTTGTGTCCAGCCAGACTCTGGACATAGCACAGCCTGAAGAAAATAAAGAGAACAAGCCTAAAGTTCAGACTCAAACACAGAAAAGGTTCTTCAAGGAAAATATTTAAGAGTTATATTAATTTCAGTCAACAGTTTGCACAATGAGGGTATTTTTCATATTCATTCTAGAATTCCAGCACCATTCATGGGAAAAAAAACAGTAAGGGTTTGACTTCACATTAAAATATACATGGGACAAATTCAGTTAACTTTAAAAGGGTAAAGATACCCAAAGGCTAGAAAACAGGTATTTAAAATAAAGCCATTGGAAAAAGTTACATATATACTTCTACCTGTTCAAATCCCATATGATGCAGGTTCCATCTTTGCTGACACTTATCATTATACTGTATGGTTTGCACACAAACAAGCTTGTTATTTCTGCTGTGTGACCATACAGATGGACTTGTGACTCCATTTCTATCTCTGAAGGCTGAAAAACAGCAAGATAAAACATGAACCCATGAAAAAAAAAATTAATGTCTTTTTTCTGAAAAGGATAAGCCTAGGGACAAGTTTAATTCTTAGATTTCAAAAAATGGTTCCCATTGTTTTTAATGTCATCAGTTTAGCAATGTTGTTAATGCTTTATGTTTAATACTTTATAATGTGATAAGCCATACATATCATTAATGTTTAACTTTTTGCTTCCAGTGCTTTAGTCTAAGCAAACATTTTGTTGTAGTCCAATGAATCGAAACGAAGAACTATTGTACTTCTATCTCAATTACACACCTTGAAATCAGCTGATCTGCTTTCTGCAAGACTGCTGTTTCCACATGACAGCAAAATGACAGTCCTCAATATTTTTGCATCTAGAGGAAGCACTTGGAAACATAGAAGGAAAACCCAGCTCAGCAGTTACCACTCTGTGTACAGTAAATTACTGGGAATTCCCAAGTTGGTGCTAAGTCCTTCAGTGATACCAAGATGGAAAAACATGCAGGAAATCAAGTTTAAATATAGAAAATGCTAGGTAAAAATTAAAGCAGCCAATTTAAGACCAAATAACACTTCTTATTCAAGTTATATCATATGAAATGATTCAGACTTCCTGAAAACTGGCTAAGTCGAAGGAGCTGCTTAATCAGAATACTAATACTTTAATTAAGACAACTTGCTGTACAGAGATTAGAATAATTTTTGTGGAAGAAAATAACATTTTTCTGCTTGTTTCCTCACACGTCAGAGCACATTGTCTGCATTTTTGTATGAGGGTACAGGATGCATATAGCAGGTCTACAAAAAACCTTGAAAGTAGAAACAGACAAGATAAAAATATACATATGCTTAATGCAGTTTGCAAAAAATTTACAAGTCTTTCTGCACTAAAAGGGACAATATAATCTATGTAATATTGCGAAAGTCAATAGGCTTTCTGACAACAGGAAGACCTGCTATTTTGCTCTTGCTACTGAGCACGTCATCTGAGTAAGACATACTTATGAAAGTATCCAGTTGTCATTCTCAGAACAGTGTGGCATCTCACATATGCAGATCATGCTTTAATCCTTGCTCAGTTTAGAGAAAAAAATTATACCAAATTTTTCCATAACAGCAGCAATCAAGACTTCTGATTTTTCTGAAGAACAACTGATTTTGATAACCCTTTTACTGTGCTCCTCCCATCTCCTTTAAGTGTTTGCTGTTGATCTGCATTTCAACACCTGAACTGAAAGCAGGATTCACCCTTAGCAGCTTCTCTCTATAGCACTAATAGCAATGGTTTATTGATTCTTCACTGGGTTATTGTAATAATACTGTAATATTGTAATGAGACAAGCTAGAATTTTAGCACCAACTGTATTAAGGTCTAAGTTATGAAATAATTACCTCATGCCTAAAATGCCATCCCCTTTTTACTTCCCACTTGCTTTTAGATGAGAACCATTAAAACAGTATCTAGATGTAGAAAAACATGCAGGCATGTATCTACCTTTGAATAGTAGTTCTTTCTGTTGGTTACCCCAAATGATCGCCTACGGCACTTGAGTGGAGAATTTAAATGATCACTGCCCAGTTTTACTCAGATTGTTAAAGTGCTCTCTTCCTTTTTGCAAGACAACTCTAATAGTCAGCAAGTGAAGGCTGGAGTAATTTGTACAACTAGAAAACCTTGGCTGAGGTTTTCATGATGGTATGACTTATTGTCAAGACAGATCACAGTTTCAAAGCAGTACTTCATTAGTTTTTTGACCATCTTAAAGGCTAGGAAAAACAGAGCACCTGAAGTACAACACTGAGGTGTTTTTGAATTCTGACAGCATGCCTTTGAATTCCCATATCCAATTACCAACATAGTATCTGTTTTATGCCTATGCACTGAATTTATATAAATGTGAAACAGGGCAAAATATTCATGTTTCAAGTGCTGCATTATAACAGACTGTTCACTTTATCACTGAACAGCTGACAAGATGCATACAGAACAGATGCTAGGAAGCACATTTGCATTCCCTGCAGTCCTGACTTGGGTAACCGACTCAACAACAGGAGCTACAAAATTGGCACAAGGTCAGTCTGCCTGGGGCATGTAAAACTGTCAGTGCTGAGAAATTCAGCAAAGATGGTCTCAAAGACAACATCTGTGCAGCTGAAGAAAAATCACTTGTTTCTAGGAAACGCAGGGAACTTAAGAATCATAACCCCCCTACTAGAGTTTCTTTTTAGCATTGCAGAAGGCAAGTATATTGAATTTCTATTTTAGTACCTAAAAAAATTTTAGCTGGAATCCAAGTTCAGTACAGGTTATTTACAAGCTCACTATTCCAGTGAGCAGTTAAGGTGCCTAACTTAAGATCCAACTGACTAAAGCTTGCAGGCTTCAAGCTCTACTTAATTTTTTAAACTCAAAGTGCTGCTGAGCTCAGGAAGCCTGAGTGACAGATCACCAGAAACTGGAAGAAAGCCAAGGACGAAGTCACTGTATGTTTGTGCTCTTCCCAGACTAAGCATCTGCTGTTTGCCACTGCTAAAAACAGGAAACTGGATAGGCATAGCAGATCATATCAAGGTTCCCTCTAGCCCATGCTAATGGAGCGATTCGAGAGCTCCAAGAGTACAATACTACAAATGTGTTTGCCAACACCTGTATCAAGCCAAATTTGAGAAATCAGTTTAGTTTAGTTCTTGCTATGGACAATCCTATAGACACCCCTGAAATGACCTGTCAAGAAAGTTGCAAACTTTGTTAAAACTATGAAGGGTAGGAGTTACTGCTAGAGAAAGTCAGACAGAAGCTCAGAAACTCAGTCTGAACCAGAAGATTAATTTCGAGTTCTATTTGTGTTTTCATACCATGCTTATTACCACATAGTATCAGGGTGATTTCTACTAGTGTCTCAGTATCTTCCACTGATGCATTAAGTAATGCAAGTTACTTTTCTTCCTTCCCTCCTCACAGCTTTTCTCCTTGGGGAATATGACAAAGTGAAGAGGCTTAGTGGTTAATATATACACTGTCAGAGATTTCATCCTGGCTCTCTGTAGTGTAAGTGCCTTCTGCATTTAAAGTGGTGTTGACTTTGTGGAAATGCATTCCACAGTTTCAGTTAAGGCTTTGAAAGGCTCTGTCTCCTTCACAGAAAGAGTTACTCCTTAATGTAGGGAGATTCATTGTGCCAGAGAGCTTCAATTCCCAGCCCTAGCCTGAATAGTCAGAGCTGTATGTGTAATGAGTTATGCACCCAGATGATGAGGGCTGACTAAAGGCTAGCAGTATGTGAACAGCAGCTTAAGAAAAACCCACAAATAAACATGCTGAGACAAATCTACTTAACAATGTCAGAGAGGATCCTTCAAAAATAAATACTAAACAAGCACTTGTTCTTTTTAGCAATTGTCCTGAATTTAACATATTTCCCTTTTCTCATTTTTCCTGTTTAAAAAAAGACTGTAATAGTGAATACAGCTAAATCCTTAAATATAAATCCTGTCCAATGGAACTTACCATATTGCTAGTGAATCTGTTCATATATGCTGTGATGACACCAGATTTACTACCTGTGAACAGCTGACAACTGTCTGGCACCCAAGCACAACTTGTTACCTTGGAAAGACAAAACAAAGCAAGAAAAAATTAGAACAGAAACTATTCTAACTGCCATTTTCATTATGCCATGGCATTTGGTCAAACTGATTCTTTATTGGTTAGCCTAAGAAAAGCTAAAGAGATCGCTAAAGGAATCCAAGAGTTAAAATATACTTGCTCTCAGTCATATTTGCTATTACTTCAGAAACAAAGTAAAGAGGGAAATACTGTGTAGCCCAGAATATACAGCCAAAGAGCAGTGAACTACTGCAGATTTCTAGATCTACAGCCGCATCATCAGCAAAAATCTTTTCGGTAGAATCTAACCAACCATTGGAGTGTAACAGAGATTATGCAGTGTTCCCTAACAATCTTTTAGGCAATCTTTTTCAAAGGAATCCTAAACTATAGTGGAGTTCTGCTTCTTATGTAAGGCATCTGTAATTTTTTCCTGTATTCATTTTTCTTGGCGCAGAACGTAAGCTTTTATAAATCCATACCACTATTCCATAGGAGGGAAAAGCTACAAAAATCAAATGCATTCAGAAGGGATCTTTACCTAGTACAGGAACACATCCAGGAGCAAGATACACTGGAGCAATGAGGGACACATTCCAAAGGAGAATCAAACAGATTAAAACCAGTTGTGTTTGGATGCTCATGTCCAAGAAAAATGAAAGCAAGAGTACCTACTGTGAAGTCAGGCCACCACTTAAACTAGCAATATTAAATTGAAAACCAAGAGACTGATTTTTTTACCTGATGGAACTGTGAACTCTGTATAAAATTTACTGGAGGTTCACTTTGCTTGCTTTTCAGTCGTAAAATGTTATCGGCATATCCCCAGCTCAGGATAGCTGACCACTGAATATCAGTACTGTGCATGCTTCTCACACCTAAAGGAAAGCATATAATATTGTGTCACATATGCAACCAAAGAGTTGATCACTTTGATAGCCAACAATAAAAATCTCAGGTCCATGTTTTACGACAAGATAGTATATAAAAAATTCCAAAGTTTCAAAATAAGATATTTTCTGTTAGGCTATGGCTTCATCTGTAATGTGCTAGAAACAAATATAGTTTTCAGAGACTACGTAAATATTCAGTGTTCTCCGAAGACCATTTGCAACCTGCACAAAGCTTTTTTGCAGAAATGTTGTATCTATTGGGAGTGGAGAAAAGGGGAAGAGGCTGACAATACTTCCCAGGTAGAGAAGTGTTTGTTCATAACTTCAAGGAGAATGTTATTTTTATTGAATAAATGTGAAGCCGTTTACTTTAAAAACCTTCACTAGTACATGTTACAAAGAAAACAAAAGACAAGTATGAGAAGCTGTTTTGTACATTATCAATAAGAATCCCTCTGAGAAGTTTATCTGAAAGCAGAAGGTCCTTCACCTCTGCTTTTTACTGATAACTTTCCTCATTCTTTGCCTCTAAAACCCATTCCTTTAATTATCCTTTCTGTTGCCACATTTTCTTTTCACCTGTTCTTCAGTTCTTCTTGGACTGAATCTGCTGGCAAGTTCTAAAATTAGATCCTCATGCTTCAGTCTCTTTAATGAAAAAAATCAACTTAATTACAGGATGCCTCTATGTAGTTTTGAAAATTACAAGTAAAATCCACCCCCCAGGACAGATAGCACACATGTGGAAGCTGTTACTGGATTAATAAATCAATCTTTGGCAAAAGAGACTAAATTTGAGAATTTTGCTGGAGAATAATAGTAGCATTAGATTTAATTTATGGCTCATTTTCACATGTATTGTGCATGTAGAGAATAAGCACAAATTCATACCTTGCTCCTTGCTATATATCATCAAAAGGCAAAACTTGCGGGACAAACCACAGATAGCTTTAGTTGGTAAAGCCTGGAGAGCGCCAAACCTTTCTCCATGCGGTTGGCTAAAGCAGACAACAGGATCTGGAGCACTTGGGGAACCAACATATTCTCCCCACTTCAAGCCTTTTATCCATGGTAATGGACTCTAAACCAAGCACAAATAAGATTCAAATTAAAAGGTGGTAGAAAGTTTTCAGAAAAGTATTGTTTCTTTAGTAAGGGAGACTCATTCATATCACATTCCTCTAAGCAATCACATGGTAAGGACTGCTGAAGTATTCTAAAAATACTAGAAAGACAAGTAGTATCATCAGCTCAACTATTAGCTTTAAGGGAGTTCTCCCACTTCTTTAAGGGCTGAGATAGCAAGCTTGTAGTTCAGTAGTTTAGTAGAAAATACCGATTTCTTTAAATGCAAGGATTCAGTTTCCCACTGAACTTTAGGGAAAACACGTGTTTGAAGTGAAGAAAGTTGAACTGTCCTACAGACAATGAAAAAGTTGAGGATGGAGGAAAGCACAGTATGTGTTTACCTACTATAGGTTTGCACACAGATTCCAGAATTCATCACTGAAAGTATAAGACTGATTAAGTGAAATGCTTTCCAACACCTATTTTCTATAACCAAGATAAATTCAGACCTATCTTAGTTTGACACAAAATATATCACAAATGCATGAAAATAATTTTCACTATCACTTTACTGATTTTGTGTATTTTCTTTACAGTACAATATGGGCAGTAAGTTGCATTTTTAGGAAGGAAACTGTAAACATAAGGGTACAATAATTACAGCATATGAATGTTAATTAAACCATCTTGCAAATCAAAATGACATACTGGATATATTATTTCTTTAGTGTGTTCTCTGGTTTCTCTGAAAGCAAACTGCACTAGTAATCCCATGGCAGCAGGAAGTTCTCCTTCCATGATAAGCCTGGATCCAGGTCTGCTAACATGTGCTGCATGGAACAGCTGACGAGGTGTTTGCCCATATGTTTTTATCATTGTTTCAAGGGCTCTTCTCTGAACAGGATCCTCAACAGCAGAAACATCCATCCCAAAATAGGTCTAGAGAAAAAAAAAAAGACAGGAAGGGAAAGAATAAGCTTGTCCAGTTTGTCTTTGGGAAAGATTTCTCAATTCATGCACACAAATTTAGAGGCAGACTCTTCAGTTGTTTGGTTAAGACTTGGACCAGAAGCCATCCCACAATGGCTATGTTGACTAAAAAGCCACTGAGAACAGTAACCTTGTCACCACTTCTTTATTGGAGATAACTACCATTTTAAGATTTATCATGTGAGCTGCTCCTACATGTATTCCATGACTAATTTCTGGCAAAGAGGTTTTCTTAGTAGACCTTTACTTATCTGTGCAAAACCAGAAGGGTTGCTGGTGATAAACAAAAAATTCAAGCAGTTTGTTTTCTGTACCTCTTCTTAATTAACATATTACAGCTGGGGTTTGGAATGGGGTGGGAGGAAGAACCTTCACATTTCAGGTGAGTGGAAATTCTTTCCTTTCTCTACTTGTCTTTTTCACATTTCTCTAATTGTGTACCACATACTTTTCCTCAGTCACACGGACAAAGGCCTTGACTTTTCACTTTAAAAAACAATGAACACTCACACAAGCTTAATATTTGAAATTTATAGCAATAACAACTAAATCAATACTTAAGGACAAAAAAAATGAAAAGGAAGGAAAGCATTTGGATGGCTCCTTGAAAAGAAAAAGCCACCACTGCCAAACACTACTGTTTTATTAGCTCTTCCAGCTATAAAATGAACACTAAACACATGAAACACATTTGAATGCATTTGAAAACAGGACTGCCTGGCTGAGCAAACCTTGTGATAGTAAGGACTGAAGCTAAAGATGACAATCTGAGATATCCGTGTTACAGTTAAGTAGTGAAACTCTGGAATTCTTTACATTAAATGAAGACTTATTTGAAGTTGAATTTACTGGAGGAGAAGTGCTCATTAGAGGGACAAAACACAAGATGTATATGAAGGGAACAACACAAATAATGAGCTCAGGACAAACGGAACTATTTTAATCATATCAAAAGCTGCAGCACAGTCTGCCTAAATGAAAGGCTTCTTTTGAATAAGATGGAAGCAGGTACACACAAACACAATACCTGTATACCACTGCAAACAACTATGCAGAAAGTCTAAACTCCATGCCCTGAGATGGGCATGGGGGATGATCAGGTAAGACAGACAAACACAAATTCACAAAGTCTCACAACAGTCCCTGGGATCTTATCAGTTCCACATTGAAATGGTTAAAGCCTTTTCTTATTCTTCAAGACTTCACGAGCAAGGGATCTTGCTTCATGCTGGACGTTTTCCAAGCGAGTCAGACCGAACTTTCCCCCATTAAGTTACTAAGTACAATGAACAAACACACTGCTTAACAAATACTTACTGCAGGATGAAAGACATTAATAGCCTGAACAGAGGCTTTGCCTTTTTGCTTATAACCAAACACCAAGTCAATCCAGTGACAGATTGTCTGGGAAACATGGTCAGACTCCAAGGCCTGACGATGAATCAAGATGAATAGACGAGGATCATTACGAGCCCAAGGTGGAAGATTGACATGGTTAACTCTGTCACCATTTTGACGTACTCCAAAATCAAAACCTAGAAACAGGGAAGTAAATGTTCCAACATTTTAGTTGACAGTAACTTCAAAAAAGTGCTTATAAGGTTCTATGAAAGCTAACCATTAAGCACAGTGATTGCTGATCAACCAAGCAGCACCACTAACAGAAGTCCCCCCAAACACATTCAAGCTGTACATACTCATTCAAATGGAAAAACCAGACAATAGGACACTCCTTTGCACCTCAGACTAATTACAAAAAGACTTCCCTTAAGTCCTACATAACAGCTTTTGTAGCATATCCTGCAAATTCATGCCAGATTTCTTCCATACATCTACTGCTTAGCATATTCAATCAAAGGATATAAGTCTCCTCAGTTTCAACCCATAGGCTCAATCGTACAGCTGTTTTGGGTATATAGTTTTGGTATCCTCTTAGTATACCTTCTCTGTTAACCAGAAAGTCAGGAAGGTAGAAAAATTCTGGGATAAGCTCCTTTACGTCAGTCATTGATTCATATGAAGAGAGTCGCCAGGTTGTATTTGTAGAGTGAAAAGTTCTGTCTGGGATGTCAAAACTTTGATCTGTAAAGAAATCCAAACTGTATTTGTTATATCAATGATGGACACAATAGCAGTTGCACATCTGCAACTTCAAGTAGTTAACTGCTCTCCAGTTAGCCGAGAACATTTAGAACTTTTCTATTTCTATTACTGTGTGTTACACGTGCGCTGCAAGTCAAATATAGGTCAGCTTTTTATTCTACATATGTTAAGGTATAAATATAAGATTTACAGCTTTATGGTCTAGCTTGAAAATTTCAGAATGGATCTATTGTGAAAGCATACCAGATTTAATTTTACTGAACTCAGCTATTTGGAATTCATAAACTATGCTAAACAGAGTAACATATAGCATTCCTGGGTCATTGGGACAAGGCCCAGATGTGAAAGGTAAGTGCAAAAGTAACCTTACCTTGATAGGCTAAAAACATTTTAGTAAAAGGTGGCAGCCTAACTAGGAAATGAAGCACAGTTCCACTGTTGGAATAATGAGATCCATAGTGATACGGTTGTACAGGGGGCATTGGATCATCTTCTCGTGCTCCTTTACGGTACTCTTCTTCCAAATACTAGAAAAGTAGTAGGAAAAAAAATCACAAGCCTCCTACTTAGACTGCATTCCAATAACAAACAAGAGCTTGCCTAAGTTGTTTAGCAATAAAACTTAAACTTTTAGAGGACCATACATTTAAAAGTGATTTAGAATCAAATACATTTTAAGTGTCTAAAGACATGTGATCACACTTACAATCCAGTTAGGTATCAAACTCTTAAGCCAATTTAAATGACCTGTTTTCTGTTATTTATTACTTTTGCTTGTTTTTCCCCCCCTCTTGTTTTCTAACACCGCAGAGTCATTGTACAGGCTTTTCAATACTAAATGGAAAAAACAGTATTTGCAAATAATACACCAGACCAGGATGATATAGACCTAAGTTTGAAAGTCCAGCTGCAGATGCTTCACATCTCCAGCATGCTGTTATTTCCTACAGCCTTTAAAACATTCTAAAGAGCAAAAGTCAGCACTGTAATTGTAGTAGGGCATGTTAAAATACCAGAGTACTTGAGGGAAAAGAACTTTTCTGTTATCCAATGGAAAGAATAGCCACCAGTTCCACTGAACTAATTCCAAATAAACA
Source organism: Ciconia boyciana (assembly GCF_034638445.1). Lineage (NCBI taxonomy): Eukaryota > Metazoa > Chordata > Aves > Ciconiiformes > Ciconiidae > Ciconia > Ciconia boyciana. Next base: position 85,028,273 of record NC_132936.1, read on the forward strand.
GCAATAAGTTATCTTCCTGATATTTATGAATCTTTAAATATATGTATGTTCATATGTAAGAAGATATCAATTTAACCTCCTCAGCAGTATCACATGGAAATACTATATTGATTTATGATTTCAGGTACAGGAACAAACACAGGTTCCAAGCATGTTATAAAACAATTCCCAGGAAACGTAGCATACTGCAAACGAGAATTCCATAAACATAACATGCTGGATTTGTGGTTTCTTTTCCCTCCATCAATATCTATTAAAAAAATTAAAGCCTCCACATCATTTATACATGGGGAAAAGGCAAGAAGCAAAAGTTATCCAAATTACCTTATAAGTATCCACATAACGATCCTCTTTTTCTTTAGACTGCACAGCTATGGGTTTGACCAGATTTCTGTAACAGAAGTAGTACTGATATCTTGTCATTTTTATAAAGATGTTGATTCACACCATTTAATAATGCATTATTAAGAATAATGCCTTTAGTATCATGAAAAGGACAAGCAAAACTTAATAGCACCTTACAAGAGAGTTCAGAAAATAAAAAGGCCACTTTTAGTTAGTGCTAAAGGCAAACTCAGATCCACAGGCTACCCCATAGCACAGTAACAGGCAAGCAAATGCTAAGTGCCTCTGTCAAATCAGAGGCATCATATAAAGGCAAAGACTTTGTGCACACAAATGTTAAATTGGCTTAACAGAAGTTTATTAGGGTGGGACAATTCACTTGGATCTAGTCACAGTTAAGACAATATGATTTTGTAATTGGCCAAATAATTTACAATATTATTTCCTTTTCTATTTAATTTTCGCTAATTGGCCTGGAAGTCTTTAATCACATGAATTTAAACATACAGCTTAATTTAAGTCTGTGGACTATCCATATCATATTAAGACAGTATATAAGTCCAATTCATAGCATCCTTTGAATATACACACTCATAATACTATGCATTTTATTTAAATGTCTGAGGTGAAGCAGCCACTTATTGTAAAAAGCCCAAGTTATTATGGATGAGGCTTGTCCCTGAATAGTTCCATTCATGTATGTGTGCAGTTTAGTACAATAAAGTTAAAAAGCTATACTGGATGATCAGTTCAAGTATTTGGAAATAACCAGTTCCAAACATTTCATATTACCTATATACCGATGGATCATTTAGGTCCAGCGTTTCACTGGTGTAGTCAGAAAGTATAAAAGGAAATACTGGATATTGCATGAGATCATTGAAGGAACGGCCCGCATGTTTGTTTAAATGAGTCAGATATTCAAAGTTAGTAATCTGTCCTGTGCACCACAGGTGGGTCAAAGCAGTAATGTTTCCATATTCCAAAAGGTTAGGCAAATTGTTAGTTAAGATGTTGTGGTACACATCATCACGGACCTAGAAGAAAATACCATAGATTTAATCATATAATTTAAAAAGCTTCAAACTACCAAGACTTAGTAAGTTTATCTCATTTTACAAATTTCTGCACTAATGGAAGAATGTTTAGCATTGCTAAGATTCTTTAATGTCTTAATACATCAGAGATGTGTTTTAGTACATGATTGTGTTTGTCTAGAAGTCTAGCTGAGCAAAGTTTTTTCAAAGGTATTAAGCAGAATTTAATTAGGCCATGCAACAGGTCTCCTTAAAAACTAATGCATGAATATACGTGTTATGAAGACACAGCAAAATGCTTTAATATATTATTATCCATCAGTGCCACATTACCTTTGTATTATCAAAAGCCAAGAGTAAAGTTCTGCCATTTGTTAGAAATATTTCTACAGCATTGTCTCTTAACTGCCACCAGCGCTTATGAACTTCCTTAATTTCCTCATAGGTCCAAGAAAATGATGCTGGTTCAGTTTCTCCATGAAAACTCTGCAGAAGTTGCAATTTAAAAAGTTACTTTAAATAGTAAATTTTCCAAACAAGAAACCCTTCAATGGGGCCAGTTTGTAACCATACAGCATATCATAAGACAAACTTTAATTTTGCTGTGATGCTTTAAGACGTTGTTATGATTTTCTTCATACATGTTTCCCGTCCTCCACTCTCCTCAAGGCAGTGGGCAGAACATCATGCATGCTCCTCAGCTGCTCCAGTTTCCTATCCAACACTAGCACGGAACGCCATACTTTCACTGGCTCTTAAGCTAAAATATTGGACAGCCAACCAGAGCAAGCAAAGCTTTGCCATGAATCCCAATTCTGACAGTTGGGATCCCATGAATCCCAATGCCATGAATCCCAATTCAGAAGGACAAAGCAGCAAAACAGCTGGTAACATCTTAAACCACAGGAGCTGTGTGCTTAGTGGATGCAAGGAAGAGCTCCCTGAAAATAGTTTAAGACTTTCAGCAGTATAACCCATATCTTGATTATTTTTAAATGTCTGTTGGTTGTATAAACTTAAATACATCAGAGCCTTTGTATATCAGAAGGACTAGGTCAGTTCCAGTTTCCTCCATGAAACAGTCCTCTCTTGTATAGGATAAGGGGGGAGCTAGAACATCCTATATATTGGAAAATTCAAGAATCAGATGCTGTAGAGTACAGCACAATCCATACACTTGTCAGTTTCTGTACTTCCTAGTGCTCCCACTTCCAGTAAGGCAAGCTACCTCAGGTGCAGACCAAAGCAAACTCTGCGCATTTATGCTGATGAACTCAGCAATGGACAGCAAGGTGCAGAAGCCTCCCTACATCACCCCCTCCTCATTCCCTCCCAGCCCCAGGCCCACATCTTTCCTGTTTTCTGCTATCACCACTGATTCCACAGCCAGGGGCAATAGAAGCTACACTGAACCCAAACTAATCAGTTTGGCTGGCCTTATCCAGAGACCTCTAACTCTAGTACTCCAGCAATCTCAGTGACAGTAGATAAAAGGTCATAGTTTGGAGAAACTAAAGCTAGACAATACGTTCTAATACTTACTGAATTTTCAATTGTGTCTGAAGCATTGTCTTCAACAAAATACATGCCACATTTTCCTGCAGGAAAAAACAGTTGCAAAAAGGTACATGATACTACTATTTGTATAATGCATCTTAATGTTATATAAACAGTGTCCAGGTGTTAAGAATACTAAGGATAGCAGCTGGCAAGACAGTACTTGACAGAAATAGAATTTAGTATTCCACATCTTTTAGCAAGTGGTCTGCAACTTTAAAACTTAACTCCAGTCCAAATAGCACTCATGCAAACAGTAGGGATGAAAGGCAAAACTGATCTATAAAGTATATAATCTATAAGTAGTCAGGCAACAGCTCAATTACTTTTAAAAAAAAGTCAGCCAAGTTTATATAGAGAGCAGAATCTTAGACAAAAAGGATATTTATGAGGACTGACCATTCTACTTACCTAGCAACAGTTCACCAGCAGTCTCTCTAGAAGGTGCTACGCTTATACATCTTCGATTAACTCTGAAATATTTGAAGTGTATTATTGCTTATGGATTTATGTACCTTTTGGCACATACCTAAAACTAAGAGCCTCAAAGGCTACAGTTGAAGAAAGACTTTTCAACACTATGACTCTAATTGTTCAAATCCCAAAGAGGGAAAGAAAACAGAACCTCGACTTTCTAGACTTGCACATTAGTGTATTTGTGTTTATTTCCTTGTGTGTTCTCTGCATTTACTTTAGGCAGTATTGGTGCCTGTAATAGGTGGTAAATCGACACAAATGCAGAGTTGAGTAACACAATGGTAAAAGCAGAGCAGATGACAACACAATTTGCTTTTGAACACTGATGGAAAGACCTACCAGATCTAGTAGCACTGCCTGTCTTAGATATCTAAGCGATGAATAAGTCAAGAAATCCCATCAGGTTATCCCACAGAAGCCCCATCCCCATATCACACTAGATGGTATCTGCTTTTGCTGATTTCTGAAGTCACGGAGACAGACTGTTTTAAGACTCAGAAAATTTACATGTTGGTAGCTCTAATCTTTTGCTTATGAGTATAGCAAAAAACCTACCATTTTTGACATTTCTCTCTGATCTCACTTCATTTTTTTTGTTGTTTATTTAGACAAAAAAAGTGAGGAGGACTCTTTCTTTGGAATGGGAGAAGGTGGGAAAGGGAGGTAAACGTTACCCAAACCTTACCTTATATGTTCACTTGCTGCTTTGTCCTTTACAGTAGAAGAGTGAGAAGAGTGTGTTTTGTCTTCAAATAGGTAAGATAACGGAGTTTTTATCACACCTATAAAAACCCACAAATAATAAGGCACTAGTAATCATTACAGTTCAGATATACTCCTAGAAGATGTTATAATTACCTTCCTGTTTCTGCCTGTCTGGGAGAAGGTACTTGTTTGGAATGGTTAGGTAGCACCTCTGCAAGCGGCGCCTCTCTCTGTTTGGGCCCTCTGTTGGATCCAGTTGCCAAGAAGTTGGGTAATAGACTGGGTCATACCAGAGTGCTCTGAAAAAAACAAAATATGTTAGAGCTTGGCAGCAAAGGCAGTATATATGCATATTCATTCTGTTTTTCTTTAAATAGTAGAAAGGCAGAAGTTTCCAGTAGTACACTGGGCAATTATTTCTGAAAAAGTATCAGACTGAATTCTGTGGTTTATTTTCATGACTGACTACTTATGAGCTACTACTGTAAGACTGCTCTTGAAGTTACTAGTTCTGATGAAAACAGCAATACAATGCGTCCAATACTATATTTTAAAAACTCAGTTGCTGCAAACATGACATAATACTAGTCCTGCAGCAGCAAAAATATTATTGTTTGGTTTCTTGTCAAGAGTTAAAATCTTTTGCTCTACACAGATTAGCAAAGACAGTATCTGTATGCTAATGTAAACAACATTATCCAAGAAATGTTTTATTACTCCATCAATGTAATGCAAGATATTAAAACTTTATGACATTCTTCATTCTATTAGGCACAGCAAAATGTATCTGACAAAACCTGTGTAAATGGCATAGAAATACTATTTGGCTACTCACCCTAAAAAAATAGGAGAATAAATCAAGTATTTTACAAGTCTTTAACCATCAGATGATTAGCAAAAGTAAGTGATTCTAATTTTAATATAATCTACATTTCATGTGCTTCTAAGTAGAATGAAAAGCACATGTCAGGCATTGAGTCTCTCTTGCTTTTTCACTGAGATCAGAGAACAACTTACCGATCATGGGTAAGCTGCTGAACAAGTTCCTGCCAATGTCTGCTGGCACTTAGCTCTGTCTTATACATTCCCCTGATGTGCTGGATTACTTTCTTCCTTTCCATTCCTTGTGACAGAGACACAGCCTGTGTGATGTCTCCAGCTATTTTAGAAATATCTTTAGATTTTGTATCCAGACGTTGAAAGAGACTGAGGAAAGAGTTGTGTTTTAAAATGTCAAACACACACACTGAAAAGGGAAGGCAAGACACCAAAAACCTTTATAAAATACAATCAGTTTGGCAGTAGATACCCATAGTTCTTGTTACAGCAGATGCAGAGCAACTTAGCCTACGTAATTTTCACGAGACTCATGAATACCTTTCTGCTTCTTAGCCTTCAAAAAAGCTATTACTTGTGGTCAAGGACAAGCCAAGCCAATCAGAAGAGCAATGGCTATATATTAGCATGCTTCACTAATTAATGTATACTCATTACAATAAAAATCTGAAGTAGGAACAGTAATTTACCACTGCTCAACCCTCTTAGGTTGTTCAACATAGTAAAGTCTTATCACTTATCTGGACAGACTTGACTAAGCCGACCTAAGCTACTACAGTTGCCTGCATTGAAGCATGCTGTGTGTGCATCTCTGATCTAATTTTTATGGCAGAGCCTGCAAAGTAAATTAATTGAAAGAACCTCTTAACCTACCACAAGCTACCTAAATTTACATTATGCCAAGTAGCAGCAGGCTACATAGCTCACAAAAGTGTTCAAATACTATGCTGAATATAGTACTTTATTAATTGAAGATCAGGGTTAGTTGCAGGGATGTTTGCCTTACATTTAATTGCATAGATCACAGCAACAGGAGACGTGATTGGACAGATACAACAGCAGTAAAACTAAGGGTGAAATGCTGGATGTGCAAAAAACAATTCACTATTCTGAAGTTCACACAATGCCATTTATTATACAACCTATCAAAAAGCATATACCTACAATCATGCTGTTTTTATAAGGGCAAAATAAAAACCTGAAAGCTAGAAGTGCTGTTAATTTGAAAATACATCTATAATAATCATATAGACAACTGTGCAATGGGGTGTACTGAACGGAGAACATTCTTATGGAGTTCTTGCAGCCCCTTTTAGAAAGCACTTACTTTTGCCGATTATTAGCCATTGTCTTCTCCCAAGCAGCTTTGTTTACACCTTCTTCCATCTCGTATTTCTTCTGATCCTGAATGGAAGTTTTATACATTACTTGAAATGAAATAAGGAAGCAGAAGCTAAAGGATATGCCAATTTAAAAAAGGAAGTCTGACAAAGCTGTTCAACTGATATCTTCATAGCATTTAAAACCACCAAGACTTCTTTTCAGTTACTGCAGTTTTTATATTTAGATATAATTCTATATTTTTTTGCAAGGAACCATAAACATTATTTTTTTCCTGACAGTGAGAGATACTAGTTAGCTTATTATGAACTCTCACTTTTGCCTGGGTTAAGTAATATGCTTAACCAAGAAGCATTAACATGTGAGCTTGCTATGAAGCGTTGAGTATGTGTCACAGAAATATTCAGAACCCAAAGAGAATCCCCAGAAGTATAAGCCATGCACCAAGCAAACAAAACAGCTGTCTGCAGTAAAAATCTGACCCCATATAACAGACAATTGTCTCAAATATACCAAGTGTTTGAAGTAAAATTTTTATCCACAAACCTCTTTCAAAGCTTTTATTAGATCTGCTTTTGGTCGTGGGCTCAGGGGAATGCATTTATAGCCACAACATTTTAATGTATTCATAAAGTCTCCTGCTGCTCTTTGTTCTTCTTTAGTCATTTCATCGCTGTGATTGTGCATTAACTCATATAAATAGAGCACTAATTTAGGTCCATGCTAAGAAATGAAAAGAAGGGAAGAGGGGAAAAAAAAGATGTATGGTCATTCTCATTTCCACCATACCACACTAAGCATTTTCCTCCAACTTTGTTCCCTTTTCTAGTCAGCCTGGACAGGTTTCTTCTACCAATTTTTCTGCACTTTAAAGAAAATGGCTGCTTTAATGTTTGAAGACAAACTTTCATGAAACTAGAAAGAACATGCTGAATTTAATCCTCCACATGATAAAACTTCCCCCAGCACCTTGTGACTTTTCAAATGGCTTACAGGAAAGCTAAGTTTCTTTTCCAAATACTCAGCTCCTGCAGCCTTGTTTATACTTCAGGAAATATGTGCCAGAGACTCCTAATTTTGCATGCCAAGATTACTACACCTTGTTTGATTAACCAAATTACAGCTGACAGATAATGAAGTTAAGCAGACACAGGCCATAAATGCACTCAACATGACACTCCCCCAAAGAAGCCATTGCTAACATATCAGCTCTTTTCTTACTGGTGAAAGTGTTCATTTAATTGAATAATGTATATGTGATCAGAAATGCGTAAGTGTCATAGGTTCATCTAATAAGTGCTTTCTCTCCTTAGCATACAGTGACTTGAACTGTGGCATGTCTTACATCATTTATTTCTTTCTTGCAGTTCCCGAAGATCTCAAACAGCAACATCCCTACCCAATTCCTGATCATGGCTCTAAGAAACGCTTTCTCTCAAGTTTGCACTGACAGAGTACAATCAAAAAAGCTTTTTCCTGACAAACCCAGAAAAGCAGGGAGAAGCTGTTCAGCTATTTGAGTTAAAACCACAGAATATACAGTCCCACTTTAAGAATTAATAAAGGCTAAATAAGAAAAGATAGAGTACTGCTTTGATTGAGGACTGGCTGCCTCAAAATCTAGTGGCAGTCAGTTCTTACAAGTTTCAGGAAGTCTGCAGTTGGAGTTGCAAGGCAAGGGTAATTCCTTCATTAATCTGCTTTTTCAGGGTACCTTAACTTCAAGCATCCTCAGTAAAATTCTTCATGTTAAAACTAGTACCACCTTTTGTTTCTGCACTACACAGGATGCGTGATGTTTGATGTGCTACAGAGTCAACACACCCAGATGTAATCCTATCTTGCCTCTTACAAAACTACCTACCCTCAGGATAATACAGCAATTGCAGAGGTACACACAGGCATTTTGTAGGTCATGACTCTGTCATTACACTAAACATTGCTAAAACAGCAGTGAACAACTTTAGCCACATACAGTTCTAAATAATGGTAAAATTTAAACAAAAAAATTGAATACAGGTTTTACAAACTTCTCTCAAACACTCTTGAGCTTACTTGCAAAGCTGGGCTAAGACAGTCACGCATAATCTCTTGATGGTTTACTTCATGTATCATCTCCAAAGCCTGCTTTCTCTCTTGCAGTGGCCTTGCTGGAGACAAGTTATGCACAAGAAGCCTGCCAAGTTGCGTACGGAATGTGTCCTTACATGACAAGAGGATTCTCTTCCACTGCTGCTTTGGTGTGCTCATTCTGCTGGCACCCTAAGAGAGACAATTTTTTTATTATTACAGGGTTAGGGCTTCCTTTTACCAAGTTTTTCATGTTGCAAAACAAACACAGTTAATATGATCAAAATGTAATGCAATAAAGATTTCTCTACCAAAATAGCATTTAATTTTAGTTTACTGATTATAATTATGGGTTAAAAGGTGTTCCACTAAAAGCGAAAGAAGGGTTTGTTCATTCTACTAAAATAAGCATTTTCCCTCTCAATCTGCCAATATTAGGAATGTAACCCCTAGCTAAACTGGATATTCAGTTAGAGGGACTATACAACAATCCAAAAGTGAAAGTTGTGATGTAGAAGGTTAAAAAAAAAAGGACTTTTTTGTTTGCTTATTTTAATGAATAGCCCTTCTATGTTAATAACTAGTTTCTGAATGGATTACCTCAGAAGATTAGAAACCAGGCAGTGGATTGAGGTGCTTGTGCTCACAAAAAGAAACCTGCCATCTTTGAAAAGTACTACAAGTATGGCATGATGGAAAGATAACAGACCTAACAAACTTAATTTTCCAGAGCTAGAAAGAAAATTAGATTGAGCTACTTTTTATAAAGGCGACCTAAGAGAAATAAAGAGGCAAGAAGCAGTAAGTTAAGTTTTCCAACAACACCATTTCAAATTACCCAAGTGAAACCTGATCACCTTGGAAGGGTTGACAAGTTAACACCTGTATGCTAGAAAAGAAAACTTTCAGCTCCTTGGCAACAATTGAAAAAAGAGAAAGTTCTCCTTCCCCGCCCCAGTTACATCACCAACTCTAAAATACATTGTAGACACAGATTGCTCAGAAACTCCATCATCTGTGAATGCACAGCAGATCTTACTTTATGGGCTCCAGCAAACTTAAACCTTGAGGTTTAAGAGACAAAGCAAAAAATTGTGGACTACACAAACCTATTTAACCTTTGTGTGCTTGTTCGAGAAGCAGAATTTTGCTAAATGTTAAGGTAAAAATCAGAAAAGATGCATTTATTACTTTATAACTGCAGACTAACTGGGAAGCTGCATGGAGTTTTTAATGCCACAGCTGAATTGAGAGAGGCAGTAAAAGCATTTATGGACAGAAGACTTTACACATAAGAAGTTCCTAATAAAGGAACCCTACGAAATATGCTTTTATGTGGACAACATCTAATTACTTACAATGGATACTTTGATTCCTTCCACCAACATTTTGAACATTTCTTTAAGGAAAGGATTTGTTCTGTTAGGCAGTTCTTGCTGGCTTTCCTCTTCAGGAACTTCCAGCTGGGATGCTGAAAGTCTGCTTTGACTTGTGGTTTCTGTTATACCCAGTACGTCAAGGCACTCTTCAGTAGATGCTTAAAATTTAAGAGGCACATATTGATCAGTACCATCTCAAGTGAAACAATGCTATGATCCTTTAGTTGGCATTAAATCAAATATTGCGTTTACTACTATACTTACCATACTTTATTTTAAATATCAAAAAGTATTCCGTATTTCAATTCCCTTAACGAATTTATTCAGCATTTACAGTTAGTCACAGAGCCATTCAATTATTTGTCCCACACGCTAAACTCTCTCATGCTTCTGTGGAATTTGAACTAGCCCCCAAAGTTATCAATTCTTGCTAATAAATGTAGCCATTTCATAGAAACTTGCGACCTGATGCATTCTAAGAGAGCAGATGCACCCTTTGGCAGAGTTAAATCTTCAGGTAATAATTCGGGCAGTTAACACATGAATGGACTAACACAGAATTAAAATAATTTGTTCAGTTCATTCAGATAAACACTGTATCCAGATTGTCAGTTACATAATACTGTGAGACAAAGCACAGAGAATTATGTTTTATGGTTAAATCCATTAAACTAGCACCAATGGTATTACTTTCCTCTCAAACACTTCAACACTCCAAAAGCAAGAATCTATTTTTCATATAGCACTACATTGGCTCTGTCAAAACAGAAATGAACAAAAATAAATCCTACCTAAATAAATGAGTCTGTTAACAGCTAGAACAGTTAGCCTCTGTAACCTTTGTACAAACTCAGTCTCAGTGGCTTGGATAGGATTTTCTTGGCTCATTCTCCGCTGCATCATCATGTTGAATTCCTCACTTGCTAATGAACGCATTTTCATCAGCAGAGCATCAGACTGAGCAAGTGAAAACTTTCTGGAGCCTTTAAGTAGAGAAGCATTAATAGCACCCTACTAAAATGCACAAGAAATTAATCACTCAGCAACGGCTTTCATCCAAAGAGTTCGCATCATTTAAGGAAACAAAACATTTGAAATACATTAATATTGAAAGGAACATAAGTGTCATTTGGGTGTTTGTCTCTTTCTTTTAAAAGCTTTTCTATTTGAAAATAAATATATAAAAGTCAAGAAGTGATACCATGAAATAAGTTAGTCTCAAGATCAGATTTATTGTGCAACTTGCATATTTTTGTGTAAAGCAGATTCTAAAAAAAGTTACTTTTATTCCTGTTTTTACTGTATAATTAGGATAAATTATTAAAAATTAATGATATGACCAAAAATTATTGCATATTGGAAACTAGCTTTATTAGCACAGATGAGGAGTCAGTTATACTAACAGCTTATAAGCAAACATTTTGTACCATACCTATTGCCACTAATTTTGATAAGAAGTACTATTTCTAACTTGTAAGACTATTCCTTAAAATTTTATTGAAATGATCTGGTGGGCCTTGACTATACTTGCTTCTTTTAGAAATAGCTAGATTTATCTATCTTTAGTGCCTTACCAGATTCACTAGTATAAATATATTTTCACTATATTTACTAGGCTGATGGAGATGGGCCTTGAAAGCTGACCATATCAAGAGAAACATTCCCATAGTAAACAGGGAATAATAGTGGGGTGGTTTGTTTTTTTTTTTAAACTCAAATACATGTCAGGTTTTTAAATTATATCTTCTACAAAGTCTTAAATGCCGCTTCATTTATATGAGAGATATACAAAATCAATTTCCAGCCAGAAGACTCCAAAACCTTTACAGAATGATTCACAAGCTATCAAATACAGAGAAAGTATTACTGCTAAAGCTAGAACTGCACAAATGTTTTACAAGCACAACCACAGTGGAATCTAAGAATCTCGCATTCCCAACTATTAATTTGGAGTGCCAGGTGTTTACTTCAGGACGATCACTAGTTAAAAGCTGTGCAACAATGCAATCCCCACATCATAGCTGTGTTAAAGCTACAAGCACTAACTTTATTTTGGTAGTTCCTTACTGTGAAGTTGGCTATTAAAACCACTATGAATTACTTTAAAAACATCTTTACTAAGCAACTTGTGAATCGAAGAGAATCCCAAAAGAAGGTAATATCTGGCTTTAGACACTGCAGTGAGAATAAAGTGACTGAAGTTTCATTTTTGTACTCCACTCCCTCCTCCTAATACAAAAACCCCACAAGTTCAAAATGGGTACAGGCTACACTATTCTAAAACATATATATTGACTTATAAAGCCAATCCACAGACAAAGCAAAGCAACAGGACTCATTTGTTGTATCGCTGAAATTACAGTTTGAAAGTAATACATACAGGAGAAAGTACAGGAATACTAAACTTTTGCTACTCACCAGCAATGCCTTTACGCTTTTGAAACATTGCACGATGTGGTGCAGATGGTGATGGGACTGAACTGGCCTGCTCCTGAGCATCTTGGTTTGCTGTAGTTTTTATTAATTCAATAGCTGCTTGAAGAACTCTTAACTGCAGAACAACTGCCATATCTACAGAGAGAGGCATACAAAGGACACATGACATTCTTTACAAGTCTTCAAGACTTTTTACCAGATGTTTGTAAAAAATAAAAGAACACAGCAAAACATGTCAAGAGCCATAAAACTCTCGATTCCATGGAAGTCACATAGAAAGTCACTTCACTATTCCACAGATACAGACAGTATACAAGTGAGTTCTCATGGAAAAACCATTGAATTTGATTACTCTGAAATAAGCTAAATGAAACTGTATAGAACATTTCTATTTAAATACCCTTAATGAACTTTTACAGTCGCTGTTCATTCAGCAGTACACAATTCTTTACCACAAGGCAGGCTCCTGAGGAAAACTACTCCTTTGAGAACCACTTAGAAGAGAAAGAAGATCCATCACCAGAAAACTCCCCCTTCTCCCTCAGCAGGAATATTAAACAAAAAAAAAATCAATGGGGAAGGGATTTACTTCTCCAGTCCCGTGACCCCAAAAATAAGCAGATAACTTACTTTGCATCCTTGCATTTTTACTATTTTGAAGATGACCCAGCAGCACAATGAGGTCTTCAACAACACGAAAATATTGAGAACCTGAGGAGCTGCAGGCATGAATTGCAACTGCTACCAGCAGCTGTTGTATATCGCATGCAAGTAACTTGTAGTCATTCAAGGGAATGCTGCAAACAAAGTTTTAGTTACCAGAAACATGACAATTCTAGCAGATTGTAACACATAACAAGACCCATTACTATTCTCCTTACTACTTCTGCCAACCATACCTAATACTATATTGTGCTTCATATAAAAATGTTACTGCTGAAGGCTAGAAATTGTAATCAGAGACACCTCTTTAGTGTTAGCCATGGCAGATTGGATGCCTGCAAGTCTTTGAGACATTCTAGGATTGTAACAAAGTTTTATTGGAAAAGCAATGATGTATTATTATTAAATTTCTAAGTTAAAGAACAGGTCTGAAATCCTGTATTTCTCAAAAATATTCAGGATATCTCATTTTGTAACCATGCTGAACTAAAACTATACCGGGGTAAAAAGGAACCTGTATTTCTTCAGGATACCAACTAATGGGATAGATTAACAAAACCCCACATCTCCTTCCTTCCCTGTATAACCTTTCTTAAAATACAGAATGTTTGTAATTAATGAAGTCATTTAAGTTACTAAAAATCTCAAATATTAAGTCACAGGCAGCACAGGAGAGGCTTTTCCTGCAGTTTTGACATTGGCTATAGATACAGTAGAATGCTACCATCTCCTGGGCCTTTATTCTTACTGTTCAGGTGAGTTTTATTAGGAAAAGCATCCAAAGTGCACATAGTGTGACAAATTTGCATTTTAAAATGTCATTTCACTTGAAAGTTTAAGGTATGGAAATAACATTTTATATTCCATTGTTTGAACTGAATATCTAAATAAACTTTCACTTACAGGTATAATTAAAGCTGAAAACCTCAAAAACAGTGTTATTTTGTACATGGTTGCTGATCATTTTAGAAAGTAGAACAAATACAATACAGTAATTTTTGCCAGACTTAAGGTTGTGCCTGGACTATTTTATAGTAACTGATAGAACACTCACTTTGTTTCTAGTCCGTTGAGAGCAGCCAGTGTATTGCACAACACATACAGCAAACCATTATCAAGCAGTAGGTCTGCAACTTTTGAGCAGGAATTTATGATTTGCAGCAGGAGACAGAAGCAGTTATGCAGCAGAACATTATCATACAGAGAGTTCTCTATAAGACCCAGAACAGGAATGACACACCATTTTTGAAAGAGTCCAACATTCTTGACATCTTCCAGATCAAATCTGTTAACATACATATAAGTGAGTGACATCCTTAAAATAGCAACCTGATATATGCAACTAGTATATGCAACTGGAATACAAGTCTATTTGTATTTTGGCAAAGACGTAGGATGGCAATTTCCTACATTTCATTGCAGTAATAGCACCTGTCTAAAGGAAATAAGAGCAAAATAAACACTTCAAAGAGCCACAAGGAAATGAAGTGCCTAAAAAGTATATCTGAAGCTTCAGCTAACTACCAACTGTCTACAATACAGATTTCATGAAAACACAGGGGTCTTTTTAATCAGTGAAGAAAAATATGACTCATCGTCTTTCCAGTAGTAAGTATTACAACAGACACTATCAAGAAACCAGATACAGCTTGGCATCAATATAATAATATACTGACTGACAGCAGGTTTGATATCCTGTATCCATTACTGCTTAAGTTTAATTAGGTTTGGCAACTTCTGGCTTATTGTGATTGTAGAACTCAGTGCTTCAGACCTTGTATTACTTATGCATTAATAAATTGGATTACTTTGAGGTTATCAGCCCATCACATGACTATTATACACAATCCTAAAAGAATCTGCTCCGTAAGAATTCTTTCCAGCCCCGTGATCAATCCTGAGGAAATAACAGTTCTCTGCTTTAGGGCTAGTAAAACAGCCAGGTTCAAGTCTTGTAGTCAAACAGGAATATTTTTTGGAGGGTAAAGATCAGGCCAACAGAAGTAATTTGGCTACAAATCCTGCAGACGCAGCAACTGAGAAGGAGCTTTTTGCAAGATTTTTGCACTGCTGACTATACTTAGATGCATGTTCTCTCTGTACAATCATTAAGTAGTCAGACCAATTCTAAAAAATACCATTTACTTAGATGATTGTCTGCTTAAAGGTAATCTCCTTTCCTGTCAATGAGGTGGCTCTTTGGTTCAAGGAAATGGTATATCTGTTGGATTTTCCCTAAAGGAAATAGGGATTTACACTTGGGGCCAAGCCAAGGCAGCAGCTGTGACATCAAGCTTTTTCCTTAATCACCTACCAAAATCCAGTAGCAGAAGTCTAGTGACTACTACTTAAAACTTCCAAGGATATAAATCAGTTTCATGTAGGATCAGAGAGAACAGGAAGAGTTAAACTGATTATAGGACATTCAAAGTGCAAAGGCCTCTGAGGCCCTCAGAAGGGCTGAAGGTTTAGAAGATCCCAGCTGACAGCATCCATCACATGAAGTTGCTTACAAACAGCTTAAGGGCCATACAATAGTCATAAGAAGTTTAATACATTTAAATGTTAAAGCTACAAGCAAAACATTTCAAAACAGTTTTGCAGGAACTTTTTATGGTTGTTGACTACTAGGAAGAGAATAGGAATTAGAAAGCTATCACATCCTTGCCTCCAGAGCAGCAAAGTGTACTGCTTCTAGTTCAAATATTAAGTGACAGGACGCAAGAGCAAAGCATTACTTACTCTTCATCCAAGCCAACAGAGCGGCCAAAGAGCATTTCCAAAAAGCACTCTACAACTTCCTGAGTCCCCTGGTGAAGGTACAGCTGGTTAGCTAGCAAGGAGAAGCCACGATTCTTTAAGAATTTCTCTTTCTGCTCCCTCCTTGCTCTGTTGAAATACGCATCCAACAACTAAAAATAAATACATAATTATGATGTAAGATTTAAACATTTAACTCCCTTGAAAGTTAAGTTGTCTGTGATTTGAACAGTTTGAAATTAAAAATTTTTAAAATTCCAGATTAAAAACATCAACTGCACTATTGCAACTGCAATCTACACTGCCTGTGTTACAACCGACAGCTAACTTTATCCTTTTAATCTGAAGACTCTTGGTGTTTTAGTCAAGTGTGGGGGAGATGAAATCATACACATAAGTTACAGAATGCATAAATACATTCAAACTTTTTATACTTGTTAAATCCTACACTTCTGTGTGTATGCAAGTGCATGCATGATTTTTAGGATCATTTTGTTGATAAAACCATATAATCTTATTCTTCTTCAAATTAAAATACAAATCTACTCAAAGTTTTTCATCTACATAATGTTATCATCCAGGAACATTGTCCTTGTCAATAGTACAAAAATCACTGAAAACATTTTGAAGCCTCAAGTCCATGTTCAGGCCACAAATGTGTGGATGACTCCCCAGAATAACTGGAAGTCAACCATGTTAGAAGTCAAAACTTTGTTTGCCCCTTAAACACAGTGCATCATGTATTTAATTTTGAAGAAATGGTCACCGACTTTCTGCATTGTTGCTTTCATTTACATCAGTAATGCTGTCATATGTTTCTAAGTCCTCTGGCTTAGATCATAGACTATCTATGGAAAGATTCTATGTTTGTATTTTGGGGGTTTTTTTTTAAATCTAGGGGGGTGGAAACATATCTTAAAATTCAGAAGTGAACCTAGAAAACTGAAGAAAGCAAAATAAAAAATATTAACAAAACTTCATGTTTCCAACATGTTAACTACACTAGTTCACAGCTTTTTAGCTGAAAACATTTTATATAGGCCTACTTTAATGACGCCTTGTTGTATGAGAGGAGATGGGTGGTTCACAAGAACTATAAGATAATCAGGTTGGATAAGTTTGTCCATCACATCTTCTAGCATGATATCTGGTAGGATTAGGAGAACTCCACGCAAGAGGTCATATAATCCACAACAGATAAGCACAAGACAGTCTTCTGTACATCTGAAAACAGAGGAATACATTTTACCACAGTTTACTGTCTACAACAGGAAACATTAAAAAATGCACAACTGTTAGCTACTCTTGGGTGGGGAGGAAGAGGCAATCTGACAAACATTTCTCCAATACTCTTATTACCACTCTTCATTAACACTTATTTTTGGATGGCAGATAGCAAAATGGATAATCTGACCAGAACTACTTGCTTGAGATTTTTTGTGAGCTAGCATAAGAAGTTCTCACTCCTACCGTAGATAGCAAAATTCCTGATTTTTAAAGTTTGCTATGTAAATAATGCAAAAAATTGAAACAACGCAGTTCTGTAGACTAAAAGCTTAATGAACTGGTTTATGACAGCCATTGAAAACATTCCCTTAATTTTCAGGCTTCCAATTTTTGTAGAATAGTAATTAGGACCAAGAACTGTGAAATTAAAGCTCATATACTGAGCTACTGCAAATTTATTATTTTGTTTATTTGCTTACCTGTCATCAGGGCTTTCAGATGGTTTTTGGGCATTCTCATTAGCTGAAGAAAAATCAAGACTCTCCCAGTCTTCAGGAAGTACAGTCTTGTCAGCAGAGCTTGGCCAGCGAGCAATGGCTGATGATCCTCCATGAACAGAAAATGCTAAGCCCAACCCTGCAAAATTACTCTGACTCTTCTGAAACGAAGGCAGTCCTTTCAGATTGTCTGGACGACGTAGCAATGGCTCAGCTGCAGCACCACCACCTTCATTACATTTCAGGTCTGCATCTGCTTCTTTACTCTCAAGTGCATTTTCAGGTAACTCTTCTTTTGCGATATCTTCAAATGTTTCGGCAGATGTTAACTCTGAGTCACAAACTGTTTTTGCAGACTCACAACTGCTAAGAAAGAGTTCTTCTTGTACTCTCTTTATGGTTTCAGAACTTCCTACAAAACCAGTTCTGCCCTGGAGATCAACATAGTCATGCTTGCCAATAACCTGCAGGTCATCAATGCTCCTTCCCATTCTTTCAGTTAGTCTTTTTTGATGAACTTGAGGTGAGGAAGTAGGAGATGCTGGTAAGCTTTTGCAAAGTCTTTTAGGTGCCTGGGAGCTTATCTTCTGCTGTACATTAGCCTTGGAAGTGTTCCCTAGAAAAATAAGGATATCTTTAGCATTCCCTTTACACTACAAACAAACTTTTCCCTCAATGTTACACTCCACGTATATTTAACACAATGATGACCCAAGCTAATTTTATGCAGCAAAACTGATTCGACAGCTGGCATAGCTCAGATTTGGCCGATCAAGTAGTGATAGTAAACTATTATGCAGCCATATATTTAGCAAGTCACAAGTCTGAAAGATACATAAGATGCAAAATAATTTTTGCATATATACGGGAGTTTCTGGATTTACATTATGATCCTCTCAACTAACCCTTAGCAGGAATTTGTACAGTATCATAGACTCATTGAGGGTGGAAGGTACCTCTGGAGATTGTCTAGCCCAACCTCCTTGCTCAAAGCAGGGTCAAATAGGGCAGGTCACTATTTGGAGCTCTTGTTTACGAGGTCCAATCTACTGACGTGCTTCAGTTGACATTGAAATACTATTCTCCAACCCTTTTGCACTAAGGCTTTACATGTACTTCAGATTTATAACAAATCACTGCATATTTTATTTAACAGGGCTTCCTTTTAAGCACACATTTTGACCTGAAACAGTCAAACTTTCAGAGCACATTACAGATGTCTTTCATAAAATATCTTTAAGAGGGAAAGCAGTCCGTATACCAGACTGGTAGAGGAAGCTTTCTGTTAATCTAAGAAAAGGAGATTTTGTTCATTCATAAGTATTGTGAAAACTATGCATCATTTACTATTAATGCAGTGATGATGCATCAGGAATATTTTTAATGAGTGAGATTTATATATAAAACAAATATATAAGTATATACACACACGCAAACATAGCCAGACCAGGCTGGCCTTCAGACAACGGGAAGGATCTATATAGCTGCAACAATCTTACAGCCAAGCTTGCACACACATTAGCAGGTAGTGCAACACATTGCTAACCCACATGCAGGTAGCAAGTTATCTAACAAACATACAATTTCAAATATTTTATTTAAATTTGGAAATTCAAATTCAGAACCACCTGTTTTCAAACACCTATTTTCATAAAACACCTAATTTTCAAACTTTTATGTTAAGTATTCCTCTGGCACACACAAGTAATCTTTATTCAAGAACAACAGTTTAGTACTATTGATATTAAAAAGTACTCTGTTTAGAAGAAATTTCATATATAATCCATATGAGAGAATGACTAATTACATACACAATAGAGTACTGTGGTCTGTTCTTCATATCACTGCTTTTAGTAAAAGACACTTGAATTAACACTGTTTCAACTGAAGTAGTGCTTGAAGACTCACTTTGCTTTGCTTTTTCTAAGCAAAGTAGCAACAAGACACCAGTTGTAAAAGGTATTACATTGGTGATACACAGAATACAGCTAAGTCATACATGATCTGAAATATATAGCAGCTAAGTTAGAGATCAGAGTAATTTGTTTCCACTCCTATTTTGTATATATTGGTAAACTTGCTCAGATTATACACTTTTATTTAGTATTTATTTCTCATTGTTAGTGAGCTTAAATAAGGACTTAGGCATAAGTTATATGTTTTAGCTTTTGTTTTACAGGTGATATTTGTTGATTCCCTATGCAAATCTGTGTAAAAAGTATGATTAAAAATCTAATTCAGTAATGATGCAAAAACCATCACACTGACAGCATGCCAACTGAAAAAAGTTACCACCTTGAACTAGTAACTTCACACTATTTCAGCATCTATAGCAGAGGAATTCAAAATTGATTAAGGCAGTTATCTTTATAGACCTCAACTTGTTTAGCACACTATATAATGAGACTGTTTCTAGAAAACTATTCAATTTTAATTTATATAACCAAGGTATCTAAGTTGTTCTTTAAGATATACTTTCCCATCCTCTACCCTGTAGGAACAGTATATATACCTGCAGTATAACTAAATGCTAATACTTTAACACTATATTTAGATGGATATTAACAATCATGCACAAATAAAGAAAAGTATCAGCTTAACGCTTTTTGCACAGATAGGATAGCTGCTTATGGCCGACTATTTCAACTATTGCCTGGTTAAGGCATTCTCATACATCTCTAGCAGGTCTGTTTAACAAATTAAATTGTTCAGCTATCTGGTGCAGTGCACTGCCTGAGCCAATGTGGCAATTTGTCTCAACTTGAGAATGAAGAGCGGTTTAGGTAGCAGGTTCAGTTCCATCCTTCTTACTCTGCTGTTCAGGCAGCAAGCTCCAAGGGGCAGAGGGAGCTTTGTAAGAAGTATCTGTGGGAAAGTAACACTAAGGCACTCTACTCATCTGCCAAAGGACTGTCTTAACATCCTTGTTCTTCCAGCATTGTTTTACCTCCCAGTGGTGAAGCTGTAAATCCAGTTGGAGTTGTAATCACAAATGCAGAACTGTCTATTGACTTCCCACCACTGCTGGAATTTCTCAGGTACATAAGTGATTCAACTTTCTCCTGAAAAATTTTGCCATCTAGAAAGAAAAGATAAGGGGAAAAGTTACATAAAAGCTTTTTAAGTTTGTATTCTTGATATATTTAGACTCACAGTAGCCAGGTTACATTTCACACTGGTCATTGGAGGCTAACCAGAAGCACTCAACTCAGGAGCATCTGAGAAAAAGCACTTGAGAACAGTTTTTTGTTTTAGTGATATAT
The DNA here is from genome assembly GCF_034638445.1 of Ciconia boyciana. Taxonomy (NCBI): domain Eukaryota; kingdom Metazoa; phylum Chordata; class Aves; order Ciconiiformes; family Ciconiidae; genus Ciconia; species Ciconia boyciana. The sequence goes on from NC_132936.1 coordinate 85,048,867, forward strand.
CTTTAAAATTTACTTCAGAACACTGAAAATATTATGCTGTTCTAAAGTAATTATATTTAAAGGTGGTCCCTTCAGGCATACAGGCAGCAATAACTTTGACTTTTTGCCATGTCAAAAACAAGTGACTGTTCTCAAACAGGTTCATCTAATAAGGCTCAAAGTATCAAAAAGTGCATTCTACTCTTACTCAGAATTTTACATCTATTATTATTAGAGGACAGATACAGATAAACACAACTGTACTGCCTCTGAAACTGATTACTAAAACTGGAGGTACACAGGCATCTGCAAAAGGAGAAAACATTTCAAACTTGGATGATGCTTTCCATGTTTAAATAAGTTACTGCTAAGGTTGTACAATGCTAATATTGAAGCACAAACTATACATCTACCAGTTTCTCATTTTTTTTAAAAGAACAAGAAAGAATTTTTAAAGCTTATATCACTCATTTTGCCAAAGTGATCATCTAGTACAGAAATATTAGAGACAGCTGTAGTCCTGTATCTGCACCCCTCAAAGCACATCAGTACTTTCAGTAACTTGTATGCAATGCACTGACGGTGCCTGCCAATGACATCTTGCAGTGCAGCTGATCATTTGCTAAAACACTCCTCAGGCCTTTTATTTGTCTAGGAATTCAGTAACAGGAAACAAGAAAGTAGGGATGGAGACAGGACCATATACACATATTTCTGAAGAAGCTTCATTTATAGGTAAGTTAGATGTTTTTCCTCTACGATTTGCCCACAGGCAAATGTGTCCATACAGGCTGCTAACATCATGCATTCCATTTAGCAGCAAACTTCAAAGCAAGTTAAAGACATAACCACCAGAGAGATTATCTATGGCTGTAGACAGAAGAAAGCTCTCCAAGTAAGCCAAGCAAACAAAGTCTAACTATAATGTCTCAATACTGTAAACTACTTTTACTTTACTAAGTCCCAATAGTTCAATAATTATTTATATAGTTATTACAATATAGCAATCAGAATATATTCATAGAATAGTAATTTATAAGAGTGAAAGAGGTTTTTTAGATATTAATTTATGACTAGATTTTTATCCTATTGTTTATTTCTAGTTAAATGTGACATATCTACCTATGTGCAGGGAAAAGTAGAAGTTGGTAGGATTGTGACAAACATATGTATTAGTGGGAGGGTGAACTGCTAAGAGGAAATTGAAGACCAGTGTCAGCAATTCCAGGTCTGGGGGAGATCCAAGTACTTCTTCAATTATTTTCACAAATGACCTACAAACCTCCCGAGGCAGGGATGAAAGGTGCCATTCTTTATGCTCCTAGAAAGGAAGAGCAGTACAGCTGTAAGTTATTTATATTCTTAATTTGAAAATTGTCTTTTTTTTTAAATTGTCATCCTGTAGTAGAAGAACAGACAAGAAAAAAGCTTAAGTAATAAAGCCTGTATTCTTTAATTTGAAAGGAGCTACTGTACCTACTCAATGTTACCCAAGTCCAGCACACTCAAAATTCAGGCACAAAATATTGCAGATGTTATGCAAGTTTATTTTCAGAAAACGAACGTCTTTGCATACTATATACTCTGACTTGAAATGCTGGAGCCTTAGGACATGAATCACTATTGAAAGTATAGTTTACTATCATTGTATTACATGTGTGGAGAAATTAAAATAGTGCTGATACTAATGTTTCAAACATATTAAGAACTTTCTGAACAGTGCTACACTGGGTCTTCTGTATTTCCACTTCAATGGCCATTTTTATAAACATACACATTTGAGATTTCATTGATAATTATATTTATAATTTGTGCTTGATCAAGCATTCTGTATAGTTTGACAATGGCTATTTGAAAAAAAAAAATCTATTAACTGAACAGTGATTTTAGAACAGGACTTCCAAAAACTTGTGGGAAACTTCACTGTAATGTGAGCATGGTGATTACCTTGTTTCTAAATTCTCTAAATTTCACCTCTTTTTTTCAGTACCCAAGCACCTTAACTGAGACTGCTGTATGAAAAGACTAAGTGAAGTTAACTTAAGTGAGGTTTTCAAAGAGAATAGTTTATATAGTTTTATCTTCCATTCCATCATTCCCCCAAAAATGCCAAATTGTTGTTGATTGATTTGAGTAGTTTTTTTAAACTAAGAAATTAGTTTTTTCCTCAGTAGGCATGTATATTAGTATTTGTACTCATGTGCAAAAGACAGGGAAAATACTATGCAACATTCTGTATCTAGGCATCTGCATTAATATACAATCTTAAAAGTTAACTATACCATTAACAAGTTCCAAAAGTAGGGAATACCACATAAAAATGAAGAAATTCAAAATTTACAGCAATGCAAATGATTAAAAGACACATTTAAAAATTCATTAAAAGAGGGAAAAACAATCAATGCATTTCATGTGTTAGAGTGAGAAACTCAGAATAAAAAGGAATGTACGATAGAAAATACAGTGTAGAAAAGAGGGATTACAATACATATTTTCACAAACAGATATGTACTATAAGGAGGAAACCATTTCAAAATCATGTTTCTAAGAAGTGGCTATTGAAGGGCTGAAGCACTTCCCCAAAGTCCTTTTTAGAACAGCTAAAATGCCACGGAGGAAGCTACTACTGGATCAAAATTTTGAGAGGAGAGCTCAGACTGAGCACTACAGGCCGGTTGCCCTATTAGCTCTGGTGAGATACAGGATAGACAGTTCCTCTACTTGCACAGTACCTATGTTTTTCAGTAATGAAGACTTGAGTTAGTAAGAGATATCTCAGGTCTTTCTAAAAGTGTTACAGTTCATTTCAGCTCCTACTCATGTATGGATTGTGCAAGTAACTTAGCGACTAGGTTTTCAAATAGTACCAGATGGTTAAAATCTCTTGTCCCTTCTGTCCAGCAGTAAATAGATACAGTAGGGAACTGTATCAGTTTACAGCAACAATGCCTGTTGAAGAAGATGAAAGAGGTCTGGAAGCACAGAGGACAGAGTCTACTGAAGTCGTTTTTTCTATAGCATTTAGTCTCTTTCCCTGCCCACCCAGGCCCCCTCCCGCCGAGTAAAACTAAGTATTTGCCAAGCACAAAGTAGGATTTCAGAATGAAAGTACCTGCAGAACCTGACAAGTTAACAGGAAGTGATGTACCACTTGAGCTTTCAATAGCTGTTTAATGTTAAACATCTGTTGGTGATGGTTAGCTCTGATAAGGATTTCTAGAGCTGTTAACAGAGTTTCCCAAACACCTTGCTGAAAAACAAAACAAAACAGGAACATGGCTTCAAAAATATATTTCTGAGTCTACACACTGAAAATAAAACCAAACTGTTTAGGAACATAACCAAGTCAAGTTAGTTTTGCACCTAAGAAAAAGACTAAATGACTGCAAATGGTCAGGTCAGAACCAGAAACTATCAGAAAAGTTATGCTTATACAAAATTAAGCATATTTTAATGATTAAGCTACAAGAAAATTACTTCTTGTCTAAAACTAGTTTTGTATATTCTTTGCTATATTAACACCGGATGGTTATTTTCAACAGTTTAACTCCAGAGAGAAGCAGGTCTTCCTCAGTCTTAACAAGTTTCGCTAAAAAATGAATCCATTCAACTAACAAGTCATTGACACACATTACATTTACAGAATTTAATACACAAAGGCCACCTGCATCATTGATAATGGGCGCTTGATGCTACTACCAGCTATTCAAAGAAAAATAAGGACCATTAATTTTAGAAAGTTTTAGTAATTACTGACATCTAACTGGAGAAATTAATTTCAGACCTCATAATACTTTATCACTTTTTAAAAATATTGACTTCCAGACTTAAAATCTTTCCAAAATTGAAGTAATTACCTTTGCTTTAGACCATATCTTCCAGTCAAGCAGCAGCTTTTCTAACAATTGAACATCTTGGATAACTGCAGTAGAATCTGTGTCAAGCATGAATTGCCCATTTTCATTTATATAGAGAATCTCATCACTGCAGCATCCTTCAAGGAGAGTCTTAAAGAAAGGGAACATTTTTTTGAGTGTCGTAAGCACAAAGCAGTTCAGTTGTCCTATTCAATTTATTGGGAAAAAAAAAAATCTTTAAAGAGACATCAAACTCTTGATAGGGAAGGCATATATCTACCTGGTCAACTTTGAAAATAGTTACTGAGTTCAGTAACCCCACTGGAGGAATTAAAGAGGCTTCATTCTTATAACACCAGTACAAAAAAATTTTTTTAAAAGATTTTCAAGTGCACTCAAATATTTTTATTAATTGCTTACAAGTTTAAGCTTACTTGAAGATCTTTGCTCTCAGAGAAAAATTTGCTCCCTCCCCTGTCTCCTCTGAAATCAGGGTCTTTCAACACTTCCTTTTTCTCCCCTTACCTATCAGGAGTTTCTAGTTCAAGTCAAAACACTCCTAGACCGAGCTTGCTCCAAATCACTGTTCTGCCTTTGTGAAGACAGCTTCAAGAGTAGAATTAAAGTGACAGAGAAGTTTCTAAATCTGTGCTAACATTGAACAAAGTATCAGGTTTAAAGAGCACTCTACCTTCAGCATGCAAAATCCAACAACGCATTTTGGTTTAATCAACACTCGATGAATCATAGAATAACCATTACAATTGTCCATCTCCTGTATTCTCTGTTGATTGTATTTTGTTAAGGATAGTATAAGTTGTAGTGCTAAAGCTTGTGTGTCTTCACAGCTGCTAATCTCTACAACCTGAAGAAAAGGCAAATTTAATAAAACCATTTATATGAGAAACATTTAGAAAAAAAGCCTGAAAATGCTTTGTTGCGGTTTTAAATCATAACTTTGGGATTAAATCTGTTTTAAAGATTTTGGTTATGTACATAACCTTCATTTTTGCCTATGTGTGTACGTTCAGATATTATATCTGAAGTGATAATTCCTACTGTGGTAAATTATGATCTGATGAGTCCCATTTAAAGAATCCCTTTTTAAGAAAAAAACATCTGTTCTAAACAAAATTTAAGTAGAAGGCACCAATTTATTCTTGCTATACTACAAAGTCACAAGGTCATGAAATACATAAGCCACCAATAAGAATAAACTCTGTTTGCCCTGGAAAAGTATGTTTCCCAAATGTTTAAGGAAAGCTTTAAATTAAGGTTCCTGAAGGTCTAGACTATCTCTACCTGGAAGTGTCAAACATTAAAGTTTTATTTTGTCCATGAAGACACAAGCAATTAGATAGATGAAGACCTTGGACCATTCTTCACTCTTTGCTTCCTACAATTCTTGAATCCCAAGAAAGAGCAAATAGCATTTTTACCAAAAACATACAAGAAGGAAATCTCACATGAATGGAATTTCAGTTCCTGTAAGTTCCCTTGCTGTGTACCTGTTAATTCTGCTGCACTTAGTTACACCTGTATTGTCTGGCAGCTGACCTATTGTTTGCTTGCTTTACTGCTGCAAATAGAGAATACAGCAGGATTTTTAGCATGTACTTAGCATAAAATTACAGAATACAGCAACATGAATAAGGATTTTCTCCTCAGATTTCACTATCAATGTTAAAATTACAGCACGCAGTGTCTTTATAACCAGAAGTCTGAACACCTGACTGTCTCTAGTCTAATGTACATTGGCTACTCTCCACGCACCTATCAGAACACTACCATTCCCAGAGGCATACAAAAACAAACAAGTTTTAGGCCTACATTAGTATTTTGAATCAGCTGTAGTACTTCAGAGACTCCTAGCACAAATATTAGCCTCTCCACGTAAAGGTCACAGCTAAGCAGTAACTAAGTCAAGGCTCATTGCCTTAATATTTTTGAAATTACAATTTTCCTTAGACAGGATAAGCCTTTGAACATGGCTGAACAGTACTCTCAAAAAAAGCTCTCACTATTTATTAGATAAAATTAAAGCTTCGCACACTACATAGTTTTACATTTATTCATACTTGCATTGTGACTATCCTGTGTTCAAAGTGTTAAAGATATGCAATGAATTTAAGTGCCTTTAAAATTAGAGAGCAAAAATATGATCAGTTCTACAACACTCCTAAAAATAATGTCTTTTAACATTTAGAAGCCCCATCTCTAAATCTGAATGGGACACCACATATTACATACTAGCAATACTATAAAAAACATTACATAATAGAATTATAATTAGGTTTCTAATTTAAGACAATCTGTATGATGCAGTCTGTTATGCCACAGATGTTTTCCAGAAATTTTCCTTAAGAAAAAAGAAGTCACATGCAGACTAGAGCAAGGCAGCTAGAGTAAGTGATTTGCTACCCAAGATCCAAAGAAAATTTTATATGGGAGAACACACACATGCACCCCCCTCCTCCAGACCCCTTACCCTAGCAAAGAGGAAAACAAATGCACCAGTTCCTCCAATTTCATGTAGTATAGCCTGAAGAGTTTTATATTCAACAGGCTGAAGTGTTTTCAGGTGATGAGAGTCCAACACATTGCTCTGAACTTCTTTTGAACTGAAAGGTCTCTGAGAAGGTACAGTTTTCACTTGACCTTTCAGTCTAATAACAGGTTCATATATGGTGTACTGACCAGGGCAGCACGTGGTATAAACAACAGCAAGACTCTCCTGAAACAAGAGAAGTTTATAAATTTTTTCAAGAAAGTTTAATACCAAAAAAAACCCCAACCCTCAAAACAAAATGCCACACACAAAAAGCCAGCTAACAGCAAGTCGCAGCAACTTCAGCAGTTCATTTCTACTTTACTGTTAGCGTGCTCTTAAGTTTCATGTGGATGCATGTGCACTAAAATGCAACAGGATTCCTAAATTTTAGCAAATATATGTAATAGCTACAGCACAGAAAGTTAAGAAAGCACTAAAAAAATTCCACCAAGGTTCCCCCTCTTATCACCTGAAGAAGAATTACAACTATTTCACATAAAAACAAAGTTACTGACAAATTTAAAAGAAAATGAGCATACAGAGGCATTGGGCAAATTGTTTCCCTTTCTAAAGTGGAGAGTCCAAACTAGATTTTTTTTTTTCCCAAAACCTCTCCAATTTTTTTGTTTTAAGTCTATCCTTTAATCAGCTTTGCCATTAAAAAAAGGGTCTCAATAGAAGAAGTTTCATTAACTAATGAAGAGACAGAGCAAAACCAAGGCTCCTATGGTTTTCGTTTCACAGAAAATGTAAAATGAGCACATTTGGGAGGTTATTTTAAATAGAGAAATAACTACATTTAAGGCACTTGCATTCTGTGCAAAAGTGCAGAGATTTACTTCATCACTTGAGCACATAGTTGTTCTCTCTGGTTACTTGGTGTTTTGTATGGCAAAATCAGCTTAAAAGTTGCATGACTGATTTGTTGGGCTTTTTACTTATCCCATTCATTGCTTCTTAACCTATTCAAAATGTAGTACCGTTGTTTACAAGGATCACATCCAGACAGAATGACCCTTTGCCTATAGCTACAGAGCTGCTGTAGGAAAAGATTACAAAAATCCCTCTAGTGGAAACAATTCATACAGCAGGATTTACCAGTGCATAAAGACAATTCCCCACATATAGCAGGCTCCACCAATAAGAAAGTTTTATTTTATTCTTTTTCTAGTGTAACTATATTTAACTGGCATCTGGCATGGCTGTTTCAGTCAGGAATATGAGAAAAGCCAAGATCTGCCAGCTGGAAAATGACTTTTCAGCCAAACTTGATGCACACTTACTCCCTCTCAAAACCCTCAAAGAATTAGGATGAAGTCTTTTGCTTCCTGTTAAAGCCAGATAAATCCTCATTTCTCCTCTTCTCTCAGTTTTAATGCTAAAAGATTAACTAAGCTGTCCTTGGCTACCTCTACGCTAACAGAGAGAAGAGCTACTATTCATCCTAGGGCAGGTACCTAATACACCTTGTGAGGTGGCTGCTTCTCTGATAGATGAAATATGCAGTATTATAGATGCTGGAACATCCAGAAGTTGTCAGAATCCAACCTACAGCAAGATGAAATGGTCACCCTGTGTGGAGTTCAACTCCCACTGAAATAAATGGGAAGAACCCTGCAGTGATTTTAATGAAAATTGGATTTGCTCCTGCCTGCTTCGAGAAAGTGAAGCACTTTGGGAGACAGCAGGAAATATGTTCCCAGTTTCTTAATCAGCTCTAAGAGATTAAGAACCATGTCTAAGTAGAAACTTACAATTAAAGGCCCAACATCCACTTCCTTTTTTGCCATGAAGAGCTCCTTAATTTGTTCACATTGTAGAATCTCTTTACTTATGTACTTAGAGCAATCAGTCAATGTTTTGCCGTATTTACAAGGCATTACAGATGTGAAGTCCGGCCCAGATGTATATAAGTAAAATGCTTCCTCTGGTCCAATCTTTGCCCCTAAAATCCAGAAAATAAGCTGTTAACTCTTTAGTATGCAATAAAGCAAAATTCCTACATTGGTTAGTAGACTGCAGCACAGACTTTACAAGGAAGATCACTGGCTGGCTTTTGTAGGACCCGCTGATGAGAAACAATCAGTACCATCCCATGTTTCCTGTTAGCTACTGTAGGTCAGTGACTTCTGACACATCACAGGCCAGATCAACTCAGTGGCAAAGGCAACTGAAACCAAATCAGGAAAATGATCTGCATGGACTGAAGACCAACAGCTCTGGATAATCAATTACACTTTTTAAAATTGAAAAGTCATCTATCCAAGCCTTCTCAAAGTTTTCAAAGCGCAGCAAAATTACAGATAGCAACAACGTGCTACAACATCATGGAGAGTTGGGTAAAGCGACCGAGAAGGATGCAACAACAATAAAAGCTCACTACAACTAATAGGGAGGAAAAAAAAATATGGAGGAAGTAGAAGGCCAAATGAACCTCCCTCCCCTTTCCAGACAGCACATCTCAGGTCACCTGTTTGTGAGAACACAAATTCAAAAGAAGCATCCAGAAGGACCCAAGTCTGTGAGGTATGGGTGGATGACAACTGTATAGCAGTAAATCCAGTGCTCTCTGGATACATCAATTATGCTGGCTGTAGGCATACGGCAATCAGACCATGTAGATTCACCAGGTGGAGCTTACATTCATCACGAGCATCTCACCTATGGCCTGCACAAATACACTATATCTACACACCACCTGCACGCACCACACGCCCTGGCAAACTGATTTCACTTGTGTAGTAGTCCTGACCAGGCCACTGCACATGAAGAAGTGCCAGATGACTACCAGCAGGGTTCCAGTCTTCAGCACTAAGCAAACACCCAGAAGTCCTGGACAAAACTTTCCAAGGAGGAAGGAGAATTATATATCTAAGAAAACCCCAAAGTAACCACAGCAGTTTCAGAAGTAAGCACGCTTAACTCAGTATTTGGTGGTTCAGATTGTTTACCTTTTAATATGCTTTAAGTAATTTGAAACTAGTAGTTTAGAAGCAGGTAAGTGAAATAAATTTTCCAGCTGGGAGAGACTGAGTGCTTTAAGAAGAAAACAGAGCAAGTACCATCATCTCTCCATCCCCTACCCCAAGGTATTAAAGAAATTTCAAGAAACACTAAAGTAGCTGGAATTGCCAATTACAGTACTAAAAAGAAAGCAAGAGAATAGTGGCAGAACAACACATTAGGAAGTACCCAACACTGAAACATTTGTCTACTTTCTCCCTGATATATTATGCTGGTAAAGAATGTGTTGTTGCTTTTACAGTAAAAGCTTGGCATGTTAAAAAAAATATCAAGCCTTTGATCTTGGAGGGGAAAGAGGAAATGAAGACTTATTCAAGAAAAAAGCATACAAAAGTACCATTAAATAGAAGCAGATTTCCAAGATCCCATCTACCCGACAATCGAAGCAATTCTTCTTGAGACGATGTACAATGGCCAATCATACAAAATGTTTTATTACTGTCAGATGATAAGCTTGATTTCCTTGGTAGTGCATAATCTAAATTAATCTCACATTTCCTAAAAATACATATAAAGAAACAAGTTTAAGTACTAAAAAGTGATCAAAATTGCTAAGACATTCAGCTTAGGTTTAAAATAGATTTTAATATTTAATAGATGAGAAGCCATGCTGTTATCAACATTAAATTACTAAAGCCATATTCAACTTCTAGGCACCTTAAAACTCAGTTACATAATGATGTATGTATTCAAATACTGCACAGAACAGAGGAATAGTCCCAACTAGGGTTGCCATACAGTCAAGATTTCCTAGATCTGAAATTTCTTCCTCCTTCCCTCTGACCTCAAAGAAGAAACTGCATATAACACTATACACACTTCTAAAATATCACAATTTTTCAAAAATTTCTACTGTTCCTAAAATGTCAAGGGCCTTTGAATATGCTAATGCACGTCATGAAAACTGTGATTCACATATGCTGGAAAACATCATGTTGAGGATTTACTTATACTAGGGAACACTGTCAGAGCTAGTACAGCCACAGGCAATAAGCCTGATGCTTTCAGAAAGCATCCAATTAACCTTATGTGCATTTACATAAGCAGACCAATTGGACTGTAAAGGTCATCTGAAGCTTCCTGGAAGAGCCTAACTATTAGCAAACTGGCAACTAACTCAATATATGAGTGGCCTCATTAACTGCACATGTGAAGAACATTGTAGTATTTTTAGTTTCCCCTCTATCTCCATATTTAGACTTTAGTGTGTATCAGCATGCACAGACTGAATAACATGGGGGAGGAAATCAAGTTGCTTAAAAATTAACTCCTCCATGTAGTTTCAAGAACAAAGTGAAACAAGTATTATACTTTACAATTCCAGGTTTAACTGCAGGAAGAAAAACTGTGCAACAGCTTTTTTCCTAGATACAGTTTTAGGAATGTCTTCAATAACGTTGCTTGGTTACTGACCAAATCCTAGAGGAATAGTAAAGAATTTTTGTGATACATCTAATTGTTTTACATCATAGCATTTTGACCACCTGCTTCATATTTGGGACACAAAGGAAGTCTTTCTTCATAGTCTGGACTTTAGCAAGAAAGGATAAAAAAATGTGATATTTAATAAATTCCTTTTTCTCTAACCAATGAATATTTCATGCAGGTGCAGGCCCACCCAACCCATCAGGTACCTCATTTAGGAGCATAGACCTTAAGTTTTCAGTGGAAGAAGTAGTACTTCCCATTGCCAGTTCAGATCTCATCTGAAATATTTTTAACTTCTCCCCTCTCCATTTCTCTCAATGGAGCAAAGTGACTGCCTTCTCTCCATCTCCTCTTCATTCCTACTTTCAAAAATATTGCCAGTACCTGAACTATACCCTCCTTAATTCATATTCTTAACTTAACCAGAAACATTATGCCTACTGTTAACTTCATGCAATAGCGTTTTTCAGATCTTACTCAAAATTTTGTAGTACTTACCTGTTTCACTTATTTGTGATAAAGAAAAACATTGATGTCTGTATTGGTCCATGGTATGAACTGAAGATTCTCAAAGCAATCAAGACCGTTCTGGATATTCTTAGGGAATTCCTAGCAGTGTAAGACACCCCTCTCCTACCCCAGAAGACTACTCAACTGTAACTTCGGCTTGCACCAAAGTTTTCCTACCAGATAACATCTTTTTAAGAAGATAAATATCTAGGTGCAACTAACATATACTTTACCTCTGACCAGAAACCCACAGCAACAGCTTTCCATGGATATTTTTCTTGCCTTCTGGCTGCTGCAGATACGTTATTGCTAAATGCTGCCACCTGCCCACAAGGAAAACATTCTCTGGAGATTCAGCCTGTGCCAGCAGACCAGCTTTCATCTCATCATTTGGATCCATGCACATACTATGAAAACAACAGAAAAGGAAAAACAAGTGTGTGTGTTTGTTTTCAAGTTTGCATTTTAAGCCCCAAATCTGCAATTTTTTGGCCTCAGTTACTTTGAGACTGCATTCCTTAACTTTCACAGATAATTTTTTTGATCACAATGCTATATTTAGAGTGTTCAACATAGGCTAGGGAAATCCTCACATTACAGTTTCAACTTAGTTATTTAATGTGTTTGCATGAATCTGCTTACTTTTAAGATAAGGATATTATCTCTATTTTACAAAGAAGTTAAGTTCAGTTTTTTGAAAAAATGCAGGTGCTTTGAATGCAGTGTTCTGCATTCTGCATTTAGAACACTAAAGTGTTCTAAAATTGCAGCTTTAGACCCATTTTAAGAATACATTACTTATGAGAACTAAGTTGCAGCTAAAATGTGTTCTGAACATTAAAAGCAAGATTGTCATGGTAAGTATTAAATAACAGTAATTTTCGCACCTGAGGTGTGAAAACCTACAGCTACAAAAGCTTTTGCTTATCTTCACACATTTATTGTGGCATTTCATTAATACTTGAATTGCTACCTTGCATTACATTGTTCGACTGATCTTGCATCTCACTTTGGGCAATTATTTATATATGACTACATGAAACATGCAAAACCAGAGACTAACTTTTTAAGCAAGTAATCCTGTACGTCTGTATGCAATAAACTTACTTGACATTGCCATCAGTGTGCAAGATGACTCTACTATAGAAATTAGTTCCCTACTCTCCACCAGTATTCTCTGCAAGCTGCTCTGGAAGTAACAACACACGTTCACAAGACTGCTTTTGCACTAATACGCCATACCGAAATATGAATGCTCCAGTGTTCAAGTCTGCCCAGACTTGTATCATCAATGCTTTGGAACCCAGTGAAATTATATGAATACAGCCATCTTCAACAAGTTTCTCCCCCAGGCTTAGGTATTCCATTCCTATAGACTTTGTTTCTTCTAGAAATAAACATGTTTTACACAATTTATACACGTTAAACACATGTTATACACAATTACAATACAATACAACAACAATGCCTGTCCTACCAGCTATCAAGTGTGAAAAGAAATAGTTCAGGTACTGCAGAGAATTGGTTTTTGTTTAGTTGGGGTTTGGGGGTTTTTATTGTTTGGTGGGGGGTTTTTTGTTCGTTTGGGTTTTTTGTTTTGTTTTGTTTTTAAGTGAGCTGACTAATATGTGCAATTCTCTTCGGAGACCTAGGTCTCATACTGAAACAGAGGAGCTTGACATTAACTCAGCACTTCACATGTTTTTGTTTGTAATCATGTAAACCCACTAAGCATGAATACACTAATTCAATGATGCTTTTGACATGCCATATCATATTACATTCCTATGTTGAACTGGCAGTCTTAGTGTGCACCAAGAAATCTTCAGATTTTTCTTCACAAATCATACTACTCTTTAAGCATGATCTTGCATTCAATATTTTTATTTTACCAAGAAAAAGCACAGACCTTCTAACAAAAGCAGCTCTACTGAGTTCCAAGATTCAGGGTTGGGCTTTCCCCCCTTTTATTCAAATACAGTAGAAAAGAAAAAAGCTATTCCAAGTGTTGTGATTGGGAGGCATTTTAAATAACTTAAGGAATTTTTCCTCCTACAAATTATAATCCAAAAGATTCTACTGAAAAGAGGTTGGGAGCAGGTGGGTCTCCCCAAAAGTATAAACAGAGAAATGTTGTACAGCTATTGACATTTACAATGGCGTACACACAAGGAAAGTTAGAGGATTTATACTGAGTCAGCCTCAGGCTCTGACTTGATGGATTCTCACAAAGATTTACTAGCTCTCTATTAAAGAGAAAGAACACAAAAGGAACTTGCTTCATCAATACATGAGACCAAATAAACTTGAGAGAAGTCTTTTCCCATGACCTTTCAGGTGCAGCATTTAATATTTTCTTCAGCATAACGTGAAGTAGTATAAAGACATTTTACTGAAGTTAAAAATTCAATGAGAATACTGAATTTCTAGGGAAGCAGGCATTAATCTAACTTAAGGACTAAGGCTGGAAATGTTTTAAGTATATGATACAGTACTCAAAGAAAAATCAGAAAGACTACCACTCCTGTTTAATATCCATCATAAGAAAAAATTCAACCTTTTGTATATGGCACATCAATTAGTAATACTTGTAAGCAGAATCCTTCAGTGCTACCTAAATAGAAACAGGAAGTACTATATCCTCACCTGCGCTGTCAAAGCTGTTCTCTCTTACAGCTACCAGTCTGCTTCTTCTCTTGATTTTTTTCCCCTTTTCTGTTGAATTTTCTGTTTCATGAGCACACTCCAGATGAAACCACAGGGAGACACTGAAGCCTTCAGACATGTGTGGCCAACAGTTTTGTCCAACTAAAGGCAAGTGAATTGGGGCTACATGCCAAGAAGAAAGCAGCTGGTGACTCAAATTTTCACCATCTGCCTCTTTCTTACTCTGTGAAAGTTTTGTTCTTTTTAATAGCCCAGCAGTTTTGCTGTTGGAATTGCTAGCAGATTTTTGTGAAGAACTACTACTCAAATTTGTGCCATGTAGCAAAGGGAAGGCAAGGTATTGTAACGGGTTCATATAAATATTAGTTTCTATAATCTTCAGTACACCCTTGAGTAGTATCTCCTAGAAGAAATAAACCCAACAAATGAGAAAAAAAATCAAACCATTTACACCATGTAGTCAAATGTCATCTAACTAAGCAGAACCCCACCCTTCATTTAAATTTGGATTCATGTTTTCCCAGAGGTGGACTTCCACATCCAAACTGACACACATTTACAAAGCATCAAGTAGCAACTTCAGACTATGGCCAAACAGTTTTGGGGATTTAGTCAGGGCAGATCAATCTTCAAGTTACCATGCTTACGAATCAGCTGAACCACAGCAGGTGGTCATTGCACAATCTTATCTCACATTTGTTATCTGCTAACAGATTAATTTATATCTCAAAAGACCACACATTTTACCCCATGTTTGGGGTTGGTTAAGAATGCACACGCAGGCCATCACTTCATTATTGCATAATCAGTAACAAAACTAGCTGAGCCCTTAAGGCAAAAAGTTTCTCTAGTTACTTGCCAATTATTGCAAGCTACCTTAGAAAAATTGACTTGTGTCTCCTTGTTTGGTTTGGTACCATTTCAGACTCCACAGTATTTTTTTTTTTTTATTTTCTTCCACTTGTTTTTTTTTCTACAGACTTCCATACAAACCAATAGATAGGTATTTCAGTGGTATATCCCCCACAAGCAGTAGATTCCCAGTGTTACACAAACCAACTTAAGACAGTTTTGAAAGTAATTTCTGCTGCTAAAGCATTCCTGAAATAGCAAGATGCTTTGTAACTTTAAAGGAATGACTTCAAGTTTTACAGTATTACAGTGTTCTGCCATCCATAACCACAATGTCAGTCTCCTCAAGAGGAATCTTGTTTTCTTGTGCTGAAGAGAGTTCCGAGGACTCTAACATACACTTCAAACCCCTTTTTCTTATCTCCTATTTCATTCTCATGTTTTGAGAACGAGTTATTTCAACAACCATATTTTATTTGCTCTGATCACTTAGAATGTTGCTGTTACAGTCTCCTTTCCCAAAATACTGGGACACAAAAGGATTTTTTTTGTTTCATTTTTCTCATTAAGCCTCTGAATTTTCCTATGTGCTACTCCATACATACCGTACAAGGTGTCTTCTCCAAAAATATCCTCAGAAGAAGAGTCAGCTCTTCTGAACATGTCTGTGAACTCATCAAGGAAACTAACAGGTCTACCAGCACCACCTGACATGCTGAAAATAAGGAGACAAAATAACATTCTCAAAGAATTTTTAAAAAGCTTTAAAAATTCATGTTCCATACTATTATGAGGAAAGATTAACTTGGAATTCAGAGTGTTTTGCAAAAACATTTCAGGAAGCCGTAACAATTACAAGATGAATTCCAGAGACCCAACAGTACTTCCTGGCACTATCATTCAAAATTTCATTGAACGAATCTAGATGGCTACAGCAAGTCTGGCTCCTAGGTTTGCAAAGTGGAGTCTCAAAGTCTGGGAACCTAGCATCTACACTGCAAAGGCTCTCCCCACAAAGCCAGGGATCAAAGTCCTGGGATGGGTTTACATCATCTCCTGCTGTGGAGCAACCTCATTATATGAAGCTACCTTAGAGCAAGCATTTAATTTGCTTCCACATTCTTGGATTAGCTAGCTGTTTTCTGATTAGAAACAAAACTCAATCAAGACATCACTAAGACCTGTGTTACAAAGAAATTTGAAATAAAAACTTATGTTGTGATGGAGTCAGATTCAATCAGTAGGATACCTACTATTTTTAAGCAATGTTTGTTAACACTGTCACCCCAGGTTTGCAATTTCAGCTATCATTTTCAGATCTGCCAGCATGTGTTTAAATAACAGATTTCCACTAGCTCAGAAATAACTGAGTATTTACACGTAAATTAGATATTTGTCACAAGTTAAAGCAGCTGCGTAAATTCACACATGCCAATGAATTTGCTTTGTCAATTTTGCATTTGCATCATGAACTAAAAATTTGAGTGTGTATACATTGTTATAAAAAGCAATATTTAAGTTACTTAGACCTTGAACTCACCATGAAAACTAGACTCCGTTTGCGTCAATATGTTCAGAAATCCCCCCAAAAGATGTTTAACAGCTCCCTGTTAAAAAAGTACAGGGAAAATTGGTATCTGAAGAATATATACCAGGGCAAAGAACTAAGAAATTATTTCTTTCAATCAATTCTTGTCTACTATTGATTTTAAAGACAACTCCGGTTATAAAAAATATTTCCATATTTTAAAGTATTTGCTAGTGAACATTCCTTCATGTTCTGTACAGTTCAGTTGCAGAACAGAGACTTAGAAATCCAAATGATTTTAGAAAGAAACCTTTGAGCCATTATCAGTTCAGCAGCTGAGATCTCCCTTTTCTTCTCCCCGTAACAGAATTACAGGATTTGACAGGTTGTGACAAAATACAGCATGCTGGTATATAGCGATGCAATACTGAAAGCAAATTCAACCTTCCCCCAACCTTTTTATGCAAGATTACTTTAAAGAGTAATTACAAAAAAAAAATCAAATCCATTTACTAACAAGCATACTTCACAAAGGCATCTTAAAGGTAATTTGAAAAATCTCTAATTAAAGATATTCAAAATCTCTAAATTGATTAGTTTGATAGATTGCTCTTTCTAAACAATACTGAAGAGTAATGAAAATGAGATTATTTTGAATGTAAGTAATTTCATGTGTTGAACCTCAGAAAAAATACATGTGTGCTAGTGATTTAAAGCTAATAATTCACACAAACAATTGGAGTACTGAAATAAAACAATGTTTTCCTTTCCTGCTTTTGGTTTAAGCTGTAAAGCACTAACTTTGCTTCTTAGTCAAATGATTACATAAACAAGCACTTTAAGCTTAGATTACTTAACCATATTTTCCTCTTTTGCAAGAGGCATACTCAATTTAGTTATTAAAAAGCAAAAACCAAGCTAACCATCAGAAATTCCAAAGGATCATGAGGACATCAACATGTGCATAACTAATTTCTAATATAAATTTATGAAGAATAAAAGCATGAAATATTTGAGGTACATCACTGAAAGTTTCTAAGAGTACATACTGAATACATATATACTTAGAATGTTTACATATATAAATATACAAGAAGATATTTGCTCCCCCCCCCCAATGGCCTGACAGTCATTAAATCTGTATCTATAGCTCTAGTGATTGAACAGTCTTGATAAAAGGCGGCAACTGTGAAACTCAAAAGCTTTGTAGGTCAAATATCTTTCAATACATTAGTTAACTATAGTTTCTATAGTTTCTCGTAACTTAAATGCAATGCAGCTGGCAATATCAGTCATTTACATTGTTTCAGGTCTTATCAAATGCCATTAAGAAGTGAGAATATTTCTGAGATCACTCTATTAGGTATATTGGTACTATAAAACTGAAGAAAATAAGATATACAACTGCTAAGCTGTTGCCTTTTTTAATAACATTTTTACCTGTTCTATGAGTACAGTGGCATTTCTCTCCTTCTGGCTGATGATTTTCAGGCAGCTTTGGAATACATGAGCAAGCACATCTAAACTTGCATTACCAACTGAGAGCAAGTTTAATTCTAACATGCAGATTTCAGGATACATTAATTCTCCTTGATTGATGTTTTCAGCTAGGTCATTAAAATAACCTGAAGGACCAGTACATCCTGGTTCTGCCTTTGTGTCTGCTCCTGAAAGAAAACACTTGTCTTACTAAAACTTACTCAGCTGAATACAGTTTGTATGATTTAAATAGAACATCCAAAGACATACTTTCTCCAACCTTCTCACAGGTACAAAATAAAAATAGTCACTAGCTTATAAGCAGTTTTCAGAAGTTAGTATAATCTATTCTGCTTCAGAATTTCATATTTTCCTGCCAATACAGAAGGGCAAAGATTAGTTTCTCCCATTAAACTCTTAAATTATGTGCCTTCATTTCCTGGGAACTGGACACACATAGTAATGACGAAATATGCAATTCATGAAACATGACAGTAAAATCATTGTAATAGAGCCTCAAGCTTCTATACAGAACTCTGAGCCTGCCAAGAAAGGAGATAAATGTAAATGATTTTTATTTCATGTTAAAAGGTTGGGGGAAGTAGTTGTTTAGTTATTTAACTCAGAAAATGGGCATGACAGAATACCTCCATGACAATAAAAAAAAATTTAAGCTTCTCCTTACATCTTGGAGAGACTATAAAACACATTACTTAAAAAGTTATTTGGTACAGACATACGTTTCATGCAAATATTTCATGGAAATATTTCAGGTTGAATTTTGACCTCAGAAATGCTTTTAAAATGTTGTATATCTGTTGATAAAGCCTAGTCACACAGGTAAACAGCAGCAGTTGAATGCAGTTCTATTAAAGGCTATTACTGCTCATGCTGACCTCATACAAGAATGTAAGCATCCAGATGTTCAGCACAAAGGGAAAAATTAAAGCAAATTCATGTTCAAAATTAATTACACAAACAGAATACAGCAAGAGATGTGCACATCAGTTGTTGAATTAATATAAACGGATATAATTAGACTACCTAGTTTTTAAACAGATTGTTATAATACTAAATAAAAAAATTGAGCATTGATTTTCAGACAAACTACTGATAAGCACCTCTGGAGAAAATTGCTTCTAGACCACAATAACACATTTGAGCAACATGACTTTAGAGCGAGAGTCACATAAACCAAGAAAACCAAGACAGAACAGTTCCTGTAACACTCAATAAGAATATTCATCATCTCTCCCTCTGTAACAGCACCCTACTGGCAGTAAAAAAGTTAAGCTATTTCTATCTGTTAAAGGTCTCTGATGCTCAGCCTATTTTTGTACATCTCAAAAGACAAGCAAGCTTCGCTATGTCATAAAGACTGCTTTGTATAGTCAGAAAGTTCACATTTACCTTCATTCCTGGTCTCACTATCATTGGGGTTACTTTCACTATCTGCTTCATATCCTTCCTCTTCAGCAAAAAGTTTAAGACTACAGCACTGTGACTCTTCAGTTTCTTCAGAAATATCTCCAGGCTGTGACACAGGCTCCTTTTCAGTGTAATGGGTCTGTATAACACAAACAAATTTACCATCTTTGGTCAGAAAAGCAAGTATTTTAAAACCTTCCAGATGCCTATTTTCTCCAAACCCATTGGCAAAAGAAACAAACTAATCATACACTTTCAAGAAACCTGAGATACTTTTTAAGGATACTTCATTCTTACATAGAAAAATCGATTCTGCAAAGATGGATTTTTCTTACTAACTACCTGACCAAAGCTTTGGTAAACAGGTGGCCAATGCATCAAGAATAACTGTTTCCAAAATCACTACCACCATAAACATGCACCTTGACATTCACTCTAAGGCGAAGATATGTCTGCAGCCACTAAGGTCAGTCAACATCCCTGTTTGAAGCTCTCCCTTTGAGAGTTCGTCACACTCTGTTGTGGGATGAAAGAGTGAAGAGAACATCAGGTTTCAGGTATGCCCATAAAGCATAACACAGCTTGCTCCTTTTCGGGGCATGACTCATTTCTGAGCAGTAAACAGGGGGAGCATATCAATAACCAGCATTCAACTTACATGCTTACATATGAGAATAAGAGCATTAATCTTCAACAGCCACAATAACCAAACGCATTTAAACATGTCCTATCGAGTTTAAAAATAGACCCAAACAACAGAAATCTGACTGAGCAAACCTTGTGGTGTTTAGAATTAGGCTACTTAGTTGATGTTTCATACCTTTTCATTTTTTTCTTCAGAATGATCCAGGTCAGCAGAAAAAGTGCCCAATGCAACACGAAGCAGTGAATCAAACAGAGGCTTTGCCAAGTCAGTTTCTACCACTTTTGATTGAGCAAGCTGCTCTCTTATTTGAAGTAAGATATCATCCACACAGGTATTCTGTGTTTTGGGGGAGACAAACATTTTGATTCATGTTATTCTGTTTTGGCTAACAGAAATGGTCTAGTACATTCATTTAAAAACTTCCCCTTCCACCTACAGTAATCTGACTTCTCAGCTAAAACCGTCAGACTTTATCCAGTCTCTTGCAATAAGAAAGATTCATCCTGTTTGTCATGACAGAGATTTAGTTGGTTAAGCAATCTGCACACTGAAAAAAAATCTGGCAACATGCTGTTTCCCAAACATTACAAGTGAAAGCACTGTTTCAAAAATAAACATCTCTGAAAGTTTCAAGTACACGGTGCATTCAGATCACACAACATTACTAGAGAGGTTAACAAGACAGAGGGTGACATGTCCAAGTTCACAAAAATAGCACATGGCCCAGGGAATTCCAGTTTATAGTTCTCTCCTGTACCTAACACCTCCTGATTTTGTAACAAACTGCCAAGTAAAACTCAAGATAGAAATTAAAACATTAAAGCACAGCAAGGGTGTCTTCTGTGAATTAACAACTTCGTGGAACACTGAATTAGTTCACCTCTAGGTGAACTAATAAGGCTTAAGTAATAGTTTTCTCAGGTGTCCTTTCAGTACCTGTGCCCTCTAATACTCTTTTTTCTCAAGCACCATGCTCTGCTCAGAACAGTCATCAGAAACACCACACGTGAGTCATTATGTAAAATGCTCATGTCTTGCCTACGCAGCTCTCCTTCAATTCCACCTCTGTCACACACATTCTCCACTGAATACCCTTTCCAAAAAAAACCAAACCACCCAAGTTTCTCCCACCATTCAAATTCCATCAGCTCAGACAGCTGCCGGAGAATGTGGAACTGGACAAAAAGACTACAGAGGAAAAAACAGAAAAAGCAGGCCATAACTGGCCAGAAAAAAAAAAATACAGGCCTAGTCAGCCAGCAATTCATAGTTGTCAATATCCACTATTGCCTTTGTAGTCAGAGGAAACCATCCCTTTCCTCTCGTCAGGACCATTTTATGCAGAAAAACAAAATCTTCATCTGCCAGGATCACAGTCTTCCCTGGGACTCAAGACACATTAACCCAGAAAACAGCATTTAATGTTGAGTTCAGCCCTTAGCCATGTTGACCATGCCGGCCCAAACCGTAACAGATACATGAAAAGTAAACCAGAAATACAGTTCAAAAAAGTGAGCAAGGTAAAAATCTCATCCAGCCTGGATCAATCTGCCATTCTGGAAGGCTCTCTCCCAGCCCCCAAGAAGCAGGCAATTGGCATGAACAGGAATCCAACCCAAAAGAGCAGAGGACAAAGATCACATTGGAAAAGGAGCAAAGGGGTGCAGGGTCCTTACCAGCATCTTACTGAATACAAAAAGTGACAAGCTGACACGTGGGAAGATGCGCCCTCAGAAACAGCAACTGCCAGTTTGTTCATCCACCCACTCCCATTCTTTCATGCCTGCTGTCCACTACCCCTGACTACTAAGCCCATCATTTAGCTGTATGCTTTCAGTACTACACAAAAAATATGGTACCATAAGATCGTAAGCTTTTTTCATCTCTAAAAACTTTTGACTAAATTGCTGTTAAAATAATATTGTATGTAACAAATTGAGTAAAGTAAGCTAAAGGAAGTTGCACAGTACCTGGTGACACATCTCCACTTCCACCTTCTGCTGCATGGTGCTTGCACTGTGTAGACAGATCGTCAGCAGAGCTTCTAGAAGTCTGATACCTTGAAGTGCCCACTCAGTCTCTTCTCTTACAGAAGTCTTTATCCCTTCAAGATTGGCAACTGAAGTAACTGAAGTGCGTTCCCTACTCAAAGAGCTGTCACAGGAGACATATTCAGGCACCAGCTGTTCTGCACCAGCAAGACTGTCAGAAATATCGAGCTCCAATTGTGTCACCTCTCTGCTTTTAGCCAACTGAACACAGTCATCCTTGTTGAGAAGCTCACCACGAGGACTCCCATGTGAACTTCTGCTGCTTTCACTCAACACTCTCTCCCTCTTTTCTTGTTCCTTTTCCTTATTTTTTGCAAGTTTCTGAATTATCAGGATTAGTAATCTATGGCATGCTTCAAAGCCTCCAAGTCTATGGAACTGTCTCTGGAAAACTGAACTATACAAATATATGCAACGACACATGGACCAAATATCTGCAGCCCTGTGAATATGTTCCAGAGAGGGCAAAGTAAGGCTTTCCAGTGACAGATATGGTAATTTGTGGCCTAATGGCTCACTAGCTGTACTATCATATCCTGATGTATCTTCAGAGTCATTAGCTGAATCCAGATCACCATCTGCTTCTTTACTTACACACAAAAAAGCAACACAGAGGAATAGGTTTATTGTGTTGACGTGAATGTCTTGGCTCACAAACTTTTTCTTTTTTGGGTAAGCCTCTTTCAAGCCAGCATAAAACTTGCTCAGGCTTTGAGGAACTTCTGAAACAGCATGCTGGCTACAAAGAGAAGCAGGCAAGTCAGACATAGACTCCTTTTGTTCGCTGTTCAGGCCTTCCGGTTCTGGCATCGCTTGGTCTTTCTGCTGATCACCAAGGCAGAGTATCAAAGTCTCTAACACTTTCAAAGAATGGCTTCTTAAAGTATCTAAGTAATTTAACTCAGTCATTTGATTCACTCCATTACAACTCAGAAACAAGTCTCTAATTACCCTGCAAGAGAAAGCATAAGAGTTGTCTTATAAATCAGCCACAAATTCATGTAGTTCAGATGACACATCTAAAAATAACCCTCTGTTCTACACACCTGAGTAACATGAAGGATTGATCATGTTTACAGTAATTGCTATAAATTACTGTAAACTGTAAATTAAAGAGAGGAGGAACTTGTTTGCAGTATTCTAGAATCCCAAGTAAGCATCATCCATCTGGTAGTAGAAAATTCAATTTTTTTGTAAGATATAATGTAGGAAATATTGATTAATCTCTAACATGTAGACCACAAAGATGTATGATGTTCAAAACATTAAAGGTGTTTATTTATGACATTTGCTCTTTAGTGGTACTTCCTCCCCCTAACTTATTAGCAATTGGAGCTAGTAAATATCTTTATTTCTCTCAGTTCTATGACTTCACCAGAAAGTAGAGATTCCTTCTCAAATAAACTTGAAGCTTTAAAACATTTTACTAGCTATGCCTATGAGTTGCATGGATGATGTATTTCAGATAGAATTCAGGAATACCTTTCAAGCACAACTTTTTGTGCAATTGCTAGGCCAGGATGTCCAATGTTAAAAAAACCTTTCAGTATATTTGTTTCCAAATATATTTTTCCCTTCTTTCTGCTCCAAGTATTACATTGAGTTCATACAGAATTTGGGGTAAGGATCTGTAAGCTTCTTACTGTACTGTGTTTGCTTGTAGACATCCACCTTCCTTACCCTCCCATTCCTTCCCCCAGGGTCAGCTTTTACTGTAACCAAGTTACACACTCTAGAATCAAATGAATCATGTACTTGTATATTCCCATCTTTAAGCCAGTAGGAAATAGAATATCTTAAACTTTTTTTAATCTAAACTTTACTTCTCTTGCCTCTTTGCCACTAAGTGCACTTTCACAAATTAATAACTTGATACAGTTTAGCTTAGGATAAATGTTAATATTGTATTAGACAATCCTTTACATAAACTAGAATACTAGTCTATTCTTTGTAATTGTCTCAGATAACCCTAAGAAATTCACTTCAGTCTATCAGGACTCCAACAGAAAAGATCAGAATCTTTCCTGGACAAAAGGACACATTCATCTTCTGAATAAGCTTCCATATATTGTATTAAACAACTGTTTCATCAATTGAACAATAGGAAAATTTCTATTTCACACCTTGGAAGAATGTTTGTGGGTTGGGTTTTTTCTTTTTTTAGAAACTGTTTAAGTGAACAGGATTTTGTTAATTAGGAAACAGTTATTTCAGGACAAGTAAACCTCTCAAGCCTTATTTTTGAAAGGTGGTTTCTATGAAGACCTTTCTAGAAGGAAAAGGGAAACAGATCAGAAAACTAAGTAGTCTAATTCCCACAGAAAAGTGACATGTCAATCTGTTCAACATTCCTGACTCACTTTAGCATGAGGAATGAAGAGGCAAAGAGCATATCACATTGGACAAAGAGTTTATTTGTTTCTACACACTTTGGCTTGTTAAAGACCATAACTCATTGGTAGAACACCCTCACTTTCTATGGTTTATGAATCTAGGATTAAATCTTATGGTATTCAAGCATTTATCTTGTTGCCACCCCTACAATATCCAAGTGCAGCCTACGGTTCAAATAAAACTTATGTTCTGATCAGTAACAAATATGCAAGCTCTGTACATAATTAGCATGTTTTCCATTAATAAATAAAAAAATCAACCAACCTGGATTTAAGCAACACAGGGAGTGTCTGCAAATAAATCTGAAGTACTTCAGAAGGCAAACACTGGCTAGGGTAACTGCATGTGTGTTTATCAGCTGTAGTTAGTCCAAGTTGTTGAGCACGGCAAGCTAGCTCAACTCCTCTCTGAAGCACAGGATTATAAATACAGTTATATAGTTTCCATTGGACCACTGCATTTCCCTTTTGAATTAAGTGGCAAATATGGCTTGCAATCTGCATGCCACGTAGTTTGTCTTCTTCAAAAACAATGTCCTGATAAACCTCCAAAGCATCCCATCTCAACAACATATCTTCAGATCCACTGCTAGGCAGAATTCCCTGTACTCTGCAAGAGGAACTAGATGCAAGACCAACATCACTAGAGTTGCCCTGCAAGGCATCTTCCAGCTGAGCAAGTTGATCACAGTCAACAGTACATATATTGCATGATGCCTGTATAATTTTTGGAGAAACTTCTGCTCCACCCAGCTGATCCAATATAAACTTGTTAAGGATGTTCAGTATGTGCTGTTGAAAGTTTTTTAATATTGGTAACTTGGAAGCATGAAGCAATGGGACGATCACAGACTTTGGATCCATACAACAACATATTCCTACATTATGTACACCCGAGAGAATTTGAACACAAGTACTGCTCAAAGAAACTTGTTGCAACAAGTGCAAACACTGGTGTGCACAAACAGCAATGCAACAGCATCTGTCAGGATAATGAACTTCTCCATCAGCAGTTTCAAAGGGGTTTTTGGAAGCTTGGTTTTTAAAAGCAGATACAGAGAGCCCAGAGAGATCTCTGTGGTGATGCATGAAGTGGGAGTACTCACATCGTCTGTGCCGCTTTCTTGTACACAGTGATTGATGGAGCTGCTCCGATTTCACTTTTTTGACAGTGCTGATTATTTTCATGATGCTGTTGATCAGGGCTTTCAGATGCTCTGAGGCTTCCCCAGTTACTCCCTCATTCTTCATACACAGCCATTCCATTTGAAGCACTGTTACTTCAAACAGCTTAAATCCCTGATGCTGTATGAACTCATGAACCAGATCTATAGCTTGGCTAAAGTAGAACGGATTGGAGGCTGCACTTTGTAGGCAGCAGATCAAAATCTGCAAGACCCCTTCTATAACCTCGGGTAGAAGCAAGGCTCTGTGATGATATCTAGAAAATATGAAGTCATCCTGAACCGGCTGCTGTAGTGTTTTCTTGTATCCTGGAGCAAAAGGATCAGGTTGCTTTTCCAAGCAAATTCTGATTTTTAATGCTGCTTTAAGTAAGTCTGATAAATTTCTTCGTAAATTGTCAGGCATTGTTTCTGTATTGCTAATGTCTAAAGACATAAGATGCAGCACTGTTCGAAAGAGCATCCTTTGGATCAGAGCCACAGGTTCTTCTGTCCACCCTGCAGAAACTACTTCATTTTCTGTGTTACTACTTACATTGCAACAGTCTCCAAATCCTGACAAGAACTCAGTCAAGGTGGGCACCACACTAGCTGAAAGAGCAGAACTGTGATTCAAAGTAATATCAAATTTGCACACTTTCTCCAGGAGTGACAATAAGACATGGCATAAATCAAAAGGAGAGTTATCCATGTTGCTCTCAGCAATTCCTGCAGCTGGCTCATTCAAAATCTCTGGGTTTAGCTCATGTGCTGGAATAATTTGGCTGGGATTTTCTAGATTAGGGGCACCAGGATTAGAATTTGGTACCACTTCCACAGGTAGGCAATCACTTCTACCTACAAGGTAGCTGTCCCTAACTGGGTATGTTAAAAAAGGCTGCAGTAACTGGGAGCGTCTGTGTTTCATTATTACAGTAGTCTTGTCATCAGAATTGCCTTCTGAATCCGAAGTGGACAGCTGAGATCTTCTTGCATCTCGCACGGAATAACGATGGGTGGTTTTGCGCAGACGTCCACTTTTTCGAGATCGAGGATTTAATTTTACAGAAGTCTGAAGAGATGAACGAGTGCTTCCACCTAAGCCTAGTTTTTCCTGAGTAGATTTCACAGAACTTGAATTGTTCTCTTTGGTCAGACGTATGTCTACGGTAAAGGGTATATTAAAATCTGTTGAAACAAAGATAACAAAGGAACATTAAAGAAACATTCAGGAACATTATAACATGTAAAGCATTCTTCCTAATTTTATAGTTTAATACTTCCAGCTTAAAAATATGAAATAAATTTGTATGTTAATAGGTGATTGTTTTGCATATACCTATGTCTGACATTTTCAATATAAAAAAAAAAGTCAGCAACAATTCATGTTTAGAAACCACACTGGCTATTTTCAAAGCCTAGACAAATTAGTTCATTTTCTAACTAGGGTTAGACAAAAGTGTGCTAGAGTGTTTCCTAAGACTTTTTTGTAGGCATAGCTATTCCATTCTCTTAAGAAAATATGTTATCAAGGTACACAAAATGACTTTTTGGTAAGCAAAGGGAAGAAAGCTTAGTCTGAAAGTCTTTTGGCCTGTTACAGATAGGATATAAAGGAACAATATAGCCACAAGCCTCTAGTTATATTCAATTTAAATTTGGATAAGTTAGAGATACTAATACAGCAGAAGTAAAATATTAATCAGCAGGATACTAACTCTGAGATCTCCTCTATTACTTAGCTATGGAAGCAGTTTTAGCCAGTTACTCAAGCAATATTTACCCTGTGTATACCATTTGATATATTCAAAGTCTCACTATAAGCATTGCCAAATGGCCCTATCCCACAACAAGCACAGAAAAACTCTAAGGGGAAGAAAAAAAGGTATTTTTCAACTTGATGACCCATTGTCACTTTTTGCAACTCAGCTGCTATAGGAACTGGGTGTGTTAACTCACAGTCCTCTTAGAATGCATGAAGAATAAGTTTTTAGCATACTAGTGGTAATAGAAAAAATACATTTCTCTACTTAGAAACAGTGCAGATCTTCAAGCATACAGAACTCAGTCTTTACTTCAGCACTAATTGTTCCAAACAAAAAGCAGAAATAAAAGTAGTGGATTTTAAAATAGTCAGGGACAAGAGGGAGATGGAAAAGAATGTTTAGGGTGCTGAATATTCCCACAAAAGCCAAGCCAAGACAAAAAAACTCCACAAACTTTCAAGTATGCAGTATAAAATAGCGAATATAAAATTTAAATCTGATTCAATGGGCAAGAAGATTTTGAAGAATAAAATGCACGTACCACCAGTTAATTTGTATTGGTAAATTCAGATCATAAACTGTTGAAAAAGCAGGCAGAGAAAAAAGTCTATGTTCTTAGACAAAAATCCATCGTCATTTTTAAGTAGTGACAGAACTGTATCTGGTTGCTTTAAATAGTAAAATACCTAGTAAAATACCTAGCATATAGCTAGTAAAATACCTAGCATAAAGCAACTGCAAGTATCCACCATCCAGTAAGTTTAAGTATTTAGAAAAATGGGATAGTTAACAGTAACAGCTCCCCCCCTCGAACCCCAAAAGCCCATAGAATAGATACAATCATTAATCAGACTGAAAGAAAAGATGCTTCCATGTGCAAGCATGACTGTGCCTTGCTGTTCCATAAAGTCATAGTTGTGATGCTTAAGGAAGCAACATCACCTGCTTTGGAGGCAGGAAATTAACCAGGAGTACTTTATCAAACAAGGATATTTCCTGCACAGAAAGAAAAAAGCTGCCTAATACAGGTGGATTTATTCCAGTCCAAGAAAGAGTTCTTAGTGCACAACTGGATACATGTTTACTGCATCAGTACTATGAGAGGGAAATTTGCAGAAACAAAAACTGTACATTACGCAGAGTGCAAAACCAGAACATCTTAAAACCTATTTACCCAACAGCATTTTAAAGTAACCCTGAAAAAGTCACTAAGCTCTCATAACAAAAATGTTTCTTTAATTCAATCATGCTTACAGGAGCATGAAACAATGATGCGACTGAGCAAGCAGGAAAGTTTATTATATAATGAGTGCTATGAAACCGGCACTTTAAATACTCCAAGTCTACAAACGTTAACAAAAGCCTTCAATTTCCAGGAGTTTAAAATAGCAAAAAACATTGGGAGAGCTTCAGGTGAGAATCTTTAGGAACTCTCTCAGACAGACAGGTACCTTCATTTGTTTCATCCTCTTTGTTTTATCCTCTAATAGGGAAAAGAATGCATCAGACAAATGCAAGAGCCCAAAACAAAAACCAAACTGCTGCCATTTCCTGGTTCAGATTTTGCACAGAGTTTATTTTGTATCAACCCTTTCACTTCTTTAATTCACTTTAAACTGACTCTTTGGCAGTTGAACCCTTGTGATCCAATTCCTCAATTAGCACATCAGTTTGATACATATTTTAAGGAATGCAGCTTGGTTCTGTTCATAATCACCCAGTATTATTCTACATTTCAGGGCGTGTCTCCCTCATAACCTTGCACTTCTTTCATACTCTGTTGTCCACTGTTTGGCTTCAAGCTTATTCTCTACTTCCCATTTCTTCAATTTCAGAAGAAAAAGTCTGTCTCATTCTGTCTCTAGTGCCAGCATGTATCACTTTTGTTTTTAAAAAGAATCAGTATGTTTTCCCCTTCTGCTCATCATGAAACACTTCACATTAGCAAAACTATCATATACTTTCAAATCTCTTTTCCACCCAAATCACCTGAAAAGAAGAAAAGATCTCACCACCACCAACTTCAGCTACACAGTAGTGTGAGCATTGCCTTTCACACTGACCAAGAGCCTTTACCTTCTCTGTACAATTTCAATCTTCCCTGTATGGTGACAGAACATTGGTATTTTTGAGTTTAAATTCTCTGCAGAATCCACATCCTCATTCTATGTTAAGAGGATATGTATTACAATGAACTACTACTCTTTAGTCAGGAGTCCTAGGCTCTTGTAGTAATACACAAACCACTTTTACGTCCTTAATACTGTAAGTGGTAAAACATACCTATTGCTTTTTCTTCTTGGACAGGGATTTTCCACACCAATGGCAGAAGTGACAGGAGGAGTGTCAGAAGTTCTTCCCGACATGTCAGCTCCTATGTTAGAAACAAAATAGAAACAAAAGGTTTTGTACTTTTAAAAAAAAAAATAGATTGACCTTCCTTATCTTACAAAGCTATTCAACATTCAGTTCCCTATGCTTTTCTCCTGTTTTATACACTGAAAAAAATGACCTAACTGCAAAGAATGCTATAATCATTAACTAGAGCCAATCAGAAAGCATCTAAGATATTTATTACACCTCTGCAATTGTTTCTATACGAAGCTCTCCTAATCCCTCTCGTTGAAGGAATTCCTCACCCAAAGAACAAAACCAGAAAATTCAAAAGCAAATAACTTGTT
Organism: Ciconia boyciana; assembly: GCF_034638445.1. Taxonomy (NCBI): domain Eukaryota; kingdom Metazoa; phylum Chordata; class Aves; order Ciconiiformes; family Ciconiidae; genus Ciconia; species Ciconia boyciana. The sequence continues at coordinate 85,078,870 of NC_132936.1, forward strand.
GATTTAAACAAAGCCAACATGAGGCCCAAGACAAGTTTGAAACTTCTGTAGTTCCAAAAATGTAACTTCGAAGAACTTTATCGGAAACTTTCTACTTTCTCCAAAATGACACCTTTAAGCAAATGAAAAAAGCTTACATTTATCAAGTGATGTTACTGACTCACAACGGAAAGGTGACGTTTCATGGGAGGAAAGAGGGAAGGTTACTCTTTAATTAAAAAAACAGAATAACCACTAAAAAACCCTCACTCCTACTGGGATTCTAAGACTTACACACTAAGAATTTCAATGCAGAGAGGAACGGTAGAAGGCACAGAATTGAATTCAAACACAATTCCTTTACTAGGTACTATGCAGCACTATTAGAATGGTTTCAGTCCTAAAGAACAAAAATTTTCAAACACGAAAAGCTGACTTGAGCATTTTGGCAGTTAACATCATTCAGGGATATGCAGCTGAAGCAACATCTTTCTCCAAAAATTCAAGGTAGCAATGAAATTAAAATGTACGGAGATAAGCAACTTAAGTAGTTATTGTTATATACATAATATATACAGTTTTTTATATATATAGTTATAGAGCTACATATAAAAGAAGTTAATATTTGTCTGATGAGACTATCAATTTAAATGAAAATTAAGAAACCTAAAACTATTGATACAATACAATTAGACCTGAAAACTAAGCTTTTTCAAAGTAATTTTCCCCACTCTCTTCTGCTACTAAAGGTATTCTCAGCAAGACAAATTAATTAGGAATAGGAATGAGCAATACAGCATTTAAAGCACAGTAATAAGACTGGAAAAAGCAAAATAACTTTTCAAATTTCAGTGGTATACTTTCAGAATTTCACATTCCTCATTAATCAAGTTCCTCTTCCCCCCCGCCTTCTTAAAAAACATATTTCCTCAGAAAATATTTGCTGAATTGCTGATGTTGCATGAAGAATGCCACAAGCTTTTTTCCCCTTCTACTTCAGAAGGGGGTTTTTATTGGAGGGGAGGCACTCCATTTTCTTCTTACATGAAAGCCAGCTGTTTTTCCAGCAGCTCTAGTCCTGAAGCCTCTATTAACAGCAACTATGCAGAACTCTAGTGACATCTAAAAAAAACAATGGCTCTAGAAGTGGTAAGGATTCTTCTTAGCAATTATATATAATTGCAGTCTTGTGGATTTACTGTTTAGCCAGTGCACCTACTGGAATCCAGAACCAAGCCAGCAGACCTGACTGGCGTCTTAGCACAAGTCACCTCTTGAAGGAAAAGCAAACCTCCAAGATGAATTTGACCAGCATTAACAGCTGACCTAATTTAAGACAAGGGCTGGATAAACTCAACCAGGACTCACTTGGTTCATTACTTTTAAACACTGGGATCTGCAGTTTCAAAGCACAAAGACTTAATGCACATATCTCATCCTACCCATTGCTTAGCATATATCCAATAGGGTTGAAGAGGAAGGAGAAGAGAAAGAAGAGAAGGAAATGGACATCTGCAGCTACAGGGATGCGTGCTAGACTTTTATATAAAAAATAGTAAAACTGATCACCTCTTTCGAGCTGAAGTTACAAACTATTTACTATTATATTCAAGAGCAAGTTACTTAAAAGAGCAAAAATATATCTCATGGCCCATAAACAAAATAAAAAGGTGTATATTTTAATTTTATTTTATTGCCTTAAACCAGGAGGACCTTCTCAAACTAGAAACTGTCATTTTGTACTGCAGGTTCAGTAAACACTCATTTCTGTTGAAAATTCTAACCTATTGCCTCTTTCCACCCAGCTACTGTACTTGAGCTTCACACGTGCCTTTAGTCAAAAGTTTAGCAACCATCAATATCAGCTGGCAAACAGGTATGATTAGCTATTTTCTTTTTCTGTTCTTGCTGAAGGACAGAATACAACTGCAACATATCCTTTTGCGCTTCTAGTCTTCACAATTACCCCATACACTCTACCACAAAAAGGCAAGAAAATCAGCACCAAGAAGAACATGAGCCAGACAAATGCACACAGTCAAAGCTCAATACAAAAATTATAACCAGCTAAGAAAAATTACTACCTGATCAATAGTCGAGTTCAGTGTGGTAAGCAAAATAAACCCACGGCCTTGAACCAAATATTGTCCCAGTGCTGCCATATGAGTTTCTTCTTCTTCATCTTCCTTTGCCTCTGCCCTCTGTACCACTGCATTGCACAGTCTGTTGACATCCGTCAAGAATTCCCGTGCCAGTGAGTTACTGGCACTGCTCATGTCTGAGCTAAGTAGAGGAAAGTACAGAAATTAAATCAATCAGAAAATACATTCCTTATGGAAAAAGGACTGGGGGAAGAGAGGAACACTTCTTCCCTGTTTCCCACCCCCCCAAAGGATTGAGTGTCTGTAGAACTGAGGAATCAATATACCAATGTAGGGTGGAAGGGAATGGGAAGGATGAGCTTAGAGAATTTCATTATTTCAGTGAAACTTCAGCTAACAGCCCACGACCCCAAACATTTTATAAATCGATCAGGTAAAAACCCATGACACACAGCATTCCCTCCCACTGCATAAATGAAAGCTAATGACTTTGTTTCAGCTTTTCTTTGTAACCTAGATGTGAGCTTCAACCTTTGTTTGCTTCTAAAAGGTATTTGACCTGAAACATAAAGGGAAAACAGGCAGCTCTTACTCAGCATTGTATAGAAAACATGTTCTTTAATAGTTTATTTGAACACATTATCTTCTACCATGTTATGTATTCCAACAGTATGCAGATTGTTTCAAGGGGAAAAAAGAAAAAAATTAATGAGTTAAGATAAATATGGAAGTTTCAGAAATACAATGTTTTAGATTTACCAGCTCTCACAGTGTTTTCCTTCAAGCAAGACTGAGTGGGTGGCAGGCACTACTATAGTATACTTAATACCAAAAGCATTGGTACCGATTCCCAAACTGATTAATTTTACTTTAGATAATGCACACAAGACTCTCATACACTTTGTCTGTTCACTCTATCTTATAAAAACACTTTTGTTTTCTCTTATGCCACACCATTCTTTGGTTGGTCAGCACTAGTACATGTTGAAACGTTTAAAACAAACATTAAATCAAACAAGACAAGAAATGCAAGACTCAGCTGTAGAAAACTCAAGAGGATCACTGAGAAAGGCAAAACAAAAACAAGAATCAGTGATGGCAGCTATAGAAACAAGAACATTTAATACACATAAAACCCACTTAATGAATACTATGGCATATTTAACTCCATTTATTTCTGTATAAACAGCTGAAGTAAAAAAATCTTCAAAAGTTAAATATTTTGCATGTGCTATGCTTGAACATGATGAAAAAGAGAGCCAAATATATTTAAATGTTATATTGAAAGTTAACAGGTGGGTTAATACTGCTTGATCAAGAGACATCTACATGCAATTAATTAGGTAAAAAACAAGACATTGTAAGAAAGAGCAAGTTTGTTAGCACTAATGGTACAGAAAGCTCCTTTTAGTGGTAAGACTGGATACTTATAATGACATTCACTATAGAAGTAACAGTAAAGTTCTTACCAGAATTACTTTGCCAGCTTAACACATTTATCTTCTATCTGGAAGAAAAAGCAAATATATTCTGGAAATATCACCCTTGGTTCACCTATTTTTAAAAAAGAGAAAAATACATGATGGTTAATATGCAATTTATTTGGTTTTGAAACTCATTTTATGATAGCTATTTGAAATTTATGAAGAGTCCTTGAGGGTTTTTTTGAGCTTTAAAGCTCTAGTTTTCACTTTTAGCTTATGATTGTGCACAACTGAAATCCTATTACAAAGAAAATAATTGGTGCATATAAGGTAAGTGAACATAAAGCTCATTAGTTTTGAAAATGTAAAATGAGCTAAGTATGCAAGTTTAAACATTTCCCCCTAGAAACAGTATGAATTTTTAGTGATCACTACCTGCATACATAATACTTGAAGCACTTGCAGCTCTAGGTACAAGTGATGGATAGTGATGAGAAACTGAATTGTGCAGCCAGGTGCTGATATAAATGCATTTTAAACCTGTCCCTCTATTTTGTCCTGACAGATAACTATTCTTTATTACATTAAGCACTGGGGAAGATGTAGTTAATAAAATGGGAAAGGAACATTATTGTATCTGCTCTATACAGCCCACTAAACCAATTTAAGAGTTACTTCTTCTCTCCTACCCCTTTAACCTCCATCCACACCTAACAGAGGATCAGAACAGGCAACGCATTTTTTTTTTTTTCCTAAGGGGAATACTTTAAACTATCCTTGTTTTAGCTCTAATTAGTCATGAAGAAAAGACTAAGACAATGATAGGAAGAAGCAACCTCCCAGTTTGCTCCAGAATAGCCAGAAATAGCAAGACAGTTACCCCTAGTACATGCTTCAGGAAAAAGTCAAAACAAAACAACACATATACCAGTCCTGTCTTTGTGAGCTCTGCACAAAGGGCAAAAAGATTCTGTAACAACTAAAGGAAAGTGATTGCTATAGGGATTATGCATTCATAAAGCCTCAACATCCCATATTCCTTGCTGTAAGCTAAACTGTCAAAGGGTTTATTAATTTTTCATTTTAAAACTTCAAGTTTCTAGTTATCACACTTCCCCTCACATCTTTAGAGTGTATTCAATCTAAGAAAAGGAAAAAACTATTTTAATCCCTCCTGAAATACTCTTATTTACTTAAACAAGATTGAAGAGCTCCTTAAATATGCTTTAAATCCTAATATATGATTTCATCTGACTGGCTGAATACTTTCTCTGCCATTTCCTAGAAGAGACACCAATAACTGCAGAGGCAATGTTTATTTCTGCAACCTCTCAGCATTTTTTGCTACCATTTTTGAATCTTGAACAAGTGCTAATTACTTAGCTGTTCAATGGGAACAGGACTCCTTACCAGTCTTCCTTATCGTTAACTCCAGTTTTTTAAACTAGTGTTAGAATATTTGGGTTTGGTGCCATTGAGTACATTTTAACTGAGTCTACTTTCTAACAAAGCCCTAAAATTCTCAGAAGTTACACCCACTGGCACATCAGGCATACACAGAGACGAACTGTCCAAACCCACGTTTACTGAAGCATCCGCAAATTGGGGTGCTCCAGTTGCAAGCTAGCCTAAGTGTTAAAACCTCATTCTCTAGACATGGTAAAGAGCCAAAAATGCATTTGCTATCAATGGGAATGAGAAGGGAAGTAACCAAGAAAAGCCTCAAAAACATTAAAATAAAGGTCTCTAGGCAAGTGCTCAGAAGACATTTAGTATATCCACAATTAATCAATTGTGGGGGAAAAGAGATGGGGATACAAAAAGAGAAAAAGACTAAATTCATTATTTTAGTATTCTCAGGTGGCAAGTAAATAAAAACTTCAACTTTAAACTTAAAATTGTGATGAGCGTGAACATTACGTGAAAGGCCTCCTTAAGGAAGGAAACACTGTAGGTTTCCCAGGCAAGCTCCTAATAATTGGCCCCCCTTTGAGTGCTTGGGAACAACACATTTCATCCACAGCCTGACAGAAAACCAATTTATCCATACAGCTAACATTCACAATTTGTTGCAAGTGAATAGCTTAAGCAGCTTGTGGTTTTGCTGTTGACCAGACTATTAGAAGATGTAAAAATATGCTGTCCAGCATGTTTTAGTGTCCTTCCATCTGAAATGTCAGTCTCCAGGTTTCCTGCATTGCTTGCACTGTTACATGGATTTAACATATTGCCATATTCTAGCAAAAGGGTGACTTCTCAACATCAGTGGCAAGATAAAGTACTATTTTGTTGATGCTAATGCAAAAAGACATCAAGCATGTCTTCTTCATGCAAGAATTTAATATATAATTGGTAAGGAATTATAGATGCTCTCATTCTACAGTGCAGAAAAAATTGTAAAGAGATACCATGCTGGATAATGAAGCACTTCTTTTAGAAGGACTTGTTCCAACAAGTGCTAGCTACTTCTCGGTTGTACCTATTTCTTTTTCTGCAATTAAGTTCTGAAACAGACTGACAGCACAAACGTGTCTTTGGAAACGGTTTCAGATATAACCTCGTTATTCATCTTGAAGCTAGAGACTAAGAACAATACAAGGAGAACTGAGAAATAATTAAGAAGCTTCCAAAAAAAGCCGCATATGCACAGACAACCTTCTTCCCTTTTGTATTTGTTTCCTGACGAGTGACTTGAGCACTTAAAGTACATTGCTTTTCAAAGAAGAACTCAGTGAACAACTTGCCCTGCTGATGCTGTAATATAGCAAACACTCTGCAGAGGTGGGGGTTTGGGGTTCATTTTGTTTTTAAAAAGAACAAATCCATCCCCACTCTAAGGTTTCAGCTTGCCTGTCACCTTCTTTCTGTTGCAGATTGTGGTATGCTGATACTACACCCTATGCAGTATAGCATTTCATCTTACTCCAAGAAAGTATGCCAGCCAATTTGCTTTAAGTAGGAACCACTCTACTGCAGAATTTTTCTTTTGTTTAAAAAGTGACACATCTTTAACTGCTGTGGTGACTGGTAATATGGAAGCAGATGCTACACAAAACACTTGTACTGAGGTAGAGTGCCTTCACATCTCTTTAGACTTCAGAGATGTCACGTTAACTAGGGAAAAACCTCAAAACGTAAAACATCACACATGGAAGTAAGCCATAAGAGAGCAGAAAAACGTACCAGAATCTCAGTTCACCACTGTGTGTACAGTCCCAATGGGACAATTACAGTTTTGGAATACACAGTGTGTCAGGGCTTCACATAGCTAGCCCTGAAAAAAATTATCACATTCTTAAATTCCATTTCACTCTCTAGAAGAATATGATAGTATTTCATAAAAGCTATCTCTACTAGATGGTATGTATTTCTAAAAGGAAAAAATCCACAAGCTTTAAAAAAATAAGATCACTTAACCATGAATGATCCGACATTCACATACAATCTGCCCTCTTCATGCCCATCTATCATCCTCATAATTCAACCTGTATCATGTCTGCCCTCTGGCCCCCTTCTGCACCAGCTCTCGAGGGACTTACTTTCTATTTGCTCTTGTGGTATAAATCCATTTCCTGAACTTGAAACTTGTATTTTCTCTGAACTTCTTTCCATTTTTATGAAGTTGCTCATCAGCTGAGCATCTTAAAGTATAGGAATGCCTTGTACTTACTGCAGTGGACTTTAAGGCTTTAAAAGAAAATAACAAAATCGTTCTTTAAACAATTTAAAGGATGGAACTTAAAAATAAGACCAATTTAGCAGTCTTCAAGACTGAATCATGAATATACTCACTTTACATAGTGCTAATGATTAGATGGTACTATCTCTAACATCAGCACAACTTGGGGAATGAAAATAATGCAACAGAAGCTTAGGGTCAAAGCTAGTACTCTGCATATGAGAGTGAACCAGGCCTTTTACTTGGTTATGTTTTCAGCAATGCATTGCCCAGAAAGGCCTGGAATGTCCAGTAATACAATAAAAAGTAGTAATTACTAAATTACTACAGCAGCATTATAGTAAAATACAGTACTAAGCCAAATTAAGTCAAAATCCCATAATAGTTCCAGTAATTATTACTTTCAGTAACTATTGTCCAACAGCTACAGCAAGAGTAAAGGAGAGGCAGAAAGTTTGGTGGTGGTCTCCAGTTTACACAACAGCCCAAATTAGTGCTCTAATAAACCTACCTCCCCACAGCCTTTTTTTTTTTTTTAAAAAAAGGGGGGGTTTAATGTTAATTTTATAGTACTAGCAAAAAAAGGAACTACTTAAGTCACCTCTATTTGTTGTGAAGCAGATGTCAATAAGTTTCTTCAAATTGCTCATTAGTAAATAGTTATATCTGTCTAAAATGAATATGCCACTAAGTGCTGTTCATACAGCTGCATAGTCAGGCTTGACTGCCCAAGTAAAACAAAGTGATAATGTACCTAAGAAGGTATGCATGGCACATATGAGCCACCTGCAAGCCTTAATTTCCTGTAGCTCACTGTTATCTTCAATAAAAGCTGTATTCTATACCAGGTTATATGAGTATCTTACTGCACAAAAGGAGTGATAGCCAGTCTCATAAGAAAAATAAACTTACAAGAAGCTATTTTACAGATCATGTGAAGAGGAGTAGAGAACCTATAGCTACATGAAGTTAATTTATTTACCTTCCCTAGTTTTCTGTTTCAGGTAAGAGACAAACACTGACCAGGCATGGCATGGCTGCAAGTCCTTTTGAGTACACAGTACAATGAAGTTGCATTTTTAGTAGGTATTAAAATTAACACTTTGAAAGAAATGTGGTTTCTATAAGCCATTGTACAATCCAGCTATTTCTGGCCTCCAGTTCAAAACTTGTAGCCCTTTTATCCATTCTCGAGAATAAAGTATATGGGAATATGAGTCACCACTAGCCAATAAATGCTACATTTACTTTACACAGTATTCATTCCATTTAGCAGATACTTGTCCCAGCCTCACTGCACATACTTAACATTTATGCTCTGGAGAACATGCTTGTGACCTCTTCAATGATTTTAACACTAATATGATTATATCAACAGTTATTTTAATCAGATTTACTTTGGGGTTAAACTTTCAATTTAAGCTCAAGCTTCTGTTAGCAGAGGACAACAGGCATAATGATGAGCACCAGCATGTTATTAACACTACAACACTCCATAATAGGCTTTTGCAATTGTAGCACAAATTGCCCAGTTTAGTAGCAGACACCAAATTTGACTGCCTTCTGTCTGAAGAAATTTGTTAACAATAAAACTAAGGGAATGCTACAATTAATTCCTCTGTGCAAACTGGAGAAGGAAAAGAAAGTAGAGCATGAGAGAGTGCAATAGAGAAATATGTATCTAGCATGGCCTGGAACAAAACTGGAACATATCCTACAGTGCTGCCTTGAGGTCTGTACTTGGTGGTGAAATGCAAGTAAAGCCTCAAACTAATGTGCCGTCAAAATCAGCATTCTTCCTTTTCTGTCCTTTTGATATCATTCAAAACTTTAAACAGGCTAGAAACAAATGCCCAGCTGACATTGCCAAAATAGGTTACAGCAGGAACAACACACAAGCCTTTAAGAAAACAGGGACTTGCAGTTCAAGCAGAGCATCAACGGAAAGCTTGAGATGCTCTGATGCCTTGTTTTACCAATGCAAGGCAATCAGCCAAAAGCGTAGCTTACAAAAGGCAGTGAACATTTGCTAACCATCCAACAACTCTGATATTCAAAAACATGAGCAAACGAGAGCAAAACCAAGACACTTCAAGTTTGGTTCATTCTCAAATCAGACATACCAGACAACACTCCAGTTCCGCAGAAGACCTCCTAATTACTCTATTTCCAACCACTTTCTGCTCTGTCCTTTGATATTATTTATGAACTATTTGGGGTTACAGAAGCAGACAACCTATTAAAACATACTAAGGCAGTGTTGCTCCAGCCATTAGGTTTGCACATGAAAAGCAAGCTCTTAACATACAGAATTTATCATAAGAATGCAGGTAGGTGTCAATTTTCTTGGCACAGTTCTACTTCTGACAAAGTCCTTGACTTCATCAAGGAATTCCATAACTAGCTTTTAGTCTTCTGTGTAATCCACTAGATCAATATTATTTCCAGACAAGTTATTCAGAGTATCTCTCCCCAGAATAAAGAAAAAAAGTGAAAAATAAAAATACTTAGCAGTTTTGGATAAATAACACATGCATGTCCTTTTAACTAACCAGGGGACAGTGTGTTAAGTTCACAAGATGGTAAACAAGTATTATTTTAATGAACACTGAAAAGTATGTTGAGACCTTCAGAGCAATGGTGTTGCTGTATATACAAGTGTGTTTATGTATGTATAATCTTACTAATGCCACTTTTATGTAAAATCAAAAGTATATTTAACTCCCATCTCACCTGCATGGGATGTTTGTCTTGCAATACCTGAAGTCTGAGAGTCCTGCTTTTACAAGTACCTTAAGCCTCCTGTAAGTATGTCATCTACTTATGTTCTGCCACCTAAGTATTAAAACAAAATTTAATCCATAAATCTCAGTGTTTATACAACCTGAGAATGAGAAAATTTCTACCTCTAAGTGGATGTGAAAGCATTATCTCTTACACTGAAAAAAGATAGAATTTTAAGGAATTATATTATCTATGCTTTCTGAAAAAAATAGTCCTTAAAGAAATACTCGTTTTCATATTGTGTGTGGGTCAGGAAACGCTGCGACATGGATGGCTAAACTAGCCATTCCTGTTGTAGAATGGGAATGCCAAGGAAAAAAGCACACGTGATCAGGAAAATGCTATGCTAGATTTGGCCAAATTAAAGAAACAGGCACTTTCCAAAATACCTATCAGATATAGCTAAACAAGTCAGCAAACATACCCAAGGCTACAGGCATCTAGAGATACATAAAGTGTCATTACATATACAGGCAGGTCAACTTCTCAGAAACAGTTTCAGAGACATCATTCTTCTGATCGAGACCCAGACCTGTGGTGCACCACACGGAATGCGAGGTAAGTGAAGAAAAAGAAACCAAATCCTTCCTTACCCCCAAATTATCATTTGCCGTGTATTTTCAGGCCTCAGTGTTTTTGACAGTTAAAAATGAAACACAGCGGTAATTTCTTTGGGCACAAAGATTGTTCCAGACTACACTTAAACTTGGCCAGTGTATTTTTTTGAAAGGTAACTTAAAATGTATTTGCTAGAGTTTAATCTGGTTCCTGTGATATCTTCTGACCCATAAGTGTTTAAGTCTGCCCTCCCCAGCATGACTACTTCTAGAATCTCACTTTTCTCTAGCATAATTATTGGTAACAACAGCTCTGAACAAATGATAGAAGCACAACTCAGAGAGGTATAACAGATTAACATATATACAATACCCTTGTTTACACACAACTAAAAAATCCCATTTACCAACAATTCAGTCTTCCTGTTTAACAGTTTCCAAAGTGTGATCTTAGGACATTACTTCCATTAAATGAACTCTGATTTACATCCCTAGTGCTCCTACTGTATACTGTCATTTCATGATTCTGTGTATCTGACAGATGTCAGTCCCTTAAATGGAAAACCTACTGATGGCCCTGAAGTGCATAAGATTGTCCTGCAAGGCCAATGGAAACTATCAACTCAAAACAGCAAGCTTCTAATTTATTAGCTGCCACTGACTATAAAAAGACAGAAAGTAGTAGCAGCACACAGGTGACTGGAAACCAAGGCAAGAACAACGTTAAGATATAGTAAACTGCATTAAAAAGGTTTGACCAAACAGGGAGTACCAAAACTAGAAGAGCAAACTTGGCAAGAAAAGAGCAAGTGATGCAGGACCTGAACACCCCAAAAGGAAGCCAGCTCACATGCAAACTAACTGCAGACTTTTCCACATACAAGCAATGCGGCAGAGATCTACAAATAAGTTGAGCATACGCAGTTTGTATGATGTTTTAGAGGTCTGCAATTCCAAAGGTTAAAACCATAACCATTATGATTGTAATGAATATTCTACTTCTGACACCCATCATGATGAAGCTACTGGCAAAACTTACGATTTCAGCAACAGCCCTAGCCTACCAGGGCCTCACAATTCAGGCAGAGAATCACAGGAAAGTCTGTACTAGAGCATGGTAGAGGCCAAACTATATATTAGTCAGCCAAATATATATTAGTCAAACCTAGAAAGCTTTAGAGATTGAGAGGGCTAACATTCCCGTCTCATCTTCGTTCCTCCTGTGGTGTGAGTGAGGACAACTAACACTCATCTGCAATGTAATACCTCCTGGAACATGGACAACAGCTTTCCATGTCTTACATGAAATCCCTAGCATAATTCTGTACAGCAACTTTACTTAATTGGTCTACTTTGTCAGGAGAGTCATTTTTAAGAATGTCTTAAGGTCAATTCAGTGACTGTTGATGCAGCTTTTGATGCATCATAAGCTACTGAAACATGCACAGCAGTGAAACAAACAGCATTTAATCAACATTTAACTTAAACTACAACTTCTTGTCCTACTTGATTGTGAAGTATTCACATAATGATTTATTCTTCATCATTTTAAAGTCTACTTGCAAAAAAATAATTTGTATTACCTGTTTGACTCATGACAGCACTTGCACAAGTAGAGTTTACGTTGCTGTAATTTCAGGATGCTTAAAAAGTGAATTTATTAAACTTAACACATATAGCACCAGCAAACCCTATTCATGCTTAATATTTACTTCTTGGAAAGTACTGTTACTTTGGGGACTAGAATTAAATGCCAACTGTCTACTTGTACAACACACTATCAAAAACTTGGACTACATGTACCACCATGTAAGAAAGGAGAAGGGAAAATCTGTTGGCAGAAAAATAGCATGTTTTAATATTTTAGTTTTGTGTCGTCCTAGATTGTCCACATATAAATACCTACTTGACATATCTGAACCTTATTTGGAAAAAATATTAGATTAAGATTTTTAGGAGTCTTTAGTGCAAAGTTTTAAGAAGTGTTCACTGTAATAATGACCAATGCAAGCTGTTGTAATGGACCAGAGCAATGCAATACCAACTGTGTGCTAAGAAGGCACCAGAGATTAAGTGATCAATGCTAGGAAAGTTCTTCTTGCTAAAATTCAGCAGGTTATCAAGTTCTGCCTTGAGCTATGAAGATCTGTATCCCCTTTACAAGTTAGCAGATTATCAACAATTTTCTCCTTTTGAGTCTGGATGAAATGTCATAGAGACAGAGTTAATGGCAAAGAATCCCACAGGCTAACTGCATATTACACAAGTGCTTTGGGACAGCTTCTCAACTTAACATGGAATTTTATTCAGTCAAACAATGTGAAACACCTGTGAGTGCATTCTTGTTGAGCCTGAAATCAAGTTAAAAGATGAGAGATGATTCATCTACAAGATAAAAAGTACAGCACTAATGAAAGACAGGCTCTCAAATAACCACCTACACTCAAGTAATGCATTAACCCTGTACATATGCTATACTCAAGTTTATGGTTAGCTTGTGGTCTTATACTATCCAAAGTCAGTAACTACAATATAGTTGTTAGCCACATTGAACCTATTCCAGTTCATTCAAAATTTGCATATTTCAGATCAGTGCATGCAGGCACAGAGAATAAACATTCCTTAGAATAGGCATGGGGAAAACTGAGGGCCCTCAAAGATAATCATTGCAACATTAACTGTGTTAGAAACAAATATGCTTGCTATCATGGAAACTGGCTAAAATGCACTGAAGAATACCAGGCTGTTACAAATACCATGAAAATGCTAGAGACAAGCTTTGTTAGCAGAGTTGAAGACAAGGATCTGTTCCAGATCTTACCTAAGTGCCAGAGGACAACATCTGTAAGAAACACATGGTACTAGAGAAAAGAATTGACAAATACTCCACCACAAGACAGAATCTATGTAGAAAATAAGCTATGAAAAACCAGTAAGTTCTTCCAAAAGAAAACTGAAGGATGAAGATCTGTAAAACATTCAGCAGTGAAAAGGCTGAAATGGCATAACTCCCAAGTGAGCCTCGTTCTGAACACTACTCAGAGTGCTAACAAGTTCTTCCCCAAATTAAACTATATACAGGTAATACTCCTAAATATCTTCTTCCAAGCTTTAGTTTTGATACTACCAAAACAGACTACAAAGCAAGCCTTGACAGACATGGTTGCACAGTAATGACTAATGACTAACTCTAAAGATCAAGACTAACCTCCACAGACTCTGTAGAGTGAAAGGAAAGCAGCAGTCTACTACAGAAGGTAAGTCAGAAGTTCAGGGCCCCTCCAGTAGCAAGCCTACGCAGACCAGCCCTGCAAGACCAGGCAGACTTTGTGAATACCCTCTTACATTAATCTGCAGTATGGCAGATAGTGTGGTCTCCGGTACAACTGGGAAAAAATACTGCAGTTGTGACCACACTACAAGTATACAGACCACACTGCATCTACCTGAAGATTATTTTAAATAACAAATGTACCACTCAAATTGTGATCTGGAGGACCATACAAATCTTTTTGTAATTTATAAGATTATACATTTTGATTGCACCAGTACTCAGAGATAGGAGAGGCAAAAAAAGTTGAGCAGTATCTTGAGGCACTCTTGCTGAAGGGATATGAATGAGTAAAGGCTATTCCTGAAACTGAATGCTTAGTAGTTAGAGGATTAAAACTAGAAAGTAAAGTGCTTAAGATAAATTTTGGCATTGTGTCTAAAGTACCCACTAAACACAATTAAATAAGAGGGGAAGGTCAATGATCAGAGTTTAAAAAAAAAAAGAGGTAATTAATGGGAAGAAGCCTAATTCTGCTTCTGGGACTTTAAAACTGGTCAGTGAAGTCCATATTTTCTATTAGTAATCAGATGCAGGCAAGACAGCAGGTAGCAATTCTGAAGGTGGTATTAAAAAAAAATAGTTTACGTAAATATCTGAGAGTTTCATACTCTGTTATTCCTGTGAAGGTCAGTCTGCCATCTTCTTTACAAAGTGCAAACAGCTTTGGTTGCTCTAGGGAAGCAGACCCTGTACTTCTCCCAGGCTTTACAGCAGAGGTATTTGTTCCAGCTGTGCTGACCCCTCTTGCACCAAACTGGCCCCAAAAGACCCAGTCAACAATCAAGAGAACTACAGGCAAAATGATTCACATAACATCTCACTTCAGGTAGCTTTTCTCCAGTGGGAATGCAAATAAGGAACAGCTAGGATTTTTATTTTATTCTTGAAGTTTAAACAGCACTCAAAATTAGTCAAACAGTATAGACTCCAACAGAGAAACTATAATTGATAATTGTACTTAATTTCACATAATAGTGACTAAGAGTATGAAGTTTCCCAGTATACCTATTACTAGATAGACAAATATTTAAGAAAATCCTGAACCACTGGAGAAAACCCTAAATCCATCCACAATGCAAACAATAGACAAACTTTATGTTTAAGAAATCCCCAAGCTATAGATATCTATCACACATGCACACACAAACAAGATTTTACACTGCTGAGAGATAGCTGGGGAGATGAATGAAGTGTGCCAGATGAAGGCTACATACATAGCCAAGTAGTATTTTCAGTAACCAAACATCGTATGATAATTTTTTCTGCAAATGCTAAGGATTTAGCAGGACTCCAATAATCAAATTGACTTTGTAACTGAAGTAATTTAGGCTTCTAAAAATAGTTCTAGATTAATTAGGAGTACCTTCTGGAGTTGAAAAGACCCCACACACAGCATTTCATCTATATATCCAGACACAAAGGAAATTCTGCTTTCCTTTGGATGTTTTGTTAATTGAAATGTACAAATCAAGAATGAAACTACACACTCCTCAGTGACTCAAACCTCCCCTTATAATTGAAAGATGCAAGTAATACAAAGATAAACACATACCTCAGGTAGCACACAAGGTTTTACAGTTTGGGGCTTTTGTTTTGTTTTCTCTACAGCAAGTCATATGGATGTTTGCTCTCAATTCTTTAAAATTAGGATTGCTAACCTCTCTTGCCTTCCAATAGAAAGAGAACAGGAAGGTGAAAGATCTGCACTTTTTTGTTAATTTTCAGACTATTTCAGTGTCTGTTTGAATCACTGAATGAAAACTGGACAAATTTCAACTCTTGAAATATAATAAAAGTATATTGCTGGACTTCTATAATTTCCTGCAATACAATTATGAACTATCAGGAATAGTTCCTTAAGTCTTAAATATTTTCCTTACTAATTCACTCTTTTCCAGAATTAAGACATTGAGAACTATTCATCCCTTCAGCTCGCTCTTTCTGTTACTCATTCCTCATCTTTTAGTTAATACACTAAAGCCTAACCAAATCAGTTGCTTACTGAGGTAACCAGATCTAGTTAGATGCTTTTTGCCATTTATTCCCTCCAAGAACACAAATCTTCAGTAAATGCCTCCACGATACTGAAGATGAATAGATGAAGTAAGGCATTTGCTGAAATAAAACTGGACGAAATTAACACCAGTTTTAACGCTTCCAGTGAAGCCTTGCATTTGGCACTACCTGACAGTAATTCCTTCTGATATTTCATCTTCCCAATTTTCTCTTGGGAAAGCAGAAAGGTTTTTTTCTACTGTCAGAAATCCAAAGAACCAGGAACCCTCTCCTCTCACCTCACATTTAGTATTTCATGCTCTCATACTTTTCCAGGGAGCATGGTGATGCTTTTAGCTGAAGTCAAGGAGCTCAACTTTCTGGGTGCAGGAAGAGAGGGCAAAGAATACATAAATGTGAGGATTAGCTGAGATTGTGTTAGAGTGGTTGAGCAAGCATATGACAGACACAATCTAACAGACACTATTCTTCCACCATCTTTCGCAAGCCACCATTCATCACTTTTGCCCTCCACTTCCCACCTTTCAAGTTATCCAGAAAGCGCAGAAAAGCCCTTTCACAATGTAAGTAAGAGTAATCCTCACAGACCCTAGGCTCCACATGGTGCAAAAACCCCATACAAACACAAGTGTCACAGGGCAAGCCCCAGATACCTGCAGTGAACTACACAAGCTCAGAAGTGCAGGAGACAACCCTCTCGGTGCTTATCCACTGGGTGGCTACTGCAAAATCCCACCCACAGTAACAGCAGGCAGTCGTGAGTTATTTATGGGGAAGAAGAACGCTAAGAAATAAAGTTAGAGAAGCAGAAGAGTGGGAACCCTGCTCTTCTGTAACACACCAAAACCACAAAATACCTGAGCTACAGAATGTGAAAGAAGATGAAATGTGCAGTGGTGACTAAAAAAGCTAGTGGAACTTAAGAGAAATATCCAGAACAAAGATAAAACAGAAATTTCAGTACATATGGGTACCAAGATACAGCGCTATTCCAGGACTTCACTACATTGATCACAGCATTACATACCTATCCCTTCTTCAACATACATAAGCTAATGAATTTTGCATTTAATTTTGTTCTGTCTTGCTCTCACACTTAGTATCAGATTTAAGCTGTATCTTCACACAGAGCACAGCATAGTTACCTAAGAATCACACTAGTAAGACTCACACTTCTACTCTAATAGTTAGTACCAAAAAACCTGACTTCTTAGAAAAACGGGATTTTAATCAGACCCCAGCTGCAAACATGAACCGTAAAGAGCTAATAGCTTATAGCAAGAAAAACCTCAAGACTGCACATAGCATCTTCTTCTCCTTTCCCTTCACACATTCCAGCATGACTGCTATACAGAGTGCTTTATCTGGAGGCAAGACATTCCCGTGCACTAATTTCAACAAGTCACTGAAAGACATGTTCAAATGCAAGACCTCAATCTGAACTGAGGAAAGTAAAATCTAGATCTAGTGCATACTGTGCTGCTTTATTAGTTCTTCTCAAATGACCGTGACAGCTGAAGCAGACACCCTGCTGACTCTAAGCAAAAGCCCCCACCTCCTGAGGAGCAGCTCAGGTACAGTTAAATAAGACAGCTCAGCCCACCTGACAACTCATGACTAGCAAGAAGGTGTTTCTGTTCCTCCCCAGCAACTCTTCCCTTCCTCTTCCTCCAGCACTGTGCTTGTCCAGTTCCTTCTCCATGTGACTCATCTTCACAGGTTTGCAGAAAACTAGTTTTTTCAGCTGGATTTTTTTGTTGTTGTTGTTGAATTGCGATGTTGAGGGATCAGGCAGTTGTCACTGCCAGCAAAAGGAAGACAGCAGGAGGGATATCTCCCCCTTCAGCAGTAACAAGCTGCTCTATCAGCTTAGCCAGCTCAGACAAATTAGTCTAGGTGACAGAACAGAGGCAACCACAGATCTCTTCTACCTGATCTTGTCCCAGTCTAAAAACAGGTATATCATCTTCAAATCAGTGCTATTGCAGGGGCCAATAGCTCTGATGACACCAGCTCAATTACTTGACACTATCTAAAGGCCTATGAATTTTAAAGCAATAATTTGCCAGAGTAACCGACATTCTCACAACTGTTTCTGAACTAGAAAAGAAAGCAAGAGTCAAAGTAATCCCAGACGTATACATAGAGCCCTCCCTCCACTGCATATTACAATCCTTTTCCAACATTGTAATCCAATTTTCCAATAAATGTAGCAAAAAGGTGACCTTAAAGTTGAATCAATAATATGAAGTAGTGACATCTCTGGCAACAGCTACTACAGTTCTTCACTAAGGAAGCCCACAGAGCCTGACACCTCTTCAAAAAGGAATAAAATAGATATTAGTGATGTCTTGTCAGTGATGGCTCTTCACTCCAAAGAAGTTAAATTCACCCACAGAGGACAAGCAAGTGTGTTCTGGACAGCAAGCGCTTCCTGGTGCACCAGAATCCTCTTACAAAATAATCATTTCACCCTATGTTCCCTCTGCTCCCTTCTGCCCACAAAAGACAAGTATCAAAACCAGTGCAACATTATCTTATTTGAAAGAGACCACCACGACAATGGCAAAATTCTTCAAATACACAGGAAATTAGACCCCTCCACAAGCTTCAAAGGTGTACAATTGTACATTAATGAGGACACACATGGTCTATTAAAGAAATCACTGACAATAAAAATACAGAACTGATAGCTTCCTGAAGTGTTTGTTCATATTTCATAGTAAATATGTTCATATTTCAAAGCAAATATTTTATATTTGCTTACACTCTTTGAGCTTAACTGTAAAGATAACTATACAAAAGCAGCAACTTTTAGTAAGTGTTAAGAATGTAGTTTCTCTTTTCTAATGTTTACATATTAACTGTCTTACTTTCCAACAGACCCTATGCTACTGTTCAAGATGCTTAAAGTCTCTTTTCTTATTGCCTTAAACTTCACTAAAAACTGATGTGGAGGCACTTCAAAAACCTACCAGGGACTAAGAGAAAGGAGGAAGCAAGAGAAGCATTTACGAAGCATCTTAATTAAATGTTACTAACCTAACAGAAAAACTTCTTACAATTAAACATTTTTAGTGGAAAGCTGCCTTTGTGTACAGTAAAAAAACTAATGGGGGAAGGAGAGAGGGAAAGCAGGAAGGGCGTGACATTAAAAAAGCCCCTATTAGAAAATCTGTATACAGTCTCGCAAACCAAGTGACAACTGACTTCCTGAAGTCTCATTTACTATTAACCTTGGTTCTAGAAGTAAGGCATCGACAGCTACTTGCTCTTAGCTTGCAAGATTCTCTATCCAAAGCACAATGAGGAAGAAAGCAGAGTAAAATTAAAATATCCTAGAAAAAGCCAATTTTTTTTCTTATCTATGACAATATATGAAAGCATTCTCATTCTTCATTCACTTTATTTTTAACATCCACCAGAAACTCTCAGAGCCAGTAAACCACAGATTTTCTAAGGAATCTAAGAGGATACTTTCTTCATTGCACTACTGGTATGTGAGCCTACAGTTAAAGGCAAAAGGAGACAGAGTATTTTCCTGACTCCTTACCATACTATAGCCCCATTATGATAAAAGCTCCATGCAGACATGGTCTCTTGTCCAAACAAGCACATTCAGATCCTTCCTTCAGGAAGGGTTAAGTGTTCAGACACCTCTTTTCTGCTACCTAGCATAAGATTGTGATACACATGACTAAAACAGATCTCCTTACTGGTTTTTCTGCCAAAGGCTGTCCCACGACCTCATAGGCAACAGTACAATTCTGTTAGTGACACAAGCTTGTATCACTAACTCCAAGTTTCTCTAGATCCTTATACTGAAGTCTTACTGATTCATGTGGTACCACAACTAAAGAGGAAAAAAAAGGGAAAAAAAAAAAGACTCCCATCCAGATTTTCTTCTCTAGCCAGTTTCCATTTATAACCACATTAGATGCTTTTCCAACTCCTAGGCCACCACATTCAGTCATCTGATCCTCTTTCTGAATTTCTTCCATTGCTCTGCTTTCTCTTATACAAAAGGATTTATTCTCACTTCCAGTGATGCACCTGCCTTCCCTCTCACTGTACAGGTAAGTAAACGGCAGCTTTTTAGTTCATTTGGGGATACCAGGTAACGTCAAATTCTTAGATTTCCTTTTTTTTCCTCAGAGGAGTATCTTCACACATTCTCCCCATGCTCAGAAAATATCTAGAACAGTTCTCACTTCTCCTCTGTCCACTCTTTTTAGTAAGTAAAAAAAAAGGCATAGTTCAGGTGCTGAAGTGCTGCGACTGTTGTATTCCACGTCCATCAACGTTATCGCGTTTCCGTGCGCAGCCCGCATTTGCTTTTCTTCAGTTGTTATCTCCCATCTTTCACAAACGCCTTGTTGACAGCGAGGCTTTGCGCTCCAGTTTTGCACAAACACATCGCAAAGCACGGCCCGCCGTAACGCAGAGCCCACGGCAGCCCGGTAACGCGGGAAGGAACGGAAAAGAGCCCCGCACACACCATCTGTACCCGCACACGGAGTATTAAATGTCGCCTTTCGGCAAAAGCGGAGGCCACAAGTTCGGCAGAAGCACTCCGGGCGACAAACCGCCTCACGCAAAGCCACCGGACGCACGGAGCCAGCCCCGACTCCTGCCCCCGAGAAACACGAGGGCCCTGAGCGCGCGCCCACCGCTCCCGCCGCCGCCGGCTGCCACTGCGGCCCGGCCCGGGCCCTGTCCCGGGGAGCCTCGGGGCGGGCAGGGCCCCGCCTGCGCCACCGGCGGCTGCTTCTTCCGCCGCCGCCGCGGCCGCGCCCGCCAGGCTGCCCTGAGCCGCCAACGGCAACCAGCGGGCGTCTTCACGCGACCGAGACGGCAGGCGCCGGGTGACAGCCCGCCCCGGCCCACGCACCGCGGCTCCCGGCGCCGGCCTCGGCCCGCGACGGGGCGCCCCCTCGCCGAAACCCGCAGCAGGGCCTGTGCCCGCCGAGCTGCCCGCCTCCCACCCGGCCCCGCGCCGCCAGGCGCGCCCCCCGCAACCGGAGGCGGCGGCGGTGCCCGCCCCACCCTTACCCGCTCCTCGCCCCGCTGCAGCCGGCGCGCCCGGCCGCCCGCTCCGCTCTTATTCCGCTGACAGCGTCCCGGCAGCCCATGGCGGGAGGGCCCGGCCCGGCCCGGCCCGGCCCGGCCCCGCCGCGCCGCGCCGCCCGCCCCCGTCGCCCGGGCAACGCAGCGCCCGCCCCGCCCCGCCCCGCCCCGCCTCTCGTCCCACCTGACTCCTCCGCTCCTGCCGCCGCCGCCGCCGCCGCCGCTCCGCCAGCACCGGCGCGCGGGTGGGCAGCGGACGGTATCACGCGCGCACCCCCAGCCAATCGGCGGCGCCGCCTGGCCGAGCGGGGGGCGGGGGGAATCCCTCTGGGCGGGGCGTGCTTTCCCTGGGCAGCTTCTCACCCGCCCCTCGTCGCGCGGGGCCCCGCCCACTCCGGCCACGCTCCGCCCCAGCGCCCCGGGCGGCGGGGGAGAGGTGCGGGGGCGGCGGCCCTGGCCTGTCCTAGCGGGCTGGCAGGGGCGGCGGCAGCGGCGGCGGCGGCGAAGGGCGCTCCTGGAAACGCCGCGGTGTGCCTGGGACCGGCGGCTCCGCTTGCTCCCGGGCTCGGGTCGTGACAGCGCGTGCGCCCGGCGGGTGCCACAGAGGCGGCCTGCCGGCCGGCCTGCCTGCCTACAGCTCCTGCCTGCCTGCAGCTCCTGCCTGCCTGCCTGCAGCTTCTGCCTGCCTGCCTGCAGCTCCTGCCTGCAGCTCCTGCTCCGCAGCCCACCGGGCAGGTGCTCCCCATGTAACGGCTCAGCCGGTTCAGACCACCGCCGCCCCCCCAGCTTTAACGTCAGCATTTCAAAATGCTCTTAACATACGTGTCACGTATTATACCCAATACGCACGTTGGCATCAGCGCCAGCGCTGCCGGAGCACGTATCTGATGCTGCCTGGTTGCTGCAACCCGCTTCCCGAGTTATGCTGTGCTGCGTTACTCGTTTCACGATGAAGGGCTCTGGATGCGAAGGGCTTCGCAGGCAGCGGGAGAGTTTGCGCTCTGCTTTGGTATTTGCTCTGAGTAAATTCTTGGAGCAGATTTACAGCTGCGGAGCTGGGCTTTGGCGCTTGGCTGAGGTGCCTGGAAGAAGGGATTGTCCTGAATGCTGCTCGATCAACTCCCTGTCAGAGCTGGTTCACATGTGCAAATAAATTAATAAAGTGCCCTGACTCCATGTCGCTGCTCTCGCCCTCTCCAGGAATTCACCTCGCACGGCCAGGGCGCTTACTAATTTTTTTGCAAGGGGCAGCAATAGGTTACAGGCGATGCTAACAAGCACACGCTTCGTGTGTTCATACATGCCTAGGTTTGGCATAACCCTCCTGATTCTTGAAATCAGAAAGAGGTACACAGGGTGCATGAGTGTCCTTACCTCAGTGCATCCTTCTCGCATCCTTACGCCTCTCCCTGGTGCATCGGCCTCCTACTCCCTGACCTCTGCTGCCTTTCCTGGTGAGGACTTGCTTCAGCTCTGTGATGGCATTTCAGTTACCATCCCAGGGCCTGCTGGCTACCTCAGAGGCATATTGGGTTTGTAAAACTTAAGCCACGCTGCCTGCAAGGATTACATGGATGGACAGAGCCAGATCTTGGGAATGTTGCAGGCAGCAGGACTGCAGGACCCACCTGCCAAAGTAAGTTTAGATACACACGAGGTAACAGTGGTTAAGTGTTTTGCAAATATAAACTTCGATCTGCCTGTACACCCTGCTTCTCATACTCTTTCCCATGGCATCTATTTATGGCCATGTTTCTTATTTTTTTCCTTGGCGCCTGCTTTTGGCTGTTGTTCATGCTCGTCCTCACCTTATTGACAGGAAGCAACCTGTCCCTGTCAGATGGGTACCGGGCTAAATGGACCTCTGGTCCAAGCCAAGAGAGCAGCTTTCCTGCAAGGACCAGCTGTGCAGAGCCCAAGACAGCACCTTTCTCTGGAAGTTAGGCACCTAGACAGCACTTCTGCACTGGAAAATGTCTGAAATTCCTGAAAAAAAAAGTCCTGGGCAAGTGACACCAGTATTTCACTAAAACCAGGAAGGGCGAGGAGCCCGACGTGCCGCTGTGCTGCCAAGGTTACACAGCACAGCCACGGAGCTGCAGGCATGGGAGCCCCGGTGGCAGGCCATGCCCCCGGTTAGGTGCCCACCCTTGGGAAGGCCATATCTTAGTTCAGAGAGACAAGTGGCCTTCAAGGGCACCCAGCTCTCTTCAGTGGCCACAGAGAACTTAGGGACTTGGGGAAAACTGGTTCACTCGATGCCCTGAAGTTTAGGTGCCAGTTAGTTGCTAATTCGGGCAGACTAAATCCTACTTTTAAGCCAGTTTATTTTAAAGTCCTGGAGAACATGGTAGGATTTGGTCCAGCCTATCCCAGCTGGCACTTCAGCTACTGGAGGGGGAAGTGAGCCAAGATTCCCGACCCTGGCCTCGGGGAATCCTTGCTCTGAAGCAAACTCCCTACTGCTCCCGTGAAGCCACTCCACTTCCTGCAGCCGAGGAGAAAGAGAAGTCTCTTTTACCTCTGAACCAGGGCTTCCTGTTTACCAAAAAGAAGAGAGAGTGCTATTTTATCTTTCTTTCAGATCTTCCAGCTGCCGAAGGATGACTGCATGTTTGTGTCCCTCCTTGGTGCTGACAGCGGCAGGAAGACAGAGGTTCCTACTGGCCTTTCCCATGAAACTCCTGCCTGCCAATAACTCCAAGGCTCTTTGCTGGTACCTCTGCTGCTGCCCAGTTTTCCTCAGCAGCAGATGTAGGGCAGAGCCAACACGGTACTTGACATTTACACGTTGTCTATGGTTTTCTCAAGGAGACCAGTGAAACTAAGCAGCCATTACTTTCTTTGTGTGGTTGTATGGCAGAACTGAAACAGCAGCGGTGAGAATGAAGTCAACAGCCAACAGTACATCAACTCACCCTTGGAATACTAGCTTTTAAAGTGCAAAGAACAGGAGCATTTCAGATTGATAATATAAATTTTACCAAAACAAAGAGTTTTCAGATGAGAATTGGCCACCACATACAAACATCTGAGTGAATTTTTGCAAGGTATCTATTAAAATCTTTGGAAGGGAAGTTAGCTATAGCCTAAATTGAAATGCACTGAAACAGTTGTCATGTGCGTGCTAAAAAAAATTATAAACTGTTTGGACTAAAAAAATTGTTGAGAAAGGTAAGTAGGTGCAATTAAAGATTTTATCAGAACGGTAATGTTCTCACTTGAATGCTTCAAAGTGCAACCTATCTTTCAGCTCATGCGGATTTTCTTTAATTATAGTAATTAAAGCTCCTGCTACAGATATGACAGCATCCCTGTTGTTCAGTTTGAAATCTCAGTTTTTCAGTAAAGTGCTATGCATTCTGAATTCATGTACGTCATAAGAAATTTGCAGCAGCTCCATGAAAGTGAGTAGAATGTCACCAGTTCATGCCAGAATAACTTTAAATCAAGTCTGGTTCTTTGTATCAACATTGGTTCACTTATAACTCCCTCTATTCTACAAACAGTATCTGACTCTCACTTGACATCTATAAAGTTTTTCAGCAGAATTCTTCCTGACTTTCTACTATAATTCTCTCTCTTCTGCATACATGCAGAATGTAACAACATGGAAAACAAGCAAGAAACAAGAATTTGAGTGGTATTTCCCTGCTGTTCTCCTGGACAATAGAACAAGCCCACAGCACTGAGACCTGCACAGGTCACACCGGTAGTCAAATTCTTCAGTATGTGAAATTAACATTCACAGACAGTGGATTTATATCAATGGTTCCAAAATTTTAGGGGTCAATGAGCCACTCTCCATTCCCAGAACTTCTTAAGTACCCACTACACATTTTTCATAAGGCTTCATCTACTCTCATCATCAAAGTTTCTGCTGAAAGCATTACAAAGATAATGTAAGGCCTAGATTTTGTGAGCTGTTTCTACAGTCTCATTCTCTCTCTCTCCTTTCCAATGAGTATTTACCTGTCTAGGAAAGTTTACCTATGTTTTAATGGTATAATAAAGTCAATAATAAAAACTGTGGAGTAATACGTATAATATGTGAGCTGTCTTGAATACACGATCTTAAATCAGAGAGGTTTGTGGAAAGGGCATCTTTTGTCAGCTGAGATGAGCAGTCTTTCAGCAGGGAATGAATAACGGTCTGTTTCCCCAAGGAAGCACATTAGTCCATTTTTTTCCCTATGCTACTGTAAAAAATCTGAAAGAGTGAATAAAATAGCAAAATAGTTTTGTGCTTAGGGAATCAATGAACGGTCTGAGGGATTCATTAAAAAAACATACTAGTTTAGATGTGGGTCATGAGGAGAAACAGTCTGTGAGTAGATGCACTTCCAGATCAATGTTGGAGGAGATAGCTGTTGAATAAATTCAAGGACAAAGAAATCCAGGCTGGTCACATTTCATGTCTGCATTCTTCACGTTTGACTAGTTGACTACAGTGGTATAGAAAGACCAGAGAGAAAAGGAAAACATCATTCAGTGGGTAGAAAGCAAAGGCGCAATTAAATGCTTCCAAAAGGAGCTTAAAGCACGTTGTGGGAAGCCTTCCCTAGCTGTTTGTAATCCATGTTTAGGCTTGTCTACTGCAAGCAGGGCTTGATTGCCAGTGATGCCTGATTTTTCATTGCAGTAATTCCTGGTCAGCACACGCTGACGTAAAGATGTGTGTACTGATGGCTCTAGTTCCCATTTCCAGGACAGAAGAGCAGGTAGCCAGATAGCCTGGCCGTCGTAACACATTGTATGACCCCTAAATTTGCCCAATGTCTAATCCAGATGAAAGAATTAAAAAAAGACTTGCATTATCAGTTTGGAATCAGTAAGTCTACTTTGACCAGCCTTGGCTTTCCCATTTAGAAGGAATTCATCCAGTTTAAAGTTTACTCAAAAACAGTTGAGGTAAATCACTAGTTGCAATGTGTGCTGAACTAGAACTAAATTGCCTTGAGTGCAGTGAGTTTGGATGATGTAACAAAACTTGACTGAAATCAATTTCTATAGAAATGATTGAAGCTAGAATAATTGCCACTACAAAGAATGAGAGAAGCCTCATGAGAAATGCAAATGGTATAAAGACCTATATACAGGACTTTGAGCTTTAATTTGCACCTTCTCATGGCTCTCAAATGCATGAATTACACCAGATCACAGTCTCTTACAGTCACACATTGTCATGTGTCTGTAACAATGTCTAAAGACTCGTCCCTGTTCTACAGTAAATAATCAGACAAACGATGTGTTCTTGAACTGACTCAGTTCAAGAGTTGAAGCTGAGGTGAAATCTTAATACAGGCATGTCAGGCTGCAGTTTTCACATGTCCTTATTAGGTCCATCATTGTCTTCAGCTGGATCTACAACCCATGTGAAAATACTAGACCTCCTTACCTTCCCAATGCACTGCAGAAAGCATATCTGCAGTTCACAATAACAAATACTTCATATTTATCTTTTCCTGATAAACACTGTGAAATTAGCTAACTCATAGAAAGAAATATTATTTTTTAAAAATTTCTTGTTGGTACTGTTTCATAGGAAAAGTCCTAGTAGATTTTCATTTTCACCACTTATACACCATTTCTGAATTTTTGCCCTTCTCTTCTTAAAATTTTAAATTAAGATTGGACTGAAAAGTTTAGGGTGGCTGGATATTTTATAAAGAGAGAGCAAAACCAAAATTAGGTAATTCACAGAAGCACGAGGAGGCCCCTGAAAATGACCTTGTTGCCATATGCATGTTTTTGTCATAACTTGCTGATCCATTCATATCATGATAAAAGTTATCCCCAAGAATTTGTCAGGATAACAATCTATCTTTTAAAGGAGCATATCATCAGAGTGGTAGATCTGGGAACCACAGGTCCAAACACCATGGACCGTATGGTAGGGGCGATAGGAGTTTACTGGGTAAGCTGGGTAAAGTTTAGGCAAGCTTTCTTGTTGAATCATGTCACCCTGTTCCTCCCACTCCTGGCA
This sequence comes from Ciconia boyciana, assembly GCF_034638445.1. Classification (NCBI taxonomy): domain Eukaryota; kingdom Metazoa; phylum Chordata; class Aves; order Ciconiiformes; family Ciconiidae; genus Ciconia; species Ciconia boyciana. Next base: position 85,105,798 of record NC_132936.1, read on the forward strand.
TATCTCTCCTTTTCCCTTTTGCAAGAAAAAAAATAATTACTCATTTTGCCTGGACACGGTTGAAACGGTCTGATACTGCTCATTATTCTTATGACAGCTAACCTTTCTTCATTGCTGTTTAGTTTGACAGCCAGGGACACTTTTTGGTTTTGTTTCAATGCAAATACCTCCATGGCTTTTTCACTGTTTCAGTTTCCTGCTGGGTTCCAGTCGCGTCTTAAAAATGGCCCAGCTGGGTCAGGCCAAAGAGCTGTTCAGCCCAGCATCAGTTGCACTTGCCCGCAGAAAGCTGCATGAACAGGACAAGGGTACGGTGACACTTAGTACCTGTTCCAGCTCGCAGCAGTCTGCGGCTCAGTATCGTCCTGAGACAGATGTGTTATCCTCATGGTTTATAGACTTTGATTAATTTTTTCGTCCATTGTTTTGTCCAGTAGCTGTGGAGCCCACCGTAAGGCTTTGGTACCCACCAAGTCCTGCAGCGTTCCAAAGTTCAGTTACATGGCTGGCTAAAAAGCACCTCTTTTTATTTGTTTTGGACTTTTTACCTGCCGGTTTCTCTTGGTTTCCTGTAGTTCTTCTGTTTCGTGAAAGAGGGAATAATTACTCTCTAGTCCCTCTCTCTATGCTGCTCATGGTTTTAAGGCTCATCATTGTCAAATCTCCCCTCTGCTCCTTTCGTTCCACTCTGAGGAGTCCTGGACTATTTAATCAGTCGCTGTGTGCCATTCAGCTTTCTTGCCCTTCTTTGAACCTTTTCTTGTTCTTTTTAGCATGAGAGAACTGGAGCTGCAGACAATATTCAAGATGTGAGTTCACCATAAATTTCCTGCATACTATGCTTACGTTTTGCTCTCTATTCTTTCCTTAGTAATTCCTAATGTTATACTCCCTTTCCTCCTCCGCCACAGAGCACTGGGCTGACAGCTTCATAAAACTGTGTGTCATACCTCAGGGATCTCTTCTACCCAAGCACTAGGACTGCTCTCTTCAGCACTTCTCTTTCTGCATGCACAGTTAGGATGGTTTTGACGGGGGTGCACTCCTTTGCTATTATCAACATTGATTTTTTTTTTCTGCCATTTTAACCCAATAACTCATAGCTTGAAATCCTTTTCCCATCTGACTTTCATTTTTGCTACCTAGAGTAACTTACCATCAGGAAACTCTCTCACCTCAAACTACGCTTCTTTTTTTCCAGATGACTTCTATGTCAAACAACACAAGCCCAGGGGCAGATTTCTGAGACTTCACTGGTGACTCCCCTCTCCTCCCTCCTCCCAAAAAACTCCAGTAGAGCTGTGAGATTTCTTTTTTCTACAAAAGCTATACTGGTTTTTCCTCATTATATCACACAAGTTCATGCACTTGCTAATTACCTTACATATTATAGTTTCTACCAATTTGTTCAATATTTCTCCAACTCTTTATGGTCACTTCAGGTCAGATATCAAAATATAAACATAAAGCATTTGTTGTGATAATCTGTTTTTCTTTTTTTTTTAAAGCTGGGCCTTTCTAAATATCATAAGTTTCATTATAGTCAATGTAGAATTAGAAAGATTCGGCAGCAAAACTTTGTCTTTCACAAAAAAAAGATGTCACTCTATACAGATTAGGTTTGGCTGGTTTTTTTAAAGGAAAATTGATAATCCAGATCAACAACACAAAGTTGTTAATCACAACACTATGAATAAATTATGAGATAAACATAATAATTTTCTGGCAAACTGACCATTATTTTTACAAATGTAAAAATAATATTTTTACAAATGTAAAAATAATACATAACTCTACATAACAACAAACAAACCAACCCATTTAAAACATTTCTGCTCCTGCATGAGACTCACATTGCATTTCTCCCTGTGATTTCTGATTCACAATCTAATAGTTTTGTTTCCAGTCCAGCCATGACTTTCTTAGTGAATTATCTTTGCTGGAAAAGGACGGGTAATTCAGCAAAGGTAAATGCTCAATGTTTACAAACACTTTTTTTTTTCTGATTAGAGCATTGCACGTCTCCATCTTCAGAAGCAGTAACCCACCTCCATGCATGGAATGCTAGGAGCATTTGGGGTGCTCCTTAGCTGCCAGTAAAGCAGACGCAGAGCAATCACAGGGCTGCTCTCAAATATTCCTCTGGCGCTGGGGGGCTCGTGGCTGCCTGTCCCCCCGTGCAGGAGGTACTGGTGTGGTGTCAGGGGGAGGTGAGGGGCGGGTTCAGTGCCTGTTCCCCACCTGTCACAGTGTTCGTGGGAGCTCGTGTCAGCATCGTGAAGGGGATGTTTCCTTAGGGCTGCTCTAAGGGGGACAGACTGCTCCCCCCAGCCCAGCAGCTCCGGAGAATGGACATTTAGAGGCATTTGGTTTCCTCTAAATACGTATACCAGCTTCAGCTCTGGCACAGTGGGGGGATCTGACAAGAAGAACGACGATGCTGAGCAAGCGAAAGGGTGCAAGAGAGCCAGCACGGATGGTACGCAGGGTTTGCATCACCTGCTTTGGATGCTACCCAGCACATGAAGTAGTCACTGTAACATCACTCAGCCTTTGTGCTTTTCTGCTTTTCTTTAGGTGGTGCTGTCTCCAGATTAGCATTTTTGGACAGGCACTAGCTCTGAAGACACAACGGGGCACAAAGCATGCTCTATTTCAGACACTGTCATTTCCTCACGACCAGCAACAGTCTGTGCTTCAGTCTGAACCTTTCCGACAGTGTTATGTCAGTTCCCCTCCATGCTCGTCTTACTATGTTTTCTGTTCTTTCTCCAAGTGTCTTGAGCATTGCTCCAAGCCACCCATTTGATGCTATAATGTAGCATTCAGAAAGAGAAAATAGCATTGATTCACGGCAAGGGAGGGAGCCAGTTTTGCAGTTTTCTGTAACTCAGTGGAGCTCTGTAGTTATTTAGTTGCATTGAATAATTCAGTGGGGAGGCTGTCTGAAACGCAACAGCCTCTTTGTTTCCTATGAAAAGTGATGCATGCTCGTCGGGCTTCAGACATCTATCCAGCAACCAGCACAGACTTTTTTAGAAACACATGCATTTATACATTCAGAGACCAGCTCCCAGCACCCCCCCAGGCGCTCTGCCAGATCTTCTCATTTTCACATTATAAGGCCAAATCCTGGGCACAGTTCTCTCAGCATTACTCTATTGCTTTCAGCAGAGTCACCCGAGTCCCACTGGTGCAAATGGGTTTGCTATAATCTTCAGTGTTCCCCCAACCCAGCACACGCCGTCCTAAACCTTCTCCCCCACCTGGCCAGTAGCGCTCCCCTGCCTGCCGACCTGACACAAGCTGACGCACAGATACCGAACCACCAATATCAGTCCCCAGTTCCGATCAGTCCCCAGACAAGCACCGAAACGTGTGTGACAGCTGCTACTCGCCCCTGAGCCCTCATGCCAGACCTCGCCAGAAACCTCCCTGCCAACCTGCACCCCAGGCAAATGCCCCAGCCACCTCCGCTCAGGCTAATTTTCCTGCACCTCCTCCCACAAGAAACCTGACTACCACCACTCCACGGCGAGGGGAATGACCCTCCTTGGGGACCTTTCCTTCTCTCATCAATCTTCGCCATTTCGATGCAGCTTACCCTTCCCTTGGCAATTAGGCATCGTCCTAAGGAATAAAAACTGTTTACAAACCTGCAGAGCATACCTGGTTTCCTCAGAGAGTTGCAACTAAAAAGCAAGGGGGCAGTGACACAGAATTACATGGGCGTCCTCCTTCTGGGGACTCCTCTGCTAGCATTTGACACAGACCCGGTCAGAGGGATGCTGCTGCATCTGCACAAACTGCTGCAGTGAATCCTCAGAGTTTCTGTCAGGCTGCTAGATGAAATCACAGCTTCCTTGCCGGTATGCTCTGGCTCCTTTTCAGCTTCACACAAGCAGCCTGTCCTGCAGAGGTTTGGAAACTGGAGGTTGCTTTGGTTTGTTTTTCTTTGAGTTGGTTGTGTACTGTGTCTGCAGTGCTGCTGGAGGAAAAAAAAAGGACAGACAGACAGACAAAAAGAAACTCGTGCAGGCTTTTACTGTCAGTGGTGCAGGAGGATGAGTAAACAATGCAGACAGCTAAAAAGATTGTGCTAAGTGGTGCAAGAGGCTAAAAGCTTTCCAATATGCCATTCCATTGTGTTTGCTTGAGTATTGTATATCGGCATATAAAAAGGGAACAGTTCAGCCTTAAGGCCACATTCATGAGCTTAGATGACTATGTGAAGAACTCAAAACTCTGTCCTGTTCTCCCAAAAAAAATTTCAAAGACCAAATCTGAGCTGATTTTCAAAAAAAAGCTTCTGGTCTCCAATCGATGTTACTTCTCTAAGAACAACATTAAAAAAGAAAAGGGTGATCAAACCATGCAATTCAAAATCTGCACATACATCTCTGAGCCTGCAATTTTAGATGTCTCCTTTTGAATTCCCATCTGCAAGGACAGAAAGGCCAGGATCCCTTTATTCTAGTCACAATAAAGACATTATTTTTGTTCTAAAATACCAAATTACCTGATCTAAATGTGAGCGATCCCTACTGCATAGGCACCAGCTCTCCTATGGCTAACACTGGTGTGCTGGTTTCAGCTGAATGGGAAGAGATCCAGAGCCACCAACCCTTTAAGACGGTCATCTGCCTTTGCACTGTGAGGGGACTGGCAGCAGCCAGGTGCCAAAAGCACAGCTAGAACTGAGAAGTCACTAACTCTCGGTGCCCCTCCCTGAGCACTGAGCTGAGCTGTCAATGTAATATTTGTGTTTCTCATGAAGAATTGATGGTTTGGACTGCTTCTTTGAGCTTCCCTGCCACATATCGCCATGCCAATTTACCCGTTAGCCTTAATATATGAATTACCTTTATGGCTTCTCCTGTCAGGACAATATGGTCTTGGGATTTGTCTCAAATATTTGCTGGGCATGCTCATTTTTTTACTTTCTGCATAGTCACAGCTACATCTCAGGGCACAGTTTCACTAAGCCCAGGCACTGGAAAGGGAGTGCTTGTGCTTGTCTGGTCTTGCAGTCAGCTGGATCAGCCCACTGACCCAGCTGAAAAACAATCTGCTATTTTTCTAGGGCAAGTTTTCAACCAGATCAGCTTGCTGACCTGTTTGATGGCATAGTCACGAGTACTGTGCCCGTACAAGGGAGGAGGGGGACCTGCATCTGCAAGATGAAGGGCAGCGCCATCCGTTTTGATTTCAGTCTGCATTTCGTTTGAGGTCAGTCTCTTAAGCCTCACCATGAAGGCAAAGTTTACCATGCGCTTGCTGAACAGCGCAGGTGCTGGCTACGCACAGTTGTATTGTGCTTGAGTCTGCATTTATAGCCACCAGACCTACACCACCGTAACTTCAGAGGATTTACTCTGGATTTATAGTTGTCTGAGGGCTAACTCAGGCAATCTCTGTGCAAGAAGCAGCTTGTATGAAGGAAGAAGATACAGATCATCGCCAGTGCAATATTGTTGAAAACATGTAATCACTATTTAATTTGACTTCTCAATTTTGGCAAGCTCTTGGAAACTCTCCAGACATAAAAGTCCTTCCTGTTCTTATACCAAGAGAAACCTGCTTCTCAATTTCAAGGAGACAAAACCTGGCACAGGAGGCTATGAAATACTATAGCGGAATTTTCTGTCTGACACAGAAACCTAAAACAATTCCTGCACTGGTGCTGTAGTATCTCCATGTCATAAGATAACCGGGAAATCTGTTTGTACATCTGTCTGGGCATTTATAACAATTTTGATGGCTCTTTAGAGTTCTGCTTGGAAGTTGGACATCTGCAATAGGCAGATGAGACTTGAGGCTTGTCTCATCTAACTTCTACCCCCAATAAATTAGACATACCGTCTAAAACAAAATTCTTATATGGTCAGTGGGGAGAGAGAGGAACCTCCAGAAGACAAATCAGTCCATCCTAACACAGGTATGCTGCATAAGTGGGGTGAACTGGCCCCTGAAAATGCCCCTCTCCCTCTCTCTCCGTTGATGATAGAAGAAGCCAAGGTAACTGCTTTAAACTGAAGAGGAAAGGAACTCCCCTGGGCTCACTAAAGGACTGATATGAACCAAAGAAAACCCAGATTCACGAGGATGAAGTGGGCTGTGAGGGTAATCTAGAGCTGTATGCATCAGGTGCTGTCTAAGCTACGCACAGGTCTGTCAGAAATTTGTGCAAGTCTATTTTCTTCTAACTTCTTGAGCTATCGTTTGCCTATGGAATGGGAAACCAGAGCGTCCATAGGGTTGGAGGTCTGGTACAGGGTGTACTTAGGCCACCAGGAAGTCCCAGGGCCCATGCAGTTGTACCGGGGTGGGAAGGGGGGTTTCCTCTCTCAGGTAGGTGACTACTGTGGGCAGAGGAACCACACGCTGAGCAGGAATGCAGAGGTCCAAAGCCAGGGTAGAATTTAGGTCCTGCTCACCCTGAGAGTGTGCCCAACATCCTGGGAGACAAGCACAACCACCTGATGAAGGTTCAGAAGTCTGCAGCACCTTAAAGTCTGGAAATGCTCTTCTGGCAGAGAGTGAGAGCGTCAGGCTTTCAAGTGTATATGCACGTCGTACAAAGTCAATTTGTCACTTGCTGGCTCCGGTCTAGGTAGGACATAAATCTTAAAATGAGTACAATTTTAAACAGACACTCTGCTCAGACCAGATTGCAGGTATGTGTAATTTGGGAACAGAAAAGCCTAAACGCTGCATGCACTCAGCGCTGAAACGGTACCATTTCCTCGGGCTGCATGTGTCGCAGCTGACGGCAATGGAGCCTGAGTGATGGAAATGGCTTCCTCCAGGCAGAGCGGGTTTGTTGCTATGCTATTTCCGAGCCCTCTGCTTACTTCTGTTACTGGAAATGACTTACGTTTGTTTCTAAATCTGTCTCTATTGATTAGCACTTAGTAAGTGGCTGCATGGCTTAATAAAATGATCATAGCTCTCGCTCCTGTTGTTATTCTCGATGCACAGAAGACTGTTCTTTCTTTTTTTAGTTGCAGGATGTTCTCGTTAGCTCAGCTTAGCACTGTGCATACTTCACAGCCCAGGGTATTCAGAATTTTCTTTTGAAGCATTTTACACTGGCAACAAATAGAAAACAAAGTCCATAGTACTCATTTTGAATGAAGCTGTGACTATCTACCAAAACATTAAGGCGGTATAAAATATCACATGGCTCATCAGGTTTTATTGCACGAGGTATTTTGTTGGCTATCTTTATTACAGAAAATGCTTGGTTTTCCCACAAGTATATTAATTACACTTACAAATAGTTTTGGTCTACACTGCTTGTAAGTCTATGCTTTGACTGAAAAATAAAGTTGATCTTTTATCAGAGGAGTCCCTTAATATTTGCCTTTAGATGCCTTCATTGCAAATATCACAGTATACAATTACCATTACCTGACCAGCTGCTGGATTCTCTTTGTACTGATTTCCTGACTGTGGCATTACAGTTTTTGTGATTATATCTCTAAATAACTTCTACTTAGCTCCTGCATTCCAGCTCCTTTCCTGAGGAAAACTTGGTATCAGATGTCAATTACTGGTTACAGAAATTTATTCAGCCATTTTCTCCAGCACCTTCTACTAATTTTCATCCTGGTAAGAGAGTTAGTTGAAAACACAAGTAAAATTATACGTGGTTACACAAGCGGTCAAAAGTAATTCTCATCAACGTTTGTTGTATATGTTCAGTCAGATGCTCAGCAAGACGGTAAACAATAGCTCCAGTGTAGTTCAGTGGAGAGGGGGTATATGGACTATTATTGTACGCGGTGTGTCCAGTCTTGTGATATTCATGTCCTGGCCCTTTCCACAATAGCCCTCTAATGTCTGCATCACCACAGCTTGGTATAAGTTATGGTTCTCCAGGGCTCGTTGGGGAAGAGGATCAAACAGACGGTTGAAGTTCCTGTTGAGGTTTCCTGGGGAGCTCACCTGCCTGCATTTCCCAGGAGTGCTGCTGTGCCGGTCGCCCCTGCCTCCAAACACTGCAGCAGTGCCTGCTGCAGGTCTCCCAGCCACAAGCCACTGTCTGAGGGATACTGCCAAGGGGAAAATAGAAGTGTCCAGGTGGGACCACCGTGCTCCTTTTCAAAGTGGCAGAGCTGTGGTGCAGTGGTGCCAAGCTCCTGATGGGGACACAGATTCACTCATTTCCCCATCGGCAGTTCTGCAGTTGCTATTCTTCGTTCTGGGACTCAGGAACATCAGTTTATGGTCAGAGTCTGGATCTAAAAGAGGTTGCAAAGAGCTGTTTCAGGTGCAGCATGGAGCCATCCCGTCAGGCTGCTGCTCGAAGGTGTCTGACGATAACATCATGAATTTCGGGAGCCATCTTTGAGTCTCTGGCTCTCCCTACACAGTTCTGGCATGTCCTGAAATCAACTCAGCTATCACTCAGCTCTTTGTGACCAGCAGGAAATGAAAGCTGATCATTCACCTTCATCTCTCTTCTGAGAAAATGACTTTAAAATGGTGCTGGCACTGGGGGACTGAGTGGAGTAGCCCAGCAGATTATAATAGTACTCCATCTCCCATTGTACAACACGGCTCCCATTTGAAAACTTACAAGAAGCTCCTGTTTCACGTAGCTGGGACTGGTGTCCAAGACACCGTCACTATAGACAGAATTGATATGAACACCGTGAAGACCAAAGGAAGACCCTTGCGTCTGGAATAATATCTTTACAGTGCATAAGCGAGGTCAGTTTTGCTTACGCTGGTGCTGACTTACCAGGTCGGTACTTGAATATGTGTTTTTCACATGGCAATACTGGAGACCAGAGACTCTCCCCTGTGGTGTGCGCTCTGCATACCAGCTGCTTTAACACATCCTACTCGTACTGAACACGCTCAGGAAATCATGCTCTAACACTTTGGATGTCACAAGAAGTGTCACCTCAGTAGCACTAACGCTGTCCCGGCCAGTGATAGCAATGTTAGGCCCTTTAAGAAAGCTAGATGTCTGTTTCTGTTAACACAAAATCTCTAAGAGATGGATGAGGAAGATTACAAAAATTAGAAGATAATACTAACGTAGACACCTGATGCTGATTTAGCTGCAACATACGACAATTTTTAGTCATCCTTCAAAGGATGCTAACCTTTATCTTGGCAGGCTGATAAACAAACCCACAATCACAGGATACACAAATGACTCATCCCGGAGGGCCGCACTTCTTCAGCACCAGTGTGATGTTCCACCTAAAACACATAAATGCAGAACGTCATTTAAGAGTCAAGAAAGGCTGGGCTGGTACCCTCGGCTGTGTGCTCCACTGCTCTCGCAACAGCCTCTCTCCTGACCCTGTGTACAGTGTCACAGGTCCTGGGTTCTGCTTGGAGGACTGTAAGAGAAACACAGGGCAAGTCAGTCACAGATGGAGGCTGTCATTTCGATAAAACGGCCAGGATCAAATCGTGCACGTATGTTCAGGGAGGTATCCATTTTGAAAGGAGATGCTAAGAAAGTTCCCTTCCTTAACTTCACCCTGACCTAAAATAAAAACAAACAGCAACCCACATCCCTATCTTAATATTTAAGCACTTTCCAATGAAAGAGAGACATCTTTGCCTCATTTCATTCTGATTTTGGTTGCTACTTTTTATTACTAAAACGGGAGGAAGGATGGTCTTGTGATTATAGTCGCAGGCTATGAGTCAGGAGATCAACGTTCAGCTTTTCAAAATTTTCCTCAGTAGCTTTGGCCTCTGTTCGCCCTAGGAAAGAATGAGTGACATGCTTCCTTAGCTTACAGGATTGTAAGAACTTTGAAGATGCGAAAAGATGCTTTCAAGGACTCTGTCCACAATGTCAAGTCTTTAATGTGGCAAGGCCCTTGATTTCACAAGCTAAGTTTTCACAAACAAACCACTTTGGTCTGAAAAGGCAGGCCTGTAACACAGAAGTGAAAGGCAGCAACGAGTATGTTAGTGATCCAAGGGAAAGGGAAAGCCTGTTGTCGTTGACTGCGGCACAGATGTTCGAGGACAGTTAGTCAGTGGAAACATCATCAGTGATTCTGCCACGGTGTCAGAGATGATGGAGACAGGCCACACTGTGATCAGCACTAGGGAAATGTAGTTGATATACAGGACCTATCCAGAAGCCCTTTGGAGTCAGCATGGTGTAATGTCATTGCCTGTTATTAATCTGATCAGTCAAGCCAAGATCTGCCATGTGTTTGGAGACACGTTTCCCATGGAACATGGCATCGTGTCCTCTTCCTTGGACATTACCTGTCCTTCACGCCTAGAAGAAGGCTGAATTGGGGTTAGTGCTCTAACTTCAGTACATGCCCTTGCCCTCCAAGGTTTGGCTCACAGACTTACAAAGCAGCATACTCCACCATGCAGGATCCCCTCTTGTCCACCCCTGCCTGGTCGCCTGCTGTACGCGCAGTGAGTCTGCACTGTTGTCAAACAGCAGTTTCACGTAAAAGGTGGGTCTGGTGCATAAACCTTAACTACAGCTGAGGTGAAATAAGAATTCACTGCACACCGTCCTACACAAAACAAACATTTACAATTAGGGACCCAGCAATCTGGGTTTTTTCCTGCTTTCTGTAATATCCCTCCATTGTTGGCCAAATTATTCTTTGAATAGATCTTGCAATCGTTCTTTCAATAGAGCTGCAAAAGGTCAGGAGCACCTTTGATATAAAAATTGCTGCATTTAAAATCTGGTGATTGGATCAAATTCGGGGTAACTATGTCTAGTTACATTTCCAGCAGAAGATTTGACTAAATGAATGCTCTGTATGCATCTAAATCACTGTGGCTGCTCATCTTGCAAGAGAGCTTGGGGTAAGCATTCAGTGGCATACCGATTGACACATGGCTCACCTTATGAGTTGCCATTTTCAGGTCATGGCCATGTAAATGCAAAAATGCCAATTCCCAAACATATTACAAGCTGAGCTTTTCCATAGCAATGTGACACGGAAACACCAAGTAGTTTTCCTCATGCAGTCTTGTCAATCTATTAACATTTACACTGTGGCACTGCCTAAAGGCTAGCCCATTCAGGGTCCCGTTGTGCCAGGTGTGACACGAGTAAATGACCTCCTTCCTTAAAGCAGGTTGCAATGTTTGGAGGCAGGGGAGATCTTGCTGCATTCATTGCAGAATTACATGCTCCGTCTGACAATGTTCACCACTTGGTGGGAAGTTTGCAAGGAGAGAAACAAACGCAGCAAGCTAAAAAAGAAAGGGCTGCTGCTTATAACAGCAGTGCCAGTCAGAAGGGAGACAGTCCAGAGAGTGAATTCTGGCTGCCTCGAGCTGTTGGAAACTTCTGAGAGGGCAGGCCGTGGCAGGAAATAAAAAAGCACATTGAATAAATCACTTGATGCTCTGATTAAGAGGCATGGGACTGTGTATCATGTGATAGTTAAAGCCGTAAGCTCCAGCCTTGAAGATATTATTTGGTACATAAGCAGTCTGAATGGGCAGATGGTATTCATGAGCAGGATTACTATTTCTAGCAAAACAGGTCAAACCAAGTCACTTAGAAATGGAATGCAAATTTAAAGATCGTTATCTCTGAAGGTGTATGACTTTTTAAAGACAGCTAATGAATCAGGCTCATTATAATTGCATCATTTTAAACAACAAAATCATTCTGTGTAGTAGAGAAAAGCTTTGCCTTTGTTTCCTTTCTGTCAGCTAACTACACACGCATTTTCCAGCATGAAATTTGCCTCCAAATAGGAACGGATCAGCTGGCTGGTACTGACCAGAAGTATTCATTTTCCTAAACTACCCAATAAGGCCACAGGCTGAGTGACATCATGTCGTGCGTAAAAGCCAACGCTACAAATAAAGTGTGGTCCACATACAGCAATGCCTGCCTTTCTGAACAGTACCCAGCCTCATTTTCCTATGGCATTTCTGTAAGCAGGCTCCTTGATGGGTGGCTGACTGCTCTGAGACAGGGGTTAAAGCAGGTTGCATAGGCAGCTCAGGGTCGAGACTCTCTGCCCCGCGAAGGTACGGAATCGCTAAAATCAACCATGCGGCAGAGGTGCAAGACTGGCATAGGGCTCACATTACTTCTTATGGCAACAAGGGGACAGCTTTGCTGCCTCCGGTTGTTGGCTAGTCTGGAGCAGAGGGTAGGAGGAGCTGCTTTTGCAAACACAGGTTCCAGCAGCCCCTGAAAAACCCCTGATCTCCCCACACCGAGGGAGGGGAAGTGATGGAGATCCCAGGGTAACAGCAAGAGCCAGGCAGCTGCTTACAGGGGCAGGATGACAAGCTGGTGCAAAGTCCCTGCAAAGGACTGGAAGGTGCTTTGGAAAGGGCCTCAGGGAAGGAGGCATCCTTCTGCCTCTTCTACGTGAGCATCAGACCTCTGGGACCATTTCTCACAGACCCATTCCCTGCATTTTTCTTTGCCTTAAGACCCCCCAAACCCCAGCACATTAGCAGAGTGGTAGCAGGAAAACAGTATCTTGGTTGATTTAATGGACACCAAATGCCTGGCAATATCATGTGCTCTGCTTTGTCTTCCTGAGCCTGGGTGAATGAGACCCTGCTCTGCCCCCCGCCGTGTGGCTCAGTGCCTCTTCAGCCCTGGGGCAGCCTCCAAATCTCCTTGGCGCCGGCTGACATTGGGCTCCCGAGGCAAGCCTGGGAAGGCCCCCGAGCCCATGTCTTGCCCCAGAAGCCTGCAGACAGGTGATGAGCAGCAGCCAACTCCAGCACGCAGTGCTGGGTGGTGGGAGGCAGAGCTGGCCCCGCAGCCAGCCGGTGCTGGGGAAGGTGCTGCCAGCCCGCGCTGCTCTGGCAGGCCGGGCCAGCCAGGCTGTTGAAGGAGGCAGGCAGCTCCCTCGCCTCGGGCAGGGGAGGAGGCAGCAGGCAACAGCCTCGCAAGCCAGAGCAGAAAGAGGCCACCAGCCTGGGACAGCTCTGCTTGCTTGTGAGAAACAGGGTGGCTCTTCCCTGCTCCTCCTGTGCCACTTCTGCATCAGCAGTCCTAGGAGCGTGAGAAAATTACACCTAGGGCTGCCGCCGAGCCCGTAACGGCTTGGGCAAGAAAACAGAGAGCGCCTTGCTCCACTGGCTGTTGGAGGTACGGCGTGGAAAAGCCATGGAGCTGCAGGAGAGCAGAGGTGGGGTAAAAGGGAGAGGTAAAGACTTAAAGGAGTTGTCACAGAATTAATTACTGCTTGAAGAAGATGCTCATCATCAGGCAGCTCCTGTACGAGCTGTGATCTCAGCCAGGCCTTCAGAGACAGCGTCTGCAGCAGGGGCCAAAATTGCCTTGTTACATCCATGCGGGAGGGAGGGCAGCGCTGTCCCTATACAGGGGACGGGCTGGTTAAGCAACACCAAGGGGCTCAGATTGCATTGGGATGTTTGTGTGCTGGGCACCGCACAGGCTCACAGTAAGGCAGTCTTTGCTCCAAGGGGCTTCTGCTGCAGATAGGTCCACTGGTAAAAAGCAGAAGGAGAGAGGAGACAACAGACCATCGCAATTTTATCTGGGGGAGGAAAGGAAGTGCAGTGGGAAACAAAGGCTGAAGGTGGTAAACCATGGACGAAGGACAAGTGGAAGAACAGGCAGTGAAGCTGGCTGGAAGTGAAGGGACTGGGAGGAAGGGATGGCAAAGCGTTTGGCTTGATAGCCGATCTGCAGAGGAGGTAACCAGGGACACAGCACAGTCCAAGCACAATGTCAGCCTGTTTTGCCTCCCTGCTTTTGCTTAAATGAACTCCCTGCATCAGCCAGCTCTGCCTCTGGTGCCAGACAGAGAGAGGCTGGTATGTGCAGAGCAGCTGTTGAGCAGCATGACCCTGAAGAGAAAGATTGTGTTAGATCAATATCACACCAATTTCTGTGCTAGAAGGTGCAAAGCAAACAACTACGTATTTATATATAGCTGATTGCTATATATAAAAGATACAGCCTTGGTCCCAAAGTGGGGGGATAACTCTTTATGCGGTGAGACTTTTATTCCAAGCCTCAGACTCTTCTGCAACTAATCAAAATGTGCTCTGTGTTTCTTCTACCCATGCCCACATAGGAATTTCATATGTGTGATCATGACACTCGTGAGAAATACCAGACCAAGGCTTTTGGAAAGTGAAGCCGTGCATTTAACCACAAGACACATAGAGCGTAAGCAGGGCCTTTAGCGTGGCCGCATTCAGCTACGGGGACGCGGAGCACGGGGGCGAAGGCGCTGCAGCAGCTGGCCTCCCACAGGCATGTGCTGCTGCTTCTCTCTGCTGAGTCTTCCAGCAAACGTGGCCATTCCTGGCAGCACCTCTGCAGCGTGCGTTGGCCAATGGCTGCTCTTTTTGGAGTTTCAGCTAAAGGACATTTATGGATTATTTGTCTCTTATGTCTTCCTATTTTTCTTTTTTTCTTTTTTTTTTTTAATAGGCTGGAGAGCAAGGTATGGAGAGCAAGAACTAGCAAAGGGAAATCAGTGACATTCCTTTCTGGCTCATGGAAACCCAAAAGGTTGCCCATTTGTAGGCAAATATGCAAAGAACTGAATCTAAGCACCCTCATTTGAAGTTGTAAACAGGATTTAAATGCTGCATTGGCCTTGTGGCTTCTCTTTTGACTTCTACTATCCATAATTCATTATTTGTTGCATGTGACTCATTGGTTAAATCATACGCGTTATTTCTGCTATGCACTTGCCTGCTAGTGAGTTTATCTAAAACTGGTCTATGAAAAAAAGTTCCCTGAAATGTCAGTAAAAAGAAACCCTTTCTGCAAGTGTTGGTAGAAAATAAAAGGAAAACAGAAGTAGGGTAAGTTTGAGCAAAGATGGCTCTTGGATTGGTAAAAGCTTTCTTTGGAAATAGTTTATTTCCTTTTTCATTCATCCTGTCAAGCTCTGCCAATTCACCCAGAGAGAGACTAGGCACAAGAGATGTGAAGGTTATGTCTGATACAGATAAACTTCTCTTTTATCACATTATGTGGTCAGTTTCTGAGCTGTAATTTGAACCGTGGATCAAGTAAATGTAACAAAGACACAAAGCATTAGTCAGACTTCAGTAGGCACAGGTCCTGAGATTCAGTTTCCAAACTTTCCAGTTTGTGGCGAGCATCAGGTATCATAAGCCTTACATCTATTCTTTTGAAAGGATTCAGTTGTCTGGAGGGAACATAAGAATGCCAGTGACCAAATACAGTATGCAGGTAATTAGGTTTGCTTGCTCTTTTTAACCTCCTTCCTCCATTTATGAGATTTTATTGTAAATTCTAGCTTGTCACTTCATGAGCACCTTTATTTGACAGCCCCCAGCAAAGGAGCAGCATGTGATGGTTTGGCCCCAGCCTTTCAGAATGATAAAGAGTAGTTTGGGCTTTGCAGCCCATATGCCCACTACACAGGTGCACCTTCATTTAGACTGAGGTGTCACCACCACATCTTAATGCTGGCGTGATTCAGAGAGGCCCTAGGATAAGTAAGCACCAGGCTCCATTCAGCAAGACGGCCGACATGCAAATGAAAGATAAATAAATGACAAACTGCTACAGCTTCAGCTTGCAGAGTGTCAAGTAACTCTTGGAAAGCGTTTAGCACTTTCCACTTCAGTTAATTTCCATGGAAGCTGAGAGATTTCAGCACGGCCAGAGTTACTCCGTCGCTTTGTAATACTGAGCCTTAGAGAACAAGAGGAGCGGGGAGCTGCAGAGCCCCAGGGCTGTGGGAGCTTTGCCTGCCTGACAGCTACAGGCTCGGCAAACACGGCTCTGGCCGTGACTCCCACAGCCCGTTGTTTTTCTGTGGCAGATAAGTGGAGGTGCCAGGCACTCCAGCCTCTGAAGCATTACTGAATAAATCCAAGGCCATCCCTGTCTTGTTTAAGGATTAAATGATCATTTTTAAGTCTAACTGTCCTGAGGAAAACCCTCCTTTCCTCCATCTCCACAGTGCAGGGAGTGTGTTAGCCTATAGAACACATGCTATAGATATCACTATCATGGCAAAGGTGACAAGTTTACGGGCATCTACTGTACACACAAAAGGAAAAATTTCTACTTATTATATCTGCTTTTAATTTCTGTACTAATTTATGCTAGCTGGTCAGGTTCATTGAGAAGAGGTGCATTTGTCCAAGCTGGTATATTTATTTCAGTGAATATTTACATAGGTACTCCCATAGCAGCTGTGTACATGATATGTACACAGTATATATCTGTGTATCTAAGTATAATCAGCCTAACAGCCCAAACAGAGCACGAGAGGCAGCAAAAATAACTTTCCCGGCTGCGCTGCCTTGCCCCAGCAGAACGCATATCACCTCCTTTAGTCACCCTGATACTCAGGAACTTTCTAACCTTGTTATGCAAATAATTTACAAAGAAGTTGGTGCTTTTATGTTGCTTCTCTTGAAAAGGTTTCTGTCAGTGTGTCTCTCTCAGGCTGGGGCTCACCCGTGTGCTGCCGTGCCCGCAGGTCCCCAGGGGCGTGCAAAGCCTCCAGTGGCCGGGATGGTCAGTTACCTGCATGGGAGCCGCTGCGGGATCTGGACTCATGTATGGAAGTAGTGGGCTGTGGGGTCACCCTCTGATTAGGACATTCCTCTTCCCTGTACTATTGCATGTTGTAACACTGACTGTGTGCTATGCTTCAGGCTGAGATGCTTGGGATTTCATATATATATATATATATATAAGTGGTGTTGCACAGACAGGAGAAACTAGTCGCTACGCATGAGGAGTGCTGCTCAAGAGAGGCAGATTTAACAGCGCCCAGTGGAGATGCCTCATTAAACTGATACAAACCTAATAAACAGAAGAGCTGCTAATTATCAAAAGGAGTTAAGCAATGAAAAGTGGCAGAAAGCCAAGCAGCAATACTGAGTCTTCTTAATGCAAACGGAAACTACCCAGCAAATCTGCAGTTTGTAATACAAGAGGGAGGACGAGACAGATACCTTTTAAGATGATGATTTGCATTGTTTTAGTAATCCTTTGTGTAATTTTTTTACTGAAGCTATTTATACAAATCCAGTGGATGAAGGATGGTCAGAGAAGTCATGTTGTTTTAAAAATATACTTTGGAAGCCAAGTGATTCTCCTTTGGAAATAAAAAAGAGGCTCTAGAAGTATTCAAAACACGACAAGGGGAACTACTTGCCGTACGTCTGCTGTACTCCATGGCTATCGTACGAGGAGAACGTGCAGGTATTTTCAGGAAAGGGAGAAGACGCCACAGAAGAGCAACATTACACATGCACTTGCATTTCTAGCTCCTGGAAACCCAAAACTCTGGGACCAAGCTGGTCACTATGGTTGCAGACAGATGTGAAAGATCCCTCTGGACAGACCGTCAGCCGCTGTTGCTGAGTGGGGCCCACAGACAGGAGGTGAAAGATGGGAAAGAGTGGCAGCCCTTCCCCGGCCTGCAGAAGAGGATGCCCATGGTGGTTCAGAGGTCTCTCAAAGCTGTGCCCTGCTAAGATGGGGCTAGAATTAGCAGAAAGACTGCTGTCACGTACAGACTGTGGCAGGGCTAGCACAAACGCGGCACAGATAGTGGGGTTGTCTCCGAGAAGCTGATCTGCCTCTCTGATGCAAAGGCAGGGAACAAAGCAGGCATTAATATGCAGCCACCAGCACTTAGGCAGTGGCCTAAGCAAAGCAGCCATCTTCTTCAGAGGTGGGGCTGAAATGGAGAGAATGACTGAACGCCATAGGGCCACATCCCAGTGCAAACCAGTTCTCTTCTTTGCCTGTACTCCATGTGATTTAGTGTTTGCATAACAAAAGTCAACAGTCAACACAACAACATGCAGGGAACCTTGATGGCCCTGAGTCAAGGACTGTCTGGCACAAGTTACTGCTCTCACCCCAAGAGTGGACAGGTAGAGATGAAATCAAACCCACCACGAATGGAGTGAATTTTGTCCTTATATAACACTGGTTTTTGGAAGGAATTGTTCCAAGCAATACTCCCCGCACTGTGTTATTTGTGCAGTGAGTCAGGAAGCCTTGCACGCCGCCTGTGATACTCTGCCCACTTCTCCTTGGGTTATGTCTGTGTACGCATGCGGATATCATGCATCATTTTACAAATTGCTCTAGCTGCACTCTCAGGGAAATATATCATTAACAGTTTTCCCGGTCTTGTTATTGACTTGGTTAACCATTAACAGAATCACCCTTTGTAAGAAGTCCTCACGAAGTCCATGAAGTGTATGTAAGCACAAGGGGCAATGTTCTTCCCCTCAGCACACCAGGCTCTGGTCTTCAAGGATGCAAGTGATCCGCTGCAGACTACTGAAATGTTGGTCCATTTGCACATGTGAACTAGAAATATTTAACTTGTTGCTTTATGCAAAACTTCAAGAGCCCTTGGGCAACTTTTTTGTACCCCTACATAAACTCTCAGTGAGGAATGAGGGGCTTTGGGTATTATTTGTATGAACTATGTTTGTGCTTCTCCAGTTTCCTGGGTGCTGCTGGACGGGGGAGAGGTGGGAAAACAGTTAACCACTAGCCCTGACTGTAGAAACCGAAATGTGGGCAAACAGTACCCAGAGCAGGCTGGTATGAAATGATCTCTCAAGAGCTGAATGGGCTGTTTTCCTGAGGGAAAAGCAACGCGGTGGAGATAACAGAAGGTCCGATAACTGAGGAGTAATTTCAGTAATTAAAATTTTAAAAGGACATAGCATAGTAGGCAAAGATGTGTAAGAAGAGGCACACAGAGGGAGAGAAAGCAGCAAGATGTTTCCTGGGAAAAGCAAAGCCTGTTGCATGGCTACTCCTGCATCTGTAGGCATAATCTGAATTTTGACTCAGCCCTCTAATCAAAGGACACCGCCAACTACGTCCAGTGAACTAACAAACGCTGGCTTGTTTTGAAGAGAGAGCTGCATCACTACAATTATTTCTGATAGCACTACTTGCCTGGAAGGTATGTGCCTTAAAAACCAGACTCCTTGGCATATCCATGGAAATGAGTAAGAGCTTGACTCACAGACCTTGTCTTGAGGGATCTGTTGGACCCACTCCATGAAGAAGCTACATTGTCTCTTGCTTTAGGGTATATCTGGGGAGACTGTAAAAAAGGCTGGGAACTTGAGAAGAAACTGTGGCAACTTCTTCCCTGAGGAGGAACCTATCACAAGCCTCCAAATCTCATTATCATCCAGTTGCATTTCCCAAAAAATGTTTTTCTGCATTGTGTGACAACGTGAAAGGCTCACCAATTAACTACCCATGGGATGGGAAAAGGGAAACTTTGGGTGAAGCTACATCCCTTATGGCTTGGGCACGAGCTGATCTCAGAACCATCAAAAGGGGAAGGCATCTTCTCCCCTGCCCCAGCTTTTCCTTCCTTCCTCCTCTTCTGACCCTGTGCTGTCAAGTCACCGGGCTGCCCCGGCTCCCCAGCCGGTCCCATAAGCAGCAGCGGGCGAAGGGAGAGCTGGGGACTGGGCAGCGGGAGGGATGCAGAGAGGAAGGAAGACCTCTCCTTCTGCCGGCAGGGAGGTGTTGTAACAGCTTAGTCATAACGTGCAGCTTTGGGTGCTGAGCAATGTACAAACGCATTGGTAAATGTACAAAATAAATAGTCAGGGTCACAGGGAAATCACTTCTTCCTCTAGCTGCCTTCAGTTGCCACACTCCAAAGTAGCATATGAATTGTGAGAGAAGGTTGACTTTTAAGCTGCGGGCTCCGTTTCAAGCCCAGGGTGATAAACCTCCATAAAATGACTTAGAATTGGGAAACTGAAATTATACCTTCAAGAGAGGAGGACGTTCTGCTACCGAGAGACCATACCACACATGCCCCCAGCCCTGGCTCTGCTCTGACACGCTGCCAGTGGCAGCTGGACCCCCCCCCGACTCCAGAGGTGCTCTCTCGGCTTTGCAAGGTGCGAGCCACTCGGAGACCTGGTGAAAAATGCCAAGAAAGACTCTCCTTGCGTTAAATGTAATATATATTGAAGCCATATTTACAACTTGCTCAGAAAAAAAAAAAGGGTGAGGTTTGACAGGTAGTAATGAGCAAATACAATTAAAAGTGCAGACTAAACCCAGAGAGAAAGCAGGTGCCTTTTTCATACAGGATGTCTTCCTAGCCATAAAACAGACGAGGCATCTGTCATTCAGAACAGAATAAAGAAGGTTGGAGGCAAAAAAAAAAAAGCCACAAAGATCCATTTTACATCTAGAAGATGCAGGCCATAAAGTCATGACTCACCCTTAACAAGTTCATCTGCTATTTTGTGACTAATGCATTAAATTATATAATTCACAAATGTCCTACTCTTTAGGATTTTACTAAAAGCTATTTGCTGAATTAGAGTTAGAGATAGCAAAATGAAGTGAAAAAGCAGAGCCTTTTAGAAAAAGGGAAGCAATCAGCACTAATGGATTTATTGTGCAAAAGCCCATGTGGTTGAAAAACCACGCACGTACACACACATCTGGCTGCTTCAGCTGTTCATGGTAGTCATGAATACAGCTTGCTGATGGCAAACAAAAATCCATATCAATACAATCATTTATTTATTCATTTTTATAATGTAGATCTCAAGATATTAGCCACAACTGTAGCCACAAAAGAAAACAAACAGCTAGGTTTTCCAAGAGAAAGTTAAATTTGAACGACAGTTAATCAAAGTCCATGCTAAACAACTTAACAGATTGGCACGGCTTACCTACTGAGTTGCAGAGGCACCGCTCCAACATTTGCAGTGATGGGATATTACTGGGATATTAGCAGGGATATTACTTCCAAAAGAAAGGAAAAGCTCTTTCCCTTTCTGATCCATGACTCTAACCCCTGCATATAGGCCAGAAGTGCATGTACCTTTGCTACTGCATATACTCAGCACATTGTCACACCAATAGCATATTTAAAGAAAATATAACCTTAGATTCAGAGACACGTAAGTACCAAATCTTTATCTGAAAGACCATAAAAAGAAAAGTTTTGAGGAAGGTACAGGTGGTAAGTTGATAGAAATTGTCAGATAGAATCACCTTAGGTAAATAAGCTAAATCTCTGCCCAGCAATAGAGAGAAGCCAATCATGTTAAAAGGGTGCATGTAGGAAAACATTTGCTTGGTACCTGCAAGGAAAAGGAACAATTAAGCTGAACGCTGGATGCAGGTACTTGGCTGTCAGAATGCAATGCCAGAGCTCAGAATTATTTCTCTTCCCTTCACTCTGTTCATTAGCACCTAGTACTTCACATGCTCTAAAGCTGTCCTCTCAGCCACACCAATTCTGATGGGTTCATCACTAGTTTCGTAATACTGGTTTATCTTTCATAAAAGCCCAGCTCTTGCATTTATGTGGTCAACAAAGAAACTCCACTTCCCCTTTAAAAATTACTCATATCCTCAGAGTTGCAGATCAAAGCACAGAAAATGAAAGTGGTAAAGTCTCAGAAAACAGAAGGCTAAAAAATAAATTAATATTTAGCATTTTCAGAAACATTATGAATTCTAAAGCTAATGTCATTACTTTCTGTAGGGAGACTGACTCATGGCTTGGGGGGCCCTGGTATTATATGCAGCAGCTTAAGCAGCCTTCCTCCCCCAGCAGTAAACAGGAGCTAAATCGCTCTCTGTATTCTGAGGCCAGTTAACATCACACACAATCCAGCAGGACTCTTCCACCAGAAAGACAGCTGATGACACAAGTCCATTTTCTAAAAAATGAGAATTTACCATAAATACATATTTCCTTAAAGCTTCCACGTTACTGAAGAAATTAGGTTCATTTACACTTTGGATTTAGTTGTCCTTTAAAAATCTGCAAGGCTTCCTTTTTTTGTTTGGACATTTTTTTCCCCTACTTGCCAGCACTGCTTGGCAGAGGTGATCAGAGGAAGGCTTTCAGAAGATTTCAGCCTCTGGTTAGTGCTTCTTAAATATAACACTCTATCTTTAAAAGTCGCATTCTTAAAAAAGCCCCCACAATTCTGGGGGAAAACCCTTGAAGAAATCAGTATGTTTCCAAAATTAATGTTAAGAAGCCATCCTGAATAACAGTTTTTCAAAGCAATGATTTCCAACTAATTGTAAAAATTCCTTACAGATTGCACAGTTATTCCCTGATTAACTGTGACCACACCATGAATAAACCAGGAAACCTTATGGAAAAAATAAGTAATAGATTGTCAACTTTAATGGGAAAATTGTATTTTCAGTGGTTTCTTTGCAAGGAAATGGATTAGAAACCTGTTTTGAAAGGACAAGTGAGATCATTTGACATATTTCTGTTTCTTCAAACTAGAGGAGCTGTGTGGAGGCACGTCTTGCAAGCATGCAGCGTCTGGCTCTGATAACACCTCTGGGCACCCACAGAATTTGCCACTTTTAGATCAGTATGGTACATTTAACACAACAGGACACATCAAATGAAAAGCAGGATATATTCATTTCAGCGCAGAGTGGGTAGGTTGAGATGAGTTCAATGAAGCTATGATTCTATCCATGGTACATTTTAATTGTGTGCTATGCTTTGAATATAAAAGAAGACCTAGCTTACCCAACATTTATATAACATTCTTCCTCATTAAGAATTTATTAACAGTGTCATCGACACTGAAATCACAAGAAGGAGAGGGGAAAAAAAAACCCTGAGTCTACTTAAAACCACTAATTAGCTGGGCAATCTGATGATACATTCCCAACAGCTGTTGCCTTCTTGGGGTTTCAGTGATCAGCTGTGGAAACAAATGTACACTGGAACATACAAAAAGAAGGAAGAAGCTTTTCTGTGATTAAAAAAACCCTCAAAGGTGGAAAAATTCCGTGAAGGTATGCATATAAACCTGCACAGTCAAAATTGTGTTTAGTTTTCCTGAGGAGCATTTAAAACAGTGAAAAAGTCTCCTGCTGCTAGATGATTTACTTCCCTGACAAAGAATGCCGAGTGCTTGCCTGAATCCCAGCCATGCGGGATTTTACAGCATACTGCAACTCTTTGTTTCATTTGTAGTTATCCATTAGGATTTGCAGCTTTGGCCTCCGTTCCCCCTGAAGACAATGGGAGCCATGTTATCGATCTCAAGGAGGTGCAAGTGTCAGCAGCTTTTCCATCCATAGCAAATACATACATGCAGGAACATGCCATCTTAGGCTCCAGTTACGTAGTTAAAAGTTAAATGTACAGGCAAATAGTTAACATCTTTTACCTACTCCTTACTTGCTGCTCCCAGTGCAAAGGCAGCTACTAATAACACTGATTGCAATTTCCCTCGTCTTAAGACATCAGCTCTTACGCCAATACTACCTCTACAGAGAACCAGGTACTGTTAAGGTCCTGTGCTACCGCTTAGATTGGGAGGACTTTTTAACCAAGAAGGTTTCAAACCTGAGGTCCTCTGAAGGACAATGAACTTCATGCATTTTCCCTTGAATAGAGGGTGACTGATTCAATCCCTGTATACACCGCAGTTGAGGAAAAGTCGTAACTTCAGCCAAAAACCAATAGCCAGCTAGTGTAAATCACGCAATGCTGATATCATATGCTGCTTTTCATGTCATTTTAAAAGTGGTCTGTTTATGCTATACTAGCATTTGTGTCTTAGCTGGTGCAGGAAGTAGTTCCTCATAGATCGTTTCATGTCTGTTCCAGAGGGAACATGAGTCACTATAATAAGATCCAAGTCTACCTTCCCTCCCTTCAGATGATCACAGTTTCCAGGAAATCTTTTTCATGTCATCCCTTAGTAGTAACTGGAGATCAACCACTGAAAAATTCTAAAATTTCAGTTCTTCAGGCAAGACCATACAGCTGGCGAGTCACATTTACTCCAAGCATCTCTAATTAATGAGCAGGGTTGGAATACAGTAAGCATATTAGAAAGTAAAATAAGTTCCAAAATCATGACCCTAACCACTGACCTAACTTCTATGGCAACTTCCACAGGGAAGACGCGTCCACTCAGTCCTCATTCATCACAGAGAAGACAGAAAGAACTATGTTCTGGCATTCAAAAGAGCAATGTTTTGTCCCCAAAGTTAGGAACTCCGGCTTTTAAAAGCAAGCTTGTGAAAGAGTTTGACGTTTACTGATGTTATCTAATTTGTTATATACTAACATCAGAGGCTCAGAGAGCTTGCCAGTCTGTGGGGTTTTTTTAAACTCTTGCTTGTAAATTACTCATTCTACAGGCTGAAAAATATTTAAGTAGTAGTTTTTAATATGAAAATTGTCCTAATTATTTTTGGCATGAAAGTACAAGAGCTGAGTATACCATTTGGTTTCTTTTCAAACAAAGAACAGAAATATCTGTGAGCACTATTATACATTCTGTTCCTGAGAGATTTAGCATCCCTGTCTAATAATGCAAATAAATATTTGGCTTTGATCTCTTTTACCTCTGTTGCTCTATAGGTAATGATGTTGGGTGTCCTTACTGATACTGTATGAAATCTGCAAGTCTATTTTTGCAAAACAATTAGGATTTTGCTGCCTTTCGTATTTGCTTGGAGTTTTAAATTTTGAATTTTCAATTTACTTGAAAGCAAACAGCCTGTGATACCCCTATTCTGTACAGGGAAAAGCCACAGACCGGCTCCCTGTAGATGACTGTGCTGATCCTGAGACTTTCTAGAACAACTGCCTCATCTCCAGTCCCATTATTTTTTGTTATTAGTGGAGGGGAAGGAGACCTACATTTTATTCAAAAGGGAAATAAACTAATCTAAAATGCTTCATAAACTGTTGCTGCTTTCTGTTGTGAAGAACTCAATGTTATTACAGTTGTTTCACGTGCTCTGATAGAACTGCTTATGTTGGTACCATGCTCCTGTTACAAACTCAGCAGATTTTAGGGTTTGCTTTACAAACACATTTGCTTCCAACTGCCAGCCTGGTCTGGGAAATAGGATATTCTGCAAGTGCAACTTCAAAAAAAAAAAAAAAAAGAAGAAAAAAAAGAAAAAAGAAAAAGAAAGCAAGGAAAGATAGCATTTTGCAGTCAAACCAAAAAACTGGTATGCGTTAACTGGTGTGAGAAATTCTGTCATTTAAAAATGAATTAGTTGTTCAAAGTAAAAAAGAATAACATCTGTTCACAAGAGGGGTTAAAATGCTTTGGGACATTGAAGAGAAGAAACCAGACATATTATTTTGCCAAGAACACTGGCTCCTGATTGTGCCCAGTAACTTCTTGCCAGTGGAGGTGCCTTAGGACTGTTAAATGTAAATGCACAGGCAGGCGCACTGGTAAGTCATGCTGTACTTTAATGCGTTAGACTGAATTTTCACCGCTTATCAATAATATGTGAACCCTGCCTGGGTCATCTGAGACCACCATGGACCAACGAGACCACAGAAATTGCTCAGGCAGGCAGTTAATCTTGCCATCTAAGTCAAACCCTGAAAGGTTTGAAGCCAGAGCTGGCTAACAACATCAGCTTGGAGTGAACTAACTGAGGTCCCTAGGAGGAAGAATAAAGCAGAACTGAAGCCAAGGACCCTGCTAAGATTCTGAGAGAAAATCTAAGCAGTAGGATAGCCACTTTGAAGTGCAAAGTTTTCTGTTCATTAAACCTTCACTACAGTGAACATTTTAATATATCCCCTTGAACAATTTAATATATCCCCTAGCAAGGAGGAATAAAAATCATAGTATTTTAGTAAAAAAAAAAGACAATCACAGAGCAGTTTTCAATGAAGGAAGCAATAAATAAATACCTGCTCTAGAGCTGCAAGCCTGCAATGGTGCGATCTCTCCTGGAGATTGCTATCTTATACATATAAAGGAATAAAGAAAACAAGGAGGAAAGAGTGAGCACAAGATTTTATCAACCAGAGTTTCTTCTAGAAGATTGTTGATGAGATATGAAGACCTTTGACTGTGAGTTGTTCCTTTAAGCCCAGCATGAGTAATGGGCACAATTCTGCTTTTCTCTGTACCAGCTATAGAGGAAGTCACTCACTTCATTTCACTTGACTGATTTAGACCATCGCTGCAGAGAGCAGGGGTTGATCAAATGTAAGGCACTGTGTTCACCTGCTGCTGTCAGCCCCAGAAGGAAAGTCTCATAGATGCTGAACTACCTGGAGCTTCTGAAGACCCATGGTTGGCAAAAAATGTTGAACCTTCGAGACACAAGATGGTTGATCCTGGGATTTCACACAAGACAGGGGAAGAGAGGGAGTACACTCCAGAGGGGCCTTTGAGAAGCAAAGATACAGATGTGCTGGTAATTAATGGTCTTCCCACCAGGGCAGGGGCAGACTGACAGCACAGAGTATAGAAGCTCATTTGGCCATTATCTATGAGCTCCCAGGCCTGCCCTCACTGACCCACCAGGCAGTGGTTCCATGGTACTACTCCACCACCAGAAGATCCCGCTGAAGAGGTTCCTACACACAGACAGTCATCCCTTCCTCTCCTGTAGAAGGTGAAGCTGTGTCACCAGTACAGGTTCTCTCAGACACAGTTGAGAGTCCAATCACACAAACAGTTGAATCAGCTGCAGTGGAGAGAGAGAGAGGGGAATATTTTAAGGCAGATTTGTCATCACAGGTTTGTAACATGAGGGTACAATCATCTTAGCTACTCTGCAGTGTAACTCTGTGCAGCTCTAGCCTCTTACTGTGTTGGCACTCACACTTGACAAGCTAACATAGGATGAGTTTGCTGAGATAGCAGTTTATTTGAATTAGTGCTGCAATGAAAGCAAGCACTCTGGTGTTATCAATGGGCTTTCATTCTTGAGCACAAAGTGCGCTGTGAGGAGTACACATCATTTATTAAAGCTTAAGACTCCTTCTTTCTCTTCCTGTATTCCATGGAAAGTATTTGCTTTATCCACAGGCTTTGGACTCCATTTTTATTTACTGGGGGCTACTAACTCTTCAGGTTTTACTCATTGCACAACAAATGATACTATTAAATGTCTTATGCCTAACAGCCTGAGCACTGTTAAATCAAATTATAAAGACCTCAGAAAAAAAACCTGGTTAAATACTCCTGGTAGCTAATGGTATTAAACTATTGGGCGTGGACTGTCACCACAAATGGAGTTATGTAGTTACAACATTTAAGGAAGTAGAATAATAACCTGATTCTGCTAATCACTCGGTTTCCATTATGTATGAAGTGGCTGCAGTTTTGTACTCCTGCTTTATAAAAGAATCTCTTTGCAAGATGTACTGGAAATAAAAATATTATACATATTGTTGCAAAGGAGGAAAGTATCGTGATACATGACCTATGGCACCATATATAACTTGTCATGCATTAGGAGAACATGACCTGCATCTAAAATGAATAGCTTCTACACATGACTCGTGTGTGAACAGCATTTGAAATCATCATGCAGACTGCCTCAATATACATGAAATCCACCACCAGCTCCTAAGAGTTCCCTTCTGTCTCTTTTCAAGCAAATGTCAGTCCATTAGAAATCAGTGTTTCTCTATTCTGCTGAAAGCACACAGGGGCCATGGCTTAAGTGAAGAACAAGAGAAAGCTTCTTCAAGCTCTCTACCATACATTACAACGTAGACAGAAAAAAAAAAAATCACAAATGCTGAAAAAACATGAATGAAGCCTTGAAATGCTCAGAAGACACAGCTTCCACATGCGTGACGTGTTATACCTGTAAACATAACCCCAGAGTACTACTTGGCTGGACTTCTGCGAGAAGGTGTAGTGAAGCTGGAGAGGAAGTCTGAAGGGTCTGAACAGGTCACAAGGGCAAAAGAGGCCTTTATTTGCCTGGTCTTAGATAGGGATGCCCAAATTGAGAAGTATAGCCAGAGGACAGTGCTCTGTCCCTGTCTGGATTTTAACCCATACAACAGAGAGAGTGAATGTATGAGCATGGCATGCAAGGGCACCTTCCAGGGCACCTTCCAGGGCACTTCAGGTCTCTGCATGCCAAAAATCTTGCTGTGCTGCTCAGCAGTTCTGGCAGCTGACAGTCAGACTGCTTCCAGCTACCTGTGAGACAGCCATGCGTGCAGAAACAGGGGGGTTGCAAAAGTCTCAGCTGCACTTGTGAGTCCCCTGCAAGAGCAATGGGACTTAATGATTTGGCAGGTGGAGCTTCACATACCTTAATTACTGCTTAGATGTTGAATAAAACCAATACTTTTCAGCAAGGAAAAAAAGTCGCTTTCGTGTTTTTTCATACAGAGCTTGGCCCAACTAACCTTGCTGAAGTTGGATACTGAAGTCCTTCTTCTACAAATGCAGAGGCAAAAGACAGCAAGAGAAAGGCTGAGCAGTGTGGTGTCTCCTGCAGAGAGGAATACAGCAGCGGAGCTCCCCTCAAGGGCTGCCAAGGGTCTGCTCTGCTGGCAAGCGGCAAGCCTCCAACAGCTCAGTAGAGTTTATTGTGTAATTTTCTTCTGGCCATCAAGTTTCTGTGATGTGCATATCTTCACATTAACCACTAACTCATTTTGTGTCATTGAACAGCAAGAAGTGGATAATAACCCTCTTCTTTTTCACTCTTTATCTCCACTAACGGGAACGCAGAGTTGGACTATCCATGAGCCAGCTTGTTTTCAGCCACAAGAGAAATGGTCTCACACTCCAAAGCAGAAACAGGGAACGTATATATAGCCAACCTCTATGACCCACTATAAGCAAACTGTGCCTTGAGATAAGAGCGTATTTCTGAAGAAATCCCCCAAGACCATTTTTGACATGAAGAGTTGTGAGTTCACAAAGTGTAACTCTTTTCTTCCTCTCTCTGTTTGCCCCATAACTGCGTATACCACCACCAACATTTCCTGACTATCTGCAAGTAGATTTGCATGCGGAGCACTTTTTAAATTGAGGTTTCAGATGAATATCATAGGAAACATAATTTTTTAGATCAGAAGCAATAAACCAGATTTGAAGCAATGTATGAGAAATCCTGAAACTTCAGTAACTGGCAAAACACAATACTACTCAAGAAGGAAGTTTTCCCATAACATACAGAGCCAAATTTGTAACGACATATACAGATGAAGGAAAGAACTTGATGCAATTCAGTACATCATTATCACAGATCTAATATCTCTGACAGCATATATGCAGGCAGACATGTTATATGTATCGTTCAAAACCAATGTTTTATGTTCAATTTCTTTGCTTTCCCTAAGAAAAATAAATAAAAAAATGTGATCCTTGTTGCAAACTCCAATTCCAAATAGTTCTAGCTAGTAAAAATAATCCAAAGCCAATGAAAACCATTAGCTGTTTTCCTCCCTAAAAATAATAAGCAATCTATTAATATTTGGGAGACTGCAAGGTAAAAGTTATCTGATTTCTTTTAAATATTAGAAGAACATCAGAATTTCTGAAGACTTCTCTTTCTAAAGCTGGTGGTGACTTAAATCCTGAATTTTTTCATCACATCTTACAGTTTATTAGATACATACAAATAGTTTTCCTTTTTCTTTCATCATCAGCATGACAGTGGGCTGCAACGTGACCAGTCCACACTCAGCTGCAGTGGAGCAGGCTGTAAACAGAGGAGAGGAAGCTCTTGGCAGTGGCTGTCCTGACCAGAGGAGAAAGCTCATGAGTCATGGAGTCTTTGGTGATGTGGAGATTAAGTTTGTACCCTCGACAAGAAGGATTCTCCCCCCTTCTTTGCCCCAGGAGGAAAACTAAAACATGAGCCTGATGGAGTGTGAGCAGTGAGAGAGTTCCTCGTGTAAGTGGTTGTTTTAAGAGGAAAAGAAACTGTGTGAAAGTGGTTTATCACAATGAACATTTTGTTAAACTAGAGCTTGCTTTTTGGTGCTCAGTACCACCGTCAGTTTTAGTTTGATACCTCCACTCACTTTTAGAAACTTAAATATAGAGATTTACATTTTCGCTCTGGCATTCTACATCTTGCCCAACAGCTGCTTGTATTTTTTGGACTGAAAGTTCCCCAGTTTCCTTCTCACTGAAAATTACAAGCTCAGTAAATTATCTACAACACCACAGTTTAGAAGGCAGAATAGAAGAGCTTTCTGATCCTTGCCAGGTGGGAGGACTAAAGACATTCTGAGTTTTTCTTCCTGAGAATTTGCTGTCACCTTGGCCTGGGGGTCAGTAGCTCCAGCAGACAAAGCCAGAACAAAGGGAACCCTCAGCTATCCACAGAAGTGATTTATCACCCTTTCCAGAATTTTACTGGAAAAGAAGCAATTAGAATAAGACGGCAAAAAGGAAGTGATTATGGCAAGGCTCTTCAAAGACAACGAGCAACTGCATCTGTAGACTGCCTGGAGATACAGATCTTTACAGGATGTACCCTTCCTTCATGCTTCAGAGGTACAAACGAGATTGCTGTGTGATTGACCTTCTGTCAGCTTTTCAGATGAGAACTTAATAACAGGAATCATTTTACTCCTACACAGGAAATACCTGATGATATTTCCCCAACTGTTAAAGGTTTTCCAGTACCCCAAAGTAAACATTTTAGGGTGCTGCCCTCTACCACAGGATGACTTCAGAAAGGTTCTCTTGTGGGTAAACAGACTTTTACTGTACTACCTTTGAAGTTAATACCAGCATTTCCTTTTGTCTCCATAGAAATGACAGATAGCCAATTTCTAGTAAAGCACTTCACCCCCTTCAAGTTGAATGCTTTAAAAATAAATGCTAAAATGTGAAAAGGTCAAAAAGCCCCATGCCTAAGGGACTAAACCAATCCCAGTTCCCAATGCTTCAGAGAGAAGATTGTAATAGAAATGGGCTACCCCACATCTATCTATTGCTGCTTCGCCACTTACAGTCCCCACTGTCAGGGAGGGAACGATGGAATAAAGGGGTGACAGGACTGGACTCGGTATGGCAACTCTCAGGAAAGGCCTTGCAGGCATGTGAAGTATTGTTTCTTAAACAACTGGTGTAAATCAGTGTCAATGACATCATCCAGTTGTAAATGATGTCCATCAGACTGCCTGCTTTCCTGCAGACACACCATCTGTTTCAGTAAGGGTGCTGAAGGCTTGAATCAAAGCCTGTTGAAGGTACTGGAGAGCTTCCCATGAATCTTTGACTCCGTGACTCATCTGTGGCTTATACAATGGACAAAATGTCAGGCTTACAAGCTGCACTGTGCAAGCATGACAGCTAAGGCTTAAACAAAACACAAAGCAGCAGTCAGCTCTCTCACACCAACATACGGTTGGACTCGATGATCTTAAAGGTCTTTTCCAACCTATACGATTCTGTGATATGCCAGGATTTGATCTGCTGAAACTATCACAGCTACAGTAATGTATAGCAGAAGTAGGCAAGAGGGGGAGAAAACTCAGAACTGATACCTTTTACTGGGATGACTTTAGGAGGCAAGAGGAATCCCTCAGAGCCAGAGGAACCTGTTGTGTTTTCATGTCTCTGGGGTGATACTACCATCAGTGGGGATAATGCGCCGAAAAGGAAAAACATGGGCCACGATCCCTGAGGAAATCAAACACCACAGGAGAGGTGGGAGGAAAGAATCTCTGAAAGAACATTAAGAGTAGGCAGAATTCAATGGCAGTGAGTAAAACCGGAGGATGACACAAAAATAGCCAGCTATATCTATGGATTCAAGTCGCCTTCGTTAAGTAAAGATGATAGTGCTTTTCTTTCCCATGATTATATAAAGGGACCCAGTTCCCTGCATGGAGCTCCCACTGAAGTCAGCATGAGTCACTTGTGCAGGCTGCTGGGAAGTACATCCTCAGGAGAGCTAATTATTGTGTATATCATAACGAGCTTGCAGAAGAGGTTTTATAAACACCTGCCACTGTTTCATTATCTCCAGTTCAGGAAAGAGAACAACTGTCAGCCTCAATGACATGGTTTGGTATTTTCCATTAATTCTGAAAATAAAGAAGTGAAGAGCAAGTCCTGACAACACCTTCAATTTCAATGTTATTTTCAGGTAAAACATGTATTTTTAAAAGTATGCTAATTTAATCTCTAGTCCCCCATAGGAACATGCAGTAGTTAGGACCTCTTCTCGCACTTCATGGACAAGAAGAGAGAACCAAAAGACCCCAAGTGCCTGATTTCACTCTTGGACTTGCATAAAACAAAACACTCCACAAGTGCTAATTTTTCAGCAGAGCTCAGCCAGGTCAGAAGTATAAAATTTGATTGTATAAAGCCAGCAGAACAGAAAGGAGGTTTTATTAAGGATAACACTTATGTGTTGCACTCCATAGATTAAAAAGTTTATTGGCCTAAAATTGAACATGGCTGGAAAGCAAGTTTATGACTACTGGCCTGTCTGCAAAGACTTATATTTTTATTTATATTTAGGGACCTTTAAAGCACAAGTCTGCTTGTGATTTAATCTAGATCTTTGAGTGATCAAATCCTTCTATTGATCAAGTACTGAACATGAGCCTCATATATGGCAACGGAGATCTCTGTCCCAGCATTAGCAATGGCAGAGGCTCTGTGACAATTAAGAGCATTTAGCTCTTTCCTCAAGAAACTGCAGTGAAGGGCACCAACTCTTCTCTTGTTTTGCACTTTCTCCTCCTGAGAAGTAGAGACATAGAGTAGACACAAAAAGTTTGTTCTTACTTTCTTATTCCAGGAGAAGGATTGAGAAGCTAGAAGCAGGCAAAAGGAAAAGGACTTCAGAAATCAGGGACATGGAAAATGAGAGGGAAATCTCAAGCAGAACACCTAATCCCAAAACAAAACCGTGGGATTGGCAGCAGAATTTTTTGGGATTAGTGGTTATTTACGTGCCTCATACTCAAGAAATCCCTTCTCCTGAGGGACTTTCCTTAGGTGGGTAAGTGAGAAGATGTCGCGTGAAACTGCTTATCTCCATATGGCCTGCAACATACTGAGGTAATCACATCTCCCACTAGGTACAGCCTACTGAAAAATATGGTTGTGATAAATACTTGCACTCATCTTCATTATCTTGTATCAGACAATGGGGATAAAGAATAATAATAATTAATAACAAATATTAAACAAAAAATACAAAAGGGAATAGGGGTCATGTGATTTTTCCCAGGCTATCAATGTTTCTCTGAGTCTGACAGTTGTTCTGTGCAGACCCTCCTTTTATACACCTTCCTCAAAATGTGTCAGAGGAAGATGCAGCTATATACCTGTCCCCTGTACAGCTTGCCTTTTAGGCAGTATGGCCTCAAACATGCAAAGCGGCGCTCATTCAGCAGAGCAAGGGAACAGAACCGATTGACTGGCTCAATACCTATTTTAAAAAAATCAAGCTGATCTATTTAATTGTCATGAGCTTCAACATCTGGACAGTTTTATCTTTTTAACACTTCATTGGCTTTTATACAGTAGCAAAACACTTCAGGAAAGAAATGCAGCAAAACTGGAACTTGGTACATAAACGGAACAGAAAATGCAGTCAAGGACGAGGGTGGCTGTGGATACCACCTTTTGCTGATGGTCGCTTTAGACTGAGCCACCTTAGCTTGAAAAAACACACTGAACTGAACAAAATAAACTATTTGCTTTTTGTTTTGTCCAAACACTCTTTGGAGTCTTTCCTATATCCCTATATTCTGACCGTGTACTAGTGTAAATGAGAAATTACTCCAAAGAAATCATGGATATTAACTGGAACAGGTAAAATGAGAATTAAGTTCAAAAAAGCAGTAGCTGTATATAGCTTTAGAGCATCTCTAACACAGAAACCTATGGTGTCCTTCCAAGCACTGTTAATGGGTGAGAGTTCCACTCTACTTCCATTTTGTCACAGACTCAAAATCCAGCAAATACAGAAAAGCATTTTCCCAGTTCTAGGAAACTCACTGGTTAGAGCAGGTTTGGGTACAATTCAGATCCGGCTTCTCCTTTGAATAACATTAGTAGGCCTAAAATGTCCTAATTTAAAAAGATTCCAGGACAAAAGTTTCATTCTGCATGGGGTAGCAGGGGCCTCAGACCCTTTGTTATATTTGTTACTGCTTACCCAATCCATATGCCTCAAAATTACCTGGGAAAGCACTGGCATTGGACATTATCTGGCCAAACTGGCAGAACTCCAAGTCCTATCAAACATATAGCACTGGCCACACCTAGTATTTTGTGACTGTATTTATAGAGCAGGGATATGGAAACATTTAATAAAGGAAAAAACACCCTCTTATTATGGCTTGACCAATTCAGAAATTATAGAGTGTATACTCACACTGCTCGAAGGATTGTCTGACGTGGCCTGTCTAAGGGAAGATGCCTGAGGCTGAATTTCCCCCTTAGTCCCAGTTCTTTTAAATTCTTTTTTTTTGCCTCTAGCTTGCTTCCTCAGCAGAAGGGATGTAATGACATAGGACACTTAGCTGAGCTGGGCTGGGCATACCTGGGATGATGGATGATGGGACTACTTGCCAAAGGCTTGCATGCACTGCAGCAATCTTGCAGAAAAGCCCTGTGCATTAATGCCATGGTACGAGGTGTTGCCTGGATGAGGCTTTTCCAGAACAAAGCACAGCATCCTGGCCCTCCATGTTCAGGAAAAATGAATTCATGTTGGAAGGGATGCAGAGAAAGATGTCAGGAATCCAAAACTCTCTTATAAGAAGAGACTAAAGCAGCTAAGCTTGTTTCTAACAAAGTCTGAGAGCGCAGATGATTGCTTTTTGTAAAAACGCTGGAAAGAAACACAAGGAAGAGGAAAGATCAGTTTAAGCGACAGGATAATGTTGGCACAAGAACACATGGCTGTGAACCAGCCACATGAAAATTTAGGCTGGAGTTAGATGATTATTTCTACCCATCAATAAAGTAATGTTCTGGAACAGACTTCCAGGCAGGAACAGTGGCTGCAAGATTAGTGGCCTAATCAGTTTTAAGATGAGCTTGATAAATCTGACAAAGGGATAATAGGACAAGGCTGCCTGCAACAGCAGACAACTGGACTCCCTGTTTTGGAAGATCCCTCCAAGTGCTAAGCTCCCAGACAAACGTGGCAGTAGTTTCCCATGCTACGAATACTTGCTAAACAGTATATTGAGTCCACTAAACTCTGTGCAGTATTTGGCCTAGAAATGGATACTTAATTCAG
Source organism: Ciconia boyciana (assembly GCF_034638445.1). Taxonomy (NCBI): domain Eukaryota; kingdom Metazoa; phylum Chordata; class Aves; order Ciconiiformes; family Ciconiidae; genus Ciconia; species Ciconia boyciana. The sequence continues at coordinate 85,140,767 of NC_132936.1, forward strand.
GTCTTGGCTTAAAAATATTGCTATTTCAAAGTGCCAAATATAAAAGGCCTTTTGCATAGAGAAGAAAATTGAATGGCACATTAGTGTTGAGACAGAATTATCTCAGATTTTCTCCATTTGTATCATCCCTTATTTTCAGATACTTAGATGACCCTATTATTGTAGTTTATCCTTCCATTATTATTTTGCAAGGTGCTAGTAACTACCTTCATTATTTTGTGGCTTTAATATAAAACATTTAAAACCTTTTCTACAAAGGGGTCAATTTATTCATTAATTAATAAAGCATGCTGTAATGCCCAGAACTACTCCATATGAAAGATCTTTTAAATCAGAGATAGAGTACTACACTCAGAATTTGGAACCTCTCCCTGAAACGCTGGAGTGGAAAAATAGCTAGGCCAGCTATCTCAGTGTTGTTCAGCCCCTGGCTCAAGGACCAGTGATGATCCTCCAGAAGAAGGAGACATTTTCAGATTTTGATTTTTTTGAACTACATTCCCGTTCAGTTGGCTTAGCTACTTCAATAGCCTTACACTCCCTGCCTGATAGAGGAAGGCAGCTGAAAATCTTGGGACACTTGAAAAGCCAAGGCGATCTAAGGTAGGGCAGTATTCACTACAACGGCTTCCTGATAAGCACACTAGTCAGTCCTGAACAGGCACCACAATTCCTCTCCTAAGGAAGATTTGGGATTTTATTTTATTTTTTCAGAACTGGAACAAACAATTGGAGATGGGAGGTTTAGCATGTGAAAAATATCTTTTGCAAAGATTCAATGTCAGACAAGTCACAGGTCCGGACCTTCTACCACAGTCCGTTCCAATGGCTCCACTGGGCTCTGGGGTGGCCATTGGCCAGGTACTCCCTGCTTGACCAAGGTTGTGGGGCATGTTGGTAACCCAGGACACTGACCGCCTGCCATGGCAGCTGGCCCCAGCAGGCTGGCAGGCAGATGGTCTGACTGACCGACAGGAGAGTGTGCTAGAAGAAAAAGCAAGCTGTTCGGTTTTGTTGCATGTTCCACTGGAATTAACATTTTCACAGCAGGTTGCTTTGCTGGAACTTTGTTTCCATGAGGAACTATTTAATGAGAAGGTCACTGACTAGCCCCAGTATTACTGCTGGGTCTTGCCAGTACAGAGCAGAACGAAGGTTATTGCACAGGTCTGAGTTTCTCTCTGCCTGCACTGTTGAGTCTCAAATCGAACCTTAACATTGGCATTCATAATGCCTTTGTTCGAGAAAAATGACAGCAATTGCTGTGATGGATATTACCGATAGAAACGAACCTAACTCTATTTCAGTGCAGCTTTTTGGGAGATTTGCTGTGAAACATAGTACTGCCCAGGAACCCATAAACGAAAGATTGCGTAGGGCGACATGCCTTAATGCAGTCATCTCAGTAGCATGATAGCAGCTAAGAGCTCTAAGATAATTTAATGAAATGGTAGCAGGTTCCTTAGAATAGCTGCTTTTTAGTAAGCCAGAAGATCTGTTTGGCACAGTGCCATCCCATAGGGCATGCCTCCCCATATTTGGCCAGATTACGGCTCGTCTCTGTTCTGCTGTTTTATTTTTAATGGGTGGAAAAGGGTTCCGTTCCCAGAGCTGGCCGCTCATCTTTTCTGTTCCATTCTCTACTTAACGTTTTACTTTCCCAGCCTTCCTGGTGCTACCCTTCAAATGCCCAGTCCCCACAGGTTGTGCACGGAACTTGGCAAAGCTACATTCCTTGCAGCCTAGGCGCCACAGCAGCCGTTCTGCAGGTCCCAACCCTGCCCAGCCTCTCCCTGCCCCAAGCCCATCCTGACTGCCCCGCTTCAGGTTCGGCAAGCTCACAGCTGGGGGGGAACGACGGACACCCCCGTGCCGTGTTGATACACTACCACCTAGCGGTAAGTACTGCTCCCACCCAGGCTGCCGTGGGACAATTCCCTAGGGCATGCTCGGATGCTCGGTTCTCAGACTCCTGAACTTCATCTTACGGTCTCAGGGTGAAGCTCTGAGAAATATTGCTCATGCTGTGCCCAGGCAGTGCTCATGCAGCACCTTCGGCCTGCTGCTTTCTGGCTGAGACTGCTCTTTCGCTAGGCCACCATGAATAGCAGCATCGATTCTCCCCGTCACTTTTTTGCAAATTGGCTGTCCGCCCCGCACAGAGCTCTGCCCAAGCCACCAGCCCTTCCATAGCATCTGTCTTCCCTGCAGACAGGGCTAAATCTGTGTTTGAGCAGAGGTGTTTAAATACTACCTGAGTAGGAAGTGTTGCTCTCTGGAGCTCAGTTCTCCCTTCCCAGGGTTAAGTAGGCAGCTGGGCTGTTGATCTGCAAGAGGGATCCATCCTTTCAAAGTGACTCTGGTTCTTTTGGGCAAACTCCAGCCGCGGCACCGGCTTCCCAGGCAGACACCCTGTGCCTGCCCTCAAGAACAGGACCCTTCAGCTGCTGGCTGCAAAACCAACACCACCCAGCTTCAGAAGGCAAAAGCAGACACTGGGAAACACCTCCAGCTGAAGAAGGGCTCCTTACCTAACACAGTACTCTCAAAAGCAGTTCTCTCTCGCCTCTTCTTTTCAGGCCTTGCTCCAGAAGGTGTGAGAAACATATTAAGCTAAAAACACTGTAACACGTTAACCATTACAAATTTTTGAAGATTTGAGAATGCTATGCCTTACTCTGATGCTATGCAGGCCTTGAGAAAGCAGAGAATAGGGGGTGCATGAAAATGCCCCCCCAAAATACAGAAATGAAGAACATCCCACAAAAACCAAGTGTCACAGGAGGACAAAACATGAGATCAGATTCTGCTCCCCTGATTTATCAGCATGAATACACAGTTGCAGAGCACTCACATTTGCTGCTGAGATGAGGTGTGCGAGTATTGGCCTTAAATATTTCCTCTCTGACTAAAATTCACCCTCTTTGCTTTTTGTTTGCTAGTTAGCAGATTTTAAAACTGAAAGTGCAAAAGAAGTGTTAACTCTCCCACCAGCTAAAATATGTGGTGAAAACATGTAATAGCACAGAGTTCTAACCTCAACATTCCTTGGAAGGGAAGTAGAGAATTCTTTGTAAAAGCTCTTGGCATTTTGTTTCAGCTGATTTTGCAACTTGGCAATATTTCTTCATACTTCATCCAAGGATCACAGCCCACTACTTGGGGATTGTAGTGAAGTATGGGACAATTATTGTTTAGCAGTTCTTTATGTAAAGTATTTCTAAAACTGACGGACTGCCTTTTGCATACACCGCGTAGGAAGGTTTCCACTTGTGGAACCCTTGACAAAGGTGAATCCATTTCAAATTCCCAGACACTGGTTGTACAGGAGTGGGGGAGAAGAGAAACAGCACTTCACATTTCAAGTGCGGTATTGACCTTAATTACAATGCATTCTAAACACATTAACAGCTTTCTCTGTCACTTATACTGGATTACGTCAAACAAATTACTTAAAATTCTAGATTGAACCTATTATTTATGTCTTTGTCCCACGGCCACTATGTATGCTATCTTTTAAGTCTTTTGTTCCTCCTCTTGTATGACTCTTCTATTAACTTCCTTTAGTGATGCTTATGTGATTTTTACTGTTGCATTCAGGTAATCTCACAATGCTTAGCGTTGCCTGCTACAAAAACCATGTCTGCAGACCTTCACACAAAAAGAAAAAGATCAGTTAGGGAGAAGTGTTGTTAAGCCCTTTCACTGCGTCCTACAGGGTCGGAACACAACACCCAACTTCCCTTCTGAAACCTCTCCTTTTTTCTGTCCAAACGCTCCCTCCAGAGAGCCATATCACCATTTAAGTCCATAATTGGCGCTGCTAAACTTGTCATCCAAACCTGTTAACCCCATGCTTTGGCAACTCATCTACTCCTTGCTGATCCAGATGACTATTCCTCTGGGTCGTCCAAACTGTCGTGGGTAGCCTTCTTGATTCTTCCTCTTATCATCCTCAACTTTAACCCTTTCCTGTTGTCTCTGGTACTGATTTCTTGTCCTTTCTTCAAAAACTTTCACAGTCTAGTTCTACCCTAGCAAAAGGCTGATTTTCTACTTCTCTTCCTGCACTTTCACACTGCCGCCCATGTTACCCCAGTAAAACCTTCCTCTTGCAAGTCACTAAATCCACCACTACTGAGTTCCTCCTCAAAAGCACACCCTTCCCTAACGCATCCTGGTAACTCCAACCCAATAACAGAGGGAAGCAGTGAGGCCTATGGACAGAATTTTTACCTGGCTGTTTCTGTTCATTTGCCCCAGATCCAGCCCGTTCTTTGGGCTCACCTATCACACATCCTGTTTCAGCCTGTAACCCTCCATGGATGGGGCTGCCATTTTTCTGATTTATTTGTTTTCTCTCACATGCATATACACACGGGGTGGAATTTAAATCAAACCAAATCAGAAAAAGCTCCTCATTGCCTTAAGTTTGACAACCTTTTTTATAGGCAGCAAAGATATGCTGACAAAGCATTTTTCCAATCTTTACTTTAGAGAAGGGTTGTGAAGAGTTCCACTTGTTTAAAAAATGCAAAAGGGCCCAAAATTTCCATCATCTGCCCCTCCTTCATCTCCATGAATCTGGCCTTACTCCCCACCTAAGACATCTTAGCGAACAGCTCACGCACAGGAGTAAAGGTCTTGCACTGTGGTGTAAGTGAGGAACAGACAGACTTAGTGAGCGGGCGGCAGAGCTGTGGCCCACGACTGTCACTGTCAGTGGAGCAGCAAACATGGTCCTATGCAGCCTTCCTCCTCGTCCACCTCCCCACATTAGACAAGGCTGCATCTGCCCTGGTTCTGTCAAACAGCAATTCTGTAAACCTTCTCTTACTCATGGTCTAAAGTTGATCCTGACAGCAAAACCACAAAGTCAGAGGCTACTATCACCCCAATCTTAAAGCAAAAGAACTGAGCAAGTCATGTTATCTTTCTGTCACAAAGCTGCCAACAGAAAAGGTTTGAACACAAAGACTTGGGTTCAGGCTTTGAACATGGGATGCTCAGTGCTCTCTTCCACACTTGACTTACACAAGAACTAAGGCAGGTAATATTTCTGAAATTGCCAGTTATTTCTTCTCAGGCCTGTAAAAGTTCTACCATGAATAGCTTGCAGTTCTGCACACTATTCAAGCAGAACATGTACCCACAGAAGACTGCAGAGTAAAGCAGACAAATCAGACAGGCCCCTATGCCAACCCCCAGCAAATGCTACAAAACTTTAACCGATTGGATGACCCCCTAGCCTCTCACTCTAACAGGCACTAACTACTAAACCTCTCACCTTTCTCCTCTCTAAAACCTCTGCTCAGTAGGTGCCAAATACACTTTTAAATTCAGAGTGGTTGCTTCTAATCCATAGTTTAAGTATGTTACTTCTATTTCACACCTGTGCCTTAAAACTATTCCCCCCAGCTGTTTGCTCTAATAAATCACAGCTTCCCACTAATCTGACTTCTTTCAAACAATAGGGACATCAACAATTTAATTTCTGTATCAGATCACTGTTCATCAACTTCCTCAGCCAAAAGCAGCATCAAAGACAATTTGCTGGAGCTGTGCAAAACCAGGCAGCTGCCAGTGAGATTATGAAGGGACGAGGGGTCTGGAGCAAGCTTCCTGACCTTGAGCAAGGGACAGAGAGGTGATGGCTGCTGGGTGGGTGAAAAGCTGCAGCTGTTGGGGCTGTGTAACACCAAAGGTGTATCGGTGCTCATTTCCTGAGAGGGTAGAAAAGGTACTTCAAAGTGCTGGCAGCAAGTGTGGGTGCAGTTGAAGTGGCTGCTGAGTGGTCCCACAAGGACTGGCTGAGGATAGGCTTTCATGGGGGCCTCTTAGGAAAAAGTAAGGGAGCATGGTCTCAGCATTGGGCTCTTTGCTACTTGATGCTTCAGATATTTTTTCCTAGTGGTAATGAGACTGATTAATACCAGGATTTAAGATAACCCATTTGGGTTTCCCATATCAAGGAATGTAGAGGGTATATTTTAAGGCTTTTTTAGTAAAGATGTGCTTGAGCTATCCTAAATAAAGATTTTAAATTTACTCCACTAGTTACACAGATCTCAACTTTTCATGGGGTTCATTAGACACTGGAAAAAGCAGGACTACATCTGCTGGGTCTTCTCATGTATGACTGTTGGTGCAAGATGTCTCGTTTCTTCTGCTTTTATGTGTACAACCTGCCTGTTTTAACACATTTACTTCAAGACGGAGGTTCATGTCTCAAGCTTTCTGTGCATAGCCTAAGGCTCTGGTAAAATGTAAGGGTCTTTTCATAAAGCAGAATGAGACCCAGCTGCAAAGTTTCGAATTTCAGCCCCTCTCCAAACTTGGAGTTTGGACTGGAGTTCACAGTTCCTAAACGAGGCTTTCCTATTTGGGTGCCGTAAATTAACAGCTGGTCTGTTCTTTGGGACAGCTCTTTTTTGTTGTCAGCAGCTCTGATATTAGATGCCAATTTAAGATCTTTGGGCTTCAAAACAGTGACCTTGTCCTTCACTTAGCTATTGAAGAGTGAAGGATTGACATAGATGAAGTAAAGGAATTGAAATACATTGCTAACAAGTGACCTCTATTTGTGTTGGGAGACAGCTCCAGTGAGCAAGATGTAGACTCTTTATCAGCTTCCTGTGCTTGAAAGAAATATGCATTTTAGAGAAGAAGGGGGTGAATTTCAAATTTATTATTCTTCAGTTTTACCTTCCTTTGACAAATAGTCATTCCTGACTGACGGGCCTTGCAGACTTCAGGAAAAGAAAGTACCTAGTACTGTTCTCGGTAATAGTACCTACTAACAATATATAACAACTCTGTGTAATTAAAGTTGAGATTTGTTCTTTATTTTTAAATTTGGCTTTATTCTGCTAAGAAGAGAGCAATGCAAGGAATCCATACTGTCAGCTGAGAGCCTCCACAACTCATCCATCATGCTGTGCTAGCCAACACAAAATGAGTTACTCAACATCCTGTTTGCAGCATACAAGCAAGTAGAAGTAAAAAAAAAAAAGTAACACCTTACTTACAAAAAATGGGTAAATGGCACTAAAGCCTTAAACAAATGTTTGTTTGTATAAAGAACATCCACTGAATTGTCTTTTGCATTTTTTTTAGACACTGCACTCTCCAATTACCTCAGAACAGCTGAATGCATGAAGTTTTAAGCAAATGTTAGGCAAAACACGTGTTGCAAATACTAAGCAGTACCTTCCTTGCAAAGTTGTTTGTGAGCACTGCACTCAAATAGTTCATGCTTTTAAATCAGAGCAGACAAAAAAGGCACCCCAACCCACAACCGAAACAAAAAGCCCATGCGCACCTAGGAACCAACTGGTTTCAAGTACATTACTGAATTCTACACATCAGATGACTCCTAAACAAGATACTGACTGATCATATTCATTGGAAAATCTTTTCAAATGATAAAGACACTGATGATGGTTGCAAACTATTAATAGATGATTTGACAAGAAGCTGACTTTTAATTTCCTGAGTTTGTGAATCACTACAACAAATAAATTTTTGGTCTGTGATCACAGAAAGATCTTCAGCAAGAAGATTCAATATATTGCCCACTGTAAGCATTTGAATAAAGCCCAGAGAATGGATCAACACCTGACTGTACAGATTATTTTTGACCTTCTGCCCACTAGATGGTGTCCAGTTACATGAGCTGTAACCGCACGTGCATTAATCAAAAAACAACATTCAGAATTGCTGAATGCTCGCTCTTACAGCTCTTGCTGATATTTTGGGTAAGCTATTTTCCAGGGAGATTTGGGTTTTCAAGTCTTACTTTTGATCTCTGTATGATCTTTTAAACAGGGAACGATGAAGTCTTTGATGGGGATTCTTGCATAAACAGAAGCAATGAACTACAGAGCACCTAACTGCAAGCAAGGAAACGTGAGCCAAGGTTGAAGTAATGCAAAATATCTTTTCTAAAAGTAGGGGGGAAATGGAAAGGGGAAATGCAAAGTGGAGTCCAGAGAGAAACACCACCACCACTGTCCAACCAAGCAAGCAACAAAGATTATAAAAGCCAGTCTGAAAAAAATTAAACCCTTCCTGTGTGTTGTGGAGCTTGGTATGCAGTCTTTTATCTCTCATTTGAGAGCTACTATAGAGCCATGCTATTGTGAGGAAAACTGGAAAAAAAGAAAGGCTACAAGAGCACTGAAGAAATGTGGGATCCAGACACGAATGTGTACTAGAAAAGAGCATTTTCTCCTTCGCCTTTACTTCTCTTTTACCCGTATAATTAAACACAAGGACAAATGGAAAACTCAGTTACCGCAAGGCTTCACTCTGTTCCCCGCTCTGCTAATAAATAAGGCACCAGGGGGCCTCAGTCATTCATTAGCAAGAAAACCAGGGCACATTAACTCTACTTGCTGAATTAATACACTTCAAAGTCTTCATTTAGCACGAGTAAAAACAATGTCTGCAAGGAAAAAGAGGAAAGGGCAATGGAAAAGGAGCATTAAAGCTCACCTATGCGGAAATTTGCAGTAAAATGTCTAGAAAAATGTGACTCAATCTCAATTTTACTGTTTGCATGGCAAGTCTCCGAAAGCATGGTTTCATGGTGGGAAAATGACAAAACACCCTTACTTACCAGTGTCACAAAGGGGAAAGGAGTGACTTAAAACTGAATAAAAAAAGAATTCGTTTGAGACCTTTTGATCAGCCCTAGTGATAGATAATGAGAGGTGTTTAGAGCTATCTATACTGCGAAGGAAGCCCAAGTCAGAGATGAAACTCATAACTTCAAGGTTGTTTAGCTGTAATTTAAGAGAGTTCCCTCTTTCAGGTTTTCCTCAGAGTGATACCTACACATACAAACTCAAATTAGACTCTTATTCTGTCAGAGTATTACAAATCAGTGCGTCCATCACAAGTAGACTTCTCTGATGTTAGTCAGGTTATATGTCATCTTTCTCCTGCAGACATTGGGCTTATAACTGCTAGCATACTCTAAACCATTCAACAGCTGCCTGACAGATTAATTCAAAGGAACTCACATTTTCTACCACATTACCTTGATTTTACTTTTTTTTTTTTTTCTATCAAACACAGGAATTACAGCCATGTGAGTTGCTGTAAGGGGACTGCACAGCAAAGTAACACAGCTGTGGGATCCAGACAATTACAAGGAGCCTAAAAAAACCCTCCTCTGATGCCTAATCTATTTTCCTTTTCAGGCAGCTGCAGCTGGATGCATCTTGGAGCTCCAGGCAGCACACCGATCCGCGATATGAAGAACAAAAGATTGTTCTCTTGCACAACTCTGGGAAGCCTCTCAAACCATGAAAATGGACAAGCACCCAAGGAAACAGTACCTGAAGCCTCTCCCTTTAGAATTAGTAATTTACCTAGCTATCTGAAACACTGGATCAGAAATTACTGTAACTTAAGTGATATCAGGCAATTTTGCATTAAGAAAATGATACCTGATCCATATATGACTCTGGCTAACTCGAGGATGATAAACTGTGTAGTTAGGTGGCTATTTAACTTAATGACACTAATGCAGTATATTTAAAGGTTAAGACATCATTTGTGTTATGCAACTTGATGATATACCTTGACATCAAGGATTAAATTCTGTGACTTGCCTGAAGGCATATTGTACTCAGCTGTATTTCGCAGCTGAATGTTTTGATATCCTGTGACTAGACTGATTGTGTTTTAAACATCTCATGAGACCAATGGCGACTCAGTGGAACAAATGCAGAATCTGAAATACCGACAGATACAGAAAATAAGATATCTCATTTCTGACATAGCCTTCTGTGACACATGACTATTTCCACATTCTCCAAACCATTATTATATTTCAGATTGCTATTGCTAGAATAATTATTTTGTTTATATTCTAGCCATATTGCTAGAATAATTATTTTGTTTGTATTATGCCTTGTTAGTATTTGAAGTGACAGAATCTTTAAATGTGTTTCACAAGGCTCCCTTTCCTGTGACAGCACCAATCCTGACTTCACTTTAACGTAATATAAATTGGTTAGATGAAGGTCCTTCTTGCCCTACCGATCTTTTGAGAAAATGCTTAGCCCACCCCCCTGCCATTTGCAGCATGCATATCTTTGCAGAAAAGTCTGAGGGCTGCGCTCCTGAACTTCACGGTTTAAGACTACCTGACAGGTAGCAGAGCTGCTGACCTGATTCCTATGTTAACAATCTTGCTTTTAACCACCTAAAGTTTCAAAATTTTCACATCCCGCTAGTGAGCTTGAAGCTGCTGATATCACTTGATACCAAGTATTTATAAGCAGACAGTAATTTGGCACAGAACATCCCTTGAGACTGAAGGACACCAGTAGCCATCATTGCTCAGTGAATCACATGAAAGGAATGAGGAGCAGACCCAGAAGGGGTCTTACTCGTCATAGATATGGCATTGAGACCCTCACATCCCCTTCTGCACACTCAGTCACTGCAAGGTCCAAATTTCAGCTGGTGCATACCCAACTCTATAGCTTGACCCTGCCCAATGCCTAGGCCGCATCAGAACTTTTGATGAGACATTTCTTTGCCTGTCTCACACCACCCTTCCCAGTGAAGCTCTCTCCAAGCACTGTGCCCTTCCATACCCAAAAGCCTTTCAGCTGCATTTTGGCAGTAAGAAGCCTCCCGTATTCACTCCAGTCCTTCTAAAATTGCAGTATGGTGGATTAATCCACCTCACACATGGAGAACAAATACAGCTCTCATATTTTCCAGGACTTCCATCAGCCCCAGAGCTTTCAGTGGAGAGGGGTAGTGGTGCAGCCCCTGGCTGTTAGCTCTAAGAACTGAAAACAGGACCAAAAAATGGATAAATACCTATTTTGTGTGCTGGAGTAGGGCTCCTATAAAACAGAAATGCAAAGAGCCATGAAGATTAACATGCTTTCAGAACGACCGGGAGGAAAACCAACACCAACTCCCCAACACCCACTGCCCCAAAGGTAAGCTTAGTGTACGAAACCAAACAGTCTCTATAGACAGTTCTTCTTAAGAACTGCATTCACTATTGTGCACCCCGAGCATTAAAGTCAAAGCCCTGGTCAGGTAGCAAGACAACTACATTCATCTACTCAGGACTCATAAGACCACGTCTGGAGTACATCTGTGTCATTTGGGGCCCTCAGGGGCCCTCAGGCCCACGAACTGGAAAAGATCCACTGAAGACCACTAAGGTGGTTAGAGGGCTGGAGTACATGGCATACGAGGAACAGGTGAAGCAACTGCTCTCTTACGCTACCTGGAGAAAGGACCTAGAGCCAAACACTTTGCATAGGTGCACAGGGAAAGGACTAGAAGCAATGGTCACTAGTTGCACCAAAGCAAATTCCCATTGGACTTGAGGACTTCAACACCAAAGTGGTTCGGTACTGAGATGTTGTCCAGGGAGGCTGTGGCATCTCCACCTTTAGAGATTTCATAAGTTGACTGGACAAGGTCCTGAGCAATCTGCTCTTACATGGAAGTTGTCCCAGCTCTGAGCAGGGCATTGGACTTGACACACTCCAGAGGTTCCCTCCAATCTAAATTTCTGTATGAATTTTCTAAGAAGGCATATAGTCAACATAAATTTGGGGAAAAAATAGTATCGCGTGTTGGTCTTTTTATTTGCCTTTTGGAGTCAAGATTATTAGGGGTCATGTGTATGAGAGCTGAGGCTTTAGGAGAAAACATTCTTCACAAACTCTTATTGGGTGTTGCTTAACCATTGTACATTTGTTGCTCATTAAAACAATGTCTTAAGGAGTTTTTTGTATAAGAACTTGCTCATCCTCCCTTTGTGATTCTTCATTCAAGTAAAAATCAAGCTGAAAATGACAAAAAATTAAAATTGCATAATTGCAGGAGCATAAATTTGTCACAGCACTGGAGAACAAAAGTGAAGCTAAATTTTCTTGCTCCACTAGTAATAAAATACTGTATCAGAACAAATGTATAATATCCAGAGGTTTTCAGACCCTAATCTCATTTCTCACAGGCAGCCAATCTAGCAGACAAACTAAGAAATGATCAGACAAATACGAGTACTGCCAACTTGTACTTCAAAAGTTTGGATTCCAGGGAACACCCAGTGAGGACTGAGCTTTCACAGGGAGCACATAAATCTGTGGCAGCACCTCCCCCGAGAGAAACAATTTCCTCCTCTCTGTCTTAATCAATGGCTAACATTAAAAACTTCTTTACTGGCAAAGTCCAGACTCTCAAGTTCGTAAAATTAATCAGGAAAATCTACCAGATAAGAGGAGTGTAAGACAGACAGCTAGGGTAAAGCACATGAAGACCACAGCCATCTGTCATTGCTGAAAGTTGCTCCTGCCATGACAGAGCATGGACATGTCTATCTGGAGAAGATCCATCATGACAATTTTTTTTGGCCCAGGACCAAATACATTTTATTTAATTGATACGGAGGCCATATCAAACTTCATACTCTGCCTTATTAGTTGGGTGTAACACAGTACAGGATCTAGCAGACATGCCAGGATTTAGGCTGAAACAACCATGAAGCAAACCCCATTGGTTCTGCAGGTTAAGGTCAGCTAAAAACGTTAGTGTGGCATGTCAGCGTGACAACTGAGTTACAAGGCATATAAGCACAGAAACCGATTGCAGCACATCAGTCTTTTACCGTTTTGAAGAAATCAGTGTCATGGTTGCACTGCCACTTGGGAGCCAAGAGCCTAGAAGGATATTCTGCCTGGAAGAGAATGAAATCAGCTGTGTGGTTTGCCATTTCCCCCTATGTGTATGTTTGAAAGACCAACAGGCCGCTAAGATAAATGATTAATTACAGTACAATCACTTAAAAATACATGAGATACATCTGCTCAAAGGTTAATAACCAATAAGACAGTCTGTAATACAATGCAAAGGAAAAAAATCTCATGCTTACAAATGCATCATCAGGGACCTTTGGATTCAAGCTGCTGGATAGGTTTAGCAGCTTGTTAGCAGACTAGTGCTTTGTCGCTGTTTATTATTAAAGAGACCCCTGTGACATGCTTGGTGTACAGTTAATGTGCACAGCAAGTCATAGCTAGAGGATCTAGTCTTGGAAGAGGTGGTGCAGCTGGGGATTAGAAATAATTTTGGGAGTACTAACTTGGGAGAGCAGCTGCGCCATGAAATGCCAGCAGTGGCTCACCAGGGTATTTGGGGCTGCCTCAGGAATGAGGGGGGTCATGCTTGGCAGCGTGCCCTCCCTCAGGTAGGAAGCTGGACGGACTGCACTATTACTCTCTTCTGGCTTATCTGCTTAGGTTTCTTATCTGCATAAAGCAGGGAAGAGAGGTGGGACGAACAAAACCTCGTGCTCTTGGGCTTTGTCCTCAAAGAGAATTGGATCTGGGATCCCACAGTTTATCCCAGTGCCTGAAGAGAGTGCTGTGGTCAGTCGGATATTCTGGTTCTAGTGGGAAAGGAAGAGACTGGAAAGGTTTCCAAAATCCACTATAACTCAGCAACTCTGCATCTCAGTCTCCCTCACCCTATCGCCAGCAGCGTACTGCTGAACTACCTGAAGACCACAAAAGCACAGCACAGCCACCATCGTGCGAACTGCTCCCCCCACCTCCGAAACTTCACACACATCTGCATCCACTCCCATAAAATCTTCCTCTTCAGTCCTCTTCCACCACATTTCCCTTCTCCATAACCCTACATTCAGCTCCTGGAAAGATTTCCACTGTCATCCCCAATGCTGCTGTGCAAGTTACTGGGTTGCCACTTGGCATGCCCCACCAACATCTCTCTGTACAGCAGGCCATTTTCCTCATGTTGAAGTTCCTGCACTACGCAGCTCCTCTGTGTGCTTCCTGCGTGTTCTAGACACCCCATGGAGCAGGAAACACCGTCTACCCAGAGCAAGCAACCAGCAAGCAACCACCATAAGCTGAATGAAGAAGCCAAAGAAGCCAAAGGCTGAAATACACCATCATGGCTACTTGTGGGAATGGCAGTCTGTCCCCATTCATCAACTCCAGAATCCTTCTGGAATAAAATAGAAGAGCATTAAGTTACTGCAGCCCCATCTGCTTTACCACAAAGCAGCAGGGAAGCCCACTCACTGCATTCCACTGGCCACTGAGCCTTTTGTTAGTCAAGCAAAGCTCCAGAGTCATCAATATGTACATTTGTAGGATGCAATATACTGACCTTTCACTTATTTTATTGATATGCTGTCCTAAACTTATTTGTAAAATAAAGAACAGACTTCAAGTGGAGTAGAATTTAAACAAAGGAGGTGATTCAATCACCTAATGAACAAACTTCTGCCAGATTCCCAGCTGGGGACTCAGGTTCTGGAGGTAATATTTAGTTCGTACAGACAGGCCAAGCAGGGGGCTTCTCACAACTGTATTCTCTATAGCCATATGTGTTTCACATCCTGCTTTTTCCCCCCCCCCAGCAAAATCTCCAAGCAATACACTATGAAATGCTACACAAAAAACAGTCTGCATTTAACCATAGGTTAAACTGATGCGTTGTGACACTGCCATTGAGGGGCCATTATCCTCTAGTAATCATGTCATTCTTAATTATATGCCTGCAAGTTAAAAATCTAATATGTTGTGACAAAACTGTGCAATTGGAGAACTGCAGAGTAAGCAGTTTGCCAACTTGGAACAACACTGGACAGGACACTGGGTTTCAGAAAGCCACACTGGATTTTCACTATGAGGAGAGAGTTCTTTACAGGTTAAAAAGTGAGTAAAGTTGGGGTTTTCAAACACTCTTCAGATGGAAAGGTGTCTGAACCACCCCATTAAGTCATCAGGAAGCCAATACTACTTTCAGTAGATTTCACTTTTTTTGCAGCTTATTACATCATTGATAAATATCACTAATGGTTTTACTGTTAAATATTTTTGTGTGTGCTGGAAGATCCGAATAGAAGCATTTAAGAAAACATTTAACTTACCTCTGGAATAAATCTAAGAAGTATTTTGTCTTTTGTTTAACCATTGAAGCAATTTTTCTCCTTTCCTAGAAAACTTGGGAACCTACTATTTTTTGTAGCAAAAAAGGTGAACTGTAGTTACACTGAAATCTTTTCTTCAACCAGAGACTGACATGATTATCAGTCCTAGCCTATTAAATAATAAAAAAATCATTTTAATAATGAAATAAAACACATCCCACTTTCCACTACCTTTTTAACCCAAAACACAATGTAAAAATATATCTGAAATTTACTTGCTCCTGAGCAAGGCTACAACAGTCAGACACTAATAAGCAACAGTCAGGGAAAGGACAGGGTAGATGAATTAGACCCAGGCCAGCATGAGAAAACCCTGTGTTATAAAAAGATGCCATTGACTCTCTAGGGTTAGAACAAGGAATCAGAAAACTCACATTTTTATCATTTAAAATACTTGTGAACATTTAACTGAAAAAATATGATAGGCACAGGACAGATATCCTGGAACGGCTAATGCCAAATCTCAAAGGATGAGATTCCTGCCCAGACTGTGATTAAAATAAGGAACTCAACACCACAGATCATTTTAGAAGCCAAAGATTTAGCATGACTCAGTGAGAAAGCAAACGTGTAGGAATAAAGAACTCCACAGCGTCAGGGCCCGGAGCATGCTCCAACCACTAGCAGCTTAGCTGGCTGTTCAAGGCCGTCCGGTTGACAGAAGGTATGAAGAAAACTTGAAGGAACTTCAGCAGCGGCTCATCCACAAACAGCTGTGTTGGGAAGCCTCAGCAAGGGCAACCCTCTTTCCATTCAAGGCTGCTTTAAAGCTGAGGCTCTCACCTGAGCTGTACCACAGCCATGCACCCCATTGATCCAGGTCCTGGCCAACTTCCCAGCTTGACTGCAGGCCTGCCTCACCACCATGGACTTGCCTGTCAATCACTGATCCTGGTCACTGTGTCCAGACCTGATTATGATCCTGACTCGATTTCCCAGCTTGACTTCAGACCTACCCTCTCACTACAGATTTGCTTGGTGGTCTGGCCTCTGGGCTGAACCCCACTACCCTCATCGGCACTGTCTGCCTCACTTGGGGTATGATGGGACTGGTCCCTTGCTGGTGAAGCCACTGCTTCTGCTGGCCTCCTTTCCCTGAGGGAACAGCTTTGCCCTTGCTGCACCCTGACATAGAGCTACAACAGCTGAAGCTAGAAACAAGTATTTGCTGAGAAACAAAACCTGATGTTTGAGGCTCACTGTCCTCATTTTTAGGGACTGGAATGCTGAAGGTTGCTTCAAAGTTGTGCAAACTGCCACATCTACACTGCTGACACAGACCTGCTGAAGCTTCCCCTAATCTAGTGCTAGCTACTGTCAGATGTGATGCCAGAGTTAACAGAGAGTCACTCAGTCTATAAACTCAGTCCACAGTAATACTGTTTCTCTCTTTGCCCTACAGACTATATAGGAGCTCATGCATTAACATTAGAAGTTCTGCTGAGGTGTATTTTCCTTGACATCTTTGTCATTGCTTAGCACAGAATTAGCTGACCGGAGTCTAATAAATTAGCAATTCCCATAATGCACAAAGAGGAATATTGTGTTGGTCCAAATACAAAGCAGGCAATCATCAATTTTAAAGGATCAGAATAAAAAAAACAAAGCATACAGTAAAGAACGAGTTAAAGGCCCAATTCCTTCCACGTGTAGTCACCAGCATGGATCAACACCAATCTCCTCCCGTAACTCCACACACCACCCTTTAGATCCCAGTAGCTCTCCTTCCTGCCCCACTATCCACCTTTCCAATGGGTCACTTGACAGGCACACTGTTCTCCAGCTGCCCATCTACACAGTACTACAGAGCCCTTTGCCATCCCTCCTGTGGCACTGACATGCTGTAGCTGTAAAAGTTGAGTCTAAATCTCAGCATCACCACCTTCAACAGGCCACACTTCACTTCACCTGCAACTTGCCCCACAGCCACAGCACACCTGCAGCCGCACAGACAGCCTCTGTGTGCTGTGGCACCAGGCAGCAAAGAACCCTGTCACCTAGAGACTTGGCACCAGGGCATCTTCAAGCAGAGCGATAAATTCTGCCCCACATTTAATCTAGTTCTTGCTCTGTATTTCCACTAACACAGAAGTCTGAAGTATGGTATAACTGAATTATGCTTACTTGACAACGTTAAACAAGAGTTAACAACCAGTAAAAAGCCTGTGTCAAAACAGAGGAGGCTGTATGTTCTTTAACTGCCCTCCCGTATTTGTTCTAAATAAAAGTATCTTACTGGTTTCAAAATACAAAAGCCCTAACAGCAGTTTTTCCCCATAGTGTTGCGTCTTAGAAGAGAGGTATCATCACTAGACATGAGAGTTAGCGAAAACCCAGAACTCAACAGGAGAAGAGATGTGAGACACCACATATCACTTCCTTCTGCAGGCATGAATTTTTTTTTATAGAAAATAAAAACCAAAAAATTTTATTGACTGTACTGTAGATACCTGTACAGAGTGTAAACTTTAATATTTCACCAGATACGTGAATAATTCTGGAGAAAGAGTTATCAAGCACCTTCATTTCAACACATTTTTTATATTTACAGTAAGACATACCTGATTAAGTGTATGAATAAAATGAATTAAAAATTATAAAAAGTTATTTTTAAAAAATCTTTTAAATGTTTATATGGTTTGTTATTTTATGATAAATATACAGTTAAAGAAGAATATGTCAGTAAAAACTCAGAATTGGCTCTGTTTAAAACTGTTACTGTAGTGTCTGAAGAGGGAGTGAGGAAATGGGGATGTTAGCTTACTGCTGTGATCATGACATTGTGAAATGTGTCCTGGCAGAAGGCTCACAAATCCTGTTTTTTTTCTGCTGCTGCAGGTTGGCTTGTGGGTAAGCTTCCTTCCCAACACACAGTGCGGAAGCCAAACTTCACTCTCAGATTTGTACTGCTAATTTGACATAAGAATATGCATTTTGATTTTCCCTCCCCACTCCAAACTTACTGCTTTGATTTTCAGCACACCTTTTTGCTGTTACTGAACATTGGCACACAAATGGGGCATCACCATCTTTTTTCTTTTAAGCACCAAGACACAGGTGACCTTTCTGGAAATCAGATTTTTAACTGCCATGGTTTCTCATGGTCTAAGAAAAGGCATGGCATGGTTTGCTAAAGAAGAAAGATGGCTAGGATAGGATTCAAAGACCACTTTCAGACTTACAGAATCAAACACAGAAATATTATTTTAAAAGCTCTCAGGAAGCAAATGTGACCGTGTATCTCTAAAACCAAACACCTCTAAATGAATCAACATCCATTCTTTGATGAACTATCAGCAACTGAGATCCATATCCAAAGTTTGTTTAGTGGATTTCAGAAAACTACTCGGGAATCCACCTCAGACAGAGGAAAAATAAATCTCTTAAAATCCAACAAAAACTTCAGATACATCCACTAAGCAGTGCTGATTATCTATAAAGAATCACATGCTGTGGGAAAGGATCACATGAGCCAAGGTGAAAACTACCCTCATAGCACATGGATAAAGTGTTTCCGTAATACAAGAGTCAAAAGCTGAGATTCAAGTTCTGGAAGTAGAAGGACTGGTAGTGGGAAGGAATGCAGTTAGGCATTAAATCTGTGATATTACTGGCTGTTCCCACCCACATCTATTCATCCTTGGGACCCCCTGGTTGCTTCTCAGCTAGAGATATGGCCCAGCCGCATATATGATGGGCTAAGCTCGCCGCTATGCAGATAACTGCTGCATGCTCTGAGGTACAACCTAGTCTCAGGATTTGGGTCATGCCATCCTGTTTACTCTGTTCGGTATTTGTTACTTTAATTTTGCCAAGAGACACTTCCTCATAGCCCAGCACAGGTGCAACTAAGGCCTCCACATTTACCTTTAAAAGCAAAGAGATAATATTACAAGGAACGAGATGCAGTTGGACCCAACCTGGGCAGCTCTGTCTTGCCTAACTGCTACAAAACAGTCGTTGCCTGCGTATGTGTGTGTGTGTGTGTGTGTGTGTGCGTGTGCGCGCTCGCGTCTGCATATGCGCATTGTGGCTTGCTGTCAGCAGCATGGAGCACTTATCTTTAGGGCCTGATCGTGCTGATAGGGGTGAATTGTTTACAGCACATTTCCAAAAGGTGTCTGCTGCTCTAAAGCTTATTTTAATGCTCAGTTTCTTTCTATACAATCCACTCCAACTGTGTTGTCAGGGCAGCGGCAAGAACGGCCTCCTGGGGTAGCTAAGCAGAGGTGAGTACAACCACCATTATTCACTGTACAGTAGTTATGTCCTGGAAAAGAACAGAGATGTAAAATGTTAAACAAAAACAAAAGCAAAACCACAATAAAATCCAAAACACATCCATAGAAAAGTGCAGATTTCACGACTACACTAGAGAAACAAGCCATAAGGAGATTGAGAGTGAAACAAAACTATGCTTTGGGGAGATGAGAGTCATCATATTCCATGTGTCAGCTTCTGATATTCACCTCAAAGAAAGATCAAGATATTGGGACAGAGCAGGAGAGGCAACATGAAAAAACTGGGCTGCTCCCAGATTACCCGTCATGAATTGGCCAGGTGGTCACAGACATTAGGATAAAGAGACAAGGAGTGAGGAAATACAGGAAGTGCAACACGTGAGGACAAAGTCCAAAATGCTACAGGACATCATCCCTGGATACCACCCACTACAAAACCATGGAGGAATGACCCATGAAAACAAAAAAATCAGGTGGGTGGGGAGGAGCATGTTAATGTTGAAGGGTAAAATGAAAGAGAATACAGCGCCCGAAGCAGTGGATCTGAGGGGAAAGGCATCCCTCTGAGAAACATGCTTGAAACAGACATATGATGAGAAAGAAATGATACCAAGGTTCTGAATATTATAAACATAAGTATTTGCTCAGAGCACACAATGTTGTTTTGTTTTACACTGCCTACCATAATGGAACTGTGAATTAATTAGCAATAACAACATAACTGAATTCTTAATTATGACATTTATATTCATTTTTTAAGCTCTGAACCAAGCTTTCAATTAAACTAAATTATATTTTTTACTATATATATATATTGAATAATTTCAAGATAAACTATCTCATAGGTTTTTAAGCCTAAAGTAAAACCACTACAACTCCTATAATTCCAGACACGTTGTAATAATAAAAAGTGAACTCTTTTCCTAACTGTGATTTGCTAAGAACAACATAACTGAACAGTGATACTGCTTTCCAAAGAACAAATTGTTATTTCAAGGGTATCAACTTCCTCTCTTCTAAGCTTCACAAGGAGCTTTTCAATAACGTATCTGAAAAATTTAACATTCACTGGAGCCCACCCACTCTACCACATGCTGTTTTCCGAACATTCCCTTTTTAAAAACACTAGAACTCATTAAGGACATCTAGAACACCAGGATATTTCCGTAGTTTAAACTTAAAAATAAGTAAGGCCCTAGCCATGAATATAGCATTCAATTTAGACGATGACAACATAGCAGCTTTTGCCATGTCAGATCCTCATCTTGATCATACACTTGTCCTTTCATAGAGGATAGAGCAGGCCCCTTCTTCCCTCCTTACTCTGGTTTCATATGGCAACCACAACTGCTTTTATGAAAAAAAATGTAGGTGGCTTTTAATTTCTCAGTAAATTGAAATCTAAGCAATAACCAGTTCTTCACTAACTACCTAGATCTGTTGGCAGCCTGTCAATGGGAGCTGCTACTAAATTCATTTATATGCTAAGGTGTTGCACAGCTGTAAAAACTTGAGGATCATCTGGATTACCTCCTGGGCACTGAGCAAAGGCTGTAGTGATTCCATAGAGACGGGAGCGCTTGTGAGGCTGGAAGTTATCCTTTTCTATTGAAATTGTGCGATCCACTGCTACAACAGCATCCCTATCGTATGCAGAAGAGAACATACAGAAGTGAGAGGAAGGTGGGAGTACAGGGGAAAACAAAACAAACAAAAAAAAGGGAAGAAATCTGAAGTTGCTTCTTTTTTACAATTAGGAAGCAATGCCAGAAGCAAAATCCTCCAAGACCTCATCTTTCCTGGGCAACTCAAATGTGTCATAACCCTCATTCTAGGCAGCTAAGAAATGTAGCAGGGATCCACCTTACTAATTTTGAAGGTACTTCCAACACAGGACAATGTCCCTCTACACAAACACATCTGTTAGTAGTTTTGACACATTCTCCATATTCTGCCCCTTTGACATTTTCTGTGGTATAGCTGACATTGCAGCTATTATGCATAATGATTATGGACGATGTTATATTGCAGGTGGAGCCTGATATCCGGAAGGAATACAGCTAGTTATAAGTGATCTTTTCTTCCTAAAAATAAAAGGGCAGTCAACTAACAGACCTGTAACACACTGTTTCCCATTTACAGAAGCCTATTTTAGAATAGCATTTCCCAGCTGTTAGGTTCTAGCTTGGAAATCCTTACACACATTAATAGCTCTTCCTGCTGCAATTGATGGAGATATTTGTGTAAGAATTTGCAGATAGAGCCCATACAACCATTTGCCTCAAGGAAAAACAAATATTTAAAAATGCATGGACTGGATTTTTTTCTGGAAAGTATAATAAACTCTGAAGTCTTGATCATACGTCAATGTTTTAGATCATTTGCAACAAAGAAAGTGTCATCAAGACAGTAAATGTTTTTTTTCTTATTTCCGATTGAACATTCAGATAACATAGGGCATAGAAAGCCTCGAGTGACTAATTTCTGCTCTTTTCAATGCAGCAAGTACAGCCATAAGGGAAACATGTTAGCTCCCACTCCTTTCACAAAAAATGTTCAGTGTTAAAAGCATTTTCTTAGAGGACAAATCACTATGCTGAAAACGAAAACTCAGTTAACTGGCAACATCAATAGGTCAGCCATACAGATCCACTCCGCCCTGCATCAGCTATTGCCAGAAAAGCAGAAAGACAGGAATGTGTGAGAGGTCAGACATGAGAAATGCAGTATATACTTCAGTTCCTACCAGGGAGAAGAACAGATTAAAGCACTCCATAATTTCTTTAGCAGACAACATACCTTCTCCAGTCTGTGTAGTATAAATTCTTCCCATAGCTTGTAACACTAAAAGGATACTGAATTCCTTCAACAATCTTTCGTCGACCAAGCTGATTAGGGTTCATGCATTCCAGCCTCTTGGTACCTGGGTGTAGTGAAACAATTAAGCCTTTGAACCAGAGCAACAGAGCTCTCATGAGGGATGAGGGACAAGCGTAAGCATGCAAGCATGAACAGAGTAAAACTTCCTGGAAGTCTTTCAGTATGCTGCTTAGCCAAAGCTCTCCCTATGCCAAAGATTGGATAGGAAAGTACTTTTGTGCTAATGCTAATCAGCACACCACCTGACTCACAGGAACACAGATGTCCAGTGCAGCCATGGCCACTGCTCACAAGCTGAGACTCCTTGTACAGATACCAGCATCCTCAGGCTGGGGTGGAAGCTGACAGAAGGTCTCCTCCATTCTGGAGGGATACTTCAACCACTCTCCAGTTCCACCTCCTCTGGAAAGCATTTTTGCAAGGTTAGTTTGGCAACCGTGTTCCCAAAATGCTTGCTGGGTTGGGCCATGAAGGCAAGACTACAGGAAGAACATCTAACTTGTAGATGCAAATAGGGTGTAAAAAGGTCTAGCTGTAAAGCTACTACACACATCAGGAACACTGCTAGTGAATGTAAACACCTGTAGGTTTCTCTTAAGTAGTGGGTTCCATAATTAGGGAGAAAGGAAAAAGAGACAAATATGAGAACAAGAGAGGAAGGAGATATATTTGCAGGCTGGAGAAAGTGCCTTACAGTGAAAAAGAGAGCTCAATCTTTTCAGTTTATCAGAAACTTGAAAGGTGACTTGAAGTGTAAAAGCACCTCCACAGGAGGAGGTCTCTGGCAGAGTCTACAGTGAGAAAGAGAGCAAGATGGGGGTGGGGTGGGGTGGAGTTCAAATGAGAATTAAAAGAACACTTTTTTTTTTTTACTGGTAAGACACTGGCACAAAACTAACAATGGATTGGTGGCAGAACCTCTTGATCTTTAAATCTAGTGTGAATTGCCTTTTCAAGACTTGCTTCAGTCAAATATAAGCCAAACTTTGCCTAAAGAGAGGTTACAGGTCTTAAAACAGCAAAAGGATGATATTCTGTAGGGCCAGATTAGATGAATCGGTGTTTTTTCCTGGTCTTAAACTCACAACTTCTTCTACAAAGGCCTAAGCACTACGTAAAGAGATAGCCACATACAAGACACACAGATATAAACCTGTTGCATTCCAAAGACGTTTCCTGATCAGAATTGAAATCTTTCAGTTTGTGCCACAGTCTCATGTGAATGCTACAGTGGTAGTAACAACAAATAAAGTGAGAGATTATTAAAGCCAAAAAAAAAAAAGGTATGAAGTCTAAGACACAGCCCAAAATGCTATAAACATTAGTTGGCTGTGCACCATTTCAGGATTGGACATACTTATTCTACTACTATTATGAAGATAGATTTTAGCACCTCTTTACCTGCATCTACCCAGCACAGCATTGAGGAATAAGGATCAAATGTCAGCCCATTTGGTAACCCAAGATCATCTTTAACAAGGATTCTTCTGTTTGTGCCATCCATGTATGAGGTTTCAATTTTAGGAGCTTCTCTGTTCCAGTCAGTCCAGTACAAGTTTCTTGAGAGGAAGAAAAAGGCAAGAATTAACATAGTGACTGATCTCAAAAGATTGTTGTAATTAAGGAAAACACTAAGGACACAAAACTAACACGCACACACCCCAAATAATTTAAATAAATAAGAAGGACCACATTGCACTTGGATATAGAAGTAACAAAAGTAAAGAAGTAGCAAATGTTATACTTCCATTAAAAAAACCCCAAAAACCAAAAAGAGCAAGCACACACTTGAGAAGAAATGCTTTCCCTACATTGTTTAGGCTATGTGGAAGATGCCAGGCAAAAAGACCTCTCTTTCAGCAGTTCTGAGGACCATTCAAAATGTATGTTTAGAGTTCTCCTCCCCACCACCCATCGTATCTGCTCAGTCTAAACAGCAGGAGCATTTGGCATACATTTGTGGGACTCATTCAAAATTACATTTTTCTTTTCAATGCACCAAGTAAGCAACATACAGTGGAATCGATCAGAGTAGTTTATAGTCAGGGGAGAACCCCAAAGAGGGCCATTAATTCACTGATGCTTTATTATTAGCGGCCATTTGTTATGGTGGTTTTTTCCTTGGATGCACTTTCTGTGGCTGAGAATTTACATGGCCCCTCAATGCAAGCACCTTTGTTGTTTATTCCTTAACCCACACACAAACACACAACACAAAATCTACTGGGAGACAGAAGTCTGTGCTGCTTGACCTGAACCCAGAGCCCTACTCTGTCAGTGGGGTTCTGTACAGAACAGAGCTCTCTCTTCAGTCTGATTACACTTGTACCTCTCCCCTTCTCTCACACCATGAAGTGCATTTGTTTTTCCTTATTATGCTGTCACTTGATGTACATCCACAAATGTTTTCACCCCGCTATTATGTGACTATTATGTAAAAGTTTATTTTATGTTAAAGGAATGAGAGAAGTCAATACCATTACTTTTTCATTTAGCTTTTTATCACTCGAATTTTCATGGATCACATGCATTCATTTCTTGCTACAAACCTTGTTTGCAAACATCTGGAATGAGGATATATCGTCCAAAAAACTCTCCCTGAGCACATAGTACTTTTGTTCATAAATGAATTCTCAGCTAAGATGCCTATCATATCAATTAAGCAATCATTTAGTAGAGCCTCCCAGCAATTCCAGACTGAAAAGAAAGACTCTGTTTCTGTGCTTCTGAGTATTTTGACTGAAATGTCTCTTCTCAGCAGCGGCCATGCTACAGAAAGTTGCGCCAGGACAACAGCAGGCAAGTTCAGACATTAATGAACAGACATGCGGTACTACCATGGGCTCTGTAGTAGTTTTAATTTTCCCTGTATTTCTTCCAATATTCAGGGGGAAAAAATGTCAACAGATCAAAGACACATAAAAGTATGTATATAGTTCTGGTTTTGCAGGCTGGAACCATAATTTGAAAGCATTTACACTTTCCTACTGACACTTTGCTTGGCTATTTCTGTGACTGCAGCTTACAGCCTCAATTTTTAAAGTATGTAGTTATCTGCATCTTTAAATAGAAGCCTAATAGGACCTTCTCAGGCATCTGAATGACAGAAGTGAAAAAGGTGACAGAAGAGACACCATGGGAGTTTTCAAAGAAGGAACACTGTTGAAAAGAGCTAAAATCCCCAAAGACAAAAAGAAATGTTGTAAATATCTTGGTTGTTCAATGTTTCCTTTAGTTTCCCTTTCACAGATAATTTAGCCTAGCTTGCCAGTATTGTTGGCCTTAAGTAAGGAAGCTTAGATGGTAGAATTGCTAACGAGCATTCTTTATTTGAAGGAAACCTACATATGGTCTTTCCCCCCCCAATAATAATCATTAGAGTAAGAATGCTTTGCCTGTGTTAAATCCTTGGTTAGCTGAGATAGTTGCAATGTAGATAGATAAAAAGGAATTCTTCAGGCCCTGTGTCCCTGGAAAGGGCTAATAAGGAGAAGCTGCACAAGAACCACCTGGGTTTGGATATGCAAGGAGGGTATGAGCAAGACAAAAATGGACTGAGCATGTGTAAAGACAAAGTTCAGTCAGCGATCAGAGTGATGAAGACTACTGACTTCCTCCAACGACCACCAGAGGATCCCTAACGACCACCTAAGGACTTAAGTAGGCATGCGTCAAAGACATTTACATACATTAATGAGTTCCAAGAAATCTCATGTTTATATAAATTAATCTTATGAATATGTATGATTTTGCAACATATAACCTCGGCCATCTTGCTTGTTTGTCGGAGCACTTATGGTGGAGCGATCCCCAGTGCTGCCCAGTGCTGTAATAAAGGATGCCTGCTTAATAGTAACTCCATTGCTATTGAGTTTTATTTCGGGAGCACTCTGAAACTCCGATTCACCTGTTGGGAGATTTGGGTTTTAAAGGGTAGTCTCCACGAATTTTGTTTCGCTGTAGAGGAAGAAGGGCTGTCACGATGGAAATGAAAATATCAAATTGCTTAATCTAGTATTTTAGTCCAGTAATCTTGCAAAAAAAATTTTTTTTAGGTAAACGCAACGCTTGTCATCCTGCAAACAATGTATTGAAAGCAAGGTACAAACACGTATTTGACAAACCCCTCAACAAAGTATCATGGTATTACCTAGCAGGCATTTTAGAAGAAGTTTTATTTCCAGTGTACCACTCAGGACACAAGTAGGTTGTTCCATTTTTGTTTGTTAGTTGTTTTAGGAAAAGATAGTCCTATTATTGTCTACAGACAGCCTAAAACCATGGACACAGAGTATATGCTCATGTTAAATAAATAAATAAATAAATAAAAATATCAAGCTTTGTACATATATCTTGACAACATAGCCATACCCTCTCATAGGATCTGCAACAATTGCTCTGGGGTTCACCAGGCCAGTGTCAAAAAGGATGCGACGCTGGCGCCCATCCAGCCTAGCCACCTCTATTCTATCCAGTTGAGAGTCAGTCCAGAAGATGTTGCGACCTAGATGATCTACAGCTATACCTTCAGGGCTTCCCAAGTCTGCAAGAGAACAGAGGAAAAACATGCCTAGACATGATATTTATTCCCAATACACAATGTCAGCCTCATAAACATTCTCAACTCTTAACTAAGGTTTCTCTCTAAGATCAGAATCTTACTCTACCCTCCTTAGCAGGCCAGGATCTAGAATGGATTTTATAATCCCTAATATCCCCCCTTCTCTGGTACTGGCATACATGGCACCCCTCTGAAAACTGGATTTATGCTGAAGTTAGCCAATGCAATACTTAAAGATAATCAAGCTCCAAAGCACTAGAGATAATTATATTAACTAACTGGTGGAATTTAGATCCAGTTCTTTGTTTTTGCAGAGCAATCCTTTTTGGAACATGTTTTAGTACTGTATGTGCACAGTTTTTCTTGGACAGTTAGTTGTTCCAAAAGCAACAGGAAATAGCAGATAATGACCTTACTGCTTTAGCATTAGCATTTCTAACTCAGATGAAGAATGCAGAATAAATATACAGCACTCCAAGGTTTAATTCAGCCACTGTGAAAAACTGCTTTATACTTTTCAAGGTTCATACATCCATTGAAAAAGAGCAGGCAGGCTGTGTGGGATATAATGAAGCCAAAGACAGGTACAAATCAATTTTAGTGCAATTTCGGTTCCAAAAGAAATAGTAAGAATTGTACGTGGTCACTCCCAAAAGGAGACGAAGTGACCCTTCATACCAGCCAGCTGTTGGAAAAAAAAAAAACCAACCACCTTTCAAATGCAGATCCACATATCGTGCGAATGTCCAAGAACGACAGAACGTAGCCTGTTAAGCCTTCTATTAATCCTCGAGTTTATTTACTGACAGCCATTAAACAAACAGTATGTGACACAAACAACCTTTCTGGAGAAAAGGCATTTGGTCCAGAGCACTGGACGGAGCTGTCTAAAGTTTGCTACTGTGACTTTGCTATGAATAATAGTTGCACAATAGCCTAAACAATCTCTCACATGGGTGGATTACACTCACTGCACTTAACCTGGACACATGACATTTTGGATGTATGTTCATTTCTGAAGAGGCAGAAAACAACAAATAAGATGTATCTCACTGCTTCTGACTCACAGCTCATACATGCGGGGGGGCCAAGAAAGTAAATGTGAATCAGTTATCTCTTCACTCCTCCGTAGAGCACTTGGGCATACTTTAACTTAGTTACACTCACTTCACATTACTACTTGTGTTTCTCCAAGTGCCTCTGCAGAGCTAAACCTGTCATCTGCAAAAAACCACCTCACATATACTTTAGACCCTCAAATGTTCCTACTTCTTTTCTTGCTAATGGCAGAGGCTGCTGAGGGTGGCCTCATTTTGAGGTGATGGTGGCAACAATCCCCAGTCTCTGGGATCAGAAGATCACTGACTAAATGGTGATGGAGGAGCTCCCAGCCTCTTTTAGGAAAGAGAAGAAGGTAGCATGCAAAAGATCTGCTGCCACTGATTCCCAGGAGCCCCTATTCCCTGACTAGTTTCCTTGCTTCAGCTATATGCCAGGAGATTTCAAGGAGCCTAAAGTAAATGTCTTTCCTGTCTGGTTGACAACGAGCCAGAAAAAACCATCCCCCATGGAGGGGTAAGGGAATATGTAGGCTTCATGTATCACCAGTCTTTCCAGAGGCACAAATGCATTCCTGCTATATTGTCACCAGGCCTGAAACAGTCACAGGCTCTGTCCCTGGGGACAGGCTTGTACAAACATGCATGGCTGATATGACTTAAGCACCTACAACAAAGAGGAAAGCTCTCCTTTCTGACCTGCCTCTGCTTTCCTCTGGCACAGCTGCAGAGCTCAGAAAGCCTCCACAGGCTATACAGCTGCAGGGATACATGAGAACTGGATGGGGCTCCACAATAAAACATGTTTTTGCAAAGCAACCCAACTTGGATCACAAGAGCTTTAACAAACAAAAAAAAGTGCATTCCACAAAAATACATGTGAACTGAAGAAACCAGCTGCAGCTCACAGGAGGAAAAAGACAAAGATCAAAACAAAATAAAGAACTCTCATTAGCCTTCTGAGAGGGAGGAATTCTCCTATTTCCTGAAATTTTAAGTTTCAGTTTTGGCCAGCATAGAAGACATCCATTCAAACACTGAATATTCAACCTTATTTTGTTCTGACTCGTTATTGAAGGGCCAGTTAACATACAGAAAACAGAGTGCAACATCGTTCAACATCTCTTCAGGAATGGCATTCATTTCCTATGCAAACAACAGGAGAACAGAAATCATGAGATGTCTTTACACATACAATATTTTTTGTAGCAGATAAAAACCATGAGGTTTCCATGTGACATTGAAGCATCCTGAATTATCGAAAATAATCAAATTTAGTTGAAAGCCTTCATGAATATTTTTAAAATATTTAATATACTGCAAGATTTTTAATGCGTGCACACACACTCTCATATCCATATAAAATTTTTAGCAATAGTAATTTCCCTCACTTTTTAAAGTACAGTATCTGAGAAAACACTTTAATAGTGGAAATCTGAAATCCTTTCCCCACAGAATTTGTAGTTGTACAGGTACACGCTTGCAGTACAGGTTAGAGTCCCTTTCAGCTTAAATATGTTGGGATGAAAAAAGAAGTTGTACAAATATCTCAGCCATCAAGTTGTACAGAAATATGAAGCTCCATAATTGCTGGAATGGTTAAGGATGGCCTTAGGCTCTCCCTTTTCCCTTCCCAGGACAATGGTAGGATCCAAGCCGCCCCCATCTCTCCGCTGCCCCCAAGGGCCTGAACAGAGTCCCAGCAAACTGGCTATTCCGAAGCACAAACTCCAGGTAGAGATACTCAATGCATCCAAATAAAACTAAGGCAAATTTATTGTAGAGTTTTAAAACTGGTTGATCATTTTGCTAAAATAATTTCCTAAATTTTTGTGACAATAGCTGCAAAGGATCCAAAGCAAGCGCAACCTCCTCCAGTATCTTGATTTCACAGGTGTTCTAGGATCCTGAGGACACTAGTATTCAAAAAGTGCCTCCAGCTATTTTTTGTTGTTGTTTTTTTTTAATGCCCCTACATTCACTTTGTTCTCCAAATCTGTCCTTCCCCTTAACCCTTTCTATTTAAAAAAGGTTTTCATATTTTAAATGCATGGGCTTACACTTACCCTTCTAATGAAAATGAACATGGACTGCAGCGAGCAGCAGAGTCTTGGGGGAAAGTATAAGAACAGGACATAAACTGTAAAAGTACTAACCCCACAATACCCTCTAGTCCAATTCTTGAATCCTTGAGCAACTCCAAGGGTGAAAACTGAACAAGGTGTCTTTACTCACTTTTATTTTACAACTTGAGTGGAAGGCATGGAAAGTCACAGCTGAAACAGTTTCTAACCACCTTTCAGCTGTTTGATGCCCAAGCCCAGGAACAGAGAGCAGGAGTTCTCTTATTCAACCTCCATGCTCACCAGTCCTTTCTCAGCAGAGCAGGCAGCTGACAGGCAGAGAACAGGAGAGAAAAGGACTACGCATAATCAAATCTCAGCTAGCTAGGGGATTACCTACCTTGCTTGCTAGAACAAAAATCAAAGAGTGACACCCACAGATGATATTCCAGGTAAACATATAATTGCAATTTTTTAGTCAGCTTTAGTGTTGATTGCGTTCAACACCCATTCAACAGCAAACTGACAATCCATCATCCCCTTTTCAGATCATAAATACATTGAACAACGATGGGTCTACCCCAGCACATGACCTAGGTTTTAGTGATAACCTTCCTTCTTCACATATTTACATCTTGTAACCATTGAATCATTGTA
This sequence comes from Ciconia boyciana, assembly GCF_034638445.1. Taxonomy (NCBI): domain Eukaryota; kingdom Metazoa; phylum Chordata; class Aves; order Ciconiiformes; family Ciconiidae; genus Ciconia; species Ciconia boyciana. Next base: position 85,171,234 of record NC_132936.1, read on the forward strand.
AGCATGAATAACGTCTGTCTACAGTAGTCTGAGCTTAGCCTACCAATGTGTTCCATTCCTCATGGCCAGGGACATGGGATCTTTTCAGGAAGGATGCTGGACCACCCTTTCTGATCAGTATGGTTGACAAGAGGTGATTATAAAAGAGGTGGGCTAGGCAAAGGATGCCAGGCTGGGCACAACATACCACAGCCAATTCTCAACACAGGAAAGTGAGGTCTTGAGTGTGCTTTAAAAATCTGGGATGTCATGACCTGGAGATTTGCCCTGAGAGTACTAGCTGTGCTGCCCCACTGTAGTGGCAGCCCTGAGGATGCCACCACAGGTAGAGAGCAGTAAAGGCCTCAAGCCTACCTCAAGATTCCTCCCCAGAAGTGACAAAGCATCCAAAGGAGGTTTTTTTTCCTTTGTTAAACACAGCAAGAATATAAGCACAGCCTAGGACTGTAATTGGGTACAGAAATTTTCTACCTCTAAACATTTCTGTGAGGAGCTGAGACACTGTCCAAAGCCTAGACTGTGAGGCTCTGAACCCTGCACCCATTAGTGCCTCGAGATACGCTTTAAAACCACCAAAGCAGCTTGGTTCATCTTTCAAATCCCTCAGCCTTCAATTAAACGTCCCCAGTGATGTTCACAAGACACTCAATGGCTAGACAGATATCCTGCAACTGCAAGTAAGGACGGAAACATCTCACTGACATGCTGCTCCCACTTCTGGCCTTAAACTTAGTTTATTTAAAGAGAACTGACTTCTTGCCTATCTTAGCAGTGGAATGGCAGTGAAGGACTATTGCATAGGGAACAGATCTTTTTTCATTTTATGTTATCCAGACTTTTCGGTTGTCATTTATCCAAATAACACCAACTTGTAATGCTACAGCTCAGGCAACACCTGGGAAGTATACATGACTAAATTCAAGTCTCTAATGCCATTCCTATGGAGTAGCAAGAGGAAGAATTTTGTGCTGTTACCTGTTTTGATGATGGTTGTTGGCTCCCCGCCATGCAGGCTAGCCCTGCTGATCGAAGGGCCACTGATGTCTGTCCAATAAACCATCTTGTCTGTGCAATCGTAAGCAACTCCAATAACAACTTTGTCCTGTGGGTCAACAAGCAAATTATATCAGCTTATGCTAAACGACAAGTATTTGCCAGCAGTACTAGCTTATGGATCTAAGTCTCAAGCCTGAAAAAACAAAATTCTTGAGGAAAGGTGGGAAATAGGGAGGATAGGCAGAGAAAATGATTGGGTGGCAGTCATTGTAGAATAGCTTAGAAAAATACTTTCAATTATAAGTCACTTTTAACTAGCAGACACCATTTACAATTATCTTATTTCAAAGAAGCATTGTAGGTATTAGTACTGAACAGTTGGTCTCACTTCTACAACTTCGCCTGCATATCCATTTAAAGAAAGTTCATGTTATTTTACTGTGTTATTCCTCATGTGCTTTTTTCTCTTTCTTTCCCTTCAAGGAGGAATAAGGACTTCTACCAAATCTGACTTGTATTCTGCAAATTCATCAACCCATGCATGATGGCTGCATTTCAGCAGTGCTATCTATGTAGCATCATTTGACTCAAAAAATTTCTAGCAAAGTAAGTTTTTAAAATAAAAAATAGCTTAAACAAATACTCCATAAATCATTCTGCTGGAAAGAATATGCTCAGGGACAAGGAATATATATGTGCAATTTTCCAGGAGAAGAAGATAGGACTAGAGTTTGAGTTTCGAGTTGAAACTCTTTCCTCCAGGCAAATGAAAGAGACTTTCACAGTAAAACAATAATTTCACATGGATTCCCAGGTCTATCACCTTTACTGCCTTTGTAACTTGCAACTTCTTAGAAAGACGGTCCAAACCCATGCATTAAAAACAGATGCACTTATTAACCAGCATACATTAATGCTGTAGATTAAAAAACAATCTGAACACCTGTACACTGCTAAACACTGTCACTTTGCAAATACACAACACCGAGACAACACAAACAGAGACAACACTGTTAGCAGAGACTGAAAGTTTCATTTTAATTGAAAATTTTAATGAAGAGTTGCATCTTATCTCTTGGAAGCTCCTTCCTGAAGATACTTCCAATTAATTAATTTAAGCTAGATGAAGTAAATAATGAGACTAGCTGACAAGGATTCAGAACCATGTCTCTATATCAGCCTAACTACCCCATTTTGCACATAGTATTTTACTTTATTTTTACATTATTGCAGGAGCACTTTAGACAAGAGACAAAAGCTTGATTTCGCCCTTGCATCACAGCACAGTTTGTGGTACTATTTACTGAACTGAATCTGTGTAATTTAGTCAGTATTTGGTCTACTAAATATTCACAGTAATGTAAAAAAGAGGTCAGCATGCCACCTGCTATTGCTATCTATTATAAATACAGTAATACTGCAATGAAAACAGAAATCCCAGGCTTCGGGCAAAACAAATCAATGTGATAAAACTGGAAGTGAGAAGAGTTGGCGTGTGTCACAGGTGATGGAAAAGACAGGTCAGGTTCTCAGCATCAGGGATTCATTTTCAAGGAAAAAAGATTCTCAAGACAATAGTAAGAAGCGTGGGAAAAAGATTTACCACCCACTGGGCCTGCACATGGAGAAGAGAGCAAAAAAGAAGAAGAAAAAAATAATCTATACATAACTGTAGCCAAGAAGTGCAGAGAAGTGACTGAAAAACAGGAAGAGATTAAGACTTAGGAAAAAACGTTGAGGTACTAAGAGAGAAAAAAAGGGCCTCTCCATATACTGCTCTTGTAGGCTTCCTAGACTTTTATACCAGAGTCAGAAAGCCAATGAAAGTGTGAGTGTAGGAGTGTTTATATGATGAGCTGTTGGAGGCATGTGAGATCACAAATATTAGATTTTTGTCTTATGAGCTATTCTTTAAAGGCAAATCATTTTTTTCTATAGCTCAGTTTTAGGCTTTTTGACTAGTCAGGTCAGCCATTTTCAGTGACAAAGGGATGGGATACTGAAATCTTACTCAAGAGTAAAAATTTAGTTTGGAACTTAAATTATCAAGTTACATACACGAACGCTCTCACTCTCATCTTTGTTACAAGTCTTCTAAAACACATGGACTTAGTATAGTAGGTTACTTACTGGAATATGCAAGAGTGCTTTTGCACCATTTTTCTTCATGTTGTTTCCCTCTAGTGGAACATGCTCTATTTTACCACTTTGGGCAAAGAGCAAGTGCGTTCCTGGCGGCAGAGGTACTGTATCTGGTCGAACAGAGGGCCCAATAACAACAGGAGGAGCAGCTGTGCTCAGACCTTGTTAAAAGAGAAGGAAACAGATGGGGAAAAAATGAGCTTGTACAGCATAACAAGGATCCTTATTATTTGCAGAGACACAATTACAGTCAGACTTCTTAGAAGGAAACAGCCCTATAAGCAGACACTAATAACTACAATCACATGCAGAAAACTTCTGAATTTTTCCCTTGGCTGACAGAGAAGGAGCAATTGACATAATAGGTCTTTTCATGTTCAGCTCTGTAATTGCTCTTTCCTTCAAATGTTTAGAAAAGCCCATCTTATTTTGCAGCTGAAGTGAGGAAGCCGTAGGAAGGAACATCATTTCCTGAGGCAACAGTCAGTTACCACACATTCAGATTTGCCACAGCTCCCAGAGGGCAGAAACTATAGGGGCCCCTCACAGTTTCAAGGCAGGGAAGAAGTCAGAAAACCACCTTCTTATTCAGAGGCTCACCACAGTTGTCCAGATCCCCTGGCTGAAGGAAAAGTGTATGCTGGAGTTACCAAAGGACTGCAGCACAAGGCATATTGCCATTGGGACAGCAAAGATCTGCATTGCTCCAAGTCAGTGCTGCATCTCAGGGGCATGACTAAGCCCCACATTTGGGAGACAGTGCACTTGGGTGTAGAGACACCTACAAGAAATGAGTGCTTCAGCCACTTACATGGTGGTTGAACTCCTGGGCCGCTTCTGGTGCCATCAATCTCATTTCCATCCCTATCCACACACCAACAATATCCACTGCTAGAATGGCACTGAGTGGGTAGGTAATTCCCATGCTCATCACACTGGGGAATGAAGTGACTAACTCTTATCTCCCTTGGGAAGAAAGTGCCTCCACTTCCAAGAGCTACTTCTCGTTCACGTTGGCATTTGGTCTTTTCAACTTCTGTGAAAAAAAATACAGACCAGTGAATATTTCTGTTTTAACTAATAACTATATAACTAATAACAGTTAATGTATGCTGACCACTTATAAGCAAGTATTCTTACTGCTGGAAAAACACGGCACCGTTACAAACCTTGAAGGCATATGCCTCCAGTGCACCTTCAGGAACAGTCTGCCCTATGTAAATGTGACACATTTGCCTTAAACTGACGTAATTTTATCTTTCACTCTAGTTTAAAACAGAACCAACAGCCCCTCTGCAGCTTCCTACGTTGAAGGATCATAAACAGAAGCTGGAAAACTGTCTTTCTCCTTGAGGCACATTAGCAAGAACATTCTGTCCAACGTGCAAACCCGATGTCTACTCATTTGGCAATTATCCATGGGCCTTAAAATGTGACTAATTAGCCAGGCCATACAGTGGATAAAGGTTTTTTGTAATGCTGAAAGTTCAGTTTCCCTTCAGAGCCAGGAGAGAAAACCACAACAAGAGGCAGATGCTGAGCTCTCTACAGAACCTAGGAAGTGAAACAACTCATTGCTTTGATGTATATTAGGTTTTCAGAGTTTGGTTATACAGTTTGAGCACTCATTTGATAGTTTTGGACCTAAGAAAGGAATTGCAGGGACAGATTGTCCAGTCCCTGGTAAAGTGCATAAGCAAGGCTATACAGAAAACAGGAATACTATTACGTATGCAGAGAAACATATGATGCATAATGGCTACACCACATGCATATGTATTACTGTAGGGATTAGAGAGGAAAGACTAACTTTTCAGATTATCAAAAGATTCAGGGATTCGGTTCTTTTGGTTTCAATTTAACAAAACAGTCTAGACTAAAATATACATCTTCTTAATATACGTATTGTCTGTCATGCAATAGGGAATGTCATCTAGATCAATATATCCTTCTAGATGACAAACAACATAATGAAATTAAAAGAATACAATAATCTTTTTCCTTCTCTAGACAATGAAATCTGGCTTAGTTTTACCTTACACTTGAGAGCCCTGAAGGGTTCTGTGCATTGGGAGGGAAAGAGCTCTAATTATGGGGGAGTATCTCTTCCTGTCAATGACTTCTACAGACAGTTAGAAATACTTACCACAAACTGTCTGCTGAAGAGGCTTGAACATTACACTTCCATTTACTCCTTCCTTGTTTTTACACTGCCTGGTGGACAGCATTAGCTATGTGTGGCTCAGCCTAGACCCAGCCCAGCCGAGCAAAAAGCTAATCCCACGTGCCCATAGACTACTGTGGTGTAATTCACACAAATACAAAAAAAGAAGGGCAGTTTTTTATTATTATTAAACTAGTTATGCAAGCAAAGACTTTGGACAAGTTTCATGCACCTGGACACAATTAGAGAAATATAAAAGTCTGGAGAACAGCTCACTCTAAACAACTGAAATATTTGGCATCAGCTTTAATGTGGGTGGTAAAGAGCCTTGAATCAACCTACAAAACCAGACCCTGAAGGAAAACCTCCATTATCTATCTCAAATTTTGTGTGCACGTATTCAATACACTATGCAGTATGCAGGTAAAAGAAATGGTGATTCCAGTAAACAGATAGTTTTGCCACACTTTTTTCTTTTTTCAAGCTCTAATTATATGCACCGCTCATGAGAGAAAGCAGGGGGAATACAGGGTATTGGTAAACTGACCCACCCTGCTTTTTTTCATTGCAGAACAAAATCTTCATTGCATTCATGTCATCTTTGAGAGACACTATTAGCTCTTCCTCAGTGGCATATAAAAACAAATGTAGAAACTGGTTGTTTTTCCTTCCCATCTGAAATTCCCAGAATTACAGAATATCCAACAGCTTACAATTTTTTAAATCAATAGACTAGATCAGCTTTATGAAAATGAGTTAGCAAATATGAATTATACAAAGGAGTGTGTATACACTCTCAGATAGGACCCAGCTGTTATATATAAAATATATTAGTATTATTAGTAACTTGTAATACCAATGTCTGTTCTAATTTCAAGTCAATGTTCACATTTATATCTGCAGATTTTATACAGGAATACTGATGGAATTTTTGAAGAGTACTTATATTGCAATGATCAAGACCAATTTCACAAATGGCCTGCTTATGCAATTAGCCCCGCTAAAGTCAAGAGACTAGTCAAACAAATTAATTTTCAAAATTAGCACTCAGTTTCTAGAAGGCAGAGAATATGATTTGTTCTTTCTAAAAAATCTCATCAACACTGATTTTTCAGTTGCATAAAAAGATGTCAAATACCCTACTGCCATTCACTTTTAGGAATAACTATGTATTTTACTGCTCCTATGCTCCTGAAGGTCTCTTATATTTGTGATAAATTTTTTTAACAGTATCAAGTGCCATAAGTAATCTATGTTAAAGAAACGTTCTGAAAAGAAATAAAACCAGTGTTACCATGTTCATCTGTGCTGACTCAACCATTTTAACCCATCAACACTAGACTCATTTCAACTCACTAACGTGAATTTAGTTAATATTAAAATTTATAAACCAAAACAAGCCCCTAAATTAGTTATGACAGTCCAAAGCAGGCACTGGGAATCCATACTGTATTTTTTCTCTCCTTATCTCTGAATCATGAGCAGGATTACTATGCTTACAGTTTAGAAACACTTAAAGAAAAGTGAGCTGAATCCCAGTCCAGTGTTGTAGCCTATGCAGCAAAGAAGGCACAATAATCTTAGATACAGATGACAGCTGGTTGGGATAAATAGTCTGCTTATACAGTCATACATTTTACTCTGTGTGCTTAAGAGAAGATGCTCTGATTTTGCAAGCTTTAAATTGCATTAATTAACTGTCTGAAATGAGGCTAGCTATGACAGAGTTTGAAAGATGAGACTGACACAGTAAATAAAGCACATTCCCTGCCTTGATGAGCTAACAGCACAAGTTAGACAAAACATATAACAAGAATTGGCACATGTTTAGGTAGTACAAGGGCTACTTTGTAAGCCAGCTTCCAGACACAAACCTTATGGCTAGTAACTTTCCTTTCCTTCAGTACAGCAGCCTAAATGAGGTTTCTTAGTGCTCTTCCTTTAATATAAATACAGTAATATTTCATCCAGTCAAGACTCTTCAAAGATACAGAACAATTAACATTAGGAGAATCCTCTGATCTCTTGACTGGCATGAAGAAAACTTCCACTGGCATGAAGAAAACTACAACAGGTAGAGCTAAGAACAAATAATGCCCTACCTGGTGTATCGGTGCTGTTACATCTACTACTATACCTGATCGTAGCAAATGGAAAACAAGTCATGCCTATTTCAAGGCTCCATAGCCAGGAGGTACCAGCCCTGATTTTCAGAGATTCTTATCATTCTTGAAACCCACATTTGAAAGCCAAGCCAAATGATCATGTCAATGATGAGAAAAAATGGTATACGCTAGGGTTAGTACACACTGACAGAGATGAAACAAGCAGTAAGAGCAAGACTTGGGTAGTCTTCAGTGATGCAGGAAACTGGGGGTGGCAACGGCCTTTTACTAACAGCAGGACTAAGTTGCAATATTTTTCAGTATCCGTGTTTAAACATTACTGATTAGCATTTGTCATAAAATTGAGTAAAAATCCATTCTCACTGCTTTTTGATGCAGTTGATGCTTGGCTGATGAAGGTAACACACTGACCTAATAGCTTTGTGTTTCCCTATGGCACTCTACTTACGCCCACAGGACAGTATCATTTTTGAAACAAAGCACCATACTGTGGGCTACCTTAGTTTGATAAATGATTAAAAACTGAAAAATCACCTGAGTCAGTGGACAAATGTCATGAAGTACTGGTATTTCTAGTAAGTTCCCATATTAGTTTAGTCTTGGTTTTAAATTCCTTATTAAGAAATTTAATTCCTTCATTAGGATTCCAGAGGAAAATATACAATCATAGGTTGCATCATTTGTGGAAGAGAAATAGGCCACAAAACTTGAGGACAGGACTTCATCACTACATAAACTGAGCTCATTAAAATAAACAAGTAGATTCACACAGTCAAATGGAAAGTTACACTTCTTGGAATACGCTGTGTAGACCAGTCTCTAAAGAGAGACTGATCTTGGAAACCACAACCAAAAAAAGCTATCAGCAGATCACAGCTATCAGCAGATAACTGCAAGCAGATAAGCTGCCAGCACGCAGCTCAGTGCTGTAGGGATTGTGATGGGGTACAAATAAGAATTCAGCATATACACAAGGAACACCGCACGGGTATAGAGAAGCAATGTGGAGGTAATTCAAGGAATACTGGGTCCAGCTCTGGTAACCACAGTTCAAAAGGATAGTGAAAAATTGAACCAGTGTACAGAAAAGAGCTCCTAAGAGAGAAGCTGTAGTGTAGAACAGATCAAAGGCCTGATAAAGAATTTATGTTCCATGGACCACAGTACACACAAGTCAGACTAGATACATTAGAACAGTGCACCCTGAACTCAAGCTAAAATAAATTTGTATTTAATGTTTTAAACATATTTTTTTCAGTTGTTTCATAAACTACCAGTAGCAATCTGGAATTTAAAAGTCACTGAAATGTATCATGGAACTTGAAAAAAATGAAATGGAAATAGCATGGATATGGAAAGTGGGCCAGATGAAAAAAAAAAATACACCCATTTCCCATATAAGTGAAGAAACAAACAGAATGGGGAAAAAAACCCCTAAAGCCATATCCAAACATTCAAAGTCTTTTTTGGTCATAAAGGAAAGCTCTTGCATCAGGCACTGCAGAAAATGATTTATGGACTTTTCCAAAAAAAGATGGAGGCTGAGAAAACAGGATGAGAAACAGAGATGTATGGGAATCCTTTCCTTCCATTTTGCAGGGGGGATTACAGTCTGATACACTAAACCAAATTCAATTAGTTCTGCAACAGCATTCAAGAATTTTTAAAGATCTGATATAACTACTCAAACAGGTTTTCATTCACAAGCTGAAGACAGAAGTGATTTAAAATTGTGTCCAGAATCAGTATTTAATCGAAGAGTACTTTTTAATTTCCTATGTGGATCACTTTATTCCCCACATATCACAACGAGTTATACTGACATTTTTAATTGCTGTTTTCAGACATTGCCAAAGAAAGAAGAGGAAAAAACCCAAAACAAAATAACATGCTTCCCTTTGTCCCTTCATTTTCCTTTGTAATCCTTCACTCACAGTGTTGCCCTGTTAAGCACATTTCTCATGTGAAACAGATTGTATACAGAGGACCGGCGAACGCTCTTAACAGTCAGACCCCTAGTTCCAAGAATCTAGATTTTTTCTGTTTAGTAAACAGTGTCTAGGGTCTGCAGGGGTAGAAACTCTCAGACATCTGGTTTTTTGAAATGGAAAAATGAAGCGTGAGGAAATAATGAAGTACAGACTTTCTTAATAGCTGTGAGCAGTGGGACATTCCAGCATCATTAACTCTTTCATTAACCTGCTGGTTCACTCCTACAGACATTCTCTTGTGTGCGACTCAAATCCATTTTACTTGTTAGTCTACTTGTTTCAAGAGTTGCAGTTCAGCAGTAGGTTTCATATAATAGTAAAGACACCAAACAAGCAAGCAATTGTACACATGGATTGGAAAAGGGTACAGCAAAAAGAACTGAGTATTCGGATGAATGAAACTTTCCACGCTATTAACAACCAGGAAAGACTTCAGTGCCTTGACTGAGGCTAATTACATCAAAACCTTAGTGGGTAAAAAGGGGAAGAAATGGTCTCGTAATTACAACTGAATACAATACAGCCTCATCTGGAATCTCCATTCTGAAGCAACTTACTTTACAAATTGGGTGCTAAAGTAAACTAAGCTGCTTTTTGCTAGCCTTTAGAAAGTATATTTTGATTCTATCTTCTGGCAATAATTAACTGTTGGATATATCCATTTTGAAAGTACTAAAGCTTTAGCAACAGATGACATCCCAAGGGCAGCTATTGTTCTATTAACTCTCTAAGAAAGGAGGAATAGATAAGTTTGTTGTAAACACTGCCATTGCTGCAGACTAGCAGAGCAATACGGGTACTCTGTACTTCAGTCAGGATTCAGCAAAACTGAGACTTCTAAACTACACAGAATTTTTCTGCTCAAAGCATTTCATGAGCAGAGCCAATTGATACAAGTGTTTCTAAAGCATGTCTTCTACTGGTAGTACAAAACAGCATTAAAAAATAAAAATCAGAGAGGTATACATGAAGACTAACAAAACTTGGCAGATCCCCACCCACTAAAACAGCAGATACAACAAAACTCTCCAAAATATAATTAAAGCTGTGACATGGAAAGATCCTCATTCAAGATACAATTGTGTTGAGTATGGAAAGTCAAGAAGTGTACATGATAAGCAGCAAAAAATAACATAAAGCTACTACAAAATAGTACACTGTGCTTAGCTGTTTAGTAGACACACTAACCACTGCATGTGAAAAGGTGTTGTTCTCAACAAAAAAACCCTCACTTATATATGCTATCACATGTACTCAGAAAAAACTAATTGTGTCCTGGTAATAAAGTTAATTGGTTAAATTTAAGTATTAGTCTACCAAACCACCTGTTTCACCTAGAAAGGGGATGTGCCAGACATGAAAGCAATATTTCTGCCTCTACAATTCTGCCTGAAGAACGGGAAGCTTTAAGGTTCGATTTTGCTTCAAGTTATTCAAATCAAGTTTCTCCTCTAGGAGGAATAATCCTGGTTTTATCAGCTGGCTGGTTAGCTAAATATTTTGACACAGGTCAGAAACACTAGGTAGTTCTTCATTCATCTGGCATTAAAATGAAAATACACATGGGCATTCATGCATGAAAAGTTAGTTTAAAATATTAATGAAAGACTGACAAAGTGGCAAAAGCAAGACTGCAAAACCTCCTACAATTTACCTATGATAGAAAAGTCTACAAGCACTGGGTGATTTCATGTAACAATCATTGTTGAGCACATGCTGAAGAGTCGTGTAAATATGATCTAAAACCAGAAACAACCTTGCCATTTTTTTATGCCTTTCCTATAAATGATCCTTTGCCTTTTTGTTTTAAGACATGAGTATCCAATTGTGCAAAAAAAAGTCAGAACTTCAGAGTTAGGGAATATAGTGGCAAAAGAAAAATATTAAGTTTCAGCAATGCATCAGGTAGTAATATTGTGCCATGCAGACAACCACTTTTAAGCCAGCACATCCACTATTAAAAAAACCCCTCAATTTTGAATCATCAAATACTTTGGACATCATTAAGACCACAGCGCAGAAGCTGAACTATAAAGACAGCCTTCCTCCTCAGTCATACTGCCTCTTGCTTTCTTTCCCTTTGGCCCTGCGCCTTTCTTACTCTTGGCTGCACAGTTTGAGTTTCAGTCTGTTGAGAGGTGCAGGGTCTTCTGCTCAACAGCAAGAATCTTAGAAGCAGAAGAATTGAGTTTGAATATACTCGAAAGATAGGCTTTATTTCCTGGATGAAAGCATTCACCATTCTGCAAAACCTGAGCGCTGTCCCATAGGTTTGCCACACTTTTGAATTAAAGTAACTGTAACAATGCTACTTCGTGCTTCAGTGTTCCTTCCTTTCTTTTTTTAAGCATGCCTTCCAGATCAGTTTTATACTTCAAGGCCCAAACTACAATGCAAGAACAGAAGTGTGGGAGGGTGAAGAACTTTCTGCTAAATGCAGAACAAGCTGGATAAATACAGAAACAACTAAGTGCTAGTTAGAAACTGGAGTTAGTCTTTCTGGACTCTTGCTGGCTATATGTGGCATGTAGGCATCTAGATCCCACTGAAGACAACAATGCAGGTACTTTGGTCTCATCCTTTACTTTTTCCTATAATTGTTGGGTTTCATTTACATTGCCAACAGTTCCAGATGTTTTATGATAAGTGACTACTGTGTATGCAAAACAAATCAATCTGTGGTTAAACCTTTACATAAGGCAACTTCAAAAGATAGTATTAGCTTGGGTCTGAGAACTACTGAGGACAGAGCAAATAAAACATAAAATGGGACATTGAACAGGGTGTCATGGAAAAGTGATAATAGTCAAGATACAGATTTTGACACAAGCTTGGTGAAGCAAAACTTGAAAAAGAATAAAGACCCCAATAAGACAATACACAGTTTGTTCCAGAGAGGAACCAAATTAACATACATCCTCCAATTCCCAAATTGTATTTCTGGTCCAACTTTCAAGAACTATAAAACTTTACCTCCTAACACACACCGGAAACCATCCCCACGATAACCTGCCTTACACTGGCAGCTGAAGGACCCAGGAGTGTTGTAGCAGAAAGCATCTGGATGACAGTGGCCCTGTTCACATTCATCTACATCTGTAAAATAAATGATCCATCTCAGATAACTGTTCCTCCTCATGGACAAATCAGGGTGATGAATTAAAGTGCAAACCTGCTGTATTACTTTCAGGCTCCTATTTTAGGATATCTGATTAGAATTATAGACCTTTGGAATAACATCTATACAGAAATGCAAAGGAGAAAAAAAAAAAAGCATGCATGTATTTTAGATTCTGGCTCTCAGCAAATCCCTGCACTCTGCTATTCTGATAGGTAACTAGCATTGTTAACTCGCACAGTATTTCAGAAATATATGCCCTTGTTTCTCAAGGAAAAGACTTAACACAGCAAGAGAAGTAGGATTTGGCCAGCAAGGTTTCCAACATGTAGTTAGGTAAAGCTACTCCCCCATTGCACTCCGATTAACATGAAACAGAATATAACTTTTTGTCCAGGTTTTGGCTGAGATAGAGTTAATTTTCTTCACAGTAGCTAATACAGTGCTGTGTTCTGAATTTAGCATGAGAATAATGTTGATAACACACTAGTGTTTTAGTTGTTGCTAAGTGGTGTTTATACTAGTCAAGGCCTTTTCAGCTTCCCATGCTCTGCCAGGTGCACAAGAAGCTGGGAGGGGACACAGCTGGGACAGCTGACCCAAACTGACCAAAGGGCTATTCCATACCGTATGGCATCATGCTCAGCATATAAAGCTGGGGAAGAAGAAGGAAGGGGGGGATGTTTGGAGCGATGGCATTTGTCTTCCCAAGTAACCGTTACATGTGATGGAGCCCTGCTTTCCTGGAGATGGCTGAACACCTGCCTGCCCATGGGAAGTAGTGAATGAATTCCTTGTTTTACTTTGCTTGTGTGCGCGGCTTTTGCTTTATCTATTAAACTGTCTTTATCTCAACCCTCGAGTTTTCTCACTTTTCCGATTCTCTCCCCCATCCCACTGGGGGGGTGGAGTGAGCGAGTGGCTGTGTGGTGATGCTTAGTTGCTGGCTGATGTTAAACCATGACAACTACTGCAATTTTTGCATTTACCTCATCTTGGACCTTCTGTAGCTCAAATATTGAAGAGTGAATTCAAAAGTAAGGGGAGGAAGGGACAAAAGCTTAAGGCAATGCCTGCCTGAGGGACTTAAACTATAACATTTCCTACTTTAAATCACAAGTAACTATAGGACATTGCAATGACCAGCTAAGTTGTGCAATAAAGAGTGTAAAAAACACAAAACAAATGGCGTTACTCACCCTCACAGGCACGCCCATCTCCGGAGAAGCCAGGGAGGCATGTGCAGATGTAGGTGGACCCTCCGGTGAACACACACTGAGCGCGCTGAGGAATGTCACAACTGTGTGTGCCTGTCTGGCAATGGTTTACGACGTATTCAACAGCTGCAGGTTAGATGTACAAGAGAGGAGATGCAAATTTGAACCTTCCTCCGCAAAGTCTGAAGCTCATAACAAGTTTATAGGGAGAGAAGAACAGCTGTGAAAGCATACAGAAGAGAAAGGAAACAAGGAAACTGAGTTTTTTGTTTTGGGGGTCGGGATTTTTTTTTTGCCAAGATCTCCCCTTTCACTACTGTTAAATCTTACTAACGTTTCACAAGGAACTGATCGTCCTCAGCACCTCATAGATGTTTGTTAATATAGAACAGGGCAGAAAGGCCACCACAGTGACAGATCCTAATATCCACAACAGTTTTGTTTATAAAAAGGAGTCCTGGATGAAGAAATGTAAGGCATCCTGCAGAGGTACCTCACATGTTAGCTAAGTGGCCAGTTCACTGCACTGGGAATTATTAAATATCCCGCTACGCTAACCTAGCACTGACCCAAGGCTGTCGTCACTTGGCAACAGATAGGAGCTGTGACTCACTCAATAGAAGAAAAACACATTTGTCAACTATTGGAGAGATTTTTTGACCAACAGTGGAAGCTGGGACCAGTCCTGCAGCTTTTCATAACTTTCTCATCATTGACAGCAGTGATTCTGAAGGCATTGTACTGCTTTACACACAAATTATTTCCGGTAGTTGCTGGAGCCCCACCTATGCTTACCTGTTATGTCAGAGAAGAGGAAAGGAAACCATGGTATTTAAAACAGGAAGAGGCAAAATACTAAAAAAATTTGGGGCCCAGAAATACACGAGTTTGCAGTGTGTACATCTAGGAACAGACTTCCAGCTGCTGTAGCAGAGTCTCCACTGAGGGTTTCTTTACACAGTTCTTATGAGGAGTTGACAGAGGACCAAGACGAGACTGTACAATGCTCCTTTCATATATGGAAACTACCACAGTATCGGCGGGGAAATAACAAAAATCTGCCATCAGACCCATATCTGAAAACAGACATTTTTTCCATTTCTCTGGAGGAGATGACATCATTGTTAGAATCATTTAGATTTGTTCTGTTTGTTGAAGTAAATTTTAGATTACAAAATAATCTATTCAGAACTGCATTATAAGATTTGGAGTCGGAGCTCAAAGGGAGTCCCCAGGTCCTCCTATTCCTCAGCCTACAAATAGGAGAACAGGATTTATTTGCAACTCTCTTCTAAAGCAACCAAGTGAGTCACACAGCTGGTATCAAAAAGCTGCAGTTCCAGAAAAGCTGAGTCAGAGCTGGTATCCCAGAGCAAACTGCAACAGCACAAAGAGGGTAGTTGTTGCCCCTTCTGGGGTTCAAGTTGTCATGGGTTATAAAACCCTCCCCTGTGGAAAGGGGAACAAGATTACCATGACATTTATTTTCAATCTGTTGGGAAACTAGAGTTCATCTTTCTTCTCTTCAGTCTTAAAGATGCAAAGTTTGGTTTTGATTGAAGGAAGGGATCAAACTGAAGTCCTTCAAGCTAAGCAAGGAATTACTTAGCACTTGTTAGAAGTGTGACACATCAGCTTCATGGGAAAGTGGTAGAGTGAGGCCAGTGAGGTCATGGCTGGAGGGAAGAAGGTTCCCTTTCAGGTCCAAGTGACAAAAGGGCAGTGGTGGACATAATGGAAAGAACAAAGCCGCTCTTCCACATCTCACCCTATCCCTTCCAGTGTCCTGGTAGGAGAAGTTGCTTTTTCCAACTGCTCTGCAACTAAGGGAGACTTAGGGTGCACTGTGAGCAGACGTGAACGGTAATTCTTACTGGAGGAGAGAAATGAGGCTTGAGATGGACTGTAATACACAGCATGCCATGTCACACACTTCAGGGAAGTAATGCAACTTTCTGCTGTAAGATGAAGGCTTCTCTGTCTTAACTGAAGAACAGTCTTGGCTATAATGAGGAAAGACCTGAATGCATTAGCTGATCAAAGGATAACTAAACTTGCACCACAAAGCAGTCACGACAGAAGCAAATGTAATCCTCAGCTCTTATCAGTTATTTCCAAAAGAAACAGGAACTGGTCCAACCACACTGGAAGAGCGTGTATAGGTTTTGTCAGTACAGAATTACTGTCAGGTTGCAAACAAAGACAAAAATTCTAACTAAAAAAAATAATCTATATCCAACCTGACAGTTGCAGCTCTAGCAGTAGAGTCATTACCCCTCTTCTATCTGCCATTTGTAGATTATTTTTTTTTTATTTAGCTTTTGATATTTGCAATTTAAATGACACCCAAAAGAATCAGCTTAATGTTCAAGGGTAAAGCTCATGGTTTTTCTTTCTATACAGAAAATTCACTTTCAATACACATCCCACACAATCATCTTGCAATTCTTCCAGCTACCAAATGGAATTTCTACAACTTTAGTGAAAAACAGAGCAAGAAGGAAAAAATATCCCTTGTTAGGACAACCTTAGTCTAGCAAATATAGATTAACTCAGGCTTCCTCCAGAAAAAAGATTTTAAATTAAATAAAAATAACTAATTCAGTGACAACTAATGAATTTGAAGTTTTAATGGTCCATTAACAAACCAGCTAGAATTCCTCCAAATCTCAAAGATTTTAACAGTGAAATGATCTGTAGTTATAATTCCTTTTCAGCATGACTAACTATCCCTTCAGAATAAGCCTGCAATAGCCAAGACACACCGGTTTAGACCTGCGCACTGCCTGATCCAAGGGATGAATCTGTAACTAAAATCTAATCTGTTAAATCTAATTCTGGATTAAATATAAGAAAGAAACAAAACCCAAACCCCCAAAAATCCAAAGCATGGGACTACAGAAAATGCAGGAAATGCCCTACCTCATCTTGAAAGTGAGATGCTGTGAAATACCAGCAAATTAATAACTGCTCACTTTAATTTTTCTTCTTTTACAAATTTGAATTTTACTTCCATGTGAAATCTACCGCTAAATAATGGTACAGAAAGGACTGAAGCATTCAATAATCATTTCAACTTTCTATTTGGAAACACTCTGAATGGGGAATTTTTATGAGATGAAAACAAAGTACTTTAGGCAACTTCTTTGGTCACCTAATGGACAGTAATCACTAACTGCAGCCTGAACTCCTAAATTCAACTCACATTAGAAGTCAGCGCAGATCCCAGAAGCTCTGTCTCTGTGAGATGAATCACAGCCTGAAAGCTGGTGGGCAGTGCTTTTAAGAAATGTGAAACTCACCAACACAAGTCCGCCCGTCTGCTGCAAACTGGTATCCTTCAACACACTCACAGCGATAGGTTCCTGGCTGGTTATTGCAGACTGCATTGCTGCCACATAGAGCTGGTTGCTCTGAACATTCATCAACATCTAGAATATTATAACGATTCCAGTTATTACAAAGATGCATTTAATACTGATGCCAGAAAAACAGAAACAGTGCAACTGTTGAATAATAGCAGGCTTGTGTATTTAAACCACATCTTGGATAGACCATACCTCCTAAGAGATATTAGTAACCTGAAAATAAGTTTTCAGGTAACTGTGTCCTCAGCTAATCTGCACCAAAAAAAACCCAGAGGAGGTTCTATAATGGAGTAATAAGGGGAAGGGACAGGATATCAGAGAGGAAGGAGGAGCCACTGAGAAAGAAAATGCAGCCTATAAGGTGATCAGAAGCAGTGATGACTACTGGGGGAGCATGAACTTTAGGAAAGACTTCCCCTTTCATTATCCGTATATATCTCTAATCCACTGCTGCTCAACTCACAGCACCAGAGGACTGCAAGGGACAGTGTGATGCTGCTGTTTTCATCTGCAAGTTGATTTAAGCGTTGGAGTGGGGGAGAGGGTTGTGTTTTAGGTTTTTTTATTAAACAACTCAGTTAACTAATAGGGATGATGCATATTTCATTAATATGCTTTCACCTCTTGAAAACAAGTATTTGTGCTGTGATTTGTTTATAAAACAAAACCCAAATACATTAAGAATACAGAGCTGTATGGAGCTGGGAAGTAAAAGTCTCCTTGAACAGAATGGATTTTCAAAGCAGATCTTGAAAAAGATGTTTTCCACATATCTGTGCTCTGTACGCATGTGCATAGGCCATTCCTCATCTCCTTCAAGAACTTTTAACCTAGTTGACTCATTTTAACCAGAACTTGCATTACAGTAAATTTCTCACAGCTAAGTTCCCACAGGTTTTATGAAAAGACAAACTGGGTAGGAAAGAAGCGTTGCAAGCTAGCAAAACTTACCCAAGTTTGACTCTTCAGGACAGTCAAACTTGCTTACTTTAATTACTGAGCTGTCAGCTATCCCAGCATCCCTCTAACCTATCTTTCCCAAAACCAGCCCCTCAGGACAGTTTGTTTTGCTGGAATGGCTCGTCCTGAGGGTCAATACATTCCAAGCAAAACAAATTCTACATTAGCTGTCATTTTGTAATGAAAGTTTTCTGATACCATAACAAACTTTTCCATCTCCATGGAAGCCAACTGAACATTCACAGAAGAAACGATTTCCAGTTCCTGGACGACATATCGCATTGGTGTCACAGTTATGGGTACCGGTGTAGCAAGGATTCCGGTTAATATCAGCAGAACCATCTGACAAGAGAAACCATATTTAGCCATGATGACTCTATCCAAGTAACAGTGCTCAGATAAGGCCCAGAAGGAGGTTGCTTGTAGTGCACATGAAACAAGGAAAGAGAATACTTTTTGCACCAGGAAGAAGGGGACTTGCAGGTGATATGCAGGACATGAATCTCAGACACAACAATAGCACCTGTATTCCTTGTCACTCCTGCAAAGGACTGCTGAGATAAAAAACAGAGAAGCCACAAAAACCTCTCTAAAGACCAAGACTGACAAAGATAAATGCATCTTCCAGCCACTGACACTAGACCGAAAATGCAATTCTTAACAGCTTGGTTTGTTCATTTTAATTACACACCAAAACTTTATCTTTGTAGCAAACAAAAGCGAGCACAGTCTTTTCTTGTACTCATCTGGTGTGCATTTTCAAATTGCTCCTTTGCTTTTTTTCTGATTTTAATGCAAACAGACAAACTTGGACAGCTCATCCAAAAAAATACACTTCATAGGCTGCCTACCTTCCAAAGATAAAATGCCATGTTTCAAAATAAATTATAGAAACTAGCTGTTTCAATGGCAAGTCTTATTCCCCTCTTTCGCCCTTTGCTCTGACAATACGAAAAAACTCATTAATAGAGGAACTATAAATTAGGTAAAGATAAATGATACACTCCATGTATCTGAGCAGCAATAGATTCAAGGTGGTATGTTGAGAGTATTTCAAGGAATTTGACACAAACTCCCCTGAATTTCAAGAGGAGATAACAACTTAAATACTCTTCCCCAAGTGAAAATACAAACTTTCAACAGTCCCATTTCTCTTCTTAATTGACGGACCCAGACTTCTACTGGCTAATGCAATTAATTAATATAACTCATTAATTTAACCCAGCTAAGGCAGGCTAAAAAAACATAGAAGCCTGCTCTTAATTACTCACAAAAGAGAAAAAGAAAGATCTCAAATTCATACATACCACTGATTGGGCCGATGGAATTACTCATTGCATATCGCAGAATCTGCTCATCTCGGTTGTACAGGACAAATACACTGTCCACTGAGAGCTGCTGAGTAGCAGAAGCAGCATGGTGAGAGTCACCATGAATGCATTCATCAAACGAGATGGTCTGTCGCCACTGATAGGCACCCGTGTACGTGGAAGCAACCCCATCCCTTTCTGGCTCTGTCACTGTGTACTCCCTGGTCGACGACGAAGTGATCACTGCAACATGGCAACAATGGCAACAAACATGCTGATCAGAACAGACAGCAAAAATACTCTGCTATCTGTAGACTTGGGATACAGGCTGAGTAGCGTGAACAGAAATTTCAAAGGCAAGAAACTATGAAAGTGGATGTATTTCCATGCAAAGGAATAGGCACTTGACTAGGCTTACCTCTGTTCTCAGATATCACAGCCTTGAGGAATGGTCATATAATTTATCTTGACATATTTTAAAATGTAACTTTACTTTGTGGGTTACCAGGTAAAGAAAGGAAAATTCAACTCAAGAAACTCAGAGGTTTCTTTAGATGAATTTACGTAATGGATCTATCAGCTAAGAAGGACAAGAGCCACCTCACCAGCACCAAACTACACCCATTGTGGTCTATTGCCCTTGGATTTTGACAAAGTCCTGAAGAAGATGCATGCCTGAGAGCTCTTGTATGCTTCACAACAGTTTTCTGTATTGTGAACAATTGTGACCAAAAGTCTTCAAAGCAGATCTCGGCTTGCAGGTCCTCCCACCAACAGAAAGCTCCTCAGAACTCCACTATTCTTCATATGGACACCAGAAGACACCTGTATCAATCCACTTGCAACAGTTGCCAAAAGCTGGATTTCTGCTAAATAATGATCTATCAGGTATGCCATAGGACAGCAGAAGAATAACTATTTGAGTACTGGTAAATCAAACACAGCCTGAAGGATGCCTCCTTCCAGCCCCTGACTTTTCCTCCATGGGGATAGCATTTCTGCCAAGAAGGCAGGCATTCTACGGAGCACACGCTACCCAAACAACTCCTCCGAAACTCTGAAGTTGTTCAGCACAAAGCGGAAGCTTCCTGCTGCCTCCCGCTCCTCCTCCTCCTAGTCCATAACAACAGGCAAAGCAGCAAGAGGGGTTCATCGCTGGCTACCAAAGCCAGACATTAGCAGATATAAAACAGTGATGATGCAACTACACCTTTTTCAGCTATCTCTAGCAATCAAAGTGCACTCTCGGAGCAAAGTGTACTCTCTCCAGTATTCATGCACCTGGGTGCACCACAGGCTGCTTCCTCTTCACTGCTCTTTGACATCTGGGCTGGCTGGCCAGCAGCAACACTCCAACCTCACTTTGGTTTTGCTGTGTTGAAACACCCATAATTTTATGCAGGAAGAGGAAAGCAAAAGAAGGGAGATTCCCCTTTAAATAGTGAAATGAAGAAAGGCTCTCTTACCAAATCTCAAAGTCTGAGATAAGGAACAGAGAGAGAGCAGAGAAGTACTGAAGAGACGATGGAGGAAACTGATAAGGGAATTAAGAGGCTCCTAATTTTCTGGTCAGTTGTTCAAATTCAGCTCAAATAATACTGACAAATGCTTCTTACTAACACGAGGCACAGTCATTGCAATGCAGTTTACATGACACATATTGGTAAATAACTGGTTTGCACAGTCTCATCGGACAAGACCAAAGCCCACTTAATGACATTACCACAAAAAGGTATACACCAGTACAGCTCTACTGAAGACCCATGGACCCTACAAAAAGGTTTGCAACTTGTTACGACTGCCATCAGCAGCATAAAAATAAGGCCTATGGAAAGGGAAATTGAGAGTGTTTTGCAAACATCAGTTCAGAGAAAGTTAAACTCACTTTTTTTTTTTTTCAATAAAAAGATTGGAAATATTTGCATTGTCTCACTCAAAATCCACCTTCTGCTGGGACATATTCCAAAGAGGCAAAAGGCAACTTTCTATAAATTGAAGGGTTCTAAGTACATTCGCTAAGAAGGGAATAAAGTAATGTTTTTCAGATTGTCTTGCTCTCTGCTCTGAGAAATGTGCACTTTCTTATAATTTCATTCTTAGGTAACCTTACCAGAACTAGAAGTGTGATAGAGTTCAGTGTATGGTTCTATATGGACTGACGCGCCAGATGGGATCTCAGGTATTCTGCCCTCCATTTCTGTGCTGATGGTAAGATGACCATGCTCATCAATTCCACTGAATTTCTGCTTTATAACCAGCTTCTCATTGTTGCCAAGAAAAGTTACTTCAGTTTGCCGTGTAAACTCGCCACCTAAAGAAACAGTATTAGTTAAACCGTTTAACAGTGGTTTCTGAATCCTTCTATTCAAAGTATTGCTTCTAGTAGACAAAATACAAATTACTACTTTCTGCAAACTTTGATGCAGCATAATTGCTAATGTTTTGGGTTTCTACAGAAGTAACTTTCAGAGGTGTACTGATACTATCCTTGGATACAAGGAAACTATCTTTTCTCAAGCACTGAGCATGCTAAATTGCAAGTAAGCCTGAAGAAGCAGGTTTTTTTAAGTTAAAAAAAGTTCCAACAAAGCTAATAATGGTAGGCCTTATCCTACCGGTTAAAATGGCAAAGGAGTTGTACATTTTAGAGAAAACCTCCATTAAGAATACAGGGAGTTAAAAAATTTTTTAAAAAAACCAGTACATCTGTTTCCAAATCAAAACCAAGTGAAATGTATGTTGTAAATTCCAGAACAAACTTCAAACACACAAAATCCAAGAAAACCCCAAAACAAAACGTTATGTTCAACTAAATTCATAGTACAGGGCTGTAAAGGATAAAATTTTAAAGAGAAACACATGTTCTCCTAGAACAGATTGGATCTACAGCTTGAATTCATGTGCACAACCAACCAGATTTGGCCTCAGACTCTCATGAAAAGCTGTAACTGTGAACTGAGGTTTCCCTCAAATAAATTAACAGAATCGTTTGCATCTCATGCAGGAATTGCTTCTGTTAAGAATTTCAGACCTTCATGAGGTCAGATTTTCATTTCTCTTTTGCTCCGTTGGTACAATCAGTCAATTAACACGTTAGACCTCTTGCACATGTAGGGGCAGGTTTTTTCAGTAGCTCTGTACACTCTAGTATCAAAAATCTCATCCTTTTAAATAATCTCTTTCTTCCAGGAACTGGCCAAGCCATTCTTCCTTCTAACAGACTTATGTGCTTGTGCACTAACAGTAAATTAAAAAGCCCAATATCTATACACTGTAAACAAGAAAAATTGTGAGAAGTTTGATTACAAAGCAATCAATTTGCAGCTCAGAATAAACATGTTTTCATCCTATATTGCTTCTAAATACACATTTCTTTTCTCTCAAGACAGAGGAAAGCATAGCACAGTTTTTGAACGTTATTTTAATTGAGAAGTTACCAGTAACACTGAATCCATTTTTATATCCTTGCTGTTCCACAGCAAACATCCATCCTATGACACCTCCAATAGAGGCAAGAGGCAGTAACGAATACCCCAAAGTCTCTGGGATTGTGCTGATAGCAGTGTAGGCACGCCCTTGGTTCATCACAACATAGGAGTGGAGATCAGTGTTCTCGAATATAACTGGAATGGGGTTATCTCCTACAAAGATTCTTCCTTTGACCTTCCCATTGACTCTCTGAGGAGAACCTGGCAAATCAATACAATGCATCAGAACAAAACAACGGTTCTCACATACTCTCCAAGGAACGTGTTCAGAGCGTTCACTACTTCAAAGATATTAGTGTTGAAATAAATGGCAAACAAATGCTCACAGAATTCAACAGGAAACTGCCTACAAACAGTGTGTTAATTTGCTTACATACATACATGTGTGTTGTCATTATACAGATGACTAAGTCGCCAAAATTGCCTGAAGAGATGCCCTTTATCCTAATTAACAATTTTGTCTGCAAGGATAACTCCATAAACAGACTAAGCTGTTACAGTCTCTCTGACCGTAAGTGGCATACAGAAACTTCTTTTGAAGATCACACTTCATATCAATACCTACTGAATGTAAATTTGTTCATTCCCTATTAGAAGGCTAAAACCATTAGGTGTTAGAATAATTGACCTATTATTCTAACCTATTCTATTTCTTGACTCAAAACTATTGACCATTTTAAGACTGTTCATGTTTTACAGAAGACTGGATTTACTTTACTTTGGATTGCTAGTTTTCTTCTGTATATAATTTCCTATGGGTAAATTCAAATTCCATTATCATCAGACCTCCTTTTCTTTCTCCGGAAAATTCAATGTTATGAACTGAAAGCTAAGTAGTAGGTTTTGCTTTCCTGCCTCATAAAACACAAAGTCTGCAGTCAGCTATTTTAGTTGTTGAAATGCATCTATACTCTTGAGTCAAGTCACTATGAGGATTACAAGTGTATACATAAGAAATTCCTTTATGGATTTTACACAGGAACAAAGTTTAAATGGGTATCTAACAAAAATCTGGCAGATTAGCCCTTTAGTAAAGAAGCTTAAGAGTCAGACAAAGAGGAGCCATGCTCTTCACTTTGACTGATCAAAGTTACTTTGTTCATCCCCTTTGAACTATCCATTTCTAGAGTGGGAACCAAATCAGACTATAACACTTTGGAACTTCATGACTAATTCTAGCAATAAACACTGGATGTTACACTATCTATTAAATTATGTCAGTTACGTAAGAGTTTATTTTTTCTAGAAAGTCATGTTAAAATGCATAATGCATATAACTGACCACCTAAAATAATTTGCTTCATTCAAAAAACCACACCATTTTAGAAAGTATAGCTCACTTCTTGAAATACCTTTCAATACATCTCAGCGATAAGTCTTTCTAGAAGTATTTAACCACGTCTTTTTTAGTATTGAAAATAGGTCACCTCATTCAAGAATGCCATGTGCAATTGCTGCATATATACCTAATTTTCAAAAAAGTTACCTTCTGCCACACATTGTCTGCCATTTCCTTTGTAACCAGCAATGCAACTACAACAAAATCCGTTGGGATAATCTCTGCAAATAGCATGAACAGAGCACTGGTGGCGGTTGTTAGCACAGGTCTGTTGGACATCTGTGTGGTAGCGAAACACTGTAGAAAATAAGACACGACACTTATACTTCATGTAATTACTATAGTATTCACATATCCCTGGTTTAATTTAAAAATATCTCTAGACTAATTTGATTAGGTTTTTTTCATTTTCTCTCTAAGGAAAACAAACAATTGCAATTGATTTTTGCTAACCTTGCAATATGCAAGTAATAGGCTACTATTCTGCAGAAAACATGAGGGCTTCACATGTTAGAAAACTGTTTAATTCTATTAACTTCAGTAGACCTTATTAATATAGATCATTTAAACTGTCTCAGTGAAACTAAATACACAATAATTTTAACCTGTCCTTGTTTCCAAACCAAAGCAAAAAGGAGCCTTTCCAATCTCAGAACAAAACACATCAGTATGGTACCCAGGACCGTGCACCAACTGATGCACCCTGTAATCCTAATTGGCTTACCCTATTATTTCATGGAGATAGCAATTCTCACATCTGCTTCAAGAAATAATTAACATCTGGGCAGTCAGTCACACTGTTTTGAATTTTCTACAAACACTCCCTCAGAAGTTAGAATCGCTAATCCCACCCTTGTAAAACTTAAGGCCATGAAACCCTAGCCAACAATTTTTACAACAGTTACTATTCCCAACCTTTGTTAAGTCACCTGTATTCAGTAACACATCTATGAAAAGAAATAAGCTAGGTTTCAGTAGAACTGATCATAAAATCCTTACCAGGAACAGCCACTTAAAGCAGCTATTAAACTTAAGATCATACCTTTAACAACAGTCCTGGGCAAAAGAGAAGGGGAAGTCAGTTGCTGCTAAGAATGCATCAGCTTTAGGAATACAATTACTCCCATAGGAAGCTTTCCTTAGGAGAGATTCAGGTTCCACAGACACACTGTAAATGTGCTCTCCTGTGAGCTTGACTGGGGCACTAGTTTACTAGACTGGTGAGATCTGAATCTGAGGTGACATCCAAGTTAACTACCTCGATGAATAACACAAACTTATCAGATTTTCAGATATGAAGCTAGCGAGAAAGAAACAGATTATTCCTTTAGTAGTTCGATTTCTTGCACACCTCTGTTTTTTGCAGCCTATCTATCTTCTAAGTACCCAAGACCTTACCTATACCAGTTTCATCAAATTCTTCCACATCTATGACTTGGGGTTGCTGTGGGGGAAACTGCTGGACCTGGAACTGGCGAGGTGGAGCTTTTGCTGTCGGGAAATCTTGATGACTGTAAAAAGACTCAGTCAAAGGTGTTCCTGTTACATCTTGGTATGAAGTCAGAAAGTCTCCTGCAGCTAGCTGAGGAACACTATACGTAACATGGTGCTGATCCTCTTCTGTGCTGTCTGTGCTACTGGTGACATACTGCTGTCTTATTTCAGTGGAGCCATAGTCTGACATAAATGGTTTTGAGGTCATCTCCTGATCTTGTTCATTGGACTCAAGGCTCTCCAAAACGTTGCTGATCTTGGCAGGCACAATACTGTCAGATGAGCTACCAATCTCGAACACCCAGACACCTTGTTTCCCAGCATTGCTGCTTCTATCAAAGAGAAGCATATGCCAAATCAAAATAATCAAGCACAGGTTGTGTGGTATTTACAGCCTACAAAAAATGTTATCCTTCACCGAGAAATATCAGGACAAAACTGTCAAATTATCTTATATACATACTTATCTACAGGTACAGTTTATTCAGCTATAAAACACCCCTGACAGTTTGGATAGCATTTTTTCTCCACACCCAGAGCTCTCTTCTTGAGAATTTCTAGCCTTCTTGTCTCCAAAGATATAGGAACAGAAGGAGATATTCGGGCCACAAAGACCTTGCTAACACTTACTAGAACCTTCTTACTCATTCCCTTTCCTTCTTGTTCACTTTTTCTTTCAAAACAAGACTGCCCAGGATAGACTATAAAGAGTTAAAGTCTTACATGGTCCTATTTTTAGAAGGGCTAAGTATACAGCAGCTCTTACCAGTGACAATGGAACTATGGACTTTTGACAAATTAGACCAAAGTCCTTATAGTCCTCAACAGGGTGGATATTTATCAATGGCAGACTTAGTGATTTCTCATGCAATGGCTAATGGGATCTTATTATTTCTCATTGACTCATGCTACAATTAAGAAAAACATGGAACTCCTTGACGTTTTCTTGAGGAGTTTAAAAAACCAAGAAAGCATACTTGTGCAGGTTTCTAATGCTGTCTTCATCATTAGCAATGACATTGTAGGATCCTGGCTTTTCCCAAAAGTAGTAGTTTGTAGAGGCTTGACTAAAGCCAACCACAGCAGGAATCTTTCCATCATCATTCTTGGAGTATGTACTATAGAACTGCAAACTATCTTCTGGATAAAGGAAAATAGCATAGGAACTGGAGTCAGAAGAAGCTAAAACAGCCTGGAACGTGTTTCTCTGTGGAAAAAATTTAGCATCCATTTACTCATGGAAAAATAATCAAGATAGACAACAGAATAACATTTTTTTAAACACAAAGTCAAAATCAGACTTTCCATCACACATAACATGTCATGTATTTCCTAGGAGAAATCAATATTACACAAGCCTATGTTTTGCTAAGGCAGTTTTAGCTTTAGCGTGCATAAACACTAAAAAGAAAGCATTATCAAAAGTAAGTTAATCTGTTATGAAATAGCCAGAGGTTACCTAAAACACAAAAATTCTAAGTTCTGTAACATGCATAGGATGCTATATCATCTCCTTAAAATAAAAAGTGATGTGCTAGACTAAGTAGAAAAATTCTGTAAACAGAATATTTAAAAAACAGTTCAAGTTTCATGTTGCTGCAAGTGTCTTTTCCTGTAGGAACACCCTACATACTGTAGGAACCATCAAGACAGTACCTCAGCTATCAGCTATTCAGTGCTACCAGAGTGCAGAATCATTACTGTGAACAAAACAGTTGTGTCAAGTTAGGCACAATAAATTAATCTTTGGTAAAATAAGATTTGATAAGTTGTGGTAAAGTTCTCAACTTTATACACTGTGAGCAGGCTCATCAGCTGGGATAATTATGGTGCATAACGTTACGTATCTTTGCAGGATAGTACCTAACACGGTTTAAAAAGGCAAAATGGTTTGCAACTAATACAAAAAATAACCTCTAACTGCTTCTTCATTCAATACTAGCTACAAAGCATGACCTTTTTGTGAATGCAATGTCATCTGTCCAAAAGGAGGGATTCACAGTCTGAAGTTCCTATTAGTCCATATACCTATCAGATTTTAGATAGTTTGATATCAAAATGACTTAAGAGTCTGTTGAAAAATGCAAGCTAACTGGATTATATTGCACAGATGGAGGGCAGGATATCCTACTATTTCAGTTATCACCACATCACACTTAACATTCAAAGTAAAAGTTGTCAGGAAATACAAAGAAATCAGCTATGTAGATTCAATCATTTTCTTTTGAATGAATAAAATACTGTAAAATAAAAATCAAGTAAAAGTTCTGGAAACTCCTATTTTGCTACAGCCTTTTCAACAACAAAATACACTCTTAACTGTACAGGATTCATTTAAACACAAAGGAATTCAAGCCTTCAGAACAACAGGTTACAGCGTTACACTTCAGCTGAACATGTGTCTAACATGTCTTAAAGCTCTGATTAACATTCACCTTTTCTTCCAAAGCATGATCTTCTCCCGGTGCCTGGTAAGGAGCCACGAGCTTCCAGGTAACAATGACAACACTGCTGGGATCAAAAGTAGTCTCAGGAAAACCTCTTTTGATATAGTCTGATGCAAGCTGCAAGACATCTGAGGACGAATCTTCTCTGTAATACACATTTCCATGTCCATCTGTTGTGTCCAGGTCAGCCATAAAAGGAGCAATAGCCCCAAAACTGACTGGAAATTGACCGAGATATTTTTCTTCACTTGAAGGTTCATTCACTGCAATAATCCCATTAGTGGCAACCTAATAAAAAGTTGGAAATTATAAGATAGATGCTGTTCATATGGCTGTCTCCCACACCTATGTGGTCTAGATCACAGTACTGTCATTGCATTTCCAAAAGAAATTGAGTCAAAAGTCAGTCTTCTATTTGTGAAGTAACTGAATTTTTTGAAGTTTTCATTTTGTATCCCATGTCAGGAGCCCTGGGATTTCAGTTGCCAAAAACCAGAAGTCTGCTTTACAGACAGACCAACCTTTTTTCCCTAGATAAAGATTTTAGCTATTTAAAGTTCAGACACTTAGTGACTCTTCTAACAAAGATATACATAACCACCACATTTCACAAGTTTCCAAGTCCTTCTCAGACCAAGACCCAGTACAACCCCTCTGTGAGTCTGTCAAGAATCGTGAACAGACTCTCCCCGATGACCAAAAGCTCTTCTTACTTTTCAGCTGTTACTCTCCTGAAGAGCAGTTTTACAACAGCATGAGTGGGGATGGTAAGGATGAAGCAAGTACTTGCAACGGTTACTTTTTCAGTTAACCAGCAAGCTAGATTCTTACCTGGTGTAAAGCAGAGTGGACTACAGAGAAGCTATGTCAAAGTCATAGCATACCTCCTGGGAATCTGGACTTCTACCATGAAGGCAGAGGAGGATGCTTAATCTGGACAGTTTAGAAAACTGCCCATTCCTAAGAAAGTCTGCTGTTGATGGAAAAAAAAAAAAGAGGGGGGAGGAAGAGGAGGAGAAACTGAACAGCTCTGTCTTGTCCCACACACACACCTAAGTCATGACACAACAGACTGTGTCATTCCTATGAAAACCTGGTTAGGGAGTCAGGATGCAAGTGGGTCAGTTGAGCTTTCCTTGCTACTACAGCACTGCCTCAGAAGCAGATAGAACTGCTGAGCAAAGAACTAATCTACACATAGATGCCCACTCAAAAAACTGCTCCGTGCTTAAATATTGTAATAGCTTGGGTGAAAGTCTTCTGGGAAGATGTACAGATTTCTCTTTGCCTGGGCAGGACTGCTCTAATTTTCACTTCACTACAACCATCCTGCTAGGAACTTCTCTGCTACTGTGCAAGGTTGACTGCAACAAGCTGCTGGTCACTCTTAAGATAAGCTGTGAGTACAGCTCCTATACCAGAGGCTATAGAGGCTAGGAGACAGAATTTCTATAGCAGATATAGGCTACCCTGTAAATTTCCTTACAGCAGAGTGCCCTGACAGAGTCCTATGGAAAACTGGCTCTATTACTTGAAAGAAAAATAAGTGTTAACATATATAACAAACTCTTGGTCTGAAAATGCACACATACTGGCTCAGCGAGATTTAACTGGTCAGTGAGATGATGACTCACAGAGAACCACCTCTAAAAATGAAATAAATAAATACATATGTACATACATACAGGTAGATGCTAGGGCACGTCCAAGTGTGACAGCCAAACTCCCTTGGCAAACCAGAGCTGACTCACACACAGAGAAGCAGCAAGCAAGACTACAGGTGTCAGGCCTTGAGGCAGTGCATAAACTGCCCACACACAGCTTTTTGTCCCAGGCCCTTCTTCCAGATGTGTATGGCACTGTATGAAATCAGACACATACAAATGTATTTCCAAGTGTCTGACTACCTGATAACAGGACACATCTGACTACCTGCAGGCAGCCAGGCACTCACCACTCCAGAGCTGCAGCCACACACACAAATGACTCAGAAAGGGACAGAGGTCCCAAAACTGGCACCACAAGCTATGAAACTAAAACTACAATCTCTCACAGATTTATCTCACTCACAGGGATTCTTGGGGAGTCCAAGAAGAACAAACTGCTGCTGGATCTTTTCACATGGTCAAGATGTTCACGACGTTACACAATCTTTATGAATGCTTGGAAGAGGGTCAGAATGGCCGCCATGACTCAGACTGCAAGGCCATCTAGCCCAGTTGCCTGTCCCCAACCATACCTGGTAGCTTACGGATTCAGCAGAACAAGAGAAAGACATGCATGTACTCCTCCAACCAGCCTCCGACCACAGTCAGCTCAAGGGATTCCCTGTGGTTTGACTATTTGTTCATCCTCAGTGGATCTCCTTCATGTATTTGTTGAGTCTTCCCTTCAACACATATAAACTTTATGCATCCACAAAATCCCTTAAAAAGGAAATCTACAGATCTGTGACTCATACCCTGAGATCTCTCCTACTTTTGTTTGTTTTCAGTCTGGCTCCCAGCTTCATTTGATGGCCCCTAGTTTTTGTATTGGGACATACAGTCAAATCCTGCCCAGTTTCTCCCCGTGTAATTTCTTCTCCAGAATGAAGACCACCCCCCCAGCCTATTCATGTACTCCCTGCATAAGAGCTGTTCCCTGTCTCTGTTCATTCTCATTGTCTCCAAATTTTTCTTCCCCTTTCCTACTATGTACATTTGGAAACAAGGAGGCCAGTACTACATATATTCTTCAAGACACAGAGAAATTGTGGGCTGTGCAAGCCCATCCAGGATGTTGGCTACATATGTACTGGCAACATCCTTTAAAATCTGGACCACCATTACACCGCTACATATAGCAAATCAGAAAAAGTATAGTACGGGAACTTGTGCTACAAATCACCCCTTCACATATAGCACACACCTATACCTTGAACCCTTCTTTGGCTACCCAGGGGGTCAAAGCATGCCCCCTGCCACAGGCTAGTGGTCAGTCAGCTTGGTATATAACTGGATAACAGTTAGCATGAACCATTAGCTAAACTTAGCAAACAGTTCACATGGTATGTCAGAATTTACTTTAAAAATGGCTTGGCATATGCTGGCTGTATTGTCTGCAGATGTACAATTTCATTAGCTGCTACAGTGAAAAATACTAAAAAAGTTAAGATCATGTAAAAAATGGGAAGTTGGCTTTATGCATGAACAGTATATCTAAGATATATAAGCAGTATATAATCTGCACAAGCATGATGGGAATGCAGGTCATGTTAGAAAGGGGGAGGAGAAGCTGAATATTGTGATTGTTTTTCCTCTAATCATTTGTGACTTAACAGTGGACACAGATCCTAAGGTGAACTATGAATTTTAGGAATACAGAACAAAAAAGACAGCATGGGTTATCCCAGTTTAGTCCCTGCAATTGCAGGCAGACATGCAACAGAGATCTAGTCCCTGCAATTGCAGGCAGACATGCAACAGAGATCTAGTCCAGAAAGGTTCCCAGAACTTCTGTAACATCTGTACACTAGAAAATGCCTTGTATCCCTGTAAAGCAAAGGAAAACCCTAAAAATTAAAAGCCACCAATTACACTATACCACTGGATTACAGTAGGGAAGATGGTGGGCATTAAGACATTTTAGCAAAGAGATCCACTCCATCTTTAAAGTAATACATTTAGAGTAAATTAAAAGCTTTTCCCTTCCTTCTCCTTGCTTACACTTTTTGTACACAAGCACCCCTACTCCCACACTAAAACCGCTTGTGAGAGATGACTGGTGTTTGAAGTATTTTAAACAAATTCCATGCTCTTCATCAGATTTAGTGTGTGCAGACTTTGCGGCTGCATGGTCCCCCATTTATGGCAGAGATTAAAATAACAGTAAGAGAAAATACAATCAGGACTAGTTAATACTACACAACAAAGTAGAGACCAGAATAAATGACCTAACATTTGGCCTTAGTCTTTTCACCTATTAGGGGCATGCTTCTGACTATTCGTTTCCTATCTTGCTAAAAACTTAAATGCCACAAGTAATTTTATTAAGGAGATGCAAAAATGCCAACCCCATTTCCATTTGTGTTTGTAGTTTATAAATAAGAGTTCAGTTTTAAATGTTAAGGGAATGTTTGGTTGCAAGTACTCTATCACCCAGAAAACATTTGCAAGCCATTAAATGGAAATAAACACAACAAACTTCTCACTTTGCAAAGAGTTTTTTAGCGTAGAGAAAGAACATTCATCATTACTGAAAAAAACGTTTCTAGTTTTCACATTTAACAATACCTTTATTTGACAAAGACAGTGAATAGTATGATTTAACTTTACCCTGTTCCTTTTAAGGTTACACAGATAGGTTAAAGTGTGAACCCCAAAATAAAGAGAAGTAAGTCAGGGTGAGTACTGGATTTCGTTAAAGTATCATTCCTGTCAAAAGGGAAAGGGAAAAAAATAAGGCCTCAGGTGGGCGTTGTCTAAAGACCAGCTGTACTGTACATCTTTCCTTTTAGGGTATAATACTATTTAACTTGACAGGAGCTAACACAGAAGTATTTTTAGCATGTTAAACTTCTGGATTACACACATAGTTAACATATATTCGTGGTTTGTAGCAGAACAAATCACACACACTCTATTATAGGTCCACCCAGAAAAATCAAGTGAGGAGAAGGAAGTACAAAGTAATGAAGTACTTCTGTTCAAAGAAAAAGTGTATCCATGTGTGTATAACAAAAATTAAAGTTTCAAACAAATGAGGCATTTTTCCCTGTTCAGTTACTAGGCATTTCGAGGACTTGAATATTTCTGAGTAAGAGAGTTTAGAAAAAATGCATTTATTTGTATAATGAAGTGCCAGTTGACTTAGAGCAGCAAAATTTTCTAATATAAACATGACCAACTATTAATTTAGAAAGTTAATAAAAGTAACGATTAACAAATTGATCCAAGCTTGCCTTAAAGGACTCTGATTCTTCCCTAAAAGGAAGTAATCCCTAATCTTTTAGCTTTTCAACATCAGTGAGCCCTAGTGTAAACTGAAAAAGCCTTAATAAAAGTGTGCTGTTAAAACAAATAGATCAGTATGGGTTAGTGATAGGATTTAATGTTATAAACCTTGCACAGGAAAACACCATATTGAAGATTACAGTATGTGAAAGTCTGTTTCCACTTATAGTAAACAGAAGTTCTCTCTTCTGTCTATGAAAAGAAAAAAAGTTTTGTTGCCAGAGATTTTATGACAAGTTGATACTAAACAATCGTTACTCAGAACTCCTTGCCTTTTTATTCATGTGTAGAGCTAACTCAAGCAACTCAGCTTCTCAACTGTTGGAAAAAACAGAGAACCCACATAAATTTTCAACTGATTGAAGGCAAAACTTGCAAAAATCAAGCACTCAAAAATTAAGATAAGGTTATCACATTACCCTGATGAACCATACAGAAAGACGTATTTCATCACAACAACTCAAAACCTGATCCAGGAATTCCTTTAAGTATTATGATGTATTTCTACCAATACCACATGTCAATTGTATCAGCTTGATAATATTTACTATCAACTAGCAATACTTTGGTAAATTCTGCTTACTGAATAACATCATTGAGCTTAATAAGTACTCACTGCCAATGTATGATAATACCGTGTATTGTGAAGGTGCATTTAAGACTGCTCAATACCTTTCCTTAACAAGTATACTTCTCCTTTCCCTACTCCCATACAGGTTGTACTGTGCTTCTGTTTTGCAATACTTGTGACAGATTAAATGCAAGTTAAAAGCCTCTGCATACTATGTAGACTGATACTGAAATACTATTCATTATCAGACTTTGCCTATATTAAAATCACCCATCCTTAGTACTGAGCAATGTTGCAAGAGCTCTAAAAGTGATTCTGGAATAGCCTCTATACAGGTATTCTTCCAGACAAAAACTAACTAGAACTGTTCCTGTTTTATGGCATGGGCAAGTAACAACATCATTAAACTAAAGAAACCTGGTGTTGTTAACCAATTTACTGCTCTTTGAAAACTCTGTCCCTTTTCTGTCACTTATCTGATACGTTACTCATTATCTTTGCTTCCCAGTGACTGGATACACAGCCTGCTATCTTTCAAGAATATGTCCGTGCTTCAGAAAGTGTATTTTTTACTTGGGTTGGCTAATCAGTGACCAGACTCAGAGTATGGAAGACAAGACAATGAACTAAGGGTCAAACTGAAGTCTGAACTCCACTTAATACTTGTGAATTCGTCTTTGCTGCCAGCATCAGTTTCATCCATTTTCCACACAGGCATAACTTGAATCCCTCAAAATTTTGGATTTCAGATGTGATTTGAGGATTTATCTAGGTAGGGGCAAGTGTGGACAGTGAAAAAGAGCACAACTCAAGTGGCAGCACTAATATAATTCAGTGTAATGCAATGATGAAATCTCCAGTGAATACCCACAAAACGGATTCAAGTACATGGGAACTACATCAAATTTTGAATGACTGCGGCCACATAGAGGTCTAGTTTCCCAAATGTCTCCATGTAGATTAGTACCCAAAGCTGTGTCTTAGACCCACGGTGCTAAAGCACATTGGTTTATCTGGACAGGGAGGTGGGTTTTAACTTGATCAGATTAATGCACTATACGCACTGGCTCTTCCCTACTAAGACTTTTCTAAATATGCTAGTTATCATCTTCAACTGCCAGCCTAGATGCAGCTTCAGGGGAAAAGAGGCAATGATAAAACAGCCAGTACTCTTTCAGTGTTCTGAAGACATACTGCCATTTCTAACATTTTTTTCTAGCTACTTTTGAGCAGCTCTGCTCCAGACAATCTGCTTTCAATCCCACCTTCATATACCAAACGTCCTCCACTAGCTATAAACATGCACACACAACTCTGGGATGCAGATTCCGCTATGAGGCATGCACACATGGCTGAGGTCTGCCTGCAGCCCAAAGCCTGCAACTGCTCCGGATAGTATTTCCCCTACCCAAGAGACTTGAGCAATGAACATCTGAGAATGCCCAAGACATAAAGGGGCAGAACAGCACTCTCAGTGCTAAGAGGTGCAAGTCTTGGACGTGTCAGGCTGCTGGCTAGACACTCATAGTTTCAGTTTTGTGACTTTGGTGTGCTGAAGCACACAGAACCCAGACCATGACAAGGATGTTTCTTAGCTGGACATACACCCTACACGGGAGCACAGAAAACGCCCAGGGATGGTGTTCACTCTGGATAACCGATTACATTCTCTTTACCCTCCTACTGTCGGTGGCATTCCCTCCACAGACTGCGTGCCTCGCAAAGAATCAGCAACGGCCAGCGTGAGAAGGGAATTAACACGGCCTGATACCTAACTGAACGCAACTGGAACAATTAAGCTCTTCGGACCGACCTCTGACCACGGCGCTCACACAACCCACGCGAAGCCCAACAAGCAGCACCACGCACCAACCCAAAGCCAGGCGGCACCACGGCAAGAGGCGACAACCCCCCGGCCAGCCCCCAACAGCCCTTCCCACCCTCCGGCAGCCGGAGCGGGGCCCCGCGCCCTCCCGGCCCCACACTCACGTAGAGGGAGCGGACGGCGGCGCCGTAGAAGCGCAGCGCCGTGCTCAGCTCCAGCGCCGCCGAGCGCGCATCGTCCCCGGGCTCCAGCGCGGCATCCCCGCGCTCCTCGCCGTGCGGCAGCAGCGACAGCCGCTCGGCGGGCAGCGCCAGGGGCAGCGCCAGGGCCAGCAGCGCCCAGCGCGGGCAGCTCTGCGCGGCGCGCATCCCGGCGGCTCCCGGCGCGGCGGCGCCGTCCCGCCGCTATAAGCGCGGGCAGCGAGGGGGCGGCCGGGCCGGGTCGGGCCGGGCCGGCAGGCGGGGGCGCGGCGCCGCGGCCAATGGCTGCGCGGCGGCCGAGGGGGCGGGCGGGACCCACCGCCCCCCGGGGCGCCCCCGGCACGGCCCCGCCCGCTGCCGGGACCCCCTAGGGCCCGCTCCCGCAGCCCGGGGCGGGGGCAGAGCGAGGGGGGCTCGGGGCTTCGCCCGCCGCCGGGACCCCGTGGGGCCCGCTCCCGCAGCCCGGGGCGGGGGCAGAGCGAGGGGGGCTCGGGGCTTCGCCCGCCGCCTCTGAGCTTGCGAGAGCAAAGCGGCTTTAGCTCCGGCCCGGGGGGCCGTCTCTCGGGAGCGCTCTGGAGGCGCTGGGCTGGCGGGACTCAACCGCTTTCGGGATCAGACCGTGTGGCTTGTGGGGCGAGGAACTCAGGAAGGTAAATGGGTGCGGGCTGTAGGCATCCGACAGATGCTGTCAAAGCTGCGGCTCTCCCCCAGGACCGGTGGGGTTTCTGCGCCAGTTTGGGAAATGCGGACTCAAAGTTACTCCAGCAGCTGCAGTATCTTCCACCAGTATGCCAACGGCTAACGCACTGCAAGAAAGTACCAAAATCAACGTGAAACAAAAATATGAATCCCTGTGCTGTCTGCTGAAATAATTTTGACACCAGGTGCTTATTATCGGGGGGAAATGAAGAAATACACTGGAATGCGTTTCATAAATCAACACCATCAATGTCAGAGCTCCATCTGATTGTAAAACAAAACTAAAAACAAATCTGTAAATGAAAACTCACTGATGATATGAGATACATAGAAAAGAAATATGGGATATCTGAGTACATTCTTTCTGACTATGTCTTCTTGTTTTATAGCCTAGTCCTGCTCCCAAGAAATGCTCAGAAGCAACTGAAGAAT
Source organism: Ciconia boyciana (assembly GCF_034638445.1). NCBI lineage: Eukaryota > Metazoa > Chordata > Aves > Ciconiiformes > Ciconiidae > Ciconia > Ciconia boyciana. Next base: position 85,208,115 of record NC_132936.1, read on the forward strand.
GGATATATTTCATATATTTTTCCTAAAGCTTCCAAGTGGAGACAGCAGTGTTTAAGGATTAAATCTTGTCCAGTAAAGTGTATACCGTGATATTTCCACAGAATGTTTATAGCAGAAAATCACCTGAGGGAAGGCAGCTGAAATGCTACCCACATGCTTTTCACATGGCTTTTTACTTTTCTTTAAACACCTGATCATTTTTCTGGTAAGAAAACATAATTTTGCATTCGGCAAATTGCAAGAGCACAAGACGTTCCAGGGTAGAGCTATAACCACGTCTACCTAAAAAAGAGAAACACATCTGTATATCTAATCACTGTTATTATCACTAGCAACTATTTGCAATTGACTCCTATATGTCAGTGAAAACAGCCACTGAGACAAGTAGCGCAGTGGTGTGGGAGGAAGTCAAGTCTTCTCTCCACGCAGTTCAGTTCTCACTGTACTTTCACCTGCAAATTCCCTCCGTATTTTCAGAGCCCGCAAGACAGTAACTGGTGGATTCAGGGCTATCTGGCTAACCACTGCTACAAAAGTAGTCTCTTGGCTGCATCACCACCATATCTGAGCACAAAGATACCTCAAGATACCCAGCGGAGGTATCTTTCTCCTCATTTGACAAATGGATACTTAAACTACAAACAGTTAAGCAAACTGTAACTTCTTACCCACGTTAAATGCCTATACTGGAATACTACCAACTGCCTTCACCACAAAATCATCCTCCTATTACAACCTGCCCTCCCCAGCATAAGTCTATTTCCAAACCTGCAGAACCTAAAGGCAAGATGCGCCTGTGCAATGCAGCTCCATAGCAAAGAGAAAGCCTAAATTAAGCCACATAACACCTCCAGAACCCCATATACACATTCACAACAAAAAAAAACATATATACATTCACAAACAGTTTATGTTCAGCTTGAACTGTTAGGCTTGAAGTGTTCCATAGACACATTTTCCCTCAATACGAAAGTCAACCTCAATGAGAGGAAGAGATAAGCACAACAAGAAGAAAACTCTGAGAGGGTAACATTTTTCTGTCAGATCCACATGATTTCCTAGTAGTATGTGCAGAATTTCGAGGATGAGGACCACTGGGAAGCCAGAAACTTACTGCAGTAAATTTGAAACTGATTTGAAGGCTGAAGAGTTAAATACCTACATCTGCCTGTTTAAAACACAGAGTAATAGCCATGTTATGGTAAATCCTTTGTCCATTAGTCAGTATATTGTGATTGTTTAGTCTATTTTTACCTTAAGAGGACTGCAGTGTTTCTGTTGTAGTTGAATAAGTTTACCTTGTATGCAGCTCCCACTGTGAGGAGTAACGAGAATTGTTAGTTCTAAGACTAAAAAAAAAAATTTCAGTTGTCCTTTCTAGCATCTTCAATAATGACCTGAAAAGGGGATGGAAAAGCATGCTTACATATGATGTAATTAATTGGGAGATATTAATTGCTAACACCAACCAGAATGGAGAACGCAAAAGACTTCAATGAGATTTAAGAAGGGAAGAAATGTATTCAGATGCAAACTGGAATATCACCACCTAAACGCGCCCTCGAGAAAAATCTTCCAGAACAGTAAATAGCTCGTAAATGCCAAACAGATCCTCAACGGATCATAAATCAGATATGACAGCAGTTCACAAAGCAACAGCATCCCCAGAGCAGCCACTGAGATCCTGTACAACAAATGAGCAGGTTTTATTGTGTTACAAGGAGGTAAGTGACATTTTCTAAAGGGATATAATGACACTGCTTTTCCAGAGATTGCTTGTGAGATCACAGATCTCACAGAAAATTCACCACTGGAAAGAATTCAGGGTGAAACAATAAAAAAGATCAGAGGACCAGAGGGAGTGACATACAAGGAATTGTTAAAGAGCCGAACATGTGTACTTAGCTAAGTGATAATGGGGAGGAGATTTGATTAACATCTTCCGTCAAAGACGTGGAATGTCTTCAATTCAAATATCTGAAGAGTGCTACCAAGCCAGAAGGAGGAATTATATGGGTGAGTTTGAGGACTACAGATAACTAGGAGATCAAAATAACTAAAAGAAGCCATGAAACCAAGTATCAGAAAACGCTTCCTTACCATGGGGTCTATTTCCAGAAAAATCATAGATTAGGCATAGTGGAAGCAGAATGACAGAAAGCTTTGAGTGGTCCAACACTGGGTTGGTCAGATTACTAAACAACAGACCTTAAGGAATAATTCTGTATTTGACCATGGGATGAGACAGCCCAGCAGATTTTGACCTGAGTTTCTATGTTCATATGGTACTAGAATAGCTCACAGCTATACACACACATATATTTGAAAACTTCCACTGCCTACACGTGAGGAAATTTGGAAAAGGGGATTGCAGATATTGTAACTCTCCTGACCTTCTCAAGCTCCTCCCCAGGTTCTATTAACAGAGAAAAAGGAGTTAGTGTCCCCTTTGCTGGCATGACTGCAGGAAGGAAAGTAATGCCCTGGGCCCCTCATGATGATCTTCTGCTGTCCAAAGATGACAAAACATTCTAGTGGATGGATCATCAAAGGACAGAGTAACCACATGGTAATAAACTGGAGAGAACTGAGCATTTGGGATAATGACAGGAAAGAATAGGACTGAAGTCTGCTGAGAAGAAGCATTTTTTAGAGAGCCAAGGTCATGGGAATCAGAGGGTCACAAGCAAAGGCACGGCTTGCAGGAAGATCATGGAGTGAGCATCATAAATTTAAATCACTCTGTCTTGGAACTTAATGTTCATTGTTCATTAGAGTGGAACATGATGAGATTCCCTCTGTAACTCTACATGAGCCTATATCACTATGGAGGTCACAAGACTCAGGAACAACTTCAAAAAAAGCGTAATTTGCAGCAGAACTCTCTACAGAAAGAGACTGATTTTGAAGCGCTGTTAGATGCTCTTGAGAAGAGATGCACATGAAGGGCAATATTGTATCTTGCCCTCTGCATTAGTGCAGGGTACAGAAGATTGTAGAATCCCTTCTTTTTCTTTCATGCGGAGATCTCACAGGGCAACAAAAAGGACAAGCTCCTTGGGAACTCATATCCTGTTCTGGAGAACAGCTGGGCAAGAATGGGGATGTGTTAACACTTGGCCAATGACCTGGTCAGTACAGAAGAGATACACTGCTGCGATATAATGGTACACAGCAGTAACAGATTAGTAACTGCCTGGAGCAGGGCAAGAAGCATGGGAGAAACAGTATCTCTCAGGCCCTTCCTAGGTCTGGTGCTAGGAAGAGACTGTTTACATTTCTAGGGTTACCTTCATCTATTTCTATGTCTCATTATTAGAACTGATAACTGTATTAATAAGGGAGAGAAAAAAATTATCATGGAGGAAGTTATGCAATGAAGTTATGCTTATACAGAAGCATGAACATTTTTCTTCATCCCAGTTTATAACTTAGGAAAAATGAGATGGAAAATGGAACAGAAAAATATCAACATAATGGAAACCGGATAGATAAAAAAAGCAGCCTTACAATCCCCCCATCTGTCATGTAGCCACATGAAAAATATGGTGCTTTTTATCTTCTTTTATATTTTATCAAAATATCCTTCTTATATCCTAATGCTTGTTTGTTGTCTTTCAAGAATGGAGTCTCTAATCCAGTAAGAATACTAGGACTTCTCTGTAGTAAGAGAGAGTTGTAACACGGCAAGAAGGTATACAATTAGTCTTCTATTTAAATATTCAGCACAGCACTAACTACTACACCTACTCCAAGTCAACTACTGCACCTACTCCAAGTCTTAGTGTTTTGTTATTATCCAAAAGTTTTAGCTTTGTGCAACAAAAGAGTCCAAACAGACAATAATAACTGACTTCAAACTTTTAAAAAACACACAGGAGACAGGAAGACAAAATGTATGACCAGTTTCTCATATATGCAGAAAACAATTACAATATGAAGGAACATTGTTTTTTAAACAATGGGAATGGCATGTGGAAAAGCAATTTGAATGGGACAGGAAGACAGATGTGAAAAAGGTATCCTTTACCTCCTGTCTACTCTGAGACTAAAGAAATAACTACTCTGACCCACTGATATCTTACTGTGTCGGATTTCAGAACAGAGATAGCACACGCAGGGAAAATACATCTCCTTGTAGTCTGGTGATGAGATGGTATTTAATGCATCTCAAGTTAAATCATCACTTCAGATTGAATGTACACCCAAACCAAAAGCATTGCTAAATTTTGTACTCTGGTTTACCTGGGATCCAGACTTTGACTGCAATGACTGTGAATTTCAGTTGTACATGGAACACACAAAAAAGATGTTGCATTGAGTCCAGCAGCAAAGCTTCTAGACGACAATCAATAAGAGAGGCCAAGCACTGGTCTGATGCTAGCAGTGGCTAGAAATTCAATAACAAATGATCATGAGAGAATATCAGCCTCAACTTTTCTACAAATATTCAAAAGGGCTAATAAAGTCTGAGACATTGGCACAGTCTCTGCTGTGACAGCCAAGCTACTATCTCACATCTGCTCCTTGTGCTTATAGAGCACCCAGCCTCATGGAGCATAGGCCCTGCCTAGATTCTCTGCCTGCTAGAATAATACAACTTGCAACAATTGTCATTTAGAAAAAGAGTACACGATTTCTCAGATGAGCCTAAATAATCACGACAATTTAGAGAAGACACTTAACTCATTTTTCCCCATCATGATTGGATAATGTCTTTTACAAGGAAAAAGACTTATTTCTGAAAATTGTTTTCTGAAGTGGAATCCATTGCCTAAGACAATGAAATTAACCCAGGAGAATATATTACCTTGAGCAGCTGTGAGTAAAACAGAGAAACTGACTTTCATGCAGGGTAGATGATGCTGTGGTGCAGCAAAGGCCAACAATTTTAATTACTGGTTTTTACAACAGGACTGATAAGAGAAGAGAGATTTAATAAAGATAACACCTATTCTTATTAGCTATATGGTCTCAAAATTAGATTGTGGTTCATCTTTACATGTAGAGATAGTTGTGAAAGCCCTGCATAGAGGGAGAACAAAGATCCCTATGTAAGTCCATGCTTGGCCAGATTGAACACTAGGTATTAATATTTCCTTTAATGAGGTTGCTTGTAAACGTCTTCTTTGTTGGACGAGGTCCACTAAGAAAGAAAATTCCTCCATCCAAAAAAAGATGATGTAAGTGTTTCCTGACCTCTCCTGGTCAACTGTTCAAAGTTAGCTACGCCACAGGCTTTCTGCCTTCAGGAATCCACTCAGCACACAGCAGTCTCCTACAAGTTACTGAAATTTATTTGTGAGCTTAAGGTAATTTGCTGAGTGGGGTGGATGTAAGTGTATGCTCGAAGGCTAAAATGTTTCTTCTCAAAAGTTTGCCTGAGGATGGCTGAATCATAATCTTAGACTCCAAGAACATTGTCAACAGGCAAAATTTTGGAGTGACAATTCTGCTGATCATTCCATACAAAATGCTAGTAAAAACTGGTTGGTAATAATTCAGTATTTTCACTGTTTTTTTAATTTCTTTTTCTTTATTTTTCATAAGATTTCTAGTACCTTGAGTTGAAATTGCAGCTATGAGGTGCTATAAATATAATCATTTATTCTTAGATTGGACATGCATAAATTCAAGAACCTACTGTATATTTTTAATCTGAAGGCCTAATTTGTGTGCTTGGAGATAAATTATGTTTAAAATTAGTTGGACCTAATGCCTATAGTTGGCTCTAACACACCATGCATCTATAATGCTGAAAGATTTTTCTCTCCTCTTTTTTTAAAAACTGTCTAAAGACTGTGAACTTTCCCCTGGCCTGAAACAGTCCAGATCCAAAAAACCAGGAGTAATTCCATGAATTACAGCTATTTATTCTTCCTGAACCAATGACTTATATTGCTGTTCACTTCACTTGGAATCTGCAGACTAATATAAACAGTGGTCCACTCATTTCTTCCCAAACACAGTTTAGTGTTTTGGCCTAGGATGTGACACTGCAGTTTTGTCACAGAGCAACAATAAAACACGAAGACCTGCGCTAAAGCAACTCTGCACAGAAACAATCATGTTGCCCCTGGGAAAAAGAGGCATTATTTGCAAACACTAGGACTGATGCAATAACTTATTCATTGGAGAACTGACAGGGTAGGAGCAAGAAAAGCAGGAACTCTCTTTTTTTCTACAAGAGGCCGCTGAGAACAAACTCTGTGTAGTCTACGATCCCAATTAAAAGAGGGACAGGGTGTGATCCCTGAAGCAGAGTAGAAAGGACTGGATTGTGGCCAGACTGCTAACCCCTAGATCTCACTGGCTGTGTCCACACTACACAGCATTTAGCCCATGATCTCTGCTGGGTTACTGTAGCCCTAGGACACAATTTCCCTCCCCCCCGCCCAGTTCACAGTGTCTGAAAAAGTGAACTGTTAGGCAGCCCAGCAGTCGTTTAGTTACAGCACAAGACTAAGGGTACATGCCACATGCCACAGTCTGTGACAAAAGTGTATGTGCAGGTATTTGAAGTCGCAAAGCCTTTGGGCTAGCTTTGGAAGATTAGATAGGACCAAGAATGAAGTCTGGTCCTGGCTTGTGACTGCCTTTTGAGAGTGGTCCTTGGAGCAAACTGTCCCCAGACTGCTCCTGTGCTTTGTCTTGGAAAGAACCACTTGGAGCAGGCAGGAAATCAGCTAACACTTAAGCAGTTTGGATATTCAGGGGTCCAGTGCATGAGAGAGATCCCTGGCCCTCTCCAATTTAGCAATACAGATGTACCTCTATATCTGCAGTCAGACGTGTCTTTATATGCTTTTCAAGGGGGAGAGACAGCAAGACTGTTACAACTGAAAAAGTTACACTTGCAAATGAAAGGTTCCCAAACCCCTTTTCAAGTAATTACTTGTTCTTGCTCTGCCACCACTGTTGGACTTCTACCTGAATGATCTTTCTGGTCATGTCTTCTCTCCATCGAGCTGTCTGAACCCACCGTAACATCCTCCTCCTTTACCTTTTCCCCGCAAGGGCCTTTAACTCTGTACCGGTTATGTTCTTCCTAGTTTCCTTCCTTGTCTTTTTCCAGAAGAGGCTTTTTATTAACCTTTTGGGATCTTAAGGCTGACCCACTTTACGGCTCACTGACCAGTTCTCATTCCTTGAGTTCTTTCTCAGAGAAACCCACGTCTGTTTTCCTTTAATTGCAAATCTTTTATGATTTTCTCAAACTTCCTGCATGAAAAACATTTGAATGTTTTCCAGCAGCACAGATCTTTCAAAGCACATTTCTGCCAGCATGGGTTATTCTTATTTACAAGTAAGGCCACTAAACCTAAGGAAATGACTTAAGAAAGAAAAGGTATTATCCAAAATAAGACCATCTAAATCTGGTCCTTAATTCTCTAATTTTTTCCTTGAAATATAGTAATTCTTATTTATGCATTTTATGTATTTAATGCATTTGTCCCTTAAAACAATGATCCGATCCAGCAATCCCACCCATCTCTGGAGCCATTAAATACAATACGAAATTGCCATTTAGAGACCCCTATTCACCATGCGTACACAGCTTATATAGTCTGAAAATATTTGGAAATGCAATTATTGAAAACAAACAATGGGGAAAAATGTGTATTACATGGGACCTAAGTTTTAACAAAATGATTGATTTTTTTGTTCCCAACACATCAGTGGATGTACTGATATTTACATTTTTATCATCTGAGGAGGGAATCTAACTTCTGAAGAATGAGCCACAGCATTTGAACAAACAAGAGCATTGTGTTCTTCCTGAGGGAAATCTACTGCCCTCTGCTTCTTCCATATTAGTAAATACAATTCAGTTATTTAAGTACTCAGCACAGGACTTTGCCTCATCCAAGATGTAATTATTTTCTGCAGCTTATTCCCTGCAGCAGTGCTAAAGCATAAAGCAGATTTTCATACAGCAATCACAGTATAATAGTCTCAACAGCACTTTCCATTACTACCCTGTCAAATCTCAAAACCTTTCCTGGTGATTTAAGAAACATTTATTATTATTCCACTTCATGGATAGAAAAATTAAGGCACCAAAGAAATGCAGCTTGTCCACCTGGCAAATCAGAAGACACACAGGAAACTCAGTGGAGATTTCCTGACAACCAGATGTAGCTTTCTGATGTGGAGCAGATCATGTTTCTTCCCAAGACAAATGCCAGTTTCACCTAATAACTGTCTCTGTGGGTATCCAGAGTGTGAAGCTGTGTAGTTGTTCTTAATGCTCACAAGCCTCAGGAAAGCTCACCAACTTCAGATATTAATGGGGCTACCACATGGCAGAAATTAATTAAAAATCACAAGGAAAAATTAAGAGTCAGTTTTTTAAGGTGAATATGTAACACAGAATTCTGTTGCCGGCTGCCAAATTTAGCCTTACTGGAGGGGCATATGACTGACAAAATACAATTCAGTAAGCAGAGAAAGATACAAAACTCTTGCAACAATTTCCATTCTGTGTGATGGAGGAATTAAAAGGTTGGTCTTAAATATCCGCAAGCTGTTTCTGATCTCCATAAATTGTGCCATCACTTTGAAAACAGGATGTATGCTTCAGAGTAAAGTAAAACAAACAGACTGATTTAACACAATGGCAGCAGTAAATCACCCTGACAGTGCAGTATTTTTCAAATAATCCTCTATCCAAAGACAGCAAAGTACAAAGATAGGAGAATTAGAGAGGAACTTCTGCTTGGAATGATTCTTGCCTGAATAATACCTTACCTTTAAAGTTTCTACAGCATCATGTCCATTTTACATGGCAAACTATGGCCAAGATAACTTAATTTTCTTGTTTGCTGATGCTCATTTCCACATATTCATCAGCATGCCCTGCATGTTTCATGCATCTAAGTGTTCTCCAAAACTTGGGAACATTTCTGCTTGAGCATTTGCAACCTTGGGCCTTATATTCAATATCATATATATTATACGTACAAAAGAACTTAGAAGTACCCTTATTATTTCACTACCACTAACTCTGATAACTTTTTCTAGTTTCTACGATTTCTGAACATTCCCTACAGTCTACTACAGTTTTCTCAGGCTTTTCAGACTGACTTAAACAGAAATTCCCCCAGATTGCTCAGCCTTGTCTAAGGACAAGACTTTTGTCATCTCCAAAGAGCCCATCTTCACTGAACATGCTTTATCCCTCTTGGTACTGTTGTCTCACAGAGTTCGTTACCTGGTGTGCAACACCCAATATGCACACAGAGCCGAGGTATTAGTTTATTTCAAGTTTTGTGCAAGATCGGCTGCTAGGTGCTAGCTCCACAAAGCTAGCACCCTGCTCATTCATATAAGTACAGTATTTCTATAGTCTAGTTATACATATGCATAAGTAATTACGTAAAGCAGTTTTCTATTGGTCTGCATGTTCTCATCTTATTCTTAAAGCTACAGTATTACTTTAATATTCTACACACACCCAAAGGTGAGGGGTCTCCGCTCAGGCCGGGATTTCCAGCTCAAGGGGTGTGACTTTTAGTATTATAATGAGAACAGTTCGCATGAGGGTGCTTCTTATGACACTTCTACTAGTAGCTTCAGATTGTTCCCAAAACATCTTAATTAGCTTACATATTTCTCCAGGATGTGTTTCACTTCCCAAGGACAACAATTTTGATTAGATGTTCCGCATTCCGGTCTGAATCCCCCTTATCAACCTTACATAAGTCCTGGCCTTCCACCAGCTCCTGATACAAACATTTGTTGCATGTGTTGCTCCAGCAAAGTAACAACTCGGTTACTGTCCCAGCATCTGAAGCAGCTGGTTTCAGCTGCTCCTGGCTGTGGCAGGGCCGGACCCAGAACTGAGAAGACGAAGCCTGCTGGACTTCCACTGGCTTCAGTAACCTTGCTCCTTACTACGTCTTTTTTCAATTAAGAAGGAATAAACCAGGGAGGGAAAAAAATGGATTTCAAAAAGGAGTCAGATGAGAGAAGGATGGTGGGAAAGAGAAAGAGAACCTGAGTCTTTTAAGTCAGATGATACAAATATAAACCCTGACATTGCCAGCATTGGTACAGGAGAATTGTCCCATTCACTTTAAGGGGGCTGATCACATAGTAATGGCAACCAGAAGAGAACAGCTTGGGCTATCCAATCCTGCAGGCAAAGAAGCAAGAGGTGGACTGTTGCCTAACCATGCATACACCCCCAGCCCTACCAAATGAAACCCAAGGTCTGCTGATCCTGCTGGTCTTGGCACCCTGCATGAAAAAAATGGATCTCTTCTTTGACTGAAGATCTCTCTTACCATCAGTAACGCTTAGCTAAGATGAGTGAATTCTCTAAATGAATGCCTGCTGTGTTTGAATAAAGGAGAAATGCTGCCACGCAGTAATAAGGAATGACGCTTAGAGAAAGGAAAGGAATAGGCACGCCTGACTTGCTAGGCACAAGAAAGGCACTGGTACTGGTCCAAAAAGCAAAAACAGGGTGAAGTTAGTGCCAACCAAAAAGACAGAGCAGCACATAGGAGGCACTAAGAGGCTTAAACTGTGTATTTAGAAGTTATTTCTTTTTAAGACTGACTTTTGCTTCCTATGTCTAATGGTTTATTTCCGTCTTCAGATTCTATTCAGTGAGTGTTAAAGACTTCTTGGCATTGCAAGCTTTCCCTTTAGGATATCTGGCAAACTGCAGATACAACAAAGCAGAAGCTGAGGGCTCCAGCAGGTTTTCCCCGTCAGAGGTCCCATACCTGTGAAGTCAACCAGCAAAGATCCAAGCATATGCTATTCAACATGCATGGACTACAATACGTGATACTTTTAATATCGCGTACCTTGCAACCTCTAAAAGGTGACTTTTCAAAGTTGACATCAGGATTGCTTGAAAACAGCCAAGCAGCTACAATATCACAAGGGAAGCAAATGCTCACCACAAAGGATGTACCTATGCAGCCAAAGCTTATGCTAAAGGAGGTAAATCCCTGTTGTGCAGTTCCACAGAGATATTTCAAAATAGAAACAGAGCTCAAACTCAAACACCTAGCATGACAGAGTCCAGTAACTGATGAGAACCTCTTGCCTGCCAATGTGTCAAGCCTTACACATTGAAAGTGAGACAAACAACTGACTCCTATCACACAGCTTTTTGCAGCACTCTGCTGCAGAATCTTCCTCAAAGTAAGCTGTTCCCTTTCTGCTCCCGCACCTCTCCCTGTCACACTGCAGCTAACACAGCCTGTCTTTCAGACTGGAGATGGTGCTCACTGTCAACCATTATTAACTACTTCGTAGATTTCCGAGGCTGTGGTGGGTGGGAGTTTGTACAGGCCATGCTGGGAGAGGAACCGCAGGAGCCCACGCTGGCACACTGTAGCTCACCCAGTACAACTTACACTCAGGTTTTTTGCCACCATGCTCTAGCACAGAAAAGTAACAACAGCACCCTCCTCTGGCCCCTGCCATGAAGACACCTGCAGTAAAGGGACTGATTGGAGCTGCTGCTAAATCTGTTGTGTTAAATCTATAGAAATACACCTTTTTACTAAACATACTAATAGGTCATGATCTCTGTAAGTGGCCTCCAGCTGCCTCCAGTCACTATACACATACATATCCTAAAAGCAAGGGCAGTGACTTTAAAGTTTGTGCACAGAAAGAGCACTTAATTTCAGTGTTAATAACAAGATTCATAAATTATGTTACCTTATATGAAAATATATATTTCCCAAACAGACTAATCTTAATTAGCACTTTAGTTGTAGTACCAACCTTATTTAGGAGCTTGTAATGAAAAGTTAAATTGGGTATTATCATCATCTTTTTTCCTCCAAGATTTCTGGCCACTGGATATGGGCAAAATTCAAACAAAAAAAAGGACAATGTAAGCCACTGCACAGGAGGAAGACAGGGTGCCTGTGTGCATGAAAACTTGCAAAAAAAAATCTTTCATTTGATCCAGAAGAAGTAAATAGTGACTCTCTGTGATTAAGCACATTCAGCACGTTTTAACTTGTTTTTTTCTTTGAAGATCACCTGTAAATTATTGATCTAAAAATCTTCATTTTGTGTAGTTATAGAAGATCTTTAGCTATATCGAGGTATCCAATAATAAAAACACATACAGATATGGAAAAAACAGATTGCTCTGTGTATTCTTGGAAGAGCTATGTAATAGTAAATACCTATGCAGCCTACGTATGTTGCCAAGTTTGGAAAAAGATAGTAGTAAGGATGTGAAAATATATAACTATGTTCTTCTTTGACACATCTCACTCCACAGTCTGAGGATCTTTTAGAAATAAAGACATTTGTCTTTCCCAGAGGATGCTTGCCAGAAGGGGACAGAGAAAGGTCCATACTGAAAATAATGGTCTAGCTAAACCAGTTCATTATCTGATTCATATTTATTTGGGGGGGAGATATTTCCTCTTTTTAGCATATGTGGATTCATGCAGGTTAATACAGTTTATTTTTATTTTAGTGGCTGCTCCTGCAGAGTAGCACTAATTCCAAGAGCTGGCTGATATGTATATTTGATTCTGATTACTCTTAACAATTACATAACCAAAAATACCTAGACTGAAACTGGGAAAGGTACTTTACAGCCATTACATTTACTTCCTGTAACTGCATGGAATTTGGATATTTATGTGGAATTTAAATGGACAGACTGCATTTGAAATATGCTCTCCACGACCACATGCGTGGATAGACACAGAATACATATGCAGTGACTAGATTAATTCTTACCACAAATTCCTGGACACCCTGACCAAGTGTAAGAATTCACATTGGATTAGATCGTCAGCCAGTACACTATACAAACTTGAGTGAAATCAATATATACAATGACTTCAACTAAGAAAGCAATCATAGTTTCCAAGACAGAAATATGGCCCTGAGCTGGGGGATAAAATCAACATTATCTGTCTCTGTCCAAAAAGACAAGTGGTGGCACTGTTAGTAAATATACCTGTTCCAATTCTGGTGATGCTCAAGCTTCTTTCTACCAATCTGGCAGTGTATAGGTTCTTACAGAATTTAGAAATGCTCAGATTTTGTATTATCAAAGCAAATAAAAAAAATCCCTCATAAAATTGCTTAAATGTAAAAAATTGTGAAAAATGTGGTTGAAGCTAATAAAAGCAAAAAGCATATAATGAGAGCTAACACACTCAGTCAGACTGTTAAGTCTGTATCAGTGGAATCCCCCTGAAAGGATGGAATTTGTTACTGCTGAGTTTTCAGGATTTTTAACTGCTTTGCATACACAGGTATGTATCACAAAATGTGATAGAGACATTTGTTATCTTCTACTCATTAATCTCTGTATTTTACAGTGAATTAAGAGAGGCTGAGAAATTTCCAGGGTCTCTGTCAGTCACTGTGTTTTCGACAGAAAGCACAGAAGGCGAGGTAGTTGCTTTACTTTTTAATGAAAAGATTTTTTTTTTTCCCAAAATATACCTCATTTCTTCTCACATTAAATTCACTTTGGATATACCAGTGTTACTCACTTTTGATATACCACTATAAGGCTTTTATGAAGAGGATATACTGCGCAAATAACTAGCTTTCATGTTTCACATTTTTTTAATAAAAATAATTTTCTTTGTTACAAAGTCTTCCAAACTGAGCAAATGAAAATAAGTTACATTTAGTGTGTCTCAATGAAAACATTTGGAAGACTGAATTTTTCTTGTGCAACTCATTGTTATAGCGCTCTGTGACCCACCCCCCCCAACTGACTTCTGACTACCAGATCACACTTTTTTATTGCAAACTTTCTTTGACACGACTATTTTGCTTCTCTTAATTAAAAATTATTGATAAACACAATAAAATAGGTAGGCCATTAGATAGATTTGATAAGATCCTAACTAAATTATAACCAAAGCTGTCTGAAGATAAAGACAGAGGCTTGCATATCCTACCTTTGAAGATACAGGCCTGGAAATTGTTTCTTCTTCATATCTTTATATATCTTTATACTCTTTTGTCATGTCTTTGAACACAGGACACACTTTCAGCAAGATGCCATAAATGGCCTAGTGCTGCAGGCCTCATAAGACTACCATTTTATACTTGTGGTTCTCTATAATTTGGATTCTCAAAAAAAACAATACTTAGCATGACATATGTAACGGACACCTGATGTCACTGACCTGAGAAACAATTGGGACAAGCAGTCCCAACATATAACAACCCCAACAAGCATTGTCAATTAGTTCAAATCACTTTTGATTCTAGCTTTGTCATTGATGCCACTGACTGAGGTCTCTTTAGCACCTCTCTCACATTTAAACCAACAAATTAGGTTACGCATATCTCAAAACATTTCATACTGATTAATCAGAATCAAATTTCTCAGTTTCTTCCATTAAGGTAGTTTGAAATTTTGTATATTTTTCTATTCATTAATCAAGTGGCTGTACCGCCTTTGCTTAGCTGAGATTTAGACATTCATTACTTTTTAAAAAAATCTGGGCCAACAAAATGTGAAAAATGAAACAAAAGACAGCAGTTTCTGATGAAACATTCCCTGCAATGGCATAGTTACGATGGAGCAAATACAGCTGCACACAGGAACACACCTCTTAAAACATTTTAATAGCAAAAATGATTGAAGTCCTTTTACTGCAATGTTGTCTGTTCTATAAGAGGATTGGAAATCTGGCTTTTTATTATACTGGGGTTTGCTCCAAAATAAACTACAGCCAGCACAGCTGGAGGTGACAGAAGTATGTCCAGGATAAATACCTACTCCCCACCCTCCATACCAGCTGTTAAATCATTCTATCCTTTTTCCTTTCACAGCATGTAGCACTGGACAGTTTCTACCCTCTCCTCTCTGCAAAGCTCCTCGGCTCTCCTCATCCTGTAGTTACAAAGACCTGACATACCCTTATGCAAACCCTTACTTTACCAAACCTCAATTCGCATATATCTTACACCCCACAAACAATCGTATCACTTCCTTACAACTCTGGTTCCTCCTAGAACACTTGTTGCACTACCACTCTGTCCTCTGAATGAAGCAAGAATCCTGGGGGAAAAACAATCACTAAAAGTAACACCAAAAAGCACTTGCAAAGGGGTTCAAACAAAACTTGCACTGACAACCTTAATTCCACCATTTCCTAATATTTAAATAGTTACTATCTTATCACTTAATAATTATACATTATAATTCATTATCTAGCTATGATTTAAATTTTATTTATATTTAACAATATATTAATGTATATTACTATAGCTATGTAATAGGTTTGTATTTATTTTTATAATTATGTTTTATTATAAATTTATTACCAAATATGATTAAGGACTTATAATTGTAGGTAAGATGCTTATTTAATATAATAAACATAGACACAGGTTTATGAAAACAAACGTGAAAGACAAAGTTTTTGCTATCCACATGATATCATCAAACTTGCTTGTGAGAATGCTACAAAGAGCCCCCAAAGGTTGAGATCTGCATAGTTCTTACTTTCTCCAAGCAGCTTCTCTTTAATGTAGTTCCTGTAATAACATCTGCAGCTCTGTTTCTTCAAACTTTCTCCTTTTTTTTTCCCCCACTATTTTCTTTTTTCACACTTTTACAGTTCTCTGCTCTGCTCCACCCACCAGAGCAATTTATTCAGCTGGGCCATTTGAAGTCCAATGCATTTAATGTTCTGTCATGGTATAAACAAACATAAATAGTTGGCATGATTATGAAATTCATGAAATGATCATCTTTTTATTTTACTGTGTTAGAAGCAAAAGCAGTTCTATTTACAAACATACAATATATTATTTTCCCCCAATAAAACCAGTATTTTGTTAAGCCAGCTACTATTAACTTTAGTTTTCACTTAAATGTGTTTTAATGACGTTAAGGAGGAGGAGATAAAGCTCAACTGATTTCTGCCACTGAGCTACATTTCATGAACAAATAAGACCCTGCAGAAGCAATCAGAACAAAGAGCGGGACAATGCTGGTTACTGCTTTGCAACAGGGGTAAATCCGGAAAAGCTGCTGGTCAGGACAGGAAACCGCCTGGCTAAATGCGGCTGCCTGAAGGATGTGAACCTATGCAACAACTTCTGTTTCTCTTCCAGGGGAGTTTTATGCAGAAAACAGGCATCTTCACAGGCAGGCATTACAGAAAAGCAGATGCCCTCAGGACACACAGAGCTGAGGGGGAAAAGAAGCAGCTGCAATCTCTTCTGGGTCCTTGTCAGGCGATCAGCAGAAAGAAGTCAATTGCCTGCCTAGCTCCCTGGCTCCTACAGAACTCTGAATGCTGTATAGACACGCGTGGCAGCCTTAACAAATAATAAAACAAACGACCCACAACACGCGGGTTAGATCCCTCGTACCCTCCGGGGCCGGGGACGCGGCAGCCGCAGCACCGCTGAGGTAACTGCGCGCCACCGACCCTCGCACCCCGCGGGGGCCGCGGGCCCTGCAGAGCAGGTGCAGCGCCGCCTCCTGCACCCAGCCCAGCTCCGCTTCTGCCCTAAAGTTTATAAATGGAAGTTGTTGTCCTCGCCCCGCGAGCCCTAAAAATAATAAAAATTAATAAAAAAAAAAAAAACAAACCGGAATTTGAACCCATCAACAAGCGGCTGGTAAAACCTTTCCCATTTCTCATTCTCTTCTCACAGAGCCCTGCCCAGCCTTCAGCGCACGAAGCGGCTACGTTTGCGGAGCGGCAAGCCGGCAGCCAAGCCCCGCTACCCCCGCGGGCCCGCGCCGCCGCCACGCACCCGCCGCCGGCGGCCGGTTCCAGCCGGTTCCAGCCGGTCCCAGCCGGTTCCGGCCGGAGCTGCGGCCACGGCGCCGCGCCACTAGGGGGCGCGGTGGTGCCGAAGAGACAGCGCCGAGCGGGAGCAGCCGCGGCGCGGCCCGGGCCGGCATGAGGGGAGCGGGGCGGGGCGGGGCGGGGCGGGCCGGGGCGGGGCGGGCCGGGCCGGGCCGGGCCGGGCCGGGCCGACTTTCTGTCCGCGTTGTTTGAGGGGAAGGGCCGCGCAGAGCCTGCCTCCCTCCAGCTCACCGCTCACTCTCATCCCTCCTCGTCCTCCTCAGGGCCCGGGGCTGCCTTCGTGGCCCCACCTCTCCCCCTGTCGTGGCCCTGCGCCTCGGGGCGCGAGGGGTGTCGGGTTGTGGCCGCTCCCGGAGCAGGGCGGCTGGGGGAAGCTATGATGAGCCCTACCTGTCCCTTGCTGTAGGTGGGTAGGGACAGAGGTCCGGCGGCTCGAGGTGAGAGGTCCCAGACTGTGTTCGCCTCCTTTCTGCCGACGGAGAGGCACCTCGGAGGGGGTGAGGACACAGCTCGGTCCAGGGGCTGTAGATGACACCCTTCTGCCCCACCAGGTGAGGTGCCAGCTCTCTCCTGTTCCTCTGCTTGAACCTGGAGGAGCTACCAGTGTCCTTCACCCACAAGTGAAGGCTAACGGCTTGTACGAGTCATATGGCAGCAGGAAAGTTAACAGCACAAATACACACGTACAAACATAGGATACAGCATACAAATGATACACATGTATCGGGCAAGGAAGGGTGCTCTTGGCTGAATCTTGTGCGTTACATGTGGAACGTGAATTTGCTGTAAAAGTTTGTTTTACTGTTTGATTTTAGCCCAGGAGTTACATTTGTCTCTCAGGTCTTTGCAGAGGTCTTAAGTACAGATTTGCTAATGATCAAAGAAACCTCATCCTGTGGGAATTTATCCCTGAGCCATAGGTTTGACACGTAGCTCAGGAATTTGCTGTTTCTCTGCATAGCTACATCACTTCACAGTCCTAGACACAATCCTTTGCTTCCGGCCAGACTGGCTACCCCTTTCCACCCTGTTTTTATATCCCAGAAAGGCCAGACTGGAGTTCTGTAGGCCCGTCACCAACAAAAATGTCTTCATCACTACTCCAAGAACAACCCTATAGCTGAAAAGTTTCTGCAGTGACCATTCGGAGGGCAGCCTTGCCAAACACAGTTTAGGAAAATGAGGGAAACATCAAGCTGCTCAGACTGTCTGTGAGGCCCCTTCCTAACATTGCACAGACCTCTGAGCTAGTATGGATGTTGGCACCACCTGGAGTAGATTTAGGATACTGGAGTTAAAAACCCTCTCCAGGCATTAACCTGAGAAGGATTCGCAAGATTCAGGACTTTTTGCTTCCACAGCTGAATTCTCAGCTGCTTGAATGAGCAGATAATCAGGGCTGAAATCATCTGCTTCAAGGTGATTTCTAACATGTGGGGCTTTGTTAGCTGTGAGCCAGATGCTTTGTATTGTGTAAGTATCACAAGCCAAGGGAAGAAAATGAGTTAAGTCCCCTTACTGGATGTGGCTAAAATAATTCCTATTTAAACGGGCTTTTAGTCTTTACTCATTAAGGTTCTTGTAAAGAGAAAACACATTCCCTGCCAGGATGTGTCATAGATGGTATGAAACCCCAGATGCTGGCCCAAGTGATCTTTAGCACTCCAATCCACATCCCTCTGTTGTCAGGCCACATCTAGTCCACCTCCCTTTTCCAGTCAGCTCATACCCAGCTGACTGATATATCTAAGGGAATCCCCACTGAAGGGAAATACCTAATTGCTTTAGTTCCTCTTTTACGGGTTTTTCCAGTGGGGGGTGGGGGAGGTACAAAGACAGGGGTAAACCCTAAGTCAAAGAAAGCAGAGAAGGTTAGCAAAGGAGAGAATGTGTTCTACTTGAGATAACATGGATTTAAAGTATCCTGGGTTATGGAGGCATCTGGGAAACTGAAGGCTGCAAAGAATGATTTAAACAGTGAAAAGCAACAAATCCTTTTCAGTGCTTTTTAATCTTAGATCTACAGATTGCTGAGTCTTGTTTTAAACCCCAAGGAACATGCAGCATGGACAGAAATTTCAGGGTGTTCAAGACTTTCTTACCAGTCTGGAATGCAGACTGCATCTCCAAGCTGGAGTCTGCTCCTATTGCATGTTGTGCAATGGGGAAGTCTGCAGGAGAGCATGAAATCTATGTGTAACCACCCTAATAGAGACAAAACTCCAAAATGAAAGCAGGGCACTGATGTTCTGATGCTTATGTTTCACAGAATCTGTCTCTTTCCATCTTCTATTCACTGAGTAACATATTTAATTCTTCTAGAAAATTTTCTTCTGGTTAAGTATTGGCTGAAATTATGAAACCACAGTTTTCTTACTTTAAAGCTACTTGCATTACTTTGATTAGTTTGTGCGGGTGAGTTCCTGCCCTTGATGCATAGGCATTACTTTATTCAAAGCCAATGGAAGCTTTGGCTGCCTTAGGGATTATGGGTTAAGGCCCTACATTTGTACTGTTGTACGCCACTGTATGACCTAAATGAGATTAGAATAATAAATCCTGATTTATTATGAGGGCTTTATTTAGACATGTTTTGAGTATGAGGTCTGTGTCAGGATTAATAGTGAAATCTAACATGCCCAGGCACAGAGAAAGCCCAACAATGAAAGGACATTTTTTCCCTTGAGAAAACTGGTTCCCAGCCCTCTGTTTGGCTTTTGCCAGAGTTGCTAAATGTTGAATGGCACAGAGACGCTGGATCCCAAAGACAGTGACGTAGTCCATGACTTGGAGATGAGCCCACACCGAGTGAAGGACGGAAGTATCCCATCTGCAGTGTTTTCCAAGGCTAAGTAATCATGTTCTGCAAAGCATTAGCATTCAAAAAGCTTTAACTGTAAGGTTTTCAGAATCCAAAGACAAATGAGAAATTACTGTTTCAGGATTTACTGGTTAGTTCATCCATCATGTTGAGCACGCACTAGACCACTAGGTACTAGTGCCTGCCCTGTAGTTAAATCAGATCCCTGAACCTGTTCCAAGGGAATGTCCATTCTTTTCAGCATCCCAGCCACCATCTTGCATCAGGAAACCTGAAATCTTGTGATGTAATGCACCAAACTGCAATGACCTAAGTATTAGACGCAGAAGGTGTGTGCTTACATGACATAGTTAAATTTCTCTAATTTAATAGCCACATTACTAA
Source organism: Ciconia boyciana (assembly GCF_034638445.1). NCBI lineage: Eukaryota > Metazoa > Chordata > Aves > Ciconiiformes > Ciconiidae > Ciconia > Ciconia boyciana. The sequence continues at coordinate 85,228,119 of NC_132936.1, forward strand.
AGGCTTCAGAGGAATTTGCCTTTCCAAAAAATTATTTAAATTGAAAAGAGTGGACTGCAAGGATGTCAGCTGGTATTTCTGTGGGACACGACATGAAGAAAGAGGAGGTGTAAGTGTTGTGACAAATTCGGGTGAATTAAATCATCATGAATTACACAGTACCTCTACCTTTTGTCTAATTCAAAGAGTCTTAATACTCCCACTCCCCACCAGCTAGTTGATGGATCTTGTTCAACAGCAGATTTCTGTCCCACTTGTTTTTTGAGTAGAAATAGCAAGAATTATTTCCTTCAAAATGTTGTTGAGTTTTGTAATTGTAGGCCTCACGGAGTGCAGAGCAAAAGAAAATGTTGAACCAGAATACCATTTTCTTTTTCTTTGGTTTGGCAAGAGGCCTGCCTATCTGGCAGCCTCTCCTGGTGTGTCTCAGTTGGGGTGGAACTGGATGGACTGGCCTCTCACAATTTTTCAGATGACTTTAGGGAAAAGCAACTTTTGAAGGACAGACTTTAAGGTCCGGCTATGATACTCTACTCAGTACTTGAGGTTTAAACCATGAGAGTATTTGTAAGAAACACAATCCAAGAAATCATGAAACGTCAAAAGAATGAAAAACCTGCCAGTGTAACTGAGGGCAAACTCTCTGGAGTACTGCAGTATAAAATCAAAGATGAAGATGGTTCAGTATCTAACAAAATCTTAAATTACTTTATTTTCTTCACTTCCTAGAAGTGCTCCTTTCTGCAAAACCCTTTCTAAAAGACTTTTTGAACTACACACTAGTGAGAGTCATTAGGTGCAGAGTGCTTTAGGACACAGTGATTCAATAGCAGTCTTGCCAACAAATTCATTAACTGTAAGGGACATCAAAGATGAGAACTCTAGACCTCTCTGCTCAGGAGCAGGGCAGCAGTTCAACTTGCAGAATCCAGGTACTTTATGTTATCTACTTCTGTTCATTACAAGTCAAATAGCAGTGGGACAGCCTAGCTAAGAAACTTTTTGAACCCTTGAGCTCCACTCAAGTTTATTCCTTTGGACAATGACCCTTAGAAAGAAAACAGTAAGACAAACAAATTGCCTGGAATGGCCCAACATGCCTAGACAGCAGCAGGAGTGTCCTGAAGACCAAGCAGTGGCTTAACTTCTTAAGCACTGGAGAGCTGCATGGGAAGTTTGGTCTATTAAGAAGTTTCTTGTAATGCTGCAATGCAGAGTCTCCCAACCAACTTTTGCTCACCTACTAGCAAGGACACACGTCTATGACACAGTCTGTGTGACCACTGTTCTTTGCTGTCCCTGGGCAACACCTGACCAAGGGAGCAGTAGCTTTCTTTGGCTGTTTGCAACATGCTGCCCACAAAGAGTGAGTTGGCAATCACATCTACAGGGGCACTAAGGGAAACCAGCAGTTTGTTGAGCGGAAATGGTTTCCTGCTTCTCTGTACACTTTATAGTATACTTCAGCCATGTGGCAGTCTTAAAATCCTGGTGTTTTTGCTGATGGCATGCCATGGAAGCCTTTAGCCTCATTTAGCGGGTTAAAGTCTTATAGCACAAGCTGTGAAGAGTTGTTATAGGTCACTGATAAAAAGCAATAGAGTGCTTATGGCCACCGTGGGTTAATGTTAGCCACAAGCATAATCAGAAAGTTTGTGCTGAGAGCAGAGAGGTGGTGTGTAACCCACTGAATTTATTATCACTGTACTCTGGCCTCTAGATAGTGCATGTGTGCAGTGGGGTTGTGGAGACTGAGGCATGTATAAGGCAGGCCTGTTAGTGGAACTGGGAAAGGCTAGGTTTTCCTTGTCTGCTAGAAAGAAGTATGTATCAATCTAGGGGAGATGTTTTCCTGATCTGGGAGACGGAGCCTTCTGTAGTATGTATTGAAATATATTTTGTTGTATCTATTCTATTTGTTATACATATTGTCTAAACTCCTGTCCAGGCCCTTTATCTTCCCCATCTTTGCCTAACGAACGTGATGGCCCGAGTACAGACAGCTTCTCTGACAAACTTGCTTCAGTAACTGCTCAGTTTTCCATGTTCTACCCTGGCATCAAGTCAATTTTACTTTTTTCCAGGAAATACGCAGGTTCTAGGAGCAGCTGCTAATTTAAAACTAAGTCCAAGTTTATTGATGTTGAAGCCATAAAATTCTCTTTCTGTGCAAGCTATAACATACCCCTGTACATGCACATGATTTTTAGTGCTTGGACATTTCTTATCCTCTCACCTCTTTCCCATAATTCGTTGTATGTTCTGTGTATTTCTGTACATAGTCAAATTGACACAGCCACTCGGTGCTGTGTATCACCCTGCTTCTGTGAGCTGTTTATCCAGGATTTCCAAAGCTGACTTCTCCTGAAAAGGGTCTTAAAATCATATCTAGACACCTTAATAGAAGTGACCTGATTTACGGAAGCACGGAGAACCCACAGATCCCTTTCCGGTCAATGGGAGCTGAGTTTGCTTAGCACCTTTAAAATCAAACTGCTTATGTTTCAGTGGATTTTGGAACATAGCTTTAAGTGTTCAGTGTGGGTATTTTTAGGGCAGGATGGGCTTCCCTTAGAGATCTTGTTGAAGAACTATTCAAACTTATGTATGCTGTATTTAGATTAATAAGCACAATTATAGTAATTGTCTTTTTCAACAAAACAGTAGTTCTGAACTCCTCTTGGGGTGAGGCATTAATAATGGAAATCATTATTTTAGTTAGTACTCAGTGTCAGTATCAGTATCTGCATACCCTGAACATTGTGTTAGTTCACTACATGGACTCTTCTGCTAAAGGAATATTTTTTCACTGCTCACCAGACATGTGGGGTCCTCCCTGGGGATTATTCCAGGTAACAAGCACTTCTCATAATCAGCTTACTAAAAATGATAGAACAAAACATGGTAGTGCTCCAGCCATAACCAAGGTATCTTTTAAAAACCTTGTTATTTGATGGTATATGATGCTATACATGACCTAGAGATATATGAAGCATCTCCACCACACTACAAATGTCTAAACCACTCAGTTTCAGTTCTCACTTCTCATCCCCGTGAGTCAAACCCAGCAGCCTGCCATAGCGCCTATTAATTTATAGATTTAATCCCAAGGGCACATCTGCACACTTGTGAGAAGGCGTGTCTGGTCAGCTGTTGCCACAGTGATGGCACAAGTAGACAACAACCAAGAAGAAAAGAACCTGTAGCTGCATGTATGCTTTGGTGAATTTGGCTATTTAGGGGGGTGTATTTGTTCCTGTATACGCCATGTTTGGAAGCCTTGATGTGCCTTTTCTCCCATTCTAATTAAATGTCTTATGTTAGAAGAAAAAGAAGATACTGAATGTGTTAGATGTGCTGTGCAAATTGTGTATTTCCTTATAAACACAAAGGTTTCTGCAATGCAGAGCTGAACTGTTACAGCTCATTACAGTGGTTTGAATTTCATGAGTACTTTAAGGTGCTTAAAATTATTCCTAATGAAATGCAGCTAAATAAAATACTAGCTAAATGGGAAACGGCAAAAAAATCCTGCAAAGATACGATGTGGCTGCCCCTGGGAAAATGGCAGGTACCTGCTTCTTGTAGAAAATAGAACATTACTTAACTAATTTAAAATCCAGATAGTTTTCCTTAGGAAAAAAATCAGCAGTAAACCGTTCAGGGGCTGGTAGATTTCTTTGTTTCTTTAAGGATGGTAAAGATTTGTGCACAAACATCAGCAAAGGGCAGCTTTCTGAGCTGTTCCCTGCCAATTGCTGACAAAGGCAGTCCTAATGAATCATTCTGAATTGTGATCATGTGCTACCAGCCCACAGTGAGCTGCCAAAGAGGAAGTGCAGCTTGTTTTCTTTCATTTTCTTGATTCCTATGCTGTAGGAAGATGAAAGGAGAAGGAGGAGGAGGCAACAGCGGCAGCCAAACTTAATAAATAATTCTGACGATTCCTGATATCAAATGGAGGCCCCTGAGTGGGACCCACTGAAAAATGACACCCTTCCACCGACCCTGACGCCAGCTGTCCCTCCGTATGTGAAGTTGGGCCTGACCATTGTATATACTGTTTTTTATTCACTGCTTTTTGTGTTCATCTACGTCCAGCTCTGGCTGGTCCTTCACTACAGGCACAAGCGGTTCAGTTACCAAACTGTCTTTCTGTTTCTGTGCTTGTTTTGGGCCTCTCTTAGGACTGTGCTCTTTTCATTTTACTTCAAAGACTTTGTCACCGCAAATTCTCTCAGTCCCTTCATCTTCTGGCTTCTCTATTGCTTCCCAGTCTGCCTCCAGTTTTTCACCCTGACCCTGATGAATCTTTACTTCACACAGGTAAGCAACAGATATTTGGTTGATTAAATCTGACAGAATGGTAAAGCATAATTTTGTAAGAATCAAGAGAAAAACGTAATTTCCTAATGTACCTTGGCAATGCAAAAAGCAAATTTCAGTCATTTAGTTCAGAATTTTAACTTTTGATCTATATGCAAGTGATTAGTGTTACAATGAAACCGGAACCTGAAGTGATCATTTCAGGAATAGCAAATAATATATGTACTGTCTATTAAATAGGTGTCATTTAATTTAAAGGTTGGGGAAAAAATGTATAGGAGAGCTTGAAAGCTGGACATCCAAAATGCTGTTCTATTATTATTCTTTATTACTGTTGTTGTTGTTACCAGATTTCATAAACCTCCTGACTTAGCAGACCTGATCTCTGTGTGCACTCAGAACTGTAATTTCTAATTTTGCTGGCAACCCCCCACCCCAGTCTTTCATAAGTTGGCTAACGTATTTCTGAGTGCTATTTCTATTCTGTGTATCACAATCAAAACTATTGATTGAGTCCTACTGCGGTCCCAAATTCATATAGCGATCTGTATTACAAATAGCAGTGACTCTGGACCACAGTAAGTGCTAAGTGCTGTACAGAGATAGTACCTCTATTTCAAGGACGCTGTGATGTAAGGGCAAATTAGCTGTATAGTGAGGTAAAGGAAATAGTATCTCCATTTCAGAAAGAGGACTTGAGAGTGTATCTATCTGTGCTACAGACAGCTAAGAAGCCAGATGAGTTAGGCTGCACAGTGCTCTAGGTTGCTGCAGTTAGACTCGCTTGGAAGTATTTATGGTGAGCTTGGGTATCTTGGCACTGGGCTGCAGGATGGGATATTGGCATGCTGAGGCAAAGAAAGGCTGCCGGGCTTGCCTAAGATCTCACAGGAAGCTTGCGGGAGGGCAGGGACTGGATTCTCTATCTCCTCAATCCCACTAAGGTGCCTGGAGGAGGAAGCTAAGCCTGCACTCAGATGACCCTTGTCAAAGACCGCTTTCCCAGTGCAGGGGTAGCTGGCCAGGAGAGCACCAGCCAGCACTGGAGCACCCCCAGCAGAGCTCAGGATGCTTTGGGTGTTGCTGTGTGCCTCACTTGGAAACAGCTCGGTGCCTGGGTCTGTGTGCTTCTGTAGTGCCTACAGTGTTTAACAGTGCTCTGTAGTGATTACAGGCCTGTCAATTCTGAACAGCCTGGCTGGAGACATCAGGCTTCTTGTGAGAGCTGCCATCCCAGAGCTGAAAAAGCAGCAATGGTAAGCATGACAGCTGTAAGAGGATCACTTGAGTTATAGAGGTTATTAAACACTTAGAACCACATACACAGTTTTGTGCTTAGGTTTACTTTTCTGGATTCGGTGTCTGAAACACCTGCTAACTCACTCTGCTCCACTCCCTGGGACCTGAGATATATTAAGGGATTACAGGAACCTTTCATCTACATGCTAATCAAGTCTGGCTCAGGCATGTGGCGACCTATGCTTTATCCCATAGCTATTGTGAGAGTCATTTGATAATGGTGCAGTTCCCCAGGGGCAAACGTCCATCATCACACAGTCCATCCCCATCACAGCAGATGGGACTAAGTCATAGCCCTAGGTCAGATTCTTCCCTCAGACACACATGTAGGGCTGCTGTGGAAGTCTGGAGGCAGAATGCAGCATCCTTGCTCTTCGCCAAGAGAAGCCGAGGCTGGCATGAGCACAGAGGGAGCACAGCAGTCTGCACTCTGTGCATTAGAGTGCCAGCACTCGGGGCCTTAGCGTTGCAGGTAACTGATTCCTTTCGTCTAAGGAAGATCTAAAAAGAGAGCATACAGAACGCACACATGTGTCCTTTTAACTTATTTTCAGCATTGCTGTCTGATATCATTCAGGAAGTACAAGTCAGTAGTTGGAAACAAAAAATGCTAAGGCTATTGGTTCTGCCTTTGAGACAATTTCTGCTTTGTCACCATGAGTCCTCACGATCTTCCTCTGAGCCCCTCTGTAAAAACGTGTAATAGTTAATTGTCTTGAAGAGCTGTTGTGAGGCTTTTGAAACAGTATTTGCAAGGGACTTTCAGAGTTTGTGATGTACGTCATAATCTTTAGAGGTCGTGGGCCACTGTAGACAGGCATTTATTAGTATTGTTGTTTGCTTTAGAGCTGGTTGCTCCCAGTGAAATCTCATCTCAAATATCTCCCCAGCCAAAACAAAGCCTTAAGAAATATAAGCACAGCCATTGTAGGAATATAATGTAAGACACAGAATAAGTGCATATATTTTTAATTCACTGTTATTAATTCTTTACTTCTAACCATTAAAAGGTGGTTTGGCTTGAAATTCAGCATCTTTTTGAGACTGTATATTTAATGTGCATCTAGCTTTCCACAGTAGGCAAGCAAGAACTAGTGTGAAAGGGGTGGGGAGAGAGAATTTTCTTTTCAGTAATGGCTTATAACTTCACAGACCTGTTCAGAAACAACTTTTGTCCTTTTTTCTCTAGAAGGAAGGCAAGAAGGGTCTGCAGCTGTGTCTCATTGCATGAAAACCATGCTATTTAACCAGTGCTTAGTTAGAGTGAAAGAAGTGATCTATGTATAGTATAGGGAGAGAGGACTGGAATAGTCTTCATGGGTCTCTGGAATTTGCAGGTGTTTATTATCTGCTGTACAGCACCCAGACATGTGGCACTGCTAGGAAAACTTTTAGACATAGATGTGAGAAGAAAAAGTGATTCCAAAGATGTTACAAATCCTCCTGGCCAAATTCATTTGGCAAGTGCCCGAGGGCATTTTTCAGAATAATAAGCACCTTTGAACTTGACAGAAAGGTAGCCACAACTATTCTCTTTTCAATAGGTATCCCAAAGCAATGGGGATGCAAATTTAGACTGTATTTTATGTGTAGCAAGACAAGTAAGCCATGATGGCGTCAGCACAGCAGGGGTTGTTCCCAGACTTGAGCATCACCATGAGCAGATACAGCAGAAAGAACTGTAATGCATTGGGGCAGGTTGCTAAAGTGGGGGACCAGTGGCGAAAGAGAAGTTACAATCAAAACTAGTTTTGACTCAGAACAACTCCTGAGTGATCTTTGGATTAGGAGCCAAATTCAGGGTCCTTCGCTATGGTCTTGATGCCCTACTTATGGCAGAATAGAAGATAAGGCTGCTGCAGATAAGTCTTATATAATATTTGCTCCCCTCAAAAATCACATACTGCAGAAAATACGTATGATTTCTAATGAGAGCGCTAAATTTATTAGAATTTATTAATCCTGTGTCTGTATTCATTCTCTTCTAAAGAAAAAAAATAAGATGACATACCCTCTCAGAATAAGCCTCTGTCTACTTAGAAATCATTAAAATAAATCTCAAGTGAAGATGAGATCCAGTGGCACTTTCATAAAGCGGTAGCCCAACACCAGCAAATAACTGCATTGTACCAAGCCAGAGCAGCTCCCGGATCCTGATCCATCAGATAGGGAGCTGAAATGTGTTTCCACCTACAGAGACCGAAAAGCCCATATATATGTTTGCCTCACACCTGCAGCTCCCACGGGTTTATTTTGCTGCTTGATAAAGCTAAGACTGTAAATTGGCAAATAACATATTTTCTGCTTTAAGTGACTCCAGCCAGTGAGGATCCCAGGACTCAGGCACTCTTTTATTTATGTTCTACCTAGCCAAATCTTCCCTGCCCCTGACAAGGGGAGACTGAGATGAGCCTTCAGGCTTTACAGCCAGTGCTGTGGGCAAAAGTGTAAAGAGGGTGTGGGAAATAAAATAAGAAGTTGCCTTTTTTGGTGTGTGGGGGGGTGGGCAGAGAAGGGCTTGCTTCACTTTGTCCTGTTTGCTTCAGACTTTGCATTTCCCTGGGGAACAGGATACAAATGAAGCAGGGGGGAGGCTAGGATGGAGGGTTACAGACTCAAGAAACAAGGTCAGGGCCAAAGACTGTGAGCCGTAGGGGATGCTGGAAATCCCAGGCCTCCCCTGTGGCCAGGCACAGCAAACCATTTGGTGGGCTGTAGGTTTAATCATCAGGTTGGGAACTTCTCCAGGACCTAGGGAACATGGTGCCGAGCTAAAGAACTGTGAGGCTGAATGGGTGGAGAAGGGCTGGTAGGCAGATTTACCTCTCTTTCCTCCTGCCTAACCATCTTCCCTTTTCTCTGGCATCCAGATTGAGAAGCTTACCCTGCCTCCCAGGCAGGGCTGATAAAATCAGGGACTTTCAAATGAAGAGAAATTGTGCAGAGTAAGACAGTTTAGAGGGGAGCTGGCCATGCTGGAAGTGCCTGGCAGGGCAGGGTAAAACCAGCACAAGGCTTTTACAGAGGTTACGTGTATCTCAGTGGAACTGGGCTACGTGTTAGCTCTGGGAAGAAAATTAAGAGAACTTATCATCCTCTGATTACTGGGGATAACATTTCAAAAGTAACGCCACCAGTGAGAGAACAGAGAGGGCTTTTTATTTAGAAGTGTTTATCTTTTAGCAGAAATGAATACACCATGTTTTATAAAGCTGGTTATTAATTTAAAGCATGCTTTAGCTGTACATAGAACTACACAGGAGTCTATGGATGGTAAAGCATCAGCAAATATGTTTGGCGTAAAACGTTGCCCTCAGTATTGGATCTATAGGAGACACATTGCAACTGCAGGCTGGCTGGCTGTCAGCATCTGACATGAAGAATGAGGTCATTTGACTGACTTAGAAAATAATTTGACAGGAAAGCTACACGTGCAAGTTTACTGTGGCTGCCAGCCCCACAATGGTCCCTGTCTTTTCAGGACTATTTTTACCAATTTACACAAGGCTAAGTGTGGTAGTGAGTCATGTTGCCCATGTCTGTAGGCCCTACAAACGGTGTAGAGTTTAGAGAGTAGAGGGAAAACTTGCATATTTTGGGGAATCTGATCCAAATGAAAGAATGAACATGAGAGGAAGAGAGAAAGAGGAAGGTGGACCTGGGCCTGGAAGGTGCGCAGCAGAGGAAAGGTGTACGTGCTGATGGTGAGGGACGCTGGGCCTGCATGAGGTTGTGGCATACTTTCAGGGTGCAAAGAGCAGTTTGCACGGAGTGTGACAGAGGAAGAGAGGGGCCATGGTGAAAGGAACTGGTAAGGAAAAGTACATGCTATGCTCCTTACAGAGTTTTTCAAATGAGAACTAGTAAATAAAGCTGAACTTCATTCCTGTGCAGAGGGCCAGCTTGAGACATATGCAAGCACTTAACACATACCTGAGGCTTTTTGGTAAGCTGAGCTGTGGCTCCTGTAAAAGTGAATTGATCAGCTAGCACTAGAGGTACAGTGGAGGTTTGTGCCAGCCGTCACGTCAGTTCAGCTAAATCAGAGCATGGACTGAAAATTGCTCCAGTGAGATTTTCTTTTTCTTTTGCTCTGGGAATATGTGACTTGGCTTTGACACCTGTTTCATTGATACTTACAGGGCCAGAGTGGTTCCTGATTTAACTTTCATAACCATAGCTGGAACCCCCTTGAGCTACAGCAGCCTGGCCCTCTCTGCCTTCTCTGCTGCCCAGCATCTCTGCAGAGCTCTCTGTGGCCAAGCTGCTGATGGACTCCCATGGCATCCCCACTGCTCATCTGCTGGGGCCTGGTAAAATGTCTCTAAGGACAGCTGTTTACATCAGTTCCTGCAACAGAAATTTTCCCTGGCTGTATGAAGGGCTTTTTGGAGTCCTTTTGTACTGCTGCAGTTTTATAAGCCAGACATATACCTCAGGGGAGTGGAGGAGGGAGTGTGAGAATCTCATTTGAGGTTTCCAGTCCTTCAGCAAAAACAAGGAGTCCAAACAGGATATTTCTCCTTCAAGGAACAAGCGAAAGGGGAAACACTTTTAAGAAGAAAAAGTAGCCCTTTAGACAGTAGAAAATTAGCAAGGAATTTCAATCAGTTTTCTGTGCTGCTGTTCATCTTGGGGCTCTCTGAAAGGTCTTTTTTAAAAAGTCTGCCTTCTGCTTGCTGTTTAGTCTATTCTTAGGAATAGCCTGGTTTGCTCTGTTTTGCTGGAAGACTTGCTTAGATGACTCAGATATTGACTGGAAGCTTTCTCAACACTGTTGCGGGGAGGGGCCATTGAGCAACACATCTCTTGAGCTAAATGACTGTTAAAAGCAAAAAGCTGCACCCACGCATGTAAGGTATATTGAGATCAGCTTCTGACATCCTTACTCCCACTGAACAGCCCTTTATTCTGTGACAATCACATTGCTTCCAGCAAGGCTACTCATGAAATAAGGCCCCATCAGTGTTTAAGCAAAGGTGGCAGAACTTGGCCGCCTGTGTTTCTGTCTAGCAGTGAATTTGTAAGAGTGTCCATGCCTTATACTGTAGCTTTCATTCTGTGTAGCATCCATTTTCTATGCTAGTGTTCATTTTCTTTCTTAACAGTCATTTTCCTCTGATAAAATTCAGAAGCATTTACTGGCTGGGACAGGTTCACCAAATGTAGAATCACAGTAACAGCTGTTTTAGTGAACTTGCATCTGGAGATCTTGCTGGATCTACAGCAGGAATGTCATGTTTGGTTTTAGCTAAGTTATCCATGGAACTTTTGCTGGGTAGGGCAGCCTTGGACTGGTTTATGTGACAGGACTGCTCTGTGACATTATAGGGATGAGTGGATCATTTTTGGGGAGCCACAGGAGATGGTATTCAGGAACTTGTGAATTTTCTAGGTTTTGTGGACCCAGCTCAACTCATTGCCCGCTGCAAATTGCTTGTCTTGTGCAGTTCTTTGCACAGGCTCGAAATAGTGCTGTTCAGTGCTACTCTTGAAAGCTGTCAAAATTAACGGTACAATATGTGTGAGTAAGTGCTACTCAGAACACGTGAGGATTGTGGAATGGCCCTAGAGACAAGTTTTACTTGTTTAGTTTCAGTGAGATCAGGAATCTGTTCCTTCCCGCTTGCCCACAGTGTCTTCCAGAATAAGCAGGGTAGGCAACAAGTCTTGTACAAAAAGCCTATGGGAAGTATTTTGAACCCCATCTCTTCTTTTAAAATGGACAACCCTTCTTTGTGCACCACAGAAATGCAGAACATTCACAAGCCTCTTGTACCTCTCCTTTCAGTAGCAAGTAAGTAAAATAACATAGAACTTCTTCCTGAACTCCTGTGAGAATTCATGATCCAGGAATTTGGAGAATGAATCACAAAAATCTTCTGTAAGGGATACTGCCAGAGATAGTTAACTATTTGAAAGCGGTATCAGTGGTTGCAGAATATTTTTAGAGGTTTTTTTCCCCAACTTTTCAATTTTATTCTCAGCTATTATTTTTCTAGGGCCTGCTGAAAAGCTCAGTGTTCTCTGCTGATTCAGCTAGTGCTAAGCAGGCTGATGCGTCACAAAAATAATTTCCATGTCAAGGCAGCTGTTTATGGTGAATAGGAATTAAATGACAAGTTGTTCCAGGAGCGCTGGAACAAGTGAAGCCTGATTTTCTCCAGATCTATGTCTCATGCTTGACTGTGAGCTGTTTCCATAACTGGGGATATGAGACTTTGCTACACAGACTCTCTCATCTTGGGTGATGTGTAGGATCATTATGCAGGGTTCTCCTCACGCAAGTCATGTATCAGATGCATTTATAGGGTTTCTTGCTTCTGTTGGGTCACTAATTTTTAGGAAGATGATAAAGAATCATGTCTTTGATGCTTCAAGTATTTTTCCATCAGTTCTCTGATGAGTGTATTTTAAGATTAGTTTGGGGACAGATAAAAACGTTGACAGGCAGACACATGCCTACACATACATAGTGATGAAGTCCTGTTTCCTTGGGAAAGCACGATAATCATAGCAAATATTATGCAAGTTATACTAAAGGGCATGCAAAACCCAGTGCAATGGATAAGGCAGGATAACTGGAGGAGAAAACAATTAGGAAACAACTCAGAATAAGTCATACAGCATGTTTTTTTGTAATACTAGCAATCAATGTGCTTTGGTGTTGTTTTAAATGAACATGGGTAAACTGACTGTGTTTGGAAACCATGTTAGCTTATGAAAAAGCAGTAATGCTTCCCTGTAATTTTTTTAATAAATAAGATATAAAATATGCTAATAGATTTTTGTATAATTTCTGATGGTGGTTAAACACCTGTGACTGATATTACCTAGCTACATTGCAGAAAATATGTCAGTATTTTGTCTTTTCTGTTACAGCAAGGTAACTACTGGGCATGAGCGATCTCTCTGTAAAAATAAGTAGTAGTGTATAGTGAACAGACAGTCAGCAGAAGCCAAATATCCCTCAGAGTAAAACAATGAGTGTGATTCTCGATGGCATCCTTTTGGCAACGTAACATGGATACAAACATATATATCCCATTTCAGGCCAGGGTACTATGACAGGCTCTTCATGTGAATAGAGCATCTGACCCAATATGCTGGTATGAGCTGGTCTATGTGAGAGACATGTACTCTTAGGTCATTTAAGAGCCTAATAAATAATTACTTGCCTCTATGATTATACTGGCATTGGTCCTCTTGTGAATATTGGTATAAAGGACCTTATTCGCAAGCCAGAGTAAGTGAAAATAATGGTGTAGACAATTTGTATACAAGTACATAGTGATTGCCTGCTGAGTGGTTTTAATACTTTGCGTAGAGCTTGCCTACTGTGGATAAGCAATAAATGCAAATCTGTTATCTAATGAAACCTATCATTACATTTCTTGTGACCTGTGAGACAGGATTTCTGCGGATCACAGCGTCTTTCTTTACTTACGTGTATCCTATGTTTGATGCAATATTTTTCTGTTTTGCAGGTGATTTTCAAAGCTAAGTCAAAATATTCCCCAGAGCTACTGAAATACAGGTAAGAACTATGCAAACATTCAATGTGGTAAAGAAGAGTAGCCATGCTCTTTGAGAAACACTATGTCTTTGATAACGTGGCACTCATATCTCAGCTATACGTATTTATATACCAATGTTTTATGATGATGGTTCTGAGGCCAGCTTCTTCCTATGCCATTTTGAAGTCTGTGTCATTTCCCAACACAAGCACCATTTTTAGACATTCACATATTTCAAAGGTAAATATTTCAAATGCAAGCAGAAAACACTCACCCTGGTGATTTGTTTACAGGTTCTTAACAGTTGTATTGCTAGGTGAATTCAGATCCAGTGCTTTGGTAAAGGTAGCTGAGTGATGTGTTTATTGTGACAGGAATGAGTGGGACTGGGTATGTATTAATCCGTGAGGTCAGTGAAAAGGCTCAAAAGTTTTGGGAAGATGACAGAAGAGTTGTGAAGGGCAAGAGGTAGAGAGAATGGATTGAACTTGGTGATGTGTTTGGGAGCTCACAGATAACCTCCCCTGACTCCATGGAGTTGAAGTTATGGTAGCTTTGCATTTAGGTGGAGAGATTTGTTTGGGATCTTGTTGAGCAGGAGGGATTGTCAGGAATTACTTGAAAGCTCCCTAAAGGGCAGTAATGTCCAGAAAGCTGAGGGAGAGCTCAATAAATTAATGTTTATTGTGGCAATGCCTAAAAGCCTCAGTCAGGGGCAATGTTGTTTAGACAGGGGAAGAGAGGTTGTCTCCATTCTAAAGAAAAAGTTTACAGTCTGAAATCAGAATAGGAAAGCAGAGTAATTTGAAACTGAAATCTGTTATTTGCTGACTGTTCAGAACACAGTACTATATCAACAAGTCAAATATTAACATTGTCCTTGCTCTGGCAAGTTTGTTATCCAATTGGATTTTGATACAGCTGGAGAGGCGATCATCTGGAGCAAGTGCTTCAGAAACTATGTTTGGTAGAATGGCAGTACAATGAGAGCAGGCTTGGGGTGGGCTGTGCTTGGGCCGGTGAGGGTATGGGACGCATAGGGTGTGATGGCTGACTGAGGGATGTGGACTCCACGCTGAACCACAGCTGATGCAGAAATTGTCAGGATGGGAACAGAGAGGCTGCATCTGTTTTGGTGGCCTCAGGAATGCTTTCAAGTTAGTGGGTCTGTGCGCATACCTTGGCCACATCCCAAACCACAAGGCACAAGAGCTGCATGCTCCCTGGTAAACACTGTGGCATACAAATACGTTCACCCCCCTTTGTGCTCTGGTTTCTGTGGGAAGCAAATCCAGGAGTATGGGCTGGCAGATGAGCACAGCACACACCAGCCAGGTCCCCAGCCAGCCCCCAATGCAAGCGTGCCTGCCCCTGATGGTACACATAGGCAAGAAGAACAAAGAGGACAGCTTTGCACAAAGCCTGGGCTGCAGGTCAGGGTGGTATAGGGCAGGTCTGTGAACATGTTCCTGGCTGGCTTTAGAGGTGAGAGGGAGAAGCTTTGAACCTCATCTGTTACTGATGTTTGTGGCAAGGCTTTATTCCTGCAAACTGCTTGAAAATGTCTTTCTTCAAGCAAAGGGAGCTTGTGATATTTAGTCAATGCCTATGAAGTGACTACATCAGCACCCTGCATGTAGCTCTTGGAGCATTTCGGTTCCTAAACATTTATGTATTGTGACTGGAATTACTCATGCACAGACTACCCTCCCCACAACAGCTCCATGTCCACCCTGACTCTTGCCTACTGCATTTCTAACATAGGTCACTCTTGAATCTGGTCTAGCCTTTTCTATCTTGTTCAGCTCTGTTGGTAAAGGACTTCAGTAGTATTTTGGTTTAATATCTAGATCTCTTAGCATGAATGTGGTTATCCTGTGTAAAAGAGCCATATGAATAAAGCTGACCTTGTTTCCTATCTTATACAGGGCAATTGAAGTGGTGTAATACATGCACACCTACAGCTGAGGTCCTGAATCTTAATTGTAACAGGCTAGTGAAAGATCATAGAATCACAGAGTGGTTGGGTTGGAAGGGACCTTTAAAGATCATCTAGTCCAACCCCCGTCCCGTGGGCAGGGACGTCTTTCATTAGATCAGGTTGCTCAAATCCTGATGGAGAGATGGATGATAGAAAGATGGATGAGCTACAGACAGGGGCTGGAGTCTGTCCTTACTGAATCTGATTTTTCTTCATTGATGAATGTTCACTTTTTGATTTGTTTTCCTCATTTTCTTTAATAAGTGTCAGACTTTGTTGCCTGGTATTGGCATTTCTGCAATAGATAAGGGCAGCATAAACAGGGCAACAGAGAGATAGGACTGCGGTCTATGTATTGGCACAGATCTCAGAAATCAGAATCATTTCAGATACAGAAAAAATTGATAAAATCCTATCAGAGATCTAGAATCTTAAGCAAACTTTACTCAGCACAACCTTCATGGTGTTAGTCATTTTGGCAAAAGAGCTCAAGGCGAAGCCTGTGCCAGCCCAACTTCATATTTAAACAGTCTTTCTGCACGTCTCCCTGGGCTTGGGGATTTCTTACAGTCACTGCGTTTGGATGCGGCTTGCTGTGCTGTGTGCGCATGCCTTGTTACACACAAGCCTCAGACACTGTGTGGTTTCTGAGGAAACCACATACAAAATGCAGTAGTTTCAAACGGATTTTCCCGTTAAACAAGGCAAAACTCACTGCATTCATCTGAAGTTTGATTTTAAGCTCAAAGAAAAACTTAGAGGTGCATCCAGCCTGACACACAAAGAACAGAACACCCTGGCATGTGCCTTCCCCGACCAAGCCAGATTACACACAGTTCCTTCTAAGGGACTAGCCACAAAATGGGGATTAGGCATAACAGGCTTTTGAACAGTCACTGGTGCAATCTGGGGGCAGGAGAGGTGCTTCACCTTTCTATTTTCTAAAAAAACCCATGCCTTGTAGGTACCCTTGCAGTTGAGCTGTAAGGATACATCCTGCCTTTAAGTGAGTTAGGAATGCTTTCTGCAGCTGCAGAGACCCTAAAACTGCCCTGAGACAGGGCCTGCATCTCCATCAGTGCTTATTCAGAAGTTCAGCAACAATGCTTCTATTGTCAAAACAGGCAGTCGTTTCCCCAGCCACATCATGTTAATAAAGGGGATGGAAGATCATTATGTGAAGAGCTGCACAACTGACTGGCCATGACAGCTCACCCTGGCACGTACAGGAGTGTGTGGGCATGAGAGCGTGACAGAGCTTTTTTTTTTTGCTAAACTCTGTCAAGGAGGAGCCTGGCCTGGAAGCCTCTAAGCCTTGCTGATTGCAAGCCAGCGTCAAGGGCATGCAGGCTGCGCTGAAGCAGAAGGTCCCTCTGACTAAGCTGAGCAACAGAGAGCACGTACTTACTGTCCCACAAGCAGGCAGCGTGTAAGAACATACCTTTCCTCATAAGTCCAAACTCCACAAGAATATTTTACCTGCGCTACAATGGGGGAGCAGAGATGAGGCTATTAAATAGGCTTTGGGAGGGGAAGGAAAGGAAGACACATGACCGTCACTTAAAGACTTTTGAGATATTAATAAAAGCTGTAAATATACCACCACTACAACTGGGAACTGCATTCTCCAGAGGAAACTGTGTGAGAGAGGAGCTTCAGGACTGCAGTGCTTGCAGCATTAGTCGGTGAAGTTTAAAGGAACTACCTCTAGCTGCTTATCCTAAAAACAGAGCCCTGCCCTGGAAGGTTAAGAATGAGCACAGTCTTCCCCCTGAAAGGGAATTTCCGTGACGGGCAAGGAAAAGACAGCATCCTCACTCACTGCCAGATACTCACAGCTGGAAAGAAGGCCACTGATTCACAAGCAGGGACTTTTAGGCTTTCAGTTCTCCCTGTTATACATTTTAAAAGCCGCAAAGGTATACCCCTTCCTTTCTTGCCCTCTGAAAAGAAGCCAGCTATGCTTCAGCTTTGTAGCTGGGTTGATGCTATCCCAAAAGGATATGAATGTGTGAAAGCAAAAGATCACCATTGGGTAAAGTATTTTTAAACCATCAGAATTTGATTCCTCAGGGACAGACTGGATGTTTGTTGCCAGCCAAATTCAAAGTTCCCAGCAGGCATGAAGAGCTGTGGCCTAAACCTCTTGTTCAGTGACTGCAAATTATGCCCCTTATCAGTAATTGCCTTGGTCAGCAATGATAATGAAGTAAGCAAACACCTGAAATGGAAACATGCTTTTTTTTTTTTTTTTTTTTTAAGTGAAAAGCTCCACAGCTGTGTGTAGGAGTAAAGAGGAATTAGAAGCAGCTTTCCTTGAGTATGTGGTATATTTATATTGCAAGTATCAGTGCTGGGTAGGTGGGAGAAAACCAGTTCAGCTTCTCAGCTTCTGTCTGTCACATCTCTGATCTAGCTCTGCTCCTGTGGTTGTGCAAATGCACATTTTGCCTGGCATAAATGGCAAAATGTCAACCCAGAATCAATATGCCTATTTAAACTTCTTGATGTTTCTTTCAAGAGGTTGCCCATGACCAAGTTAGTTAGGAAAAGGGGCAGAGAAAGATGCTGGGGAACCAGTAACTCAGAGATTTTTCCTACTGTTAGACTCTTCCCTAATTTAATATGAAATCTGATGGCAAACCTCAGCAGTCAGTGATGCTTCTTATGGCAGTGGTGGTGTAGTAAAACCAGGATCAAAACCAGTCTATTCCAGGCAAGTCAACCTTTTGCAAGATTTCTCCTGTCTGAGTAGTCAGAGGGTTTGTGCTGTATATGAAGTGCACACTCTAAGAAAGTACATGTGTATCTTAAGTAGTTTTTAAGAACTGTGCTGTTATATTTCTGCTGCAAACACTCTTCCATGTTTTGCTGCTTAACATTAGTTTCTTTACTTACAGCTTATTGTGTAACTGTAAAAACTGGTTTGAAATAAGCTAAGTTAGTCTCTCCAGCAATCTGGAGCACTTTGATTTGGGCTCGGGCGGCTGGTCACTCAGCTCTGGCAGCCCAACATGTGCAGCTTTCATTGCTCAGAGTGCAACTTCCATCTCGTGACTGACACTTGCTGAACAATGTTGCTAAAACTGTTTTCTCCTCACTCTCCCAGGTTGCCCCTCTACCTGGCTTCTCTTTTCATAAGTCTCCTCTTCCTCTTGGTGAATTTAACATGTGCAGTATTGGTGAGGACACAGAATTCAGAGAGAAAAGTCATTGTCTCTGTCCGGGTGGCAATTAATGACACGTTGTTTGTGCTGTGCGCTGTTTCACTCTCCATCTGCCTGTATAAGATTTCCAAGATGTCTTTAGCCAACATTTACTTGGAGTCCAAGGTAAGGTACATTTTCAGTTCTTTTCAAGTACCTTCTGAGACACAAGGGCAGTGCGAGACAAAGCCACACAGTTCTTTAGATCCCCTGAAAGCTGAAGGCCTTAAACTTCACAGCTTGCGCTTGGCTCGCCATCCTGCTCAATATATGAATTAAATACTAAGCAAGGGTGCTTTTGGCTAACACCAGTGACCCCAAAATATGTATTTTTGAGGCAGAGTTTACACAACTTACTGGCTGGAGTTTCTCACAGCTGTTTTTCAAGTGGGTGCTGCTTTCTCCAGATCCCCATCTGAAGACCACTTCATTTCAGTACTGCTACGTAGAAGTGGTCTATACTTTGGGATCCTTCAGCTTGTCACATTATTAACTGATTAAGTTAAATGTTTAAGGTAGCAGCATGCTGAAGATAAGCCAGATAGAGGAATATGAATCTCCCTTTATACATTTGCATACTGTCCTATAGGTAATGAGAATGTGTTTTAAAAGACCTAATGCATTATAAATTCAGCCAAGTGGGGAGAAGGGGAAAGAAATCTCTCACATTACTCTACAAAATGTTCTTTAAAGAAATATTGTTAGGTTTACAGCTTTGGACACATTCAGTGGTCAAGGCACTGGGTGGCAGCATGTAAAGCCTGCAGCGTTTTGTTATAAAATCAGTGAAGGTGGTTTGTACTTATAAATAATGAATCAGGGCTTTCAAAGGTCCTTCTGTTTGCAGTAGATAGTTAAATCTTAAAATAAATTATTAGTTTAAGCAATAGCACATTACCTTTACGACAACAAACCTTTCAAAAATGTAAGTTTCAGCTACTACTTAGAAAATCTTACAATAGAATTCCTCTCTCCATTTACTTAATCAGATGAAAGGAGTACTTTTCCTGTTTAATCAAATCTGGCCGTACTGCACAACAACTGAAAGTTCAGGGCTGAATAGAAGATTTAAAAACACAGCCTAGTTTGTTTTGTTTCTTTCAAGCCTGTCACTTGCTGACCAAAGGGCATGGGCAATGGATTATTTTTACTACTAAGAAAAGTTTTTCTACTGCTGCAAATCACAGAAGCGTAAATCTCTGTAACAAAGCAGTGTTAACCTATGGGAGGCTTTGGTAGATTACTTTGTTCCGTTTCCTCCTCGTGCAGGAAACTTGATCTTCTTTACTTCAAGCTATTTCACAAAAACCAAACAAACTCTAACATTATTGCAGACAGGAAAGGACAGAACGCTCAACTGATGAAAGTTTGAATGTGGAAATGAGAATTAAAGAACGCTTTGCTCCTTTCTGCTGACCTGAAATGGGAGTTCCTCTGGGGACTTCCAGTAGGATTTGACTGCACATACTTAGGGATACAGATGGCTGGAGCTGGCAGTGAAAAAACATCCTGGTTTAATCTGCTACTCTTGTGCTGAAAAAACTAGCTAAAGAAGAAAAATCCATTCTCTAGAGTGATATGATAGAAGTAGCATTGGAGGTAATGCGTGCTCTGTGGTGCGTGTAGATAGGTATCCGTTTATTTGTATCTCCTATCTGCTGGCACGTATTTTCTGACCACATGTGAAAACGCCTTCACCTCCCTGACCTGGCGTGGGGGACCAGCCTGGTTCTCTGCACCAAGGCTACAACAGCACAAGGAGGTGCACAGCCCTGCCCTTAGGTGCCGACTTGGGCCAGTTCTCTGCTGGCCAGAAGCATCATGTAGTGGGACATGCTACCAGCTCGGGGGTCCCCCTCTTTTCTGCAGGGGCCTATGACTGAAAAAGGATTCCTCTGGCTTTACTTTTACTGCTGCACTCTCCCTTCCCCAAGCCACTAAGCATATTTGACTGGCAGCAAAACCAGGACACTTTTACCCTCTTTTTTGTATTTGGTGGGATTGATGATGTTTGTTAAATCTCTGCATATTTAACTATTAACTACTAAAGAATAACAACTATGTAGGGAAACCTATATAGGGAAATAACTGACCCCA
The DNA here is from genome assembly GCF_034638445.1 of Ciconia boyciana. Classification (NCBI taxonomy): domain Eukaryota; kingdom Metazoa; phylum Chordata; class Aves; order Ciconiiformes; family Ciconiidae; genus Ciconia; species Ciconia boyciana. The sequence goes on from NC_132936.1 coordinate 85,248,545, forward strand.
TTCTGCTCTACAGTTCTGTTATCCCCTGTCTGTAAATGCCACTGAGCTGGGATACAGTATGTGCCAGTCAGCAGCTTCTCTCTGCTCTCTCACCCTCGGTTTCCATGACAGCATCACTGACTTGCTAGTACCGAAGGAGAATAGAGAAGTGCCTAGCAAACATTTCCTCTTTGTGGCATTTCCTGCTTGCTGGTCTTGCCACAGCTTTTGCCACTGCCTACTATGTATCTGCCTTCAATTCCCAGTTCCCAGGTTCTTGGCTCACTCCTGACGTGGCTGCAGGTTATGGCCCGGTGGGCAGTGGTACTTCCAGCATGTTTGAAGCAGGAAGTCAGTCAGAAAGGTTGACTGCACTGGGGATTTTGTCATACTCCAAAGCCTGGCTGTTCCCTGAATCAATATTATTTTGCTGCAAAAACAGGCAAGCTAGTTTTCTGCAAGCTTTTCAGACTACTCTCTGAGCTCCTCTTTACTGACACCCATCAGGGAACACCCAGCCTGAGGACCTTGGCTGGCAGAGCTGCAGGGACAATAGCCACCAGTGTTGGTGAGCAGCAGAGGGGCCCTGGTAGTCTCCTGAAGGCCAGGCATTCAGGACATGGTGACTTCGTGACTTTGCCTGATACTTCAGTAGCCATTCTGTAATGTCTGTGCTCTACCTGCCACAGCGCTTTGGACCTCTGCTCCCTGGCTGCAAATCTGGAAGCAGAGTGTGTAAGTGCAGGGAGTAGGGTGCAGACCTTCCTGTCTCCTGCACTGGTATAAAAGGTCCTGTGAGAGGAGGAGCAACTTCCCCTTGGCCCCTCTCTCTCACACAGATGAGAGGAGCCCATCCTCATGGTGTGGGCCTCTGACAGGAGAGGGAGAGGGCAGGGCTCATGAAGCAAATGACTGCAAGGTATTTTGCTCCCCTAAAAGCACACAGCGCTTTAACCCGGCTTTCCTCCTTTGGCTGTGCAAAGCACTATTCCAGAGCCAACTGCACAGAATTTACTTTGAGCTTCTTCCTTCAAAGCCAGTCCCATTTTTGTACATCTGCCTGCCTCCGTGATCAGACTCACGCTGATCCCTGTAGCCATGGCTCCTGGATTCCTTCCTTCCTTGCTGCTACACAACTCCTGTGCTGGAGTCGCAGTACCCCACAGTGACCTTCCCCACCTGACACAATAGTTGGGTATCTTAACTTATTCCTTGCACTGGATTAGGCTCTTTCCCCTGCTCTGTCCATTTTTCTCTCTAGGAACTGCTCTGATTTCACACTTTGCAGTCTCATTCCTCCCCTTGTGCCCAAGCTCCCACTCACAGACTGCCCTGCCATGGTCACTCTGCCCATAAGCTGTGCTTCCACTTTGTCTCCTCTGTGTTGACATTAACTAAGGCAGGATGTTCTGTTCCTGTCTGGGCTGTGTTTAACTGCTGACTGTTACGATCTGCTCTGTACTTAGGAAATAGGTGCACAGCAAGCAGTTGTAAAAAGATGCAAGGTTGCATCATGCTAGCTAGCCAGCATCTGATACAGGATGCTCTATAGCTAATGCACAGCTGAAGGCTGAATTCTCTTGCTCCATCTAATACCAAGCGTAGTTCTTATCTGTTTTCATTGCTCTGAAAATAGCGCTTGTACAATAAGTTGTAGGAATTAGTCGCAGCCCGTCTTAGTAAGGGCAGGAACTGCTACCATTGCTTGGAAGCCACTGTACTGATAAAATACAGGAATATCCATAGTATAGGATACACTGATCAAAGAAGGACAGAGAAAAAGGCAGTTGCATTAGGCAGGGTAGCATGACAACCCTCGAAGTCCATGCAAAGCAATGTTCTTGTCAACTGCCCTTATGAATAATAACCTGTGTTTAAATCTCTTCCAGGGCTCATCTGTCTGTCAGGTGACAAGTATAGGAGTGACTGTTATACTACTTTATACCTCACGAGCCTGTTACAACTTGTTCATCTTATCGTTTTCCCAAACCAAGAAAGTCAATTCTTTTGATTACGATTGGTACAACGTATCAGATCAGGCAAGTATGAAAATATTTGCTAGTGAGAAAAACTCATTCTGTATGTGATGGCTGATTTCCTAAATGCCATGACAAGAGGAATTAACATATTAAAATCCTATTATTTTTTTTCTTTTATTCAATGCACTAAGATTGTTTTGCTCCAGGAACACAAATTTCTGGTAATTTCAGCATAAGGAGGAAAAAAAGAAAACAGTGCTAAAAGAAAGAAGTAACCACTCGCCAAATAATTTTTAAAAAACCCCAATCTTTTATTTACCTCGCTTTTATTGTAAAAAAAACCCCTTTTATTAAAAAAGACAGGTGTTTTGTCCATTAGAAAGAATGTACTGTACTTGGAGAAGCAGAAAAACAGTACCTGATTCCACTGAAATGCTTAGTTCTGAAGTCATAATCAAATCTCCCATTGCCATCCAGGGCTGTGGAGTTATTTACCTGAATTCTGTCATTAGCGTGATACTTTCTGTAGTTTGAGGATAAGACTATGATTCTTCCCAACCTTTAATTGCAAGTGACAATTCAGATTGAAAACTAACGGTGATAAAAACACTAAAGGAAATAGCAGGGGACTCTCTGTTGAATATAATGAAATGAGGGCATCCAGCCCCTTTCTCTGCTTTGAAGCATGCAGGTAGGTCCCAGTAGTTTTCCAGCTCTGTCAAAGCTGGGCAAAATGTCAGGCCTGGGTCTGGACCATGAGTACATTTTGTTTGGCCTCAAAATCCTGGACACGTGACGTCTCCCCACCCTCTCAGCAAGCACCTGCAGACCAAACGCAGTGTTCCCAGCCATGCAAGGGCCTTGTATTGCCAGGGTGGCCTAGCAAACCTGGAGCCATTAACAATTTTCTGTTGAGCAGTAGATAAAACTGTAAATAGGAAGTAGGTAAACAGTAGGGTAGGATCGCCCAGAGGACCTCATTATGAGTTAGTTGAGTAGGGTCTGTCAAGGGACCACTGATCAACCCTGCTACGGTGCAGAGGAGTGCAGCTAGGTGGTGCCACTCCGTGCAATTAGAAGCCACAGATTTTGGGCAGAAGGGCACTAGGTTGTGATTCATCTCCTGAATCAAACGTTTTCCCTCCTGTTGTTGCGGCCTGGAGTGTTGCTGCTGCTGCTGACTCTTCTTGTGCTGTTGCTGCTTCTTGTGCTGACTCCTACAGTCTGGAGTAACAGGGGCTGGAACTTTATGGCCAGAATATTTGGTCCTCTTTCACCCCTGGAGGCAGAGGTTGTTCATAGGGAACTCAGTGGAATGCTTTAGGCCTTAGGTCACTACTACTGATTTTTTAACATCTGATCTGACTTGTGACATTAGGGTTGCCTGGATTTTGGGGTAAATTATTTGAGCCATATGTAAAGGGCCTGGAACTAAGGAGGAGCTACTCCATTTGGTAGCAGAATCAAGAGTCACTTAAAAGTACAGCCCAATGTTTGTACTGTGGTACTGCCTCAGGCCACCTGTCAGAAACATTACCCTTTCCTCTTCTGTACAAAACACATGAAAGGACAGGATTTGCCCTCTGCAACTATGGTGAAGGGTGGAGAGGAAATCTAAAGAGGAGTTCAAAGCTAATGCTAGAGTAACAGCCTGGTTATTCAAGCTAACAATGTGCACCAATTTGAAGGGATCCAAGCCTTAATTTTTAAAAGCCAGATTGCCAGCAATGCCCTTGAAGACCTGGGTATTGATTGTTCCTTCACGTATTATTCCCAGCTGGAAAAGGATCGGAAAACTAGTTTCTCATTGCCTTGGTTTGATCACTTGATCAAAGGCTTGCTTGCCAGGCTCTTAGACCAGGAAGACCCCTGCATTAAACTTCGATTTTGCTGAAGGACAGATAGGAGGAGGAGAAGGAGGGAGGAGGAAAGGTAAAAGGGAAGTCATGTACCCAACAAGATAGAATATTGATTGGTTTTTTAATATGCCTTTAATCATTAGCCAGATTAATCTGGATGGAATTTCTGGCCATGTTGTCAAGCATTTCAGCCACTTAAATATAGGTCTTCATAAAAAGATATGTTGCCTCCTGCACCTTTTCCATAAGCTGCCATCTTTATTTTTAAACACTTTTCTCTTTGACTTTTCAACAGGCAGATCTGAAATGTCAGTTGGGAGATGCAGGTTACATAGTGTTCGGTGTGATCCTTTTCATCTGGGAGCTCTTGCCTACTTCCTTGGTTGTGTATTTCTTCCGTGTCCGAAACCCTACAAAAGATCTAGTAAGTAGAATTTGTTAGTGTATTTGTTAGTGTAATGTCCAGGCAAGTCTGGAGGGCTCAGCTTCTGAGGGAGGTTTGCTTCTTTATGTTTTGACACCTCTTTTTCAATGTGTCCTTGGCAGAATAAAAGCAATGCAAACTCCCCACTTCTTTATACTAAGTCCTCATGAGAGAAACTCATCATATTTACCCAGAAGGAAGACAAGGTGTTTCTCAGGCAGTTTACCTTAAAAATCAGGAACCTTCTTAAATTTAGGGACATCTTCCCTTTGGGTTAATATGGTACTTCACTGGAGTCAGTGGAAAAGGACTTTGTTATCCAAAATCGGGATCTTTCATCACATAGCAGTGAAAATGGTTGTGTGCTAACTCTTCAATGGCATGTATGAAATAATAGATTGAATTATTTCAGCCCTGTGCCCATTGAATTGTTTCCACGTCAAAGACCAATAGCCATAATAAGCACTTGCTGACATTTTTGTTTGCTATTTCAGCAGTGCAGAGATTAAAGTGTGAGTTGTAAGGGTAATTCCCTGTAAGTATCCTTAATATCTAGGTAGTTAATAGATGGACAAGCGTCTTTTCATAGCTGTAGGCAATGTCTCCAGGTTAGCATAGGATATGCTGGTTGACAGGCACATGGGGAGTATCATCCCTGCACTAGGATTACCGAGGTAATGTCTCTGTTTCTGTAGGCCAAACCAAACCAAAGCTAATATTCCCCAAGAAGGATGTGAATGGTAAATTCACAAGTAAGAGAAGCAATTAATAGAATAACTTTTTAGAGAAGGCGATGTTTTTTATTCTCACATGCAGATTTCAGAGACAATGATAAAGCCAAGCTGAATGAGGAAGTAGCAAATCCCCACCTCTATAAAGCCCTTCTTCCTGTGCTCCTGTGATACCTGACATCACACTGAGAAACCCCGTGGACCCCAGTGACCACCACAAAAAAAATCTCAGCCCCGCTCCTGCTTAGGGGTTAGCCAGGACAACTGCAAAGAGCAGAAATGCTTTAAAGTACAGTCCAGTGGTGCTGCTCTCCTAAAAAGTGACCCCAGAGAGATCTCATTTTATTTCAAGTGAGTTTAGTAAGGCTAGACCTGGTGGTCAAGTTGGATAGTGTGGGAGAGATTCACAAGAGAATGAAAATAAGGGATGTGGTGTAATCTCTCCTTTCAAAAAGCTGATCACATAAAGGCTTGGAATCCTGCTCAAACGAGAGCTCAAATGGAGCCAAACAGGCAGCATTCTCTCACAAGTCAAAGAGCACTGCAGTAACACATATAACATTATATTTTTGCATTGTGATTTGCAAAAAGCCTTAAATCTCCAACTTCATAAAGATACAGTTCAGAAGAGCCAATCGGTGATATCACTCCTTTTATGGGTACCTTTTTTAGGATAGACATTATCTGTCATAGTGGATAGGTCATATATGGATTTTTTCTACACAAGACCAATATTTATGCTAAACAGTATCATGGTAAGAGGAAAACTGGAAACAACAGTGTTAGAAAGAAACAAAAAATAAAGAGACTCTGTAGCAAGGCAAAACTGAACTTCAGTGCAAGTATGCCACAAGAGGGAGACCAAGGGCCACAGGACTTCAGTCTAATGCGTTCAGTAGGCCAACTCTTAGAGCAGTTAAGTACCAAACGGTCCAGTGGTTGAAAATACTTGGCCGAAAAGCATGGGGTTAGAATTAAAACAAACCCTCTTTTACTTAAAAAAATCCTAACAACAACTCTGATTTAGTAAAAATCAAAAATGTTCTTTATTTTTAATAAGGAACGATCCCAAGAAATTGTTTTTCTTTGGTTTTACATTTCATTCAGGACTTCAGAAACAAAAGTTTGAGTAGAGGCAGCCTGTGTTCAGCACTATTTGAATGTAAAGCTCCACTCCGCAGACGATTATGGCCTGGAACGAGCTGTCTGTCTGCTTTGGTGCTAACCCAGGGTAACTGCAGTCCGTGGGCCTTTGCCTTGCCGTACCTTCAGCCAGACAAATGCTGGAAATGGGGAGACGACAGAGATCGACCTATTTTTAGTTCATCTTTGTCAAAGTTATTTAACATAAATAAATAGGGGGAGATTAAACTGCTCTCCTGCTTAAGGCCAAGGAGAAGATGTCATCCTGGCTTATCCACAGGTGCAGGGAACCCTGTTCCCTGGGGATCCCCAGGGATCCCTGTTCCCTGGAAGCAGTGGATCCGTGGAGGGGGCTCATCTGGGTCCTAGATGTCTCCCTGCACTGTTTCCAGAATCAAACTGACCTTCTGAATCTTGTATGTTTTCCATTTTGATTCATAGGGAAATAAAAGCAAAATGCTTTGTAAATGAAGAGTTACATGTACACCCCTTTCCCTGTTTTATCAAAGGACCTTTCCTTGGGATTTGACCCTCACAGCACTGTAGGGTAGATACTGAAATTGCTCAGAGAGGTCCTAAGGGGCTTTTCAGCTGTGGTTTCATTAAGCAGGGTGCCAAGGTTCAGCATGATCAGTTCCTGAGGCAAGGGAGGTAACACACCAGGAGAGAGGGTTACAAATGTGGGAGGTAAAACCAAATCCCTTTAGGTGTTTCATATCCCTTAGCTCCTCAGCTGCTTCCCTACTGCTCACTTCAAGTCAGCCGGCTAAGAGTGCCAAGTGTCCAGGATGGATGGGAATTCAGCAGACAGGTTAAATGTGTACTGGAGGGTGGTTTCAGAAATGGGTTGTATCTGTTAGCTACAAGGAAGGAAAAGGAAAAGCTGTTAAGATCAGTAGACTATCACTACACTGGTGGAAAAAAAACAGAAAATGCAGAAAAGATTCCTATTGTCTACAGCAAATGTAAAATTGCCTGTTTTCTTTTGGAAGCAAGGAGGTAAGTCTGCAGTGACTTCTTTTAGAAGTCAGGCACCAAGCAGTTTGTTTATCTGTTGCAAGTACTGACTGAGGTTTCCCTTCCCTCAGGCCAACGCAGGAATGGTCCCAAGCCATGGCTTCAGTCCCAGATCTTATTTCTTTGACAACCCTCGCAGATACGACAGTGATGACGATCTAGCATGGAATATTGCACCACAGGGGGCACAGGGCAGGTGAGATACAAGAGGGAACCGCTTGCTTCCTGTAACAGAAACTGGAGGAGAAAGAACTCTCACACACCGCAGAAGACTAATGTAAATTGTCTAGCTCCAATCGTTGCATAAATTCCAGGGGGTGAGGGGAAGAAAAGGGGGGAGCTGAAGTGGAAAGGCAGCACCAAGTGACTGTAGGGGTCCAAGGGCCCCATAGAGACTGCAAGGACACAAGAATGAAAACGCTTACGTAATTTAAGAATCGTAACAGCATGCTGCTCTTTGAAAAACTCAGGTCAGATCTGTGGGTTGTATGTTTCACTCTGTTTCTTCCAGGAGTGGCCTAAGAAGCGCCATTTACTAGTTTAAGTGTGTGAGCAAGGCAACCTAGAAAAACAGCTGTCCCCGTGTCTTCAGGGACAGCAGGGAAAAGCTCGACAGCACAGGCAGCAGCTTGCAACGGTGGTAGCGAGAAGCCTCTCAACTTAGGTTGCCCTGTAACATGGCTAAATGTCTTGGGGTTTACCTGAAATGAAGGGGGCCTTTGCTTTCCCACTTGCTGAGAGCTTAAGCGAATCCACCTAACTGCCAAAATCCCCCACAACCCAGACTGGCACAGAAAGCCTGTTTTCTCTGTGTACCTGTGAGCTTTAGGTAAGGATTCCCTTCCAGGAAGGAGCAGTTCACAGCAAGAATGATAGCACCTAACGCAGAGAAGGAAAGGCACTGCCAGAACACTATCCGGCCCTGAAAGGAGGCTCAGTCATGTGTTACTAATTTGCTCTTCCTGTATCTACACTATGCTAGTAGTAGATCAGTGTAATCAGTCATCTTAAAATGAAGGCTAACGTACTAGCTAAACATGAAATGTAGCTAACATAGCCGGATCTAGTTCTTGTCACTCATTTAGCTAAGACTGTGCAGTCACTGTCTCTGAGCCCGAACCATGATTCAATAAAGTTGGATAGTCACTATTTACCGTTATCAGTCATCCTACCCCTGCGTTAGTTTTTCACATAGTAACTAAACCCATTGAGGGTGCTGGAGGTGGTGTGCACCAAGCTGATACCCAGCCTAGAGCTAGAGGCACCCTCCCTTCCACACAGAGGCATGAGGGAACCAGCCACACTGGTAACACAGGCAGTTCCCAGTGGAAACCAAACCAGCCACTTGTGTTGTCTCACACTGCTCGTGGGAGAAAAGCCAGCATGCCAGAGCAGCTAACCATGTACCGGCCCCTTGTACACGGACACAGGAGGTTTAGGTCTGTCACTGACAGGCCCTTGCAGTGCTGGGACTTGGCATGGATTAGCAGCACTGCTCCTAGGCTTTTCAAACACTGCCTGGATTAGCGAAGCAGGAAGGGGGGAGTCCTTAGTGAACTAGAAGAATCAGAAAAGCAGTGAGTTGAGAACACTTGGGCCAAAATAATGGACAGATCAGAAAAATAAATAGCTGCCTGAACCCCCGGTTAGGGTTTTATTTTATTTTTGCACTTCAGCATGAGAACTACATCTATGTGATTCCATTTTGCCTGCATTTACTAACCAGGTATCTGCAGAACCAACCTGCCAGTCACTAATTCTTCTGTTTTCTTTTAAAGTTTCTCTCCAGACTACTACGACTGGGGCCATCAGAACAACAGCTTCATGGCTTACATAGGATCCCTCCAACAAGATCCAACACTAGACACAGACCGGCCAAGCCCTATATAACTTCAATCAACTACAGCATTCTAGGACATTCCAGTATTAAAACAAATGTTCTGAAAAACACAGCTTAGCAATTTTTCTTCACCTTTCGGTTTTTAGACGTGTTCCTATGCACAGATAAATGAAGAACTTGTCTTTGCCACGAGCTTTTCATAGTTCAAGGAGAAGTATAAGCTAATGATTTAAACTTTGAAGACTGTTCTAATTAATACCTTGTTCTAAGCCATGGTATTTTTGGCTTTGAATAGAGTTGTTAGAGGGTATAATTTAATCATTTTATGCTCATTTTAAAAGAGCAAATTTCATGAAGTGAAATGGCATAATTATTTTCTAAGTATTTTTATTTTTACACTGTGTATTAGGTTAGAAATACATGATTATGATGAATATACTGTAAACACATGAATGGGTTGTTCACATGCATGACAGTAGCGATTCTTACATGCACATAAAAGCCTGTAAGGGAAAAACTTCAACCCAATTAAATACTGTCTTTTCAAGTTATTGCTACAATCTCTGAGCACAATTTACTCTTTGGATCATCACTGCTTACTCAATGTGGAAAGATGGTTGGAGGCTAAAAGTCATCTATACTCTAGTTAACAATCTCAAAACACACTGCATTCCTTCTTCTGAGAAAACGGGAAAATTGTACCTTCTCAGCAGCTCTAGGGACAGAACAGCTCTAGGTCTCAGAACGGTAGAGATGGGCATCTGCTCTGGCTGGAGCATTGTGAACTGCAAAACAGGCTGAAAATTTGTGAGTTTGAAAAAAGTTATATGATCATCTCTGTCAATCAGTTCTAGGTGTATTATGTAAAAGAGTAAGTCAAATACCTAGCCAGGGAGATGGATAGATACAACAGTGCTTACTTATTTATTCAATAAAAACCTAGGAAGAACCAGGAATACGTAAAGCAGAAAAACCTCAAGTGGACCTAGAGGATAGATCCTGTATAACTAGCAGAAGGTCAGCAAGGCTGTGCTTCAGCCTTGTATGTTCAGGGATAAATTTGGTGGTTTGAGGTGAAAGTGGTGGATAAATACCATTCTAATATGTGACATTTGCACAGAGTAAGCCTAAAAATAATTAATACTAATCTAAGGCGAGCAGGAGCCCTAACTCTACTTCAGGTCTTTTTATTGTGCCCAGTACTGACTGGTATGCTCTACTGTGAAGAACTCTGCCCCACCCCAGCATCTCTTTCTCCCTCCCCACATGAAACAAATACTGTAATTCAATCCACATTTCCCTAGGAGAAAAACATATTTCTTAGAGTAATTTTTACTTCTATAAAGGTAGTTCATTTTGAGGTGTACTACAGCATCCCCAGAGGCTGGATGTTTTCCTCATATTCAACTTCAGGAAGTACAGGAAGGAGAGAATTCTCGTACACATTTCACAGAGGATATACAGGAAAAAAAGAAGGGATGGGGAGTAGATCTGATCAGGTCTGCTTGGAAGCAGAAGGCATAGTAGTGCCACACTCATATGCCAAGTCTTCCACAAGGTCTTTGATTGTGGGGCCTTTGTGGTAAAATCAAAGCACGAGCCTTGCCTCTGGCAAAAGCACCCTGCCAATTGTTTGCCCTCCAGAGCTTCCATTAGTTTCTTCACTTCTTCCTGAATGTTCATTGAAGAAAAAAAGCCAATTAAACTATCAGCCAGAGATTAAAAAAGGTGCCACAGGGTTGGGAGAACAGGAATTTTATTAAACTGTTTAGAGTTCTACAATCGTGTTTGTACAAAACTGCCTGAAGACCTACTGCAAAAAAGGCTGCAGGAATTACCTTTTCTTCACAGCAGATAGAGCTGCACAGCAAAAATTTAATTATGAGAATTCTGCACTTAAAACAAGCTTAACCCCTATGCCGCAGTATGCATGCAAAAAAAGTGGAATTACAAGTGACTGTATCCAACCATGAATTAAATACTCTCAAACACAGGAGATTTAAACAACAATGTGAAAGGGAAGATCTTAAATTTAAATTAAATCACTAATTATCATCACCTGTGATGATACCCACCTAAACTGATGATACCCACCTAAACTGAGGATGAAATATGTGTATCAAAGTTTTAGTAAGATAATTTGTTAAAAATACATACGTGGAATGAAACAAAGCTGCAGCAACCCTTTAGGGGGAATAATTTCACATGAAGAGCCCCACTGGGTAAACCAACCAGAAAAAATATTTACAAAATTGATTTTATAAGCTATTCTGAGAAAGGGACAGAATGGACCAAACTTCATTTCAAAATAAGTCCAATTGTTTTAAGAGGCAAAAAGACTTAAAACAGTGGCTAAATTTGGCCATATTCATACAGAAACAGACTGTAATTCTGCCGCATGCATTTCTGATGTGCTGACATGCTACAATGCACTGTAAACAGCAAGCGATACACAGGTTACGTTCATCTTTTGAACAGAATTAAAGTGAGAATGAAAGCCTGCTCATCATCTTGAGCTCAAATGACTGACATGTAAATAATGTAAGTTATATAATTTCTACCAAGTGTAGTTGAAAGGTAAATGAAATGAAAAGTAAAAAAATTTTCAAATGAAAACCCAAAAATTACATCCACAAAAAGAAGTTGTAGCAGAAAATACTTTAATTTGCATTTTATAGATTCAAACATAGCAAAGATTCAGAAGTGTTTAGGTCTCAATAAGCAGTTCCAACATTGATTTTGATTTTAATAAATATTACATTTTAATAGGCTAGCTATATGGAGGAATTGTAAAGTGATGATTTGCTGATAGCTGCTTTATAAACATAAGCATCTAGATTATTTACAACATATTACAGGTCATTTCCCAGAAAAGCACAAAGCAAGGTCAGATAAAGGCAACCCAACCATCAAAACACAACTCAAGAAAGTGTGGCACAGTGTATTCCATGCACATACAATGACATACAGCACAAATCATCAGCTGAAGTAGGAAAACACTTTTGTTATTCCAGCTTACACAAGTCTCTATATTCTACTGTTTTAAATCTGTATTCTCACCTTCCTCCTCAGGCACTGAAGAGCAAGTTGTTCAGCAACAGTGCCCTACATTTTACCTATGCAGTTTGCACCAAGTCTTTTTCACCACTTCACCTGAGTCTTCATGACTTGGGAAAAATGAAACATTTTTGTCTTTGTCGTCTCACTACCTCTGGGATTACAATCATTGTGTCATTTGTACACGGCAATGTACTTTTACTCTGAAATGAATGGCAGACAGTGTTGACAAGCTGATCTCCAACAGGGAGCTGGAATTTAAAATAGTTTACAGGTCATGGACAGTGTCACTAACCTTATTCTTTAGTATAAAAACGGATCTGTACATTTCTAAAATTTAATTTCACATATAAAGAACTAAGTCATCCGACTCACATGGCAAAACTTCATAGGCAGCATAGTCACAGAATGTACATCAAATACAGTAAAAAAGATGGTGACAGGAAAATTGTTTCAACTAGATTTGTAACAGGAAAAATCTTATGTCCTATTTCTACAATGGCAGTGAAGTGAAATGCCTTCCATATTCGATCACCAAGTGAGATGTACCTTCAAATGCAAAAGAACTTCCCCGTACACAGAATTTGCTGTTCACTTGCATTCCTGTGTTTTCATGACACAAAGGAAAAGAAGAAAAGCTTCCCATCTCTAAGTCCTTACCCAACGGTATTAACCTTGCCTGCGCTGTGCCAATGAGGGTTGCAAGGAGCAGGTGTCCAGGATCTGCGTGCCTGAATCTCTCACCTGTCCCATGAGCAAGTGCATGATGCTAGTACGTGATGCTGCTTTAGTGTCCGTAGATTTTAGCCAGGCACAGGTGGAAAAAAAGAAAAATAACAAGTTGCATCCCCAGAAGAAGGTTGGAAGCAATTCACTTTCCCCATAAAGCAAGGGGAAAAAGGGAAGAACCAATTCTGAGACTCGGGTCCTTCCTGGGGCAGCACAGACAACACAGTTTATTTTCAATTAGAAAATCCTGCCTAAAGCTTTAGGCACTATAATATATAATAATACAGATAAATCCCAGCTATACAGTATTCCTCAAACAAGTGATCCTACAGGTTCTAGCCCTTGCAGGTCAATCCAAAAGGCAAGGAATTAATGGCCAACTGAAAAACACACACTTTCAACACACACAATTACTCAGGAGAGTTAGATACTCAGGGTGTAACTCATTTACCAAACACAGCTATTCACATCTGAGCTAGTTACCTAGATTCCTACTTCCATTTAATGAGGAAAAATAAACTCTAGGGTGCAAATCACTGCCTCCTAGAGTGGATCATACAAAGCTCTGAATAGGTCAGATGAATCCACCTAGAAATCACCTGCCCTTCTCCATTAACTAGAAAAAGGAGGCCTGTGGTGACTTGCTCAGACATGGGTGCTCACAGGCAAGAGAGGCTGCTGGGTAAGAACATAACGTCCCAGGCTGGCATCAGCTTTCTCTAACACCACATTAAATTATCTACTGGCTTCAACAGGAACTTACAACCGGATACCAGTTCATTGCTAATTTGTCCAACTGTCATCAAAACTTTGTGGGGGTGGTTTGTGGGGTTTTTTCTCTCTCTCTTTTTTTTTTTTTTCCTTTCTCTCATTTAGCTTATCCCAGTTTGACTCAAGAGGGTTTAATTTTTTGAGAAACAGTATTTGTTATAATAGCAAGTGTCAGCAGGATAGTCTCTCCTTTCCAGTCAGGCAGAAATTTGAGGCTAGCCTGGAAACAAAGGACATAGAGTGTATTCCAGCTTTCAGAAAATCTCAGCTGTAAAGGACCACGTTATGGAAGCCAATACAGTTACAATCAATTATATAAACAGGTCACTAAATATCTGGTAGGGTGAAAGATGTTTAAGAGCACTTTATTTTGTGAAGACTTATTTTTAAAAATGAGATATATCTACACTGTACCAGCACTTCCTACATTCATAACTCCTAACTTCACTTTGAAACATGCTGGTTTAAAAAAAATTATTACTTCATTTTAAATTTAAACCAATATTTGGTTGCTACTAATCAGTAGTGCTGTTTCTGAATTCTGTTTTGGACAATGGTAAGTTATCATTGACATTTGTGGACAATGATACACGAATAATTTCTTATTTTATGAAAGTTATGTTACTAATATACCCGTTTTATTATGCTGAATATCCTTTTAAAGAAGATACAGTTAGGGATTGCATAGATAGAGTATGTGGTATTAAATGTCAGTGTGATTATGAATTTTAAAAAGCATCTTTTTTAAAAAGTGGCTACAAAAACAAGCACGCACTTTTAACATAGCACTAAAACATAACCCATACAGAGCAAATCTATTTCCACGGCTCAAAGACTGATGTGTGCTATTTTAACATTTTAGACATTAAAAAGACAATTTCTGGAAACTGAACTTGTCACTACAATCTAGAAAATAAAATGGGATAGATGCGAATTTGATTGCCTGAGGCTTTTCAGCTAGCAGCACTCCATTGTCTCCCCCGCCCTTACCCCCAGCAAATGCAGGTAGCCAAGGGGCTGCAGAAAAGTCACTTCCAACTGTGCTGCATCAAAGACAAGGTAGTTATTTTAAAGAAAAAAGGAAATTCTGAAAAGGAGCACACAAGGGAAAAAAATGTCGATATCAGCATGATCCAAAGGAGCTCAGTATGAAATAAAATTTTCTGCTCAGTAAATTTCCTATTTTTAAGTAAGTTTCATCATTACAGTAAGAAGTCAGAACTCAACAAGAGCCTTGTTTCCTTTTTTTTTTTTTCTTTTACGCAGTCAGAATCAGCATACCCAATCCTCAGAATATACTGAAAGTCAGTAATGGGGGGGGGGGTGAGAGGTGAACCACCTCTCTCAGGCCAAGTCAGGGTGGAGGTACATAAATTTTCATATAAAACAAGTGTCTCAGAAAGACAAGAAAATAAAGAAAATTTATGACGTTTCAGTACAACGGAACTGTGAGCAGAGAACTTAAAAAATAAACAGATCAGCATAATTTACACATTTAAAAACTATATATTTCATTCATAAATATCTTTTCTAATTAATAACCATTCCTAGTTTAAACATAAATATTCAAGTTGATATTTGATTTTACTTTTTATCAGTTCATGTGAGTCCTGTAAGGATCAGTTCCTTCTGCTCAATGCAGTCATGTAAATGGTCTTCACTAATGGGTTGTGCAAAGGCCTTCATTACCTAGTTTGTTGTAATAAAACTTTAAAATTCTGCAACTCCCTTATACTTGTGGAAAGCCTGTAAAACAAAAACCCCCTAAGTGTTAGTAAGTCAACTGCAAAAGAGAAGTGCAAATCATCATCTTCCATGGGGGCTTTTTGTTTTGTTTTTTTGAACACAATTCTGTTCCAAAGATTAACTAAGATACTACTTTCCCTCCAAAGATCTACTATCTGACTCTCCATTATATTTACATACTATATTATAGGGATTAGAGTTTGGATATATTTTAAATTTTCCCAACTTCATTAAACATCTATAAAGATCTCTAACCAGTAACAAACATTAATTACATTCTTTTAAACAGGACCAGATTGTTACAGTCAAGGTCTGAAGAACTAGCATGATGAACAAAGCAAGTTCTACACATCTTTTAAAGCTCTTGAAATGTTTTATTTCATCACTTGAATGGGGTGAGTTTTTGCTGTTTTCAAAAAAATCAAACAAAATGAAAGTTTTAACGAAAATAATCACATCATACACAAAAATACAAAAGCCTAAGGGCTAAATGGCAGCGTTAAAAAATCTCCAAGTATTTTTCTTCCCTTTCACTACTTTTGACGTACACACATTTAAAACAGAAATTAAAAAAATGTAGAACAGCTCTACTCAGTGTCCAAAACTGAGGAGACATACCCAAAGTCTAATGCTTAAGACTATTTGAGACTTAAACCCAGCTTTCACAAGATGGAATTTATAAGATTTGAGATAAAGAGATTAATTGGATCCCAACACACAATGATGACCAAGGCTAATAATCAACACTCCACATACTCGGTTTGATGGCATTAAGTTTATCAATATCGCTAATAATAATTCAGCCTTTAAAAGCTAAAGCCACATGTACAATACCGTCTTTCCACAGACCTTGAGTGTTGACACTGAAGTTCTACTGTTTTTCTACTATACAAATGATAAAAACTTACCTTCCAAAGGCATTTACAAGAGCAACTATTTCTTGACGTGTAAGTTGAAAACCTTTTGATGGGCTATTCTCAGGAAGGCTCTGTATTTCTTTCTCAGAAAACAAGATCTTCAGAGCAGTTCCTAAGCCTTGAGTCTACAAGAATAGTCCAATGTTTTAACATCAATAAGATCACCCCTTCACTTCCCATCTCTTTTCTTCTCAGCCACAGCAGACGCATATGAAAATATGCCTGTTACAACACTTCCAGCTCCCTCCTGCCCCTTACCTTATAGGTGCCCTACTGCTGCAGGAGCTGTTGGGTCAGATCTCCCCTCTTCTTCTCCCCTCCCCCTTCCAAGTCAAACTAGGTTTTATTGTAAGGTTTCACAACGCTTCTGCTTTTTCCACCTGCAGTCCCAGTGGCAGACATTGCCGTTTCAGTTTCAACCCTTATTTTCTATACAGAAGTAGAACAGAAGAAGCTATACTTATTTCCCCTTTTAATCGGGCTACAGAAACAACCACTGGATTTTGACAAAAAGTGGTTGAGGCTGGCTGCAAGAGAATTTTACAGGTCAGGAAATCTGGCCCTATTTCATTTTGTGTGAGAAGGAAAAAGACATAGTAGATCAGAAGCATTAACTAGGACAGGGGTAGGCAGCACTCCGGAAATTCAGAGACCACCAAATTTTCAATGTTATAAATTTCTTTGAAAAGTGAACTCTGATAAACTTAATGCTATACAGCAGTATAGTACAGTAGGCACCCCAAAGTAACAACTATTCTCAATTTGGACTTAACATTAGTCTTGAGGTTTAAAATCTTGTTCTAAAAAAAAAAAAAAAAACCACCAAAAAAACCATGTCCAGTAACTCAAATTCTGCTTTTCAACTTTCACCTTTACTGTGCACCTTTGCATTCATTTGCTGCCTTCTGCATAAATTGTGAAAATCTGAATTACTTCTTTTTCTTATGCCTCAATTTGTGGAGTTAAATCTCACGCTGAATTTCTAACAATTAAGCAAGTGCTGTATTTCCAGGAAGGCTTCCCACAAGTGATTCCACAAGGCTCATCTTGAATACTGAATACAAATAAGATATTGACTGCCAGTAAGACTTTTCTGTGAAGCATCTGCTTTAAATACATTTTTTTCAGAGAATACAAACTATACCTTTTAGTAATCTAAACAGCTGTTGACTAAACAAAATAAACATTTTTTAAACAACTTTTTTAAAAAATTGTTTAACAGTGAACTAAACATATGTCTATTTTTAATATACAGGTAAGGATATCAAAGACCAACCATGTGCAGAAAGTCTGAATACTAAGGTCAGAGGCATCCTGACAAAATAAAACAGATGCTTATCTTCTAACCTTCCCCTCCCCCCATGCACACACACATAAAATAAACTATACCTGCAGTTTGCCCCACAGCCTGCATTTGTCACATCCAACACAATCCATTATGCGGGATATGTTCTTGAAATGCAATCTGAATTCTTCCTATCAGTTAAAAACAAAATAAAAAACATAAAGTACCTCTTAGCTTTACAAAAACAGAAGGTTAACTAATTTAGTACCACTAGAATATCAATTCTCTATTACTAAAACTGAACAAAATCACTACCATATGCGGCCCGGCCATAACAAAGGTCCATGTAAACCCAGAATCTTGTTTCCAAGCCACTGCTGATAGTTAATTCCTTGGAAAAAAAACCAAAATACAGGACATGCAGGGTAACGCTTGGATTCTGTACACTGAGTTTCTAGCAACTTGCTCAAAATTTTCTGAGCTATAAGTACTGTATCTGTGTCCCTGCCCAATTTTTCTTCCATTATTCAACTGCCTTTTGAACCAACCTATCCTTTTGACAAACCAGCAAACAAGTTACAATTCACAAAAGACATTTCCTGTCCAAAGCTATGGGTAGATTATTGCTTTGTAGCTTCAGTCAGAGTGGAAGCAAGCACAGCACAGAACTAATTAATACTATCTCAATTAAATTTTAAGGTCAGAAAAACACTAGCTGGGCTGATAAACTACTGGCACCTTTCTAATAGCATTCTTTCTAATGCTGATGAAATTCCATACTACTACTGAAGTAAGTATTAAAAGGGTTAATAAGTATTAAACCAGACCTTTATTACTGAGCCACACTCCAACTGTGGAATTGTAGTGCATACCAATCTGAACACCAGCATGTTAACACCGGAAGTTGCTAGGTAGTAACAGCATTCACATTAGGTTCCCATGTCTAGGAACTATGCTCTTCTAATGTTAAGTATAATATATAGTATAATATTATATAGTATAATCTAATGCCATATAATAAGGCATCTTTTTTAAGCAAACATCACTTTTTTTTTTTCCAGACGCTTATGAGAAACAGATTATTTAAAAAACACCATTGCATCTACTGGTAATACAAATTCAGCTCATTTGCCTCACCACAGTCCTGATGGCAGACCCAAGACACTAAACCAGAGATTTCAGTCCGCTTGGCTCAGGACAACACCTTGCATTTATTTACTACAAAGTAGATTGAGAGGCCTCAGATACAATTCTGTAAGTTTTTATCCCTGCCTCTTCTACTCTCAGCAGTATGCTTCTGGTAGGTAAAGAGGCTTTCTAAAATAACACAACTTAATTCAAAAATTGATATTTTGGATGTCATTCAGAAAACTAGCTTTACCTTTAATGACTTGGCTCCTTTTTTATCTCCAGCAAACATGGACTTTTCATCAAAGTGCATATGGAAGGACCTAATAAAGACAAAATGCAAAAAAAGCCAAACACTGGCCTAAACTACAGTGTTCCATCCAGCTTGGTGAGCAGCTGATGCCATCAGTGTAAAATACTTTCCAGAGTTCCTAGTCTTTGCAGAATAGCTCTTAAAAAAATTACTGAATGGTATCAGTTTTACTATTCAATCACTATAACTTGAAATCTGCTATTTAGTTTTGTTGAGAATTTTCTTCACTCCATTTCCACTGATCATGATTTCTTTCTAATACACACCGAAATCATCTTAATGTTTGCCTTCCAGTTGATCTTTGCCTGACCACATCTCAAATACCTAGCAAGATTATGATTAGGGACAGCAATAAAGCCACATAGCACATTACCAATCACAAAAATTAGCGAGAAGGTGAGCAAAGGAACTGGACTAAAGAACCTTACAGAGTAAGCAGAAGGAAGAAGGGATGGCTAAAACCCCACAGGTTAAGTCTATGATAAAAGCTGGACTACTCACTGGATCATTACAAGACTACATGTACTATTTTCCTTTTCAAAATAAATCATGTGCATCTTATACCGAAGAATCAGAAAAAGCAACAAATAGGGAGCCCAGGGTGTTGTGTGGGGTTTTTGTTTTGTTTTTTTGTGGTTTTTTGTTTTTTAAAGATTGGTATATTCAAACCTCAAAAAATATTCACCTGTTCCCATCAAATGTACAAATTCCTCTTGTTCTTTCCCATTACTTAATTTTATTTCTTCATTCCACTCTCCTCCTTGTCCTATCCCATCAAGAAGTCATCTATTCTCACTTGTGAATATAACTGAGAATTTCAAACTATAGAGAAAAAAAAAAATCCTATGCCTTACTTTGTATCCCTGAAGATATCTAGTAAGAGAGCTTTAGATTCAGCATCCTCATGGCCATTTCCAGTGTAAAGGTCAACAACTGAACGTTCAAAGTACGGCGCAACCTTTGACAAAGCACGCAGCTCTATCAAATATAAGAAATACAGATTTTTGAGCCTCCTTGGTCCTTCTCCTTTTGTTTCAATGGGGTCAAAGCGGCGAGTGAACTCTTTCACATTCGGTCCCCAGCGAGGCTTCCCCCAGGTTTCTACAGAGAGGAAAAAAAAGGGCAGGGGGAGTAAAACATACATATTTTAAAAAAGAAAGCAACTAAGCATACACCAACAATTTTCAGAAAAAAAAAAAAAAACGTTACAGATATTGTGGAATTCCATTCAGCAATTTTACCTAGGCTTAAATTACCTTCAAGAAGATAATTTGCACACAGATGCAAGTTGATGCTAGCATGAAGTCCAGAAATGAGTTTATAAAACACTCTTTTCTCAAGGCAAAGACCTGTCCAGGAAAAAAGACAAACAGACCTCAAACTAGATACTGGAAATAATATATTAAAATGAATATACCTTGACATTTCAGTGATGCAAGTCTGCATCATTTAACTTTCAAGAGTTACAATTACAGTATTTCAGCATTGTTAATAAGCGCTTATATCCATCACAGGAAAAGTTTACCTCTTATTTTGTATATAAAGAAGTACTAAGAATGAAGTGTGACATTTCTTACTTGGTATTTTAGTGTTCTAATAAATGCAGTCAAATAAGTATCTGGTCAATTAGTACAGATAAATTGCCACACAAAACTAAGATGTTTACATTGTTTGAGCAATAAACTTGAAACAGTCTTGAATTTTGACAGTCTGGAAACCAGAACTATACTGTGACCCATCCTACTTAGAATTAAAGCTACCACTGAATTAGAGTAGTGACCTTACAGAAAAACATCAAAAACCCCAGAAAACCTTATGGCATTGTAAAACAGCAAAAATATTTCTTCCCAGCTCTACTGTAAATTCACTGAAGATTTAAATGCACAGAGCAAAACCTTGAAAAATATGACTTTGATGGATACAGACTTCTACAGCATAAACAGAAATGCAATGGCATTGGGTGGCCAAAATACAATTTAAATGCAGATATTGCTTATAATACCACTTAGACTCAGAGACAGAGACTACACTTGGAATTTAGGAGTTTGTTCCTTTCTCAAAGATATGTTTGGGTGACTTCCCTGCCACTCCAATCTCCACAAAGGGAAGCAGGAAGAGCTGATGGTGAAGCCTATCTGTGAGGCTGAGATATGGCCTCATTTACAGACATCACATTTTAAAAAGCGTGTAAATTTGTATGCTTTCCTACAATAGCACTAGTTAGAGATTTCCAACTAGACAAGCAAAGGCTTATGAAAGGCAGAATGAACTAAGTTTAGAATTAAGTACATTTAACTCATTTACTTTTCTACACACCTCTAAAACGCTATTTTGATTGCTACCACTGTAATAATAATTTCCACTTAAATATGAATAAAAAGCAAATTGCTTTGCCTTCTGAACACACATTATACTTATGTTAGTTTACATACTGGGAACAGAACCATCAAAAACTTTAATGTTTTTAAAGCTGTTTTCAAATAAAAACACTTAGCAATGTTACTTATAATGTCCCTGCTTAAATGTCTAAAATGAGCAGAAAATTCAAAGTAACTTGTACTGAGGTGAACTCCCCCTTTATAAAAGATGAAACACTGAAGGGTTTGAGTATACCATCTAAGTGAATGAGAATATTTCCAAAGACCCTCAAGAAAAAAACATTCTTTGAATGACACTCAGAAGTTCTGCACAATTTATTAAAAAGTCCACACTATGAAAAATATTTGGGGAGATGAAAAAAATACTATGGTGTTTCTTCTAGTGAATTTAACATTATATTAACCCATCCAAGAGCCTTTACCTTCTAGCCATGTGTAGAAAGATTCTCCTGTAAATACAAAGTGTATAGGTAAATGAAGAGTATTCATTTTCAACATTACAGTATCTTTATATTACTATGCATACTAACATTAGCTGCCACCTGGACATAAAGCTAAATAATTTAGCTATTAAAGTGAGAATAAGCACTGAAGTGGCTGAACACTGAGGTTAGTTTAAATCTGTTAGGGTCAGAATAGGAGAAATACAAGAATGAGCATGACTAAGCTACTGGTCAGGGCATTCAGAAGTGTATGGAAGCGCAAGCCTGATTATATGCACTAGTGGTGAAAGACGTGACAAAAGACTGTAATTATATCTGATAGCCTCTACCTTGACTGCTAACTGTCTGAAGGTTTCCTGTAGGCTTAGATCTTTTGCCTGAGAGCTTTCAGTTGACTGAAAAAAAATCTTAAAGTCTGTCTCACCGTAGACCGACCAAATGCTTTTTCTCTCCACTCTCTCCCTACCTTCCCAAAATCAAGGACATTAAAGAAAAGTACACAGAAAACTGTCCCTCTTCTTTTAAGGGATCTGACATCAGTATCAATGGGGCTCTGGAGGAGACCCAAGAATCCTTTAATTTATGTATCTCCAGTTATGTCGCCAATAACATTATCACAACACGTATTCTGTTACAAGGATAAGAACCAACAACAGAACTGTATTTTGTTCTTATCCACGCCTTCCCCCTACTCCAAATGAAAGAATTATCCCAACAAAAACATTTTCTGATCAATCATCTGCATAAAACCATAACTTTCCTGACCTCTAATGCAATAGCAATAAAGTGAATAAATCAGATGTCCAAAACTCTTTAATGCTTACTTCACTTCTGCAAGTCAAGCAAAATAAGATGACTTACCATCATCTCCTCCTTAAGGGAAAAAAAAAAAAAAAAAAATAAAAAATCCATAAGCATTAAAAAGATAATTTCCACAGCAAAGTAGTAATGAAACACAGGCTTTACTACAAACACTGAAAAAGTGCAAGAAACCTTATTTAATCTACAAAAAAAGGCTACTTTCCATCCTCTTCATCCTCCTCAAGACCACCTGAGACTAAACACATTATAATAATGAAAGTCACTATGAATTTGAAATTTTAGTAGCAGCTGATTTATATATTCTTGAAAGCTATGTTTTAGCTTCAGAAAGATGGTTAGGAAGTAGTCTTCTTCAGTTCACATTATTCAACAATCTGACCAGTGTTCCCTTCTGTAATTCTGATCCCTGAGTTAAACTGCTCTTACAATTCTTTTTGTGTATACCAGCAATATATTACCTCAATATTTATAATTACTAAAAGCTACCTTGATTTTCTAATGTGTGGTGATGTTTTCTAACTCAATCTATTGGCTAATAGTTAATTTTTAAGGGAAATGAGACACACTGACAGGGGAAAGCTGATTCATTTGGAACACCAGGTTATAGTTTTCAATTTAAATTTGGAAACTTAAAACCCAAGTCATTGGCATACTTTTTTTTTTTTTTTTTACATTCTTACAGATAACTGAGTCTTCCTAATTATCCACTCTTTCTTCAAATAATGCAATTATTTGTACATTTGTAATACAGTAAACATTATGGATGGAAAGTGTACAGCTACACATTACACTATGATGACTATGAGCTAAAGTGATTAAATTAAATGCTCTAGGAAAAAAAACAACAAGGGAAGAATACAAGAGTGCTGAAATTTTTGTTGAACCTTAACTCCTTCTCATCCACATTGGAAAACAACTGTGACACTTACTAAACAGTTTGAGACTTCCTTTAGTTTTCACATTAGCTCCCCTGACATTAATAACCCTATTCATATGCATGAGATTAAGCATGTATGTAATCAAGTATCACAAACCTTAGTCTAAATACTGAAAATGGACAGCTACTCCTACAGAGGAAATTAAAAAAGCAGAAAGCACAGCTACAGACTGAAGATTATTATTTGTATCACTTGTACTGCAATAGTCACTATGTTAAAAGAACTGCGTTAGAAAAAAAAAAAAACAGGCAAGACCCACCCCTACTAGGCGCCAGTGGATTTAAAGGACGATAGACAGATCGAGGCCTAGAAAATAAGTTAGAAAACACAAAAATCAGTTTTAAGCTAAATTAATGCACAAGTATAAGAAATAGGCTTCCTCCCCTCCCAATTACTTGAAGCAGTTTTCTTCATAGATGCTGTTCCACACTCTCCAAGCAGACGGCCCCTTGTATCCAGTGTAACGTTCTGGATTCAGCAGCAAATCCACATACTGTGCATCTGGAGATCTCTCATCTAAATAGGAAATCTTTGTTACATATTCTAACTGATCTGTTAAAAAATATTTAATTTTAAAAGTCACACAGAATTAAATATAAATAAGAGGTCTCATAATACTATTCTGTCTTCCAGTTTGATAATAAATGCCTTGTACATAAAAATACAGCAATAGCAAGTAAAAACAGCAAAAAACCAGTAAACAGAAAGCTTGAAAGTATACTTATTCTAAAGTCTCTCGTGTGGCCATAATTTCTAAAGTGTCTGAACACCTTCTATGTGGCTTCTTCAACTCCACCATAAACACCTGTCATGCAATATGTTCTCTCACCCTATGCTAAGATATAAACAGTGTTTTGTTTTAAATGGGCTTCAAATTCAGGGTTTATTTGTCTGACAGGATTTGGTTGGGGGGGTTGCTTTTTTGAAATGGGTATACTGCTACAGGGGCTTCTTAATAAAGACAAGGTCAAAGAAGTGTATCTTGTACTTGGTACATATTGCATATTTAGTAGCTAAATCCTGGTTTTGCCAGATACCCTTATATACTGGCAGAAAGTCTGGATCTTACTGTTTAATTGAACAAACTTTCAGCATATTGCAGAACGCTCTGTTGGTTATGGCAAGAAACATGTTATTTAAGCAGCATTTCAACAAGTTATACCCTCATCTCTAAAGTTTACTACAAATTCAGGCAACATATCCAAAGAAATTTATGAAACAGTACTCTCTCTGCTTAAAAACCTCTGTATGAATAGAAACT
This sequence comes from Ciconia boyciana, assembly GCF_034638445.1. NCBI lineage: Eukaryota > Metazoa > Chordata > Aves > Ciconiiformes > Ciconiidae > Ciconia > Ciconia boyciana. Next base: position 85,273,305 of record NC_132936.1, read on the forward strand.
TAAGTTTTGAGCTACAACCAGTAAAAATGAGGAAGAATTCCCTCCTCTTTGAAATTCTAGGTCAAGAGCAACTCATGTTTAAAAAAACCCACATACAATACAAGCCAGTAGTCCAGAGACTTATTCGTAGGAAGAGGCCAAGCAGTGCCACCGAGTACTTCCTCAGATGTCAAAAAAAGCCACAGAAACAGAAAGTGAAAACTGCTCTAAAAAGAAGAGATGATTCTGCATGAGCAGTTAAGCATCGCTTCAGCAGTAGTAGCAAAAACAAGAAAAGAGACAGACACAAGACACACAACAACACAGTGAGTGCCAGGTGAGACAAAGTCAAATTACAGCTTGCTTTATTTCTTTGACAGCATGGCTAACCTAAGCAGTTCCTACACTTCGTGGTCACTTCAGGTCTCCACTTCTTCTTCTTGTTATCCACATAGAACTGAGTCTGTGGGGCAGTGCAACAGCAAGCTGGAAAGCTGACCTGGGTTATAAAGTTTTTTTCAGCTAGATCAATTCCCTTATCTAGTTTATCATTAAGCCCAACAAAAAGCTAATAAGAAGTAAAACTGATGATGCAGTTTTGTGCTACAGTTGAGTGAATTAAGAGCTCTCTCACCACCGGGAAGAGAGGAGAGGAAGAGAACAAGAGTTTCTACCTCCTCCCAGTCACTCTCAGTAGTTATTCTCTCTTACCTCTCCCTGTACCAGCTCACAAACTCACCTGATAAGCCAGTTGCTCACAACAATCTGGGAGATGAGAGGGAGATGTCAACTTACTTTTCCGCTATTCAAGTAAGCTGAATCAGCTTACCATGCAGAAAGATGCGTGCCAGAGCCAGTGCAGAAAAAGCACTGGAAAAAACACAGCTGGAGGCAGTACACCCTCCTTCAGCAGGGCATGATGTAAGGAGAGATGGAGGTAGAATCAGGAACTACTTAAGTTAGTGTTACTTCTAGAAGAAATGCTCCTAAACTATCCCTTTCCCAACTAAGTCCTCTTAAAAATATAAGTAGGCAGCTTGAAAACAGTAGAGACAACAGCAGCTTATTGCATATAACAGTTCAGATCTACAGTAATGCTCACCAACTATTTATTACAGAAAGAGCTTATATAGAAAATTTTCACAGATAAGATACAGCAGAAGTGCTGAAAGAGAACCGCAGTTGGGAAGTCCACTACAGCTGCTACTTTCTCAGGTGACACCAAACATTAGCCTAAAGGTAGATTAAAACATCTTGCATTATGCCCTAAGTCTTCCTAGCATAGAAAGTTTTCTAAGGTATTTATTAAAAAGGCCTTTAGCAGTCATTCCTGAACTTGGCAATTCTCATGTTTATCTGAAAAACATTCCTTTGAGCTTTGAATGTTACAAGCAAATAAAAAGACTCACATATGTGGAGCAAAGGGAAGACACAATCTAGTATCCTAATGTTTTAACAATAAGAAAGTCCTTACAAATAAGGGTGAATTTAGTGCAGAGATCATTCGGAAACATAGCAAGGCTGCAAGAGGAACAGACTCAGTCCAAGCATAGACAGTAGAATAGCAACAAAAATAATATAGTAGTAAGAAATGGAATCAGCTGCAAGTAATTTGTCTTATATTTGTGCTAGATGTAACTCTGTTGTGAGGAGAAGCTTTTTTAAAAAAATATATGCTAGCCCCCTCCCATTTACCTTCTTTTTTATTTCCATAAAAGTCTCCTGTTCACTATACTAACAGGAGGTAACAGTGAATGTGCACTGTGTAGACTACCAAATGCTCCTTGTAAAAAACTGCATTCTTTGCATCTAAGATGGTATGAACTGTCACATCTCCATTTAGCACAAAATTAAAACTTCTTTAAAATGGTTATTTACAGAGAAACTATAATCTTTTGTGTTTTTTAAGAGACAGCAAATAAAACAAACACTCTGAAAAAGCTTAAACATTTTACCATCAAGTTCACAAAAATGATCCTGTGAATCATCGTATCTTGCCCAGTCAATGAAAGCCTCCTTACTTTGGTTACTGAGGGGAAAAAAATACATTTGGTTTTAAACTTTTAAATAAACAACATCAATAAGAGCTACCAAAAGAAACACAATCCACATATAGTAGTTAACTTGGAACTGAATTCTGAATTACTGTATCTGAAACTCGAGAATATATGGAGTTACCGCTTGTTAGCTGCACAGAGATTCAAGCAGGCATCAAATGCAATACTTTAAAAAGTCATCTTAACATTAGACAGCAAGAAAGACTTCACCATCATTATCTGAACAAACTGTGCAGTGCCAGTGACTTCTCTTCCTTCAATAAGAGCTTGGTAAAATACTTTCATAACATACATTTTTAACATTTTCGTAACCTGTACTTTCAATGAGATTGGCAATAGTTAGCCTTGCTTTTTAGTGGGAGACTGGATGTCTAAACGCCCCTTCAAGCTAAATTACTCTATGAATATGATTTGTCTTAAGCCTTTTAAATAATAATGGTATTCCACTCACCCTAGCATTTTCAAAGGTGTACTGTACCAGACAGACAAGTACTTTGAAGTTCCCACACTATGAAACACAAACAGTGCCAAAAGCTGAATGCTTTCTTCTACGCACATGTGCAGCACAGAACTACTGATGCCACACTACTGACAGCAAAATGTAAGCAAAGTTAAGACTGGGAACTCTGCTCCAGGGTGCAGTGAAGCACCTTGAAATAATGAAAACAACCTATTTCATTTGATCAAATTAGTACTAGCTCAATTCTACAAACAGAGGCAATTCTATAACAAGATACATTTCTAACCTTCTGCCAAATCACAATAGGAGACTTTATACTTGGCATTAGGCGAGGAACTGCTCCAGTAATTACTAGCAGGCAAGATTTGATAATCACAAGAAATACAGTCGATAAAGGAAAAGAACCCAAAACCATGAGGATGATGCACTGCTAGGTAGAGAACATGGAGGTTTGCGTACAAAGCACAAACTCTTCCTGCACTTGCAGGATCCATTACCTGCCCTCTCCCAACTTTAATCGTCTATCCTACTCTCACAAAAGGCATTCTCTTTAGCTCTCCATATGTGTACTCAATCTCATATTCTTTTGCCCTACAGGACTGGAAGAGCGTTAACAGCTTATTATTTTCCCTAAAAAACCTCGGATAAGGGCTCTACCCAGTTTGGTTTAAAACACCACACACCAGGCAGAAGCAGACACTTTTTCATGACAGTCCCGTTTTGTCAGATGACAGGAGAGAGTTTCAACATCCCTATCAGGTAGAACTGCTAAAATCTGTGGCCAAAGACACCACACCTCTCCATCCACAGTGAAGAACTGATTTTCTATTTCTACTTTTTAAAGGTGGAGAATGTAGTAGAAAGCAAGTTTTTCTAAGTGCTGTTCCACACACTTCCTACTCCGGGGCAACACCATCCTGTAGAATTCCTCCCACCCAACCTTGACTGTGCCATGCAATAAGCAAGATCAGGGAATTGATCCAAGCTAAAAATAACTTTGCCAACAACAAAAGTAACTCACAAGCTCCCTGATCTGGTTCACTGAATGATCACAAACAGGCACATCAGTGTAACAGAGGGACAGAGCAGGACAGAATCCCTTAATCCAGCACAGTCATCAAGAACAAAGACTGATACTGGCAAAAAGCAGAAAAAAGGTGGGTTTATTTGCAAGTTTCCTCCGACTCCTGATGCTGTAAGACACCTCTTTCAAATAATATCAAAGTGTACTTTCTTAAAAAAAAAAAGTCTACTTATCACTTAACACCTTTACATTCAGATGTTCTTGCATCATTTCACATTTACTTTCTAATGGGCTACAGAAAGAATGAAGAACAACCAACAGCACATTGCCAAAACAAGACAGACAAAATGAAATGCTCCTTTGTTACTATTTTTGTACTACTGTTGTAAATCACAGCATACCTTAAGGTACTGTTAACTGCTCCCAGTTTGTTAGCTTGCTCACAGTCTTCCAATTCTTTGGAATTATTTGCTGCTTTTGAATACTGTAAGAAAGTTCATATTTAATATACAAATGAATTACCTAAAATTCTCTGAGAACAGGTGCTGTGAAAGGTATTTCTAGGTTTAGCAGTGAATTGGCTAGTATCAGGGAAAATCCTCAGATCCTAGAAGCAGTAAGTAATTCTGGAACATTTCTTATCTCTATTTTTCTTCACTTAATTTCATCTGGCCAATTTTGCTCTGTGGATTTAACTACCACATAAAATTCAGCTAAATATGTCAAAAATTTGTTTGTTTTGCCTTTTTTTGTTGTTGTTTAAATTAAATGGAGTTCTGAAGTGTTTCAGTTACATTCTTGTAAAAGGACTCTGGAGGACAAGAAGAGTCATACCTATAAACATACCTTTTATTTTGCAGGCATAATCATACCCCATGTTTCATTGGTCATTTCAGTAGGAAAATGTATCAGTTTTGGCCATTTTCCCCTCATGTTTCATTTAATCCTATTCATTGGCATGCTTTAGACGTGCACAGGTCTGGAAGAGAGGCTTTTCAAGCTGAACTCAAATTTTGATTATTTTAAAGACAGAATTGAAGTATTTAAGCTGAACTCTGATTCTACAGTATTTTTTAAAAAGTAATCCACTAAAACAGACTTACTATTAGAATACTTCTAAAGAAAACATTTGAAGAATTAAAGATTAAATTCCACTACGGTTCTGTCAGCAGGGAATTTGTTAAGTCTGTCACCTTAAAGCTCAAAAAATCCTTCTAACAGTTTTGCAACATAATAGATAGTATCAGTGCTCTCTTAAAAGATAAACAAACCAAATTTCCTCTTTTTTGGGGTTTTTGGGTTGGGGGTTTTTTTGTGTGCATGTGTTTTCTTTTGCAGACTGAGCCTTAGGTTTACACAGATTTCTACTTTATCACAGTCCTTAAGAAATACAGAAAATGATTTAATATTAAGTAACTGATAGCTTATATAAAGCTAAACTGCTGGTTTCCCTTCACTTCAGGGCACATACATACTGACATGAAGGATTACTATCCAACATCAACTCAAAATAAAAACATAAGCTAAAGGCTTTGGTCAACCCTTCAGAAATAGCAAACAACAATAATAATTTGATAAATTTTAAAAGAAAGAAAGTAGTTCATTTCTGAGGACAGACTTGTGGTCAACATACCAGAGGCAAAGTACCACCACAATACATATCACAATACTTCTCAAAAAAGAAAGGATTTAATTAAAACTGTTCAGATGAGTAAGCAAGACTACTTGCTTTAAAAATGCATTTTCCAGAACCAACACAAGGAAAAATAGGAGAACTTACTGAAAACCAAAGAAGTGAAGGAGATTAAAAAACCCAAATAATTTAAACCTTGTTAGGGGCCTTGCCCATAACAAATATTTACTCTAGAAGGAACTTCTCACTCAATTTTCCTGGATTTGCCAGGTGTGGGGGCTCATTCTTTAGCATCATATGAATGTTCAATGGAAAAATCTGAACAAGGAATGGATCTGACCTAGAATGAAACAGATACTGCTGATTAAATAACATACTGAGATGCTGAAGTAAACATTCTGCGTGTCTAGAGTTGCAAACCAATCCCTACCCTGAAGTGAAAAAAATTACTGCCAAGAATATAAGCCTAAATTTAAGGTTTCAAACAGAATGAACATTCAAGTCTCAAAACATGTTTCCAGGCTTCACTATTCTCCAGTGTTTAACACAACAGCTGTCGGATCAGTGCTCTGTGACCACTGACTAAATCAGGACAAAGTATCTGTTCCTGCCAAAGCAGGATCTCCTAAGAGCAGTTTCTGGAAGAAAACAGAAAAGAGGTGGGCAGGAAGTAAAATATTAAGTTAAATGTTGTAACCTCGAGTTACTGCATCCTGTTCCTTGCTTCAAAGATTAATACAGCAGCTGTCATGACAGTTCTTTAATGTCTATCCCCCACAAAATGTGTTCACCACTCAAATGAAACAGGACTATAGAAAGGGAAACTACTTTGTGCCTCTCCAGCACCATTTCAAAAAGCTTATGTTGGTGCCAAGAATGAAAAAGAGATCCTCTGTTGCTAACTGCACTTCTGTGGGGAAGCTGTGCAAGTGTAACCCTGGTCTTTGTGGCTAGATGAACTTTCAAAAGAAGAACGGTTATCTCTATGGTTCAGCAAACAAACAAACAAAAATCCCCCACAAAAGCCTAAATAAAGCTAGTTGTTTACAAGCTCATCTACATTAGGAAAGAAGGGCAATAGGAAACTGCACAGAAGCCAAGCTCTTACACCACAGATAACTTCTCCACAGGATTCTACCCTGAGTATATCTACTCAAGAGATTATAGCTCTCATTGTTAAAAAGATGCCTTTGGTTATTTTCACCTTTCCAAGGCAGATACTATCAGGATGAAAAAGAGAGGGTGTTTTTTTAAAACCAATACTTCAAGGATAATCCACAAGATGCAGGACGTTCCCAAATGGACCAAGCACAGGCTAATAGCACAGTACTTGCATAGTCCTTGAAACAAAACATTCATACTAAGATGAGTTTGATGTGTCCTTAAAAGGGATATTAAATGAGGTTGTCAATTTTTAAAGATCTTTCTTAGAGCCAATTAACTGAATCATAAATAGTAAGAAAATGGTGTAGGTAAGATTTATGCCAGTCCTGATGACAATTTTCCTGCAGAAATATTTTGTTTTCTGACAGAGAAGCAGCAGATGTTAGTGTCTTTGTTCTACTACAGATTAAAGGTGCAGAATTGCCCAACTTTCAGTATTGTAGCTGGTTGCAACAACCTACAAGGCAATTCAAAGGAAACAACTGTAGCAAATATACCAGCAAATTATAGCTTCCCAAATAAGCTATCCCAGTTTCTTTATTGTGGTGAAAGCAAAAGGTGACTGATTTTTCACTTACGAAGTCCAATTCAATATGTTCATGTGAAGTATCTTAAGAACAGCATACTCTTTGGCTACTAATTAACATCTTACTTACGGCTCTCAAGATTAATCAATCAGGAAGCTCAAATGCCTACTAGAAGAATCCTTTCTAAAACGGTCTTTAAAGTCTTAAAATGCCTCTTTAGGAGGTATTACGGTATTCCGGGAGTCAGTTTCTCTACAGTCAAGCTTGGAAGAGAACAGAGTCAATGAAAAAGAGAACGGGCAACAGATTATCGAGCTAAAACTCAAGATCTTCTGCCCAGAGATAGTGCCAAAGTTTTCCCAGAACAATTACTGCTTCTTGTGCTAAAATGGTGAATGACTGACATTTAAGTCATGTCAGTGAAAAAGATGTTTCTTCTCTGATCATCAGGAACCTTTAAATGAAGAGGCGCACTTTACTTCAGAGTGAGCTTAACAATATATGTATACACAGGAGACGAGACTTCCTTTGAGCTAAAGCTTGGACAGACTTCCCTGCACTGTTCACAACAGCAGGACACAGAAGTCGTCAATTCACGATGAAGTATTCCTCTCAGCTATCTTTGGTAATCTTTCTTGGCATAAAGTCTAAACCTAATGCCAATGGTCACTTATGATATGGTGAACTATGCTCAGGTGAGGCAAACAGCGACTATGGCTGCCAGTGAGGTGGAAAGTACTGGGGAGGATGGAGATACGATAGTTAAGCAAGAGTAAGTATGGGTGTAAAACACAGCCAAGGCACTCAACAGGAAGATCTCTCATTTGGGCACCATTATCCCATCAACTGCTAAAATCCTTATTCTTGGGCACAGTGTTTGGGATTTTGGGGGGGGGGGGGGTGGTGTGGTGTTTGTGTTTCTGTTCTGACCTCTTTTCTAGGCATATATGCCCTCTTTATTTTTTTGGCTTTGCTAAGATCACTTGGTGATCTAGGAAAGATGGCTTGGAGAGAAGCAAGCAAAAGACAACAGCACAGACTGACTACTTAAGCTTGCACTGACCACTTTAGCCTAAATTGTCTTTAGGCTAATGACCAAATCATCTTGAGACTAATGACCCGCTCAAGATTAGATGTGGGGAAACTACATGTAATCGTTCAGGTTCTTTTAATATTAGAGGCTGTGGTTATATATGATTCTTACAGAAGACTGCACTGCTACTGCATCTGTGCATCTTAACCTATGGCTTTATAGAAGGTGGCCTGTACTCAGAAATGAACAAAGAATTTTGCATCAGGCATTCTGTGGCCATGTACTGCTGTCCCTGGTCATTCATTGATTCAGTCTGCACCAGCTCTCAAGCTATGACAGACTCAGAATGACATGACAGTACCAGCTATGTCAGAAACACTATTATACATAAAAGTAAAAATGTGAAGCCATATACAGGAACTGTTACAATTTCATACGTTAACAATTTCATCACTATGCCAAGGTCTGTAATAAAAAGTCACACAACTGCTGTAATGTTAAGATCTTAAAAAAAAATCAGAAAGAACTTAGTAAATAAATGACTCCTTACTTTATTAGCGCTCCCAGCCTTAATTCCAACAGGTATTTTGCTCTGAAAACAAAAAATAAATCACAGTTTTCACACTGTTCATAGAAATTATTATGCTTGATTAAAATCTACAAATTAAATATCATTCCTACAGAGGTCAGAACAAACTTGTTTTTAAATAATTAACTTGCTCCTTTCCTTTCTCAACATGTTATATCCAAAACAGTGTTAGAGCTTAGAAGAGACTTATTCTTAAAGTTATTTGTTTTATTGGTAAAATGACTAAGACCTTAAAATCCGTTGCTTGTATTTCTGCTTTTGAAATGGAAAATAATTTTATTGTCACTCTTTTATTTAAATTTAAGTTCTCATTAGTAAATATTGTTAGTATAGTATTCATCACTGCAAATTAGCAACCTTTTTAACCAAATAACCTTTTTCTATTTTATATTATTTGATCCATACCTCAGGACAAGGCTCTACATGACAATCTTTGATAGAACAATGGCCATCATCAGCCCAAAATGGGCATGGTCTCTTCAGGTTGACCTAAACATACAAAACCAAAAGTTTACAATCAATACTTACATAAGGCAACTTTAAAAAAAAAGAGCTCTCAGTATCAGGAAATCCTTTCCAATTAAAGGAGAGGATACAAGGAAAAAGGGTTAAATTTAGTACTTTAAGTTGGGGGGGGTTTTGTGGGGTTTGGTTGGTTGGTTGGTTTATTTTAACTACTCTCCCTCTGAGTATATAAGCTGAAGCTTGCTGCAGTGGAATTATTAGTGATAATGGTCTCCAGTGGACACAAACACATATTATATTAAAGCACAAATTAAATCTCTCACCACTAATTTAACTTCAAAGCAGTAAATAAACTACTAAAAAGAAGGCAAATCAGACATATGCAGCTCTAAAATGGTTGTACTTACAATCAGTTGCACTTGTACCATACTGATCAAGAAATTACATTTGATTGGGGACAGAGTAGTGCACAAGTTTACTAATTCAAATAAGTGCTTGGATGATTTCAGACTTCAAGCAATAAAAACAGGCAATAATTACTACACATCATAGCTAGTCAAGGAAGAATGAGTATCATAATGGCCTCAAATTAGAAAGCTGATATAGCACAAATATAAATAACGAAGAAAAGCCACTTCAGAAACATTGCCAACAAATCCTGTGATGATTAGTGCTCCTGTTTGTCATCAAATGGCACAAAAAAGGCAGGGAGTACCACATATATTAGTATATACTACATGGCAAGAGATTCAACCGCTTTACTACACTTCACTTGGATTGTCAATGTGAAAGTCAGTGAAGAAAAAAAAAAATCCCAGCTTTCCTTTACATTAGCCTCATACATATTAACATTACTGATAAAAAACACTTTAACCTTATCACTCCTAAACTGAAGACTACCGACTAAAGGTTTTCCTGCATCATCAACCAGAAACACTGCAGAAGTACACCATCTTTGAAATCTAACATTACAAATAAAATACAAAGCATTTATCCTCAGTAGAAACCTCTATTTTCCAGATAAAAAGTCAGTTTTAAAACTTTCAAAGTAAAAAAAAACCCCACACAAAATAAAAATTACTTCTACTCTTTCACTTTGTTTTCCTTTAGCACAGCTTGTACTAGTTTCCTTCAGTTGATAAATACTATTCATGAAGATATTCAACTGAAGTCACTACTTATATCCAACAAACTACATCTTGAATGATGTGATGTATCACTTCTTATTTGAAACTGTTGCAGATATTCAATTTGATTCTGTAGTCAGACACAGCAAGAGTTCTATAAAACACACTGTAAAATTAAGCCTAATATTCCAATGATGGCATCAGGCCCTAGAGCAGTTTCAACACAAAAATTTAAGAATTATAAATGTCCTTATAAAAATTATTTAAGTCTATAAATCTTAAGTCAGAAAACTAATCCTTATGCTAGCTTTCAGAAAAAAATACATACAAGCTCTACAGTAAATTAATAGTCACACACTATAAAGAACAGTATTCTTGCTATACCTAATAGGTTAAAAGATTGAGACTAAACTTTTAATCAATTTAGTCTTCAAAAAAACATGTTTTCCCTTATATGTAGAAACATTTTTCTAATTCATGTAATTTATATCCTACACTTTCACTTTACATAAGGAGAAACATAGACAGGAAACAAAGCTTAAACATCTAGTATAGTAGTGCCAGAGCAGCCCCTTAGGCAAAGAATCAGCAACTGAACTCTAAATCCCATGCTCTGATGAACTTGGGAGTCCACTGCCATGTGGTACCTGAAGGGTTCCTGCTATGATAAAAGAAACATGCTACTCAATCTTTTAATTTGGAGAAAAACTGAAATCACTGAGCCATCTTGAACAATTATTCCATTAAAAAAAACCACCTTTATGCTTTGACCACATTTAACTGGCAGAGTACATTTATACTGGATCAGTGATTTGCTTTAAGTGGCCTGTTTTTTTGAGGGAATATAGTAATAGAAGCCCAATGGCTACATTCACTGAATTGTCAAACCAGAGCCTCAGCAATAAAAAAAATGAATCAAATTCAATTTTTTTCCCCAGCATTATATATAACATACTAAGCATAAGGAAAACTAGATCGATATGCCCCTGATACAAAGCAGGCACAATATGAAGAATCTGAGATGAATTATAGCCAGATTTTACTCTCCCTCCAGTCTATTCTCTTAATTTTGGCATCTAAGAAAAATCAAAACTATGTACCAGAAATAAAGAAACAACCTTTAATGCTTGAAGGATAAACTGTTCTGTGGCACTACGTACCCAAATTAAAGCAAAACAAAAAGAATTCCCTCTTCAAATGTTCTGTCAATACCACAAAAGGTCCCCAAAGAGCAAAACTTAATGTTTGACTTGCTCAATTGCCCTTTATTATACTAAATTCCTCTACCAAACCTTTCAGCAAGTAAGTTCTTTCTGTGTTTTCAAAACACGCATACAAAGTTAACTGCTATATAACATCTGAAGGAAAGACTGTTTTCCAGGTTTCCATTTTGATGTACTTATTCAGCATGACTGGAAATTACAAATTCAGCTTTAAAATGTTAAAGAGATTCCTCAGTCAAAAAAACCTAACAAGTCATTAATCAGATGGTACAACTTCTTAGGAGTGATGACAACTATCTTCTAGTTACAGTTCAAGCCATGCTAGCACAGATACATTAAAAGCAGAGATTTTAGGTTGCTTCCCCCCCCGGCCATTGCCTCTATTCAATCCACAAACACCATCCCTAGAAAAAAAAAATATGTAAAATTTTAGATTTTTTTGTTCTTTTTTGTTCACTCATCATCTTTTTTTAAATAAAGCACAGAAAAGTGTTTTGTGCTTTATTTAAAAAAAATCACCTCACCTTCACAATAAGACCTATTATATAAACCATGCCACTCCTACCAATTTCTACCAAAAAAAGGACCAGCTAACATAGTTAGACTACAAACTTCTTTGAAGTAAAATCTAACAACAAAAAATGGTAACACACTTAGGAAGATACAAGTAACTAGGCAGTTGCTGTTCTTACACAGAGGAATACTGGAAACAGAAGAATACTGCTGTCTAAACTGCAGATTAATTCAGAAAGAACACATGCAAATCAAGATATACTAGTCCCAGAATGATTCAAGAGCACTAAAACCCAGCGCGCGCACACACTTCTGAGACAAACTGAGGCTGTATAGCACTTGTACTTTAATCAATACCAATCATGCACTGACTACATAGAACATCCTTCTACTTTCTTCAGGGTCTGAAGTATTAGATTTCGTTATTATCATTTAGAGTATTATTCAATACTTGTCACAGATGAAAAGTTAGATTTCTTATAATGAGGCTTCCATACTTTGTGTGTTTTGATGTATATAACTATACAGATACAAAGTTTTTTGTTCCTTTATTTATTTCATTGAGAAGTGTTCCACTAACTATCTAGAAACCACCTAGCACAATTTCAGGAAGACTTTAAAAAGAAAATTTTCTTCGGCCTTTAAATAAAAACTAGCTAGTCCATTCAGTATTATACATTAAAATTTGAGTTATTTTATGGCTGTTGAACTAGTAACACAATGGGAATACTGTGACTGTAGTTACAAAAATTCATGATCCAAATTCCTATTACAAATTAAATTACTTCAGAGTAGGAGTGTTTTCACTCCCAGAACAAGTATACTCCCCCTATGCTTACTCAGTATTTAGCTACACTGTAGTTGACCTAGATGATCATTGCCTACCCTCATGATTTCCACATGCATCTATGTGCTTAACAGCACTTCCATGATTCCGTGCAGGGACATCAAAAAAACTCCGTTGTTTATTCAAAGGGGAAAGGGTGAAAAATGTTTTGACTTACTTATTCAGTTTGCTTGTTCAACACAAATTCTTCCCTGTCAAAACTGGAAGTACTAAATAATGTGTGGCGATAGGTGGACTGCACACTGGCCCTTGTAATTGCCCATCTATTAGGAAGATCAGTATGAAAGATGAGGTAGGATTGCAACACACCATTAAAGTATGATCTGCAGAACTGCTCTTAAAATGAAGATTAGCTCTAAATCTGCAGGATGAAATTACTGTTGTATAAAACCTTGTATACCTGTTGGTCCTCTTCTTCAAATACTTTGTTTTGTATCTTTCTGTTGCCTCTGGAGCATCTAATTACCACTACTATGTGATGTATTATCACTGAAGTTGCACATATCTTGTTTCTCCTGAAAAGTGAAGTTAGAACTGTATCATGTAGCAGGAGGAGATTCAGGGTGAAGTTACACATTACTGCTTGCTCAGACTAGAAAGGGAAGATTCTAGCACTTTTTTTCTCCTTCCTCACATTCACAACCCCATCTTGCATGACTTTAATACTTGTCTGATTCCAGATCAGCTAGATAACTTGTTACATCCTGGAAATAAAAAAAAAAAAAACACCAAAAACCAAACCCACAGCCAAACCCAAACATCCAAAATAAAAATCTACCAGGTTAAAGAGATGCATTGGCCTCATGCACAGTCAGACAAGCCCAAGAGCTAAAAGTAGGGAAGGGGCAGGACTGTCTGCCCTAAAGGAGTGTAACCTCCTTTTTCCAGTGGCAGGCAACCATTTGATTAGCTCAGTCCAAATGCAACCTCATTTTCAAGTTAAGCATATCTGAAAACAGAAGTATCAGTCTTCAAAGTCTTATTTTGCTCATCAGATTCTAATACAGAGAAAAAATGTTTAAAGTAATAAAAACCTGATATTACATACTACTTGGAATAGTGTAGGAATAGTGTTTGCTATCTAGAGAACCATTAAGATCAGAACTAAGACAGCAACTTATAAGAAAAGGAAATCATTGCAATATTTCCATTTAAAATTACACACATTTCTCAGAAGACAAGTACTGCACACTGTCAGAAAGTTGCTAATATGCAATCCTTTTCTAGATGCAGCAGTACAAAGATACTGCCTTTAAAATTACCACTTATCAGTTGAATGAAAGCAGTCATGATTTACTGTCACTGACTCCAGGATTAACACAGCAAACATGACTTATTACCAACATAACTATCAGGGACTGAAAACTTGCTACAACCAAATTAAAGAGCTGTGTGCTTCTAAAAGACAATTTAATATAGACAAGCTGATTTGATATGTAATCCTCCCTATATTTTCTGGATTTTATTTAAATTATTCAGGAAAATACCATTCTAATTGTACCTTGTAATATCTGAAGTAATCACGTTCTTGCAGTTTCTGTATTTTGGGGAAGATCTTGAAAGTATTGAAGTCATCGATGCTTTCTATGTCACATAAGCAATCATCTAGTACTCCTGTGAGCTATTAAAAAATACATAAAAATTTATTTTTAATCAAGAAATGCAATATTAACTACAGAAAAATCCTCTAAAGAGAAAAAGATGGCAATCAAAAGAAATACTAGTGAAATGCAGTTCCACAGCAAATAATTTATTTCTCATCATTAAAATACCCTACAACGTACCTTACACATCCAGAATTAGAAAAAAACAGACCTTAGCACTTTTTTTGAGCTTAAGTCCACCTTCAAATGCAACGCTGAATCAATGTTAGCCAGATTAACACTTTTCAGCCCTGAAATTAGTCGACAGATTCAGCATACAGAACTTCCTGCAGAATGACCAGCAAGATTTTCCAAACTATGAACACATTGTATATTAGCACATCAGTGTTGCATACCAAGTATTCTCCTACCAACTGCTCATTAGTTGAATTGCCTAAGAAAAGATAAATCATGCATTGTCATCTTATTTTCATAATTCTTCTCAAAGTGTAAGAACACTCCAGCTAGTTTCTTTAGAGGCATGGGAGAAAGGGGAATAGGTACTTTTGTGCCCAAGAAATTAGTAACTTCACAGTAAAATTCTACAAATAAATACTGGGAAAACCAGGTGGAGGCACCTGTATTCTAAGGCTGTAAATCTATTGTGAAACTAAGTCTGAACTTTCCAGGTCCCATCCCTCTTCTTGTGCCAGGACAGCAAGCTGGTTCAAGGTACTGCACTAGCTTAAGATCACCTCTACAAAAAGGAGTGCACACAAGTGCAGAAGCACTACTGCCAGCACAGGAGAGGAAGGCAGGACTGCGCAAGTAGCAGAGAGGACAGGCCCAACTAATGTAGTAGACTAAGCTACAGCAACACTTTTGCTAAGACCCTGACAGTGTCTTAGTGAAAGGCGGAAACACTGAAAGTGTGATTCTATGAACTTTTGTATGATAAATTTAATTAAATCTAAACTAACTACTCCTAAGCATAGCTTCTTAAACAACTACAAATGTGTTTGAAAGGCATTTCAAAAGTAAGTGAGGTCTTTAGACCACATCTAAGCGAATGGAACCAAACACTGCTGTTTACTACTACTATTCTTCAGCCAGACAGGAAATTCATCGACATACATGACAGCCTAGAAAGAATATAAAATAGGAGAGTCCACACATCTTATATCTTGCATGGGCTTAGAAGAACTTCTAACTATTAAAAGGTTATGTGCAAAAGGAGACAAAAAATATTTTGTGGCTTTTTTTTTCTCCACAGATTTCACATAGATGAGATTATGAAATCATCTAATCTGTTTTATGCATGATAAATCACTCTACTACTTTACAGAACAAATAACCTTATATAACCAGGCTTGATGTAAAAGAGTCACTAGAAAGTGAATTGTAGGCTCCTGCTCTTTTATGAAGCATAAAGGAGGCCTGGAAAATGGATTTCCCCCAATCCCCTGTGAGAATAAAATGGTGAGGGTATGGCAATAAAGCATTTAAGTAGAAAATTCACCTTATGTAGATGCTACTTCTCCTGAGGCACTAAATAGGCTGTCACAATTCTGCAGAGTAGATATGGCAATGAAGCAAAACTCATTTAAGGGAAGTTACTTTAACCAGTCTTCCATGCTGTTATGCTTGCCTTGCTAATGTTATCTAACTTCAAACCTGAGCAAACAGCTATGAAAGAGCCTATCTGCAATTACAGGTTTTTCACAAAGCCAAGAAAGCTCACAGCCCACATGACAGCCAACTTCAAAGTCAGAAGACAAAACTTGTTATTATTGATACTTACAGAAATAAAACCCCCATGCATTTTAATCTATAATGATTTCATTAAAAAATTTCAAATGTTCTTATCGGTCACACATAGGCAGAAATTAATTTTGCAGTCTTTACAGGTAACACCATGCCACAAAACAAACAGTGATACATTTCATTATAATATAAAAAGGCAAAAAGATAACTCTGAACATTTTGCTCAAATATTATTAAACTGTATAAACAGGATGAACCTTATGTGAAGAGCAATAATTTATTAAGCTGAAAGCAGTAGGAAAGAGCCAAAAAATTTTCTTTGGACTCAGAAGATAAAGAGTAGGAAACTATTTTGATGACCACCTCATGAAGCTATCCACTGCTTACAAAAATATTTTTACCATCTATGCAAAACTGAAAATGCTTTTTCAGGGGAAAATGTTCCAAATAAGCATGCAGTAGTTACACTCCATGTCAAATCCCCATGGAAAAATAGAAAGCTGCAGTCTTTTTATTCAACTAAGATGGCAAACTAATGGAGGTCACACCTTTGCCAGATGTCTCTGATAAAATCTTAATTCTAAGAACATCTTTCAAAACACAGTACGGTTTACTTAGAACATTATGAAGTTTCAGAAATAAACCCTCCCCTAAAACCAGAACTGGTCTAAGAAATTATTAAGAGAAAAATTAATTTAGAGTAACAAGAGCAAGCAAATGAAATTCTCCATTTTTTTCTCACAACTTTTTCAAAACTGGAACAGTTAGCTCCCTGTATACATAAAATAGCAAAATCAATGTTTCCTTGGAAGGCATGCTCTAAAATTAAACTATGCTATATCTGTACCAAATCACAATTCATGAAATGGTTTGACAGTACATATGAAACACCAATACTGCACATCAGCGGAGTCAGTTCATAGCACACTAACACAATAGCAACACAGGCTTCAAGTACCCCAGTTAAGTGGTTTTTTTATTAGTCCAGGTGTAGTCTTCAGTGCTCTCACTTGCGTAATGATGAAACACTAAGAACATGCAGAAAAATGTTTCACTTTTGTCGACACCTGGATCTTCCAGTGAATTCTTTTTCGAACTGGAGACATCAAAATAAGAACAGTGTATTACACAGCTAAAATTATGTATTGCAAGACCTACTTTGCTGTTCACACAATTGGTATTTTGCCTTTTTTAAATTGAACTATACCAGTTAACTTAGTCCAAAATTATAGAGCCAAACGGTACTGTAAGTTATCACAGCTTTCATTACAATGGCCAAGTATCAAGCTTTCTTTTCATCTGCTAATTACTTTGAACTCTACAGTAAGCTCTAAAAGCATTAGCCTACTATAATTTGTGTTCAAGAAGTCATCTGACATAGAATAGCTATTTCTTCTATATTTCCAATATGCTTATCAAAGTATTTCCATGTATTGTCAAACCTAGTTTAGTTCTTGTACAGATATCAGAGCTATACTGGAGATGTTAAACGTCTAACATATCTTCTCCAAGATAAATCAACCTTTCAGAAGAAAAGGTCAACATCCAACCTGCATCATTTTCTCCTTATGAAATCTGGAAAGAGAAATGTATTCAGCACTTCAACATTAAGAAAAACCTGAATAAATGCATATACTAACAAGCAGTCTATTCAAACAAACAACCTTATTACTGTTATCAGGTTGTTGTACCTCAATTGCTTCAATAATTAGAAGACCACCTGGGACACCTTGTTTTGTTACTTAATGTTTTACTTTGCCATAACTGCAGAATGAGAGAAAAGCTACAGGTAACATGACTCAATGAAGTAATAGCTAGCTTATCTTTTCCCTGAGCAAGTCAAACTCTAGATATTTAAACTCTGAATACAATATGCTAACAATTTTATTAAATAGCAACAACCAATCTCTCTGCCAAGCATCATAAGAAAACCATGCCAGTTTGTTAATGGCTCCTTTAAGAATCCCAATCCAATTAGCATTTAGTTATGCTAAAATAGCTACTAAAATAAGGGATTTTTAAACCCAAGAAAACCTCAACTTACAACAAAAAAACCCCTTCAATAAAAGCTATCTGTGCTAGACTACTCTAGTCACTGCCTTGGACGGTCACTTACAATATAGCATGTTATACAAAGCAGAAATTTAGAAAATGTAAGAAAAATAATAGCCAGATACAGAAGACAAACTTTGCTCCACGTGGACATTGTATTTCTATATAGTCTCACTCTAGTATCTTTGGCCCAGCTGAAATGCTTCCCGACTTGACACCAGCTATTATTTCAGTCACAGTCACACTGCTGATGAATAGCAAACTCCCAACTACAGACACTTGTCCTTCTGAAGCTGTGAAGGCAGTTTACAGAAAGAAGGCGCATTCTCATGCTTCTTTGTAATGTGGGCAAACAGACACGACCTAAACACAAGCCAAGACCAGGCACTGATATTACCATATGGTATCTCATGGACTTCATAAGGACACCGAAGTTTCTGCCTAAGCCAAGGGTACGATCCAACCCGGAGCTCACCACAACACCCCACAGACAGCAAGCAGCATTACCTGGATTAAACAGCTCCTCTGTGTAGCTGGGCCGTTATATATGGGTACCAGATCAACCAACATCTCCCCTCACTATAGCAGCGGGGGCCCACAGACCGGAGGCAACCAACTGCGCGGCCCCGGGCTGGATCCCAGCAAGTAGCAACCGCAGGGTATCGAATAGGAAGGACGTGGGCTACAGACTTCAGCGAGGGATCCCCAGACTTCGCCGCCGGGGAGGCTGCACAAGACACGGCCCAGAGCTGCCCTCTCCCCCACGCCCCTCCGAAGCGCCCTCACCGCCTCCTCCAGCCCGCGACAGGAAGGACCTCTGCTCTCCTTCCCCTCAGCCAGGGGTCCGCAGCCCTACTCACAGCCGGTGGGGCACCCCTGTCCGGCCGTGCTCTCTTCCCTCCCTCCCCACGTCCGCCCCCCCCGGCCATGAGGGGACCCTGCCGCATCGTCCCATCCGCCGCTGGTTCCTACCTGGGCCTCCGCTGTCAGGACGCAGCTGAACACCGCCAGCAGCCGCGCTGCCAGCCGTGCCCTCGCCGCTGTGCTCCGCACGGCACCGCCGCCGCTCATGCTGCTGCCGCCGCTCCACCCGCCGCGGCTGACGGGGGAGGGCGGCCCTCGCCCCGTCGCGCACCAGCCGCCGCCGCCACAGGAAAGAGACGGACGAAGCGAGGGTCGGCGGCGGTGGCAGCGTCTCCTCCCGGCGCGGCCGCTCCTGCCTGGGGCGGGAGCCGTCGGGCGGGGGCGCCGCGCTCACCTCAACCTGCCCGCGCGCTACCGCCGCCACAGCCCCGACGCGCGCACCCGCTACCCTCGCGCAGCCGCCGCCGCCCCCACGGCCGCCCAACCGCCCGCTCCTCCCGCAGCCGCGCGGCGTCCCGGGAACTGTAGTCCAGGCGCGCGCGCAACCCCCGCCGCGGCAGGGCTGGGGCGGGGCACGGCGCGGCGCCCAATCGGAGAGGACCACGCGCGCCTCCAAAACAAGAGGCGAGGGAGGGGCTGCTGGGCGCGTGCGCGCGGTGGGGGGCCGTGCCCGCGCGCCGACGCGTGAGAGCGGAGGCAGGAGCGGGGCGGTGGCGGCGGCGGCGGCCAACGGTGCCGTCATGGGGCGGGTGTCATCCGTGCGGCCGCTGCTGGCAACGTGCCGGGGCCGGGGCCGGGGCCGGGGCCGCGATAGCCCTGCGCTACGTGGTGGCGTTAGGCTGCGGCGCACCCCGCAGGCTTCCCCGCCCCGCCGCGCCTTTGGGCGGGAGGGGGCCGCCGCCGGGAAGTTGAAATGTCCGGTGTTTACCGGCGCCCGCGTCCAGCCTTCGGCCGGGTGTCTGACAGAGACAAAAAATACTTCTAGAGACTTCTCGTCTTCCTGCTGCTGCGAAGTGCTGGGAAGTGCCCTAGAGGTGAACTGTGTTGAGTGTTTAGAAGTGGCTTTTTTCTTTCAGGTTAAACTGCCCTTTTCTCTTCAGCACAGATTCTTTCATGAGAAGCTATTTATATAAAGATGGGCACTCGTCATTTTTTTTAACAGGAAGAAGTACAGGGAGGTAGGAAATACGGCTTTGCCTTGTCTGATTCTCTTACCTGTTCCCTTTGAGAGCAAGGCTGAAAGTTAATGGAAAAGCAATAGACTCTCCATCCACTGGCTTTTTTTTTTTTTTTCTTTTTTTAGTTGTAACCCACACACACCCCTTTTTCAGTGGAGGCCCAGGCTACTGTGTAGCAAACTGAAGCCTACAAGACGGGAACAGAGTGCTTTCAGATGTAGTTTTCCGTTACAGCTAAGATAATGAAATACTAAGTTGTGTGGAAAGAGGCAGTCCTGTTTCAGGTTCCCCATCCCATGCATCTGAGCTAGCAGTCCTGAAGTTGCATGTTAAATCAATTCAGCTACTTGATAGATTTTTGGTTTTTTTTTTTTCCCCCTAGGGATAATTTTCTGCCAGAGCAGCCAGCTGAACTGACTCACTGTATGTCTGCTTCATCACTCAACCTGATCCAGAGGAAGAGGCAAGGGCACATATCCTGGTAGGAAGAAGAGAGAGTAGGACCATCCCTTCCAGTGGCTGCTTGCTGTTAGATCTGTTTAGCTACACCTAATTTTATTTTATTATTTATGAATTTTTTACTGCCCCCTTAGGGAGAGTGGTTGGCACTTGAGAGGTTGAAAGTTATGGTATGACATCAGTTGAATTTGTCTAGCTGTGCTTTGCCAACAGCTGTTGGAACTGGTCTAAGACTGTTACTGCTGCTTCTTTTCAGTTCCTTTCAAAATCTTAAAAAAACCCAAAAAAAACCAAAAAAACCCCCCCAAAAAACACCAAACCCAAAACACAACAGCTCAGAAACAATCTTTTGCTCCCAACAGTTAAATGTATATATGTCATTCACTTCCAGAATTGCAAAATTTCATATTTCTGTGGGAAAACATGAGTGTTGCACTGATTTCATGTGCAGGGTTGCTGGAATTAGGATTTTATTTTCAATCCATCTGCTAACCCAGGTTCTTCTTACTCCCTTTCAGTTAGAGGAGAATACTCCTTTACTGGAGTATGGAGATAAGCTTTAAGGTTGAGTAAACTATTTCGGAGAGCTTAAAAATTTTTAGATTGGCCGTTGTTATTTACTTAAAAATTAATTCAAATTAGTTTTCCATCATATTTGTCCTTAAGTGCCAGTATGTCTCAGATTCTGCATTGCCAAAAATGGCTTGAAAAGATGAAGGATCAATAGCTATGAATTACAGAGACCATGAAATGGAGTAGGCAGTAGTTTTATAGTTTGGTCCCAGAGAGTTGATGTAACTGCTCCTTCCTTTCCTCTCTGGAGTACAGGCAGTAGACCTGTCATTTGGGAAGGATTAAATGAGAATCTATTCCTACTTTCAGCATCGGTGGACCAATAAATTTGCTAGATATTTGAGAAGAAATGGCAGAACAGCTAATGTTTACATTGCCATGGTTTGCTCTCGCTATCAGTACTCTGTACTTTATCACAAGTGGGTTGTACTTCTCACAAAGGAACTGTTTCTGTTTAGCAGATTCAGGTGAATTCATTGTATTTGTTTGCATTTTATAGCTTTGATTCTGGAGGAAATTTTCTGTCATGAATATTTTAAAAAGCCCTTAAACCTTGGAAGAATCAAGCACTTGCACTGTCACACACTTGCACTGCATAAAGGGCTATGCAAATTAGATGTAAACTATCATATTTTCTAAGTTGTCAGTTTAGAACATTTTGTGTTAGTTACAGAAAGTACTTTATTTCTTCACTGCTGACACAGTCTTATCCTGCTTGCATCCTGCTGACACAGTCTTATCCTGCTTGCTTGTGGGTGTCAGTCTCTTCTCCCAAGTAACAAGCGACAGGACGAGAGGAAATGGCCTCAAGTTGCGCCAGGGAAGGTTTAGATTGGATATTAGGAAAAATGTCTTCACCGAAGGGTTGTCAAGCATTGGAACAGGCTGCCCAGAGAAGTGGTTAAATAGCGTCCCTGGAGGTATTTAAAAGACATTTGGATGTGGTGCTTAGGGACATGGTTTAGTGGTGGACTTGGCAGTGCTAGGTTAACAGTTGGACTTGATGATCTTAAAGGTCTTTTGCAACCTAAACGATTCTATGATTTTATGAAAAGTCAGTAGCAGTTTAGGTTTTGACTGCCATGTTAGCAGCATAAGGAATTGGCTGTAGAAATGTATAATGAATAATTTTAAGAGGAAAAAAAATAAATTAATTCCTTGTATGCATAAGTATTCTCTGCTATACCAGAGCTGAATTTAGCTTAATACAGTTTTCTAAACTCTAGGGTATTTTCAATCTTATTTTATGTTTTAGTGTTGATTTCAACCTATGAATGCTGCTCTGCTAGTGGTATAAAATGTTTTAAAAAAATGTAAAAATCCTAATATAGGATTTCTTTGTGAAATCAATTTCAGGAAATAGCTGCAGGAAGAAACAGTCTTACAATTGCAAATGAAACCTAACAGCATATTACAAAGCTGGGAGTACCTACTAAGCCTGTTTCTTTTAAAGAAATTTGCCATGATGTTATAATATTTTAGCAAGGGCTGAGGACAAGGCTTTACTGGGGAGAGGGATAATCATAGTTTACAGCTTCCTGGGCTCATGAAAAGAGTCTGGCATATATATTTAATTTTTCAATGTACATGTACATTGTACAATACACATGCTTGGCATAAGAACAAATATCTTCTGTGATTTCATAATATGCATTGCTGTTAAAAATGTTGACAGTTTTATTTGCAAGCTCTAACATTTTCTTTCTATGTGCAAGCAAAGAAAGCCTTGAACACGGGAACTAAAAACATTATTCTGTATTGGTAAATAAGAGTTAAATGATGCACATCAGAGTCACCTCTTCCCCATCACAACATTGTTCTCTAGAGTGGATGGAGATCTGGATGCACCAGAGGGTGATGGATGGTCTTTTAGTAGATACAACAAATCTGCAATTACCAAACTTGCCTCTGGCCTGCAAAGAGGACACAGTGGGAACTGAAACTGATAAAGTCCTGCTACTTTTCTTGTATTAGCTCCATCAGTGCTTTTTAGTTAGCTCTTATTTACCAGAATTGAGCTTATGCACTCTGGTTGTACGCAGAAATCATGATTTGTGGTCATCAACCATGTAAAAATGTATCTTAGAAATTATTACGGACCAATTTAAGTGAATGAACAGGCACAACAGGGTGGCTTCACGTTTCACGTTAGGAGAAGCTTGGTAAATCCTAGCTGCTTTGCCAAGTTCACGAACTAAATTTCAGTAATCTGAAACGTGGATTTCTGGAAATTTTTTGCCCTTGAAACTTTTGCCTTTATTTATTTTTCCAAATTAACATCTGAATGAGTCCTTTCTAAACTTAGGAGAGTAAACCAGAGGAATCAATACGTCACAAGCTTCTGTTTAAGTCTGGCAAACAGCAGCGGTGGGAGGGCAGTGCCTGTTGAGCAATGGAACACCTTGTGGTAGCCTAGTTATGAAGATTTGATGATACAGCAAGGCAAAGCTGTGGGTAAGAACTTTTAGTAAACCACCTGACGTAAGTACAAAAACAGACAGGTAGCGGAGCACGTGAGTTCTGTGGTCTACCAGGCCTGCTATAACTGAAGAACTTGTGTGCCCAAAACCCTGTTTTATCCAGCTGTCTTTAGGCTTGATACAAGTTATTATGTTTCCTTGCAAGTCATGCCACACTGACATGCTGTTCTCACCTACTGATATCTGCCTTAAAACCACAATATAAGCTCAAGTAAGAGGCAACTGTTGCAAATAACTTTTGAAAAGTAGCCATGGATGTCTAGACAAATTAGAAATGTCAGGACTATGGCCTGTAAATGGCAAAACAATAGGTCAAATTCGGTATAGTGAAAAAAAAGAAAATTTTAAACATAATTTCATACAGCAATATCTTCACAATGAATATGAGGAAAAAGAGGAGAAAGAAAGATAGAATGCGGTAAAAATAAAGAACAGCAAAGTACAAAGAAGGAGTACCTTTTTTTAAAGTTTTTGTAGGTGGTGAAAAATTAACTACAAAACTTAGCTATACACCTGTATCCTCGTTCCTATGTTTCATGTGTGTGTTATAGTTGAATGTTAACAAACTGCACTGCGTAGTGTATGACTGCAATGTCTGAATCAAGAGTACAGAAGTGAAGTAATCTCTGGAGTCTTACTGTCATTCCTATAGTACCTATCATTTTTGATGAAGGAATGCTAACAAAGAAATTTGTCTACTAACTCTGTCAAACTTCTGAATAGAGCAGGTGCAGATGAACATAAGTAATTGTTTAAAAAAAAAAACAAAACCAAGATTTATGCACTTGCACTTTGTGTGTGTGTGCTTATCTGTCAACAAATCCGATTGTGAGGTAGAGATCTGAACTAAATTATTATACGTTTTATGGAAACAAGCAGCCAGGCAGGGGGACCCTGCTAATGCCCCTGCAGAGGGATAAACTGCAGCCTGAAACCAATTGTATTAGGCTCAGTTTCAATATGTCAATCTAGACAAAGCAAGGTTTCACTGTTTCTGTGGTGAGTGTTTGACTTGGACACAGGACAGCTCCCGGAGTGGTGGAAACATTCCCATATCATGCAGTCCTATAAAGCAAACAAATTGTCCACAGGCTTACATAAGATGGTCTAGGTGTGTGTCATGTCTTACATTTTCTCCATATAATGTTGTTTCTGTCAAATGAATGTCAAAATTGTGACATTCCTGTACAACTGTAAAAGAACAAACTGATATAATTATTGGCAAAGAAAGGAGTTTTAACTTTTTAGCTGCTGGTTAATTATTCCTACTCCAAAACTGTCTCAGAATTATAAAGAACTGGCCTAGCAACACACTGTCAGCTGCCAACAGCTGAAAGCTGTCTATATCTGGGAAAGAAAATGCAGGGAGATATTTCCTAACTCTACTGAAATACATTAGAGGTGAAGAGCTTATGTTGAAACAGAAGTATTTTACTCAGTATGAACTTCCTTAAATAAAGATGTTTAAAAAGTATAAAGCAGATGAATGAGGAAGAATAAACCATGCAATATTGGCAGGCCCACAATTACCATGACTATTAGCAACCCCTGTCAGGGAGGGGAAGATTACTGTTCCACTGTATTAGTGGCATTTGTGACCTGGAACAGAAGTTCTTTATTTCCATGGGGAAAAGCTGTAGAGGATCAGTTAGAAAAAGGTTTTATATCTTCGTGTGGGGACACAGCAATAATATTTTGCTGGGCAGGAATATATTGTCCATGGCAGGAAAAAGGTTTCATTCGCAGCCTTGTGCTCAGAAGGCGGGAAACTCCTTGAGACTGTGGGTTAATTGCTATTTCAAAGAATAAACTAACTGGCTATGTATTACCAGATAGTTTGTAGATCTTTCAGAAAAGTCTCTGTCCTCATCAAAGATGGCTGTTTTTTTGATGGGGCCAGGAAAGGGGTGAGAAGAGGCATGTGCAGACTTGATTTGTAAAAACTGTTTGAAAATATTAATTCTGTATTTGAGTGGAAATTTACAAAATCCTGAACTCTTCACATTATCATTAGTTACAGTGGATTTGGCAGCTTGCAGGGTTACAGCAAGATAAGACATAGTTTGTACTTCAGAAGAGAAATTTGATTAGAAAGTTAATCCACTGTTTTAGAGAATGCTGTTGCTTAAAGTTATCTTATTCTGGATTTAGTTTTCATGATACATTTATATTTAGTTTTGCCAAAATAATTGCTGGCTTTCTGGACTGGTCCGTTAGTTAAGTAACAAACAAAGATTTCTATATCACTCATTAAAGAATGGTACGAGAACAGGCATGCAACAGCCAAATTAATCTGTACTGTTGACAGTGCTCTAGAGATATTTATATATAATTGCAGGCACCTCCTTCAGTACTAGGAAAAAAATTCTTAAATTATGATGACTAACCTAAGTTTTCAGGCAGTAATGTTATCTAGACTATTGGCTTCTATTATTAAATTCCATTATTTTAAAGAGTTCTTTATGAATAATTTGTTAAAAAAAAATGTTTCAAATCGAGAAGCCAATGCAATTTACAGATATGCTTTTAAAAATACATGTTTTTTAACAACATTAACCAGTTTTGGCTGCTGGCACAAGTGTTGTTCCACTAAAATTATTTTGTTATTGTTTACTAAAATAATTTTAATCCTAATGTAGGAAGATTTCAGGTTGTAAGTTATCAGAAGAGTAAATGCCACGCTGATGGTAAAACCTGGCTTAGCCCCCAACACCAATGCTTTGTATGTTTCTGCAGTTTACAGCCACCTCTGTAACAATAGTACCCATGGGATATTTTGGATGATGTTAATGGATACATTTTTATATAGATTATACGTATATTTATCCAAAGTTTTTGTAGTCACTGACTATATCTACTTCAGGGGTTAAAACCAGTAGTCTTCAAGCAGCACACAGAGGCAATGTATACATGCAGGTCCTCAGGGCAGACACGACATTCATTTTATTAAGGCATAAATTTGGCAGGTTTAAAATCCAGATTCTTAGCTCTACTGTGCCTTTGTCAATCCTTACAGTTATAGGAGAGGCTCCAATTATTACTCTAGAATTTGTGCAGATCTGTATTGGTAAGAATACACTTTCTCTGCCCTCTAACTCTCAGCCTTATTATCCATCACCAAAAATATTGTGCCTCTAAGGACATCTAGGGAAACATACAGAATCAGCAATTTTATTTCTAATTAGACTTGGTGTTACCCTTTGAAACTAAGAAATACCTCCATTCTTTGAGAATGAGTTTCAATATTAATGTGGAAGCAGAGTCAGCCCATACCACAAACGGCCGGACTCCAATGACACACCTAAAAAAATACTTCTTTGGTTTTTACACATTATGAATTACAGAAATGTTGGTGATCTGTTAGCTCTGCCTTGGAGATTAAGATATATATATGTGTTTGTGTGTCTGTATAACCCAATGACAAAACCTCCATTTATCCAGGTGAAATAAGGGTGATGCTCTGAATCTTCTAAATACCATGTCAGTACTCTCGCTGGTAGGATGATTTAGGTGTACACGGT
The DNA here is from genome assembly GCF_034638445.1 of Ciconia boyciana. Classification (NCBI taxonomy): domain Eukaryota; kingdom Metazoa; phylum Chordata; class Aves; order Ciconiiformes; family Ciconiidae; genus Ciconia; species Ciconia boyciana. Next base: position 85,300,420 of record NC_132936.1, read on the forward strand.
AAAAGCTCTCCTCACAAAGACTTGCTCTTTTACAAGAATTCACAAATTCAGTAACAGAATCATTGAAAAACATTAATATTATTGATCTTAATGAAATGCCAGATAGCAGGATGAGCCACTGTATTCAATCTAAATTCTGAGAATAAGAGCAATTTAATCTTTATCACTTTTTTTTTTTAAGATTTGTAACATGCATGAGAGATGGAAAATAAACTGTGGAAAAGCACTAAATTTTTAATGCTTTATGGACCAAAGGCTACTTTTAGTTACTCCAGTGTAAGCCAGTTGACTGAATTGGAGCTCTCCCAGTGTAACAGTAGAATTTGTCTGTAAAGTTACCTCGTTGATAAATGAGTAAGGTGGCTAACACACAAATGTGGTCTTTATAATGGCAAATTCAGTTTCTTTTGTTTGCCAGTTTCTTTTGTTTGTATTGTACAATAAATAGCAATAGGTGATATTTCTTATTCAGAAAGTTATTTCCTGCACAGATCCCTTTTAAGAAATCTGTGTTACTTTAAGTATATTGAAACCTTAACTGAGAGGATTTGCCAGAGATGACAACAGGGACCCAAAGCAATTACAAGCAAACATTTGACATCATCACGCTATTGGAAGTTCCTGTAGCATAAGAGGATGATTTTTAAATATTTGGGAAAAACCAGTGCAGTTTATGATTGTTGCTCTGCAATACTTGGGTTCTTAAACTCTACCCCCGCAGTGTGAGCCATCTGCAGGTGCAACTTAAATCCCGACCGCGACCACCTTTCTCTGTCTGAAGGCACTTATTTAAGCGTGTAAATACCTGTCAGAGCAGGAGCGCGAGCACCTGGTTTTTATACTGCTGAAGTACCTTTAGGTCCAAACTGGTATGACTCGATGAGCCGTAATACGCACCCTGCGTCTGCGTTGTTAGTGAAACACGGAGCGTTCATACAGCGGAGCACCTCCCGCCCGGGGCAGTTAACCCCGCGCATCGGCGGCAGAGCGGTGCTTCCCGCTGGCCCCGGCGGACACCTCTTCCACCCCGGCGGGAGCCGCGCCCGGGACCGCCGGGGGTGGGACCTTCCTCCCCGCGGAGGGCGAGGCCAGGCGAGGCCCCGCGCCCGGCCCTACCTGCGGCGGGGCTCCGGCAGGAAGGGGGCGGCGCGGCGCGGCGGGGCGGCGGTTCCGGGCACGTCGGCGGGCGCCGCTCGTTCCTCGTGCTGGGACCCCGCCGCCGCCCGCCCCATGGCCGCTCCGCGGGACCCGCTGCCCCCAGGTGAGGACGCCGCCGCGGGGAGCCGGGCGGGCGAGGTGCCCCGCGGGGCGGCGGGAGGGGCGGTGGCGGCTGCTCCCAGGTCTCCCCGCGGGTCCGGGCAGGCGCTGCGCGGGGTGCGGCCCGCGGCGCCCTGCCGCCCCGCTCCGCTCCGCTCCCCTCCCCTCCCCTCCTCGGGCGGGGGTGACCCGGGGCCGCGGCTCGTGGGAGCCAGGTAAGGAGCCTAGCCCCGGCCGAGGTGAAAAGGGTTTGTTGGTCGCTCCCTTCCCCCTCCGCACACGCTAATTAAGCATGGTAATAACTTATCATGTGCTCTGCTGATGTGATTTAGTGCAACTTGTCTTGTCAAGCCTGCTCCAGCGTTTAGCGTGTAAGTTAGCTCGTGCTTGCTAACAGCACGTTATAAAGCGTTTTCTTAAAATCCCAGACGCCGGGTGCTTAGGAGGCCCACACTCTCTAACTTACATGGCTAACGGTGCAAATGACTTTTGAGTACCTCATCTCAGGTGTGCCAGCATCACAGTTTTTCCCTATCTATCTGCTCAGACAGTGACAAAGTTTTGAGTAGTTAGCAGTAAACAAAAATGCAGAAGTGCTGATGGACTTAGATTTTTCAGAGAACTGAATATTCTAATATAATTTGCGGTATTTCCTCCTCTTATTCAAATGGGAAACTCATGTGCCTCTGGTCAAAGCACCATTGTTGATTTGGGTTTAATCAAAGGGTTCATCTCTATGAACAACATTAGTATGAGGGTGATCGCTTTGTTCGAGTTGTACTAAGTTGTACTATTAATGTGTATGCCCTGCCTTGGCGTGAAAGAGGTCTTATATGTGTATGGTTGAACTACATAACTATAATAGACCTTACATGCTTCACTCACTACTGGTGGTGTCAAGGCTGTGTTGCAGGGAAAAAACTGTAACAGAGGGGAATACCATCTCTGCTACATGGTGCTTTGTGAACCCCCTCCTGCTTAAAGGTCAAAATGCTGAGGTCTCCAAAACTTACCTTCAGACTTCCTTCCAATGCAAGGACGAAGAGCAGATGCAGGATCAGAAGTTTGAATGTGTATGTGTATATACATCTATACATCTGCGTATATATAAAATTGGCAAACTGTTCACACTGGTAAGTGCACAGCATTGCATCCCCGTTAGAGTAGCAGTATTGAACAGAGAGAAACGGTGGTGCTGGGTACGAGTCTGCTGCTCCTGTTGCAGACTGGTTATACTGGACGGGCTCCGGCAGAAGAGCCACGGCAGCCGCTGAGCAGTCAGTGTGCAGGTGCTGGGCGGCAGAAAGGAACCCTGGGAGCAACCATCGAACCTGACTTACATCTATCAGAGTCAATTTCCATGTGCTGATTTATGTCCATCCGAGTCAACTCCCCTGTGGTTCCTGGCAGAAGTGTGGGGAAGTAAATGTAGGCCAGTGGCTGTATGCTCTCAGTGGGGAGTATGATGATAGTGATTTTTTGGAGGGATCCCAGATAATGTTGTTATCAAGCCGTCTGTCAAAGTAACGATGAAGTCAGACGGTCTGCACTGAATAGTCAGTCAGATGATACCTGTATTTCCTGTTGGCCTTTCAACATGCAAAACTGTGGATGTTTTACATTTGAGATAAACAGAGAACTTTCCTCCCTGCTGTTTTGTGCACCTGCATCCAGCTGTATGAGATGAGCTGCAGACTGCTGTGGGAGGTACGTGTGGGCAAGAGAGAGGGGACGTGGCATTTTAATTGCCTTAATCACATTTAAATATTAAGTCCATGGTTTTCAAATTATCTGCCAACTATCAATGATCAACAAGACCGTGGTGAATCATCTGTAGCCAGTATGTGGAGCATTTATCCTTAGGTACAAATATTTATACACATACATGCCACTTATAGGAACTGTTGGGACTTGGTAGTGCTCTACAACCTAAAAAACATGGAAATTGCTGTTCTTCATAAAGAACTAGAAAAATAAAAGGGAAGACATTGAGGCACAGGGAAAGAAATACAGTTTAAAAATATTTTTCAGGATGGATACTAAGTAAGAAAGATGCAGAGTCACAGATTCTCGGTGACTGTGTTTCTGTGTGAGACCTAGAAAGCAGAAGTCGATTAAAGGTACCACCCTGTACCCCATCACCTCTTGTAGGGTCACCCTGAGGTCTGTCAAATCCTTATTTCAAATGCCCGTATTCTTGGAGCTTCTTCCATTTTTTCAGTGCTTCCCTCTGGATTATGGAAAGTAAATAATAACCAGTGTCGCAATGTACCTGGGCCATATCTTGGAGATGTGACAGAAGGTAGGGGATGAAGCCCTTACCATAGCTACAGCAGCCACCAAGGTTCACCAGGGCATGGACCTTTTGTGGGGTCTGCTTTCATCTACCTCAAGGCTCCTCTTATATTACAAGGGCAAAAGAAAGTTTGGTTTTTTGTTTGGGATTTTTTTAAACTCAGCAAATAATCCATAAAGAGGAGCTGTAAGGCCTCCAGAATAACTGATGATAAGGTGCATGCTTTGCCACTGGGTTTGTCGGGTCTTTGCTGACAGTGGAGAAACAGCGAGACTAGGGATGCCTGGGCTGGCCTTCTTCCCTGGAGCCTTGCTTTGGCTCCCAGTAACTCCTCCTTTTTCAGCTTTTCTTTACAGGGTGGGCTTCTCTCTTTGACCCAGCTCCCTTTCCAGTTTTTTCACAGCTCTCCACTACAGTTCCCACTTGGATCCTTCATTTTTGGCCCTACTCGTGCAATGTCTTATGCCAACTTATTTTATTTTCTCATATCCCAGCCTGACTCCCACCCTCTCTGCATTTGAGTTGGGAAGCTTATGGTGGTTTGTGCTGGCCCGTGCCATCAGGGCAGGCTTTATCCAGAACGTTCTGTTAATACCGTGTTTCTGGAGCAGGGATTTATTATTTACCAAAAAGGGCACATGTGACAAGAATATGGGGTTTTGGTTTGGGTTTTTTTTTCCTCTCCTGCATATGCCTTCCTAAACTTTGCACTGCAGCATGAACAGGCTCATCTGAAATTTCAAAGACCTCTGCCTTTGTAAAATGTTCAGTGTGTCTGTGTGCAAAGGCTGTGGTCAAGCCTTGTAGATCTGACCCCTCTGATCGTGTGCCACCTGCCTGGAGAACACGTGTGGTCTTCCTGTGGGCACTAGCACTGAGAAAGGCTGCTCTTGGCATGGCAGAGAGGGGCTGGGCACCACACTGGACACCCAGGAACTGCTGCTGATGGGGCTGCCTCACTGAAGCAGGAGGGAGAACAGCTCTGGCCTGGAGCCCTGGGGCTCCTTCTGTCCCGCCGCTGCTACTGTTTTTATTTTCAGGCCTGTTTATTGTACTGTCGTCTTATGCTTTAGCTTGCTGTTCTATTGTATTGAGTAGATTTGTAGGAGCAGGCCCCAAAATAAACAATTATGCTCTTGGTTGGTTAGAGTAGTGTCTGTGTAACTTCTATGCTATTTTGGGGCTCAGTGTTTATACTGGGTGTTTTGGAATTCATTTCTGGGACTAAGTTGTGTTCTAAAATGCACTGATTTCTATATTTGGGAGAAGGTAATCACCTTCCAACCACCTCTTTCTGGTTACAGTTGAAAACATTTAATGTGTTCTTGGAGTAAATATAAGGACTTTTAGAATGAGAGTGACAAGAATGGAGTGAAAATCCTACTACATAATTTAAAATGCTTTTAAGTTTTTGAAAACGTGATACTTATCAACAGAAGAGATTCCTTGAGGAAACGGGATGACGATGTTAAATTGCAGGAGTGGTGCTGTGAATCCGGACTTCTGTATGAGATTTGTTTCAGGTTCTCTGTGCACTTTTGGTCAGTGCCCCACTATTATTTGTCAATTTAGCCATCGGTGCAGAGGGGTGACATTTAATGATTCACCTGCATGTGCTTTGAAGTTTTATTTTTGTATCCTTTTGATGCAAATATAATTGAAGTTTATGATTCTATTGTATAGAAATAATTAATGTTTACCTCAAATATATTTTTTTATTAGGTTTCATACTATGGTCTGCTGTTTATTATAGTATTAATTTTTGTTGTAGTGGGTATGTTTACTGTTTGAATTATTGCCCTAAGGAAAAAACAGTGCTGCCACTTGGAGAACAAAACTTAGCTTTTAGCAGATTTACTGGATTTTATTCTTTACTGCTGAATTGTTTTGTGTGGGTTTTTTGTTTTTTTTTTTTACTAAAAAAAAATTAGAATTTTCATTTAAGTCTATCTTTTGTTAGCTTAGAGTTGGGTTTCCTCGTTGCATGTAGTTTCTCATCTATGTACTAGTAGCTCTGACATTTTCTAGTTTGTCCTGGTTTCTTGTGGAAACATAATTTGACATAATGCATGTAATGGCTGCATAGCTATGCTTTATCTTGGCCAGACATAGAAGCAAAATATGAATTGCCAGACATAAATATTTTGAGGATTATGCAGTGATGAAGCTTTCTTATTTCTAGTAGATCATGGAGCAAAAGAGCCGGTGGAGGATACGGATCCAAGCACTCTTTCCTTAACAATGGTATGTGTTTCTGGTCTAATACAGTTCGAATCATTATAGCTCTCTGCACTTATGTACTGTAGAAGTGAGCTAAAACATTCAAGGATGTTAACTCAAACTGTGAGTATATACAGAGTTTTGCTTATTTGTATGATTATATAAACAAATTTTAGTTTACTAACCTTGTGCAATTAAACTGTAAATAAAAATACCAATAGGTACGTAAGCTGAATTGGATGGTATCAGCTGAGCTGTCCATGGGATAGCCTCTAGAAGCTATGACGGTACCATTTCTTTAATTTTAAAAAACCCAACAACCGAGAAAGATTGGTGCTGACATTCTTCTGTCTGTATGAGTTGGAGGGATGAGAAAACCCACCTAGGGCTTAAAATTTTGATTGTACTAAGTTATTCCTTCCTTCCTGTACCTGTTTTGTCTGATGAGTTAAAGTCATGGAAAGGTAAGACCAACCAGCAGTGCCTTACAGCAGGTGTGGGTGAACCTAGGGAGAGACCAAACGTGTGCTCTAGTGCTTGCTGGCAGGGTAACACTGTTTATGGCAAGTTTTTGTGTCTTAGGATATTAAACATGCCAGTCTTATGCTGAGACAGGAGTATATCAGGTAAAAGTAATAATAAGACTCTGTGAAGTAATAAGTAATAATAAGACTCTGTGAAGTCTTTAAGAGTTTTTCTTTTTAATGTTGCTATGGATTGTTTACACTGGGGAAAAGTTGCAGTGCCGTGTAGCCCAGAGAAGACTGTTGTCTAATCTAGTTATGTAAACAGATTGAAATGCTTTGGTTTATTTTATGGATGGCAAGTGAGCAAGTTATTGCTTTGCCTTGGTGTTTTCTTCCCATTTTGAAGCTTTGCAACAGGGAGTCAGCATCAGGAAACTCTGAAAATTTCACTAGTACTTTAAATGCTAATCCTTCACTGGGATCCATTATTGCAGTCTGTGTACATGCATTTGTGTTGGCAGGTGTTAATAAAAGATACAGACTTTGTGATTGTTTTTGTGGACTGACTAAATTAGATGCTGTGCTTTGCTAAGGGGAGTTTTTAAAAGGTGGGGAAAAGTTGCTATGTCTGAGGCAAAGGAAAGTTTGTTTATCTCCCCCACTCCCTTAATTTAAGATGTCTTTAATCTGTTTGCTTGGTTAGGAGCTTCTATAAAAGCCACACCTACTTTTACATAAGGGTAGGGGTCATAGGGAAGGAGGTGCATTTCAAGTATAATAGTAAGTTATAACATGCCTAGAAATCAGCCACTATCCCCTTAAACTCAGTAGTAATAGTTTTCTATTGCATCTTAATCAGCTTTTTAATTTTAGAGCACAAGGGAAAAATATTTTTTTCTTTCAGTACAGTAACATTTTGGTAAAAGCTTATATCTGCTAAAAGAGCTTTTGAAGTCATCTCTATTCCTCCTGGTATGCATTCCCTTTTCTAGATTATTGTACTACTTAAATGCAAAATTTCTTTCCCAATCTCTGTTTTTTCACTAAAAAGTAATACCTTTAAAAATACTGCAGCAAAGCAGCAATCTCTATTACTTTTGCATGTGCTAATCTTTTGCATGTGTTAGTAGCATCTCAATTCCTGCATAAGAAGAGTGTTACTATGTCTGATTGTAGACAGATCAACTAGTAGCAATGTAAGAGATGCAACTATAATTATGCACTTTTACATACTCTTTCTCCAGCACAATTACGCTCAAAATAACAAACATCTGTGTCTCTTGCCTTTTTGTGACAGACTGAAAAATATCCTGTCCAAGACACAGGAGTACCTAAAGGTATGTATTGTGAATTCTGTCTATTCAGGTGTCATAGATCTGTGTTGTTACATGCAATAAAACCATTGGTGTTATCCAACAGATTGAAATACTTTTTTCCTAGATGTTTATGTTTTAAATGTAGTGTCGTTTTCTGTATTTTAAGGTCAGTTTGGTGTATATATATAACTTTTGAAATTTCCTTCCAAAGTTTAGTTTTGATCTACAAGTCAGTCTAAAACTATCATCAGAAGATCTTGGTTCTCAGTCTGGAAGGAAAATATAGTGATGCCATCAAAAAACAGTGTTCAGAGAACAGATGGTAGAGACGTGGTAATGTTAGAAGGTGGCTTTGAGAGATTACCAGTGCCTTCAGGTTATCAGAAATATAATCCAGAAATACCTTCCAGGTCTCTTGCCTCTGCATTCTCAGCCCTATAACCAATTAACTCTTTATGCCATCCTTTACCTTCAGCAGTTATTAATACCATCTACTTGGGAATCCGATATAGGTCCACTTTGCACAAGTTCCTGCCTCTCCTCACTGAAAATGGAGTGAGGGAGTGCAGGTTCTGTATTGCACCGAAGTCAAACACTTGGATTACACAGTGTGCGTGTCCCCTTTTGGTTTCCTTGACATGTGGGATGGATTTTTTTGTCATCCCAGGCTTCACTGTTGGCTTTTGTCCAGGGAATGCACTGGCAGGGGCTCAGTTGAGGAGTGCTCTGCAGGTAGTGTGTTCTCCATCCTGTGTTGCATAGCAGGTCTGCAGCGGGGACAGACACAGGAAACTATGCAGAAGCTAGTCACAATGGAAACTTTTGCTGAGGAGCATGAGCAATATACCACTGGGGTTAAAGAAAGGTTAGAGACTATTTTGGGGGCTTGAGGGAGTCAGCCAGAGGAAATGAGCATCTTCTCAGAAGCGCTGCTCAGTAGGGAAGGAGAACATGGGATGAAAACTAATTTGAAATCATAAGCTACTTTCTGTTTATTCGCAGCCAGGTGGTTTGTTCCTTCAAAATTGTTTATTAACACTAAAGCAATTTCTCTGTAACATTCTTTTCCATGTCCTGTTTTTTATCTCACCTGTGACATCAGGTCCCCCTCAAAATTAATTAGATAAATTCCTAAATTTCAAATTTGTCCAAGTTGTTTGAAATCTGAGATTGCATGTTTTAAATGCATTTAATTTAAAAAGGAAAGCTGAGAGGAAGTAGGAATTTCAGCACTTCCTGTAGAAAGGAAAGGAAATTAACTTATTTTATTTTTAATTTTAGCTTCTGCTTCCTCTTGCTAAGTGTAAAAAGATATTAAGTACTAATATAGCTTGACATTTCCCCTTTAGAGTTGAAAGTGATGCAAATACGTCTTAATATTCTGTTCATTTCTGTGATTTAATTTTTTTTTCTGAGAACGACTTTTCATAACTATTCCTATAAAAATACAGACTTAGAAATATGAATCTGTGAGCTAAAAAGTGTTACAGATGTGCAGGTCTGATTCTGTATAACACAATTATGTTTGCTTCAGATATAATGTTTGAATAGACAGTACATTAGCTGGGGGTGGGGGCTGTTTTGTTGCTTTTATAAGTCAATTAATTAATGGACCATTTTGGGGCCATAACTTATTAAAGTTCTTAGCACCCTTTACCGATTATAAATTAAAGGTGAGTTGAGGGAACTTTTCATCTTGCAGGACTAGGTTTAATGTTTACATCATGTTTTGATTATAATTCTACCTCCACTCAGATATAGAACAAATTTCACACATAATGTTTCCACATGAAGTGGAATTTTGATGCCCATACTCTGCATTTTCAGCCAGACATGTTTGATGATCATGATGATGATGATGATGTTGTTGTCCCTGGACCTACAGTCATAAAGAATAAAGATGACCCTTATTAAACATTTACGCTGCTGGGGGTGGAATACTACTTGGCTTTAAGTTTCAAAAGTCTTATAAAACCAGAAAAAGAGGAAAATCATTATTTTGGAGTTTTTTCTTGCAAATGTAAGGATGAATTATTTGATTCAGATCAATTTCTTGAGTGAGATAAGGAAATATGTCTTCTTTCTCTTTTCTGATGATTCATAAAGATAATAGCTGTTCTTTAATGAGATCTTACCACTAAACAAACAGCAAATGGAAATGTACCAGCACTACAAACATAGTCACCACCACAGAGAGTTCTTGTGTGTAAAAAAGTGTAGAATATAACCTCTTTTAAGCTCGTGTTAATGGCTGGTCAGTACCTGACCCAGGGGAATTATGCAAATGGTTCGATGATGAGGACCTTATTAATCATGCAGAGTGAAATTTGTCTGTTTGCACAAGGTTCACAAAGGGCTTATGCATCCCTTGTACCCCATTTTGAGGGCTGAAGTGAAGCTTGAAAGTAAATAGTTTGTGCTGTACTGGAGAATGTTGTGCTTTTCAGTAGACTCCCAGGGCAGTTGATAAAAACACTTTGAAACAGGTTATTTCAGTGCTTCACAAAACTCCCGTGTAGTAGAGATAAGTAGGATGAGCGAGCCTAATTCACAAAGGGGCAGAATAAAAGGTAAATATTTGTGTAGTACATATTTCAGCAATTATCATTGTAAGTGTGATGAGAAAAGCAAAGCAAAATGGGATTAATTGATTTGCAACAGTCGTCTTCAGCCTACTTTGATGTATTGGTTTGGTTAATATTCCCTGGTCAGCTTTCTGAAAGAACATGACTCTTGCTTCAAAAATAGTGTAGTGTTTGTTTAAAAAACAATTGCTACACTAATATCTGATCTCTGCAAGGATTATTTTTCTTCAGTCTCTGCCAATTTAATATTTTGGGCTTTTAATCCAGCATTTCCCAGTGACTGATCATGATATGGAGTTACATTTTGTATGCTAGGCACCTATAATTTATGTTTTGCTAATTTATAGTCTTGCTATTTAAATTTGTATTTGGGTGGAAGACCAGTGTTTCACAGTCTTTGTCTTAGATGAGGAATACCTAACAGATCAAGTTACATTGGAAATTGCATCTGTGAACATCAAGACCCTTACATCAGATTCTGGCCTAATCCAACAGGTAAGAAAAATGACACCTGAATGCGAACTAAGTTATTGCTATTGATTAAATAAGTATGTTAACAAAGAAATATTTTTTCAGACTGTATTGGGAGAACACAGAATTACTCAGTAAAACAGACCAGAAATAGGCTCTCTTTTCAAGAGTTCAATGAAGTGAGCTTTTGTGGAGAAGAGCAAAAGAAAAGTTATTCAATCATTAATGTGTACTTTGTAGTTTAAATAGGTTTTGATTAGTGTGTAGATGCTCTGAAGAAGAGCTGACAGAGTTAAGGCTTTGTCATGCATGGTCTCCCTCTTTCCTGCTGAAAATAGAGCCAGGGCAGAGAATAAGTGAAGAAGTAAGGAATCCTAGGTTTCGGACTCCTTGTGTTTTGCCCTTAGGGAGGCATTTGACTGTTCTGCTTTGACTTTGGGACACTGCTCTTCTCCTAGTGGAAACACTCTCCACTGTGTGTGAAATCTTACGTTGCCATATGGTGGGCAATGCTGAGTGACCCCCATGCTCCATGGTTACCATCTTTCAAGTGAATGTTGTTTGCTGAATTTCAAATTGATTCTCTTTGGGTTGAGTAGAAAACTTGGAGAAGAGAAATGAATGAGCATTTTCCAGCGAGACAAAGAATTAAAAGGTGTTCCTTATGCCAGAGTCCCAGCTGAATTTCATTGGAAACAAACATGGGTTTGGTATGCATTTCACAGATGATGGAGGTAATGGTCTCATTCCCATCATCAAGAAGAGAGCATTTATTGCCAGCTTAGAATCACTATAAAGATATTTCTGTGTATTAGGGTGTTAATGGTTCTACAGAGCTGAAAAACTTTCTGCTTATCTTCAGACTGTGCATAGGTTTATGGCTTTGATTAGACCTGTAGAGGTTGATTGGATTTTAGTTGTGGGCAAAAAATATTCTTGCTTAATACCTTCATTTCATGGGCAGTAGCACTACATTGTCTTATTGCAATTACATTACAAGGAAATGATCTTGAATAAACCTGAGTGCATCTGACTTGATAAAAGGGGATAATAACTGATCAGTAAAAATACAAATTTTGAAAACAAATGTATGGCACAGGTAAGTATCCCTGTTTTTCTTTGTACTTTTTGCAGTAATAGCTACTCTTCTTATTTTTTTTATCACAAGACATGAGTATAATGATACCTCTTAAAGGCATTTAAGTATTAGCTTTCACAATACTGTTTGAACTTTCATGAATTCATAAAGTCTGGGAAATGTTACTGAAGCTCAGGACAGCAACATAGCTATTGCAAACTAAGTGAACAGTATCCACTTTTTTTTTCCTTTCATTTTTATTTGCTTGTTTGTGTGTTTTGAAACAGATCTCTGGGCAAGCTCAGCTGTGATGGGCAGTTCCTCATTCTCCCAATGAGTTACCCTTCTGGGGATTTGCTCCTCAGGGCTCAGTAATAATGTTCTACATTTTTAAGGAATTTATGGAAATGGAGACAATGACTATAATCAGGATCTCCAGATTTCATTTTTCTTAAACTTTGGGTGCTCACATGTTGCCATGAAGGCCAAGTTCATGTTTAAAAAGCTCTGTCCAGGGAAAGCTTACGTGGTGCCAGCGGAAAAGTAAACTACTAGAAGATAATGGCAAGGATTATTCTGTTGCAAGTGGCATGTGCAGTGTTAGATGTCTCTTGAGCAGAAAGCAGATGTTTTGTGCGGTGAATTGATGTTGCATGTGTGATCTTGCAGCTTTCAGGGAATAAAGAAATGCTGAAAACAGCATGCGACTTTTTCCCTTCCTAACGAAGTCTTTAAATATTTTGGAGATGGTTTACCTTCTTTATAATTGGACTGTGAATGTATGCATGTTCACCACATCAACTGAAACTGCCTATATTCTATTGTTAGTGGATTTCTTAGTAAAGAAAGTGTAGCAGGTAGCAATAGATATCTTACTACACTATATTGTTACCCAGTTGACTTGTGTTTGCATGCACAGCCAGCAAAATGTTAAGAAGCCTGTGATAGTTTTGGAAGAATGACGCAATACAGAAAACCAACAATACTTTATTGCAGCTATCTAAGGGGAAAATCCCCTTCTGCTTTCATCTTTAAATCCTCAACAGAAGAAAGCTATTTCACCTGGCTCCACACCCGTGTAGTTAAAGTACGGGCAGCTGCAGTTTCCCGCAGTTCTAGGATCAAGGTGCTGTCCTTCCAGTTTTTAGATGTTGCTGTCTAAATAGTAGAATTGAAATGTTACGTGTGTTGCAGTCTCAAGCTGCTAAGTAATTTCATTACATTTAATTAGCAGGCAAAAAGCCACTGAGGGAATGTTTACTTCAAACAGGAGGAGGGTTAGACGTGAACCAACAGAAGTGTTCAAGTCCACCTGTTGTCTAGAAAAGCTTCCTATGTATGTAAAGGAATCTGTAAAAAAAAAAAACTCCTCCGCTTTTCCTAGATCAATGAAACAATCCCTTACTGCTGCATGTTACAGGCAAAATTCTCATTTTTTTAATTACAAAGCATTTAAAAAATCTTTTTAATCAAGCCATATGAATTGTTGAACAGCTGTTGAGGGATTAAGAACAAATTATTCAGAAGATGTAACCCCATATCATATCATTATTAAAGATTACATTATTCAGTGGATACAACCAACAGGGCAGTTTTATGAGCCAAAGCATGAAAATGCTGCCTGAAAAAACTGCAGATTGTCAGTAATTCCTCAAAACCAGATATATTCCCTATCTGACTTTACAAGTAGCTTGGGATTCTTCTAAGTAATTTCCTGCCAATTGTAAATTAGCCAAATAGTTATTCTGGTGTTCAAATACATTGTTTTGATTTATATTTGTTTTCTGCTTTGTAGCCGGAAGACAAAGACACGCAAAACCATAGTGATGAATCACTTTCAGGTAATATGTCAGCTTTACTGTTCTACATATTTTATTCCTAGATTTTCTTTGAAAGTACTTTATTAAAAACTGCTATTTGTTATAACCAAGAACTGCCTGGGTAGTCAATGCTTGTGGAGCTCATTTCATTACCAGTGTCATTTACAGCTTCCTCTTTGTTCTAAAGGTGATGGTGATCAATAATGCAGACCACACAAAATGCGTAAGTTGGGCTTTCCAAACACATCTAGTACACCCACCTTTGGAAGAAATCTGTCAACAGCTACCTGGAGAGAGCAGAAGCTGGCAGTGGGTGGTGGGGGCTTATCCCATAATTGTAGGAGCTCAGTGGGGGGGTGGGATCTGTGTACAGCCTGTTAATCTAACAGTGAAAAACTGAGAATTTCCTGTTAGTAAAGAAGCTTGTCCTATCACGTAGCATTAGGATCATGCAATTAGGTGGGTACGTCGTCATTTGCTCATCAGTGTCTAACACAGGGCATCTTAGAAAAGTAGGATTCTTTATAATGTTTTTGATAGTCTGCACACAGTATAGCACAAGAAGCAGGTTGGTTTCATTTTGTTTACCTATAACCGTGCCCTGTGTTTTCTTTACCCCTTCTTCCCTGCTTCTATTGGAGGATAAAACTTACTCTGGCATCCTTGCAAAGCAAAGTAAGATGAAATTCAGACAGGATGCTCTCCTGCCCTTTGAGCTCAGCCAGAACTTTGATTGGATTACATTCATTTTGCTTTGTTTGCCTAAATCTTGGTATGAGTGAAGCAAGCAAATTTTGTCTCACTTCAGCAAGAGTTTAGGGTGCACAAGAAGAACAGAATAGTTCACATATGTATTTCTGTAGAGAACAGCTGCAAGGCCTGTGGAATACCTGTGAGCAAAGATGTCACCAGAACATATTTCCCCTTAACAGGGAATCTAAGCATCTGTCTGCAGCAGTGTTGTTGCTGCACGTCCTAACTTGTTGAAAACTTCAGAAGTTGTCTTTGGCCTGCTAAAAAAGCAAGCTGATGAGCAACACTACAAAAATAACAATAGCCTGTTCTTCCCTTAAAAACAAAAAACGAAGTGCATGCAGAAGCTACATTCAGCTGAGTTGCTTTTATCAGCACTAATATTCAGAATACAAAAATCACAATTTAACAGTCTTTCTGGCATTTTCACACAATCTGACAATAATTACTGCAAATAATAAAAAAAAAACCAACCCTAAACAAAGAAACCTTAACAGATGCTGTTGTCTGTATGAGTAGGTGGCACTGGGTACCAGATTTGCCCTTTGCCAGAGATACAGTTCAGGTCTCTTAGACCAGCACTGATCCAGCACTTGTAAATTGTGTGTCACTGTTTTCTGTTGTTGTTTTTAATCACTCTTTTGATTAATATCAGTTTTATTATTGTAGTATCCCTTTTTCAAAGAGTTTTATCCCAAGTAAGACCAGTTACTTCCCTATTTCAAGCTGTACAATGAGGCTGGAGGGCAGAAGCTTTAGAAAGTGCTTCCAGGCTGCATCCATTATCTTACTACTCTTCGGACATACCAAATTCTCCCTGCCTTCAAAAAGGAGCAGGGAGAGTTAAGGTCGTTTCTGCAGCCAAAATGCTCAAACAATGCCCTACACCACTGCAATGTTAAAGGTCTTAGTATTAGTATTTAACTAGAAGTATGACTAGAACTGGTTTCTACATGCTTTTACGGGTTATTAATATATAATATAGTCTGATAGCACCACATTGTTCACAATGTTGGGAAGATATTGACTGTTGTGTGTGGGAGACCTCTAAATGGTAACTTTTGGTATTTGATGCAGACTTTAGAACATATCACCACCTACTTCCAGCAACTTGGTATTTTTATTTTTCTCACACATGGAGGAGTATGGACTTTATTCCTTTCCATAATGTACATTTAAAATAGGCTTGCTTGGTAGAACAGGGACAGCTTTTATTGTAAGAGCCCTTACAAAGCAAAGGAACATTTCCACTTTTTCATTGTGTTAAAGTACTAGATGTTAGTTGTGTTTGCAGCTGTCAGCAGAGATTTTCCTGGTGCAAATATTTCATGTTGTTATGAAGGCAGCAGCTCAGAAGTGCAAAACCTTTTCCTTCATCCTACGACATATGTGTACAAGATGCACATAATGCGCACACGATCCTGTTCGTAATGTAAGCAGGGGTTATGGCAGATTCAAGGAAGCAACGTAGTTCCCAAAAACAAAAAAGGGGAGTATCCCAGCTCACACACTGGATTGAATTGCATGCCTTTTCTGTAAAAGTATAAATATGGTACTTTCAAAATTACTGTCCTTTTGATTATAGCCACTGAGCATAGTGAAGAGAGGAGTCTTAGAAAGTTAATTTCACGAGTACTTCATAAGGAAAGGCATTACATATCACTATTCTGACTTTTTCAGAAACTATTCACAGGAACTTAATACTCCTCAACCCTTTGTGCTTTTAACTTTTTGTTCCTGGTGAAACCACACCAATAGATCCTAACTTCTCCCCATGTAATGGTTTTCACTGCAGATCTCAAGAAAACCTGCAAGGAAAATGGCACCTGCTCCTTGTGCTTATTCCGTGCACCGACCATCAGTGACATGCTCAATGATGAGGACTTGTTGTACACAGTGAGGCTAAAGCTGGATCCCTGCCACCCAACAGTGAAAAACTGGAGAAATTTAGCAAGCAAGTGGGGCATGACTTATGATGAATTGTGTTTCCTTGAACAGAAGCCCCAAAGTCCCACCTTGGAGTTCTTGCTACGGAATAGTGACAGGACTGTGGAGCAGCTGATTGATCTCTGTAAATTTTATAAGAGAATTGATGTTGTGAAAGTGCTGCTGAAATGGGTGGAGGAGGAATGGCCCAAGAGAGGGAACAGAACTTACCAGAATGACTTCTAGGCCAAAGAAAGTTGTTAGTCCATACATGTTAAACGCTGGGACTAGCTGCCACTAGTACATGGGAAGTTTCCCTTGCAAGAGAGAGAGAGCTTGTACTGATGGTTTGTATACTGTGTAAGCTTTATGTACTGTATACACATATATATGTTCTGTCCCCTCAGAGTTGCAAAGATAACCTTCCAAAAATGGATGGAATAATGCAGGTTGTGTTCCTGAGTCTACAAATGCCTTCAGTTTCTTTGCTGCTGTTTGTAGGCTTCCTAAGCAGAAGAGGAATGAAAGAGCCACTGGTTTTATTGCAGCAGTTGTGAGCCATGTCAGTTGTGTGCTGTTGCTATTGGGAAAGCCACAATTAGAGGGCAAGTTTCTTGGCCTTTCTGGGAGCCCTTCCACAATTTTATATGGTTTACCTAGTAGAAGGTGAGGGTGGTTTTTTTTCTTACTTTTTTTTTTAATTTTTTTTTAAGCTTTATGACACTGTTTTTGGCACAGAACACCTCAGTGTTCCAAGCAGCAGTTTGGATATGCATGTTACAATTAATTCAATGTTTCAACATCACATTCAGGCAAATTAAGCTTTAAATCTCTTTTATAAGCAAGAATAGATGTTAAACAAAATAATTATTTGCGTACTTCTGCATCATAGGGCATATATTTGCTATAGAAGAAATCATGCAATTCAGAGAGATTTTCCAGCCCATAACCACTAGGGACCAAAAAATCCAATTAAAATGCTTTATACTTAAAATTACTTTCCAAAGTTTTGAAGACAACATACACTCTGAGTGCACTTACCTGTTTCTCAGATGCCTCTTGCTTTACAGCGTGAGGTGATGGCTAATGCCTCACTCACAGTATATCCTTAGTATTGAGTATAACTTCCCTTTTCACAGGCTGTGGTTTTCTTTACAGTCCTGTGGGTTGACCTACTTTCTGTCCCACACCAAAGTAGTTACACACTTGTGTGAAACTAGCACAAGTTTATGTATTGATTAAAGCCACTCTAATGGGAAATTAATTAGGTGAATAAACAGGTGAATTAATCTACAGTCCAGGTGGATGGTTATTAAAGCACTTATAGTGGTTTAGACTGATGTTTCTCAAAGAATTTTGATACTCTGATTACGCTGTTTACTTCTTAAAATATTTTAGAAATTGGTCTTTTTCCTACCATTCTTCTGTGTTCTAATATTTTAAAAAAACTCCTGAAAAATCAGTTGTACAATATGATGTATAAAGTACTTAAGCTATAGTGCCACACAAAAAAAATGTTGTGACTTAAAAATATTTCTAGTTGTTACCCTTACTAAAAGCATCTCAGACAATACTAATATGTACATAGGTGTATATACCAGAGCACTGGTGAACAGTATGTCAAGATGTGGGGCAAAACTAGAATGGGGTACAGGTTGATGCACTGTTTACTTTTCTAAAGTAGAAATTACTAAGAATTAGTAGCAAAGTTGAGGGAAGACTAATGCTATATACTGAGTTTCTTACAGTTAGAGAATGAAAAGGGATCTCTAGTAATACTATACTATAGATACTGAACGATATGGTTACAGAGGAGCTAGAAGTAAAGACTAACATTTTCAATGTCAGGCACTAGTTCTGGGGTGACATAAATTACCTTTATTTTAGTGACTTCAAGAAGCTGAAGATCTAGTTTCAAGGTGAAAAGACTGACGTAAGTTTGATGTTTGAATTTTTTCTTTTTTTTAAAAGCTTGTGGAAGACTGGAATTTTTAATAACTTTTTTTTTAACCATTCCTCAAAAAAGCTGCTACTCTTCAGAACAGTAAGTTTTCTAGCCATATTTTGAAGAGGAAATTGTACTGCTGTATCTTGTTGGGGCTGCAGTTCAAATGTTTCATGTTCCTCTTCTAGGAACAGGGGTTTCCCGATAGATGTCTGTCAACTTTTGCAAATAATATTCCGTCTTTAGTTAGGAGATCTAGAATCAGCTTTGAGGACTACTGCTGTGGCTGGGCTGCCTGCTATTTTCAATTCCTACAGAGGCATCCACTGCGTACGTGCAAGTAGCTGATAATGCAGCTTGTCCAACATAATCCCTATACCTTGGGCCTACTAGATGCATGATTTAGGATCATGTGCCTCTGTGTTAAGTTGTTCTGAGTGATGAGTGCTGGCATGTATGCCAACAGCTTTTCTCCCCCATAACATAGCACAGCTTTATGTGTGTGGTATTATAGTATGCTCTGCTTTGGTAGATCCAGTTGAGCAAGGAGCTGGAGCCCCCACCTAAGACTCACAACGGGAACGTGAAATGATGCAGCAGCATTTCTGAATCAAGATGTTCAACTGAAAGCTACTCCTTTTCCTGTTTTCTGGCTAAAACTCGTAAAATTTTGAAGAAACACTCTTGTCTTGTGGAAATGAGTTCTGATCCCTTGAAGCTCTTGAAAAGTCAATATCAGCTGCAGGGATTCATGTCTGATGGAAATAAAGCTGCTTCTGAGAGTTCATATGTGGATTCTGTATAAATTCAACACCGAAGGTTGAAAATGTTAGCCTTAAACTTCATCACACACTGGATTACTCATTAGTATACTTGAAATATTTTTTCCTCTTTGTATGGCATGAATCGAGATGTACATACTTCTTTTAGTTTTTTATCTATTAACAAGATATTGGGTCTGAGTATTCAGTTATTCTTATATCTTCTGTTATAATGTATACTATTTTTAGAAGAAATATAGATTGTCAATGTTTGACTTTATTGTATTTGTTTTTATTACAGCTAGGAAAACAGCTGTTTTCCTTCTCACCAGTCACCTTGGAACCACTGAACTATCAACTAGTTGTGCTGTGTAAAAAAAAAAAAAAAAACACATCTTATAGACAAGATTCATGGCATCTTAAAGCACCTATGTTTGCAACAGATACTGCCGTTCAAGAAAGGAAGATGCACTTTTTTTTATCTTTTCCATACGAAAAATTAGTTAATTCTTATAAGATGATGAACAAAGATGTTTATCTAGAAACTTGCAGCAGAGTTACTAACTATAGAGAGGTATGAAACCCACACTGGGTGAACTCTTTCTGAATTAATAACCAATCTGATAATGAAGGTTAGAGAATCACATGGACACTGAAAAGGGTCTACTAGACTATCAGTTTTGTTCCATTATATCTTTCTCCTATTCCCGTATGAGACTTGCTTTCCCTTCAGGGATTTCCAGTTCTGTGGCTGCCATCTCTGTGCCTGCAGGGTAATCAGTGGCCCTTCCCACCCACTTTAGCATCTATAAAGATGTCCAAGCCACTATATTCTTCCATTCCTGCAGCTTTATCTAAGACATTAGGTAAGCCTAATAACTGTTCTTCAACAGCAAAGGTACAGTCCTATGCTCCAGGAGCCCCTAGTTTTGCTGTGAGGTCAACTATGGGTGTCATGGTTTAACCCCGGCCAGCAACTAAGCACCACACAGCTGCTTGCTCACTCCCCGGCAGTGGTATGCGGGAGAGAAGCAGAAGAGTAAAAGTGAGAAGACTCATGGGTTGAGATAAAGACAGTTTAATAGGGAAAGCAGAAGCTGTGCACGCCAGGAAAGCAAAACAAGGAATTCATTCACTCCTTCCCATGGGCAGGCAGGTGTTCAGCCATCTCCAGGAAAGCAGGGCTCCATCACATGTAACGGTTACTTGGGAAGAGAAACACCATCACTCTGAACATGCCCCCCTTCCTTCTTCTTCCCCCAGCTTTATATGCTGAGCATGACGCCATACGGTATGGGATATCCCTTTGGTCAGTTGGGGTCAGCTGTCCCAGCTGTGTCCCCTCCCAGCTTCTTGTGCACCTGGCAGAGCATGGGAAGCTGAAAAGCCCTTGATTTAGTATAAGCATGACTTAGCAACAACTAAGACATCTCCATATTATCAGCACTGTTTTCAGCACAAATCCAAAACACAGCCCCATACTAGCTACTATAAACAAAATTAACTCTATCCCAGCCAAAACCAGCACAATGGGGCATCCCCAATGAAATGTTGACAGTATCCAGTTGCCTTACTAGCTCCATACACTTCCCTTTGATCTGGGGAGGAATGCAAAATGGATTTGGGGCTGTCCTTTGGAAGCCTACCATAAAGGATAGGGTAGTCAGCATGGCCCCAGGTGCTTGCTTGGAAGTAAGTTGTACAGAAACTGTAAACCATACTTCTTCCTGAATCACTACTGAATAATGGAGAGCTGCAGCTCAGTCTGGGCAACGCTTCATGCAAGAGACTGCATATTTTTCACTGTCTCAAACTGACAGCCTCCTACAGTTCCAAGTCAAGCTGTTAGCAAGTGGAAAAAAATGTAAATTCTGCCTTATAGTGGTTTAAGTTAGGGTAACACTGTTGACTTGTGGCCAGACATAGTTGGAAATTGTCACACAGCAGAATTGTTTAAACAAGGTCAAAGAAAGTGCATGGCATTTATAAGAATGTAAAGAGCCTACTTCTCTAATTTTTGCATATCATGTGTTCTGTCCATGAAGGAAAAGCAATTAGTTATTCATAACTGATTTCAATATATCTGTAAGTCTTACGTTTTGGATCAGTTTTGGACAGTAGGGCAGAGCGCCATTAAATGAGGACTTGGGCTTGTTGCCTGTTTTGACAAAGTGCTTTTCCTTGCCCCTAAGCTCAGCTAGTCCTGATGGCATGGCTATGGTCAGTTGTTAGCCTTAGCTGGGTAGGGAAGGTATGGATCTACTGGTCAGACAGGTTGAATATGAGGAGCACTAAGAAGAATTTATTTGGAAAGGTGGAGTCTGTAGTATTTGTAAGCCTGTACCTTGGCCAAGGACTGGGACTGACTCCATCTTACAAGAAACTGATGGCAAAGAGGAGTTGACAGACATGGGAAAGGCTTGCCTGTACTCTTTGTTGGGGTGGGGGCAATTAAACAGCTGGGCAGACCTACTAGTTGGTTTGATCTCTGTATTTTACCTTTGTAAAAGGGTGATTCTTGATTTCAAAGGCAGGTTGTTGGGGTAAATGTATATTTGTTACTGTAGTAATGAGAGTCACATGAGAACCTGAAATGTGAGGAATATAAAGCAGGGCAAGTCTTGTTAGGATGGGATCAGCAAGGTTGGCTTTGGCCTTTTTGAACTCCGACATGAAAGAGTATTGGTGTGTTGCGTTTGTTCAGGCTTTGCTTACTGGCCTTCACAGTGCTGTGAAGATGAGGATTAAAACTGGAGAAGAGATGAGAAAGAAGTAGCTTCTGTCAGAAACAATTAGTGAGAAGTAATGTCTATGGTGTTAATTTTCTCTTTCCTCTGATGTATGTACAGAAATAGTTTCCTTGACTGAAAATCTTAGTTATTTACAGCTGCATCTTTCAAGTTTTTTTGAGAAAATTCCAGAAACAAGGCCAAATGTGTAACTTTGAGAATAAATGTGTTCTGTGTACAGCATGAGATAGATATGCAACTTTATGTATCAACATAAAGGTGCTTTTTTTATTATGAGTTTGCTTCAAAATTACAGAATCACAGAATCGTATAAGTTGGAAAAGACCTTTAAGATCATCGAGTCCAACTGTAAACTTAACACTACCAAGACCACCACTACACCATGTCCCTAAGCACCTCATCCAAACGTCTTTTAAATACCTCCAGGCATGGTGACTCAACCACTTCCCTGGGCAGCCTCTTCCAATGCTTGACAACCCTTTCAGTGAAGTAAAATTTCCTAAGATCCAGGCTAAACCTCCCCTGGTGCAACTTGAGGCCATTTCCTCTCGTCCTGTCGCTCGTTACCTGGGAGAAGAGACCAACCCCCACCTCTCTACAACCTCCTTTCAGGCAGTCGTAGAGAGCGATAAGGTCTCCCCTCAGCCTCCTTTACTCCAGACTAAACAACCCCAGTTCCCTCAGCCGCCCCTCATAAGACTTCTGCTCTAGACCCTTCACCAGCTTCGTTGCCCTTCTCTGGACATGCTCCAGCACCTCAATGTCTCTCTTGTAGTGAAGGGCCCATTTAAATTAAATGGGGGGTCCCTCATTTTAAATTACCCAGTATTTAGTTTGGGAATGCTTTTTATCTCCAAAAATAACCAAAGTTTCATGTTGTTGATGACATAAACCACATTTACACAACTAAAAAGTTTCTTAACAGGAAGAGCCAGGATAAGAATAAGAAAGGGGCACCCAAACCCTTACACTAGCAATAATATCTTGAGTCTAAGCTGAGGGGTTTTCTTCACGTTTGTGCCCAATATACGTGAGCTTCCCCCACTCCTCTCAAGCTTCAGTTCATTCATGATCCCATAAATAGTTTATTAGATTTTTTTGTCCTAATGTACTTTTGTCTCTACTTTCTCTGAAGCTGAGGAGTTCACCAACTCAAAGGTCTATTAAAAGCCTATTCCCCTCTAATCATCAGAAAACACCTACCATCTCGTGGTGAGAGGCGATACTACAGCCCTCTCATTTCTCCCTTGAAAATGCGGCAACGCTGAGGGCAAGTAAGCCCATCTGTAACTGTAGACCCAACAGGGAGATCCAAAGGCAACTGCAATGAGGATGATGGTGTAGCTAAGGCGTGAAGGTGTAGGTTTTCATATATATAATTGGTTTTCAAAAGGACCAGTGACTTCTCTCTAACTTGTTTGTCCTTTGGCCCTCATACCTAATCTGTATCTTGTTTGCTCTTATGCTTCAACCTTTTGCTTTAAAAAGCAGGCATTGCAACAAAAAATAAACTACTTACTAGTTTCTGAAGTAGCAGCAGCATTTTAAGCTTTTGAATGGGTAAGCCCGTTAAAAAAAAACCTTTTTATTTTGTTCCCTGTGGTTTGTAAGATTTGTGCATTTAGGCTTTAAACTGAAAACTGAAAGATCTGAATGGTCACTGAAGCTAAGTATTGACATATCAAGGAAGAGTTATGGAAGGCCAGTGATCAACTTGTAACTAATAAGAGCTGAACCAGCTAGGCTGTCAACTGAAATTTTAATGTTAGTGTACCAAAAAGTGGTGACTCATGTCCACTTCGAATCTAAAGCCTTTCAAAGAAGCAAGGGGAATAACTTCCATCAGAAAATGCTGTAATGCACAAACAGCTCCACTAAAGCCATGAAGACACAACAATGTCAAGCATTTGAGATCATATGAAGTCCTTACACATAAACTGCTGAACAGTACAGTGTGCTAGAGGCTTTACTTCTGTGGCCTGTAGCACTGTATTAACTAGGGGAATAAATTACAGTTATTCCGGTACCACACAACAATATAAAAAAGACTAGCTGAGAGGAACTGCCACGGGGCAGGTTTCTTAATGGGGACTAGTAGCCTACCTTGATTGCCTCACTGTAAAGCTAGATAACACGTATATCCATCAGCTTCGGGTGAGGACAAACAAACTTGTCATAACCCATATTTTTGATCTGTTACCAGCCTGTTAAGGTCTCTTGATGAGACTTGCAGAGAGCCATTGAGGTTATTAATACTGAATGGTCACAGTGGTGCATTACCATATAAGCGGTATGTACAGTGGGGAGAAGCTTCTGGTTCTGGACAGGATTTTTCTTCCAGGATATTCAGACAGTGATTCATTAATATATACTACATGCTGCCATGGACCGTGTTGTGGAGGCCCAAAAGTGGTGTCATTGACCTAAAAATAAATTGGGCAAATTCATGGTCTGCTTATTCAGTAAGATGGTGCAATTGTAACCTCTGGCTCAAAGTCCAAAACAGCTGATGGGCAGAAGCTGAGTGTGTTGTACTGTGTGCTTGCCTCGGTTCTCACTCTGCTCCTCCAGGCAGCTCGTGATGGCCACTATCTGTAATGGTCGTGGGTACGTGACCCTTTGACTTGATGTGGTACAGCCAGTTTTGTCTCTACCAGACCATAGCTGTCTTGTACCAACCTCAAAAGAACAGCAGTACATAGGAAGCTGTTATGGTGCTGTATGCATCAGAAAAAGGACAAATGTAGCCAGTGGGGCAGCCAACCCTACCCCTAGACTAAAGTCAGCACAACTTTGGGCTTTGGTACGTAGGCTAGGAAGTAAAGTAAATAAGCATATCTGACCATTGAGAAACCGCAAGTAACCTGTTACAGAAAGTGCTGGATAGCCTAAAAAGGAAAAGCAGCCTCTTAAGCAGAGGGAAGAATGGTGTTTTGAGCTGTGGAGAGGAGGAGTTGAACAAAAAGGGACCCGTGAGTGGTTTTGAAATGTGTTTATTTGTGTCAAGTCTAGGGACTTCTCCTTTTTAAGTAGTTCACCATTAATTGGTGGAAATTTTATAATCGGAACTGTGTATAAAATATTGGGCCAAGTAAGTATGACCATGTATGTTGTTACCCTAACTTTAGGCAATGACTTGCTGCCCTGAGAGGTACAGGTTATAGGCTGGGAAGCAAGGACAGGGGGTCTGCTTAAGACGTTTCCTTTGAGGAAGTAGGATAGCATGTAATCATGTACTTTGTGGCACTCTGCTGAAAAGTGGGAGGAACTGGAGAGCAGGAGCAGATAGCCGAATGGCAGCAGAAGGCTAAGGCAGCTAACAGAGCCAGAGCACTGCTGGAGTGACTCACAAAGGACAGAGCAGCTTGTAATGCTGCTGGGTCTGGTGCAGTTTGGATGCAGCCCTGCTGCCCAGCAGGGAAGGCACCAGCCTCTGCTTTGGAGAAGTGCAGATGTAAGATGAGGTGTTTACTGCAGGAAGAAAGGAGCAAACGTAGCAGCTCCTTTACCAAGAAATTACAGGAGGGCTCAAAATAGTCTGTGGTTGTACTCTTCTTTTTCTATCCAGTGAAGTGGTGTTTGTGAAGCCACCTGACTGAGTATGTGAGAAGGGGTTAAAAAAAGTGCCTGGTCATCAGTTTAGTTCAATTTTCCCAGATTTCTGAGTGGGCTTTAACGGTTATTAGCATGGCCTGCGTTGCTGTCAGAAGCTTACACTGAAGCATGCTACAATTATACAGGTGACTGTAACAAACTATCAAATCCAGTTTTGCTGACAACAGATTCAGCAAGCACAATATTTATCTGAACTAAAAATTCGTTGTCACTATTATTAGACTTAGTCACATAGATCCAAAAGCTCTGTGTAAAACGGTGTTAGACACCATCAGTCTGTCCTAATTAGTAGGTTGTGGTCTGACACTGCTGCTCAAGTGTTAAGTCTGCCACTTCTCCAAAGTGGAAAGGGAAAACAGAATGGAAAGCTAAATCTGGAAAAGATAACGTTTCAGTTTTTAATGAGATTAATCAAAGCAGATCTCGGTACCCAAGAGGGAATATGTAAGATTTGGAGATCACCTAATTATCACTGAAAATAAGCAGGAACTTCATAAAGGCTGTACTCGGTAGTACTGGTTGGGTATGGTAGCAGCTGACGTGCGGTAGCAGCTCCTGCACTGCTGGTGTCTTGTGATTATATTCCTCTCCCAGTTCTTGTAGCTGGGGCAGGAAAGGCAGGTAAAATTTCTTAGGGGTAAGAGAGTCCTCCCTCAAATGCTACCTTTTGGCCAAGAAGAGCTGCTAAATTTGCTTCAGCTGAAATTGTCTGCCTCTGTCTTGACAAAGCACTTCAGTTTCCCCAGCAAGCAAAATTCTGCTGGAACATGGGAAGTCAGACTATGCTGACAGGATGACACACAGCCCCAGCAACGGTTGTGCACACGTCGAATTGTAGCTTTAAAAGCAAAAGCCTGAACTGGGACTTGGGCTGTGGAAATAAGGGAAGATTTTGTTATTTGCCGTCATGACTGCTAAAAATAGCAGTCACAAGAAATCCGCAGGAAAATTACAGTCTATGAGCAAAACAACTGCAGTGTAGCGCAAGACTACTCAAGCTGTAACCCAACTGACTCATTGTCAATGGTGCATTAGGTTTGGGAGCTGAAATAGGGATTTTCCTGCAAATTTCATAAACTGCCTATGACTCAGCCTTCAAAGAGGTGATCAGCATGTTAATCAAACAGCTGTTCTGCTTCAGTAAAGAACTGGTGCATACTTTAAATCACTGTATTTCCTCTGGATTGCTTCCTCCCAAAAGCAGAAGAGCTCTGAGCCAGAAGTAGTAGTAAGTAGTAAAACTTTATTTTCTGTGGTTCTTCTAGAAACACTTCCATTTACTGCTCCTCCTTTCAGCATCGCTACCTTTTTATTCTAGCCCTTCAGCATCTTTTCTGTCCCTGTTGTTTGACCTGAACATTCAAACCTGCTTTGAGGTTGCTTTCTAATACTGAGAAGTGAAGGCATTTCATGTACTTCTGTCAGGCTCGTTTTATCAAAACTTGTAAAAAGTTCAGCTTCTAAAAACTTCTAAAAACTTCAAACCTCTAAACTAGAATGCCTGGAACAATAGCTTCAAAGGAAAACTAAGTGGTCGTTCAGGCTCTAGAACCTTTTCTTTATTGTCTTTTTAAAAAGTGCAGTGGAATTTTGCAGAACAGTTGAATAGCAGGCTTTTTGCTATCACCCAACAGACAATAGTTCTCGGTCCTCTCTCAAAACCATGCATGATTCTAAGGTATCTTGCCCCAAGCGATCTGCTTTGCTGCTCTTTAATCTGAATAGCTCATTTCTGCAGTTCTCCTCAAAAGAAATGTTATCATACCTTTCTGTGAATGAATCCTCCAACTCTAGTATAGCTAAGCTGATGTACCCTTTAAAGCAGTAATCCTACAATTATTAGCAGAACTCTAGCAAGTAGGTATGATTTGGTATGGGGTTTTTTTGTGCTGGTTAATTGTAGAATAGAAGACTGGATGTTATCTAGCTAAAGATATTGAAATGGTCTTTGTGACAAGGATGGCTAAATACCATTCTACACCATGTGCACTGCTTCCTGCAAGGCAAAGAAATACTGAATGCCTGTAACTGAATAGGACATGGTCATTTAATTTTGTGGGGCTTTTCTATTGCAACCTTTATTTTTGTGCTCATCTTTCCCCCCATCCAGCATACGAACAGGGGGAGCTTGAAGTAGTGCTTCTCTGAAGAGCTTGTTGCTACATATCACGAGCTTTAAAATTACTAGGGACTTCATTGCTCTGTCTGCTTACTAGACTGAAACAGCCAAAACCATGCTTAGTGAAGCCTGTGAGGGAACGGGTGGCTAAAAGCACAGCCTTGGGGCTGTGGGTATAAGATTGGGGGTGGGTGTAAGATTTCCAGGTTTCAGAAACGCCACCGTCCTGGAGCAACAAATGACCCAGCTGGCTTGGAAAACTGCATCTGGGTCTGGTCACAGGAGATGTGTCTTGCTAGGAGGAGACGGAGTTAGGCTGTAACAAGGGACCTGGAGAGGAAACACAAAGCACAGAGGAAGTGAAGGGTTTGCAGGGGAAGCCTGTGGTAGCACTTACTTTGGCTCTTGCAAATCAAAGCCCACAGGGCACGTGCCGGAGCAGTGGCTCAGGGGCCTGCGGCATGGCTTGGCCTGTGCCCAGCAGCACTCTCTGACAAGTCCTGGGCATGCTGCAGCAGCTGATGCAGGCCGAGAAACAGAATCACAGAATCGTATAAGTTGGAAAAGACCTTTAAGATCAAGTCCAACCATAAACCTAACACTACCAAGACCGCCACTATACCATGTCCCTAAGCACCTCATCCAAACGGCTTTTAAATACTTGCAGGGAGGGTGACTCAACCACTTCCCTGGGCAGCCTCTTCCAATGCTTGACAACCCTTTCAGTGAAGTAAAATTTCCTAATATCCAGTCTGAACCTCCCCTGGCGCAACTTGAGGCCATTTCCTCTCGTCCTATCACTTGTTACCTGGGAGAAGAGACCGACCCCCACCTCGCTACAACCTCCTTTCAGGCAGTTGTAGAGAGCGATGTCTCCCCTCAGCCTCCTCTTCTCCAGGCTAAACAACCCCAGTTCCCTCAGCCGCTCCTCATCAGACTTGTGCTCTAGACCCTTCACCAGCTTCGTTGCCCTTCTCTGGACACGCGTTTCTTCGAAACGGTGCGGTCCCCGCGCAGCCTTCCTCCGCGGCTCACGTCAAACACCCCCGCGGTGCCAGGCGCCCTCCCGGGCAGCGGAGCACTCCCCACCCCCCGGCGGAGGCTGGCTGTCCCCGGCCGGGGCCGGGCACGGCGGCGGGGAGCCGCTGCAGAGCTGGGGAGGGGCCGCCGCCTCCGCCGCGGCTGCCGGTACGGCCAGGCCTGGAGCAGAACCGGGCCGCGGGACGGCGCGCGGGGCTCGCCGTGCGCGGTGACGTTGAGGCGGTCGGAAGCTGTTGGGCGGGGCCAAGCCGGGCGCGGCGGGGGGGAGCTGGTGGCGGCGGGGGACGATGGCAGCGCCGGCCGGCCTCATCCCGCGGGTCTCCAGGCGCTGCTAGTCACGGTGGTACGTTGTGCAGATTAAAGAAGGAGCTTCCCGTTAGGGGGGAACCGGAGGGTAAAAGTAGTGACACCGCCCCGCGTGTGGCTGCCTGTGGGGGAGAAGGGGCTGCTCCCTGGCGGGGCCGAGGCGGGCCCGGCTGAAGTGAGGCGCTCTGTGGAGCCGGGGCTTCCTCGGAGGGCGCTAAGGCTGAAGTGGCCGGGTCCTGTGTCCTTCCAGCGTGTCGTAGTGTTGGGTTTGTAGCCGGGGCGGGGGGCGTTTTGTACTTTAATTGCCTGCAAGTATCCCCGAAGTATCTCGCTTATTCTCTTTGCGGAAGCCTTGTTTTTCTGGGTGTAAAGTCGAGCTGTGATGATAAAGTCTAACCTGAGTTACCCTCGTGAAAGATATTTTCTGCATGTCATAGAGGGACAGCATAATAGCTGGTTGTTGGCCTTTCTGCTTTCCTGTTTTTTTATTGAAGAGGTTTTCAGCTGCTTTGCAGTATGTGAGATAACAGGAAAACATACATATCATTTTCAGTTATAAAAGTATAGTCAGGAAACCATAACTTACAGTGTTGCAGACTTAAGATTTGGTTTAACATGTACTGACAGTTGTTCCTCTGATAGAAGGTTACAGGAGAACCTTGCAGTTGCATGCCCATCTCCTGTTTTGTCAAACAGAGCCTGAACTGCAGCTTTCCCTCGTTGTTGTGACCTTTTCGATAAAAACCTAATAAACAAACAAAAAACACCTCCACCCATCGCTTTGCCACCTGGCCTGCCATGACTGGCGGTCAGTTCTGCTCCAGGATCCTCTTTCAGCAGGGTCTGGCTTGCTGTTGCACACCTAGGGAAGTTCAGTTAGCAGGCTGCTGGACGCTGTTGTAGGCGTGGGTTTCATTTTTTTGGGTCCGCTATTGGACTTTCCGATGCTAAAGTCAGAATTATTGTTTGCTTTGGCCTTGATTTCCTCCTTTTTAAAATGAAAATAATAAATTTGCCTGCCTTTGCGCATTCCTGTTGTGAATTGATGGTAGTATCCCATAATTAGATCAAAGGGGCAAAACAGTTATGCAGCATAGGCACGTTATGTTCTCTCAATTGCATTCTAGACACTGGTCTTAAGTAGGAGAATTAAGACCCTTCTGGCCCAAATCTCCCACAAGATAAGCCATATGTTGTAATGGGCCACTCTGTTGTTGAATCATTGCAGAAGATTAACCCCAGGGCCCTGTGGAGCAGGTCACAGACATTGGGTTTTTGGTTTGGTGGTGGGTTTTTTTTGTTGTTGTTCTTTTTTGTTTTTTCTTTTAATGTTGCTAGCAGTTGTCACACAGTAATGATGCTAGAACCCTCACCTTTGACTTTTTCCCTGTCTGCCTGTCATCACCACACAGTTTGCCTGCTACCTTAAGTTACTGCTCCAGAATGTGCAAGAAATAATTACTTACTAGTTTCAGTTGGGCCCTGAATTTTGGTCACTTCATTAGAAGATTTGCTAAAGAAATCACAGTGTAGCTGGGCATACTCACAAGCTGTTGTTTCATTTCTTATTAATGCTGTGCATTTAATGCAAGTTTTACAAACTCCTGTAGTTATTTGTGGAGTTCAGAGATTGTATGTGTTGGAGGAAGAAACATAAAATACCCTTTGCTTCCCTGCTATGTCTTTGCCTAGTATCTC
The DNA here is from genome assembly GCF_034638445.1 of Ciconia boyciana. Lineage (NCBI taxonomy): Eukaryota > Metazoa > Chordata > Aves > Ciconiiformes > Ciconiidae > Ciconia > Ciconia boyciana. The sequence continues at coordinate 85,330,844 of NC_132936.1, forward strand.
TTAACTATGTAAGATAAAACTGGAAAAAGCAAGTTCAGTCCCTAGGGCTTGTCTGCCTTGGGAAATCTGGGGATAGCACAGAAAGTGTTAAAGGAAACAGAAATGGTTGGTTCTTTTTCTTGGAAAAACTGCTTTTGTACTGTGCATCTTTTTCCTGTCTGCAGGCAGGGGTCAGCTGCAAACGGAGAGCTGTTAGGGCCCAGCTGAGGGGCACTGAGTTATCAGTGTTCCCCAGTACAATGATGATTTTTATGTGGGATTCTGTCTCTGTATACATAATCTCAGGAAGCTGCTGATGACATTGTGTACCTGTGTGCACTGTCCCTTCTTAGGGTGTCACCTTATTTCTTTAAGCAAACCTTTAATTTTTGTATTTCAAAACACCAGCAAATTTATTGGAAAGATGTTTGCATAATTTCTTGTGCTGTTTAAAGTTATACCTTGGAGGGTTTCACTTCATGTAGTGTCACTTTGTTTCTTTCTAATTACAAGTTTTGTTTTTTCAAAGGGAATCCCTCCTTTGGTGCTGCCTGACCAGTGAGTATTTTAAATACGCTCCAGCAGTGGTCACACAGAACTGACAAACTTAAACTGGAGGAGGGAAGATGATGTCCTTGGATGGACCGCAGAAGACAATCAGTAACCCGGTAACTCCCCTGTCATGTCAACAACTTCTCCCTTGGGAAATGGGACTTTGCTGTTTTATGTCAATAGTTAGTACTCGTGCTGTTTTGCACAGTGAGGGGTGTTACTGAGAACTCTTTGCATTGCTCAGGTATTGGAGGAAGAATGTCACAGGTGACACTAGGAGCTGATGGTGTTTAGAAATTGTGCTGTAAACAAATGGACACTTAATGCACAGGACTTCCAAAACAGGAAGGAACTTCTGTCGGCCTTGGAGGGTAATCCTTTTTCATACACAGCTTATTGGAAGTCTGGCATTTCTGCAGAATGTGCTAGATTGAAAGTGAAAATATGATAAGCAGTGTTTTCACTCCTAATTCCCTGTAAACATGGGTGGTGCCTGGCAGCCCTCGTGAAATGTTTTTTTTTTGTGGTGCTTGTAACTTCAGTCTGAACAATTAAACTTGGAATCTTTTTTGATAGTTGATATCTTACCTTACAATAAATCCTGTTTAGTAAGGGATACTTGAGCTAACATGATTCAGCCATTGCAGAGAGTGGATTTGATGGAATGTTGTTTGCCTAGCTTAGAGTCTGGAGACTTTCTCTAAAAAGCTCTAGTATTCTCATGATCTGGGACAGCAGCCTGACAATGGCATGTGGCTAGAGGGGTGGGCTGGAGCTGTGCTTTTCATTGTATCTTTAAAAAGGTAGTTCCTTTGAGCCTGCAGGAAAGAGTATTTTTAACATTCTGTGCTAAAACTCTTAAAAAATATTAAAGTCTGTAGAGTATCTATGTAGAGTGTACAGTAGTGCAGATGTGCACAGGAATTCCTTATCTATTGCAGCTTTGCACTGATACACACCTGTCCCCTCAGTGAATCTGATTGTTCAGTCCCACTATATGTTCACTGCTTGCAAAGTGGATAGAGTTAGGGATGACGGGGGAATAGCTTCAACCTTCTTCAAAGAACCCAGCTGGGAGACGAAGGAAAGCTGTGTGGAGATTTACTAGAAGGTGGAAGGATTGAACTGCAAAAGGAAAGGGAGGATGAAAGTTGGTAGGTGGGGATTTTGGTGGGAGAGGAGGATTAGGAGGTGTTTAGGACAAATAATCTGTGTAAGGGAGAGAGTAAGAGTTCAGCAAAATTGGATGGCTGCAAGGGGACTGATGGGTATGATGGGTGACAAGACCAGGCTGGAGAATATAAAGGGGTAAACTAGGGCTTTGGCGTCGAGAGTCTAAGGTGGGAAGTATTTGGGATTGGAATGTGGAGACAGAGTTAGGAAAGATTGTGCCGATAACCTCAGGACAGCCTCCAGACAAGGCCATGTGCAACCTGCTCTATCTGACCTTGCTTTGAGCAAGGCATTGACACCAGTTGTGTCTTCCAGCCTCAGCTCTTCTGTGATTCTGTCACCTGTGTGATACCACAAGATGAACTTAGTAGGGAAGGAGGAGGGGAAGCTATGAAGATTTCACTGTTTCAGTGAATTGTTCCATGAGCAGCAAAACTTAAGAGCTTTATTACAGGTTTGAGTCTAAGACTTATTTCTTCACTACTGTACTGTTCTGAATCATCCAGAAAATCCTGCTTTCCTCTTTATGCCCTTTACTCCACCCATCTGGCAAGAAATGTTGTCATGCCACATCTGATGGGGCAGCTGTCCGCTACCCAGCAAGCTGGATGAAAGCTGTGTTATCGCAGTCCTTTCCTCTGTAAGAGCATAATCTGTCCTCTTGTTTTATGAAAACTGGCAGATATTAGAAAGAACTTGATCTTCAAGACGTCTCAAACTCAGTTGACATTGACCAATTGGCTTCAGAGGTAATTTTTGGAGGTCTGGAAGAGAGCTGGGATGCTGGTAGATTTTGTGATATCACAAGCATTACTCTTAATGAGAAAAAATTAGTAGAAGAAAGTCTTGAGATGTGAGGAAATTACAGGCACATTCTGTGATGACAAAACCTCATTAAGTCCGTAGTATTGCACCCAGGAAATGCTCTGTTAGGGCTTTGCAGATTCCATGTTTGAGCTTCTGAAGAGTTCATGGGCCAAGCTTCTTTTTCCTTAAATAAATGCATCATGTTCAATGTAAAGTAGGTTTTTTGCCACAGCTTCTCTTCTGGGAGTAAATAACTGATTCACTAGAGTGGTTAAGTCCCAGCATCCCTGGCCTGTGTCTGTATGTTTCTCTGGTTCATCTTTGGAGACTGAACCAGTAATTTATTACTCTACTGCATTACTCAGAGCTACTAGCCCTCAAGAGCAGTGTGTTAAACTAAAATAATCAAGATATTTTTTTTTTTTCTTATTTATTATTATTGTTCTTATTCTTTGAATAAAAATGAGCCTCTTGTGTACAGCTTGTATATTGAGGAACCAAGCTACTACCAGTAAGCAAAGGGATTTCAGACTATTTATTCTTCCACTTTTAACACATAATTTCACATTTTGGTTCTCCTCTACTGCATCTGCTTAAGCCAATAAAAATACACGAGACTTAAAACAACCTGACCATTTGTGAGCTTATGCTTGAGAAGCATGTTCTTTAAGTCTGTTTTTCCTGATATAGGAGACTGTAGCGGATTGATGCACAGACTCCGATAGAGGGGTAAATGGAAGACCCTTGAAATATTCCATGGCCTACATCCTTTCTAATTGTTTACACATGCACTACTGAGAGAACTCCTATTGGTCTACATGTCTTGTCCACACGTCCCACATGCGTCCCTTCAGCTAATAGGATTGGCTATCTCCCTGCAACCCGGCAGTTCCTGCCCCCACAACAAAAGTGTTCCAGACGCACTGTCTCCTTCTCCTTTTTTCGGACATGACCCGGACCCTCAGTACTTCAATCTTGTTAACCCTTTCACTCCCGCAATGCCTAATTCCTCCTCAATTCCCCCTTTTTGTTTTTCAACAACATATATTTTTTGCACCATTTTCTGCAACATTCCTTGGACACATGACAACAAGCAAGGTAAAACCAGCAAGATACATAAAAATATACCGATAACCAATAACCCAGTTTTTAATAATGATTTAAGCCACCCACTTCTCCCAATCCTCAAAGCAGGCACTAACATTACTGGTGGTAGAATTACATTTACCTGCAGCTAGCACTCCACTTGCTTCTTTTTGTATTAACCCTACCTCGTCTATAGGCAATCCTACAAGGCATGTATGGAATGGTTGTTCCGGTTGTTCCATGGATACACAAAAAGCAGTTTGATTCAGCGTTCATGCTAAAGACACCCATATGTTGCTACTGTTCCAGGTTATTGTTGACATGGGGTTCGCTGCTGTTATGGTCGTCAGTGTCAGCAGTCCCCATGTCATTAGCAAGGGCAGGCTTGTCGGTGTCTTCATGATTCGCTTTTTCAAGGGCCGGTCTTACACATCGAGTGGGGATCCAGCGTGGTCCTTGCTCTGTGGAGACACAAGCATATCCTCGACCCCATGTTATTAATGTATAAGGTCCTTCCCATTGTCCTGATTGTAGAGACCGTACCCACACTTTAACATCCTTGCTAGATACATCTATCCTATCGGTCGAACCAAAACTTAAAAAATGTTGAACAATTGGTGGTCGCTATTCCACTGCGGCCTCCCTAATATCTAAATAATTTAAGGTATAAACTGTTTTCCATAACCGTACTTGGGGGCTTTCTCCCACCATTCCCCCTTTTTGTTTTTCAAGCATATGTTTTAGGGTTTGGTGACTGTGTTCAACAATAGCCTGGCCTTGTGGGGAATGTGGAATGCCTGTTACATGTACTACACCCCATAGCTGTAAAAAGCGTTGGGTTTTCTGGCTAATGTACCTGGGCCCGTTATCTGTTTTGATAGCAGATGGCACCCCCAGGGCTGCGAAAGCTGCAGTCCAGTGTCAAATGACATCTTTTGCTTTTTCTCCAGATTCTGCAGTTGCCCATAAAGCGCCTGAATAAGTATCGATAGAAACATGCACCCATTTTTGTCTCCCAAATTCAGCTATATGAGTGACATCTGTCTGCCATAATTGTAATGCGTAGAGACCTCGCGGATTTACCCATTTGGTGGACGGCAGCAAAAGGTTGACAATCAGAGCACGCATGTACAGTGGCGCGGGCTGTATCCCAAGAGAGGCTGAATTGTTTTCTTAGTGCTTTAGCTGACTGGTGAAAAAACTCATGGGATAGCTGGGCTTGTTTTATAGTTTGTAGTACTGGGGTTGCCCAAACTGGAGTGGTCAAGCGATCTGCTCTACGGTTACCTTCCGCGATAAAACCTGGTAGATTTGTATGGCTCCTGGTGTGTAGTACATAAAAATCGTTTTGCCTGCGATTTAACTCATACCATAATTGTTTAAATAAAGAGAACAGCTGTTCATTATTAACATGTTTTAACCATGCTTTCTCTAATCGTTGGACTACCCCACATAGGTATTGTGAAATGGTTCACTCCATCTTTGGAATGCTTTTATGACTGCTACTAATTCCACTATTTGAGGAGTGCCTTGGACCACATGGATCTCTTCCTTCCAATGTCCCTCTTCTTTCCAAACTATGACTGCTCAGCCCGTTTTTCCTGACCCATCAGTAAACACAGTAATTCCAGAGACTGGTACAGGGCTGCATCTGGGTCGAGCAACTATTTCAATGTCTTTAAATGCCATAAATAATTTATGAGCTGGCATGTGGATGCTAAGTGTTCCCGCATAGCCTAGCAAAGCAGTTTGTAACGGTATGCTATTAGCTAAGCTCCAGTCCAAATGTTCTTTCGCCAATGGAATGTAAATCGTATGCACTTCTTCACCTCATAACTGTACAGCACGTTTCCGCCCTTCACGGATTAACATCGCAAACATTTCCACTCTGGTAGTAATAGTTTTCACAGGCTGATATGGCAAAAACACCCATTCTGTCAAAAGCAAAGGATCATTATTGGTTGCTACCTGTTGCCCCCGTAGAGCTAACAGCTGGGTAATAGTGTTAATGATATAGAGCTGGAGGCTGTATCCGTCATGCATGCGACGGGCTTGTCATGACTGTATTGCTTGTTCGATGTGAGCCAAGGCCTCCTTCGCTTCGGGAGTCAGTATATGTTTGGAATCTAGTGCGGGATCACCTCTTAATAAATCAAAGAGAGGTTGTAGTGTATCATTTGTGATTCCCAGCAAGGGTCGAACCCAATTAATGGCGCCAGGTATTCTTTTCACATCGTTTAGAGTGCTGACTTCCCACTTCAAGGCCACTCTCTGAGGTTCAACAGCGTATTCCATGATTTTCCACCCTAAGTAACGCCAGGGGAGTTCCTTTTGCACCTTCTCAGGTGCCACTTGTAATCCAAATTTCTGTAATGTTTGAACTGTCTTTTACTACTAACTGTATATTGTCTACAGAAGCTCCAGCGATGAGTATATCATCCATATAATGATATATTAGTATTTGTGGGTATTGTTCTCAAACCCCAGAGAGTGCTCTTGCGACATGTATTTGACATATCGTGGGACTATTTTTCATGCCTTGAGGCAAGACCGTCCAGTGATATCGTTGCATGGGTTTGCTGTTGTTAATTGAGGGAACCGAAAAAGCAAATCGAGGGCAGTCTTGGGCCGCTAAAGGAATTGTAAAAAAGCAATCCTTCAAGTCCATCACTATTATTGGCCAATTCGCAGGAATCACAGTAGGAGAAGGGAGTCCCGGCTGCAAAGCCCCCATGCTTTCGATCCTGCATTGATTTGCCTCAAGTCATGTAACAATCGCCATTTACCGCTTTTTTTCTTTATAACAAACACAGGGGTATTCCATGAACTTGTAGTTGGAACAATGTGACCTTGTTGTAACTGTTCTTCCACTAAATCCTTCAGAGCGCGGATCTTTTCGTTTGTGAGGGGCCACTGATCCACCCAGACAGGCTTGTTAGTGAGCCATTGTAGTGGAATGGTAGGCCACGCTTCAGTGACCCCCCTTAAAAATTTTGTGTACCGACAGTGACTCCCCAGGAGCTGAGAACATCTCGCCCCCAAGGAATCAGCGGTACGGCAACAACAAAAGGGCGAGTAGTTGAGACCTGGCCTTCAGGCCCAATGACTTGTATCATATATATGCTTTGATATGAAATGGTGGTCCCTCCAATACCAGATAGGGCAGAGGCAACTTCTTTTATTGGCCATCCTTGGGGCCATTTTGCTTTTGAAATTACTGTAACATCCGCTCCGGTATCTATCGTGCCCTGTAGTTTGATAGTTCTAGGTGTCCCTTGGCTATTACTTAAAGTACATGTTAACATAGGTCGTTGTGACTGTACTGTTTGGGCCCATAAGATCAAGGGCGTTCCTGTGGAGCCAAAGCCACCTTTTCCTCTTTTAACTGACTCTGTCACTGGAACTTGACTTCTAAATGGTACAAGCTGTGCTATCCGGCTGCCTTTTGGAATAACAACTGGAGGAAAGGGAGTCCATATCATTGCCTGTATCTGGCCCTCATAATCTGCATCGACAACTCCAGGGAGCACAAAGAGCTCCTTTCAAAGTCACACTAGAACGTCCCAATAACAAGGCACTTAAACCGCCCCCCAGGGGTCCCCTTGCATTCAATGGCACTTGGTGCACGGTCTGGTCTTCTATTATTATTTCAGCATCTGTGGTGACATCCATTCCAGCACTTCCTGCGGTTCGGCCTCGGAGGCCATTGCTGTTGTCATGGCTTGCCAAGGCACTTGTGTCTGTGCGCGCCGCCGGCTCGCGCTGGTTCGGAAGTCTCCCTGAATCGGTTTGCCGTCTTTACCCCATTTGGAACGGCACTGATTAGCATAGTGACGCCCCTTCCCACATCGTGGGCAAACTCCAGGTCCTGAGTTTTGAATTTGGTTTACGTTTGGGCAATTGCGCTTAAAACGTCCTGTCTTCCCACACCTAAAACAGGCTCTATTATCAAATCTCAAGGCTGCGAATGCGGAGGCCGTGGCTTGAGCCTGATGTTCGAATGACCCAACCTTTTGACAGGCCTCCATCATTTCTACCAAGTTGGGATTGCGTAAGGTCTGTAACACCCTTTTACAATCTACATTTGCATTTTCTACAGCTAGCTTCATTAACAACACCTCCCTTGCTGCTTCGTTTTCAACTTGTTTCTCTATTGCTTCTTTCAGCTTATCCATAAATGACATAAATGATTCAGCTATCCCCTGCTTTATAGAGACAAATGATTGAGTAGCCTTCCCTGTATCGGGAGTTTTCAGCAGAGCTTGGTATGCCAACTGGTGAGACTGCTGCAGAATAGCAGGGTTCAGTCTAGCTTGTAATAGCGGCGCCTGTCCTGGTGCTTCCCCCATCAGCGGGGTGTTCCTGCGCCCCGCAAGGGGTCGCCCTCCGGCCGCTCACAATTAGTTATGGCGGCCATCTGGCACGCAGCCCGCCACTGTGCGTCAAACATTACCTTTTGTGTAGGTGTACATATTAACATGGATATCTGTTTAATGTCATACGGGGTCAGATCATAATTAAAAAACACGTTCAATAAACTCTGTACATATAGGGACCCAAGACCATAATCCATAACGTTTTTTCGCAGTTCTCTCACTAGTCCAAACGGCAACCCCTGCCATTCTGCCTTTAGTTGCTTTAACGAGTCTGTAACTGAGCGCCACATTGTTAACAAGCCTGTGGCACTGGGATCCCCCCTGGTAGCCGCGTCCCATAAAACCCGTCCAGCTGTTTCCCCTGTGCATATTTCAAATACCTCAGTCAATTCTGGAGCTACACCTCGGCTTTTAAGCCAGGCGAGCAGCATGCGCAGTTGCGTCTCATCATACTGAATGCTGTGCTTTTCTAATACCTTCTTAAACACAGTTAGCACCAATTTTTCTTCTGCAGACATTGTTGCCCCCATTGTTCCTGGGTGCTCACCTGGTCTAGGTGATTATTTTGTCCGGACTTTTCCGCTCTCCAACCGCTAATTATACATTCAGCCAGGCTCCGCTACCGGTCGCTCTTTACTGCGATACTGTCCCGCAGATTTCAAGTCCCTGTGCCACAGACTTCATGTCCCTGTTCGGGCGCCATTTGTAGGGGACTGATGCGCGGACTCTGCCAGAGGGCTAAATGGAAGACCCTTTATTGAAGTATTCCATGGCCTACATCCTTTCTAATTGTTTACACACACGCTACCGAGAGAACTCCTATTGGTCTACATGTCTTGTCCACGCGCCCCCCACGGTCCCTTCAGCTAATACCATCGGCTATCTCCCTGCAACGCGGCAGTTCGTGCCCCCACAACGAAGGGGTTCCAGACCCACCGTCTCCTTTTTTCGGACATGACCCGGACCCTCAGTACTTCAATCTTGTTAACCCTTTCACTCCCGCAATGCCTAATTCCTCCTCAGAAGACAACTGCAAATTAAGTTTTGTGCAGCGTGTGGGTAGTGGAGAAGGGAAGTGGAGAGAGGGCAGAAAAGGATGTGTGTCTACTGGCAGAAATGATCAATATTCTGGATTTAGACAATTTTTGCTGTCATTCCCCCTTCCCGCCTCACAAATTCACAAGAATAGGTGTCAGCAAACATCCCCTTTTCATATCTTCCTGTTTTGCATGATGATATATATTTATTTAAAAAATAAAAATCTCAACTTGTCCTTTTATGGTCCAATATTCCATTCAAGAGTAGTATTTCCAGTCTTGTTAATTTTTTGTTGTTAAATTACTGGAACTCTTGTTTGCAATTGATGTTTAATTTCAAAGGTGTCCTAAAATCTTATACACTGTTCCATAGATCAGGAGTTTTTGGGGAAAAATAACCCAAAAAACAACCTTGACAGAAATTTTTGCCTGTTAACCAGAGCAAATGCAACATTTGCTGCCATTTACTTCCTTTTTCAATCTAAAGCACATGTGATGAGATGCAGACTTACACCTTTGCTTTCATATCAGTCTCCTGTGAACTTGCACAATTTTCTGTTAAGATGCTCCCCCTCCCTCCCTGAAATTCTGGGTGCACCAGCTGATGGTCAAGGTAGGACTTCTTTCAGCATGTCTGAGCCTTTTTCAGAGAGCTGTTCTGGGGTGTTTGGGGTTTTTATTTTAGCTGAGATGTCCCCTCATATGGCTTAACAACTCCTACCATGTTGCCATTTCAGTTTAGCATAATGTGCCTGTGTTACCTTCTCCAGCTATTGATGTGGAAGAAAAAATAGGCTTTGAGCCAGGCTGCATACCATAGATACCATAAAGACAGAGACCCCTGAACAGGGCTATTTCAGTGCACCTTGCAGTTCTTAGCTCATTAGGGTGAGGTATTTTGTTGTGTTTGTTGTATAGATTTTACTAAGAAGACACTCTGTGACATAGTCTCTTCTTTTTCCATCATTGTTTTCCAAAATGGAGCAAGAACAAGCAAAAAGGCACCTGCTGCAGTCTGGGGTCAGAAGGGTTGTGGAAGGTGCCTGCTGCTACCAGCAAAGGGCTGATAATAGTCAGTCCTTGGCAGTGACCTAATTTGAAGTGAATCCTCTTTATACTCTATTAAAAGTGAGGCAATAAAATATTACCACTCTTCATCTGAGAGCTAGGAATGGAGGCTGGAAATTTTAGTTTTAATTTTATCTGAGAAGCTTGATTTTCATAGGTGAAAATCTGCTGGGTTTTCCCTTCCCATTGTGTTGAGTATTTAGTGCTTTTCTCCTGTTTCTTTTAAATGAAATGCTAGTTGTGTTTTTTTTAATGTGCTAGAGCATCACATAATTAAGTATTAGAATATTATTTTTAAAACTATTGTGGGTTTTTTTGCCTCCATCACAAAATGTTATTTGAATTTTTTTCTCCCCCCCTGCCCCCCTTCTAGATCATTCCATATGTTGGGACAATACTTGGAGGTCTTGTTCCTGGAGAGCTGATTGTGATACATGGGACTGTTCCTGATGATGCAGACAGGTAGTGGCTACGGTGTAACTTTTTGCAGTGTCACCATGTAAACAAGAATGCAATGTATAAAATATTTCCAGAGGTCCTACTTATGATGGCACACAAAGGCTTGATCTAAATCCTCGTGATAGCGTCAGTGTGAATACAGGCTTAACTGGTTAATGAAAGCTTTGTGATGAGAAGTGGAGGATGAACTGATTTTTTGCTTTCTGCTCATCCTCTCTTCTCTCTTTTTGCTTTTGCCTGCTTTGACAATTTTTTTTCCCTGTCATAGCATATGTCTGCTTGTCTAAAGAGGTTATCTGAGACTAACAAAATTGATAACTGAATGTGTTGTGTGAAGGAATTAACTTAAACTGGGATAAGGAGGTATGAACTAGTGCATGTGCCCAGTATGGGGGTTCTGTTCCCTGACTTTGCCCAGGGTTCAACAGTTGGAAGCCTGGGCTTCTCTGTTACCTAGGTATAGTCTAACTACAGAAAAGTTTAGCAGCTTTTCTTTAAAGAGATGCTAAGCAAATCAGACCTTTAATTTTGTATTGCTTCCCTCTAAGTTGGATGAGTAGGCAAGTTATTCTACTGAAGATGATGGGAGGGAAGGTAGTGAACACAGTAAGTGAGGAGCTTACATGACATGAATGATGACCATTAAATAAATACTTAAATATTTTAATTCATTGTAATAAATCATGGGAGAATCTTTCACAAATGTGTAGCAGTTGGACAAATATATGTTTGGGTTTTTCTCCTTATCCAACAACACTCATTGTGTCTGTCTGTTCTGAGGCTCCACAGTAAAACACAAGTGTATCGAACTTCTAGGTGATTTCTTGACAGACTAAGCTGAATGTGGTTTGTCTTATTTTTATGATTAGGTTCCAAGTGGATTTACAGTGTGGAAGCAGCATAAAGCCTCGAGCTGATGTGGCATTTCATTTCAACCCCCGCTTCAAAAGGTCTGGCTGCATTGTTTGCAACACACTGGAGAGGGAAAAATGGGGCTGGGAGGAGATCACTTACGAGATGCCCTTTCAAAAAGGGAAGTCATTTGAGATTGTCATCATGATTTTAAAGGATAAATTCCAGGTGAGTCTGGGTCGATTCTTTATCTGTAGCCAGTTGTCAGGCCAGTAAAAGAGAGGTATTTTGTATACTTACAAGAAATAGTTGGAAGCCTTGGTTTCTCTGTTACCTAGGTATAGTCTAACTACAGAAAAGTTTAGAAGCTTTTCTTTAAAGAGGTGCTAAGTAATTCAGACCTTTAATTTTGTATTGCTTCCCTCTAAGTGGGATGAGTAGGCAAGTAACTTCCTGCTGTGGCTAATGGCTACTCCACCCTTCCCTTCTTATGTGCAAAGGGCTGACCTTAGGTTAAACCTGTTTTGTGACTAGTGTAGGACAGTCCTCTTGGAGGAAACATGTGAAATGTATTTGTCTTGCTCTGTTAGACTGCAATAATAGATTCTATTAGATTGGTAATACCACATTGGTAAATGATCAAGTGATAGAAACAAAAGGTGTGGAATGCAAATTTTAGTGTAAGCAAATAAATCTCCTTCGTAGTGATGGAAAGAGAGACTCAATCATGGATGAGCCTGAACTGAACTTAGTTGCTCTGAAATTTCTAGGACACTCTCTGCTTCTGTACCAAACCAGCGTAATACCAGAGATACATGCATAGAATTTGATACATGGCTGGTGTAATGTATGTTTAATACAATTTTCCTATTTTGTTTCTTGTCTCTCTAGGTGACTGTAAACAAGAAGCACTTGCTGCTCTACAACCACAGAATTAGCCTTGAAAGAATAGATACTCTTGGAATATATGGCAAAGTGCAGATCAAAACCATAGATTTTGTTTGTAATGTAAGTTATGTAGACAGCTGACTTGTTCAATTCCTTTTCTCTGTCTTGCTAAACTACAGAGTAGGATTTACGATGAAAAGGAAGTAAAGAAAAGCAGCTACACAGTCTAACATCAGTAACAAGAATTTTTTTCCCCGCATTTCAACATGTGAGTCTCATGTGAAGATCTCTGTCTTCCTGTTTTAGTCTTGAGGTTAGGGGCAAAAGGGTGACAAAGTTTACAGCTTACAAAGTTCACAGGACAGATGGTATAAGAATTGTTTGGATACTGGATCTAGGAATGGATTAGACTTTTCAAATATCGCAGGAGCTCCAAAATGAACTCTCAGTATTCACTGCTTCTAAGTGACAAGTTCAGCCATAGCTGGAACTGCTTGTGCACATAACCCTGGTTTTCCTGCTAAAATGACTGAATTGTTGAATGAAGTGGTGAGTAGGAGTGTACATTTATTTCTAGGGGATGAGAAGAGGTCTTCTTTCTCGAAGACTTTGTGGCTTGACTTGCACTTGGACCAAACTGCAGTGAATTTAAAGTGCAGGCAGTGCTGTGCTTCCTCTCAGCTGCCAGCTCTGCTAGAGAAAGTAAACTGACAGGGAGGAGTTAAACAATGTTTTCCCCTGTGCAGAAGGAGAGATCCTTCTGCTCTGGAAGGGTGAGACTTTTAGAGCAGAAATGGAAGGTGATAAAGTCCAGGGAGATACAGAAGGTGAATGCCTTTTCCCTTTCTTCCTGCCACGCACTAAGGTGGCCTACCTACTCCTGTGTAATATTCTGGGTCTCTTCTGCCCCATCATCACTACCCTGTGGGCAAGCTTGGGTCTCTTGCTGCCTAACGTCAGGTCTAACTCAGGACAGTAGACTGATAACTGTGTTGATGGAAGGTGGAGATTTGGGCCTGAATGAAATGGGGTCTAAACTTTAAAGATATGTCTACTCACTGACCATTTGCAAAGCCTATGCACCGACTTTTATGGGCCCGATCACTTGGCCATGTTGCCAGAATAATGGCGTTTCAAAGCTGTCTTAGTCCTGGTTTTGGAGGACTGACTCCGAGAAGAGCTTGGGGGCAAGCAGGTGCTGTAGGTTGGTTTCTGTCCCAAGCACAAAACAAAGCAGAGTTGCTTTAGTCTGTGGTTGCTGATGCTGTATCCTTTGGCAAAGAAAGGAACAGAGAAGGGTAATTGTTTCCTTTTTGTCTTTGCTGCTAATATACTCTTCTGAGGAGGAAGAGGGAGGCTTGTATTGAAATAAACAAGCTGAAGATACAATCTGCCAGGGCTAGGCTGGAACTGTATCTCTGCATGGCCATGTTGCTCATATGCCCTTCCCATGGGAAGGGACAGGGGGCTACTTAGAATCCCAGGGTCCCCTGCATGGACCTGCCCTGCTGGTATTCCTGCCCCAGTAGGGAAAGCTCAGTGGGTACCCTCAGATGCTAAGGGGTTAACAGTGCTTTGACTGTTAAATAAGTATCCAAACTGTAATGAGGTGGTCTTTAGAAATCTCAATTTGGCTTCAGCCAATTGATCTTCAGGACTTTTCCTTGGTTTGCAGGGGTTTGGCTATCTTTCTCTTTACCATAGACCTAGGTTTTCATGTTAACAGTTCACCCTTTGAAGCAGCACAGATCCATATACGGTTCTAAAAGAACTTCATGTTAAAGTTCTGTGATGTTAGCAATGACATCTAAATATCTCTCTCTCTGCAGTCTTTACAAGGCTCTCAGCCATCATCTCTAGGAATAACAAAGATAAACACAGAAAATGTACGTATGTTTGTAAAAGGTTGAATGAATCTCCCTGTTGTCTGATAAGCTAGTTAATGTTGTTTGTTTTCTCTCGTAGGGGGAAATGCCGGATGGTTCACAATTTGTAAGTGTTTCATGTAGACTTGTGGCAAATGTGAAGAGAAAAAAAATCAAAATAAAAACATCTCAGTTATTCATGAAAAAACAGGCACAGAACAAGGGAATCGAGAACCTACTAGGAGACGATCATCAGTGAGGTTTTGTAGAGAGAAATCCTCTTTGCTGCTGCTAGTAAAAGTGAGGCTATCTGTTGAATCATACAGACAACTCAAATGCAGCATCCACAGCCGTAAATGGGGAAATAAAAAGTGAGGTACCTGAAGTTTTAAAGGACCAAATCACATTAAAAACTTTTTTCAAATAAGCATACTTAGTTTTCTCTGCCTTAAGGAATACCTGCAAAAGTATTCTGCAGTCATATTATGCCAAATGGCCTTATGTTAATGTGCATATCTCAGAACCTGTCTGGCTACATCTTCCTCTTGCTGACAGATCCATACTTACCCTGTATACACTTCAGGTGGCTGGATGCAAGCATGGCACCTGAGGGTTGGAACTTGCACCCAGCTAGCATGGAGCATAGACAGAGTCAGTGCCCATCTTTTTGGAAAAAGCTGTACAGGTGGACAGTATCCAGACTGGAGTAAGGACCACGCTCAAACTGAAAAGGGGTTGGAAGCCAGGAATATATACAAATTGAATTTGTAGAGAAGGTGAAGTTGCAGTGAGTGCTGTGATTTTAGTTGCCTTGTCACTTGACAGTCTGCCTTCTTCAATCTTCTTTTCAAAACGAAATAACATGCAATATTGTCATTTGCAAGTGGTGGACTTAAAAAAAAAAAAAAAGGCAAAGTACTTATCTGTTCAATCCTTTTCCCTGATGAAAATAACTTGTAACACAACAAAAACAAAAGGCAAATAAAATACTTGCACTATCTATCATTATGAACTGGTGCCAGGGGGACAGAATACTCAGTGACCCTACTTCTAGTACTTACGCAGCTGTGGGACTACAACATGTAGCATGAGTCTTATTCTTTAAAGCATAACTGAAGCTTTCAGAGAGGAGAGGTTGGGTTGTCTGTATCTGAACAATTATGTGATACAAATTTAAATTAGTGCAGGGAGTTTCATGCTTACATTTCCCCCGCCCCTTCCCCTCCTTCCACCATTAGTGGTGGCAGAAGTAGTTGTAAATAATGTTTATTTTGAAGCCAAGGTGGTAGTCTAAAGAAAAAACCTAACAAACACATTGATATATTTATCTCAGTGTAACTTTTCGACTATAGTATTAGTATTCCAGAACATGTTGGTAGGAATAACTTCAGCTATAAGTGCAGATTTGCAGTCGTAGGCCAGATTTCTTCCTGCCATAGTAAAGCTCAGCTTGTATGTTGAAAAAAGTAAAAGTCACAGTCAAAATTTTTACTGTGGTGTTCTTCCAGGGAGTTCCTTACGTTGGGAAACTTGATACTGCACTTCGTCCAGGATGCACAGTTGCCATTAAAGGAGAAGTGAATAAAAACCCAAAGAGGCAAGTGTTACTGAATTTTTCTGCTATTTAACTGAGCTACTCTTGAGAATAAGTAGGCTTTTCCATTGCCTCAGTATATCCTTACTCACTTGCAACTTTGCATCTGGAATCATCTGAAACTACAGTGCAGTTTTCTCAGAAACCTGCGGGATACTGCTTTAGAGAGGACTTAAAAGAGCAGCTCCATTGTGAAAAGTGAAGGTAAAACCTGAGTGTCTTGCCTATAAATCTGCATCATTCACAAGATTGTGTGTTTGTTCAGGGTTTCCATTGTGCAAGGCATGTGAGCACACATATCCTACAAAGACAGCTTTTATTCTAAAGAGATCCAAGAGTAAGGGAACTGGCAGAAGTAAATGGAAAATGAGTTCGTTAGATGAGTTGCTGGTGTGGTCAAATGCTGCATGTTACAACGTTTCCGTGAATACTTCTTGGATGGCCTCCTCGGGGACTGTACAAGCATGAAGGTGCCTAACTGACAAGAACTGAGTGATGAAAGCTGGTAGGGGAGTGTGAGCTATAATTTTGATAGCAAATTAGGAACAATGGGTTGCAAAGAAAACATTTTCCTAACATGATTTAAGCGGGGTGGTGGGGAAGGGGAGTGCAACACAGTCAAAATGGAGCTGAGGAAATGTCTGTGTTTCAGCATGCCCTTTGCTTGAAGGGTGGTTTTGGCTCTGCAGAAACATGCCTAAAAATGAAGCAATTAGTGCAAATGATGAGATGCTTGCTTTTTATGCTGTGTGTATACATTGCACTCCTCCTTCCTCAGAGCACTTATCTTCCCTGCAGGTGAACAGCACTCAGAGTTCATATTAATACTGGAACCCAAGGTCTAGAAATCTCATCAACAAAGTTTGAATGAACTTTAAATTTGTTCTTTGGACTTTAAATGGATAATTAATACTTAGATAGTAGCATTTGCTTTCCTTCTTTTGGCTTGAAAAGCTTATTAGTACATTGCAAGTGCTGAATGTACTGCTTATAAGTGTGAAGAGGCTTTTGGGCATTAGTTAAAGCATTGCAGGCTGTCTGCTCTTTGTGATTTTAAACGTATAGATTTTTATAGAGTTTGTAAGTTATTTAATGTCTTTCACTCAGTTCACACAGTTGTAGATGTTCCTTTTTCTTGGTGAAAAAGAGGACTTCACAGCTTGGAAGTGTGGCTGCTGCTATATTTTGTATCTGGACTAAGCAATTCTAGGCTTCTCAAAGGAGGGAAATAACCTGACAGCTGGAGCTAATTTTGGGGGAGGAGTATTTCTTCTGCAAATGCAGTGAGGTCTTTGCCACAGGTTGAAGCATTAATTTGAATTTGGATCACTCTTCTCCAGAGCTCCCCTTTAGGAGCCCTGTGTTGTGGATGTGTCTGAGACTGCAGAGTATTCATTCAGCCTGGGCAGAGCTACGCTGCCTACACTTTGTATGTATGGTGTCCCACCAATCTTAAGTATACGGAGAGAATCCTCAAACTTTTCCTTAGAGTCTAACCAGTTTGTTGGCAGAAAGAATATAATGTCTTTAGGTAAAACAAAGCCTCCCACTCTCCACTGCCCGAGTTAAGAGAAAGAGATGGTGGAGCAAGTAGCATTGTATGTTTCTGTGAGAACGCTGCTTCCTAGTGCTGTAGGGTAGCAGCACTTGGCTCAATACCTCCTTGCTGAGACATGAACAGAAAGCTGTAAGTGATGAAGCCAATCTAGGAGAGTCATGTCATGTCCTACATTTGCTGCCTCCAGCAAAGGTTTCTGTGTGAAGGAGACAAATGCATGTTAACTGCCTGCTTGGTTCTTCAGGTGAATCACAGCCCTGGCTCCAGAACAGTTCTGGGTATTGCCTAAGGGCTTGGTAAATAGTGTGGAGTACTGCATCATGTTTATAAACCCTTGGTATAGTAAACTTTTAAAAAATATCTTCCAGCTTTGCAATAAATCTGAAATCAAGTGACTCAAAGGACATTGCATTACATCTGAATCCCCGACTGAAAAATAAAGTTTTTGTAAGAAACTCATACCTTCATGACAGCTGGGGAGAAGAAGAAAAGGAAATTGCCAACTTCCCTTTCAGTCCAGGGATGTACTTTGAGGTAAGATTAACAGAAACGTAGCATCAAACTGGTAATTCTGCCAAAAGGATTAGCAGTGGTGGTAAAATGTCAGGTCACTAATACAGATTTAAATAAAACTGCCATTCCTGCATTTCAATGTCTTGACACTATTTAGGAGGACTAAATGGGACCATAGGGAGCAGAGATTTGACTTGGTTTTAATGACAGTTTTCTTTTTAAATAGTTGCAAGTATTCAGCCTGTGCTCAGAACAAATATTAACTGAATTGAGTTGGACTTGATGATCCTTATGGGTCCCTTCCAACTTGAGTTATTCTAGGATTCTATGAATTTTATTGAAGTTCCACTTCTTTAAATGTTTCTTTTGCATGAAACATTCTTTGTAACAGAAGCAGGGCTTGCCCAAGTCTAGGCTAGATCATCAGGTTGTTTTTCATGTCTTACCTGAGCTTAAAACTTAACTGTTTCTCTTCTTGCTTTTTAGCTGATCGTTTTCTGTGATGCCCACCAGTTCAAAGTTGCTGTTAATGGTGTTCACACTCTGGAGTACAAGCATCGTTTTAAACAACTTGAAAAGATCAATGTAGTGGAAATCATGGGAGATGTTCAGCTGTTAGATGTGAGGAGCTGGTAGTTCTTTCCAATCAGTACTAGAAGAATTAAACCTCTTCTAATGACAGTGCCTCCTTGTCAAGTACAAACAGGTGCTGACTCACGCTGAGCCTGCCTTTATCTATCTAGGCTTCTGCGTCGGCCTCTCTGAGTTAGGTGTGTACCAGAACTGCTAACTGCGAGATTAAATCCTCCTCTAGTTTACAGCATCCTGGCAAGCGAAGTAAGTGTTTGCTCAGATAAACCTCCTGTATTACTGAACCTAGCAATACGAAAATGCTGCATCATACTGTGTCAGTGCACTCGGTATGATTAAGTTAAACTACTACTTGGCATTCCTTTTTACTTCACATTCAATATTGTGAAGGAAAAATGAGACTGAAATGGGATATGAAGGTATGGTTATCCACCCCAAAAGGGACATTGATGAGTCATTTAAAACAGAATTATGAAATATACTCTTCTGCTTTTTAGTTTATGTTAGCAACTATAGCCTTTTTCCTGAGGCTGGATTAAGCATGAGTTCTAGCAAAAAGCAAGGAGGAATTTCATCTTTTTGGTCTGCTGCTGCAGTAGTACTTTCTCTGACACTCATGGTTATGAGGTTCCCTCCTCATCAGTGGAATAGAGAATGAATCCTTTTTCAGTCTTGTATTAAAATACTATCATCTGAAACAAGCTGTTCCTATTTAATCAGTTTTCCATACAAATGTCAGTCTTAATTTTTATACTCATTTTTTAAAATAAGTTGCTACTGGCTGTCGGTACATGCCTGAGAGATGTTCCTATTTATCTTAACAGCTGCTAAAAGAGTGAAGCAATTTCAAGAATAAGATGTACCCTAAAAGACTGTTTAAGATAAATTACCAGATTTAATGTATAAAAAAACATAAATAAAAACATTTGTGAACTCTGCTTTTCTCCAAGTGTAGCTAAGTAGCTATGATCCCTTTTTGGACTATATTTTGTGTTGTTTTGCTTATTATCTTGCCAGTATCTCCAAGGTGGCATAGTGATCCTGACTGGAGGACCATTTCCACATTGAGGAGTTAGCATTCCACAGACCAGTTAACCTGAGTAGGCCTTGGCTGTGCTGGTGTGGCCTTCAGGACAGTGTTGTGCTGTACATACCCCTTGGCCGCAGGATAAACTTAGCTGGCTGATTGTAACAGAGGAGCTGGTAGGTGGCTCCCACATGGTAGTGGCAATTACACCACTTGTGTGTCCTTGCCTTTATCTAAGAATTCAGCAGGAAGCTCTCATCTGAAATCCTTTTTGTTTGACAGCAGACATGATTAATAGTTGTTTTCTTTTAAGAAGATCCTATAAGAGCACAAATGAACACGATGGGGTAACCGTTCCACAGATGGGATCTGTATGGCATGCTGCACCCTGAACAGAGGCCCATTCCCAGTGTCCAAGGGGATGTTAGATATCCTCTTTATAGCGTTAGTTCTAAGCAGTTGCATTTTAAACCGTACTTTACAGAGTCTGAGTGCCTTTCTTACTAGCAGTGCAATGAACCAGTACCTCCTGGTGCAAAACAGGTGGTGAGTTTTTGGTAAATTCATTAACATAGCAAGCAATTTATTCTTGATCTTAAGGTGAATAAGACACTAATCAGTAGCAGTCTTTAAAGACTAAAAAAGCAGCTTTAGCTCCTATATAAATCTTAGTTTCTTGTAACTTCCTTTCCAGTATCTTCCGTGGGTTTACTTTTAACTTCCCTAAAAATGACAGAAAAGCAGATTCTTAGGATTGCAGTGCGTGGGTCCAGTGAGTACCATGCTTACGTTGTAGCATGACAGCCCCTCCCCAGGGACAGTCACTGCATACCCAAAGCACAATGGAATTCAGTGAGTCTCACATGTCACTCTGTGCCCAGCTATCAGAATATGCTTATAGCTTGCTCCAGTTTCCCACTGTTAAGAAAAGAGCAGTTAAGGAAAAGTCATACGAAAAGGCCCCAGGCCATCCAGAAATTATAAAGCCAGATTCTTACAATATTTTATTAAAAAGTTAAGATCTTAGCTCTGATAAAAATTAGTATGATAGTTTGCCTGTAACACTTGCATGTGTGGAGCTAATTCAGACAAAATCTGAAAACAAAGGGGATAAACCTAGAAGTAGCTTTGGAGTGGTTCTCCCAAAATGACTTCCAGTTGTTGAATTGTCTTCTGACACTGCTGTTCAACTTCTTCACATTCATCTAGAAAAAGAAATAAAGCAGGAATTAAGTAGAATAGTGATTACAAAGCTACCCTAAGGAAGGCTTCATCACTCGTCAAGGCTAGAACTGTCCTCAAACACCAGGTATGAAATAATTATTCAAAAATATTTTGGCACTGATGCAGGACTTATTTAGGCAAATTATTTCTACTGTAACACTGATCTAAAACATGCAGCTGGGGAGATGTGCACAGGAACTACCATAATTTAACTGAACTTCAGGAGTGTGTTGGATACCATTGTGGTTTGCATCCCGCACAGTTTAAGCTACCATATACCAATTCGTAAGATTTATAGCAATTATAGCATCCTGTCTGAATCTTGGAAATAAGTGGCCCTTATTCTTTTTTGGTCATGGGCCAGTTGTCTGCCTTCACTAATGCCACTTTAGAACATTACCTTCCATGAGCTCAGCTAAGAATGGAATAGATTCTGGTAGCAGGACCAGGTAGTTCTCCTTCAGTTTTTGTGCAACTTCTACCAAAGCAAGCAGAGCAGCAAATCGGACCTAAAACGAAACAATAATCTTTGTAAGGAAACAAATGTTACAGTATAGTTCCCTGTTTTCTCCCCCCCTTCTTTCCATATAAGTTTGTAAACTAGCTTTCCTTACTGAAGGGAACTAGTTTTAAGCTAATTTAAATCTCAACATCTGGGTTAAGATAATGCCAAAGGAAAAATAGGTTGCAAGAAACAGGTATGTTGCAGGAAGTTATTTGATACAACAGTCTTTAACTTCCTGTACGATGCCACTCTGTTCCACTGTATCAGAAGGACTTAGCTCAGTACAATGACAAACCAAGTACTCCCCCTGAATACATATAACCTGTCAAATAGCAGAGTCTTGACAAAACTCTATATAATAAACAGGTCTGAAGGTTGATAAATAACTGTCCTCCAGTTCCCCCTCTAAAGTGCCCCTGTCTTCATACATGAACAGGTTAGCTCTTATTCTAACAGCTACCAAATCTTTAAAAAACCCAAACCACACAGTATGGAAGACATCCACACGTGGTATGTTGACTGCTTACAGTAAGAGCAGAAGGCCATGTTGTATACATCTCTCTAGAACTTGGGAGTAGCATAGCACAATATATGAGTTGGCTAATCCACTTCTGGTTTTTAGGAAAGTGTTCCCATTTTCTAATGCAACAAAGAAAACGAATTCAAATTCTGATAGCTCCCAACCTTAGGAGAGGTGTGCCTCATTTTCAGCAGGATGTGGTAGTTCAGTGGTTTCCAAAGAGAATCGTCTGCCATTGCCACTGAAAACTGAGCTATGCAGGGTATCAGGTGTGCAGTCACTCTTTCCTGGAACTTCTCATCTCCTCCAAGCATATTTTCTAGCTGTGGAAGTAAAAAGCTTGTCAAACAGATCCAGGCTCATAAACCCAGCCAAAAGCACTTCTAGCTTTGGCTTTCAGGTACTCAAGAGTTATGTCAAAGAGCATCGGTGGGAGTGCACTCATCTGCAAGAACTCAACAACATGCATGAGCCCTACGGAATGAAGATGTTTAGAAAGAGGATAAAAAATTAGTAATTCAGAGCCTTAGGCAAAGCAGTTAATACTGTCTGTAGCCCAAACGCAAAGAATTAATTCCTCCCTTTTTGTGAAGGGAGAGGATTGAGGCCTGATAGTTAAAAAAAAAAAATCTTTCAGATGGGCGGGGGGGGAAAATGAGCTATGAATTGGTTTTTTTGTGTTTGTCAATACCTGATCGACCAGAGGCATCATCAAGGTTTCTGCTCTTTCCTTACTCAGGAACTTCTGGGTGTCAAACAGGAAGAGCTTGTGCAGACAGTCCATGGTGAACTGCAACAGTAGACAGCTCTTTTCTGTGCTATTCTCAGAGTCAAAGAAAGCTTCATCTACACATCAGTCAAGGAGAAGAAAAAAAAAATCATCAAAAAAAATGAAAATACAAAACTTCCTCACAAGACAGAAACATTGTTAGTTTGTGAACAGAGCTAAAGGATGTACTACATAGCAATTATGTACTCATCACTCAGAACAGTAAAGTGGATGCAATATGTTATCTGGCTTTTAGCTAATGCCCTAGCAGGTCTGACACTGCTGTTCACAGTCAGCTGGGGATAAAAGAATAGCCACAGGCTATAGGAAAAGTGCTTGGCCATACCTGTGAATATGGAGAATTTCTTTAGGCCACTACAAATGGGATGGGCAAATAGTTTCCCATACAAAAATGTAATATCTATTTTTGCCAAGAAAGCAGAGGAGTCTGAAAACACCACGTAGCATAT
Organism: Ciconia boyciana; assembly: GCF_034638445.1. NCBI lineage: Eukaryota > Metazoa > Chordata > Aves > Ciconiiformes > Ciconiidae > Ciconia > Ciconia boyciana. Next base: position 85,353,757 of record NC_132936.1, read on the forward strand.
AAGAGAAGTCAATGAATGAAAAAAAAAAAAAAAGAAAAAAACCCAAACAGAAACAAGTCACCCTCTTTCCACACAATTTCATTCTCATGGAACTCACTAGGACTGACATTGAAAATTTTCATGTGGTCTCAACTTTGTACTGGCAGCCCAGAGCCCATGGATGAAAAATGTCCTTTGGTTCCATCAGAATAAGAAAGATGCCTTATTTATGAAAGAAAGAAGAGAGAGAGAAATGAGAGGTATGTGCTGTGAAGTAAATCCTGTAAGACTAAACTTTCAGCAATTATAATTACCCTCTTTCAGCAATTAGTTAGCCTGCCAATGCCTCTCTGTAGTTAGTAACTGAAAACTTACCAGTTTTCGAAATGTTGACCTGGTTCAGGGTCTCAGCAAATGGCTTCACTAAATGACCAGCAAACAGGGTGAAGAGACCCTTGAGCTTGTCTGCTATGCAATCTGCTATTCGGTGGAATGTCAGCAGTCTGTCTTTTAGGGTAGACTCTGTTTTGGACCAGTCAAAGAGCTGAAAGTGAAAGACAGATTAGCTCTTTCCTGTGCCTGTGCACTGGAAAATACAAATATGCTGATGCAGATGAATTATATTTAAACTTCTTACCTTGAAGAAAAGGGGTCTGAAAGAAGCCTCGGAAAGTTTCATAACCATACTTATTAGGCAATCAATAATGTAAGCCTCTGTCTTACCAACTTCCTCCAAATCATCCTAGAAAAATTAGAAAACATAATTACAAGTTTGAAATGTAAGAATTTGAGCTTCCAAAGCACGTTCTAATTTTGTCTGTTTCAGACTAAATACCTAACCATAATGTTTTCTACCCCAAGGACAATTCCACAACAGAATATTTGATACCCAGAATTTCAAAGCACACATGCAATGGAAGCTACTAATATTTTTTAAAACAACAGAGAGAATTAGCATGTAGAGGTTGAGCTGCTGCTGTTCATCCCCCTAAACAAGCCACCTGGGCATGCTCTGTTCGGAATTCCAGGGCTTTCATGAAAAATGCCGTCAGCTCAGACTGATGGGAGATCAGGTGCTCCTTCTCCATACCAACAATGTGCTCCTTCAAAATGTTCATAAGGGGACCCAGGCAGTTCTGCCAAAACAAAAGCAAAGCAATGCAAAGGCAGCTGTGATACCGACAGTAACCAAGAAACATAACAAGGGAACTGAATATTTGCACTTCACGCATTTACTCATTAAAATACTATCAATAAAATAAACAAACTTTTTCCTGTACTTTTTGGGAGCTTAAGTTAGTAGGATTCCTGAAAAGAGTTTGGTCTCCCCTCTCCAATACTGGAGATACCAGTTAAGTCTGAAAGGTTTGCATCTATGAGACAACAGCAAAGCACAGATGAAAATTATGACTCGGCTCGTGTTCCTAGCAGATAAATCAAGGCCTTTATGAATGGGATGATCTCTTAAGCATTCATCATCTAACATGCTAAGGACATTAAACTGGTGCATTTCTCCCAGGTCTAACTTTCCTGAATCACCACTGCGGTACAAAAGAAAACAGAGATAATATAAAGACTGTGCTAGGTTTTGGCTGGGATGGAGTTAATTTTCTTCATAGCAGCTCATACAGTGCTGCGTTTTAGATTTGTGACCAAAACGATACTGATAACACATCGGTGTTTTAGCTATTGCTGAACAGCGCTTGCACAGTGTTAAGACTTTCTTTGTTTCCCACGCTGCTGCCCCAGTTGAGTAGGCCGGTGGTGGGCAAAAGGTTGGGAGGGGACACAGCCGGGACAGTTGAACCAAATTTTGCACTGCCTGTTTGTTTTTTTTTTTTTCTTTCTTTCTTTTTAATCACAATTCAAAAGAATGAAAAAAATCCTCACCTTCCGGGTATTTGCCACTTCACTGTAACACTTCGTAACTGCAGGCAAGAGTATTCGGGGAGCAAGCCTTGTAGCTAGGATAGTTTTCAATGATGTTACGCGTAAGCTTATCTGGGAAGAAGGACCAAACTCGACCGCAATCTTTTCCAAGCGGACAACCTATCAGGAAATCCAACAGAAGTTAAGCATACTTAAAACAACTCAAAAACTTATTTTACAGTACCCATCTGTTGCATGTGTCAGACGGGAATTTTGCTGTTTGCACCACCTGGAGCACCTTACATTAGGACGCCTGTGTACAGAGCTTTGCTGTCTTCAGAAGACAAACACTGAAAAAATGTGCATGTCAGCAGCAGGGGGTCAGAATTACCCTACTAGAGCTGTTAAGATACACACATTTGATGAGATCATGGATATTACAGAATGATCCTTCAGAATTCATCTCCCTTTCCAAAGAGTCAAACTACAACCTATCAGAGGGAGGAGTAGGAGCCACTCTTACATTCTGTATCTTAGTTATCTGCATAAGAAGGCAAGTAGAAGAGTAATAAGCTATGACCTTCCACATCGTTGGCACACGGTCCTACTTCAGTTTCAGAGAGAAAAAAGTAATCTCTGTAGTTTCTTCTAGGAACTGGGCAGATCTTGTCCCCCTTTACAAATCTGTAGAAGTCAGATGGCTCACCTGCAGCAAGCAATCCAAAAGATAAGGACTAAGGAAGTGTGGTAATGTTTCTGCAACCTTCAGCAGAGCAGTGACAGCACTCAGCAAGTAAATCTCATTGGAGACCAGCTCCTTCTTATTTTTTAAAGTTTTCAACAGTGCCGGCATCAGCCTGTGAATAACCAAGCATAAATAGAGAAAGGTGAAACCACTGACCATTTGGAGGCACATTTCCAAGCACATAAATCCATCTGTTAAGCCTGCAGGGACAATTTTCACATGCATATTTGAGAAAACTCAGTATTCTGGGCTCTTCTGCTATATTTCATTTTTTCAAAGCTAATGAAAGATATTAGGTTTAGAATACAGAATCATAGAATGGCTTGGGTCAGAAGGGATCTTTAAAGATCATCTAGTCCAGCCCCCCTGCCATAGGCAGGGACATCTTTCACTAGATCAGGTTGCTCAAAGCCCCATCTTTAGTTTAAAGATTTATGACAATAAGAAACTTCTATTTGTAAGGAGCTAAAACAGTCTTAAAAGCAACAAGTTAGATGCCTGAATTCTTCTTGAATAGGGAGAATAAAATAATGTAACATGCTGGGTTTCCAACTGTACTGGTTCTCATGTTTTTAAATGCAATCTGTTTTACAGTAAAAATACAGAATATGGTCTGACTTTTCTAAAGCCATATAGATTGCCTCTCTGTTCACAGTAGCAGACTCCATAAGGAACTCCACTGATTATAGAACTCTTACAGTTTCCCCACTAGCTTCTTAGTTCTATGACCAGGAAGCACTTTCAAGCACTATGAATACCTTTATTCTTATCTACACAAAACACACACATGGGCAGACTGCCACTGGGCCTTCATCAGCATTCCTTCAGTAATGCATTTTAGTATAACTAATTCCTGCTGCAGTTGGTTGTGTTAAAAAGAACCCAACAGTACCTTGGAAGCTGAGGTATTGCTTGGGCTTTCAGTGTACAGGTGACCTCAGCTATACAGAGCAAAGCACTTCCCATCACATTCTTTTCCTCCTTCTCTGAAGAAATTAGATCAATGGCAGTTTTCAGAACAGGTACAAATGGCACTGGATTTTCTGTGCCAAAACCTTTGCAGAGTAGCTTGAGGCTGAACAAAGCAGTCTGCCTGTTGATGGCTTGCTCCTCCTCTTCCTCCTTTCTTTTACACTGCACAATAGCAATGAGCTCAGGAACTAGCTCTAAGAGCTGCAGGATCTAAGAGGACAAGAGAACACACACGTTAGACTTACAATTAGAAACTCAGAACCTGCAAGGTAACTATGGGCAGGTAGCCTACGTCTCACTAGTCAAGAGCTGCCTGCCGGACTTGGCACTGGTATTTGACATCTTTACATAGAGCAACCACTTCTACATCAATCTCTCTCTGGGTACTTCTGCTAAAGGAACTGAGTTTAACCACTGCGCCTCACCTGGCTCTTCTGCCACCTTGTGCGCTGCTGCACCTTATTGTTCAAAAGGTCCATTGCCTTACGTCTCACAGATGGGAGCTGATTCATCATTAGTCCCCTAATTACAGGGATGAAGGTTTCTGTTGGCAATAAGGCATTGACCTACAAGAAAACACAAACAAAACAATAATACCATAAACGCTCTTCCATGCACTGTGACATAGTAGCCTCCAAATAAGACAGGCAAACTGTCTTCAACTTCCCACATGGCTTTCAGGATCAAAGAAGAGAGGACAGGGTAGCAACGCTGTATCTGAGGCAAGCAAAAGAACAAAGCAGGTTCCAGTTACAGTACTTAATGTATGTTCACTGGCTGCTAACCAGCCATTATCTACTAGCTCTGAGATTTCCTCAGCAATTCCTTTTGTCTACACTGGTGAGCCATCCCTCCTTACCCTAAAATAGTTCTGGTAGTGCACTGTGCACATACATCACGAAAACTGGAATATGCTTCACAGGCAAAAAAAGAAAAATCCAAGCTGTGAAAAGACCTGTGCTCCACAGCATGCAACGAGATAGCCAGTCCAATTCTACAAATATACTTCTGATCAGAGAAAGATTAGAAAGAAAAGCACAAGGATTTTTTTTTCTCCATTTAAATTCCACGTAGAAATATACAACCATTCCATTAGCATTAGTTAAACCATTTTATGTGTTAACAGTGAGAAATGCTGCCAAAAGCCATTCCCCTCCACCAGACAGATAGTGAAATGACTGCTTCCAGCCAGTACAATACTAACTAGAGGAAATAAGCATTCCTGATTTTTTTTCCTGGTTGCTCTGTCTAAGCTGTTAGCTGTAGTTATTAAAGTTGTTAGATGAGTTTAAACAATGATGCACCAGGTTGCAGATCATCCAATAAAGACTGCTACCAATCCAACAAGAAATCCTACAAAGGTTATAATCATATTAATAAGCAAAAGCACAAATGTCCCTCTGCTAACATGATGGCTAATGAGACATACTTTATCCAGCATATCATAGGACTTGTTAAGCAGAACCCTCCAAAATTTCGCTGTTGGCTTGTCCACATTTCCTTCCACTGAAGATGCCACAGTGTTTATATAGCGAAGAACTTCTTCTAATAGCCTAGATGGAAAGGAAGCCTCTTTTAGTAAGTAACAAGGACACTAAAGAAGTCCACTTTATTACTGGAAAGCATGAAATTTCACAAAACAGCAACAATAAAAGAAAATGAAACACCTAATGGAGAGATATCTACATATTAGACAGATCACATCTACATATTAACAAAAAGCTATGGCAATAAGGACAATCATGCACACATTAAAGAAGTCTACCTGGAACCCCCGAATTAGCATCTACATACAACAGTTGTTCTACTTAGGAACTCTACTTTAAAACAAAAACAATCTGGGAGGATATAGATGTTTAAAAATGAGCATTTAAGGAATGCAGCCTTTAAAATAAATCCTACACCCTTCTTCACTTAGAACAAACATAAAAGTTAAGCCTCCGGCAAAAGAAACCCTCAATTTTGCATCATTGGCTGTTATAGCCCAATGACTACAACTGTGATCTGTGCTTACTGGTAATTTTCTTACACCAGTATAGGGGCACCTGTGAATAATGATTTTTTTTCCTACGAATGAAGCAATATGTTTTGCTAAGAATCTGGAATTCTTTTAGAGACTCCATCATCAATAGCATAATAGTTATGGCCAAGTACGTAAATAAGCACTATCAGAAACACAGAAAGAGTGGATACTGGGTAGAGCAATCTTTCAGAAATAAAAAACTCCACATCATATTAAAAAAAAACAAAAAAAAAAAACCAAAACCCACCAAATAACTTGCATATAATAAATACTGCTTGTTGCCAAGGACAACATTAAAAGTATCCTTGGGGAAAAAATATTCTAATGGGACTACACTTAAAAAATATTCCCAGGTTGCAGTAAAAGCTAGAAATAGGAGGAGTGGAGCAGATGTAAAGCGTACCTCTGTTCCAACTTCTGCAGCTCTTCTGTTTCTTCACATTCAACTATCTGGTTTAAAAAGGAAGAATGAAAATGCTAAGTGTGAAACTTACATCCCCTCATTAAGTTAATATCCCAGTATAAGCAAATTTGTTTGTTCTGAATGAAATGTCCACTAACATGGTAATTATGAGTTCCCCACATTTGCACTTAAGCCATCATTCTAGAAGAAAATCTGAGAATCTTAGGCAATGCAGTTATAGTAGCAAATACATTTCATGCTAGTGGATGATGTTCAGTTGAAAAACTGGGAACTACTTCCAGCTAGAGCAGCAGCCTAAAATTTGTAACATTTATTTTGTCTTTTCAGAGTTAATAGTATGAATCCCACACCAGATGTGGAGTTATACAGACTGTGAGTGAAATCCCAGACTCCATAAAGCCAGTGGGAATCTACTGGGACCAGAACTTCACTTTGTTACTGTACTGGTTCAGCTGGGATAGAGTTAATTCCCTTCCTAGTAGCTGCTATAGTGCTGTGTTTTGGATTTAGGATGAGAATAATGTTGATAACACACTGATGTTTTAGTTGTTTCTGAGTAGTGCTTACACTAGTCAAGGCCTTTTCAGCTTCCCATGCTCTGCCAGGTGCACAAGAAGCTGGGAGGGGGCACAGCCAAGAGCGTTGATCCAAAACGGCCAAAGGGCTATTCCATACCGTATGGCGTCATGCTCCGTATAGAAACTGGGGGGAGTTGGCCGGGGGGGAGTGATCACTGCTCAGGGACTGGCTGGGCATCAGCTGGTGGGTGGTGAGCGGTTGCATCATTTGGGGGCTTTTTGTTTGGCCCCCCTCCCCCGGTTTTGTTCCTCTCTCTCTCATTATCTTCCTTTTCATTACATTATTATTATGATTATTATTATATTTTATCCCAATTATTAAACTGTTCTTATCTCAGCCCACAAGTTTTCTTACTTGTGCTGTTTCGATTCTCTCCCCCATCCCATCCCACTGTGAGGGGGGAGGGTGAGCGAGCAGCTGCATGGTGCTTAGCTGCTGACTGGGGTTAAACCACAACAGTTACCTATTCATCAGTCACACAAATGGAGTCTGTCTGGAAGAGCCTTATTAAAAAATAATTAACATTACTGAGAGGTTTCAAAACCGTGTCAATAAAGGTGTCAGCAAGATACACTGGGCAGTGTATTCTTTCATCCCCTTTGAATATAAAGCCATACTAAAAAGCAAATTAAACCTCACCTATTACAGTATAGCACAATTACTTAATGTGATCCATTTAAAAGCAATCTGCCATTATTACCTTTTTCACAAAACTCTGAGAGGATAAAAGTTGTGACATGAAGGAGACTGACAAGAATTTGAAATGCCGAAGTTGTTTGTCTGAGTGAGACTCCACATTAAAGAGCTGCCCATCCTGATTTTTTAGCTTTGTCTTGCATGTTCTTGACTTTTTTGGCCCAGGATCATCTGTTGAAAACATTCACAAAACAAATTTGCAGCCAAGAGAAAAAGACATTTGATTTCTGATTACAGAAACGAAGTGAAATTACAGTCAGATGCCTATCAAGGATAGTCATTCTGCAGTATCCAAAATCACGTCAAAGTTCCAAAAAAGATGCTCTGAAATACCACAGGAGAGAAATTTTTCATTTCAACAGCTTCAAAAGTAGTAGTGCCATTTCACTGCCATTCCATCTGATCATTTTCATGTGAAGAATCTTCTTTTTTCTTGGTGCTTAAGCTATGGTACACTGGCTACAAACATGAGAGACTTTTGAGGCAGGACCACATACACTGTGTGTCACATATTTGGAAAAACTGCTTTCAGTGTCATTACCTGGTCCTTCCTGGCTGAGAAAATGTATTGAACCAACAAATATGGCAAGTCCTAACTTAAAAAGAAACAAACAACCCTCACCCACCTTCCCAATGCTCTTTGAAATAACGGACTGGAAAAGTATTAAAACATATTGTTTAATTATTGCTCCACTATATTGTAGTAGAAAGAAATGAAACCTTAAAAAAAACCCAGAAATGACTGGTAGTCCCTGTGATCTTGTCTGCTGTGAATAATAGCTTTTTATTTCAACTAAATGATTTACTGTACGTTCTAAATGAGGACTACTGTTTGATTCTAAGTGCTCAAATTAGTCTATCATTAAAAGGATTTTTAAAAAAGAGTAATCACATATCTTAGCCATTTTATTAAAAAAAAAAAGTCATTAGAGTAATTCTGTATCCCTTAGTCTTCTGTGTAGAGGAGTAATAGAATCATAGAATAGTTTGGGTTGAAAGGGACCTTTAAAGGACATCCAGTCCAACCCCCTGCTATCAGCAGGGACATCTTCAACTAGGTCAGGTTGCTCAGAGCCCCTTCCAACCTGACCTTGAGTATTTCCAGGGATGGGGCATCCACCACCTCTCTGGGCAACCCGCTCCAGTGTTTCACCACCCTCATCGTAAAAAATTTCTTCCTTCTATCTAGTCTAAATCTACCCTCTTTTAGTTTAAAACCATTACCCCTTGTCCCTTGTAATAGGAAGATTTACATGTGTTTGCTGGCTCTATTTTGTGGTTACCTTCTTTGTTCTCTGGCAGCTCTGTCAAGTACTGGATTATTTTCATCATGCTCTGGAACTGAGAACGTACATTAAATTCGCAACAGATGGAAATCCAAAATTCAGTGTCTGTTTCCAGAACAGCATCCTGTTTATGGTTTAGAAATAATTAAAAAAAAATAAATCAAGAATTAAAAAAAAATATATTGCTAATAATGATAAAAAGACTCAAAACCTCCTCAGTTTGTGAAAATGCTATGGTGAGCTGGATACTGCCAGGATTAACACCAAGGGTAACAACAGCAAGCTCTTGGAGACAACATAGTTCCAGAGGGTGTAGAAAGAGATTAAATTGCTACAGCAAAGACTGTATCTTCTCACCAATGTTCATTTAATAGTTCTTTTAGTTTTCCCAATAAACTATGCTTTCACCTAATCCGAGGGCCTGCCTACACAAAAACATAATAGGGTTTTTATCTTGGTCTGTACAGGAAGACCAGTATCACATTTCACAAACACAGTTAAAGAAAAAAAAACAAATTTAAAAATATTGAAGCACTTCATAATTAGATTATCAGCTCTTCAGGTCAAGGATTGCTGTACAATATGATCTGATTTATTGTTCAGGCTCCAGGACAAAACAATGTTGTATCTGCAACACAAATCGTAGTCAACATCACATCACCATCAGGTTCTGCTATAGCACAAGCTCAGAGCTCACTACTTATTTTAGCATAACCTAGGGGCTTATCTTGCACCATCTTAAAGGCAAGACCATGAACAGAAAGGGGGAGATCAGTCTCTTGAGGAAAAAGTTAACCCCACTAGTCTTCTAACCTTGTCTGTGCTTGATGTCGCAGTCACCGTTTTGGTCACATACTGCTCAAACAGCAGCACCAGGAGAACCCAGAGGAACTTGTCTCCTCCGACCGTAGTGATCAGCTGGGCCAGGATTGGCAGGCGTCGGTGCTCTGGCACATGGGGCAAGGCATCCACAAACACACGAATGATCTTTATCACCACCTCTTCCACACTTCCCGAGGACTCTGACAAATCACTGTCTTCAGCCTATGTACAAATGGGTACAGCAGTTCAAACAGATTATTGCAGACAGGTACAAGTTCGTTCTTGTAAATTCAGAAAATGAGAGAAAGCACTACATGCCTGATAACAGCATTACCAAAAGCATAATCTCAAGGAAAATCTAAGTGCTCCAAAAAAACCAGTTTTCAGTCACACAGTTCTTTCTCAGTGTTTAAGGAAGATGCCTCAAATAAAAGAAAAAAAAAAAAAGAGGGGGGGAAAGAAAGGGGGGGGGAAGAGGGGGGGAAGAGGGGGTGAAAAAGAGGGGGTGAAAAAGAGGGGGGTAAAGAGGGGGGGAAAAGAGGGGGGGGAAAAGAGGGGGGAAAGAGGGGGGGAAAAGAGGGGGGAAAAGAGGGGGGGAAAAGAGGGGGGAAAGAGGGGGGGAAAAGAGGGGGGGGAAAAGAGGGGGGAAAAGAGGGGGGGAAGAGGGGGGGAAAGAGGGGGGAAAAGAGGGGGGGAAAGAGGGGGGGAAAAGAGGGGGGAAAGAGGGGGGGAAAAGAGGGGGGGAAAGAGGGGGGGAAAGAGGGGGGGAAAAAGAGGGGGGGGGAAAAAGAGGGGGGGGAAAAAGAGAAAAAAAAAAGTTACTCGGCATCAGCTGAAACAAGCAGGACCTTTTCAAGGGAAAGCAATGCCACATCCTTCTGAAAACTTTGCCTGTAAGCCTGATAGTTAGGGTCTTCGATTCAAGGGTCTAGTAAAAATAATACAAGGAGGCTACATGATCTCAGGTAAGTAACATTAGGCTCTCCCCACATGTAATAATTGTGTGTGCCATAAATAATTTGTCACAGAAACTTGTGATGGCTGCTACGTAAGGTTTTAAATAAAAGAATTTAAAAAAAAAGAGAGAGAGAGAGAGCAACTTGATGCCTCTAACAGAGATCTGCAAGAGGATGCAATATGTGCATACATATCATTAAAAAATAAACCAGAAAATCACCAGCCCATTGTTAGAAGAAGAATTTTTTTCTGCCCAATTCATATTTACCTAAGAAATTTATATGGCAGTTTTCATGTTTAAATCTATGAATGACTCTAGAAATAAGATTTATTAGGTGCAAGTGAAATCTGACTGAAGAAAAAGTGTCCCCTTTGAAAAACAATGATGTATTTTTGTTTGGTTTATAACCATTTATCTAAGATGTCCAGCCAAAACCAAGAAAATGCACACAAACACCAGCTGGAAGCATAAAAGCATTTGTCAAATATTTTACCTTTCTACTTCCTTCAGACCACGACTACAATTGATATGACCATGACATATCATTACAGGGCTAATAACCTTCTTATTTCCAATGGATCCTCTACTGAACTGGCCTGGTATTTTTATGATGAAAAACTGGAACTTAAAGTATGTTTCAGGTCCTCTTTAGTTGTGATACTGTTTTGGCTAAACCATTTATAAAGTGCAGGGGCTCATAAGATTAAAAAGCAGTAGTCTGATGAACTCAGAGTTGGTCAGATGAGGAGTAGTCTGTTAACATAGTTATTTTATATAACTTAATATCCATCTAAAAATAATCCTAGAATAGGCTACAACTTATTCTACCACTGATATTCTAAACCATTTACTCAATTAATAATCTTATTGTTCACTTTTTTCTACTCCTTTCCATTAAGTAGACAAATTTACCTGTATAAGAGCAGGAATAACCATCTGCACCGTCTTATTAATTACTTGGAACGTGTAAGTATCATCCAGACGCAAGACATTTGCTCCCATGAATGTAAAAATGGGCATAATGTTATGGAGAACTTTATCCTGGAAAAGACGACAGATGAGATTAGTTTGTTTTTTGAACTGTGCTGCTCTGCATATTATACCTTAAGGCATTTCTTCTTCCCACAAATGCCACTACATTCCTAAAAAAGGAAATGAGAATCATTAGTGCCTTCCAAAATCTCCACTAAAATAATTTTAAATGTATAGTGTCCCTTAAAGCTACCTACTATGTGATTGTTAAGAGTTCTATTACTTAGAAACCAAGATATACTTCTAAGCAAGTAATTAAAGAGTGGAAACAGAATTTAGTCTAATGAAATACCTTGTATTCTTCAACTCAGTGCCATGGTAGTATGACAAGCAAAATCAGCTATGGGAGACTTGCAGAAGCACAAATGTGAGTGTGGCACAGATTCCAGTGATTTTTATACCTTTCCCACCCACTGCTTTTATACCTGTAAAACATCTGCAATATCTACAATCATACAATGGAAACCAACCATACTCATTTTAATTTTTGGCTTTTTGGGGGGCTAGACCGTAATCACAGTAATTAATTTTAAGAGGGCTAGGTTAAAGGTGTCACCTAGCTCAAGAGTTAGTTTCCTAGATTTTTCTGGAACTTAGAGCAAGAAGTTATGGGCACATTTTTCATTCAGTTTTAGTGAACTGAAGGAGTGTTTTAGATTTAAAAAGAGAGATGAGACTCATACAAAGTATTTCCTTGTATTCTGACCTTGAAAATCTTGTAAGAGCCAATATTAATGTAGAATAAAAGCTTGGTTCTATAGCAGGTGATGGCAGTAAGATGGTGACAAAGAAAAACAACCCCAACAATAAAAAAGCCAAATCCTCCACAAATTTGTCAAAAACATTCCAGTTTTGCCTTTTGGGAAAAGCACCTTCTTTCTAAATTCGTGGAGAAAGTACTCTGGTAAAGAGAAAGATGCAAACTGAGTTTGATACATTTGAATACAATTTGCTGCTTTTATAGTTTCAAAGCAAAAGAATCTTACTTAGAAGAGTGAGTGTACAGTCAAATTTCAATCCACAGAAGAAAAGGCCTGTTTCTCGGCCAATTAAAATCAGACCAACCTGTTTTTATCATCAACTACAACTACGTTTCTCAGTGTTGTACAAGATAGGAACTTGTAAGAATACATGTGCTATCGGGCTAGATGTTTCCTCTCTTGTATATAAAAAAACAGGGGAAAGAAGAAACAATGCACGAGATCTTTGACCACAGTGGGAAGGTGAGGCAGGGCTGTTGTCAGACAGCTTCTTCCACTTCTAATTCGCTTCACTGCAAGTCATAAACGCCTAGTGACCAAAGCATGAAGACAGAGGTTTGTTTTCAAGTAAAATGGAATAGAAAGTCCTAAAAGAGCAGGGAACCTGTAAATCTTGCCTCTTGCTCCTTTCAGAAAGTTTTTCCCCATAGAACACCTCTATATGTTCTCCAGTCTTCCCAATTATTTGGAACCTGAAGAGAAGATCCGACACCTAAATTTCAGGTACTACTTACGGGAAACATGCCAGCCACAGCACCAAGGAGAAGCAGTGCATGGTGGTGTGTCTGGGGCATTTTAGAAATCCTGATGCACTGAACTATCACTTCCACGTTGAATTTTTCTTTGTCAAGGATATCTGCAAGTAAAAAAGATTTGCTGATTAACACTTCAGTGGTCAACCATTTACGAATAAACAGTACGCTGAAGCACTGGTTTCAATTTGCAAACCATACCTAAGGGATCTACAAAAAATGATTTAAGAAGGCAAACTTGCATACCCTATAGAGGAACCCATCTCTCCTCAACAATACAGCGTAAACTGAGAGAAGAAAAAAGTTAGAGGCCATTGTTTTAACGCTGTACTGGTGAGAGAAGTACTAAGAAAGGAGTCCGGCAATTTTTACCTGCTGGGATCTTGCTACCATCTGAAGACAATTTCTGACAGATGTTTAGCAGGCAGCTGAGGATTAGCTGCTTTGTATATTCCATATTTTCTTCTTCTGATGCCATAGGTTCCAGACACCTATACATTCAGGAAAAAAGTTAGAGATTGAAAAAGGAGACAGAAAAGTAAGTGACCAAACTGCATATTAAGACACAAATAAGAAACTGCAATCTTCATTCTACAGAAGTTCTAAATTGAGGCTTCTAAAAAGCGTTTGCCAAAAAGTATCTCTTCTTTTTTGTTTTCAAATAGATCAACTGGTCTAATAAAAGACATTTATCAAAGCACTGCCAAGCGTATAAGATGATTACCTGAAATATGATTGCCAGTCTATGTAAAGGCAAGTCATAAGGAAAAAAGATAAATACCCAATCTCTATGTAAACTTCCCTAAGTGCCTGGAGATTGGGCTGGCAGGAAAAGCGATAGTTTTCTTAGGTTGCACTGGATGAAGGCTGTTCCACAATGTTTTGGGAGGAATTTTAAAGCTTAGAGTATTACTGTAATAGGTCTGCAAAAGACACAAGTCCTGTCAATTGTGCCAGTTTTAGCACAGGTGTCATCCTTCTTAGCAATCCCAAGCCCCCCACCTGAGAAACAAAGTCTTCACATAAGAAGCTATGCATCAGGTAAAAATCTTAAATAAAAGCCCATCACATTGGTTAAAGGGCAAAAAAGTTGTAAAAACTTCCCATTCCCCTCATCTGATTTACCTAAAAGAAGTTCAAGTCAAAAAGGCAAGCTAAGCTACAAAACGTCACAACAAAGCAGAGAGAAAGTAGCCCATATTTCAACGCTTTACAGTGTCTGCTGCAGAAGAGAAAGCTCAAGGACTCGTGTTATGGAGGCATGATTACCGGCTCAGCAGGTTAAAAAGCGCAGGTAGCAATGCTTGGGGACGTCTAAGTTTCTTCTTATGCTGCAGTAATTCCAGAATAAGCATAACCCTCTGCCAGCTGAAGTGGTTTGTTTCTGGTGCCAATTCTGCATCTTGAGGCTTTCTAAAAAGATAAGACAAAAAATCAGGATATACATTTGCAAACAAAATAGTACAGTGTTTCAGGGAACAAACACATGCATAAGTAAAAAAAGGGAATTTTTCTTTCACATAGTCATATCCTTTACTGCTTCTCCTGGGAGAGGTGGCAATGTGGGGGCTTTTGATTGAAGCAGCAACACATTTTAAACAATCAACAGAAAATCCAGACCAAACTTGAAAAAACAAACAAGTATAGCATGCCTTCTGTGTATACAAAAATTCTACACAATGAAGCAGACTTCTGTGGAAAAAAAATAAAATCTGTTACCAAATAACTGTCCAAATGCTGATCTGCTTGCCATCCAGGAAACTTGCATCTTCAGAACTACTAGTGTCTAACCGCTGACTAGGCAGGCAATGGGTGTGTGTGCAAGCATGTGTGTTTATAAACTCTGACAGACACAGTTTACAGATGGATCAATCTAATGGGTGATGATCTTTAAAGAAGGTCAAGTGAAGGAAAATAAGAACAGCTATTCTAGGTCAATCCAAGAAAACCAACTCAACATCCTATTTCAACAAGGGCTGACAGCCAACGCTTAAAGAAGAGAGTAAGTACAGTGGACAAAACAGCTCCTTCCTTGTGAGAATGGAGAAGAGAAATGAGATGAAAAGATCTAAAAATTAATGATTATATTAACATTTTAACTGAAAGAAAATACTGGTTTTCAGCCAACTAACAGGAACATTTTGATGAGCATCTGTAGGCTTCAGCCATGTGTATGTAATTTGTCCATACATCTTTATTACTAAACAAATTTAATACCTACAAAAATTAATCTTGTTCAACTGTGACAAGCTAGATTCTATAAGAGCAAATGTCAACATTAAAACTACTGGATTTTTTTTTTTTTTTTTTAAATTTTGACTATAGTTCCATCAGTTCTCAAACAGCAACATGAGCTGGTTTTCTCCTGCCAAAAGTAGCTCAGTGTTATTTTACCGTGCAGGGGAAAAGAAGAAATAGATGCTTATGCTTTCAATGCAAACTATGCAATGCAGTAAAACACGTGGCGTTTTCGAACTGTACAGATACTATTTTTGGGTTTCTAGTTATTTTACCTCTGTTGCTGCATTTTCTGCCTTCTAGTTTGCTGAACAGTGGCCAGACTTTTGGTTTTCTCAGGAGGCTCCAGTTCTCTGACAATCTGCTCAGCACACACTGAAATCTGAAACAAAGAACAACAATGCAAGTACCAATGAACAATGTGTCATATCACATCTACGCCCCCTCCTTTTTTTTTAAAACACATCCCTTTCATGCACATATGGGTATATAATCCACATATTCAAGTCATATCTCAGAAAATGAAAATCAGTGCAGCAGAAAGAAGTGACTTCTGCTGAATTAATTCACATAGTATAGTAAATGACTGATGCATGGCTTTTAAAGAAATACCTTCTAAAAGCAGTCATTTAACAAACTTTTCATGCCATTAACACAATTATATTATGTGACAAAGAGTTTCCGATCCCTTTCATGCTATGAATTATATAAACAACCAGTGTTACTTAATGTAGCAACACAGAACCACCGCACACACATATTTCTGTGTTCTGGAGTTTGCCACTTACCCCTTTAAACACACTGCTAATTGTCTGGGCACAAAGCGGGTTCTTACAGTTTAACAGTAAGTCAAACAATACTTTCAATAGCTTCTGTTGCACCATCCCATCTGACACAGCTGCAAAGAATGGTTTAGTAATCTACAAAAGGGAAACAAGAAAGGATGCAGAGAGCTTTACTGTACGAGGGTAACAAAATCACAAGCTATGGCACTCAGGTATGTTAGATTATGTATGACACACCCAATCACACACACATGTTAGCATGAACATGTATCGTAAAAATATGCATATTAACTATGTATTTGTATATATCCAGGAACCCTTAGATACAAAGCACATACTTCTGAAATATTCATCAGACATACTAATTCCTGAAATTTTTCACACAGCGTGCCTGGTGGGGGGGAACAAATTTGCTGTTGCCAGCCTTTGGTAAGTATACGTTAATACCTGGCTAATAGAAGGCCTGAATTTGTACTCTCCTTCAGATGAGACTTTCTCACCTACTGTATTTTCTTGACAATTTTTCCTCAGAAGAAAACCATGAAGGAAAGCTCCTGCCTGACTGACAAAAACTAAGGACAGTGGAACAGTAGTATCTGCAGGCAATGATACAGGTATGCATCTGCATGCAAATACAATTGTATTTCTATTCTGTACTCGTCAAAATGCAAAAATAAAGCAAGCAGCAATTTCTCCTTCTGGTAAGCTTAAGAGAGAAAGTTTTGCAGCCTGTTTAGATGTTTCAAAGACACTATGGAGACCCTGAAAACTGGCACTAAAAGAAAGACAGGTCAAAAGCTATGGACTCCTTAACACAGAAGGAGTCCTTGTAAATCCACTGCTATTTGCTTTAAGCATAAAAATAAATTAAAGATCTTTCATAAAGCCATACCTGCCCAAGTGCTGTGATCTGAAATGGTGGAATTTCTTCATAGATTTTCTTGGCAGCGTGCAGACTTTTGATAAATAAATCCAGACTCTGCTGATTCTTGCACAAGAGGGTTGCTGAATATTCATTAAACTTTCCAAGGATGAGATGCAGGAGAACAACTTCGTCTTTCAACATTGCCTCAGGTTTCTTAAAGACCTTCTCTAGCAACCGGTCTAGTGCAGGCAAGAGGTGAGAAAGAATCATCTGCAAACAAAGGAAATTTATAACAGAAGTTATTATCCATTCTCATTTTAACAAACTTCCAATAGCACAGGTTCATTTTACTGCAACATCCCCTCTCTGGTAACACACTGCATACAGTATTTTATGCAACAGCTATTCAAGAGGAAAAATACAAGACTTATTGTGAGATTACCACAAGTACACGCTCATCTGCTTTGCTGTTCTCCTTTGCAGGTAGTATTTAATATTTTTAAAGTACAGAAACAAGGCAATTTTTTTCACCAATTTATGATTGCTATGTCCTACAAAACCAAAATGTGAGACAAGAACGCTCATTCTCTATGCAGTTCACAATCCTTTCAAGACACACACAACTGAACAGAGCATAAAAATTCACAATTTAATTCATTTTTTGCATATTGAACTCATGTATTTTCCAGCACTTAGAGAATTCTGAATATACTAGATCAGAGAAGGTCAATACATACAAATAAAATTGATAGTACTACCTAATACATTACAATTCTGTACAGAAAACTCTATATTCACTGATATCTAACCAAGGTAATAAATTTCTTCTGGAAGAATCTTCTTCTGAAACAGTCGTTTTCAGTAACATCAGTAACAACATTCTTTCCTTAAGAACTCCAGTGCAAAATTCTGCAGCCCTTGCATTCCTGGATGGAGCATGCAAATCTTTTTTGTTTCATTAAATCATACTTTGCAGCACTACTGCATATCATCAGAGGTGTCAATGCCTAATAGTCTAACGCATTATGAAGTTATTTAACAGCATTATTACTAAATGAAATTTGATTTCAGCATTTCAATCAAGTGCAGAACCCATAAAACAACTAGAAAGGCAGCACTTACCTCACCGTGGACTTCATGAAGAATTTTCATTACGTTTCTTGCAATATATGATGGGAAAATAGGGTTCTGTACACAATCAACTATGCTTTCCAAAGCTTCCAACAATTTTTTCTTCTGGGATTTCTGTTTTGGTTGTGCCTCAAGCTCCTCAAATAGAGTTTCCATAATCTAGTTCATTAACAAAGTGAAAATTAAGTTATTTCCCTGCAATAAAAATGCCTTAAAACAATGTTCATTCAATGCTTTTGTAATAATGCAATCTAGATAAAAACAATTCTTCATCTGTAAATAAACCACAAGTTAATACCTCTTATTTGACTGATATTCTCAATTCTCTGTATGTAATAAATCACTTGAATGCTTTTATGGTCCTTTAAAAAAAAATAAAAAGATCGGTCTACTACATATACAATGAACTTTCCCAGTTAACTTGATTTCTTTTAGAAAAGATGGGAGCTCCCAGCAGCAGACAAAACTTGTATTAATGTATACCTTAATAACAAAAATACCTGTGTTATGTATGTAGGGTCAGATATGATCTCTTCTGTCTTTTGCTCCAAATGCTGAAGAACAGGATGAAATAGAGACTCCTTTATCCCCCTCAACGAATGGAGGCAGTTGAGAGCAGCCCTTCGAACTTCGCTCACAGGACTACCCAAGTTAATTAGCAAAGATATCACCACTGCCGAAAGAGTGAGGGAAGGAAGGAGGAAAAGACAACAGAATAGAGTGAGTGGTCAGGATTTTACTGTATCTGTCCCTGAAGAGGCATCAACATTACTTTTGAATTACGAAGTCATCTCTTTTCACTATAAACCTCTAGACTACACAAAACCAACATGAATCTCACAGATCCATGGCTCTGAACTTCTTCATCACAGTCCTTATATTCATGTTTAAACTCAGAGAGTTCATCTATTGCTTCTGACTGCCACATCCTTATACTGCACAGAAAGTAAGGTGCTGTAAGTGACTTGTTCAGCATAGACGCATGTTTCTTTAAACTTTTAAGATTAAAAAAAGTGGTTTCACCTACTTCCAAGCTTGGGCTAGTAACTGCAGCACTGAATCAGCAAGGAAGAGAGCTGTCCCAGCCTCGTGCAGCTGAACACAAATAACTATAGCTACCCTTCATCATGGTATAAAATACAGTAATATTGCACAAAATTAAAAAATACTGTGATTAAGTCTTAAGATGAGACATAGATACTATTTTACTTTACCTGGAGATGATGGCGATAGCAGCTGTTTCTTTTTTTGGTATGTCTGTGATTCAAGCAGTGCATAGCCAATATATAGAGCTTGAGTCTGTAGCATTGCATTGACTTCACAGTTCAGATGGTTTGAAAGGCTGTAACTGTAAGTCCATAAAATTGAAAGGAATTTGAAGAGAACCTCTGAATCTTTTAGATGTACCTTAAATTTAACCAAAAGAAAAAAAGAAAAAAGAGAAAAGCACTTGTTTAATAACTTTAATTTATTTGGCAAACTACTACTCACAACATCTGATAAACCACCCAAATCAAAGGTGTACACAGAAAGATAACCAAAGAGTAAGAGACAGTGTCTTTTGAGAAGAAAAAGTTATTGAGTAGATGCTTTTGGGTAAACAGTACTTGCATGTGTATACAAGTCCACATGTTGCTTAACAGCTGGCTTATTTAGTTTAATAGATAACTTGTAGTCTACAGGTATGTAAATACAAGGGATTTTTTTTTATCATAACAGACTGAAAACACATCCATATGAACACTTGTATAGTGTGTAAACTGCGCAAGAAAATTGTTATATGCAAAATAAAGAACTTCTATTTCCTGTTTTGCGCAGCAGTAATCTTAATATTAAAAGTGCTCTAAGTAATCCCTGACTTTTTCATCAGTCATACAAAGTGATTTTCAGAAGTCTATAAACTAGCGTCTCAGAAGAGCTGGTCATCCAATTTCCTTGTACAGCACAGCTTTCTGTGCTGAATATTCACGCTGAACTTTATTCTTAGAATTTGTCCTGGATTGGCTGTATAGGCTTTATAATAATAGAGCATGGACCAAAATTAACAAACTCTGAATCATAAATGTATCACTGACCATTGCAGACACAGGTCAGAGTGCCTTCTCCTTCCCCCCTCCCCAACAGTAATAGCTGCTCCAAGAAGATTCAATTCAGTTTTCACACATCTACACCCAATTACCTTAACTTTCCTTTAGGACCTTTCTGTCAAAATTTAATGAGGATAGCTTCTGATTTTGAAGCAGTTACCTTGTCTTCTAATAGTATCCCAAATCAATTTAAACTTCTTGCTTACTACATGGTCTGGCAACAGCTAGCATGCTTTCTGTCTGCAAGATGCTTTCTGGAATCCTAAGAGCTCTTCATTCATCAAACAGGAGTGCCCACTCAATGTCCCGCAGACTGAACACAGCTTGCCCAGAACAACTGATACAGTTTCTGACATACTCTTGCCTATTCTCTTTTCCACAAGTCCACCAAGATCTAGGTTCTAGTTATAGTAAGTGTTCTGGAGTGGGCAAAAATCTCTTTCTTGTCCCTTTCACATTAAACACCCTCAAAATCAGCAATACTTCACAAGTGAAAGAAGCAAATTATTACTGCAGCTGTTGCCTTCACTAGGTCCTAGGACATTACTAACCCTGTTCCACAAACCTTCTATAGTCCCTCCTCCCTCCTTCTCTTCTTCTGTGTAACCAGCTTGCGCAGTCAAAAATCCCACCAAAATAACATCCTTGCTTCCCTGCTGACAGCCTTTAACTACCCAGGCACTGAATCACTCTCTTTAACAGCTCAGAGTCACTACAATTTCACTAGATCTTGGAGTGACTTATAATTAGACAGTTATATACAAGAATTAACATCAGAAACAAGTTTTGTTATGAAATAGTTGCTATTCTTTCCTTCCTCTGTTTGTGTTTGTCATGTGCTGTTCTTGATGAGACAGCATCAAATTCCCACAACAGTGGCTTTGTGTCAATTACTTGCTTCTCTTTTCCTCAGAATGTACAGTTATTACTCTCTGTCATATAAAATCCAGGCTGCCAAAATCCCTTATTCTCTTCACAAAAATGTAGCACTCAATGTGGGTGAGAAAAAATGAGATGATGTTATAAGGAAACATACAATGTCTTCTAAAAGTTTGCCTTTCCATTTTTGTATTTAAAAACTAACAAATTTTACAGAGCAACTGTTTGCTTTGCTCCCAGATAGGTCCAAAACTTTTAGCTCAAACTTCAAACTCTTGCCCTTGTCCTGCAAATCAGTGTTATGTTTTCACCTTTGTCTCAAGTGGTCCATTTATTGTTTTTTTACTTTAGTTTTCTATTATTACATTTAATTAAGGTTAACTAATCAGCTGAAGCTTAGACTTTCATCTGCTCACAGTACTAGCATGCCACAAGCAGTGTTGCATGACCAGTTCTCCATTTTTCTCAGTTTTTCTTAAAATTATGTAACTGCATAATAGTTGATGATTAATAATTCAGAGCAACAAATGCAAAAATAATACCTTGAGTAAGAGATTCATCAACGCTCTGTACTGGACAGCATTGCTTCCCTCACTAGCTCCACAGACAAGTAGGTCAAATAGCCCCAACAGGAGGTGCAGGTAGTCTTGGCTATCTTGATTCAGAGATTCGGGATTCCACCAAGTTTCCTCTAAAAAATACAGGTTATAGATAAGACACAAGTGGATGCATATGAACACCTTCAGAAACCAAGAGAAAACAGACACCTCTAGTTAAAAGACGACAATACATTTGGCTGATTTCATTTTCACAAATAAATAATCTTTACAGATCTCAGTAACAACAAATGAAGAAGGTTAGGGAAGCAAGGCTTGCTTGTTTCCAACAACTTCTGAAGACAAAAATGTTAACCTTCCTTCTTCACTTCAATGATATAAAAGACAGTCAAAACCTTACCACCTACCTTTTGGAAAGGACAGAGGCGGTTTTAGGCCATTAATGAAGTTTTTCAATAAGAACAGGAACATAGCTGATTCCTCTGCATGAGCAGTCTGATCACTATTGAGCTTTTCTATATAGGCAGCTAATAAGTCCTTAGGCACCAAAGTTTCCTCTATTGTTTCAACAGACCAATTTAGGGGAGTTTCCTGTGAATGAAAATTCATTTTAGTGTACACTGTCATGATTTCGTCCAACAGAAGACAGAAATTTAGCACTAAAATTCAGCAATATTTCATTTCCAACCTCAAAAAAGATATCCTTATGAAGTGAATTACATCTCTGATTTTACATTTAAACTTGCATCTGCAGTTTTAAAACCTATGCCAGCTCTTACTACCATAATTAACAGCATACATAAGTGAGGTAACACAAGAGTAAAATACCAATCTCTCTAAAATACCTTTTCAAAGGCATTAGGAGTTACTCACAGCATTTTGTGGACATTCAGTTTCATCCCTTCAACTAGCTCTGTTCTAGCAACACAATCCATATCTTTCAGATATTTGTTTGTATAAAACCTCTTTAATGGAATAATCTGAGGTCAGAAAAACTAATTACCATGTATTGCTTTGTGTGTGTGTGAGGGGGTGCACACACAAAAACACAGCCCTGCTCACATGGGTTTCTTACACAAGAAAAAGCCTCCAAACTGTTTCAACAACAAAAAAAATCAATGGGAAAGATACATAAAAATAAGGCAAAGAAAGGTAGCAGAAAGATGCAGAAATACTCTTTCTGAACATTGTTCTTGCCCTTCTGATGGCTTCTGCTTTTGCCTCCAGGTTACCTCCCAACAAGTGTCAATACAACTGCTTAGGAAGCTGCACAATAAACCAAAACCCAACAAATTCAGGAAAAACACTTCCAATATTGTTGCAAGGACTTGCTTGAGGTTGCAATTCATAGAATCATAGAATCACAGAATAGTTTGGGTTGGAAGGGATCTCCAAAGATCATCTAGTCCAACCCCCCTGCTAAGGACAGAGACATCTTTCACTAGATCAGGTTGCTCAAAGCCCCACTCAACCTGACCATGAACACTTCCAGGGATGAGGCATCCACAACTTCTCTGGGCAACCTGTTCCAGTCCCTCACCACTCTCATAGTGAAGAATTTCTTCCTTATATCCAAGCTAAATCTACCCTCTTTTAGCTTAAAACCATTGGCCCTTGTCCTGTCACTACACGCCCTGGTAAAAAGTCCCTCTCCATCTTTCTTATAAGCCCCCTGTAAGTATTGAAAGGCTGCAGTAAGGTCTCTCCAGAGCCTTCTCTTCTCCAGGTTGAACAACCTCAACTCAGCCTTTCTTCATAGGAGAGGTGTTCCAGCCCTCTGATCATTTTTGTAGCCCTCCTCTGGAACTGTTCTTAGCATAAGCTCTTTTTCGTACTCAGCCGCATTTCCTTCTTTCCCCTATTGAACAAGCCAGCAAAACCTTTACTCAGTGACTAAAACCCTTGATATTCCTAAGCCAAACAATGACACCACATGATGCCACAGGACAGCTGGCAGAAACACCCCAAACTTTGTGCCAAGCCCACAGCACTGAAACATTTAATCAGCTGGTGGGATGCTAGCCTAAAGCTCTGAGATTCTTAATTTTTTAAATGCAGACTCTAACTGGAGTGGTAAAATGTAAGAGCATTTTTTAATGCAGACTCACTAGAGTGGTAAAATGTAATGGCAGCTTCTAGTACTGCTGCCAAGTGTGTGTTTTTGCTTTGAAAAGAAATTAAGGCAAGATTTTCAGTCCTCAAGGTCTCTGAACCTCCAGTACAAAAAGATTTCTCCATTACAAAGAAAATGCCCTCTCCAAACTGTTGACATCTTACCTCTGTAGGATCACAAGCTCTGAGATTTTTTATTTTTTTATCCAAGAAACGGAAGACTCTGATAGCCACTGAAAAATAACTTTCCTTCATCTGTGTATTGCAGCAGCACTGAACAAGCACTGAACCAATTATATGAGTCGTTACTTTCTGTCTCACGCTGTCAGATTCTGTTTCAGCAACGAGTATCAGATCATCAACCTTAGAAAAGGGAGTGGAGGAAAAACAACAACAACAAGTCTTTAAGACAGTGGGACTTCACTATGACTTTACACTATGTTTCATTTGCAAGTCAAATTAAATCCTTGTTACCTTGTATCATTGGTAACAAATTACTGTCTGCTGTAATGGTACTCTTCGGAACCTGGGAATGCACAAGCATCTGTTTCTATGATCTACCCACAAGTATACTTGTTTATTCTCTAGAATTTTTTTTCAGGAAACTAAAAATTCCTGGAATTTAGTTACAGTAATAATTTGTCAAATAGGTAATAGCTTTGCTTCTTCTTTTCCTTATGTTAAGGTAGAAATCTGCTTTATCTAGACTGTATTGGGGTTTGTTATTCAATACATATATATATTTGCCTAGCAGCTTGATGATGGCATATTAATGCTAAGAAATGCACATACAAAGTTCTTCTGTATCACATTTGTTCTACTACAGTGACCACCTGGAAAGTAAGATCTCTTAAGGTTAGGGTAACATGGTACACATACCATTTGCAATAGTAAGGAAGGGTCCCCTGAAGTCATGTTTTTAGAAAACAGCAGAATCATTTTCTTGTTGGCCTCTCCAATCAACTCTTCAGACTCGCTAGATTTAATTGCCTCTTCAAGAGCTATTCCAAGGAAAAAAATAATAATCAGACAATCTAGGTATAAAAATCACATATTAAAACATTGGTGGCTCAACAATATTTAGAAACAGTCAGAAACATACTAGACAATTTCTCCATCTTTTCAAAGAGCTTTTTAAAGAACTCTATTCACACTCACAGCATGATAGCTTGCCAGTGACAGCCAGTCTCCTTCAATTAGTGTTTAGGTTCAATAAGCAAGACATCTTAAATTGTCACAATTTTTCTTTTACCAAATTAGTTACAATTAATGCTTTACCTTCTGGCCAACCTTTCAGTAAAGGGTGTAAAGAGCAGAGATCAGATTCTGACAGACAAACAGCCATTTTCCAATCTGAAGATTTTGAATTTGCATTAGTGATTACCATAAAAGGTAACAACCGCATTACAGCTTCATCTAGTAGTTCTTTTTTCTCTTTCAAAATCTCCTCTTTGACTAAAATTTTTATTGCTCGCTCCAGAACCTTGTACCTAAAAGAGAACAAGTGATGTTCACAACCCATTGCTCAATCATACTAGCAACATTTATTTGATTTGTTCTCCATTTTCCATGGCAATCTTCTGAATCCAGACAGCAGTGAAAACAAACAAGGAATTTGTGGGGAATGGTATGCAAATAATTGAACATTTGCCTTGTAACTCAGCATAGATATAGCATAACAAAAAGTATTTGAAGTGAAAAACAGCTTTTAAAGTATTCTTTAGAGTTACATTTTTAAAATTTAATTTATACAGAAAGAATGTAGACTAAAAAAAGGCACAAACATACCACTTCCCATCCTTTGAAAGATCAGCTCCATGGAAGATGTTCAAAAGACTTGATACTACTACTTCTGGATTGACTTGTTTCCGGAAAATCTGAAAAGTAATCAAGAAAAAGAAATGAAAGTATAAGAAAACACAAAATAATTTACCATATCATAATGGAAAATGCATCTGCTATACCAAGTGGAAACAGGGATCAAACATCACTAATCGCATTCCTACTGATGATCATGTAAAAAAGTATTATCAGGGTAAACGGAAGTTATAAGGCTGCCCAGTATGCCCTCTTGATATGCTAAAGTACGGAGACTTTATCGAATGCAGAAATGTTTGGTAAAATTGATAAACAATAAGCAAACACTTCATAATTAAATAAGAATTGCTTCTACTTTACGTAGCATCTGTATGACAAAAATATAAGGCACATTAACAAAAAATACTGAAGTTTAAAGAAGCACTCGTGCTTCTAATTCCTATTTTTTAGTGATTGAGAATGAATGAACACACAAGACCAATTATACTACTGCTAATAATATTCTCCACTACTACTAGCAGAAGCAGTAAAGAAGACTGTTACTCCAGCTGGAAACAATCAGTACAATGCATACCAGAGTCCTATCCAGTAAACCTGAGCTGGAGTTTAGTACTTTGCCACTATCAACTGATCAAATGACTCTCATGTGGAAAAACTCAACTAAGCACTTCTCACTAGCGTAATGACTTGTCACGGCACCATTTTCCATCCAAAAGGCAGATGACATGGCTTGCGTTTTCATAGAAAAATGTACAGGATAAGCAGGAAGCACACTTCAAATAATAATCAAAGATTAAAATATGCTTTAGCAGCTACATTAAAAAAAATCAATAAATTCAGGTGAACTGCAAACACTTTGGGAAAGATTAGGAAGCAGAAATTTGGGGGGGAATGTGAGGAGGCAAACAACACAAGCCTCCTAAATTTGTGCTGCTTCATCCTGTTAAAGGACAAAAGCCGTACACTAAGGACATGAGTAGAAGAAGGGCAAAGAATACATTCCAGCCACACATATTCAAGACCAGCTAAAATCTCACCTGACATATCAAAAGATACATGCTTACCTCCAAAGAACCGAGAGCAGACATTACAACATCTCTGTTGTCATCCTTGAGCCGACCAAAAATTGCTTCTTCTATGAAAGACTGATCAAAGCCTTCCTGAAAAAATAAAGGTAAAAAAAGAGCCAAAAGAAAAAAAAATAATTTGTTGGTAGCACAATTTACAGGCTTTTAAAGAAATATCTGAATCCTAGTACAAGAAAAGCGGTAACATCATCTACATTAAACCTCAAATAACAGGCAGACTAAATTTCAACAACAAAAGAAAGAAAAACAGAACTATCCATTAACTTAGATTTTATCTTAGACTACAAGCAGCTTAATAAACAAGAACTACATCCAGACTCCAGAATAGGGGCAAAGGGTGACAGAAGCCTACTGAAAACACCATGAAAAACAGTGAGGATGACATATGAATAGTTTAATGTACCACTCATCTTCAACTGATATGTCTGTCAAACAGCTTTTTGAAGATATTTTATGTTAAGTCAGTTCTGTAAGTGAGAGATTCAGGACACAAACCTTTGATGTTTCAATAACATCTTTCAAATGCTGAAGAGCCAGAACCCGCACAGCTGGCTGAGGATGATTCAAACTAAGCAGAAGGGAGGTATCAGAGTCTTCCAGAAACTGAAATACAGATTTCAGAGTGACTCACTGCATGTTAAAAATACTTTAAGTATATATAAGGATAACAGGAGAAATTCTTTCAGCAATTTTTTGTACCAGAAGAAAACCTGCATAATTCAGACCCAAAAAGCATCAATAACCGAACAATAATGTTGTATAACTGTTTCAAATTTGGTCTTCTTCACTTTGGCAGACAGTTTTTGGAATATAGCTTGAAAAGTACAGTAAGCCACAGACACCTTTTTGTCCTAGAAAAGCACTACGCTTATCTAAGCATTCTGAGAAAGCTCCAGTGACAATGTCAGTGTGACAGAACACAGATAGAAGCTGTTAAAAAGGCATCCCTGCCAGTCCAATTGTGTGCACTTATCTCAGGAACCTTAAAGGCTAGAAGAGAGTCACATGCCTTTGTTCTGCATGCCTTGTTTTTCTGTTAATCCACTTGTTATTCAGTCACAGAATCTGTGTCTTTGTTAAATCAGTGCAAAAATACATGAAGCTCTTTTTTATGTAGTTTATAATCTTTTCCTAAGTGCTTTCAGTCTTTCAATCATTGCAAACAAGAGTCATAATACTAACCATCTCTTATTAATAAATTCCTTGGACAGATCTGTTGCACTCATGGTTATTCTGTGTTAGGCTGAGTTTCAATTGCTCTTCCAAAACAGCACAGGAAGAACTCTGTAGTCACTCTGATCTTCCATGTTAGTGACTGTAAACATTCATAAAATCATTGCAACAAAAAGGACCGAGCCACCTTCTCTCAACAGCGATAAAGCTGTTTGTCAGCTTCCCCAAAACAGACAGCTCTGACATTGACAAAATCTTTAAGTAAGATGAGGCTTTGCTGGCACCACCACGTTGTCATTATCAACCACTACAGTATATGTAGTGGCCATGTTCCTAAGGAAAAAAATTATTGATAGCAATCGGGGCAGGTGGAAATGTATAAATTTTAACCATTAAAGAACGCCCACACTCATGACTGTTCATGAGAAACACGAAATTAGAAGATCTGATAGCTTTTGATTTTTACCACAGTTTTGATCAAGTGTGTGTCGTCCCCCCCCAAATCACATTTAAGTAAGTTGGGGGTTTTTTGGTTGGTTTTTTTTTTTTGTTTTGTTTGTTTGTTTTTTTCCTGGTGGGAATGGTAGAGATTTTGTTTAGAAAGAGGAAGAGAGACCAGAACTTTGCCAAAATATCAGCCTTCTGACAGTATAACCAGATAAGAGCTAGGGTCATGAACTGAGCTTCTACCTACCTTGTATTTGCCACAGCTTAATGAAAGAGAAATAAACTGGTGAAAAAGATTTTGGTCAGCCTCATCTGTGCAATCTTCCAGATGCTTCTCCAACACAGAGTCTAAGGCTTTAGGATACCTGCCAACAGACAAAACCCCCAACATTTTCCACAGAGAATTACAGAAGACAATGTATTTACTAGAGAAATACAGGGAAATACAAGGAAGCTGAATGCACACGCACTCATCTGAACCAGCTATTTTAAGTAGCTTTGCAAAGGCAATCAACCATTATGTCTTAAAACAGATGAAAGATATGCAGACCACTAGGATAAATAATGAGCAGAAAAGGTCATGCTACACAGCAAACAGCTGTACAAAGCCAGTAGGTCTGTGTCCATGTATTACAGTGATAACAAAATATATAAGGACAGATCAGTAAAATAAAATTTGGACAAAGATTAGGAGTCAGTTATTTTTACTGTATTTATTTGGGCAAGAATATTGTGCTTACTACACCCAATAAGCCAAGATCATAGCTGACATCACCACTCTACAGACTGTGGGTCTGTCATAGAAAAATGGAACTTACTTTCTCTCAAGAAGTCTGATAAGAGGAAGCATCTTTTGATTGAGTGCAGCCATTTTGGTGGGATTAGATTCAATCTCTGTACCATAGGAGATAAACTCTTCAAGAAACTTGCTAAAATTAGAAACAAAAGAAAAAGCCACCACTTTTCGGATAGTACAGTTTTCATTAATGTTATAAATCACACTGCTAAACAGGTTTGGATTAATATGCATTACTTATTGCAAGTACAGATTTGCTCCCTGCCTGAAGTTTCACTCTGTCCCACAAGGACTCCCACAAGTGCTAAAAGCATGGCTCTTCTGGACTACTGAATGTTTCAGTTTCAAAATCCAGGGTTGGAGTTAACTTACGAACTCAGAAAAACATGCTTGTATAATGCTAACGCCATTGTCAGGAATTAGTTGTTATTAAACCAGAAATGACTGTAGTACTGCAGAAGAAAAATAATCAAAGTTAACTCACGAAGCCAACAGGTGATCTAAATCCTTTTCCAGTGGTATACTCTGAAGAATAGCTTCAAGATGTCTGATGTAAATGTGGTTCTCTGTCTCCTCAGATTCTTCTTGTTCCTCTAAGGACAACATGGAATCATAAAAGAGGAACAGGAGTTTAAGAATAACCCCCTCATACTAATAAAAGTTAATAGCTTGTACGGGCATTATCACCTGGTGAACCAAGCACACAACTTGAAGACCACAATGTTCATTGATTACTAGCACTAACTCTCCGTACGCTGCTACCAATGCTTTATACCAATATCATTAAAATGCCAAAGGCTGTATTGCTATCAATAAATTCAAGTATGCTTTGGAATGTTCCAGACCAGCTACCACAACCTGTGCAACTCCCTACAGCAACTCCCTACCGCATTACCTGGCATGAATCTGGCCCTTTTCGACAAAAGAGCTTTCCTAACCATAATTTGGCAGTTACAAGTCCACAGTGCAAACAGACTTACTAGTGCAGACACAGGCTACTATTGCATGCCAGTCAGCCTCGCTGTCCTGGACCATTGCCAGGCACGTTTAAGTCACCAGGTAAACACAGATCTCAAACTACATATGGACTACATGTAATCTACCTAAAAATTATTTCGCAGTACCACAATACATCTCTGAGAGTCAGAAATTTCATACATTAAAATTAAGTTACTGCTGAAATACTGCAAATCAACATCTAAAATCAAAGCAATATAGATATAATGCCTAAAATACCCCCCTCTATAGGACCTGGAAGAACAAAAAGCAACACACACACAAAAGCTCAATCAGGTCTTCACATGTATTGGTGCAGTTTTAATGTCAGAAGCAACTAAAATTACACAGCTACGACATTGACCACAGCCATCTGTCCATAAGACTCAACAAAATTGTAAAAATGTATGCTAACTTACCCGTATCACTTTTCATGACAGTGCAAACAAGGTGAGGCAACAGGTAATGCAGAAGAGGAGAGATATCATAGCTTGCTGAAAGGCCTTGCAAAAGCGTTACCAGTTCTGGGGTTTTGCACAGATAATTAAACGGCCTGCACAACGGAACAGGGAAATAAAAAAAAAAAGTATGTATGCTCATCTGGGTTACCAACACTTTCAAACCATGCAGACTTCCTAAGGGTTCAATTTTCAGCATCAGGTAACAGCCTCATTGTAAACAAATGCTGAAAAGATTCAAAGGGTTCCACTTCCTTATTGCCAGAGGTTTATTGGTGCATTTAATATCCAAGAAGAAAACAGGGTACTGCCAGTCATGTTGAGCACAGCTGCTGCAATGGCACAGTGAACATACCTATGTTTTTGCGAAGTTGGTAGTACAAGAAAAAATACTTGTATGAATTGCATCAAGAGATATCCTCACACTGCAAGGATCTATCTATTACCCTGAGGCAGCAAAGGAAGGGATGAGAAGTAATAGCTCAATGACAGGAGATCCTCAAAGAGAGCAGAAGGAATTTCCCTTCCTGCTAAAAAAAGTGTCTCTCGTCTCCTTTTATAAGCACCTGGCTGGATGCTGCATAATGCATCAAGCATGCCTGCCCTTAGTTCCCCACACCTTAGCTTTTAACCCATTTTCCTCTTCTATGACTGCGTTCAAGTACCTGGAAGGTAATCACCGTATTTATCCCAGCAAAGATTTGTTCTATTGGAATACTCACGCTAACCTCTCTGCCAGCATACAAACTCCCTGTAGCATGCAGGACTTCCATCACCATGTTCAACTGCACATTAACAGCACTAGCTAACTGTATCAGGGCAGGGCAGACAGATTGATGGGAATGAAATACTACACGTATTTCCAGAAGAACACCTAACTTGTGGGACCAAAGAAGTCATGGTACAGAAGGACTTACACTTCAGATGTTATAAACTATATGAACTCAAAGCCCTTCCATTGAAGGGACAGAATTTCTTTTTTCCAAGCTATTCAAATAACCTCAGATTTGCACTCCCATTATTATGCTGGCTTCTCTTCCAGGATTCCCACTTTGAAGAAAACCTCCTACTGGCAGGGTTCAGTTTTGCACATTGACAGCAACCCTTTACTAAGGGAAGTGGCAGGAGAGGGACCAAAGGATGACAAAGTCACACCACTGAGACTCCTTAGCTGTAGCGAGCATACAAATTTTCAAAGTAAGCCAAAGAAAATTCTGAGCCCTTTGAAATGTCAACTACCAAAATTTCTGATAGGAAAGTATCCCTTTAATGAGGAGGATAAAAAAATTCAAATTATCAAAGTGCAGTCTGAACTTTTAAAAAGTGGGAAAACTCAATTCACATAGACTTACTTTTTCCCAAGTTTATCTCCTTTCTGAGTTTGTAGAAGTAGGTTCAAGCACGCCACCCCATCCCTGACTAATGAGGGCACTTTCGATAATGTCTTGCTTATCTGCAACATCAAGGAATGTACCAAGGAAGTCTCCACTGTCACTTTCACTGTCACCTGGCAGATTATCATGTATGTTGCAGCTCTGTAATCCTGTATAGAAGATTTCAAGCCCTAGGAAAAGAGATAAAGGTGGATTTTTAACACACACAAATTTTAAAAAAAGTACATTAACATAAAAATCATTTTCATTCTGACGTCCATGGAATCACACTACCTTCTTCTCCATATGTTAACTTTTGGGGGATCCAGAAACTCAACTTTCAAGAAGAAAAAGCTGTCATGCAGGGTGCACACATACAGAAGACACATTCATTAACTGCTGCTCTGTTCATTAACAGAGCAACAGTCCTGGAGGAAAGAGGATATTAAAGCAGGCTGTGCACCCTGACTCCATTTCCTCATTGTTTAGCACGATAAGTCTCTAAGGCAAAGAGGTTCATTCAAACTGTGTATCCATTTCTCACAGCTCCACTCCTCATGCAGAGTAGGAAACAGAGTTCTTAAACTGCTCATCTGAGGTGTGAAAAAACATTATTATTCACAGACCTTCACCTGCCTGATGTTTCAAAGCAGGCTAATAGTGATACGATACATTTCACACAGCATGTCCCTCTGAAATGTTATCTGCAGAAAGCATGTCGGCACAACACAGTACTCTTCATCACACAGGAAGGAAAACAAAGCTTCATGTACCTTTTGGATGTAAGGCAACAGCATAGAGACTATAGTGTCTGTTATCTTCTCTGCGGCTCCAAGAGCTGATACAATGGTGGAGGCATAAAACACAAGAAGAACTCTCAATTGAGCTGAGTTACCAGGACACTCTGAAAAGACCTGGACCACAGAAAAATCAGTTGTTCAGACATCAGGAAAAGTGGAAATGCACATACAGCTTCCCCCCAAACCAGCAATACCTCAGAACTCCAGCATGTAAGCTCTACCAGCTCCGGCTGGCACAACTTAAGTCATCACATCCTCCTAGCATTAACCCCCACAAGAGGTTACTGCTCCCCCTTGCAGACAAGGTAGAAGGAAATGGGTGCTATTCCTCAGCTACCATAGTTAATCATAATAAGATAACCTAAATCACTTGTGATTTTGGTGTAATGCTCAAGACTGAGAACCGGACAGCCAAGAAGCTGACTGGTGTATGTTTAACACCCCCTACTACATCTGTGAACAAACCCTGTTATAGTGTGTGCTTTGCTTAGTTTGACAGTACATGCATTCCAGTTCTCTAAATAATTGGAATTGTCGTACATCCTACCCTTCTGAGACTATAAAACTAGTTCTCTATTTGACATTAACTGAAAAAACAAATAAATCCGGTCATCTTCTGACATTCTCAATTTTAAGTTCTCCTTAATATTTGAAGATGTACGTTTAAAACACCCATGACAACCCCCAAAAGAGATACCCAAATTCAAAGCACAGTTACAAACTAATAGCAGGAATGACTTCATAAAAGAAATTAAGACAATTAAGTACTTGAAGAAATACAGTATCTTTAAATAATACAGTATTGCCAAATTGTTTTGTCACGGCTCACTGGTTCTCAGCCACTTCCTTACAAGAATTTCTGATAGACTGTCATCTATACAAATAAGAAAAGAAATTTTCATATTGTTTACTAATAAATGACTCCTTTTACTATTTGAGATGTAATTAAAAATATTAGCAAATAGCATAATACTATACAAATACAAAGATGGGGAAAACCAAGTGACAACAAACAAATAATGTTCTAGAATAAATGAACAACCTTCACAGATTTTGCCACCAGCCTGCAGATGAAATCCATGAAATCCAGGTCTTTGTAGCAGTGTGTAATGAGAGTACCCCTTGCCAGTGGGACTCCAGGTTTCTTTACATAATGAAAAAAGTAAAATTAGAACACTCAAGGGTAAAGTGAAGCACCCGAAGTAAAAATTAATATAATCTCTAAATTAATCCTACTGATCAGTTAACACCATTTAAATTGAAATAAGTAACGGAAACCCACACATCTCTCTGGAATGTTTTGTATCTACATTAAGACAGGTGATGAAGAGCATTACACATAATCTATATTCAAATAAACATATATTTTAGTAATTGATATATATTCCTAGCACTAGCAAATACTTGCACCTTAAAAGCCTTCTTTAACTTTGCCAAAACAAAGAGTAATTACAATCAAAGCTTTTTATAATTAACTTTATATTTAAAGAAAGATAGCAGAAACAACAGGTGGGCATCCAGGCTCCATCCCTGCAGTTAAATCTTTCAGTACAGTTCTACAGCTAACCACATGAACAGGTGGACCATATTCATAAACCTAGTAACAAGAGTCAAGATATTATTAATAAAGTCCCTCATGTTTCTCCCAACTTGCATCTGTGAAATACTTTACCCTTATTGGATCCATCCAATGCCATTTATGAGTTGGGCTTTTTATATTTAAAAGTTGAATAACTCTCACAAATAGTTTAGTCTCATGATATGGCAGCACACAACCAATCAAACTATCTTGATTGTAGAGATGGATGTGAAATCTAAGGAAAAAACATATATATACAGTTAAAAATTATCTGGAAGTCCCAAAAAAAGACCCAGCCATGTTCTTCTCAGAACACCTGGTTTTAAGCAAGATGAGAAATGATTGTCATACTGACTCAGACATATGGTCCACCTACAGTCCAGAATCCCAAGCTGGCCACTAGCCTGTATGTGCTAGAGGAAAGAAACCTAGCAATTTTTTTTCCTCACTCTCAATAATTTTAGGTCCCTATAGGACTTAAGATTACCTTAGTTTCTTCTGCATAGATTTCAATATTAAACCAGACATTACAATAATCTAGTATGAATTTCAGTATAATACATACCACATTAAAAAAAATTGTGATTCAAAGGTTGTATCAACAAAATCACCCACTCTTTCATCACATGAAATACTACACTTTCTGCATCTGGATAGGTTAATTTATATAAATAAATACATCATCACTTCACAAAATACTTGGTTTGTTTTTTCTTCACACCTTCCTACATAATCTTGAAATAAGAATACTTAGCTCATGTTGTAATACAAGGGCATGCTATTCATGCTTCACAGTTAATATTGAAAATTAGCTATTTTACACAGCCCATTTCTAAAAGCATATTACATAAATGCCTCTCTAGGTCCTCTGTAAGATGGCTAGAGATGGGCAAATTTGGTGAAAGCCAGGCAAAGAAATAATTGCTTTTATACAGAATAACATGACAGATCAAAATTTTCACAGAAATTTATCAAAAGAGAAATATCTAATTGGCAAAGAAGAACATCTGGCCCCATAAAGACTAAGCCCAAATGGGTATTTTTAACATTTTAAGCTGTATTTTCAGAAAACTAAAGTAGAATTATTCAAAATTTTTCTCATCAGGGAAAAAAACCCTGGCATTTCTAGTAGCCTTATCTATTGACATGTAGGATATTCAGTGGATTACCTGTGAATCAGCCATTCAAGGCACTTCTGGGCTGGCTTAAGCATAAAGTAAGGGGACAGGTGAATCAGGAACAATGAAATAGTCTTATTCAGCTGCTGATTTACTGCTTTAGACTGAACACTACGTTCCAGGCCTTTGGACGTGGAACTAAACAAACTGGACTGGAACACTTCAAATGAAGGATCAATTCCCATCAGCTCTTCTAAGCCAGTGCATCCTGTGGAAAAAAAATGGAAGAATGCTTTAAACGCAACAGTTTTATTCACCAGTCCTACCCACCTACTTCCCCACTGGCATATCCAACTTCTTTGCTATACTGGTATATGTCATCCTCACTAAGCAAACTAAACCAAATAGTAAACAGATCTAAGACCAAAACTTTTGCTACACTTAAAGTATTTCTTAACTGATGAAGAAAAAGAACATTAGCAAGTATCAGCAGTACACTCTTGTAATGAAGGCCAGCAGCATCCTGGGCTGTATTAGTGAGAGCGTAGCCAGCAGGCTGAGGGAGGTGAACCGTCCCCTCCATTTGTGAGATGGCATCTGGAGTACTGTGTACAATTTTGAGCTCATCAGTGGAAGAAAAACATTGCCATATGGGTGTGAGTCCAGCAGAGGAACACTAAGGTGGTCAGGGGACTGGAAAATAACATACAAGGAAAAGGAGGAACTGGGTTTGTTCAGCCTGGAGAAGAGAGTCAAAAAAGGAAATCTTCCTGCTGTCTGCAACTACTTAATGGAATATAGTGTAGGTTATCAAGAAGATGGAGCTGGACTCTTCTCAGAGACGCACAACGGAAGGATGAGAGGCAACAAATGCAAGCTGGAACATAGGAAATTCTGAGTCAATATGTGGATTATTTTTTTTTTCAAATGCTGGTGTGGTCAAATGCTGGATCAGAGGCCCAATATTGGATCAGAGACCGTAAAACCTCCATCCTGAAACTCAGCTGAATGCAGGCCTGAGCAACCTGCTCTAACGAGCCCTGTGTTCAGTTGGGCTAGTACCAAATGACCTTCAGAGGTCCCTTCCAGCCAAAATTATTCTATGATTTTATACAGATGAAGCAAGCAAAGGTAACTCTTTGAATAAATTAAAATACAATATTCCATGTACACCACTGGAGAACCATTGGAATTATTTATCTATTTTACACAAGCTTGTAAGTATTAATGGCTAAGCACAAAGCAGACAACTTCAGCTGAAATAAAGAAACCAGGCAGCTGGCTGAAATATGGAAGAAATAAATGATTATATACAGCAGCTCTATAGTAACTATTTAAGAAACTAAAAAATACTCTGTGTTGGATCAAAGACATATATACCTACAATCTTGTTACTTAAAATCCATATATTATATCAATCTTTCTGGGTTTAGGAAACAGCTTTCTTATTCAAGAAGTATCACATTCCTCGGTAAAGTTCTATACAAAAATGGAAAGAGATAAGCACAAAGGATTTCAAGTGTGCAAACACAGCAATGGCTTCTGCCACTTCACATTATTTGTGGCTATAATGTTACCAAAGAGCCATGAAATCACAGAATTCAGGTTGGAAGGGGCCTTGGGAGATCCATAGTCCAAGGTCCTGCTCAAAGCATGGTTAGCCCTGAAACCAGGTTGCTCAGGGCATTATCCAGTTGGGGTTTTCAAAAGGATGGAGAGCACAACCTCCCTGGACAACCTGTTCAACAGCTTGACTGTCCTCACAGTGAAAAAGCTTTTCCTTATATCCAGTTTAAACCTCTCTTGTTCCAAATTATGCCCATTGTCTCCCGTCCTCCAGCCACGCATTCGTCTGGACAGCCTGGCCCACCTTCTTGAAACCTCCTCATAGGTATTGGCAGGCTGCTATTAGATCCCTCAAAGCCTTCTCTTCTCCAGACTGAGAGAGACCAGACATGTTCCTCCCACTAGCCTCCCCTTACAGGACAAATTCTCCAGCCCTTGACCACCTTGGGGCCCCCAA
Organism: Ciconia boyciana; assembly: GCF_034638445.1. NCBI lineage: Eukaryota > Metazoa > Chordata > Aves > Ciconiiformes > Ciconiidae > Ciconia > Ciconia boyciana. The sequence goes on from NC_132936.1 coordinate 85,390,978, forward strand.
CTCTTCCCAATCACCTTACCCTTCACGTGCCCAGAAATGTGCTCCAAGAGGACCTGCTCCATGATTTTCCCATGGACTGGAGCGATGCTGACTAGCCTGTAGCTTCCTGAATTATCCTTTTGGCCTTTTTTGAATATGGGTTTGCCTTTCCCATTTATCCTTCTCCAGCTGTTTTTTTGGATAGATGATCTTTAAAATCACCGGCATCTAAACAGCCAAACTCACCGATTGCAAAGAACGTGTCCCGGTCAATACTAGCAGCTTCCTTGCAACTGAACAGCAGAGATGCTACTTCACTGCGGTTTAGGAGGCTGGGGTCATTCTGGGGAAGCGCCAGACGCTTCAGCTGCTCCGCCAGGGACGTCATAGCTTCGCGTTTCGAGGAAAGGAGCCTCCAGAGAAACCTAATGAAAGAAAACCAAAGCAGGCCCGCGGGTAACGCAGTCGCATGGAGACAGGCCGTCTCTCCCCCCCCGCCTCCCGGTGCAGGCCCCACTGCCAGCTACCCCTCGGGCGGGGGTGCACACACGTGGGGATGGGCTAGGCCCAGCCAAGCCGGGGAAGAAGAGGGACAGCGGCAGGCGGTGACACATCCCCCGGTCGCGGTCGCGGTCGCGGTCCCCGACACCAACCTGGCTCCCCGCCGCTCCGTCCCGGGCCCCACGTGGGCTGCGCGCGCCGCTAACCCGGAAGCAGCGGGTCCAGCGGAACGGAACGGGAAGCTCCCGCCCCCGCCCGGTAGAGAGCCGCCCTTCTCCCCCCTCCTCGGGGCGGCGGGCAGGAGCGCCACGGAGCATGCGCCGCTTCCGGGGGCTGTGGTGCTTGCGCGTGGCTGCCCTCCGCGAGGGGGGCGGCCGTTGTGGCCGTTGTCCGTGGTTTTGCGCCTCCGGACGGGTGCCTCGGAGCTCAGCGTCCGTGTGGAGGCTTCGTGCAGGTGTGGGGCGGGGGTCAGGCTGCCTGTGCTGGGGAAGCAGCCGGTCCAGGCGACCAGTCGAGGTGTGGAGGCCCGCAGCGCCAGCGGGTAGATGGGGAAGCCTCAGTGAGGTGTCTGTGGCAAGGCGTGCTGCTGGCTTTGTGCTGAGCCCAGCAAGGCAGCAGCCCGGGCTGTGAGTGGGGATCCACTAAACAGGGTCAGCATGTCTTAGTAGTAAGGGCACACACACCTGGAGTTGTGCCACCTTAGGATTTTTTCATATCTGGAGTGAGTGATGCTAGGGGAAGTGCTGGACGCCCATGAGCAAAAAGGTCTTGAAAGCTACTGTCATGTGTATGGGCTAGATCCCAGTTGTGGAACTGCAGAACTATGTAGGTTGGAAGAGTCCTGTAAAAGTCATCTGATCTAGCCCCAGAGCAGGGCCAGCTTAGAGCAAGTTGCTCAGAGTTTTGTCCAGTTGCATTTGGAGTATCTCCAAGGATGGAAATTCCACAGCTTCACTGAGCCTCTCATCCAAGGTTTGGGTGCCATCAGATTAAAAAGAAATTCCTAATATTAAAAACCATGATGGCTCCCACCAGTTTGCATTCAAGGCTGCAGAGTTCTTCACCTGGAAGTTGGTGCACAAAGCCAGAAAGGGAACATGGCTTGTGACAAACCAGGAGAAGCCTGGAAAAAAAACAGCAGAAATAAAATGGATTTCAGTTGATGTCAGCAGATGGACAAAATGATGCCAAATATAAAAATTCCAGAATGAGATCTGTAAAATTATTTCCATATATTGTTGAGAAGCTGTATAGCTATGGCAGAAATAACAAATTTGTTTGCATAGTAAAGCTGCCTTATTTGGCAATCATTTAGCATACAGTGGAAATACAAAAAGCTGATAAAATTTTAGGGTTGCAGAGAATTGTTTAAATGCTTAATTTTATCTGTTAGGAATATCCACTGATTTCAACGAGACTTTTTTTGTATTAAGTTAAACCTTTGCAGGAGTGGGAGCAGAGAGAAGAAATGAAGCTGGATGTCTGACTTTGTGCCTGATTATATTTGCTGGTGCCTTGTCAGAGAGCATGTATTAGCTATATATTCTGTTACTTCTGACATGGTATTATCTGAATGTAATGACAGCAATTGCTGAGCTGTTAGGGTTTGCTACCATTGCAGTTACAACAGTGTTAAGGTGTTTGGAAGATATTACTGATTTAACGGGATTGCTATTGTTTTTCTGATTGTTGTAACACTGAGATTCTGATCATCTAGCAAATGAGCTGGCTAGGGGTGGTACAAACCAAGAGGACAATTTATTGCACTTTTTCACATTCCCTGTGGCTTCTGTGCATCTTTTTCCTTTAGGAAGCCTTCATGTGACCTTATTTTTAGCATAGTTTAAACCTGCATAAATATGCATGTTTCCATGTCTAAAAATACTAAACATTAAAATATGTAGACTTTGCAAAGTACAGAAAGCTGTTTCTAAAATAGAAAACTAGTCATTTTTTAGCAATGTGGTTCGTTATTTGAATATTCTAGTGAGAAAGATAAACTAGAAGTTGTAAATGCTGAAATGTGTTCAGGTTTCCCAGTACTCCTGTCCTACTCTATTCTTTCCTGTGGAGGGCTGCAAGATAGAGGTTTTATGCCTTTATGCTTTCTGTTCCATCCTTGTTTGGTTTCAGAGTAAACCTGGAATTCCCTTTAGAGGTTAATTGGAGGAACAGAGACACCTTCTGCAGAGGGAAAAATATTTGTTCTTGATTTAATTCTCAAAAAGTGTTTCCTGGGAAAAATATAAAACCAGAAATTCTATTAGGCAGTATGCTTAGTTGAGTTTGTAATTCCCCAGTGATGAAGCTGAATATCATGGAGATTTGCTCCATGCTGGACAAAGAGATGCTTTTCTGAACTTAAATCCAAGTCCAGAACTCCAGAACTTTCTGAACTCCAATCCAACCAGTCCCTTTAGCTTCTCAGTTCCTGCATCATCACATAGCTAGTCTGTATGGATGGAATTCTCGTATTACAGCTGAGATCACTTCTGGTGATGGCTGCTATTAAACTGCATTTGACAGATTAGATTGGCTGTTAAAAAAATCTTGAAGTCTTAGAACATAAATTGTCATATGCTCATTTTTATTTGGAAAATAGTGATCTGTCTCAAGCGTTTTCTGTAAGCCTATTCACCTGTAGTTTGAAAAGATTTGTAGTGTGTTTGAAAAGATTTGATTCAGAAATGCAAACACTATTAAACTTTTAATGTTCTTTATGTCTGGGTAAATTTGTGCTACCGCTGGACCAAATATAATTGATGTTTTTATATAGATAAAGATCTAGTCTTTCTATTCCTTTCCTTCCAACTCACCTCACCAGCTGTGCATATATAGAGCTATATCTGCCTTGGTAAGTAATGCAACCCAGTAGGAGGAAATTTGTAGAATGAAGTGGTGCTGAGGAGCCCTTGTCACACTGTGTGCATTTCAGAGGTTTTATGCAGACTAGGTATTATTCTGCCCTGTAGACCAAATTCCCATTAGGTGTGTTCCCAGAAAGAATCTTCTGGTTTGGTTTCATATGTAAGCAACAGATGGGGAGGAATTTCATTTAAGGAGGAAAAGGGAATCACTTCTGATACAAAAAAGGAGTGTTCAGTAGCATTCAATTGTAATATATCAAAATGAAGGTAAGGAATTGAGTACTACCTATACAATTTACTGTTTACATACAAAGTTAAAGAGCGTTTGTATTAAGTACTCTTGAATACTCTCAAAAGCTTATGAATTCATTTGCTAAGATGATGCTTCTTTTTCCTTCTTGCACCACCTCCTGTAATGTAGTGAGCCACCATGATTTTGGATTGCTAAAACAGTTCTGAAGGAGATGGAGAGCCACCTTCTGTGTGCTTCACCATCGCTTGCTAATAATCTTGGTATGTTCCCTGACATTTCCCCTTGCCATTTCTAATAGGGAATGTGACAGTGCCTGACATCTAAAATATGATCCGATTGCAACGTAATGAAGTAATATTAAGACCTTTCTAGGATATGCAAAGGAGACCGTAACTTCCTTAGAGTGTATCAAGTTCTCTAACTTTTTAAGCAAAAGTAGGTGTTAACAGATATGTGTGTTTAATGTGGGTATATGTATGCTAACTGACCTGTAAACTAATCTGTGTTCTGGGGCAGTGGCTTGAGCATCTTGTAAGCCAAGGTAATCTTATTGGCAAGGGATATATTTTGTTTTGCTATTGGTTGTAGGAGGCATGCAAAAGTTTTGTAGCTTTGGAGGCTGTGCAGTTAAATCTGCTCCTCTGAGCTAGTCTGTGTCCTTTGTTCTTAATTTGTGTACATATCTTCTCCCTCTTGGAAGTTTATAATTTCTAAGAATACATCCGTGGTCTCTGAATTTATAGAGTTACTGAAATTATCAGGAAGAACAGTGCTTTATTGTGTACTTTAAGGCTGCAGTAATGTATTTTTCTCTGTTTTCAGTTCTTTCTGCTCTCTGTGACAATGCAGCAGTCACCCTTCATCGCTGGACATTGTGAAATGATGAGACAGTACGCTTCTGCAGTGTATACATTGATAAGGCCATGAGGCCATTATTCCCTTGGCTAAGATTTTGTTAGAAGCAAAGAGATTGGAGCCATTGTATCATGTAGCAACACAAATATGTAAAAGGAGAGAGTTAAGACTTGTTTTCCCTATCTACTCTTCCTCCCCTAAGAGCTTGATCTTTCTATGCTTACATTAGTGAAACTCAGGAGTAATTCTGATGAGGTCAGTGAAGTTGTATGAGTGTGCAGCTGATGTAACTGGAAGCAGAACCCATCAAGCATAATTTGATGGTGGTTGACGTTACAGAGAATTGCAGTTCTCATTGCTGGAACAGGACTGAAGGGAGAATAATTCTTCAATTGAACTGAAGGAAGAAGCTTCCTTGCTAGGCAGTGTATCAAGCACGTCATCGACTTACTGACCACTGTGGCAGGCAGTATCATGTTTCCGTAGCTTTTCTTGGAAAATCTATTGCAGCTTCCCCCAGCCATGAATTCTCATATGTAGCTGCATTCCAGATCTAATAATAAATAGAAACCCTCTGGATGGGGTGATGGGAAGCTATTTTGGGGATTTTACTGTATTAAAGGCTTTCTGATATGGTAGTATAATCTGAGCGCTTTTGAATCAAAATTGTTGTAAAGGACGCTTTTAAATATGTAGTCTAGATAAGGAGAAATAAACCCCAAATAAACAAACTGCCTTCAGCTGGGCACATGCAGAGAAAGCGTTGGCTTGAAAAGGGTAGGCAATAGTAATCTTTGTAACTCCGTTTGTATCCACTTGAGGTAGGTCTAGTTTGTCCCAAAAGCATCAGGGAGAGTAAGGAAGACAAATGGAGATGGTAAAAAATGGAAGAAAAAAGCAGTCTTTTCAGTGCTGAGCTACTTGATAAATTGTGATTTTTTGTTTGTTTGTTTATTGTGTAAAAAGTCAACTAGAAGGTTGGATTTTAATGGCTGCACAGTTGTTGCAATGAAAAATAGGAAATGTCTCTCATGATTGCTGTGATTGTGATAGTCCTTTGTCATGATTTGATATTTATTAGGCTGGGAAGTATGATACTCTGTGTGTATGTTAGCTGTTCATTGTTATGAAAAGGTACCTGTGCCAGACAATCTACTGAGAGAGTAGGTGTCATAGATCTACTGTGTGGTGGTTGTGAGTCACATTGTTTAATGCATTGGGAGAACTTGGTAATCGGAGCATAGCAACATGGCCATTAGGGACTTGGATGTAATAAGCAATAAGGAGAGTGTTGTATGCTAGACATATCTCATCTTTCATAGCAGGGCTGTAAGCAGTAAAAGAGACAATAAACTGAAGGATGGGGAGAAGGAAAAAGTCATCAGTAAGGAACATGCTTAACACAGCATGCTTTTCTTACTGCAGTATACCGTCTTGCTATCGCCTCCCCCAATTGCCTCTTATATCAGCAACTGACAGGCGTTGGAATAGCAGTAGAGCTCATATGGTGCAACTACCCATTCCTGACCTGCAGCTGTTCGAACCTCTATTTGCTTGTCAGCCAGCCATTTGCTGGGGTTTTTTTGAAATGCTGAGATGAATCACAGCTCTTTCCCTGAAGGAGAAACAGTGTCATTCCTATCCGGATGCACTAAATACAAATTTCAGCCTTTTCCCAGGCTGGCCATTGAAGCCAGTGCTACTGTTGTTTCTCCATTTGTCCCAGTCACTGCCAGTCCATGGGCCTTTTCCATACCTGGTGAATATGTGGTTTGAACTAGAATGAGCTCACAACTTTATATAATAATGCCTGAAAACAGTATGATCCACATTCAGTAGCAGAGAGGAGAAAATATATCTGCTGGTATTGCTGTTCAGTTATATTAAGTTACCTAGTTTTACTTATCCACTTTCTAAAGTTTGTTTATTTTACATATTTTTTGTAGGAATGAGTTATGCATTCATGTAATGCCTAGCACAGTGGCACTGTGAACACTACGAACAACTGAACATTTTTAAACTTATATAAGTATTCATATATATATGAGAGATTAATACTATAATATTTAAAAAGTATTAGAAAGAGAGTGCATTTCTGTGATACTGAATTATACGAAATATCTGCAATCATAAAAAACTCCTAAACTTTTCTCTGCATTTCAGTGCAGTTTTAAAAAATGTTTGGCTTTTGTATTTGCTTTCATTGTACATTGGAAACTGTTCATGCTATTATGTATCTTGGGAATTCTTGGGGAAGAACCCCTGTTATTAGAAGAAATAGTGTGTTTGATTTAGATGGTGAGGGCATGCAACTGAGATTTACTGATAAACCTAGATCTCCAGATTTACTGATTTACTAGAAGTACCATGTTTTCAGAGTTAAAGTAGTGGCCCTGCTGTCTTGAGATGCTGTAAAGACTCTATGCTGCCTTTCATAAAACAGTCATGACAACTGGAAATGTTCTTGACACCAGCTAATAACTCTTACTGACAAAAGTATATGTCAATGTTTACTCCAATGCATTTCTCATTCTCTGTCATTCTGCATGCATTGTGTATGCCAGTGACTTAAGAGAGTTCTCTGCAGAGAAACTACTTGAGAGAGACTTAGAGGCCCAGTGACATCAGAGGCAATTCCTTGGACACACTGAGAGGAGGGTGCTATTTCTGCAGAAGGCTTGACAGGCACTTAGTATAGTGGGTAGGAAGGCAGCCTGGCCTTGAACATGTAGTGAAGGGGAGTGTGTGGCACTAAGAATCAGGTGATTCTGCCACTGATGGTGGTACACCTCTTTTAAATAAGCTTAGTGGTCAGAGACAAAGCAGTTCCTGCTTGAATGCTCTCAAATACTGCACAGGAGAGGTTACACTTCAAAATCTTTCTCTCTTTACTTGTGGTAGGATCCCTTTGGTTTGCAATACCTGCTGATTCTTAACAGTGTGGTGATGTATGTGCCTTGTTTTAGTCTGTAGAGGGGGAACAAAATATTTTAAACAATTTATGACTCATTTAATCTTTAAAATGTGCCTAGTCTGTCTGTGTCACTGTAACACATTTAAAGACTCTTTTGTGTGAACTACAACAGACAGATCTGAGATGCAAAATGTGATTTTCTTTCCTGAGCAGAAGCTGTAGTAGTTATGTAACTGTTAGGCTGCACTGGAAACCTTTAGTGCCTTCCTTAACATTTTGTATGAACTGTCTTCCAATTCAGAACTCATTTATAATTACTTAATTTATAATGTATTTATAACTGGTTGTAGAGCAGGTATCTTAAAAGAACATGAAGATCACAAGTCAATTAATGGTGGACTATGCCAGAGTTAAGTTTTCCAAGCAATCTTAATTCACCTGCTTTGTATGTATCACAATGCAGACTTTAATTGCATAGTCACAAACTACTTTTTCTCCAGAAATCCTGCTTTGTTCGATGTATTGCGTAAGCAGTGCTCTACAGCATTATGATTTCCCTCTTTTATTCAGTGCAGGTCTGTTGCACTCAGTTGAAGCATGTTCCCAAATACCTAATTTATGATTTTCAGCTCTGGACATCACAGTATTTATACTTGTCTTCAAGTATTCCAAATCTGTTGGGTATTTGATTTTCACATACTTCCTTATACGTCACAGCATTAGTATTATTCCTGGTCTACAGAAAGAAAACTGAGGCACATGCTCCAAACTGTCCATAGTTCCATTTTCCCATCCAGTGGATAGTTTTAGGATAATGAATGCTGGTACTATGGAATTTGTCTCTTCCCTAAAGTGCTTTACAGAGTACAATTACATACTGTCTTTTTGCCCACTGAGTAGGCCTGGTGGTTTGAACCTTTAGACCCAGGAGAATCCTGTATTTGTCTGGTGTTTCCATCATGCATTGTTTTAAACATTCTCTCCTGCAATTGAAAGTGCAGTCTATGACCCTCCTGACTTCCACCACTGGTACTTTAACAGTAAAAAATCAGGCCCTACAAATTTAGGGCCTGATCAGCCTAATTTTCCATAGGTCATCTGTGTGCCAGGGTTACCTATGAAGGAGATACAAGGGGGATTGCTGAGCCATGGGGAATAAACTAAAAAGTGTCTTGGTGTTCTAGAAGCGCATTCATAACTGAATAGTCTCCCCTGAGAAGTCCAAGATATATTTGAATCCATCCATTTGAACTGCAGAATAAGTTTTCTGCTAAATGCTTTTATCATGGGAAAAGAAGCCAGGGAAAGATGCGTTCAGACTATCTCAACTAAAAAATTAATACCGGAGTTTGCTGTAAATACATGTGGAGCCTTAGAGCCTATAAGGGTAGGCTTACCTTTGTCCTAGTTGCTGACTCCACCTCCAGTAACTATTGTCCATATGAACTGGAAAAATACCTAGAACAGCATCTGGCTTGAAAAAAAAACCCTCTTGAATTTGGTTCAGTTATGAAATTCTGGAAGATTACAGCTATTCCCAATTTAACTATGGGACACAACAAGAGATTTAGACTGCACGTTAGCATAACTCCACTGCATTTATCCTATAGACAAACTGGTTTCAAAGTGAAGAAACATGCAAATACTCTCCTCTTCTCCTTTGCATGTGCTGAACTGGACTCACGCCGGAGAGAGGTGAGCCAATTAAGAAACAAAGGACTTCAGAGGGACTTCAAGGCACATTCAGAGGGACTGAGAATATACAAGAGACTTCACCATGAGTAGGTTATTGCTGGTAGATCTCAAGAACAACCAATCTCATACTGGAAATTATGTTGTGCAAAACTGATACCCATTGCTTCTGAGATGAGAATACGGCTGAAGTTAGTGAGAGAGATCGTAGCTGGACAGGGAACAACTGTCTTCAGAACAGGAACTGGAAAATTCAGGCCTTGCTGCTTTCATGTCAGGCATGGCAGGAACATTGCTCATTTTCTCAGTGCTGATTCTTAATACAGCTGAGTGTCAGAGTAAAGCTTTGTTGGACAGGATGTAAGGACAACAGTTCTGGAAAAGGAAAACTTGCACTATACATGTTACAAAAAGAACATGTTATCCCTGTTTGGCAGTAATTCAGGTTGCGCCTAATGCTGCCTTATACAGGGATGAATTTGCCCCTTTTACTAATCTTTGTATCGCTCCTGTGGAATGAATAGTAAGTAGCTAGTATTCATTTTTACAGACTGGCAATTCGTTCAACCAGGTTGCCTTCTTGAGTGTATAACTTTCATTTCATTGATGTTAGTGAAATTACATTGGTGTATCTGGAAAGAGAAATGAGGGCGTTGAGGCTGCAACTTGTCTAAGGTCATTCAGTCAATCTGTACAAATGCTGAGTTTAGAACACAGCAATGTCTGATATCCAGTGCCCGTATCCTGTGCCCATAATCTCTACCTCATACTTCAGTGATTTAAAACTTGCCAGGTCTCATCTGTGCCCCTTAGATAATTATTGTCTGGAAACTCTGACTTAGTTGACGATATTTGTTTCTAGATAAATAAAGGCACGTTGTCTATGCATTCCTTATCTCACACACACACACCTCTCTCCTCTTTTCTCAGTGTGACCAAAACTATTGCTGAATAATGTGCTTTTTTAGAAAAATAGTCTCAGGTAAATCAGTTATGGGTCACAGGCTGGCTCACTAAGGGATTTTTTTAACTGGTGGTATTCATGAAGTACAAATTGTATAGTCAGTTGCAGGCTTTCGCATTGCCCTAGTCACACAGTTTCTTCCTTGCTTAGTATCTTTGTGTGATAAGGCTAAGCCAACATAAAACAGGAACACAGCCAGGATTCTGAGAACACATGATGGTGTGAAGGTTTCTTCAGAAACCTTCAGTTTGTAATAGGCCATGCTATACCCCTAGTCCTGCCCCTTGCATTCTCATCAGTGAACCATTTTTAAAATCCTGGATCTGTCTCACCATTTTTTCCGATCTTATGCCAGCACTATTTGTAGTTTCCCCACCTGTTACTGTGTGTATTACGTTATAACTGTCTGCATATTGCTCTACAACTTCAGTGCGCCAACAGGCTGACTGCAGTGTTGTATATAAATTACCATATACACTTCCCAGTTCTTCCTTTGCTGTTACATTTCTAATCTATGCAAAGCATCTATTGAAGCTTCTGATATTATTTAGTTCATGATTTAATCTGTCTTTGTGCATTGCATCTACCCAGACAAGAACCATTAAACAAAAAAGGCACCCTCAAGAGGCTAGCTCAAGGGATAAGGGAGTTCAGGTATCATGGTTTCTTCTGAACTATTTAATAGAGATGTGTCAGAATGTGAGGTCTGAGGGCTCTTCTCATTCACGAAAGGTGTGATCTTGTGTAGCGCTGCCCGGCAGTCTCCATCACTAGAGGGTTTGCCCTCTGCTACATGACATCTTTCAGCACTCACACTGCAGTTTGTGATTGTTATTCTGTATCACAGTACTGCCTAGCGATACTGTGGCAGAGACCGTATGTTGAATGTTTCCTACTAATATCTGCCGTGAAGCCTCTCTGAGAACCAGGACCATCTGCTGTGCAGGCTACAGGGCTGCAAGTGTGGCCCTTCAAAGAGCAAGGATATCCCTTCCAGAGTATAAGGCACCCTGAATGCCTGAGCAAGCCTGACATACTAGAACAATGCTAAGGCATTTTTGGGTGCAGGCTATACACAGATCTGAGAGACAAACGTGGAGGTGAAGGGTGTACGGTAGGTAAAGCGCACTGTAATCATAATGGTTCTGTAGGCTCCTCAGGGCTTCTAGACAGAAAAATCTTCTTCTCCAGAGAATTTGTGTTCTAGGTGGACATTAAGGACCAAAGGAAGCATTCCTGACACTATTTTAGAGACGGGAGAGTGCAGCACAACAAGCTTGTTTCTTTTTCAGTGAGAGTAGGCCAACACTTAGCTTTTTGGGAAAATTTTACCTGAATTGACTTGCTCAAGGTCACATAGGGCATCTTAAGCTGGTATGGATCACCCCTTGTCTCAGCCCCGTGATTTTCCTTCTGCACAAAGGGTTGGCAAAAGCCAGTGATCTCAGCACAGTCGGGATTTTCTCCATACTCCTGAAGCCCAAGCTATGCTTTGGTTGTATTTGTCTGTCCTATAAATGTTTCTTGCTACACTTCATCCATGGCTGAATTTCAGGGACAGAGTAAGTCGTCTCTATATATAGCTGATGAAACACTTTGGGATCTTCTGACAATGTCAGTTGTTACTGTGAAGCCAACAATGCATTTTTTCAGCTCTTTCTCCATTTTTGTTTCCAAACCTGTAGTTTGAAATAGTATACTTTAAAAAAAATAATTATAATGTATACTTAGCTTCTGTATAGTTAATATCACCACGCATGAGTAGCATGGGGATTTTTCAGAGTCCAAGTTTGTGCCTCTTGCTGCTAGATGTGGGAGGGCTAATATGCTCAGTGCCCACAGTGCTTTTCTTTAGCTCAGACAAAATCAGAATTTTTGTTCCCAGATGTATGCTTCTCTTCTCTGCTCTCTTTCTGCCTGCCTTCTGTATGTGTTCATTTCAGGAACATGAATTGAGTTTAATGTTTATTATCTCTACATATTGAATGTAATTCCTTAGTTTTTTTCTGAACTTACAAAATAGTGTGTTTCTTACATTAAACAAGGTGGGTTGTGTTTATCGTATTGGGGAAAAAAAAAAAAGGGTTATTTCTCCCAAACTCTAATAAAAAATAAATACATTTTATAACACACCCCACCTTTCTGCTTAGCTTTGTTCGGGAAATTTATGCATAATTTTTAATAGAATCCAACATTTTGGCTCAATCTAAATTATCAATGTCTTCTTTAAATAATTCAAACTTTTGTTGGTTAAGCTTTAAACTAGTGGATATTTGCTACAAGCAGAAGTACATTTTAAGCAACAGTTGACATGCTTTGAGAATAAAAGGGCTTTTTGATCCCTTTTTTAAGATTCTGTTAACAGTTTACACAAGAGAACAATCACTTTGAATTTATTTTCTTTTATCTTTCATTGACTTCTTTCTTGAGAAACCATCCTGCTGTTCTTTTTCACAAAGAAACAGGCTGTGCCTAAGGAAAGATGATTGCTTAAAGACTCACCGGCTTACTGAGCTTTCATAAGGTTTTTATCTTCCTGTGGCCTTTCTGAGACAGTTTTGGCAGGTGTGAACCATTGTGTTCCTACACAGAAGTGTTACAACTGAAAACTAATGGTGCTCATTTTCACATTAGTTGATTGTTTCACAGGTGATTATTTAAGTAGAGAAAGCTGGCTAATTTCCTATTCTAAATTTCAATAAGTTCAAATAGAATGATCTGGGGAAACATTGTTGCAGTGTTCAGCATTTTTGAAGTTTTATTAAAAAGTTGGGGTTTTATACTCATTCTAAGATTTTGTGAGAGGGAAGAATAAGAAGGAGGCTGAAGGGATTGAAAGTCTGATGAACAGTGAAAATACGGAGGAGTGAGTTCTTGAAAGAACGATATGATGGCTTTTGGGGAGCAAATGGATGTTAAATATAAACTGTGCGAAACAATTTCCATTTCATCAAAAAAAAAAAAAGATAAAGGTTGACACAGGAGGTGAAAACTGTGCTTCCTTTAGTTAGAAAAGCCCTTTGATTCTCAAGGATCTTAATGCAATGTGTGCCAGGAGGTTTTCGCTTAGGTGGTATTCGATTCAAAGATCCTTCCTAAGTGGAAAAGAAATACTGAGTGAGTTTACCCACAGACCTGCTGCTCCTGTTAGGAAAGTTCTGGACTTCTTGGTGCACCTGGTGCATGGGAAATGATACCTTGTTGCCACAGTGTTCTCCTGGGGTAAAGGCATTCTCCTGAGTAGGCCCTTACCTAGCATTTATGTTAGCATGAACTGCAACTGCACACCTTTTGCCAAATAAAAGATTGACAATTCAGCTCTGCCACCTGCATTTCTGATCTCCCTGTGCCACCTTATTTCTTTTAATCTGTTTCGCAATCATGATTATTCTTTTTGTCTTACCACATTGTAAGCAATCTGTGTCATTTCTACCTCAAATATACCTGCTGGCTCTCATGTATCTTGCCATGTCAGCTTAAAATTCCATATCTATATGGTTCACTGTGCTTCTCCCTCTTTCTCTACTTGGGACTTTTGTCCTTTCTTTCCTGCTCAGCTTGCTTATTTCTGTTTTGATTTGATTTTCTTTCTGCTTAGGCACACATAGTTTGTAGCTGTGTGACTCTGCCAGCTCTAGTGGGGATAGTCCTAACCTACCTCTGATGTGGGAATAAGCTGATTGAAGCACACTGCTTTATTCATACTGCTCTGCTGGGCACAGCTTTCCTTTTCTCTAGGTGAGCTGGAAGAGGCAGCTCCCTTTCCACTTCAAGTTTGACGTCAGAGTTCCATTTTGGCTCTCTTTCCACTACGGACCTTCATTCATATGCTTCTCATTACCATACACACAGTTCGTTTATAAAATTAAATTAAAGTAGTAAACAAAATACCAGATACTCCTCCTAAAGCTCCATCTATAAATATCTCCCCTGCCTACTCATGCTGTCTGATTAAGGGGTAGTAAGCAGTTATTTAGAGAACCTAAAACAGGTCAGATTCCATCAAGATAGGCAGTTTTTTTAAAATGGGGATATTCTGTTTAGCTTCCTGTTTCCTAGGTAAAAAGCCCAACTTTCTCAAAATGCACACTGACGAAGTTGAAGACCCCTATTTTGACATTTTCAGAATTAAAAAGTTAGATTTTTCATTCTGAAATATTTTTTTCATCCAAAATGAACTACCATAACCTATCCAAAGTGGATTTCAAAATACTTGCCCCTTATAGAAAAATGTGGGTTTATTCCTATTTGGAATTAACTTGAATTTTTTTGATCTCTCAGACTAGCTGAGAGATAGTATGGTTCTAGCTGTTGGTTCCTTGGAACAATGATGACATTTTTGCTTTATTTGTTTTGTTATGAAAGTACTAAGTTTACCTACGTACCAAGTAAACATGAAAAAATGAACAGTACCTTTGCAGCAGTGGCTAGCTATGTTTTGAGCAAATCCAGTTATTTTATGAAAAAACTTAATAAACTTCTTCCAGAATTCTAGAAAATCTGGGTAGATTTCCCTTTGATTTCCAGAAATCTAAGCATGGATCTGACTCCAGTCCTAATCCACAGTGTGATCGGATACTCTTTGTCGTCATAACGCCTCAGTTTTTATTTCATGACACAGGCACTCTGGCCCGTGTTATAGGACGAGGGCCAACAAATAGAATGTGGCTTTTAACTAGTACCTGCCTGTATGAAGCCATCGGTACCTGTAAGGCTCATGTATACTGCGCAGCAGGGAGTGGTGTGGTACCATCTGACTTCATCCACGTAGATCCCGAGACAAGGCAGTGCAGAGGAAAGGCGCGAAGCTGTTTGCAATGGCTCACCTCTAATGAGGTAGTGCATAAAAGGTCACAGGTCTTGTCAGTGCAGGAAAGCTCTTTGCACAGGAGACAGCTCTGGTTCAGAGCATTACAGCTTTACATGTATACTTCTGGGACGTTTCTGTCTTCTTCCTGCTTTTCCTCTAGAAAATTCTCCTGTGCTGTGTATAGTGAATAAGAAGAAGTGGTTTTACTGACCTGAAAGGCTTAAATAGTCATTTAGGTGATTGAAATTGGACATGTATCACAACCCACAGATGACTACCCAGCTATAAAAATAAACCACACAAATTACACCAGCATACACATAATGTGTACATAAATGAAATATTCTGTTTTGTAATTGCTGTTTCATATTGTCTGAGAGTATCCTAAGAGAATGCTCATCTGCACTTGAACAAAAATCCTAGGCATAGCATTCATCAACATTTGCTTCATTGTATAGGTGGAAATGTGGCAACCTTGAGACTATTTGCATTGAGCAGATGAAAAGCATGTGGTTCTGACTTTGCTGCTTAGATTTGGAATTTGATTTTTAGACTGTTTATCTTGCAGTATCTAAATCAGTCAAAGCAATCTGAACTTCCAAAGATTGCATGAAATGTTGCAATCCTCTTCTGAATTCCTATTTGCAAACTTTGTGCTGCATTTATGAAGTTTTTTTGAGCTGATGGGTAGTTATTAGCTGTGCATGTATGCATGTTCTTCTAAATTGCATAGACTTATGGGATAGAAGGCGACTTGGCAGAAAGCAGAGCTTTAGTTAGCAATACGAAGTGGAGGACATATGCTGTCTAGCTGTTAATTATTCTGGTTATTCACTCACATTGCCTTAGAGATCTATGGTTGCCTTTACTGAACGTAGTTCTCCCTTATATCTGACTTTGTCTTTTATGGCTTCCAAAAGCTCAGCTTTGGTGAGCATTTTCTTTTTCTAACTAAGGTTCGAATTGCATCCAGTGTGGACACTGCTAGAGAGGATGACCTTGGCCGATGATAGGTGCAGGCATTAATGACTGGCTACATGAAGAACATAGTAAACTTGCCGATTCCCAGAAGAAACATTGTCACCAGGGCAACTGAAATGATGTGACAGAGGAGGTAGGGGACACGCTTGCCAGGATGCTTGATCTCAGTGCTGTCTTTTCAGATTTTACCCTGTAGCAAGCATGGGTAAATGGTTCCTGTCACACATTGATAAAGTTACTGGTTCTACAGGCCTTTGTATGTGCTTCTTGGTGCCTGCCTTTGAGGTCTATTGAACGTGTTTCCTGGACAAAAAAGATATATGTTGCTTTTCTAAGTTGTGCTTCCATACTTTCTGGTTTAACTCCAGGCCTGATCTCCACTGGAAATCGTTTTATCTCTTGGGTGTCCTTGTCTGCGCTGGCTCTTGTGATCCTTAATCTGAAAAGGAAAGTGTGAAGTGACTCAAGGGTCCACACAGGCTTTGGACTGATGCTGAACAATGTCAAACTACATCAGCAAATCACAGACGGGTCTTGAGAAGTAGAAATAGATGTCAGTAGGAAGAAAAAAAAAAAAAAGACGGGTATTTCATCAAATTGGAAGGAAGGACAGACACACAGACGAGTAGACAGTAATTTGGGGCCAGAGTTCCCCCGGTCAGCCTTCCCCTCTTGCAGGCAGTCTCGCTGCCCTGTACAGGAACAGCGCAGCTGTGGGTGCGGCGGCGCCAGCGCCGCCCGCGGGCGCGGAGCTCCTGCCCGGCTCTGCCCGGCCTGCCCCGCCCGCGGGGCTGGCGGCCCCGGCCCGACTGCGGGCGCCTCGCCGCCTGGAGCGGGGCTGGAGCCGCCGCCGCCCCACGTGACAGCCCGGCGGGGATAATAAGCCGCTGCAATGAGCCGCGCTGGGCTTCTCCGGAGGGTCAGCCGCAGGGACCTGCAGCAGCAGCAGCAGCAGCAGCAGCAGCGAGAGAGAGAAAGGGAAGGAGGGCAGGAGAGAGAGGGAAGGAAGGTCACCACAGGTCAGCACCCACCTGACAGTTTCAGCCTCTGCTCTCAGCAAGACTCATCAATATTCACTCCCTGTCACCTTGGAAAAAGAAAAAAAGAAAGAAAAAAGACACTGCTACCTACAACCCATCAGCAAGTAAATAAGCTAAACACACATATATTTAAACGTAGTAGAAGCCACAGCAGCTGAAGCTGATCCCCGGGTAGCATGAACAGCATGAACCAGATAGAAACAAACATGCAGTACACCTACAACTACGAAGAAGATGAGTACATGACCCAAGAAGAAGAATGGGACAGGGACCTGCTCCTGGACCCAGCATGGGAGAAACAGCAAAGGAAGGTCTGGAAATAAAGTGATGTGTGCCTGTGTATGTGCTTCTGTGTGGGATGATGTCCTCTCCCAGTGCCATGCTGCATCTGGAATTGCCAGGGCTGTGCAGTAAGGGGTTCTAATTTTGTAAGAGAATATGTTTTACATCGTATAAAGCATCTCTATAATATATATTAGCTATGCCATATTTTGAGGATAAAGCATTCACTTTTTGGATTCTTAAGTGAAACCTGTGTAAAATGAAACTAATTTATGAGAGTCAGGAGTTTCTTTTTATATTGCACTGGAAATATTCTGTCAGTACCTCTAGATTTATATATTAGTATTTCAGTAATTTTTAACTTCACTTCCTGGGTCTTCCTTTCAGAAAGCAGACTCTGAATTGACGTGTGTGCCTGTTTGCTTTTCAAAAACAGTAAATTGCAATTATAAACAGGGAGACAAATGATATGGTTCAAAATTGGTACGCAAAAAAAGTTTGCAATATTTCTGAGAGCAGACTGAGAAATTGCTTTTGAAATTGTCATCTTGTGTGTCAGCTCTTATTAGAATTTACTCTTAATTCTGACTGAATGATCTGACAAGGAAAATATTGACTAGAAATATATCCAGACTAGATTTAGAAAACTGTATTTCATGATTAGGTTCCCACATGCCAATTCACTGTCTGGGAAAAAACGCGTCTGTAAACTTGGCATATACCATTGTAGAGGAAATGCTTCTTGCCTTTTAGGTGTAAGAAAACTATGATGCCAGCAAGTACTGCCCATGCTCTTTTTCTGAACATAGGCAGAGTTTATAACCTCATCAGCAGTCTTGTCAATGGTTTGGTACTTTAATAATATTTGCAGTATCTAATTTCAGAACACCGAGTTTTAAGCAGCATATGGAAAAGAGAGCCATGAAATATTGTAAAAGATTTGCTACTTCCTAATGTAAAAGGTGATGAAGTCACAGATGACAGATCTGGGATTAAAAGGTTATCTGCTGGTTACAAGAATGAAAAAAAAAAAAGGGGGGGAGAGAGAGAAACGGTGCTCTAGACAATAAGGTTGAATATGCTTTTTGGTATAGGTGAGCAGCTCACTTCAAAAACTTAAGTAAAAGTTGCCAACTTATATCTGAAGACAGAATCTAGCCCACTGTCACAGTCACAGCAGCTATAAAAACTATAAAAGTATAGCTATAAAAGTAAGAGCTGTTAGAATTGTTGGGGCCAATGGGTTTGCTTTTCCATTAAAATCGGTAAAGCCAATATTTTCCTCTCACTTTTTACCTGTAGCCTTCCTCCTTCTGTGAGTTTTAGCTGGTTTTATTCATTTTCCTACATTCACACCTGTTTGGATCCTGCTGTACGCGTATAGTGGGAGAAGTTCTGGGCTAGGTTGAAGTTCACTTTTCTTGATCTACCAGCTGCTGCAACTCCTAACCAATTATTAAGCTGTACTCATCAACACTGATATTTGTTTTAATTTGACGATCTTTAGATAGTGAACTATTCTTTTATGTTTTATAATGAGAATGGAAATTATCTTAGTGCTTAAGTGCTTCAGTGATTTGAAACTGCTCAGCCGAAACAGGTCGTGGTTACATCTGATTAGGATTCAATTGTCCAGCATTTCAGAGAATGCTGTTTTCAAAATAAAGACATAATGGACAGGTTACTAGATAGTCAGCACTCTAATGCAGTTTTCCTACAATGCAGATAAATGATAAAAAATGAAGATAATTTGGATTCTGTAGGCTTTCTTATGTTTACAGTAAGTCTCTTGACTTTTACAGAAGAGCAGGGATAAGTATAAGACCCCATAGCAAATTTTTTGTTTCCATTCCTCCAAACAGACAGCGCTTCAGCAGAAAGTCAGGTTTCCACATTAGTAAATTAAAGCAGAGTCTGCTTTACTTCCATAGAGTAGAGAGATTGTAGCTTTGCTACTTTATGTTGCCAGTTCCAGGGCTTACTTTTAATATTAAAGTGATACCACATTTAAATAAAATTTAGGAGGGGGGATCCTCATTCCTTGTCTTGGAAAGGAGTCTGAATTTATTATTACATGAAAAATAAGTACTCTCATGATAAAGGGCCTGATAAAACTTTATAAAATTTCAAGGTTTCCATCTTTTTCTAAGTGGTGCTAAAAGCCACAGAAAATGCTTTCTTTATTTCCTTATTTATAAGGAGAAGATTGCAGATACATGGGCACGGATCTTTGTTCTAACTGGTAATATTATATTGAAAAGTGATCTCAGTGGAGCCCTGGCAGTTGGCAGCATATATTTTCTATTAGGCAGTCTTGGAACAAACCAAAAATAAATGCCATTGTTTCTATTGTGGGCTGCCCTCTCCAGACTTGCCATTTCAGTGATATGCTTGGTATGAGATCTGTCAACAGATGCTGGTAACACATGATGACGTCCATAGGATTACAATGGATGTGACGCCTAATTATAACCATGGTTCATGGAGTATTAAGATCTGCTGTAATCCAGCTACTTGGTGGTTGCAGATGTCAGAATAAATATGAAGTACACTATAGGAAAGGAAGCTGAGTTGTAGCTCACCTCGTCTCTTTGAACGTGAACAACAATTTAAATGCTTTAGTTGAGGTGACATTTAGCCTGTGTCAAATCAAGAAATCAAGAAAATACAACCATTTGACCATTTGCTGCATTAGATGCTATTGGTAAAAATTTAAAGAGGATCATATGGTTGGAAATTTCAGGCAGCAACTTTAAAGAAAGACTAAATAACAAAAAAAATGTATTTTGGATGGACATGCTGTCTTCAGTAGGAACTAATTAGAGAACTACAGCATTGGTGCCTTTTGAACATGTAGATGCGAACCATGAGATTGGAAACTTCTGAAATCTGCTCCTTGACCCAGTACACTTTCATTGGCCACATGCGCTTAAACAGTAGTTGAAAGATCTATGAAAGTGGCCTGTTGTTTCTTCAGTACTACACGGAAATAGCAAAGTATTGGAAATCAAACAGTCTGGCCAGAGGGGGTGGGATTCTCTTCTTTACTCTGCTCTGTAAACTTAGGCAAGGTCAACTCACCTTAGACCTCAGTTTTCCCACTGGTAAAAAGAGGACAGCAGTGATATTTGTAACAACTGATAAAAGTGGTTGGTTCTATGGTATGTCGGACTAGTGATGAGCTGTCTTTCAGTCTCTACCCTGCTGGACTGGAGTGGAAGTAAAAATCATACTAGCTCATAGTGGAAGACTTAAAACCTGATTTCTCTTCTCTCCATGATTCATTTATTTCTTAAGTTTTCAAAAAAAGTTCAACAAACTCCACAAACCTTTTAGTTTTCACTAGCCTATATCTCAATTTAACTAAAAGGAACACAGGAAAATGCAGTGTCCCTTAGCTTAGGAAACCAAGCACAGCAATGCTACTCAAAATGCTAATGTTTTATTGGCAATGTGTTTGAACTGCCAACACTACTTAGTGAGCTGTGTGTTAAACAGTGCTCTTTCTTATTTGTAACTTTTGCTATAAATACTTTATTGTAGCAGTGTGCTTTTTTAAACTTTGACATTAAATGTGGTTTGTTAGTTCTTCAAGGAAGTCTTAAGCCTTCAGAATAAAGAGCTGAAGGTTGTGAAACAGGTGTGATCCCTTCTTCAGGACAGTTGTATTGTATTGTAAAGCACTAAACTGGTTCCACATATTTCATATGGGCCTACTCCAGTCATTCAGACATGTTTCTGACACTGTTGCACTAACACATAAGGAAAGAACTGGAAACATACTCCTTGCCTTGCTGGTATTATTATAGATGAATGATCTTATTCTAGCTTGCTGTATGGCCCTGATACCACTGCTTTGTTAATGCAGAAGGGCTTTAATGTAGGTGTCAATGCAATTTCTGACCATTTTCATGATTTTTTACACTGGTATAGAATAAACAATAAGACTCAGAATATTTATTTACCTTGATATCGCACTCTTTGTGAATGCAAATCTTGATAACACTGAATGCCATGCATGAGTGGGGACTTTGGAAAAGGTTCTTTAGGAAAGAAGCTGTGGCTTTCCAGTCTTCAGCAGTGCATATCAGATTACATTTTCAGTGTGACCTATAAGGATTTATCTGCGTTACCTCCTTTGGCTGGAGTCCTCCTGTTGTCCTTGCAAATAAGAAAAATGCATTTGGAAGCCACATGTATGTCAAATTATTTGGAAGAAGCTACCAGGACTATGAATTACGGACAACATCCTTCTTTTTCTAGTGTTGCTGCAACTTCATTAAGTTCAGCAGATTTGAGCAGTTAATTGCAGCCTGAAAGAGAAATTGACCTTGCGTTCAGTCTGACTTCAGTGTCTATCAATAAAGTTACAGTCACTGTCCCATATTCACTCTGAAGTTTGTGTGGTCTTCTATGGATCAAATCTAAATTGATTTCTTATCAGAAAACTCTTCCTGGAAGAAGTCTACTGGTGAGTGAGAAGACAGATGAAGTAGGAAGGAAAGAGCTTCATTCTTCAACCAGGAAGAGGAGGAGAGAAATAAGCAAGCCTGAATGAATGAAAAATAAATGTAAGGCAGAAAAACGTTGGCAGGAGAGGCTGGATACCACCAGCAAAATTCAGTACTGTAGAACCACCCCTCATGGACTTACAGGCTCCGGATTGAAATCATTGTCATGGAGAATATAGCAATATCTACAGTGTGTACAGGGCATTCCAGCCTAGGTCTTGCTGTTTTACTGAGGTTATCTGGAAATAATAAAAGTTGGCGTTTTGGGTGTGGGTTTGGGGGGGCAGTGTTTGGGGGGTTTTTTGTTTGGAATTTTTTTTTTTTTGACCGTGCAAAATTCTTTCCTTGAATAATCAGCCTTGGGGTTATGCTCCCGTAGCACACAGAGAAACCATCCATCTCTTGAGGATTTTTAATGAGGTGACACTTTTTACCCATGTGGAATACCAGTGGGATTGTTGAGAAGGCACAGAGATTCCCCTGTGCAAGTGAGCGACATGAACAGGGTCTGGATGAGAACCAGCACTGAATGTAGGAGGTGTGAGGGAGGCAAAAGGTACGCTCCTTTCTAAGAGAGTATCAGCCTTCTCATTACTTATTCCTAGTAGTTACCTGTTAACAGTTGGATATTTCTTATAAAGATGGGGGTCTTGGGTTGAGTAGCTTTAGGACTAATTTCAGGAGGGGATTTAATTTGTTAGGAGGAAAATCCTCCAGAGTTGAAAGCAGAATGATAGTGGGAAAATCATGTGCTATACCGAGTCATACACTGCAATTCTCTGCCTCCGTTACCTTTTATGCACAGCATTAGGATGACGTAGGTGTCTTGGGAATTCTGTAAGCTGAAATGCAGGATTTTCTATTACTACTAATAGTTAGAAAAGCAAAGAGTTTCACCTTTTTAGACTTTTTTTTTTTTCCTAGTATTCAGCCAGTACTGTGACTGCCTTCTATAGAAGAACAAGGTCTTGCCAAATGATTTATGCCACTATAGATGCAGGGTGCGCCTTATGGTAACATGAAGTTTCAGAACTCAAAGGCCAAATGCTTCTCCTCCAAGTGCATCAAGAATTTGCTTTTCAAACAGTGGATGCCAAAACCTCTAGCATTAAGAACACACACAAAAAACATATCTCGTTTCCTTTTAAATTGGGTGCTCTTTAAGTGACCTTCTCAGTGGTAGATGGCCCCGTATAGGGTCTGACTCAGAACTTAGTCAATGGACAGACTTCATTTTTTTCTGCCACAGCATGTCTTGATTTTTCAGCATATACTATAACTGTCTCAAATATTAGACACTGATGCAACAAAGGGACATGGAGTTGCAGTTTTTCTAGTCCTATGAAGAGTTGCCATGAGGGTAGAGGGACTCTGTATAGAAATACGGGATGTATTTATGGCTTGTTCTGTATGATTGGCCTCTTAGAGATTAGTACTTGTTAAAATAGTAACATGTTAAATTCCTCTTGCTGATGTTACTTGCATGGAATGGTGCTTGAGAGGAGCATGCTGAAAGGATAGTGGAACGATCATATTTTGTCAGTGTGCTTCATATTCTGTCTTGGAAACTGTCAATAAGGTGTGCAGCTAAAGAGGGCCGTGAATACTGTGGTGCTGGTGTATGAGGGAAAATTCAAAGAAAGCTATTATGAAATTCACTTAACTAGAAATGTTTACGGAGGTAGTTTTTTCAAACGGGAAGGTTTTCTTTATCAATACTAAGTTTGAAGAATCAATATATTACTCAATATTATATTTTCTATTTAAACTCAAATGGCCCTCTCAATGTTGACCCATTCCAGGCTCTGCATGCTTTTGTTAGTGTTGTCAAAAGGATAATTCCTACAGTCCCAATTCAGCTGTTAATTGCCACTAACCCCCAAATATCTGCCAGCAACAGAACTGTATGGTTATGAAAAGAAATTGTGAGAACAATTTTATAATGGGAAGCAAAGGCTACCTCCTACCTGCACTTACAGATACACACCACAGCCTTCCCAGAAATTTGTATAGTAAAATGTCTGCAGATACGCTGATCCAATTAGTAAGACAATAAGGACTGGAAGAAAGTATGGATCTAAGTGGGTTTCCATAAGCTGCAACCAAGGTGCTTAAGAGCTAGAGAAAAGCTGTGTGTTAAGCAGTGGACTTTGCTATAATCTCTTGGGGGTGGGAGGTCTGCATCTTGCTGTGGATCTGTGTCTGGGTCACTGGAGAGCTGAAGAGAGAGAGGCATGGGAGGTGTTTCCTTGGAAGAGCACTGAGGATCTTCAGCCCTGAGACTGCAGTGAACGGGGAATCCATGTTCATACAATTTGTAGCCCTGTGCAAGCAAAAGCAGGGCTCAGGTATATTCTGTGAACTAATGAATCCCAGTAAGAAAATACTGTGATTACGTCACCAATTTCCAAATCAAACTAAGACAGCTCTGCAAGCTGAATTTTGACTGCTTTTTGCCAATGGGGTAACACACTTCCAAATCGTCCACCAAAGCCCTTCCATCCTCATACAAATAAGACAAAAGGGGTTTCATCATTATGATGGAAAAATTGGATACCGAATGCCTAACATAAATTTAATCACTGTTGCATAAATTCTGATCCATTTAATGATGTTTCATTCGGGTAGTAATTTCTGTATTGCACTGTATAGTTCTATTGAATTAATTTCAGTGAGACTGAGCATTAGGATTTTCTTTAGTTGTGAATGGTGAATATGATATAGATATTGGTAGTATTTTAGAAGTTGTACTGCAGAGCCTGCTTACAGAAAAATGCATTGGATTTGTATCTGGAATGCAGGTGGACTTGATGCAGGAAGAAGCATGTCAGTGAAACAGAATTAGATGGGAATTTGTGCTGCTTAGCTTTGTCCCAAGTCAAAAGACGTCCCTCCTGCGTGTTATTTTATATCCTTGCAAACAAACAGATATGAAAATGCTTACACAGTTGGCAAAGTTGAGTTGTTTTGGATGGCTTTACTGCCAAGCAGAATTTCTTCTGAGCCCTAATTGTCAGGATAAACAATGTGTAACTGATGTGGTATTCCTCTACTGCGAGCAGTGAAAGGTTGCTGACTCTGAGTGAATATGTCTTTTATGGCTATGCATTCTTTACTCTCAGCTGATAGCAGAAGCAGAATGTATTCACATCGAGCACTCTATTTCCTCCTAAATTAAATTTCATTCCTAGTAGTTTGGGGTGATTTTCAAGTCTTCAGTGTTTGAAGAACATAATTTCATAAAATGCTGTGATAAGGGTGTGTGACATTTGTTCTTATAATATCACTGGATTTGTTGGTTTTAAATATGCCTCATGTTGAGAGACTTGATGCATAAAGCTGATCATAACTATACAGGTGCTATACAATGCTCTTTTTCTACCTGATAAAATTGGGCATGTATTTAAAGATAGAACATGTCTCTTTCCACATCATTTAACCAGCAAACACAATGTTATGATCACCCTCTGTGACTGTTTCTGTACATATTCTATAATAGCTCTTCCTGCTGGCAGTACAAGTAACTCTTCAATACAGATCAAGATAGCATGGTCCTAGTAATCCTCAAACTACTGGTGTGAAAGGATTACAGGGCAGGTGTTACTGCTCTGCAGGAACAGAGTATCTGCAGAGATAGAGGTAGAAGACTTTGAAAGGCAATGTTCTCCTTTTAGGAAGGTGTCCCACTTGAAATGGTAGCTTGTAGAAATACACTTCATTCTTTAGAAGGCCTGTCCAGGGAAGCAGAAGCTGACAGTTGTTTGGCTAATGTTTAGTTAGTTTCTATATTTGGACCTTAAATTTCCATGTGGGCACACAGGTGAGAAAATTAGTTCTGAATTTGTGTCCTAAGTGCAAGAATGGGCGCTGCTGCTCCTATGTCTGGTCCCAGTTTTCCCTGCTTTTGAGTTATAAGGACATATCACTTTGTCCATCTCTTCATCTCCAAAATAGTGGTTGTAATACCTATGTGCTGGCTTTACAGATGAAGGTGTTTACTGTACTTGGTATGAGTAAGATTTTCCATTTACTTCAAATGCTTCCTCCCAACTGCTCTTAACTGTCCGAATCCCTTCAACTTGAAATCTGATGCTTGTTCTTATTTCTCTTCAAAAACCTGTACACAAAATCAGTCCAGCTATCCCTTACTTTGATAACTAGCAGAACCTAATTTAGAGCAGATGGCCTCTACTCTGAACTGCCCCCTAGAAAAGCCTTGCTCACCCCCACTACCATAGCAGGAGTCCGCAGAAGGTGACTACCCTAGTCTAAAATTAGCATCTGTGATTATTCCTTAAGTGTCTAAGGAAATGCTCATATTTTTTATAGGCGTTGAACACCCAGGCATTTCCACTGACGTCAGGAGGAACTTCTGTCTATTTTGCACCTCTGAAAATCAGCCTGCTATTTTGGCACTCACAGAAAGGCTTCACCATCTAGCATTAAGTGATATTTTTTTTTAACTCCGTTTTATGTTTAATTTTGGCACCAGTGTAGCTTTTCACTGCTGCAAGACTTCAGACATTGCACTCTTTAATAAGAAGAAAACTGGTACCCAGCTGCACTAAATACAAATAAAAAAATACATAAATGATTGTGCAGCTCTGAGGTATTATTTCACCTAGGGGAATAGGTGAATTTCCTAGCCTATTTCTTTAGGCTATGGAGGACCTCTATAGTCCAAGTTCATCTCCAGCTGTACTCTGGAGTGTAGTTCCACCACGCGTTTTCTTTGGCAGAGCAGCTGACCACCTTTGACTCTACTCCTATCCATAGACTTCCAGTCCCCTTCATTTGCTGATACAATAATCTTCTGCTATATACCAGATCATTGAAGAAATTTGAAGCAACCCTCCCTATTCCTACCACTTCTTAATCCCAAGTAATTTCAGTAATGTAGTCTGCAGTGCAGCCGCACAAGCAGCTATATCTGTACATGTACATATTATGTATAACGCACTTATCATCCATCTGGCATTAATATTAAAACACAAACAAAACACCATACATGAGGCTGAAGTTTGCTTGCTTTCCTTTTGTCTATGGCTTTCATTTCCATGACCAAGCGCAGGCCCCAGCACGGCTCCTGTTAAGAACAGATATGCTATAAACAAAGAACTGTGTGTTTAATTGACAAAGCAGTTTGCTTATCACAAACACTGTACTGTCTAAAACATAGGTGTTTATGCTTTCAGCAGTTACAGCCATCATTGTTTGTTATTTACCCATCTAAGCTAAGTGCTTGAGAACATGTTACTTAGTTAAATTTCATATTCATATATAGTCAAGCCATCCAAAGATCCCAAGTAATGTTTTGCTTTTTTTTCTGTTTTTAAGAAAAGCTCAGTAATTTAGGAACGTGACCCTCACTAAAAATTATTTAGGAACTCCGGAATTTTTCTGAAAGTCTGCTGGCTTACAGAATATTTTAAATGTTTTAGAAAATGTTAATCTATAGCTAATGCCTCATAAAAAAAAAAAAAAGAGCTTAAAAAAATCAACCCAATACGTTAAAGTAGTATCTTTAACAGCAGAAGCTAGCAAATTCTTCAAAAAACCAGATTCTTAAAACAAGCATGAAATCAAAATGGAATTTTTTTTTTTATCATCAGTTACGATAGTAATGGACAGATTATATGCTTTGTGCACTGAGAAATATTTCATTGAGTAACCTGGCATAGATGCCACAGAGGAGCTTTTTGTTGCATAATTGGGATTTAATGCATGAGGTTTTCCTTCCTCTATAAGAATCTCAACTGAAACCTCAGTTTAGGTTACAAGTGAAACCAGATTTGTTGATCTTCAAATGTACTACATAACAGAGTGCAAAGACGACATTTACTGTGTAAGTATCTTGGGGTCTGACTATTGACATACTTTTCCCATCATTTATTGGTGTCAGGGACTTAAAAGATGTGTGTGTGGAATCGAAAGAACTTTCAAAATCTGTTTTAGCTTTATCAGTCAGAAGACATGCTTTTCTGATTTTGGAAGTGTTTTAAAGAATGTTGATAAATTGGATAGGAACATACTTTTATCCCACTCTGATTGACTGTATTGACCAATTTATAATGGATTTACTTACTCACCTGGCAATGTAGTAGATAATTACTGGATAAAGATAGCATGGTGAAGAAAATCAACAGAGAAAGCAAGGGAAAGACATTTGGAAATCCAGTCAACTAAATCCTGGATTAGCCTACTTTAATTAATCCTTCTATTTCCAGAGGGCATGCCTTTAGTTCCTTCCATACTATAATGTGTGAATGTTTCTTTCATCTCATCCTAAATAGTATTTGGTCATTTAAATATGTATCTGCTGAAACAAAAATGTTAGCCAGCACTATCTGTGATAGTTCAGGAGCTCTTGGGAAACCAGGAGGAAGCACTGTAGGGCACAGCTGGTGGAAGAAGGACCCGAGACTGGAAAGGAGAACAGGAGATACGATCTCCTTAAAAGAAGGTTCATTTGGCACTGATAGGGTAGTGGTAATGCATGTTCTTTGTTTAATATACTTGAGAGAAAGCCCCAGGCAGTATAAAGGGCATAGGCTTCACCTTTAAAGCACACCTGCAGATTTGTCCCTTGTGGATCCACCATAGTATTCAAGACCCTTTTTGGATTACCTATATTTTGTTTTTAACTCTCCACAGGGAGAGTCAAATGTAACAGAGATTATGCTTTTGTTCTGTGATAGTGAAGAAGTGGCAAGTTGGAAAAGAATATAGAGGGAGAGAAAAACTAGAAAAATGGCTGGTCTCAAACCTTTTATTGTTGCTGAAACAGTTCCCTCCAAACCTGTTGGCATTTTTACTGTGAATTCTTTTCTGAAGATGCCTTCTAGTTTGTTGATACTCTCGTGAAGTAGAAAAGCTGAGCATGGAAGGTGGTGCTCCAGAATTAACTCCTGAGCCATGTAGAAATGAGTGAATTTCTTTTGACCCTATAATAGTTCAACTTTTCATTGGATATTTTGGTCCCATGACATACTAAATACCTTTTCCATCCTTGTGTTTCTTAGTTTTTCAGTAGTTAGATCCAAAAAGTGTGCCTTAAATATAGCTCTTTGTCTAACTAGTGCTTACAGTGAGACCTCTCAAATATCACTTTGCTCAAAAGTGATCCAGAAAGCACCAGAATGCAAATAGCTCACTGTTCCATTAATTGAGTATGCCTTCAAAAGTATCAGGAGTTGTCTTGATTTTGTTCACCCGAGATCTGTATCTAAAAACTTGTAGAGAGCAAGAGAGAGAGAGGGTGCATGAGAGAGAGATGTTTGGGAGCATGTATCAGTACATTGGAGTTTTTAACAGAACCTACACACTTCACGCTCTGCAAGCTCTCTGCTTACGTCCCTAGTGTCCTACCTGATTGGCTGGGGAGAGGTATCTTTTGGACAGCACTTATGAATATATATTTCTATATAAATGCAAAGATGCAGTCTTTATTGCATGGGTGATAGAGTCCATTAAAGCTTTTATAAAAATGTGTACAACATTTCTTTGCTGCACTCAACTTTGTGCAGTGTAGTGGCAAATCTATTTTAATGCTCTGACAACTGGGTGTGAACTGATTTATTTGTAGGTATGTGCTGTAAAGTTTTGTGGTGTAAAGTGATCAGGAATGCTGTGTAAGATATTAGTTGCTATAGCCATACTACTTCGGGTTGCAATGTCAGAATTACTTGTTTTTATAGTATAAATTCAAGCTCTGCAATGTGCAGTGTATTGGAACAGAGAATATTTGGTTAGTATGCTCTAAAGTTAGGTTACCCTATTAGAGGAAAATACTGTTGTGCCATGCAAATAGTTGGCAGTCCTCAGAGGTTCAGTCTGGATGTTGTACACTCCCAGTCATGCTGTGTGGGAGTACTGTGTCTCTATCAAAAAGGCACAGGTCCTTGTGGGCGATGCTTCTCTATTTCTGCAGATTTCAGTACGAGACATTTTGAAGGGCAAAATTTGGCAGTGTTGCATGTAAAAAAAAAAAAATCTACCATGATCTGTTAATAGTTAAATTATTAAATGCTAGAAACAATATGGCCTATTGAAAGAGATCAACAAGTCCGTAAACTTTTCCTTCGAGGGAAATACAAAATCAACATCTGAAAATAAAAGAAAACAAAAGCCATTGACGAAAAATACATTATGCAAAATTTGTATTGTTCCATTAGTCCCTTTTTTGTTTGTTTTTGTTATGTTTTTAAAGCTTTACTCCCATTTAAGAACTGTGTTCTGAATATGGTTGATTCACGGATACTTTTATCACCAATATTTGTTTTTTGAGGCTTGTGAAATAAAAGTTCTTTCATGTGCTACAGCATTTTATATTTGCAAAACGTATGTGAGACTGTAAAATACTGCACAATCATTCAATTTTAGAGATGAACAGAGCCCTCCTAATTCTGCATTTAGAACTCTCAGTCCATGGGGCATATTTACATTTCACCTCTACTGTGGGGTAAAGATTTTGGACAGATGTGTAAAGAAGTTTTACTACTTGAAAGAAGTTGTACAAAAAGCCGTGGAAGAGCAAGGACTCAAATGCTGAGTCTTTACTCACTGTCTGTCTTTTCACTCTCATTAGAGAAAGCAATTTAATATGGGGGCTATTATAACTCAGAAATTTGTTAGTAATTTGAGAACTTTATGTTTACTTCACAGATTATACCATTTGTTTACCATTCTGTAGTGCTAATCTTGTATCTTCAGCATTTTAATGCATTGAATAATAGCATGTAATCCAAAAAATTCAGAGGTATTAATTCTGCTATGATAAGGTATTAACATACCTGTTGTTTTACATAAAAGGCAAAGAGAGTAGAGTCATCAGAAAGGTAGTGTATAACTGTAAATGATGTCATGCACATTGTTACTGAAATAGGAGAGAAAATGAAGAGGTAAGACCATTGCAAACAGCAAGGGATTGTTCCCCATTACTCCATCTAGCTAGAATGAATTATCCAGGGCTGCTGTAAGACAGCCAGACATTGCCATTTGGACAAAGGGTTCTCAAAGAGTATTGCCTGGATGCTGTTTGTGACCATCTTCTTTTAAGGATTCGTGCATATGATGCGAATAAACAAACTATACTGCAAAAATAGTCATTCACATCCAAGAGAAAGCTGACTTGCAAAACCCTGACCTTTGTCACTGCTTAGCAAGGTGGTGACAATATTAATTAAAAGACTCAGTATTGCAAAGCCTTCTGAGTGGAATAATCTAATCGCTCTTACACCCCAACTCATGATGAAAGATAACCTTGTACTGAAGATGGACTTTTAATTTATTGGTTGGGAATGTGTGGCTGGGGGGAACCTTTCACTTTTAGGTCAGGGTTTTGAACCCAGGCCAGGTGAATGAGTGACAAGGTTGCTAGCACATGCAGGCTGTTTGGTAATGTCTTTGAGGTGAGTTATACTCTCAGTTTAGCTCTTGGGGGGACAGGTGTCCCCATCATTTAAACCACCAGAAATGGCAACTTCATTGGAGGTGCCCAAAACTGACCTTATTAGTGAGAGGTAGGGACAGTGACTTTTAGTCCTAGAGGTGAAAGCTAAAACAATTTCTGTATGGGAAAATGCTTTCTCAGATTGCATCTGTGGGGTTACTCACAGTCATTGCTATTCTTAACAGTTCCCTGAGTGACTTCTTTCTCCATACCTAAGTGGCTGGCACATTTCATAATTCAGTAAGAGTTTAAGGAGGGAAGGATAACTAGTATGCAACTAGATTTACAGTAGTAAGTAACTGGTGTATGCTAAACAGCTAGCTTTGATTTTTAAATGTAGAATTAACTTTGGATGACTGAGAACAGATGCTGAAGGTGTTGGTAATTCTTATGTGTTGTTTTCCATCTGTTCACAGTAGCTTCTCTTTTTGATTAATTTTACAGTTTGTTATTTACAAGGTATTTATAGTTCTGTCAGCTTTCTAATCTTTCATGCTACTATTTCTTTATTGGGCTTTTTTACAGGATAGTGTTTGAGCACCTCAAAAGCATCACTGAATTTTCCCCCACAATAGTGCTGTGGGATATGGAGGGTATATTATTGTCATTATCCTTGAATACAGAAGTGGGACACTTAAAAGTAATCCGCTATGGCTAACGTGCTCCTATTGTCGTTAAAAGGCTTATAGTCCCATATGAGGAATCATGGGTCATAAAATGCTCAGCCTTTAGGACAATAAAAACATTTTTAAAATTCCTGTCTTAAATTACTTAAAGACTGTCACAAAGTTGGGGAGAATGCACAAGTGTCAGGATTTCTTCTCCAGGGTCATACTACAGACCTCGGGAAATGTATGTACCCATAGAATGGATCATTGAATCCACTTCCATTTTAATTTGGTTTATGTTTAACTTTCCGTGAACACTATTCTGCCTATTGACTTTGAATCTTCTTTCCCTCTGTCCTGTTACATTTCTTCAGCTTTGTTTCTTTATTATTCTCTGTCTTCACCCTTCTACTTTATTTTCCCCAATATCCCTGACAAATCTCCTCCAATATTATATTTATTTTTGCTAAGGGAAATTAGGGGGTAATTTGAAAGTAGGAGAGGGAAATGGGGATCACCACAGAAAGAACACCCTGACAGAAACAAAATTTACAGCTATCTGTTGCATGCCAAGTGCTTGGATTCCTAAAAGGGAGCTGTTTTCTGCTGAATGACTTCTTATTTTGTAGTCTTTGGATGAAATATACAGCTAAGTTTTAGGGCTTCCCAGCCACAGAATCTGGAAGGAAAAAGGGTCTTCCTGCCTATTCTCCCATTTCAAGGCTGCAGTGTAGATGTCAATTAGGATGGGAATCTTCCATGAACATCATAGAAAGTATGACTGGGAGAATCTGGGAAAGCGTTTAGTCCATTCCCCTACTTTTGGGCAGAAGCAAATATGCTCATGCTGTTCTCAGCACATTTATCCAACTTGTTGTTGATGATGTCCAAGAAGAAGGATTCCACATATACCCAGCCAATCTCTTCCAGTGCTTCACTGCTTCTAGA
Organism: Ciconia boyciana; assembly: GCF_034638445.1. Taxonomy (NCBI): domain Eukaryota; kingdom Metazoa; phylum Chordata; class Aves; order Ciconiiformes; family Ciconiidae; genus Ciconia; species Ciconia boyciana. The sequence continues at coordinate 85,423,634 of NC_132936.1, forward strand.
GTTAAAAATTAATCTAAATCTTCCTCGTTGTTGTTTAAGCTCATGACTATTTGTCTTAAGCTCTACCTTCAGTGAATACAGAGAACTGATTTATTCTCTTCTCTGTTGTGACTTCTTAAATGGTTGAGACAAGTATTACTCTCTTTTCAAAATTCTCATGATTAAACCCACCCAATGGTTCTATATTTTTCATAGATGTTTTCTAAAATTTTATTCTTTTCATGGCTGTTTCGTCGATTCTCTCCAACTGGTCCATATTCTTCTTGGATTTTATGCCCAAAAGAGGGGACAGTATTACAGCTAATCTGTTTCCAGCACTGAGGAGATTGGAAGAAATACTTCAGATATTGATACACCATTCTTCTGCTTAGACATTCAGTATTGTATTTGCCTTTTATAACAGCACAACATTTTTTAATCAGGTTAGGTTGTGATCCACTTCTTCAGCACTACTGCCCTGCCAGTAGTTCTCCATCTTGTGTTTTTGCAGTTATTTATTACTGGAGGAGGGCAGTACTTCAGACTTCTTGCTCATCTGCATCCAGCTTTCTTCAAGTTATTTCACTGATTTGGCAAGATTAGTTTGAATTGTAGCTCTGTCATGAAACATGCTTACAGACCCATCATTTTGCTGTCATATTGAAATGTTATAAGCATACACTCTGTTCTGTCATCTAAATTAGTAAGTAAAGTGTAGTACAGGAAATGGTTCAGGGCAGATTCCTCCAGAAGTATACCTAATAAGCCCTTCCGCTTAATAGTGAGCCATTACTCGCCATTAGTAGGAATAAACTCTCTGACTTGCTAAACACTCTTTTTTTTTTCTTATATGCTTTTGTGTTTAGTTTTCCTCTTAGATAAATAGCTCTCCACTGTTGCAACCAGCTTAGGTACGTGACATAAAGAGATCTGCTTCTGTAGATTCCTGGTGGGGGGACCTTTAAAATACTCTAGCTTAACTAGTGGAACTAGGACGAATAGCTAGAGTTTAGATAGGCAAAATCATGAGGGGAGGGTATGCATGTACCTAAATGCAGGCTTAGAAAGGTAGCACAACATAAGTTTTTGCTTGCCTGTCCTTGGAATTTTAATTTTTTAAATATAAGATTGGATTCTGCAAAAGTTGATGCTACTTGTCTAGTGAAGTTTCCCACTTCTGCGTAAATAAAATAGGCCAAAACTTTTATCACCTATAAGACTGTGTTTCTCCCTTTATTATTAAATTTATCCCATGTAAATTTACCACAGACCGCTCTGGTCTGCTTAGTGATAGGAATGTGTTAAAAAATATTCAGAATTAAAAGAACACCAGAAGTAGACAGTAGGTTTTTTTTTCCTGACAGTTCCTTTGTCTTTCTAATTCCTTCACCTTAACAAATTGGGTAGGTTGCAGTTATATTGTAAAGATAAGAATGGGCAAAGATATCTTGCAGTTTTTATAATGCAAGGTAAAACCATGCCCATGCTTTTACTAAAGATTTTCATTGGACTCTTGCCTCTTTTATTTCTGCATTATTTTTCTGAGCAGGGTTCTCTTATTTGAGTGATTCTTGAAATTCCAAAAATGAAAAGTACATTTAGACCAGAATTGTGCTATAGATCCTGAACACTTTTTAGTTTCAAATGGGATTTTAAACATTGCACATGCTCCTACTTCTAAAATAGCAATGTTTCTGATTGAAAATGCATTTAAAATAGGCAGAATTATTTTAAACTGATAAAAATACACAAGCGGACAACCCTATGGCACTACATGTATTTTGAGAATTCACACATTTGAATCCTAGAGATGCCTGCTGCTATAAAACTTTCATAAATGGGTGTCATCAACAGTAAAGAAAAAAGAAGGAGCTTCCTTCAGGGAATAGAGCTGTTGTAGCATTATATCGATGGTCCATCAAAGTCCTGAGTTGTCTGGAGACTTACCTAAATTTTCATGCTTAAGACTGATGCTTCTCTCTTACATGTAAAGATGGGCTTATGTGCCTGAAAACTTCTCTGTCATTTCCAGCTATCTTGGGTGATCCAATAAAGATATTATCTGCCTGTTCCTAATAAACTTTGCAATATTTTAACTGTTTTAACCCCTCCAAAGACCTTGTGAAACCTCTTATTTTCCTTCCTTTCCTTCCTGTTCTTCTCTTAAGAGAAAAAGGCTGAGGTGAGGACAGTGCATGCAGTGACCCATACTGAATTTCCCATACATCTTGCTGCATCCTGAGTTTTCTTCCATTTTAGACCAATGGGACAACATAACCTTTCTCTGTTGTCTCCTCTGAAAGAAAGAACTAATGTCACTCACTTTGTAACAAAAGGCTCAATAATCTTCTTGACATTTCTCAGGGTTCAGCCTTGCCAAATTATTCTTGAAGAGATATTTAAATGCTCTGATTTTTTTGTTAATAGTGAGCACTGTAAAACAGACGTGCAATTATTCAGTGCTGGGAGGGGGTTGCATGTTTTACAGGAAACCCTAGACTCACATAGGATTAGGCCACCTGCTTTGTAAGGACTGAGGTCTCCCCAGGCTCTTCCATGCAAGCAAAATGCAGAATGCCGGCAAGACATGTGCAATGTCCTGTGTGGTGAATGCATCCCTTTGGTGACGTTTCCTGTGAATGATAAAATTAAGGAACTGGGGTGAAGTTCCCTTAGTTACTAGAGCAGATCTGCTGACAGTGCGGAGTATGCTAGCATATCATCTCTGACACCATCTGTTCAGCTATATGGATGGATGTGCTGGAGCAGGGAGGGCTTTCCCCAACTTTGGATTTGGGGACCTTGTGATGGAGCTTCTGCTAACTTCCTTTGTGAGACAGTTCTATGCTATCCTTTCTGTTGTTCCCAGGAATTTGGCTTTGGCATACTGCCTGTGATTTGAGGGTTTCCTTTTAATGACCTTTTGGAACACGCTAAACGTTTCCCCTACCTCAGCCTTCATGGCATCCTTCACTATGCTTTCACTGTGCTTCATTTGAGTTGTTGCTGTGCTCTGGTGTGTTTAGTGTTAAAATCCCACTTTGCCTATGAAGTGTTTTGGCATGATTGAGTTGTACTGGTGAACCACCTCTCCTGTTATAGTTACTCTAGTTGTTTTACTAACATGTACTAATGCATTTAGGCTTCCACTGCAAGGGGAAATAAGAGCAAGGGGACAGTTAATAATAATTCAAAGCAACAAGTAAGATGTAAGATTTTATTTATTTTCAATTAATAAAAATATACGCATGCGCCTAATATACTAAAAGTACAGCTGATCTAGATGTTCTAGGAACATCTAAAAGATGCCATGTGCAGTCATTGGTTCACATCAAGGTAGTTTATAAAGGCTGTGCAGTTTTCTGCTGTGTTTCACCTTCATGCCCCTTCTTTTGGGAGCAGAATTAAATAGTTAAGAGAAAGAGGGCCAACACAGACTGTATCCCAAGCCCAGAGAAAAGCCCTGATCCGGCAGTCATTAGAACACTACATGGACACAGGAGCTAGGAGATCATGTTGCAGGTTCACAGCTTATATTTTAAAACATGGATAACAGACAGATGGGAAATTCTTCAAGGGGAAACCTCAGTCTGGCCTAGTGGGAATGTTCTGGCAGAGCTCTTTCTGTAACACCCTTGCCATGTGCTCAGAGCCCAGTAATGTTCCATATAACTACAGAGTGAATCACTGCATCCCATTTAGCCTAGAAGTAATGAAGACCCTCAGCTAGCACAAGTAGAGAAGAAACATACTTTAGAAGAAGGGCTATAAAGCAGGGTTTTAAGAAACAACTCTATCAGACTGAGATAATTAGGGATAAATAACACATATGTATATAAACAAATATGTTGAATGTCTATATTTGAAGTTAATTTTCTTCAGGTGTGTTCTCGTGCTCTGGGTATTAGAATTTAAGGTCCACTTGAAATGAGTTGTGCTTCTGCTTTACTTAGCAGACACAGGAAGTATTAAGTTTCCTATTAATGCAATATTTTTCATAACTCATTGGTTAAAACTGGATTTTGTCTGTATTTTCTTATATAAATGTTACAAAAAGGCTAGAAACTCAAACAAATGACTTGTGGGTCAGTAGTCTTTCTGGTAGGGGTACAGACAAGCAGACACATGCCTTTTAAAATCAATATTAGTTTTTAAAACCTATAAATATTATAGCAGACAGAAATGGATTTGAGTTGGAGAGAGTGAAAGGCAGTCTAAATCTTTGTTATGAGATATACATACTAAATAGGATATGGGTCTCCAATCCTTTATTGGGCTGGATCCACTTCTCAATATCAGTTCTGAGTACAAGTAAATAAACCTTCCTGTAGTTGTGGAGTGTATCCCCTGTACATGTCCCCATGCAAGTTATGCTGCTGTTTTGGTGATGTACATTTTGGACTCACTGTCAGTGCGAAACTAGAAATTTACCCTGTATCTTCAGCAGGTGGAACAAGTTGTCTTGTGACCCACCGATGGGTAACAGCATTGGAGAGGGTGGTAACTGGTGCTTTCTCAATTCTCTTTATCCCTGTTATCATATGCACATATGAAACTTGTTATTATAGCACTTTATATAATTTTATTATAGCACTATATATAGTTTTCTGGCTTTGAAGCACTATCAAAAGTAAGTTATCATTACACTCACATAAAAAGGACATGCGAACTTTCTCAGGAGTGTAGGACAATTCAGCTCTGAGAGATACCACTTTTTCCATCAAAGCATGTCCTTCATTGCGCATGTGTAAAAATATTTGCACAGAGCAGGCATACCCTATTATTTTTTGGCATTAGCTGCAGTTGATTGATAATTGATTAGGGATGTCTCCTTTTTCTGCCCCTTGGTTGCAATTCTACTTGTCAAGGGCTTGTAAAATTAAGTGGCCTGAGTAAATTACCAGGTAAGGTTTTTTTTTCACAGGTACACACTTTGCCATCACAGATCTATGAATCCAAATTATGGAGAATATGCTATTGGCAATCTTCACAATGAGGCTAAATGGGCATAGAACATAAACTGCACTCCCTTTTCTGGAGTTAGCTTTTCCAAAATAGGCCTGTGACATCAGTAGACAATTGATAGTGCATTAAGAGAACGTTTACCTGTAGGACTGCAAATTGTTTGGCTTCCTGCCCTGCATGCCCTCTTCTGTGGTCTCTCATCTAAGAATGTCAGCAAAGTTTCTTTTGTAGTAACAACTTTGAAAAGAATAAATTTTTATTTATTTATTTTTTAAATTTGTAGAGCCACCTACGTTAAATAAATTCTAAAAAGAAATGTCTAGCTTTCTAGGCACTTATTTGTATCCCTCCTGGTATTCGCTTGGTGCCTTTAGTCTTGCCTTGTTTCTCTGGGCAATCTGATACTCTGAAATGTGCTGTACAGCTCAGCAGAAAAAGGAATTTGCTTTGTCTAAGTCATTTAATAGCTTTTAAATCCCAGTGGATTACAAATTTGCAGGGTACTATATGCTGGCTGTATCTTGATCTCCAGGACATAAACGTGCTTTGAATTGTTTCTTAATAACTATGAATAGAACTCTTAGTTAAAGCCAAAGCAGTGAGAACAAGTGGTATCACAATAAGAATAGAAGGACAAGGGTTAAATCAAATGTGGATTGTGGAAACTTAAAATTTGCGAGCTAAGTTTTGCAGTAGCTTTAATACAGTCACTTATGGATTGCATCACTGAACCATAGTAAACACTTCCTTAAGTAGCATTCCTATAACCATGTTTAGTCCTAGGAAAATAAGCCAGTTTGGAAGGCACCAGGCTATGAAGCCACATGTTGAGAGTCTGCTATAATGTACTGCAGAGACCCTTTCCATGAGGCACAAGACAACTGTCATAAGGGGATAGCACCATTTCATGACCTGGTGCACTGGGAAAACAGAAAGCTCTGAGAAACTGTAGTTTCGATAAAAGATCTAAATCTCTTATTCTAGATAAAGAAGATAATCTAAACTATCTAGGTACAGATAGTCTAAATAAAGAATCCCTGCACAGTAGAGTGCTTCAGCAGAACTTGTTATCTCATGAATGGAGGCTTTGTAGGTAATTCCAAGTTTATCCTTCAGAATACTACAATGTTGACGACAAACCCCAATACTACTGGAAAGAATCTTAAATAACCTACAGATATAAAAAGGCAGCCCATAAAAACAGTGACTGTCATAAAACTATTTATTGAAAACAGCTTGAGTCAGCAGTAATAGCATCTTTTCCTTGTTTATATCATAGCAACATTGGCTGCTTAGTGTCTTCTTAAAACAAACAAGATTGAGAAGAGAGTTTGTCTCTCAGCAAAATCAGTGCCATAAAAATGTCTGTTTTCAAGAGAAACTAACAAATTTCAAGAGAGACAAATTATTTGAAAACTTTGGGATCTTTGGATAAAACTTATGTTTTGTGTCTATCAGTGTAAGTTGAGTGCATCGAGTAAGTTGAATCAGCTGTTGTAGAGGTGAAGTAGAGGACCTCAGTGAGATTAGAGGCGGACAAAATTATAATTTGCTTTTATATATATATATTTATATATGCATATATGAGCTACGAAGTGCCAGGTTCCATTTCTTCTTAAGAAACTAAGTGAGAAGTAACTTTCTTCACAGTAGGAATCAGATTCGTATTTTAAGACTGCTTGACTGGTGGGGTCACTGTCATTAAACTCTTAATTAAATGAAAAATGGGGAAAACTCATTTACTTGAGTGGTACAAGATCAGAACATTCACCATAAATGTCTAAAAGAAGAGATGGAAATGGCTGAGGTTTTTCTCCAAATTCCTCTTTGAGTTTAGCATGGTGTGCTTGGAAAAATTCTACAAACTGCAATAGCATCTGCAGATAAGCACACATCCATTACTTAATTCATGAAAGGCTCATTCATTTACTGGTTCAGCTTTCTAATATTTATTGCCAAATTGCTATGCAAGGTTCATGTGCATTCACCCTCGCGTGCTTTCAGCTGTTTTTTCTGTATTACCATAATATTGTTCCTTCCAAGGATGCTTGTTATAATTTTTAGTATTTGCAAATGACTTAATGGGGTGCTAAGCCTTTTTAGGTACATAACCCTAGAACAAGATACTGCTTGAGGCAGACAAATTAGTCTTATAAACTAGATCCTAACCCTATAATGATCCAAACTAAATACCATCCTAAGACTCCATCATGTTGAGCCCTGAGGGTAGAGGTGCCTAGTATCTCTGTTGTGATGTTTGATACACTCTGGTTTCAGGTCTCCCATGAGCTCAGTAAAGCTAGTTACCTTAAAATGAGAAAAGTTTTACCTTCCTGAATGACTGCTTTTCAAGCTAACATCCATTTATTAAAATAGATGTATTTGCAGAGATGCTTCAGCTGCAGCCCTACTTATCTCCACCTGCACACAGAACGCCTTTCTTATGCCTCTACCTGCAAGTCATCCTCTGCAGGTCAACAGGACCCATGCGCAGAACCACTTCCAATACTGTCTTCTTTCTCCTTTCTCTGGGTATCTAGAATAAGGGATTTTGCTGCACAGCTCCCCCATATCCATAGCACTTCTTGCTTCTTCCTTTCAATTGGAAAGGAGAAGTTGATAAAACTAAAGTTTAGCAGGCTGCTCCTTGTCACTGTAGGAGCTCTGAGAAAAGAGCCCAGCAAGCTGTGCATAAATTCTTCACATAAATTGAGTCAAACCCAACAACAATCAAAATGTTACTCTTTAACAGAAAGTTGCATTTTTAAGAATAGACCATTTTTGAAAATTCAATCCATGTCTTCTTAAGGTATGAAATCTGTCTAGAATTTACAAGATTCAGTTCCAGGGAAAGTTTTTGCCTTCATCTACTGGCCTTTCTTATTCTGTTTCTGAGAGATCAGGAATCAAATAGTCAAAAAAAAACAGGCAAGAAAAAAGAAGGCCAACGAAAATTTAATATTGATAATGGGGATTTAGGATATATTTTATTTTTTAAACTGTTTACATTAAATGTTTGAAAAACTATGGTAATTTGAAATAGCAAAAGAAGGGGAATTCCCAATATCTGACAGTTTTAAGTAGCTGAAGTCTAACTTACCAAAATGTATGGCCTTGTTATATACCTAGAGTTAAATAACTGTTGAAATACCTAGTAAATACAAACTTGCTTTATATATTTTAACAGACACTGAAAAGCAAGGAGAATTTGTCAGAAGGCTGAGAATTAATGGATATTTGAAAATAGACTAATTTTAACTACTAAATTTTATAGTAGCCCGTGTTTTGATTTCATTCATACAAAAGGTAATGTCTATATGACCTCTGTACATCAATAGAGTTAGTTCTGCTTTTCATCTCTGCAAGTAAAAGCAGACGTGGTTATTCTCCATGGAGAGAGAAATGCTCACGGTTGCTTTTGTGACCATTTGTGCCCTGCAAACTTAAGTATCTGCATTTGTGTGTTTCATGAAATTGTGGTAGTTTTCTGAAAATTATATAATACAGTTTAAAAATAAAACCCTTGGTAAGGCAGGCCATATCTGCAGGGTCTGAATGTGAAACTTCTCTGCTTGAATTATTGTAAACTTTCAAAATCCATCCTAATTGTCTATGTTTTCAAAAGGCATTCTGTTTCTCACTGTAGTTACAAGTAGGAGCAGGTGCAATTTTGCGGGTATCCTTGCTGTATAAACTCTCTCTTCAGTTACTTCATCCTGAAGAGTGTTCTTACAACTTCCTGCCTGTGAGAAATGCATGTTACTTGTCCCTGGCATAGATAACCTGCATAAGAACTGTTTATCATGGCATGAATTCAAGTAGTAGAAGTTTTTGCTTCTGTGCTTGGTATTGCCTACATTTTACTGTCACACAGCTTCCTTTATACCATATCGATCCTTCTTTTCCGAAGGAATGTGTAACAGATAAGTCTCATCATAAAATTATGTGCTCATAAAAATATTAAGTGTAGTAATAACTATTAGAAAAATTTTGCCTTTATGTTTAGATCTTTTTTTGGGATGCATTTACAAGCAGAATCTAGCACTATTGCTTCTAATCAAGCAGTTCTTTGCATCTTCATGAACATCTAGGATAAGAATTTTGAACTCAGTGACAGGTATAAAACAAATGGGAGTTGGACATCCAAATTTCTAAAGCAGTAGTGAAAATCTCAGATGCAGTGTTTACTCAGATGGCTTAGCAGTTGTTTTGGAAAATACCTTGTCGGTAATAATTTTTTTTAATTACTGTTACAGACATTTACAGCCTGGTGCAATTCCCACCTCAGGAAAGCAGGCACGCAGATTGAGAACATTGAGGAGGACTTCAGAAACGGCCTCAAACTGATGCTCCTCTTGGAAGTTATCTCAGGTTGGCTAAAATAAAGTTTGCTATGCATTTACAGCATGCTAACTGAAACACTCTTAAAAGAACAAAAATTGTTAACAATTCAAAGCAGTGAACACAAACTCTAAGCAGGCTGAAAAGTGAGAGATGAAACACACTGTAAAACAAAAGGGAGGGAAAAAAACCTCTGCTTTTTCCTTATCTCCAAAATCTTCTGTTTCTGTGTACTCCAGGATATCACAGTGCACCACGGTATCACTGACATCACAGTGTTGTTGGACAAACGACAAACATTGAGGACCTGGTTTTAGCCCCTAACAATTAAAAAGCCTTTACACTTAGGTTACAAATTCATTTTATTCCACTTTTAGTATAAAACTTTTGCTTTGCTTTTAATGACTTTATTGGATGGAGCAATGCTTTCAAAAGTCAGTGCCTAAAGTAAAACTAGATCAATATTTAGTCACAAGTAAAAGGTCTCATTTTTCAGAAGAGTGGAACATCCAAGAACTCCTTTTGACTAACTGATGTAAACTCACTATGTCACCCATTTTATGTGTTATTCAGAAGGGCAGTCCCCAAGGTACACCCAGAATGCCCCTGAATGGGAAGGGAATAGTTCAAGTTACAGACACACAATAAAGGTGAAAAAGAAGATTTTTAAGATGTCTTTATGTAAAAGACAGTTTACATTTTTGCTGGAGATTTCAGTGGGGAAAGAAGATCTTCAAATGATCACTCTTCATGAAATGGAGAGTCATATTTTCAGAGATTACTCTTCTTTGTGATCATTTGAAAAGATAAATTCATTTAAACACATCAGCCTATGCTCTGAAATTAGCTGCTCTGCTGTACTGGGTGAGGTTGTTAAAAGCCATTGTTCTTGGTCAGATGTGGAAGGATGCCATGGCTAATCTGCTGGATAGAGTCCAGCCTCTCTTTACAGTCAAGCAGGTAAGGGTAATGAGCTCTGAGAACGTCCTGCCTTCTCAATATTGAGCTACCCTAACACAGACAGTAGCAATGAACCAGAAGTTGAGTGGCAGGAAGCACTCACATATCTTCCAGATGTTTAGGGCAAACATAAAGATTTTACTCTGGTTTTACTGCTATATCAGAAAGATCTAAGTCAGATGTTTCAATGTTTGAATTTCTCTTCAGGGTTTTGTTCAAAGCCATTTGACATTCTTTCAGAAAAATACCTGTTAAAATAACTGCTAACTTTTAGACAGTGTTCAGGGCACATTCACTCTTGAGTTCTAATCACTTGGGTGTCTGTAGCCAGGTGAATGTAACAATAACACATTAAATTTATTATTCTGCAGGGGAAAGACTACCGAAACCAGACAGAGGGAAGATGCGCTTCCATAAAATTGCTAATGTCAACAAAGCTCTGGATTATATCGCCAGCAAAGGAGTGAAACTTGTGTCAATTGGTGCAGAAGGTATGTGACAGAGCTTGACAATGCACCTTACTTAGATCCTAGGCATTCACATTGCAAAGAAGTCTGACAGACACCCTTGGCCAAATTGCGCGGGCTGTTCTCTATATATGGGTGCCTCAAAAATCCCTTAATATTGATTGCTGACCTGTATCTGTGAAAGGACAAGAGGTGGAGAGGGATAGGGGTATAAATGGGCTCTAACATTAGTTTATCTCCAAGGTTAAATTGAATTGTCTGTGTTTCAGTGGGTGTTCAGATAATGATTTCTTCTTTCAGAGCATTACGTTTTTCCTATACATTATTAAAAATAAGGAACTCCTTTAGAAATCAGGTTGGATTCTAGGGTGTGCTTTATCCAATCTGGGATCTTTTTTTATCTTTAGGAGATATTATTCAGACAAGACAAAAGCTGACATCACTACCAGGTGGCTGGGACCTACTCCCATTTTATTATGAGACTGACTGGATGGCAACTGTGTTCCTAAAATTCAGATGTAGAGTTAAGGGAGTGATCAGGAGAAATTATGGTAGCTGGGGAGAGACTGAACATATGAAGAAAGTGGGTCGGGATGTTATTTACTAAAGTTATTACTTTGTTATTGTTCTGTTGTTCAGGTAGTTAAATGAAAACATCCAGTTGGCTAGTGAAATGCTGATAGCTGTAAACTGAGCAAAAGAAGGCAGGTTTTCACTGCAAGTGAACCTATGCCTCCTATGAGATTCAATTAGTTGTTTAAAAAGGACAAAGATCTGTCTAGAACTAGCTGCTCCATGGAATATTTGCATAATGCTTTGCATAGCCATTACCATGCAAAGGAGTGATGTGGCTAGCATGATATCCAACTGCTTTTGATTCCATAGCCTCAATGATGTGCTGTCCATTCTGGGAACAGCCTCTAACATGTCCTTAGAGCAAAACTCTGGCTGTAACCTCAGTATCATGGTGAGAAGCACTAGCTATATTCTATTCACATTGCTAGGCCTTTTTAGGTTGATTTATGAGCCTTCTCTTTCTGTTTTTTGATTTCTCCAGGCTTATACATGTCCTTATTCTGGCTTCCAAACCTTGATCTCAGGGAGCTTACTGTAATTGTGGCTGGAGCAGGAAGGTTCATTACGTGGGGTAGGGGCATCTGTAGAAGTAATGGAGAGATCTGTCAGCATTCATTGGTTCCACAACGGTTTGACCTAGCCTGCTTGGTTCCTCAAGTATCGTTCACCAAATGTGTTCAGTTTCTAGATCTAGAACTCCAAAATCCCAAGAAATGGGTGTTCTCTGGGCAGAGAATTTGTTTGAACTGACCCTTTATTCATTTGAGACTGAAATGGGTGGGTCATCTGAGTCCAAATCCATACCATCTATCTTTAGGCACATAACAGAGACCTTTTTTGGGGAATATCTCATCAATGGGGCGAAACGGGCAATTCCCAAAGGCACTTCAGATCTCAGAAGAGCTCTACTGCATTTCAGAGGAGCCTGACTCCCTCCATCAGTTGTACAGGCAGTCAGGGGCAGCTGGGCCCTTTGCTCAATTAAATGAAGTGGGATGGAAAAATATGCCACTACCCTAAACCTCTGTAGTGAAGGTTATTCTGAGAGCGACATGGCATTGAACGGACAGCAGAGGGTACTGGAGAGACAATTTATGTGTGGAAATGAAAATTAAGAATACAGAAGACTGCTTGATAGCTGGTGCAGAAATACTGAGAGTACAGAGTGAGGAGCAAATGAATGGTAGTTTCTGTCATGTCATGCTGGGACGCTGAGGCTTCCTGACCGAAAACAAGAGTGTAGCAAAAGGACTATCTTGTGTGACAGAACGGTCATTCTCTCTGATCACAATTTGCACAAGGTACTAATGTTTTCACACCTAGGTTCTTCAAGCAAGGCTGGAGTATTTAAACTGAGATACATCAGCTCATATCTGCTCCTGAAAGGAGCAGGCCAGCCCTCTGCATCCCATCTCCCTCGTTTTGCCCTGCTTATTGCTGCTCGTTACTGCCAGGGTGCTCAGACTAGGGAGCAGTGCTTGAGCACTTTCTATATCACCTGAAGAAAAAGCATCTGGGATAGCTCAGATCAGCCATTAAAACTATTTAAACTAACCCTGCTGTTCTGCTTGACAGCAACTGGCATGAGCTTAGATGCTCTGTGACAATAGGTAGTTCCCTCTGGGAGGGAGGTAGGAACAAGAGGCAGTAACCTCTTCCAGCTTCTCAGCTAGTTGCTGCAAAGTGATGTCTGTCCATGCACTCAATATTTCTTCCTGCATGTAACAGCAGGCCATAGTAAGCCAGGAGATTAAGGTGATGTTCTTGGCTGTGCTGCAGGTTTTTATTACCTGTTTCTGGAATTCTTGATCTGTAAAATTGAGGTATTAGAAGCAAAAATTCATTCATTAGCATTAAAAAAAAACATTTTAAATTCTTGGATGGAAGCACAGGAGAAAAATCCACTGCTACTGTCATAGCTTAGACACAGAGAGGAACCTGTCATTGTAAGACATTGCACTATGTCAAGTATGGCTACTAACACACATTAGATTACATCCATGTGGGCAGGAGCAGATAGATTTGTGTGCCTTCCACTCCTACTCTAAACAGGCTGAACACAAAGCCAGCTCTGGCCCAGACATGCTTACTGCCCTGTTAAGTTTACCACATCCCCTCTACTAAATTTGTTATCTAAGGCACAGTGCCGTGCTGATGCAGCAATGCAGTATCACATCTGACTGGGTATAGTTTCACAGTGTGGGACCTCTGGCACCAGTACGTGTTTAAAGAGTCCCTGTGCCCCCTTGTCCTGCATACTTGCTCCCACACTTCACAGCCCTACCCTATCACTCGGGCTGACAACTGTTTCTGTAGCTATGCTGGAGACTGGATCAGCAATCTGATCTCGTTTTAAAACACGCTTCACCTCTTTTTTTTCTTTTGTTGCATTTTTCAACATTGTTGACTGGGCAGTCATTATAGTATGAAGATGGAACAAATGCCAGCAAGGAGGCAGAGCACAGGCTCCTTAAGCTTGTATTGTTATCAAAGTCCTTAACCCCTTAACTCACTGCCCCTATGTATGAGCATGAGCATATGGGCTTGTCTGCACCCATCTGTTTTGGCATTCTCTGAGTTACATGGATGCTTGGAATACTTTTTAATTTCCAAAGCATGAAAGTTTTGTATCTAAGTCTGCTGAGGATCATGTTTTATTATCTGACATGCTGAGTGGTGAAGAGCATGTAGGCCCAAGGGGACCAACTGGCATTTAAAATGGGGCCTCAAAACAAAGATTAAACTGCAATTCCTGTGGGACATCAGTACAAAGTTCGATTCAGTATTTTTAAGGGGTGAGGCATATTCTTTAAAGCCATCATTACTGTTCTGAGGCTGATTTCCTTGGGCTGTCTATGGAGAGGAAAGAGAGGTGATCACCTTTACCTGTGATGCTGAGCAGAAGCCCAATTTAGCTACTCTGATCTGTCTTGGGGAAGAGTCTTTCTCTCCATTGGTGATGAAATGAGACTAGAGAGTCAAGAAGCTAAAGCAAAAGCTGTGAGAGTAGTCCTTATGAGCTATTCACAGTCCAGGAGTTAGAAGATTTCCCTTAAGTTTTAAAAAAGTGCAATAACTCCATTTGCAAGGTAATTGCATCCTGAATGAAATGAACTGAGATATAGAGAACCACAAAAGATAAGTATCCTGTTAATAGGAAACACTTCTGTATTGCTTTTCTGGGGAGCAGGAGAAATATTAAAGATCAAATGATCTGTGAATCTGCTGAAAGAAGGTTAGAATTAAAAAAAAAAGCCAAAGCAGAATTAAAAAATGAAACTAAAACCTTTGAGAACTTGCCATGCTGCTTTGCTTAGCTTTTTCCCTAGGCAGTTTTTATTTTTTCCCTTTCCCTTCTCTCCTTTCCTTCATAGGTCAGCAAGACCTTTTTCCCCAGAAAGCTGTAGCTTTCCATATGTGAGGTGTAGGAACTATATTCCTCCCAGAGCAAACAGGCAGTATGAACAAAATAATGAAGTCTTCTATTGACCTGTAGAGGAAAATGATAGGAATGGATCAGTATTTTTTAATCACTGATACTTTTCAGCATTTAGCAACTTGGTTTTCCTTCTTTTTAGATGTTTTCCTTGTCTTTTATACGTCTTTTTTGTGTTTTATGTTAGCAGTAGATAATGAGAAACTAAAGCTGGCAAATTGCTTGAAAATTCTCCTGAGGCACAACATAGAAAATTCCCTTTCTTGCTGTTTCATTCTGTCTGTGTGTACATACGGATATGTAAATCAAAACAACGATGTAGTGATTATGCAAATCCATGAATTGATTGCCTGACAATCAGCAATGCCTCCTGAGTATTTAAATTCATTTATTTTACATTTGAAGAAATTCTTCTATACTGTATATACATATCAGACATCTGATCAAAATACAATTAAATACTTGATCAAGGAGGGGGGAGAAGAGACAAGTAGCTACATGACCTAACTGCCATTTGGTCTTTTTTGGCTGAAAGAATTTAGTTTTGAGATTTGAATAGTCTTGAGGTCTTCCAGGGCCAAAAAGATAGTAATAATGCATGGAAGGCAGGCAAAGTGAGGTAAGAATTCTGGAAAATTAGTGTAGACCCCAAAGGGGAAAGCAGAAAAATAGGCATTCATATATAAACTTGAATTATCACACTAGCAAAGTAAGTATAGACTAGTGATGGGTGACAAAGCTCCTACCACATTTGTTAATTCCATAGGTTCAAATGACAGCTTGTGTCACATACTACTGCAATTTAACATGTATCTCAAGTCTTGGAGCTAGCAGCTGCTTTGTTCTGTAAAAGTTGCCCCTGGATTCAGGCAACTTCTAAGTAGCAGAGTGACTGCATTTTCTGCTGGCACCTCTATTGGTATTTGATATTAAATTGAGGAAATTCCTCCTGCTGCAAGTTCCTCCTGCTCCTTCCCCAGAACACCAGTGGGCCCCCAGGCAGCCACAGCTGCTCCACTTCTTGAGGAAGGCTGGAGGTGACTTTCAAGTAGGGGAGCAGCTGGTGCCTTCCCCACTCCACTGCACTTTCGGTGTGAGGTGACTGGAAAGGCAGTCTGCGGTTCCCCTCTCTCGTTGTCCCACCTCCTCCCCTTCCAGTGCTGGACCCTCCTTATAGTCTCACTATGTTCTTCTGAGTCTCTCACCATACTTTTCAGATTGCTTTAACATTATCACCACACTTAAGTCATCTGGCAGTACACTTTTTGGTGTTGAGAAATTTAAGTGGTTTTACTGTTCATATTACAATGTAGGAACACTGGATTCTGACTTGGCTTGTGGAAGGGACTCCCATATATGTGTGAGAAGGGTTGGAGAAAGCACCTTCCTAGTGCCCTGTGTTGTAGGTAGACTCAAGCAGTCTGGAAACAAATTGAAACCCCAGAGGTAAAAAATCACATTTTATATTAAAGATACATAAATGTACATAGGCATCAGAGCAGTAAGACATTACAACCTCGTGGCCATGTTTCTGAACTGCTTGACAGGAAGCTATGTAGCTTAGTCTCGGGAGGTGCTGTGTCTCTTGAGCTTGGCTCTTCATATCTAGTCTGTGCTGGCAGTATAGGTAAAATTCTCAAAAAGGTCTAAATAGTATAGGGGAATTTCTGAGTACCATTTTATTAAAAAATAATACTGTTAATGTCCTGTAGTTTCTTAAAATTTGGGGTAAGACATATTTTTTTCAGTTCCTTTGTATTTGAAAACAGTAGGGCTGATATTGTTCAAACTTTAAATAAGTATTTCCCCTCAGGCCCTCTCTAAGAAAGTCAGCCTAAAAGGTAAAGATTTGCAGATTCACCTGGAGAGAAGCCTTTTAGCATGGAAGGGCTGAAGTGACGTTAACCTCAGTAATCTTCAGTCCTACTGCCAGAGTAGGACAAGCATTAGTTTGTTGAAAAATGAACCCAGATGAACTCTGTGTAGATAAAAAATTATGGTAGAAATATAATGAATTTATTAGATACAATATATTATTTATAGAAATACATGATTAAAATAAGAGAAAATTGAAAACATTCTAAATACTACTACTATCTCTTTTTTCACCTTAGAAATTGTTGACGGCAATGTGAAAATGACGCTGGGTATGATCTGGACTATCATCCTTCGCTTTGCTATTCAGGATATTTCAGTGGAAGGTAATAGTAATGCAACTATGTTAAATAATTAGGAAATTTTTTAAAAGACATTTTTATATTAATTGTCCACAAGTGAGATGAGTGTTTTAAAAATGAATTATTTTTTAACAGAAAATGATACTGCAAGTTCCCTACCTGGTGACAAAATTGATTTCTGGAGGGAAAAAGTAATTACTCCCCTTATCCTGACAGAGACCTCGAGCCAGCTTTCTAAATGCAGAAGTTCTGGGCATGTCTCTCAGTTATAGAAGTAGAAACATGCCTGTGTTTCTGAGCTTCAGCGGCCTGAAACTATTCTGTACCCTGTAGGGTGGTCCTACTTCCAACATACTTTTTCAGTCCTGTCCATTTCTTACATTCTTTGCAAATATTACCTGATTATATGCCTCTTCTTTCTATCGCTTTTTTTCCCCCCACTGCTTCAGGATTTTTTTTCTTAACTTTCACTTGGTAACTGGCTCCAAAAAGTGTGTTGTAGTTACAATACTCTTTAAATCAAGTCTATGCTGTGAAAAGTCTAGAATTCTAGAAACTAATCTCAATTTTCAACAAAAGTAGAGTCAATTCAAGCTCTGCATGCTGTCCTGCCCATAATTTGTGGGACGCTAAATGTGGACCTAATGGTCTATTTGATCTTTTCTGTCCTTTACTTATGCCTGCAGATGCCCATAGGGTTCAGATAGTGAAGGTATTTCTTCAGCACTTATACCTCTCCATAAGCAAATGGACTGAGACTACAGGCATATTTCATGTAGGCACCAACACAATCTTTTATGTCTAGTTCTCTTATATTTGTATTGGGTTTTTCTCCAAATGTACATTCTGCTGTCCAACCAATACAATTTCTTAAACTTCTAATATCCCAGAATTATTGTGCAGGCTGAGACTCTAGTCTGAGTTGTTCCAATTGAGCTGACCTCTGTATTCTAATGGAGCCCCATTAGTCCATTTGTACGAGTACCTTTTAGGATTAAATGTTGGCTTATGCCAACCAGTTTCAGGTGACTGACCACATTTAAGATGACAAGAAATTAATTACTTGAGCACTTTTTACATTTTTCCTTTTTTACTGCCTGGTGTCTTTTACAGAGACCTCTGCCAAAGAAGGGCTGCTGCTGTGGTGTCAAAGAAAAACTGCTCCTTACAGAAATGTGAACATTCAGAACTTCCATCTTAGGTAAACTTCCATTATTTCAAGGGGAAGAAGCAGTTTAAAATATTTTAGGTCAAATTTTTCCCACAGTTGTGTAGGTATATATTTGACAGGAGAATTTCACTCTTCACTGTTATCTAGACTTCTTTCAAATTCTCATGCTCTGTCTTTAGAGTCTTATTTTGGTTAGCCTTTGGCATTATTTACCATGGCTTCCTTAGTTACTATTTAAAAGAAAAAAATCCCTACTACATACAGAATGACTATATTACGTTATTAGAGGTCCTTGGTATATGGCAATATCTGAGTACCGCAGCATAGTGACTTGGCAAATGACAGCTTTCAAATGAGAGCCACTGTAGGTATAGACTGTTCTTGGCAAAAATACCAATGTGTTGAGCATGCAAATATCTCATTATGATGAATCAGTCTTTATTATTTTGTAACATAACTATAAATAAGGAACCAAAATTGCACTCAGTACACAACAGCAGCACTTTAAACATGTTTGTTTTCAGAATCAGGATCATTACTTAAGTTGGAAAATTTAGTGAAGCTCCAGCCTTGTGGTTCTGTGTTTTCATTAAGGGCTAGAAAGGGAGTTCCAGGCCATAGGCAGGCTGCTTGTTTTTGGGATTTCACTGGGCTAATTCCTGTAGCTCAGCTGGTGACCCACCTCATTAAACTACATGACTTGCCATTTGTACTGCGTAACCATGTGATCTTGCCTTCTCTGAAACCCTTAGAGTACTTACAACAAGAGCTCTGTATTAGAGTGTTTTGGTGTTTTGAATTAATTCTTAATGTGCAGCACCTAAAGCACATGTAGTGATAGAGAAGATACAGTTCATGCATCCACAGATAAAAAGAACGTGTTTGATTTACAGTCCCTGTATTACCTGTTAGAGATCTGAAATTTGTTATGTGTTATTTTCCTTGAATATACAGAGGTATATTTCAGTAGAGCTTTACAGGGATGCAGGGTATACTGCAAGTTACAGTATCAGAATCTTAGTGTGTATATACATATGCTGGTCTGATACATGGTATGGGGAAAACATCTTGAATGGAGGTACCTTGGTTAACGTTTGGGTTGATCAGCTCTTGCAGAACTACTTTACAATGGGCCATCCAGACCATTTTAGTGTATACGTTTTGGAAAAAAGCTTTTTGTCAGTTTGGTGCTCATTTTGACTCAGTTTTACCTTCTGGATGAATTTATATTATACTATGTATGTATATTCTGCTTAATTGTATTACATTTTTATTGGAGATGGTTCTGTTATTTGAAGGATCTACCCAGACATCTCAGTGACAGGGATTCCAACAGTCTTAACATGTTTAGTATCACACAATTACTGCACAGGATAAGACCTCAAACCCACAGTCCCAGTGATTGTGTAAAGTGTTTATATAAAGTATCTTTCAGAATAATTGCTTCTGGCTGAAAGGAACCTCTCACAATCTGAAGTGTTTTAAATAAACTAAGCTGATTTATGACTTCTTACTTCTATGAGCACAACATGGTTGTGCCATTAAAATTGTCTGAAATAACTGACACAGAAAAAGCCAACTGCTTCAGCAAATTCAACTAATTGCAGGTTTGCTCTCTTTTTATTTTTTCGCAAATGTGCTGTAAGTGTAATAGGACATTATGCACTTTCATTGATGCATGTGTACTCTGAGCTATCCTGGAACACTGCACAAATTAAGCAATTGAAATCAGGGACTGTTGCACATGATGTACACTGCCTAGAAAGTATTATGGAGTTTGTATGGACTGTAGAGTAAGATATGTACTACAGGAAAAAGAGTACAGTAATAGAAAAGCTCAGAGGGATGAGAGTTGACAGAACATAAGTGTCAGGATTTGACAGGAGAGTTCCTGCTTGATTTTAAGCCTTGAGCAAGGATCAAACTGTAAAATGCCATGACTTTATTAACTTTTTTTTTCCATTCTATTTTTTGTCATAAAGCTGGAAAGATGGCCTTGGATTATGTGCACTTATCCACAGACACCGACCTGATCTTATTGACTACTCCAAGCTAAATAAGGTCATCAGTCTGGGTGGTACAGCATGCTGTCCTGCAGTGATTTGGCTCACTTCTGGTTTGCTTAGCATGTTTTCTAAAACACAAGCTGAGGAGTGCATACTAATCCTGACTGGCTTTTTAAGCTCCCTCCAAAAAACCCAGTGACATGGAGGAAAGGACCCCGTGACTGTCCTGTGTCCTTCTTTCCTTCCCATTACAATGACTTCAGCAGTTAATTGCAAATAATCTGGTCCTCAGCTGCTAGGCAGTTGATGAAGTCTTTTATGCTGTCTTTTATGCTTTTAACCTCCCAATATGGAGGTTAAATCAAATACATTGGAGTTCTCCATTCAACACTGATAGTATTGTACAGTCCATCTTGTTTTGTATCTGGTGTAAATGACTGTAGATTGCAGAGCAGTAAACAATGAGATGATGATTAATCCTAAGATTCCTTAGAACAAACACTACCCTTGGTAATCAGGAGTACGCAATAAGTTACTAGTCTTACATAGAAAATAATCACCAATTCTTAGATTATACTTCTACCTATACTTCCAGAAAAGTGGAAACAAAACTGATATCCTAACTTCCTTAGGTAGTACCTTAGAGGGACTACAAAACTATTTTATTACAGTGTGCCAATCATGGCAAAATGCGTGTTTTCTAACAGATACCAGCCACTTTGGTTTGAGAGGGAGGAATTAGGAGCAAGTAATAATGTCAGAATTTCTGGGTATCATTACTGAAGAATAAAACCTACAAAGAAACTGGAATGTTGTTGTTTCATGTTACCTCTCAATGCATGTGTACCATTTTCTGCTCTCTGGAATGAATTCATCTTGAGGTCTGACGTAAACACCAATAAACAGAAAACTTAATCATGGTTTTAATTTGTTGAGTGCAACTTTTCATTGATGAGAGAGACTGGTAAATTGTAGACTATATTTTCCATTCCATGCCCTTCAATTACAAATTGATTTTACTAGTGGACTCAATTGTTACCAGAAAGCCTTTGATGAGGGGAAAGATAAATGAATGAAATGAAATTATTTGAAAACTTAGTCTGCTTTATATATATGTTAAATTCATGCTGAGGTCCCCAAGGTGAGCAGTGATGAAAATTAAATTAACGTATTCCTAAACACATAAGGTTTTAATTTAGGCAGTTGTTAAGGCAACTGCAGCTCTGAACCAAAGGGCAAAATATTAGACATCAACACCAGCTTGTTCTCTAATTCTACGTACAAACTTTCCTACCGATTAATTCTATGTACAACCTTCCCTACCGATAAACAGATTCATGGAATGACTAAGCTACCTGTCTCTGTGTACATGTGCTTAAGCATGGTACAAACAGAAGTTAGTTTGGTTGAGTTTGTGCTTTGAAAAGTGGTATACAGTACTAAAAAACTTCACAGTATAACCATCCTATATATAAGTGCTGAGAAAAGGGAATAGAACATAAGCAGACCTGCTTCAGCATTACTATTTCCCTCTTAGAGGTTTCCAAAATAGGAACAGGTCAGGTTTCAAACTGAGGCCGAGCTATGGCACGTAAAGCACATGCAGAAAAATCCTAAAATAGATCTTGCTTTTCTGACCTGGCTGTGTTTGATTGACTGCTCATTTTGGTTACATTAACAGCTGTCTTGGTGTCTTGTTTCTTGGTTTCTTATCTCCTGCATGCTGTCCTTTCCTTTTCTCACCAATGTGTTTTGTGTGAACTTGTAGCTGGAAAGATGGCCTTGCTTTCAACGCCCTTATCCATAGACACAGGCCTGATCTTCTTGACTATGACAAGTTAGAGGAGGTATTTCTTTAGCTGTAGCAGAGATTTTTAGTTACTTTGGCTTGTAGTTTTGTTTAAAAGGATGGCTGATGGAGATCTCTTCCAATTATTCAGAAGTTGTTGTGATTTTAAACAAATCCTTTACCAGTGGAACACTATTTACTCATGGACTTAGTACCAAGCGCACAAATAGGAGGTGCTCATCACTCATCCATAAGCAAAGTGTTTTAACCTAGTCAATAGGTCTCACTTAGATTTAGTGTATTTTTGTCCCATTTAATTTCAGTAAGAGTTTTTGTATACACATTTAGTAAATGTTGTATTGCACATGGTGTCCTGTGTAATAGCAAAAATAAGTTCATGGTTTTAAAATATTGTCCACATTTTAAGTTCCTCTTAATGTTAATGATGTACAAAACTGCTAAATGATGATAGAATGAGAACTTACTATTAGAGGCTTTGTATTCTATTATACCCAAATTGTTAGGTTTCAGAATGTAAACTCTTCTTCACAACACATTTTATTGAACATGCAGCTTTTAAAGCAAAGGCTATCTAGTATATGTTTACAGAAAGACATGACATGGCCATTACTACTTAAGATGCCTGGCATATGTATGTGCATGAGGAACAGACTTCTGTGAAACTTAAATTGCTGTGATTCCATAGTAAATAATCTTACTAAGTTCATTTCAAAGTAACAAAAGAAGCATGCTTGAGACTAGATCCCTTTACAGAATGTGTTTATATTCAAATGGAAGCCCTGGCAATTCCTGACAGAAAACTGTTAACATTTTTTCAGTGCTCTGCAGCATCTCTAACTTTGCTCTTCTGTGTCCTGTTTTCCCAACCTCTCCCTGTAGACATCGGCATTGTTCAGAGTGGCTATGATCATTTAGCAGTTTGTGAATATGTGAAAATAATAATAGCATTAATGGCATGAACTGCCATTTCACATAGGGTGTTTTCTCTCCAAGCTGATACAGGCAGGCTGCTTTAAGAGCAGCCCTAATCTGACACGCTCCTCCATTGTCAGCAATAGCTGTCTGTAGTGTAAGGCATGAAATGTGTGCTGTTTATCTGAACTGTGCTCACTGCTTCCTTTCTCTTTCCTTCAAAAACCAAAATCAACATCTCAAAACCAGAGGAAGTTCTCGAATTTCCATAGCTCTAAAATTCAATTTATAGAGGCATTACAGATTTGTCTGTCCAAGCCAAAACTGGGAAGTTTTGCTCCTTCTGGAGAACTGTTCTGTCTGTGCTTGCTGCTTCTCATGCATGCACCTGACCAACAGAGAACTGAGTAGAATTCGTATCACTGTAATATAACGTGTAGTAGGTATAAAAACATGCAGGACTAACTTTGTGATGAACGGTGTAGTATAGCCTACTGGCCCAATGGCCTTGACTGTATGTATTACTGCTGTGCTTTGTTCAGAATTAGTTCAGAATTATGAGTGTAGACTGCATACGTTATCTATGTTCCCCTCCAGAATATATTTGCAGCAGAGTCCTAGTGGTACATAACAGCTTATTACTGTTTTCTTTTGAAAGTACAGCAGTAGACAGTCCAAAAGTTCATATACCTATAGTCTGCTTTTTGAAGAACAATAGTTGTGATTCCAGTTTACAGTTTGGAAAAACAGAGTACGTTTCAGTGTACCTACTGTAGTCTTGCTTCAAGGAAAAACTTCTGTCTTTGACTAGTTGTATTTTCTTCTTTAATGCAGGATGACCCCATAGGAAATATCAACCTTGCCATGGAAATTGCTGAAAAGCATTTGGATATCCCTAAGATGTTGGATGCAGAAGGTGAGAGTTATATCTTACTGAAGTTTGTGTTACTCACAAGCAGGAGACAGTAGAACTTCTTTTGTTTTCTATCTAGCAAATTTTCAACATTCCTTCCATGTGAATCATAATGGAGCGACCTGCTGTTTTTTTCAAACAATGTTTTCCTTCTTGTTCCCCATGTATTGGATAATTTCACTCAGTTTTTGCTTCATTCCTTATTGTTTGTTACTGTTTGTATTTATTATAGTACGTTGGGCCCTAACCTCAGCACGTGGCCCCAGTGTGATAAATGAGGTAAAATGCAGGATCAAAAGATAATCCTTGCCTTTAAGAAATGAAAATCTGAGTCTAATAAAGGGAAATACAACTGTTAGCAGCTTAAAGCATATTCACTTTTTAAAATGTTTAAGTGAAGGGGCCAGAAATAGAAATAGAAGTACAGAATTTTCAAAATATACTAACAACATGCCTCCTATGAAAGGGAGCTAGGTTGAGGGAAGCATTTTGGGGGTTTATTTTAATTGTAAACCTTTTGCAGTGATAGTTTTAACAAATAGTTTAATGTTTGGTTTCTCCTATAATCTTTAGAGTTTGTTGACAAGTAACAAGGAAATATTTATTAAAGTTTCCTGAATTTCTTCAAGATAACCAAACTTTTGTATGCCAGGCAAAAAATGGTGCCAAAATACTGGAATTTGCCTACACTAGTTCAAAGCATTCTTTTCCAAGTATGCAGACTCTGCTCTGGTGGCTTGTCAGTAGAGCAGTGATAACATGGGAATTATCCAAAGCACTCAAACTCCCTGTGTCTGCTCCCCTTGAAGTCTTTGGTAGGAAAGTTAGGCCAATACAGGATGATTTGGAAAATCCAGGTTGTAACCTCTTCATTGAAGAGGTTTCTTGGTTTCACCTTCATGCTTAAAAACTAATTGTTTTCATTTTTTGAATTGCAATTCCCCTTTCAAGCACCACTTAATTATTTTACTCTGAAATACTGTGCAAGGAATAAACAGAAGTGCTAACTCCTTATGACTGAACACCTCCCACTATCATTCTCCTTTCCTCATTTTTTCTCTTCACATACAATGTAAGAAACCTTTTTCTTTCCTCACCAGATTTTCTGCACGTTCTAGCCCTTATTTTACTATTCTCTTTCTTGGCAGGGGAGGGGGAAATGAAATCATGCTTCTTCTAACACCCTCTAAGTATTCACCATCACTTTTTACTCTCTTTACTACCACTGTGTTCTCAGTGGAAACTTTGCAAAGTTTTGTTCACAACTATGTGAAGTGGATGCAAAATCAGTAAACATGTTGGTCCTGAACTTAGAAATCTCACTGTTAATATTAGAAATTGTCACCTAATTCCTTGGTCTTTTCACACCAGTATCTTCCCGCTCCTTACATTGGCAGGAATCCTTGCACTACCATCATTCATCACTCAGCCGTAACTGGTGTAAACCCACCATTTTCTGCCTTTGTTAAGTGTTGAAAAGGTCCATTTTTACCAATGTACCCACACCTTGATTGCACCCTCTCTATACTTTTACTCTTTCCTGACATAATAGGGACAAAGCTATCAGCCAGCCAAACCAAACTCTTCTGTGATTTATGCTATTAACTTAAAAGACAGACTGGTGCAGGGATTGCAAAACTGTTACTCTCCAACCTTTTCTTAGCACAAAATGTATTTCTGGACTGCAGGAGTTCTACAGGTTTCCAATGTATGTCAATACCCTGTCAGTCATGGGGACCTAATATACACTGTACTCACTCCTATTTTGTGACTGTCAGTGGCTGTGTTTAACTCTGGAATAATCCTAGTGATTTAGATGAAGTTGCTTTGGAGCGACAGTGAAGCTGAACCCAGTAGATCTGCCAGCCATGCCATCTGCTTGGAAGTTTCCACAAACCAGAAGGTAGCAATACCTTTCTGCACAGTCTCAGCCTTCAGATGTTTTGCCATTTCAGGGAGACTTATATCTTTTCCATTTACTGATTCCTAAAGCTCAGGTAGCTTTGCATTGATATCAGTAAACAGATGCAACCTGAATAATTGTGTATTTATTTTGAATCCTTACAGCACTGAGGTGGGCATCATCAGCATAATCTGATGGAAGTACCTTGTGAGAATTTCTGAGCAGTTAACCCTCTTCTCTCTACACAGATGTAGTAAACACTGCCAGACCTGATGAAAGAGCCATTATGACTTATGTTTCCTGTTACTACCATGCATTTGCTGGTGCTCAGAAGGTGAGATTGTAGAAGATGGATCAGATCTCATCCTTCACCTTCTGTCTTGTTTCTTTCAGCAATTTTTCCTCTTCTGATCTTTTCCTCAGCAGTTACTAGGACAGCATCTTAGAGCTGAGCTCATTTCCTGTTGCCTGATTTTTCTCTGTGAGCCACTGTCTTGGTAGAGCCAGTAGTAGTCTATCCATTTGTTCCATAGAAACAAACCTTCCTGTCTTAGCTTTCTGTATATTTACTAATAATATCCAGTAGGTTTTTGACAGCTGATTACTGAATGGGATAGGGGACATCATTCTCTTTAATTGAATTGTGTGCATTCATTTGAAGCACCTTTAAAAATGCAAGATGAAAATAAGCTCATTGTGAAAAAACAATTTCAGTAGTAGAATGACATCTTTTTTCTTCCTGCTGGATATTATTCCTGCTACAGATGTCAAAATCATCATAACAGATGCTCAGAAAATAAACCCTTCTCTTATGCTTTCAGGATTGTTTTTAAAATGTTAAATGCTTAACGGTAAGTACAAACGGCAGCATAAAATGTTGCTACTATGCAAAATAGACACAGAAACATACACAGACATCTCAGAAGACCTCTGGAATCATGTCCTAATGAAAAGAAGGAAAATTTTTAAAAGCAAGACAGTTCCAAGTGGGACATACTTCAGGTATTAGTAATATAAAGAAAAGATACGATAATGATATATAATGCTAAGATTATAACTAATCCACATGCAACTTCCAGAGCACATCTCCTCCGATCAAAATGTAGTCTGTCTTTCCTGTGTCTTAGTCATTCTAAGTCACCAGACATGCGTGCCAGTTCTTAAGGAGATAGTCCTGGTAAAATTAAGGTCACTCCCCCTGTGACAATACTGCAGAATCAAGCTTATTAAAAAAAATTCCACCTCTTTGTAAGAGCTTATGTTGAATTTCTAGTGTACGTTTTATTCTGTCAGCACCCGTCAATCTAACACTAAACTTATTACAGTTTTGTAGAGTTTCTAGAGTACAGAGCTATGGACAAGAAAACAATCAGAATGACACTATGTTATGCTTTTATTTATTCATCCTGTTTTCTACTCCTCTAGTCTTTTTTTTTGTTTTGTTTTAATTTCTCCCCCCCTCTTGTAGATATTGTGAACACTCCCAAACCCGATGAGAGAGCTATCATGACATATGTGTCCTGCTTCTACCATGCTTTTGCTGGAGCAGAGCAGGTATTAATCAACTGTCCCTTCAGGTTGCTGTGTTTTTGATTGGTTGTTTCACATTTCCACTAGTTTATTAAAAAAAATAATTTAGTACTTTGTGGTTTTAATTAACAATTGCAAGTATTACTTGAGCACTAATACTTGTTTTTAACCAACACTTGAACCTGTTTTAGTTAAATGTTGTGTAGCAAGTTGAACTTCTTTAATTCCAATGGACATTTCTGTTTCTAATATTGGGTCTTTATTTGGTGATTATAAAGACTATTTCAGAAAAATTGTATTTGCAGATACTGTGAAATTGAGTTGTTGTTTGTTGCTACATCAACATATGTGTTTGCTGTGTAAAAGAATGTTTGACTTTTGGAGATTGAGACTATTCTAGACTTACTCATGTTGAGTAGTAATTTAGGGCTGGATTTTCAAAGAAGCCTAAAGATGCAGAAAGGCACAGAAGACATCCAACACAGTATTTGTGTCTGGTTCCCACTGAAGCCAACTGAATTATTTGTGGATCAAAGTACTAGTATAAAAGGCAAGAACATCAGCAGCAGATCTGTCATACAGGATGGGATTCTCACTTACAAATATGGCATTTCCCACTGTTCTGCTTCATGCATTTCTAGCCTACAAATGGACATAACCCAACTTATGTGACAAAAAATAATAAAGAACCCTTAAAGTAGTTGATATTTTTCCTTCATCCTCAGGATTTAATTTCCCTTCCTGTCTGGTAGGCCCCCTACACCTTAGCACAGCTATGCTGTTGCGCCCTCTTGCTTCTGGGTATGAAGGGTTTGCTATTCATGCAAAAGGGGGATTCCAAATACTCTGTAACACAGGAGTCTACACAGATATTTGATTAGATATACTCCAGACTCACAGTTGTGTGAAAGTATAGATCTGTGATGTCAAACTACAAATGTAAATTTTAAATATGGCAGAGCTACACAGTGCCTTCACAAATAAATTTGGCAGGGGGCATGGAAAGATTTGCTGTCAGTGGTTGAGCTGCCCATATGGGCAGGTCAAGGGTATATGTACATATGATGTGCAGGTATAGAGTGGTCTGGGACTCCTGAATCACATCCGGTGTCTTTCCAGTGTGGCTAACAAATCTGATACTTTCTTGGTGTGATTTAAAAAAAATAACCTAATAGGATAACTTTAAGAATGGCCTAAGTCCTCTTTGAAAATAAAAGATTTATTAGACAACTATAATGGCAGTGTGAAATTCCGCCTTGTATAATAAGTCTTCATTGTACAACAAGGTGACTTCTGTGCTGATCTGTGCCTTTTTCAGGCCATTGGGATCTGTGACTACATATTTACAGACTGTAAATATATATCTAAGTAACCTAGGAGCACAAATCAACAACTATAAAACAATGTGATTTTTATTTGCAGCAGCCACATTCTCTCTCTTTCTCCAAGCCTGTACCTTTCTCAGAATGTGTTTATGAATATGTCCTGTTTATTTGCTGTGTTTTACAGGCTGAGACTGCAGCTAACCGGATCTGTAAGGTGCTTGCTGTGAATCAGGAAAATGAGAGGTTGATGGAAGAGTATGAGAGACTAGCAAGTGAGGTAAAGACAGCTGTATCTTTAATGTGGTGATAATTATGTTCATAAAATACTGAAAGCTGAAAGATTCATGCACTTTCTGCAAGACAGCAAAGTGAAGACACTATGAGGGTAAATCTCACAGTGGTAGGGTACAAAGCTCTGTTGACCAAGATGTCAAGGTTCAGGTGACTCCTTTGCCACAGACTTCCTGTGTGACCTCCAGCAAGTCGCTCAGTCTCATTAACGTGCCAAAAAGGGTGTTTTGAGCACTGTCATCGGTCTGCCCCAAGACCAAGCTTGCTGTCTCTGTAATCTCCAAAGACAGCCATCCTTGACCACATGTGCAACATACAGGATCCTGTTACTCTAAGCAAGCCCATTGGCTCTGTGTACTGCAAAGCACACCTGGACAGGGTCTTTTAGGGTGTTCACAATGCAGCTGTGAACATAGGCAGCAAGTAAATGAAGAAGGGGGCACATTGTGCTCCTCCTGTCCTTTCTTGGTAAATGGCAAATTTGTGGAGCCAGGACTACAGATGTGTAGTGCACAAGTGAGAGCTCCCTTGTCTTTAAAGCATAACCTGCAAAAACATACTGAGATCATAGACACAAAGACAGTAGTGCTACATTGGTAGTAATGGACTTCTGAGTGAAGATTTTCATATGACCTGAGTTACTTGGCTGGTGTCTGTCCTGATCTCATAACTATGACTACTTGAGACATCAAGACCAATACTTTTGAAAGTGGCAAGCGATTTTGGGTAAATCAGGTCTTGAGTAATTAGCTAGAGACACCTTACATGTGTGTTCATCTTTCTGAAAATCAGGGTATTTCTGGAAATACCTAGCATATCTGGGAAAAATAGTTTAAAAAAGTATACTTCAGCTTTGAAAATCTTGTGCTTACTTGCCATTATGGTACTGATACCAACTGAAGTCAATAATATAAAAATGGAGCAAACTTGATTAGGATTTGTGCATTCAATATGATAATTTTTGGTTGCTTTTCCATTGCATTTATTTCAATTGTTTGTGTTGGTTTGAAAGCTTTTAGAATGGATTCGCCGGACAATTCCTTGGCTGGAAAACAGGACCCCAGAAAAAACAATGCAGGCTATGCAGAAGAAATTAGAGGATTTCCGGGACTACCGCCGCAAACACAAACCTCCCAAAGTCCAAGAGAAATGTCAACTGGAGATCAATTTCAACACCCTGCAGACAAAACTGAGAATCAGCAATCGGCCAGCTTTCATGCCATCAGAGGGAAAAATGGTTTCAGTAAGTAAAGGAAGCATCAATGGTCCGTTCTCCTTTTTATCAATGTTCTCACAAAAATTTCAACATGAAGGATTGAATTGCCATTTTAAGTCATCCTCAGAAACTTCAGTTTGCTGCACTTTATTGATATCAAACCACTTGCTTTCTCTTAAGCATGTTCCCACCTCTTTGAATGCTTTCCCCAAGAGCAAATTGTCTTGAGACGTGATACAATACAGGGCTTCCTCTGGGAGTGTTATCAATACTTCTCTATCAGTGAGGCCAAATATTGTTTATTAAAGCAAAACTCACAGTGGTTTCACTGACATTTTGGTCATCAGACTTACAGAAACAGACATTGCTCAATATATGTTTCTGATTTTCTACTTTTTAAAATTAAATTTTGTTTTTTTCTTATGTCTGTGAAGGTAAGAATAGTCAGTACCAAGAATTCTCACCTGCTGATAAGTATTGTAAGTTGACTGTGGGTGAAAACATTTCCTGTGGAATATAGCAAACCTGTTTCTGTACTCTGTTCTGTCATTGTGTTTTGTTTGTTCAGATTTGATAAACAGACGATTGCACTATCTGAAAAGGGCCATTGTCCACTCCCCATATGCAGCAAATAAGGGCCCTCTTACTTCAGTTTCCTACTCATGCCTTTGAGTTTCCAAGGAAGCTCACAAAACTTTATGCACCACAGAAAGTGAAATGAATTTGTATTCCAGATAAAATACGCACCAAATCCTCTTGATACTAAGTATTTTGCTATTGTCAACTTCTGCGAGCAAAGCACTTTTATTCTGATAACAGATAGGTATGTCACAAAAGAACATGCACATGGTAGAATGGGAGGTAAAAGCAATATGTCATGAAGACACTGAAGCAGCTATGCTTGGAAGCCATTTGTATAGGGGTTCCTTTCATGAACCCACCTGAATAGGACACACTATTAGATGTCTGGACTACAAGACTTCCTGAGCTGGCTGACAACACTTTCTATGATTCTGTGATTTTACAAAATCTGGACATAAAAACTTCCCTTTTTGGAGCAAAATTGTGAATGAATGGGAAATCTGCAAATTTGGATAAAAAGAGATTATCGTTTCATCCCCTGTCTCCCATGTATTCTCTTCACAGGATATTGCCGGCGCTTGGCAGAGACTTGAACAAGCTGAGAAAGGCTATGAAGAGTGGCTGCTGAATGAAATACGAAGACTGGAAAGACTTGAACACTTGGCTGAGAAATTTAGGCAGAAGGCTTCCACTCATGAACAGTGGGCATATGGTGAGCAGAGATGGCTTTTAACATTTTTAATGTTTTAATGTTCAAAGTTGAACTGTCAGCGCTGAATATTTGCCAGCCAGAAACTCACTCATAAGTAGCTTGGGCAGTTTTAGAAACGTAAAATAATAACAGATAAAATTGCAGGTTTTCTTGACTGTAGTCATGATCCTAACTCGTAGGCATGTTGCTAATGAAATGTAACTGTAAAAATCATACTCTTGAGGTAGTGAGTGAAACTTAATAGGAATATTCAGGATTTGAATAGAGGCCATTACTGCTAATGGATTCCTATGTATTTGTACACCGGCAATCCAAACAGGAACGCAGTGACACCAGTGGTTAAGTGTGAAATTATTAACAGCGTTATTCTGAGTTGATTATCATTTGGTCATCATGATGTTTTGAATAGTCCACATAAACTACATGATAACAGACTCATTTCTGCTTTGCTCCATACCCTGGATTACACCCCATTTATAGTTCTGTTTTTTAAGGGTAACCTAACCTTACGTGTAGTTGTAACAGCTATAGGACCATACACTGGCATACAGTTTTGTTGGGGACCATTAAACATAGATCTGCTCTATCATCCTATTGTTTGTCCTGACAACAGTCTTCCTGCTTCTGCCATGCTTCTGGCTGTTTCCAGCTAGAATCTTTTCACACTGTGAAAGTAAACCAGAGTCCATCCCATAACACAATTGCTGGAAGCATATGAGGCTGTAAATGGCTGCCAAGCAGATACTAGAAGGGAAACTACAGTGTTTTTCAGCCCTGAGAGCCTATTTTCTGAGCATAAATTACTCATGGTGACATGTTACGGCTGTTATGTAGGGAAAACTTCACATAAGCTGGTACATAGCAAGTGAAACAATAGTCCCTTCTGGCTCTATAATTCACAGAGCTGTGTAATGCCATGTGGTGAGCTGCAGTTGTAGGGGCTGTCTGTATAGATGCAGTTGTCCAACACAGGAGCTACTGAGGAGTAATCTTTCAGTTTCTGATTTGCTTTTTGCTTCTCTAGCTTTTTGTAAATAGGTTGGCATTTTCCACTTAAAATTCAGTGTTTGATACAACAGGCAGCCACACGTATCAATCTTTTTTTTTTTTTTTTGGAAGTGCTGAAATGAATAATGAATTGAAGGCAGAACATGAAAAAGAATAACAGATCATTAGTAAGAGTGAAACTGAGCTTAGCAGTGTGATTTCTGGTTTCGTAAGTCTACACTACAAAAGACTTACCACAATAGTTTCGAGCCCCGGTTTTTGCCAATATACCATTTTTATGCCAATTTCTCAAGGAATGTAATACTTGCTCTTTTAGACCAGTATAAACAGCCTATGCAAGAAACAAGGAATTACTGAGAGATCTTTAAAAATATATTCTAATTAACAATTAAAAATTGTGCTGACAATTTGCCACTGATTTCAGTGGGGGTGGGACTTCATCTCATACATGTAATTTTCACTGTGCCTCAGTTTAAAAAGTTGACTAAATTTGGAATTGTTCTAACAAAAAAATTAGTAAAAAATTACTAATATTTTAATTTCCTCTTTCAGGCAAAGAGCAGATCTTACTTCAGAAGGATTATGAATCTGCTTCTCTGACAGAAGTCCGCGCCATGTTAAGGAAACATGAAGCTTTTGAGAGCGATTTGGCTGCTCACCAGGACAGGGTGGAACAGATCGCTGCCATTGCCCAGGAGCTGAAGTATGTTCCATTTAAAGGCTTGCAGCTGCTGACATTTAACTTTGCGATAAACTCTTTCCAATGAATTTGATAGTGTCATAGGTACCAACGTAAGAATTCCAGAGATAGCTTCATAAGTATATTATCTGAGCTGGTCACTGAGACCTTTCCCTCATCTCCCCCTTACCCCCAACCAAATATAGATATTCAACTGACCAAAATTATTTGAAAAGAAAAATTTAAAATTGACTTAACAGTAAGCTTTTAGCATTAGCTCTACTGATGAGTCCGTTGTGTGTTGAGGAGAATGCTGGAGGTGTTTATTTCTCAGTTCATATGGTCTGCTGAGAGGTACTGGCTATAAGTTGTTTAACTTGGAAAATAATGTCACTTACACAAATTACAGATTGAGCATCTTCACTTTAAAATCAAGTATTTTCCCACAAGTATATTCTTCCTTTCAAAGGCTTCACATCCTTAAATTATCTCTATAGTAGTGGGTCACGCACTGACTTTTCTGAAGATTTAATTGTCTCTAGTATACTTATTTTCTTTTTATTATATTTGGAAGCGCCGTTGTCTCTCTTTTACAGAAAGGGCAGTGGGGCATATGGAAACTAAATCACTTGCTCAGGGTCACACAAGCAATCAAGCACACAAGCTCTCCTATAGGAGAGCAGGACTTTTCACCCACAGTTCCATCAACTTAGCCACAGGACCAACACTTGCTCACTCAGCATACTATGCCCAGAGAAAACACAGCCAAAGCTGAGAACAATTCTACAACACATTTAGGCTACATCTGTATTGTTGAGATTAGCTACATAAGTCAGGGACGTGAAAAGTCAAGGCCTGTGACTCACAGACACCCTTATGGCAGCAGAAGTCCTGCGTGTTGATGCAGTTACTCTGGCTAAACTCTGTCTTTATCAGTGGAGCTTGCTTTTGTTTGTGGGAATTCTGTTAATTCACCTGTGTGAAGCACAGTTTTGTCAGCAAAGCTCTGTCCATACTGACAGAACTGTACTGTTACATACTGATGGTCCCTATTCTGGTAAAGTCATCTTGGTCTGTACACCAAGCTAAGCACATTTGATTTTATAATCTTATGCAGTTAATTGCAGTGGTTTTGTACTGTAAATCAGTGGTGCTACTCCTGATCTTAGCAATTTGGCACATACTTAAATTCATTGCTCACCCTCAGTATAAATATGTAAAGCCAACAGGAACAAATGTGCGGTAGTGGTCGAAACAGGAGCCAACATCAAAATTCTCAGATTCCTGCCCTTGGCTTCAACTCTCCAAGTTTCAGTTTCTCACCTTCTTGAATAGGCAAAACAGTTACTGCTCAAAAATCAAGTGTTAAAAATATGCCCTCCTTTCACTTTGTGAAGGACCATGACTCATAAACAGCTCCGCATTCATTAACAATTTAAAAATCAGAGAATTCTCTAAAGATGTAGTTCAAACCTGATAGCAGCAGCACTTACAGTAATTGTGTAATTCAAATGGATTTAGAAGAAAAATCCTATTTTTCAAGATTATTTAAA
Organism: Ciconia boyciana; assembly: GCF_034638445.1. Lineage (NCBI taxonomy): Eukaryota > Metazoa > Chordata > Aves > Ciconiiformes > Ciconiidae > Ciconia > Ciconia boyciana. The sequence continues at coordinate 85,458,146 of NC_132936.1, forward strand.
GGAGGAAAAGTAAAGCACAGTAGGCAGAGTAAGTATTGGTTCTTAGTGTGAAAGAAGTATGAAAAACACAGAGGATGGAGATTTCACTGAGTATGTAAGCTTATGAAACACCTTCTGTCACGCCTTGATCTCTGTTGTGGAGTTATTTGTTCCTCTTTATACTAAAGAAAGTTTCTGAAATGCCTGATCATTGTTAATTCAGCTTCAGCTTTACAAGTGATGAGAAACTTTGGGAATGTAGTATACATAGCACAGCATCTGCTTACCAGCGTTTTGAACCCTGTGTCCTTTACCTCTGGTGAGGCCAGTGAACACTGTATCCTGTCTATTTTAGGATTGTCTCTTCTCAGTTGTTTCAGTAATTTGCTGTGTGAAGTTAAACAAGTTATTTGTGGCATGCGCTGCAAAGGTGCTGAAAACCCACTGCTTTTAGAGATGCTGTACTTTGACTTCTCTGTTTCTCCATACAATGGGGCTATCAGTGCCTCATCTTTCACTGGGACTCAGTAGCTCAGTTAGGCTTGATGCCCTTGGAGAACACTGAATGAAAGGTCATAAAGATCAAGTTTTATTATTAGCTGCAAGCAAATGGGCAGCTTCTATTTAAATATTGATTTTAATAATTTATACATAATTCCTCACACAATGAAAATGCTAATTTCTTTCTCCATTCATATTTTTTAAAGAAGGATTGACTAACGTCTGAATGCTAAGAAATGTGCATTGGCACCTGATCCAAAGCCTATTGAAGTCAATGTGGGTATTTTTTTTCTTGGTTTTTTTTGCCGCTGGATCAGGCCGTTACAGAAATCGTCATCATCTGTGTCTAAATTCCAAGTCAGTACACCTCCATGTTTTGTTTTAGTCAATCTCTTGCCTGCCTAATGTTGCTATTCAAAGGAGAACAATTGTTGTGTGACCTTGAACTCTATCAGTTACAGTTTCCTGTCTGTTCTGATATTTTCTGCTGCAGCAGCTCAGTCCACTGTGTGCTTAAGGTTAAAGTTGCTAAAAGCTTGTTGACTGGTGCTGTTTAGATAAAGAATTCGTGTGTGTGTGCAAGCAGGTGATTCCAGCCAGGATGCTGCTATAAGACTGTTGTGTTGCAGCCTGTATAGATTTAGAAATCCTCGGCAATGAGGCATGACAAGGCTTGGATAGGGCTATGCACAAAGCTGGAAAAACTCAGGGATTTATAAAATGGGAATTGCCATTTATGACATAGCAAATGCTAAATAGAAATTGAGTGGGCTGTACTATGAAGCGCCATATTAATTTATGGTCTTGTGTGCTCATTTCAATGTTTTCGATCATGGAGATAGATAAAATTTTTGGAATGTAGTTTCTTGCATATCTGTCACTTCTAGTATAGCAACTTATTTTCAGCCAAAGACCACTATCTGTAGCACTGATTTGGAGAGTCTTTTTACTTCTGGAAACCTGGGCTCAAATTGTGCTTACGTGCATGATTAACATGAGCCTGGTTCTGAAGCAGTGCTAAAGCATGTTGCTCAGCAGGTTATTTTCGTGACACTATCACTGTTCCTGAAGTGATCTCATACTTAAGTGCTTCTCTGGATCAGGACAAAATTTGACTAAATTTTTAATTCTTTACAGATAAGATTGAGTTACTTCTGTGTGCTTAGGGACATGGTTTAGTGGTAGACTTGGCAGTGCTAGGTTAACAGTTGGACTTGATGATCTTAAAGGTCTTTTCCAACCTAAACGATTCTATGATTCTATGATTCTAAGACCAAGAAGAATAGCTTAATGATTTTTAAATTCCAAAGGCTGTAGATTTCAAATAACCAAACAAATAGAAATGACTGTTCTCTTGGAAGCTCTGTAACGCATGTGCAGCAGTACTTTGTGTATGCATGATAAGCAAAACTTCTTTACAAAATGTGAAGTCTAGTCTCTTCACAGCTTCAATGTTGAGAGAGATACAATAGGACAAGGAATGTAAACCTGTGCTTTATTTCCAAGTAAATAATCTCCTATGAGTTGTTATTTCTTCTTCTTCTCCTGCTTTGAGCAGAAAAATGTTCTTTCACACATATAATACACTTATTTGAATTAAACTACAGCTGGCCCAGAAAGGCAGTGGAGGTACACTGTTTAATGCCACTTGGTGATCTAACTTATGACTTTTGACCTACGGATGCCCTTTTTAAAAGTTGTTTTGATAATATTATTCTCCTACCTATTTGTCCAAGAGCACATATCCCTGGAAGAAATAGGATAGCAGAGATCTTATGGGGAATGACTGAACCTCCCTGGCAGAGCTGGTGGAGGAACATTGCACATTATCTTCCAGGACTTTGACCAGAGCTGGTACAATCAGTCCCTCACTTTCATGGAAGGACACCTGCCCTTATCCTAATCGACAAAAGGAGATAAGTGATCCATTGAAGCAAAAATAAAATTTGCCGTACTTTCAAGGATGTGACCTGGAGTATCTGGAAAAATACCTTGTCCATATTCTGGTATATTAGATGTGGTATGCAAAAAGAGACCAGAATACAAATCTCCACATCCTATCCACTTAGTGAGCTCGCAGCTCACACAGGAACATCATCTAATAATCTCAATATGCTATAATGAGAAAAAACAACTTTTAGCCAAAAACTCATAGCAGCAAAATATATCTTAGCCTGTGTCATCCAAAACTCCATGCTTCTGACTTAAAATTTCTTAACAGATAGATGGCTTTTGTGGCATTCCTTGAAGGCTAACAAAAAGGCTTGCTCTGTAGGAGGAAACAAGTTTTCGAGTTAAGGAGCCCTGGTATAGTATGACTTGCTGGCAGCTTTCTCCTTACGTGTAACAAGTCTACCTTCACAATTTTGGGTTGGTTTTATTATTTTTTAAAATTGTTATGGCATTTTATTTTTACTTGTTTTACCATTTTTCACTTTCGACAGTTGATTGATTGCAGCACACCTGAAGCTTCTGTTAAACAGAATGGTTCACATACTTCTGAACTTTACCCCAAACCAGATTGCTCTGACTGAGCTTAGAGGAGGAAGCATGAACACTGCCTACAGTGTAGCTTCACGGTCAAAAGCTACCTCTATTCTCATTTTGTCCTCTGTGATTCTCTGAGTTACTGGTGGAAGTGATCTGTACATCCCTCTTGCCAATTGCCTAGAGAAGAATGTTCAAAAGAAGGGAACAAATTCTGTCTGCATTTAATGTCTTGTTCAAGCCTTAAAGTAAATCTTAGCTTCATATTGCCATGCTGTCACATAATCACAATCTCTGCAACATTTAGTACTGGGCAAAGCGTCCTCAAGGAGCAGCCAAGAGCTAAATTCAGTGGATGATGATACACCAATAAAAGTGAGCTTCCAAAGTGCCAAACACATGTATTTTATTATGGTCATGATGGCTGCAGCAGAACCAAGGGGATTACCTGCAAAAATTCAGAAATTCAATTTGAGACAGACTCAGTGCAGAATCTCAGGACAGAGCCTTAAAAAGTTTAGGCAGAATAGCAAGTTGCTTTCTGTCAGGGTAATATAAGCCTATTAAGCAGGTGAAAAAGCAGTGCTAACTGCTACATCCTTTGTGGGTGCACTGTTCATGCTGGTAGCATACGTGGGTCTAGAGATTCCTGTTCTCTGAACCAGCCAGTTCTAGGGTGTAGCTCTGTGAGGAGTTCCTGGAGAGGAAGATGAAAATTGTTCTCTGTGCCCCAGATCTAGACAGCCCTATTAGTATTGCCAGGCCTGTGAGAGAGAGATTATGCTTTGAATGCAGCCTGAGGTCTGTTTCTCAGTTAAATAATTTCAGAGCATATGAGGCTGGAAAGGATCATTGGATTATTTAAAACAAAACATATATTTCAGGCCAATTAATTTAAAAGTGTACCAATCTTCAGAAACTTGATAAAGTCCCAGACTGAAGCATTCTGGTCTTCAAAAGAGATCAAATTGCTTGTGCCACAGGAATAGCTGAGACAAAGATGGTTAGATGCCTTACTTGTCTTGGATTACGCCTTACTTACCTGGATTGGATGAATGGATACTTGATTCTTCTCACAGCAGAGGAGGTTGATCCTGTTCCTGTGCTGCGCTTCTTGAAATGCTGAATGTCTAGATCACACATGTCTATACTGCAACACTTGCTTACCTGGAGAAGAAATATTGCAAAAAGGAGGGGAAGAATTACTGAGGGCCAGTGGAAGAGTGTGAGACAGTGGAAAAGTGTGGACAATGCAGCCGCTCCTGTCTTTCAGAAAGTCAGACAGATTTTTGTCTTCACTCTTTCTTAGTGAACTGGACTACCATGATGCTGCAAGTGTGAATGACAGATGCCAAAAGATATGTGACCAATGGGACAGCCTGGGAACACTTACTCAGAAAAGGAGAGAGGCACTGGAGGTAAGCCATATAACAATGATCAGCAGCTCAGCTGAGGCAGGGAGGGGGGAATAAACCAGTTGTTTCAGATCTGGAAACAGTGCCATTGAGCATCCACTTTGGAATCCAAACAGCAATAAACCCTTTCCTCAGGTCTCTATTTCATTTTGCTACGGTTTCATCTGCAAACAGATTGAATTGCTCACAGCAGACTTGACAGTGCTCAGCTGCCAAGGACAGTTCTAAAGCAGCAACAAATGGCATGCGGTTTATAGCACCACTCTGGGAATTTGATGTCCAGCAAGGATAACAAAAGCCATTAGGTGCTTACCTTTTCATACTTTGTGCTTAACCAGGTGAGGTACAGGATAATGGCCAGCACTGAGTTAATTTTTTGGTAGTGAGTATTCCAAAGCACTGAGATACTTTCCAAAACCATGTTCCTTAAGAAAAGAGGAAGTCACACACATGTATGCCAAGGTGGAAAACATACGTGTAACTCTTCCTGATCTATTTGCAGATAGATCACAATAACAAAAATACTTAAAATATCAGTAATGAAACAGTAGTTTCACCTGTTATCTTTCAAAGGCATTCACCCCTTTTAACATGTTGGATATGAGAGTATCTTTACTATTAGTCCTATTGCCTTGAGTGAGAATCCTTAAAGCAGGTGGTGAAATCACTCAACAATACAATCAACTGCTTTTGAAAAGATAAGGCATGACTTTGTGCATGGGTGGGTGTGTGTGTGGAGCTAGGTCTTGCCCTAGTAACAAAGGAATGTACCTTTCCCAACCTGTACAGAGGACGGAGAAATTGCTTGAAACAATTGATCAGCTTCACCTGGAGTTTGCCAAAAGAGCTGCGCCTTTCAACAACTGGATGGAAGGTGCTATGGAAGACCTACAGGACATGTTTATTGTTCATAGCATAGAGGAAATTCAGGTAAATGGTTGTCTATTTTTTGACTTACAGTCATAGGGAAAACAAGAAAGGAAGCTTTTCATTCTTGGAGAGTAGAACATGTGTAAGAAAAAAAAAACCATACCTGTCTTGACATTTTCTTTGTGATAGGCAATGTCTGCTCTGTTATAAATAGGGTTCTTCATTGGTGTGAAAGCACATTCCAGAGATCGTGGAAGAAGCAATGGTCCTGGTAAACTCAATGAGGGCTGCTTCATGAATGTATCTACATGTTTTATTTCCTGTATCTACAGATACATGTAGACAGGGTGTTTGAGAGGCTGAGACAGGAGCTGTGCTTATTTACAGCAGATCTTCCAGATGTTGGAAGAAATATTAAAGTTTTCATGCTTTCCCTCTCTGTTTCTGATTTTAGAGTTTAATCTCTGCACATGATCAATTTAAAGCTACTTTGCCAGAGGCAGATGGTGAAAGGCAGGCCATACTGTCAATCCAGAATGAAGTTGAAAAAGTTATTCAGAGTTACAGCATGAGAATAAGCGCAAGCAATCCTTACAGCACTGTTACTGTGGAAGAGATTCGTAGCAAGTGGGAAAAGGTAATGTATGCTAAATATATAAAGGACATTGTAACATAGTATTCTAGTTTAGGAATACTGAGAATATTCAGAGAACTTTACAATAAATCTGTAAATTATTCTAGATCATCAGATGCCAGAATGAACTTTCTACAGTATCTTATGCTCTCCCTTATGTTTGCTAGGATGACTTCGCAATATCCCTTGCTCCCATCACTCAATATTACCTATGTCCTTTCTGGCAGGGCAAGAGAAGGATGTGTTGGGGCTAGTGCAGAGCTGGTGGCTGGACAGCAGATGGGCCAGGGAGTGCTGTCAAAAGAACAGAAAATGATTGTATTCTTTCTCTCAGTATAAACAGTAGTTCGTGTGTCTCTTCTACCCAGTTGCTGCTTTTCACAAATGTTGTAAAAAATTAGCATCTTTGGGACCATTGATTTTCTGTCCAATTAGATTGAAATTGGCAATTACCTTAAAAAATTACTGGGGAGGGATTAAAGAGAGGCTCCTAGAGCAATCACACAAACTTTATTTCATTAGGAACCAAGACAGATAATATGCTGAAAGTAAATGATTGTGTAGAATGTATGAATTTACCAAATACATAAACTTACAGATGAGAACACACCCTCAATGGGTTATAAAAACCAACAAATAAGGACTAAATTCACAATCTCCCAGGGCAATCGAGAAGGGTAAGCCAAAAAAAGCATTTGCAATGTATTAGAGACCTTCAGATATACATGATGGACAGAATGTGTCTCATGTTATCCTATCGTAATGGTTGTGCTCGAATAAAATGTTTTGCACCGACTGTTCTTAGAACAATTACTTAGAGATTGAAAACTCACCTGTGTTTCAAAAGAAAAACAAAGTAACTTCTCTAATAGAAGTTCAAGTTAAATAATCGTCTTGAACTTGAATCCAGCCAGAGGTGCGAATTTCTTTTTCCATGTCAGTGTCTCTGGCCAGGCTGCCCAAGACAATGTTAGCAGTTTCTTATGTTAGCACAGAGTTAGTAAATAAAATAGTGATCATGTTTCTGGCTTGTCCTTCTGATATCAGCCTTCAGACCAACAAGAAAAATTAGTAACTGCAGACTTATTTGTTCCATTTGTTTTTAAACTATTCAGTTGTGCCTACTCACACTTAGTGCTTTCCCACTGTAACAGGTGAAGCAGCTGGTGCCTCAGAGGGATCAATCCTTGCAGGAGGAACTAGCCCGCCAGCACGCCAACGAGCGCCTGCGTCGCCAGTTTGCTGCTCAGGCCAATGTCATTGGGCCATGGATCCAGACCAAGATGGAGGTGAGTGTCAGACCCTCATGCAGAAGCTGACGAACAAAGTGGTTTATAATTTTTTATCTCTGCTTTATATACAGGACAACAGCAATCTCCATGATAGTTCACCAGCTGTTTGATCCTGAAGTATTTAGCACCTGTTAAGATGATTTTTAAAACTGTAGAAGCTTGTACAAGTGGTACCGTGATGGTGAGCAGGAGATGTAGCTTTGAAAAATCAATCACTAAACAATTACTATTTAGTTTTTGCTTTCTGTAAAGGAAAGATATGAGGATGACTGGGGTCTCAATACTAATTCCAGAAAGAAATGTGCTACATTTCTTTTGAAATGTGTTTTCTACAGTAAAATTTATCTTCTCCACTGTATGAAGGTTTTATTACTATTGCTTCTTAGTATGCAAATATTACATATTTATGTGAACGTTGGTCAGATTAGCGAATCTGAAGCTTAAATTTTGCGGGGGGTGCCTTTGTTTCTTTTGACAGGAAATTGCCCGCAGCTCTATTGAAATGACAGGGCCTTTGGAGGACCAGATGAATCAGCTGAAGCAATATGAGCACAATATCATTAATTATAAACACAACATTGACAAACTGGAAGGAGATCATCAGCTTATACAAGAAGCCCTGGTGTTTGACAACAAGCACACCAACTATACTATGGAGGTAGCCATTTACTCCCTTTTGTACTTGTTAGTTTATTCTGCCCTCTTCTGCCATAGAACTACCTTCCCTGATATGAAGAGACTGCAACAGAGGATGGAATTTGGCAGACTTTCTGACAATCTCATAAGACTTGTTTTATTTTCATTTATTTTTACTTTTAGTGAAGAAGTACCCATTCAGAAACTAGTTCCATATTTTTCTGAAGGCCATTTTTATTTTTAATGGTCATAATATAGAGTTAGTGGTATGGAAAATATATCATGTAAATATTTAGAGCTGATTTTTTGCTTACTGTACCTTTTATACTCTAAGAAGAATATATTTGATTCTTTAATAAATCAGTATTTTCTCTCTCATAGCACATCCGTGTTGGGTGGGAGCTCCTACTTACCACCATTGCTCGAACTATCAATGAGGTTGAGACTCAGATCCTCACAAGAGATGCCAAGGGTATCACCCAGGAACAAATGAATGACTTCAGAGCATCATTCAATCATTTTGACAGGGTACAGTACTGCTTTTTCTCAACTAGCAATATTTATTGTTCCAAAAAGCAAGTTACTTTTCATTCCAAATGTAAGCCTTTTAAAAAACTACAAATGCAGTAGCAATGGGCTCTTTTTAAAAAAGCAAAAAAGATCAATTAACAAAGAATTTACAGCCTTATGAAATCATAGCATTGTACAGATACATTAAAGATTAATTTTTACTCTTTAAATGTAATTCAAACTTATAGATCTGCTAATATGGTTGAGTATTTGTTCAAATAACAGGCAGAACTGGATAAATCTGTGTGTTTTGGAAAATAACATGCCCCTTATTTTAAGGCAGTGCAGCATGTTCTGCATACTTGCCAGCGGCTTCCATCTCATTAAATTTAGCTGTAATCTGGATTACAGGGTTTTTTTTCTTTTAATCACAACTTGTCCCCCTAGAAATAGATTTGTAGGGAATATAGCTAGGGCACTGATAGCTGTCAAGGAAAATAATTTATTTTTCTGGCTGTATGTGGGAAATACGAAGCTGTTTTTTTCAGTTATCTAATCATGGATGAATAAAAAAGTAGGAATGAAAACACTATTGTGAAGAAACTTAACTCACTCCTTCTGTGAGTTATGCAGTATTCATGGATAGAGGCTTAAAAAGATAGCTATTAATAGACGCAATAGCAAAATACATACAGACAGGGATCTGACATTCCCAGTTGGAGAGCAATCTGTACATGAGTTAGCTCTGCTGGCTCTGTGCTTACATGAACCCACCTTCAAGACCAAGTTCACATTTCAAATACTGAAAAAAAGATTACCATAATGCAGCACCAGTGTGTTGTCTTTTTCCCAGTACAGATTCCTGTAGTTAGCAGACTGTGCTTAACCTCTGACTTATATTCTGTTATCACATGAGTTGGCTCCTTCAAATCATTTCAGGCTATAGCAAAATGCCACTTTCTTTTCACTGACATCCTGTTTGTCCAGCTCTACTCAAAATGGTTACCCATACCTGGACCTATACTTGATGTGCATTGGATGCTGACAGTCATAGTTTGCTAAATATTCTTTAGAATATCCTTACTTGTTTAGAAAGAAAAGCAGAATTGCCAAATCTCTGCTTTCTGAAGAAACACACAAGCATAGGAAAGGTTAGCTACACAGGAACCAGGAACAGATTTTATGGAAAATCTTAATGTGATTCTAGTGCAGCATAATTCCTTTTTGTGTTTTCTAAGGAAGAAGAAGATAACATCACAGAAGCAGAGATAAATTTCCTGGGGTGGAAGGAAGTAGCGTACTAAATGGCTTTCCCAATGCACTGGAGCAGATAACTGAGCAATTAGAGCTATTAAAAGCAGACAGAGTACCAGGCCTGGATAAATTACATGCCAGTATTTGAGAGACCCTATTAAGGGAAACCAGAGACTTTGTGCAAAGATTTGACAGCTCCCTGAAGAAAAGGACGCAAGGTGGCTGAATCCTAGTATATCTTACACCAGATGGCCATTTCTAGCATCCCTGTGTCTTTGTAGTTCATAGATGAGTTCTCTGCCACCCTCGCAGCAAGGCTGGTTCAGTGGCTGAGGCGATATTACAGGCATTTCTTGGTGCCTTAGAAGGTCTTGAAGGGAGAAGCTAAATCCTACACCAACCAGCCAGATCCAGATTGTTATGGATCTTTAGGCTTTGCAGATGTAGTAAGACTTTGAGATCCCAAAGGATACAATAGAGCAAGGCCTTAGGAAAGGCTGTATGGCCTGGAAGAGGGTGCTCATGTCACATAGCTGCAGGCAGGCTGGAGGTGGGCTACGACAATAATGTGCAACACAGATGTGCTTCCCAGCTCCTAGATCATTGCCTATCCCTGGCTGTCTCCTTTCTTCAGGCTATAATGAGTCATGGTTTCAGGCAGTGTCCCTTCTGCCCTTGCTTCTGTTGCAAGAAGCCTGAGTGGCCGGGTCAGAAGCAGAAGGAGATAGATGCTTCATCAGTTTCTATGGCCTCAACAACCTGGGCCTGGACTGCAAGTTGAGCTGCAGACCTTACCTTCCCCCATGACATATATAATCCAAAGGCCTTAAAAAAGAGGCTTGGAAGGATCACGTTAAGAGAAGGACCATTTTGCATACGCCCCCTTTAGTATACTCCTTCCCTTAGCATCAGACATGGGAAATTGGTCTAGCAGGACTTTTGCACTGACACAGTGCAACAATTATGTTCTTAGTAGCATAATGCAAGTTAAAGAAAGGAAGAAGGTAAGATCTAAAACCACTCAGCCATCAAGCCAGGCTTTCTGCAGAGGACAGATAGTAGAAACACTGATAAAAGAGAAGCTTATACTGATTAAATTACACTGTAATTTAATGGGCAGATGCGACTCAATCTATCCAGGCCAGAAGGAGACATTGAACAAATGTGTTTGAGAGAGACAGGCTTGTTTTTCTTTTTTTTATCCTTCCTGTGTCCTTGCATACTTGAATATTTAGTGTTGGTGAATAAAGGAAACCCAGGGTGCTTCAGAGTTACTTCAGGGTACATAAAATAATGAAGACTCTAAACCTGGAATTTAGGTAGAGAAGGCAGTAACGGATTCTTCTATGGTCTTGATTACCTCAAATAGAAATGAAGATGAAACTGGATCATCTGAACGTAAGCACTAACATGAAGAATACTGGCTTCTCCATGTCAGATGGAATTAGCAGTATATGTAATAATTTTGTTGCGCTTAGCAGCATTTCTGAGTGCCTGACATAGTTTCAAAAATACACTGAAAGAATTGGACTGCTATTCACAATGATGAATAGCCAGAAAAGATCCCCAAAATGAATATTGTCCCTGACGAGTAGGCTTTAAATACCTAAGCACAACAGAATCATTTATGCATGCTATAGCTTTTATTTCTGTGGCATTTTTCAATGTAAGACATATCTTAATGTTTGACTCTCAGTGTGTGTTGAGGATGTCAGCAAATTACTAATATGCAGAGTAGCTCCCTTCTCCATTTTAAAGAATGTATTTTGGTACACATAAACCTAACAACTTTTTATAGAGTGCTTCTAGAAACAACTTCCTTTGCTTATAAGTCTGAGGAAGGAACCCCTATCTTCCTCCCCAGCAAGAATATATAAAAAAATGAAAATCTTACAGTTCATAATCCATTATGGAGCTTAATTCTGCAGTTGTTAATCCTTTGAAAGAGAGCTAAATAATTGGGTGAATTGTTTTAAATAGCTTCTATATCTTGAATATTTGAAAGAAAACTATTTGGTATTTTACAAGGATTTTTTTGGGGGGCTACATGCCCCTGATTCTCAAACTGCAGGGAGTAAGTGGGCACCATGCATATAAGAATTAGAAGGGCAGGAAGAGTTGTGCTTCTTTCAGTGCATCCACCAGCAGAGATGTGCTAGCCCAGAAAGCGTTACAAATCATCCTTGTTAAAGGCAAGTGGTAAATATACTACCTTCCTTGGGGCAAGGGGGCAGCCCTCTAGACTCTTGTGTTTCCAATAGGCATGTAGTACGCACGCTGGTACCCCAAAGTTTATTCTTGAGGATGCTGCTGCTTACCCACTACTCCTTGCTGGAGGCTGTGCCTGAAGGCACAGTCTAGCTGTAGGTATAAATATAAATCTTTAGAAACGCTGGTATATTTCCTTCCCTAATGTGACTGCATAGAGAAAAAAAGAGAAAGTGGGACACAATGTCTGAATCACAGAAGCAGTTTAGAAGTGTTCAAAATGGTGCATAGCTGAATTATGGTATGCAGACAAATTGGGACACCAACACAGATATGTTGTCAGTCACTGGTTTTGAAGTCTTTTTATGCAGGGATTCCTTTTTCAGATTCAGTATATTTAGTAAATTCTAAAAGAGATTGCAAAGTATGTGATAAAATATCTGCAGCTGCTCTGCATGTAACATTCTAATGGCTATTAACATACTCTACTATTGATTTTTGTGCAAACTACAGATTTTAAGTAGGAGCTCTGCACGTAGAACAATAGCATCATGCCACCCTATATTTTACTAACAGAAAAACAACAGCTTCCTATTAAAGGAACCACATGATCAGGCTTATGCAGGTCAATTAGCATTCAGGAAACTGAAGGACACATTTAAGAATGGATTACTTTGACTCAGAAGCTCACTTGTTTTATAAGGCCACATATAAATCACAAAGGGGAAGGAAAAGATTTCTGGGGACTAATAATGTAACATGGAGGACGATTTCAGTGTTTTACTTCATATTGGCAGGAAAAGATGAACAAGGCAAAGATTTTTATATGCTTTAAAAACCTAATTTCAGTGCTTAATGTTGATCTGCAAACAATAAAAATAAATACAAAGAACCATTTCCCATTGAGAAAGCCCTTGCATGGGCTTGATCTATGCATTAATTGCAAAATACCACTGTATCCCATGAAACTCTGATATACTGCAAGGCAAAGATGCCTTTTTAGGCCATATATGATGCAGATTAAAAAAATTTACTATGAGAATGTGAGAACCTGCTATAGCACATGACACAACTACTTGGACCCTCACTGGGGAGTCCCACTTAACCAGATGACAGTTGTGAGCTCCAGCACAACCATTGCGCTCCTCTCCTAAAGAAAATGGTTTCTTGGTAGATGTGCTGGCCTTTCTCACTCCCGTGTGCCCTTCACTACCTGTTGCACAACTACCGCTGCCATATGTGCCTGGTTAGGGAGCTCATGCACATGCTGACCACCCACCCCCCCGGTGTAGTCAAGTAGGTAATAGTCCTCTACCAACACCTGGTAGAGGAGGTGGAGGGACAGGATTTGGCTATTAGCTCCCATTTTTATGTCATTTTGTTTGCAGTCACACAGTAATATCTTCGGCTTTAGCAATAAGGGAAAATGAGCTGACTTCACTCCTGCTGTGACCTGCCGTAGCCTGTCTCCAGGATGGTTTTGGAGAGTTTCAAGCCAGCCCAGATTAACATTTTCAGAATGATAAAATAAACCATTTTGAATGCTTTATAGCAGAAATTATCCTACAAAATAGAAATGTTAAAGGAAAAAAACTTCATTGTGATTATGGCTTCTAACTAAATGCTGCTCCAGATTTGCAGCTTTGCTTTATCTCTCGTCATTGACTTCCCACTGTTATTTTTCATCTTCCCTTTATGGAGCTGGTGGAGGTTGATGCAGAGGGAGTCAATATAATAACAGCATGGTATGTGAAAAATGCATGGTGTTATGAACTTAATAAAGCACCACTTTATCCTATTAGTATATTAAATAAATCCAGTGCATTTGTTAAAACTCCTATAATTTTAGTTATGCATAACTACATAGAAATTTTCAAAAATAAATTATTGATCCAGCAGGCAAATATGTAGCAGAAAGAAAACCTTGGATCTTCTCCAAACTGTCAGTGTGTAAAATCAATAAGCATAATCATTTTTCATCTTAGAACATCTCTTTAGTTGTATACATGTTAACTCAATCTGAAGTACACCTCCAATAGGACACATTTTGTATGAACAGGAAGAAAAAGATGAGCCAGTCTGTTTTTAAGAAGTTAGTGTGAATTTCTTGACCTGCAAAATGGATAAAAATGTTGGTTCAAAACAATGATCCAGTTTGATCTGGTGTTACTAGGAGCCATTTAACCTGGAATTCAATGGGGCTCTTTTAAAGTCAGTTTTCAAAGCAAAACCTTACTGTATAGATTATTAAAGAAGACAGATAACTGAAAATAAATTATGTCAGTTATAAATTTATTTTGGATCTAGACAAGAAATCAACTGTTTTGTACTTCTACTCTCTTTTAAGATATGCGTATTCAGTTGCTAAGTAATATTATCAGATCAAGAGTGAAGTAACAGTAATTGAGTGGGGAAAAATGTTTCGCCCAAGTTCAGTGATCTTTTAACTGCATCTCACATACACTGTATGACAATAGAAAATGAAGGAAGCAAATGGCAGTTCAATAGAATAAAACCTGCCTTATCAGCAAAAATGTTAAAAAAGCACCTGTAAAGGAAGCACAGTTTTAACTCTGTAGTTGAAGTAAGGACCCTCTTCCACTAAGAAAAAACCTAAAGCATGAAACTGCAAAAGTTGTACACTTTTTAGGTAATTCATTGCAATATGCTGATGTTACATTTCTATGAAGTTCTGTAAAAACTTGGTTATTAATACAAGAGTAGAATGTTCTTTACTAACCAACTAACCTGATCTGTGATTTTTCTTTCTTTCCTTTCACCTTCACAAATGCATGACCTGTGATGGGATACTAGGATGAATCTGACAATCTACATTCTGATGAATTTAAAGCCTGCCTCATCAGTCTAGGACAGGTTGGAAATGACCTGCAGGTAGAAGAAACTGATATTGTTCTGTTTTCAGATAGGTCAATATAATAATAGCCAAAGAGATTGTGGGTTTAAAATCCAATGTACTGGTCAAAATGCTTTGAAAAGAACCTGCCTCTGGGGAGACAACTGGGTTAGATCGACCGTCAGCATCGCTTGGAGCCCTATTTTCCTGTGCATTTTCCAAAGATTTTTCAAGTTGTTTCTTTTACTTGGTTCGAGATGTTTTATTTGGACTCTACTAGGTAACTGTGGGGAGCTCCTATGCTTTTTGCACTCAGAGTTTTGCTAATTTTCCTTTCCTTGGACTCAACACAAGCTCTCTACTGCTCTCTCCTGATTTAGGATGAGACAGTTCTCTCCAAACCGCTACACTGTATCACAGCACAGAGGAAATGTTTATTTACCTTCTTGCTATCGTGCCATTTAATGTTTACTCAGCTCTGAGCCAGGAATGACACATATATGTTATTGCCTGGAAAATGAGCAACCTCCTTTTATACAAGGTCTTCAACTGACCTCCTTCTAAGTCTTGCAAGGCTCATCCTTTAAGTCAGTATGCACATCTCTCTGCTGTAGTCCAGGTCTCAACAGCCTGCAGTCAGAAGGAAAATCCCTGCGCTTATTTCCCTTATGTCAGCAGACAGCTCTCATAGTGTACCTACCTTAGCCTTAGAGTGGAGTATTTGAAATAGTCAGTGATACACTATTTTCAGACTGTTTTCAACTATACTTTTAGTCACTACAGCATGCCATGCAGAACCTTTCAGACATTTCATATCAGGGAGGCAGCTTGAGCATCTCCTGAGTTTGACTGGTTTAGTAACAAACTTTTCTCCTTGCCCTTCTCTTTGTTTTCTCTGGTTGTGTTCTCTGTATTCTTGTCTCATTCACCTCCTCTTCTCCCTTATTTCTCCCCTGACCTTTCCTGATGTTACTTCTTGTGGTGAAAATGTCTGTTTCCTGTGTGTAATATGTTAGTTACTTCTTCCTCCTTTAAAACTGATGATGATTCTGGTGACCTGCTTGGGCAATATCAATGAATACTGTTCATACACTGGATCCAATATGCCAATGGTCTAAACTCATCATCTCTCTGGAAATTACCTTGGATTCTTCAAATCTTCCCTTCTATATTCCTTACATTGTTTTGGTCAATAGAGGAAGAATGGATTGATGGACCACGACGATTTCAGAGCTTGCTTAATTTCAATGGGTTATGATTTGGTATGACTTTTAAGAAACAATGGCAACTGATTCTGCTTACAGCTTATAACATTAACCACAGCAACACTAAAGCTTATCTAAACTGACAGAATACTAATAATATAATTTACAGTAGAGATACTAGTTTCTTGTTTCTTTACTTTTTCTCTATTTTCAAATGGTTAAAAAGGAAGTTACAAGTAAAACTAGACACTTGAAAACCATATTCTATGGTCCACTGCATTGCTCTTTGAATTAAGGAAACTTTAAAAAGT
This sequence comes from Ciconia boyciana, assembly GCF_034638445.1. Taxonomy (NCBI): domain Eukaryota; kingdom Metazoa; phylum Chordata; class Aves; order Ciconiiformes; family Ciconiidae; genus Ciconia; species Ciconia boyciana. Next base: position 85,474,302 of record NC_132936.1, read on the forward strand.
TGAAATTAACAGTTATTAATTTTTTTTTTCTTTCTCCTTTTTTATCTGCATGAGGATGAATGAGTTTGATGCTGTTTAATTCTCATAAACTAGCTTTGAGGGTTGCATTTGCTTTCCTTCACTTATTTGTTCTAAAAATTTCCCCCCAGATTCACCCTTTTTAGTGGAAAAAAGGATTAGCCTTAGTTGAACTGTTCTATATTTGGCATGAAATTTTCAGAATTGTTTCCTTACTTCTTAGTTCAGTGGGTCTGCCAGTACACTGCTTCTTGGGCTATTGTGTCACCTCCCTGTGCAGTACCTAAATTGCAGTAGTTTTAGGATGGGATGGAAAATGAAGTATTAAGTTAAAACAAGTTAAACAAGCATTGAGGGAGGGTGGGAGGGGGGAGAAGTTGCAGAAAGATAACTAAAAGGTACTTACTATGTGTTTAGGACAAAGAATACATTTTTCAAAAGCACCGAGCCCTTTTTTCAAAAGAGGGGTGGGCATTTAAGATCCCAGATTTTATCAACTCTGGTGTTTATGTTCCTAAGTCAGGAAGATGCTTTAAAGACTTTGTAACCACTGGTCCCTACTGGTTCACGAGAGACACAGGCTGTTGGCGACTGATATTACGGTGACCATTTTTTTGTTTTGGATTCTGTGAAAGGGTGAAGCTGAGTTTGCCCGAATCATGTCTCTGGTTGACCCCAATGGGCAAGGAACCGTCACTTTCCAGTCCTTCATTGACTTCATGACCAGAGAAACGGCAGACACAGACACAGCTGAGCAAGTGATAGCTTCCTTCAGAATCCTGGCTTCAGATAAGGTCAGTCATCATGCTGCTGCCTGTAAGGATTCAGTAGCTCTCCTATTTAGCCCTTCTTTGCTGAAAGTCTTATACAAACCTTTTAGTAATAGTGAAGCTTTGTTTTCAGTTTTTAAGACTTCAGAGAAGGCATTTGCCTTTTCTTCTTGTTTGGAACGAAGACTCTTAGCTGAAATGGGTGCAGAATTCAAGGCTTGGTCTGTATACCCTCGTATCACAAAGAGCCAACATAAAATTAGACATCTTAGACAAGACTTAGACAGTTCGTCTGTATAATGGATATATTGTACATCAGGTTATTTCCACACAACAGCCTTGATTAGAACGGAACTCATTCTGCCTTTCATGCTGTTGTCTGGATGTTTCAATGCAGAGTTTGGCCCTCTGGAACATAGCCTGGGTCAGTTGCACAAGACTATACCTAATTGTGAGCCAAGTTGTGACCTGACAGCTCATTCAACAGGGCGATGCAATGTGGTGTATCCCTATCCTAGGAGGAGCAGGAGGAGGAGGCCTCCTCTAGTTACTGGGTACGTGGAGGAAGCTCCTGAATTTGGCATACTTTCCTCCCCGCAGCCAGATCCACTGGCAAGTGAGTGGTCTATGAAGATGAAAGGGAGGATAATGGCAACACAAGAGCTTCTGGAGGAGTCAGGGCCATAAACAGTGCTGCCAGGAACCAATCCTGTGCTATGGAGAAAGATGAGATCACAGCAGTACAGGTCTATTTGCCCAAGCTCGCTCTATTGATTTTCTCATTCTGGCTGTTTGTATTGATTTTGTGATCTCAGTTACTGTGGACCACATTTTGAATTCCAGACATGTTCTCAGTAGGAATTCATGTGGAAGATGAAAGCCAAGGTCTCAGGAAAAAATGGTTTTCATTATGTTGCTATTTTAAATAATGTCAAGTCTGTTAACAGAGGGTATCCTTCATAGCATAAATGCAAACCATTAAGAGCAATAATGCATCTTTCATTACAAATATATTAGGACCTTGAAACTAACAGGCTCTAACTGAAAGTGTGTCTGTTCTGTCACTGCGGAAGGGGCAGCAGTGCACTTTAGAGAGACTGACTACCTATCCATGGATGAGCTGTATCAGTAGCAGTCTACGCATGGCTGCACAGTGCTTGGTAGCTAACATACAGAGTCACATGTCCTGAGACTGGATTTTGACCTAATCAGTTTGTTGGTAGGATTGTCCCCTTCAACTCATCATTAGGGATGGAATTTACCAAAGAAAATATTTGGTCTCAGGAAAATAGGCAGGATGTCCAAGTTTTTTAATCACAGCTACAGACAATAAATATATTTTGTGTCTTTGAAGAATACATACTGAATTTGTCAATCCTTTCCCCCCTCCCAGCCTTATATCCTGGCAGATGAGTTACGTCGAGAGCTGCCTCCTGAGCAGGCTCAGTACTGCATCAAGAGAATGCCTCCGTACACCGGCCCAGGTTCTGTTCCTGGGGCTCTGGATTACACCTCTTTTTCGTCAGCACTGTATGGAGAGAGCGACCTCTGATTCTGTAATTGGCCGTATTCATGGTAGACATTAAAAATACCCACCTTATTGCCCAGATTGCTTCTCAAAAGCTTTGACAAGCTGATTTAAAAATGAGTTTTACAAATACAGTAGGTACCGTCAGTGTAAAGTGCTAGCAACTAAAGTAACTAGTGTATATTAAAGTGTGCAGCACGCTAGATTTCTGCATTGTTGGTTTTAGGTTGTCTGTCCTATACAATGCTAGAAAATATATAAAAAACCCTGCAAGATATTAACTTTGGAAATATTCATTCAGAAAATAGAATGTAAAACCTAAGAACATTGAAACTCACAAAATATTTCTCCATTTTCAAAATGTTTCAATGCCATATGTGCTTCTTCTACGATGTTCATAAAACTATGTTAGAAGTCATGCTTTTTTCTTTCATAGAGCAATATTATTTTCCTCTAATGATTTCTGATTTTGTATGCTTCTACTGGTGGAATTTAATTAAATATTAAAATGCAGTTTTTCAGGGAAAAAAAATATCAACCAAGTAAACTACTTAATTATGAAAATAATCCAGAATACTATGTTTTTGTCTCTTAAAGATGGTTTTCTCATATCACAAAGAGTTGTAATATAGGGGGGAAAAGCTGATTAAATTGCAGGTTTAGAGTTCTGTAAGCAGTAATTTTCTTTTAAGCCTTTAACTTTTACAGCTGAGGGAGTACAACTTTTATAATCAGAAATAAAAAGGAATCTGATTTCATGTGAGCTGTTTTGTTTTGAAACCCTCATTCTTGTCTTTGTTGGACAGTCTTTGTTTCTCAGTATAAGCAAGCCAGTCCCTTGTTGTATTAGTGGGCAACATTTGTCTCTATCCTGCATAATGCAAAATCCCATCTGAGCAACTGTAGCGTGGTTGTCTTGCAGCTTTAACTGTTCAGTGCTCATATTAGAGTTTGTCTTGACTTCTACTGGATCGCAGGCAGTTCTATCTGTATTATGCTCCTGTGCACTAGTTGTTGTACTGTTTTTTTTTCCATCTTGAGAAATGATAGAGAAGTAAAAGCAGTAACTTTTTTACTTGAATCCTACCGACACTGAGGAAATGCAATGTAATCAAACAAAACCATTTACAAATGGTGAAGTGAGCTGTGCAGCCCAGTGCTATTAAAGCAATGATGTGCCTATTAAATAAAGTCTGCTTTTCAAAACCTTATGAGACTCTGTCATTGGCAATCATCTAGTGGTTCTCTCTAAAAACTGAAAATATTTCTGAACATTAAAGGAGGTTTCAGTCTGCTAAAAGTAAAAGTTCAAAAAGTATGTCATGCATTTCTATACACTGTGCAACAACAACAGTCGCTGCTACATGCTGGAGGGACAGGTATGGCCTCAGGAAGTGAGATGGAGCTCAGAATGAGTGGGACAGACTTTCCATTTAAGTCACCTGAGCACAGATGTTCATAGCTTGTTAGACTCTTAGCTTAGATTGATTTCAGTGAGACTTAGGCACTAATGCTTTTGAAGATGTTGGCCTTAACTTTTCTCTATCTCTCTTTTTCCTCATGTGCAGATGTTAAGTATATAATGATGCTTTCATTGGCCTTTGCTTTGAAATCTATGAATGATTCAAATTCAACCCTAAAGCAGGCACCCTGCAGGTAAGGTGCATGTGGTGGGAGCAATTTCAAAACAATCCCAGAGGAGAAAGGCGATGACCAAATACCTCTTCCTCCCCCATCTTCTGTACAAAGGCCAGTAGAGGACTTAGAGAAATACTAGGGCTAGAATCACATCTCCTACAGTGCATGTGCGGCCTTGCACACAGCCAGAAGCTGCTACTGCCACTGCTGATACAGACATGGTGCAGTGCCATCTCTTTTTGTGAGGACAGTGCTCGTACAAACTAAGTTGGGAAGCTCTGCCTTCATGCAATGGCATTTCCAGCTAAATGACTGCTGGGCAGGCTGAATCCTATTAAAAAATAAATCTGTATATCTCTCATTGTCACAGTTTAATGCAACTGGAAGAATAAAACATTGAGCTTCCAAACATGGCACAAAAGCAAAATCTCAGTGCTACAGGCAGGATTATGCTAAAAATTGGCACAGAGACAGTTTGTATCTGACACTTCTATTGGGTGTCATTCATGTTCTCTACCTGCTAATTTTTATATTGTGATATTCTTCCTATTTTTAATAGTATGGAAGAGACTCCTCCTTTAGCTAAATGTTCTATTGATCAAAACATGTGAGAGATAACGTTATCAGCAGCAAGAGAAAAAGACTTTTGCAAAGTAATTCTTTCATTCCCATATCAGGTTTCTAATTTCTAAAGTAGAGTGAACAGAACCAGTGGCAGAGAGCTGCAAGGATTAATTACCCATCCGTACTGGCCTAAAAATGTTGTGTCATATTTATTACTTTAATATGTCTTCCATGTAAAAAAAAAAGTATCATAAAGTTATTTCTCCCAACATCAATAATTTTTAGGGTAACTAGATTAAATAAGTAAGCTGTGTTATTTTACCCTGAAGTGGGTAAAATTCAGGGTTTTTTAAAATATTCTGTGGTCAAGTTCCAGGGCAATGGGTTTAACAGAGAGATTTCCTTTTCCTCTAAGACTCCATTTTTAGTAGGTGGCATTTGTATTTTTCTGTAGAATCACTTTGTTCACACTGGGAATCAATGGCTTCAGTGGCATTTTGTCTACACAATTCTGGCAGCAAACTAGTTTTACTATAAAAAAGGCACAGTAAGTGAGCCCAAGGTAATGAATGTACCAATCACAGGGGCCAAATCAAGATTCAACAGGTGAAGGTACAGCCTTATTTTGATGATCATGTGAATGAAGGTTATAGAATAAATTCAAATTCAGGTCTTAAGCTGCTTTAATGACTGTAGTACAGATGTCTTCTGTGACTTTACATGGATACACCAATTCTTTGAAAAACTTCCTGCCAAGATAATCTTGATTTTGTAGTAATCATTTTCAGTCACTGATCTTCAGAAAGGCGCTGATGCAGGTAGAAAATGGTGTTGTCAGTTCTGTGCTACCTTCATACCTCCTTTCTTCATATATAGAGTTTCCAGCACTTCTTTTCTTACCTACTAGCCACAAAAGGCTTGGATCAGAGCCGCTCCTAGTGGCTTGTATTTTCATTAGAACATCCTATTGTTCAGTTTGCCCACTTGTTGGAGGAGACCATGCTCTTTTGCAGGTCTGTCTCTCAGTCTCAGATGTCTGTCTCTCAGACATCAGGTAGTTCCTGGTGTCTGTAGAGGTTATCCCAGACACAAGTGGTCTCAATGACGGAGGAAAATAGTTCCTGTTAGCAGCTGGATTTGGACAGTCCTTTCTGTCCTTAGCAGTTTCCTTTTTTGATTTAAATGGCTTATGGTTGAAAGTAATTCTGTAAGGAAGTAATTGTTTGATCGTTGCTAGTATATGAGCAGGCCCTTTGGAGCATGCCTCCAGCATTGGTAATGGTGTCAGTATTTTTTGCTGTGCTTCTACAAACAGTTCCAGTAATATTTAGATGAGAAAATAATACTTAGATAAGAGGTGACACTTCTCTGAAGAACATTCATCACTTAATTTTGCCAACTCCAAGTCCTTGGTCCTCATCTTCTTCAGTGGGACTGTGCCTCTTGGTGTCATATGGAGTTCTAGACTTATAAGAGGAACAAGCCTAAGGTCATTCTTCAAAAGAAATAAGGAACGAAGTCAGTGAAAGTCTGACATAAACAAAGAAATCAGGGAATAATCTGTATGAAAATTACTTATAAAGAAGGATCAGATCAGTCAAACAAGAAAGCATGCGCATCATTTCCGTATCTTGAGCACAAAGTGAAACTATTAGATCTGGCTCTCCACTTGTGTTACACTAGAAAATTACATTAAAGCAGCTGTAAGTTTACCACAGTGAAAGTTTAGCACAATATGCCCATGCTTTGGATTCCTGACTAACTTATTTCTTACCAGGGAAAACTGCTCAGCAGTCTTTGAATTATTGTATTATGTCAGGATTTATGTCTGAAAAATCTTCCGTACTTCTGGAGACCGAGCACTAGAGGAGGTGGTGCTCTTGTGGTGGGAACATTTCAGTGCATTACACGAAAAGCACCCCAAAGGCTCTTTTCAGAATCAGAAAAACATCCAAACATCCCCTGAGATGCCAAAAATGCTCAAATATGCGATACCTACTTCAATTATACAGATGACCATTGCTAGTGTGGCTTCAATCTCACTGGTCACTAAGGTTTTTCTCTCTTGGTAAGTATCAACAAGGTTTCAGAATAACTTAAATACCTGCTCATTCCCCATGTCCCTCTTTCCCAAGTTTTATGGTTAACAACCTGTGCGCTTATTTGCTTGTCCATCAGTTTACCTTCTGGTTGTGTTCAGAGGGCATTTTATCTAAGGAGCTGCTTCACTTGTTTCACAAGATTCTACTTGTTTCAGACCAAATATTTTTATATAGGAAAACTGACTGTTCTAAACTGGATTGTATTTTATATTAATCTATTTTAAAATCTGCGACTCCTTTCTAATTTTAAGCCAAGGTGTGGACTGCCACCACAAAGGACAAGTCTATCTCCACTTTTTCCATTATCGCATTTATTTATAAATAGAACAGTTCCCTGGTCTGGTTACCATGCTGGCTGGGAATACGTATCCAGGATGCTAAGAAGGGTAGATTATCCCTTCCAACATCATCTTAAAATGATTGTATAACTGTGGAATTAGGGACCCAACCACGCACTTTCACTAGAAGTCCTTTATTATTTACAACAAAAGAACATTTAAGTGTGGACAACAAACCTTGAGCCAGTGCTAGGAATTCGACTCATTTCCCTCATAATGTAAGAGCGCTACATTAGGCGACAAGCCCAGTCTTTTCCGTATGTGAGCTTGACTAGGATTTCAAGTTCTAAGCTTCAAAAGAAATTCCTCTGCCAATCTGCTATGTTTTGGGAAATTTCATTAGCATTTGTAATACCGCTTTGCACAAATTTGATTATCAGCATATAATATATTGGATGAATGTCCTGAGGGGATAAATGTCCTGATGCTATTTTAACACCCATCCATCCCTCATCTACTTGCTCCTCACTGTTCTGTTTCAAAACCTGGCTGGTTTATTTGGCCGCAGTTCATGGAAACTTTCTTCCCTTCGAGATCCCTGTTAATGCTTTAAGTGAAAAATGCCTTCAAGCGCTGTCCTGAGGAGTGGTTATCATATGTGCTCTCCTGAGCTGGAGCCTTCCCACTGCATAGTGGCTACTTGTGTGAGAAGCTCAGGTATAGAAGAGGTCTAGTGCCTGACCACAAGCACAGAGCGTCCTGTTTCAGGCTTAGCTAGTCTGCTGTCAAGAGTGAAGGAAAAGAAATGTTCGCGTAAATTGCCAGGAAGTCGTGCCTTGATTGGGACTGAACTGTCAATATAGGCACACCAAATTAAAATAATTTAAAACAAAACACCACAGAAAAACATAAAATGGCTGTATCAAACATCTTTTTCGGACTTGTATCTTGGTTCTGACAGTTACCAATAGCAGGCACAATGGGAAAGTGTAAAAGCGAAGCAGCATGTGGCCACGTGTGCCCAGAAGAGTGTCTGAGCCACCAGTAATTTGTGGGTCAGGAACTTGTGGAACACTGCGCACCAATGCCAAAAATTTTAGTCTGTTTTTCTGCTAAAGCAGTATCTTCTCTGAAAGCTCTTTTTGTATTCCTCTCAGTGGGACCTACTGTTCCTATAAATTCTCCAGCAGGCTATTGGATATGCTTGAAAAAAAGGTCTGCTGTTTGTTCTTTTATCTTTTGCAAACTGTTCCTCAAAGTCTTTTTGGATTCCCGTATTATCTGTTTACACTTAACCTGCCAGAATTTATAATCCTATTTTCCTCATGTGGACATGATGCCAGCTTTCTGAAGGATGCTTGCAAAACGCAGGCAATCCAAGACAGAGGAAATCCTGCCTCCTGGGAGATAAAAAAACAGTCACAGTTTTAACAAACTCTTTAGCAAATCTGATTATTTAAATGAAATTCAGACACCCAGTAACGTTTGGTGGATGCCCGGGTGAGCATGATGAATATGTATGGCAGATACAATGCTGTCGGACACTACATCCCTGAGGTCCTATCTACTGACGTTGTGGTTAAACCAAAGACACAGAATTTAATATTGTGCAGCATGTTCAATAACAGTCTTGCTGCTACCTGTGCATCGTCTACAGACAACACTCCATGGCCGTTCTAACTTTTAGCTTTGTTATTTGCTAAGTGAAGGTGACAAAGCCTGATTTGCCACAGCAAGCAGGCAAGCAACTGTACTGTCCAGCAAACACTTCTGCCACTCAGAAATAATAACTGTCATTATCTGAAGTGACTTGTGGAAAAAAGGGCTGAAATGTTAATATTTTGATATGTAAATAAAAATGTGCAAGTATCATTACACTCTTCAGCTATTGTATTATATTTCATTTTTTCCCATTTTTCATTTGAATATAGTTGCATATGCACATGTAAGAAGCTGATACGATGCTTGTGGCAAAAACACAAATGTAACCTTTATAAAAAAAACCCCACATTTTTTAATACTTTTCATTTTTCTCCTTAACAATCAATACATTTCTATCAGCCACCTAAACTTAAGAAGACTGGCCCCAATACACTCCAAATTAAATATTTCGATTATGTGTGTGCAAAACCCTTCCTTCCATCAAAAATGAATAACTTGCTTTTTCATTTTATTTCAGCAAGGAAACCTGAAAACATTCATTTACAATGGACCCCAGCTGACCGCCCTGCCACTCTTCCTCTTCTGGGAGCTTGGACAGACTTTTTCTAAGACTCATTGCTTCTTCAAGCCAGACCAAGAACCCAGATGGCCCAGTTGGCCTTATTTGCAGGGGACAATTGGCCGGAATACCTATAGGGGAATAAATATTCTGCCAAAGTCCTTTTGGAATAGCTCCTTATGGCAACACCTTGCCATGACCAGAGTCATTCCCCTTTTTATAATGGTGGCATTTAATTGAAGTGTTACTCTGCAGACAGGATTGTCAGCAGTGGCCACTCATTTGCCTTTTCTGAGGAGGCATCTCCCTTCCTGTGAGCATTACTGTCTCTTCTCAGACTACTTTCCCTTCTAACACAGTCACCAACCTCTTTCTGCGACTGCCCTTTTCCCACTTCTAACAGCTGTCCTTTAGAGCTTAAATGTTCCTGACTGGAGATGTTAAGTTAAATCTAGTTTAATGAAGCCTCCCTTGAATTGGATTTTGAAGGGAGACACTTTATTTCTACTTGATCAGAATGCAGTTATTCTTGGTTTGTACCAAGGCAATAAATAAAGTATTATTCCCTTTGTTTTTATTTAGTATCTTTAGCTTTACCTGCTACTCCTGGAGTACTTGTTAGACTCTTCAATAGACAGGAATGATAGTATGCCTCTCCAGCCACCAGCTGTACATGGAAAGACATTTGTGTACCACATGGAAAATGAAGATATAAACCACAGATTATTCCACCAGCACTTTCTGTCATCAAAATCCAGGTTCCTGCAGTGAGTTTAGCTCTACACAGCAAAGAGGGGAAAGTTAAGCCTGATTAACCTAACCGCCAGCTCGTACCCTCTTCATACCCTCCTGGTAGCTTTGCCAGCTCCCAACGTACCTGCCCTGCATGGGCATAGAAGTGCAAATAGGAGAAGGAAAGTGGAGGATAATACAGAGTATTTTCATGTGCCAGAATATACAGGGAGACTGTGGGCACTCTCAGATATACTTTCTCTTGCAGCCCTCTGATGGTATCGAGGCGCTCAAGTCATTGACAGAGACTCTATTAGACAAGGGGCTGTACACTGTATAAGACTGCTCCTAATCTAAGGAAGAGTTGGGAAATGCACTCGGAAAATGCCAGATGGGATGTAATAGAGTAATGCTAATAGAGACTTCTGAGGGCTTGTCAGCAGATCTTAGACTGCTCAATACATTTTAGGCTTTACAAGTGTTAAGGCCCAAAAGTAAGTCTTTTAGTTTGACAAGACAAAAAGAGATGTCAAGAAAAAAACAAATCAAAGGGAATTCTTGTAGGCTATGGGCTACAGAAGAAACTTTTCACTTCCCTGTTGAAAACTAGCCAGAGAATAACACCTGACTGGTGTAAAGTAACCACAGGGTGGAAATATTAGGCCTTTAATGTGACAGAGGACACTGTAGGCATGTTTGTTTTAATGTAAATTTATATTACTGATAACAAAAGAAGGGCTCTGCCCTAGAGCAGTGTTCCCTGTCAGTGCCTCTCGTTCATGCTGTGGTTACTGCCCGCAGATGCAAGAGGCTGCTTCTTCCTCACAGTTTAATTTCTGAAGCTCGGGCAAGATTTAGAACCAACACCACCTGTGAGTATTTCTTCATATCTTAAGATATACAAGACTTTCAGCATTAAGTTTCTTTTCTGTCTGGTAAGTTTATACCATTATACCACTTGCATATTTCTTTCATTTAATACTTTTATTTGAAAACAATTTTCTTTATTCACAGTTAATATTTTCAGCAAAAGCAGTTCTCTAGAAGAGTTCATATTTCTGGAACTGGTTCCTTAAACTTGTTTTCTAGCTCATGTCTGGGACTCAAATCCTTGCCCCCTGTCTCCTTGCTCCTGACCTCATCAGCTTCCTGCTCCCCTCTCTGTTTCTGCTCTTCTACCTTGAATGACTTGAACACATGAGAGGGGATAGCATTGCTCAAACCACTTTGAAGAAACAGGAGATTGTGACTGCCTGTAGAAAGGGTAGAGAAAATGTCACTGCTATGTCTGTGATCATAAGCAGTTTTCACAAAGGGTTGAAACCTAGCGGGTTAGACTTTAAAACAAAGTGAATGAACCGTGCAGTTTCAAAGTCCTTTAAAGGAAAGAGAATTGCCTATAAAACATGCTTTTCTAACAGACAGTTGATAACATACAGGATTGTTTGTATGTGTAAGTCAGAGAGAGCCAAGTAGGGTGCTGGTCTTTCAAGGCACTTTACACAGAAGGATTTCCTCTGCCCTTGCAGAAAATCTTAAAAGGTTTGATGTTCAATGAAAGAAAGCTATATTAATAGAGGCTGTTCGCTCCCTGGAATGGAGTCATGACTGACAGCTGGGAGCACTGCTTGAAGCTCTCCGAAGCCACTCACACGTATGACCTGCGCATGTCCCTTTTCTCTGCCCCGTTGTGCTACGTCTGCACTACCAGGATGCAGATGGCTGCACTACTTGGCTATGTCTGTACTTCTTGTGTTGTCCACCTATCCAAGTTGGCCAAACCTTTCTACAATCCTCCTTATTAGACACATTTTCATAGATCTCAAGCTGTGTTGAACACAAACTGATGTGCTTGCCAGGTGGAGTGTGATCCCATTTGTACTGCAAAGGAAGCAAAAGTATGCCTAGGGCTTGTGCTCCGATAGTCCCCCTTAACTTCTTGTGTCTGTGGCTCCGAGCTAGTCTACCTACTGGTAAGGCCCTAAGAACACCAGCAGGCTCCAACTGCCCTGAACAGCTACATATCAGACTTCCGCCCCTGCGCCTCCCACCCGTTAGCCACAGAGATGCATTTAACTCAGGCCCTCATCCTTGCTCCTTGCTTGACCTATGTTGTATGATACTATGTCTTGCCTTGTCTACGAGACTTTCTGGCTTGACCTTGGCCCTGTCTCGTGCTATGGATTGTCTAGTGATCACTGGACTGTGGGCTGAACCTGGTAGCATTGCTGGACCTGCTCTTCTTGTTTGGGTGCTGTGGGACTGCCTCCTTGCCTCTGAGGTTACTGCCCCTGCCTGCCTTGCCATCACCCTCACGCCTACCCCATCACCAAGCCCTTCCAGTTCTCCTTCACAGGGTGAGCCCTGCAGCCTCGGCTGATTTTTGAGGCACTGTCTGTTGAATGGAGAACTTCATAAATGGCTTGCTCTATCCACCCTCAGCTTGTGGATATCTGGCAACACGGGCAAGCAGCTCTGCCAGCAAGTAAGAGACCAGAAGGTACCTTCAGAAACCTGTTTCCATAACCAGTCCGGACTGGTCCAGGGCAGATGTCATCCTGCCCTGGGCAGGGGCAGTGCAGCTCAGACTTCACTCGGCTGTGCTAACAGGGAGAAAGAAGCTGAGAATCTCATGCACATCCCTGGCCAAATGTTTTCTAACTCTCTGAGCTCCATGTTGAGCAGGTTTCCCTTGGTGCACACATTTAGCTGCATGTGACTCGGCCCTTTTTTCCCATTTCCCATGCTGTCACAGGGCAGCTGGCAAGCCTGCAGTGGTTCTTCCTCTCTCTTCTATGAATTTGGCGTGGATGCCTGAAAGGTGCATACTGAAGGTTTTAAAAATGCTGCAAAATTTCATAATCATATGAAGCCTGTAATAAATTGAAAGCAGTTGACACAGTTTGCCTTGCGCAGCAGTACAGATAAGCTGTAAGACTACACACCCCCTATTGACTTCCCACTCCTCTTCATGCCTGCGTTTCAGCCCACCTAGGCATTTATACACTTTTTGATCAACACAGATTCTCTAAAGAGATGCAAAAGGTTATATTCAGTTCACTTTAGTGTGTTTGTTTTCACTGTGATGGAGACTTTGGGCTTTTTTTCAAGTACTGAAGTCCAAAATCTGTTCTATGGTAAGTAGAAAAAAATTGTTGATATTCCTCTAAGCTGCGTACATTTAATAGGCTATTTTGACATTTGGAGTGTGCTTAGAATTGATCTTGAAACAATCAGCTTTCTTTGGGTTTCTGGTAATATTTTGATCCTGGAATAGAAAAGTTAGCATCATAATTTGACTTAAATGGAACAAATAATTTGTATTTGGATCACAAAAAATCACCCTCTAAGTTGTGGGGCTAGAAAATGAATTATTAAATAGAAATTGTAATTCTTAAGCACAGATGAAATTCTGAAAATAAAAAACAAGTAGTGTAACTTAGTCATCCGAAATAGGGCAAGAATCCAGCTGCAGCGAAATAGCACAAGTGGTAAGCAACCTTACAGAACAGAGTGCCAAGAGCTGTGCTCTGACATCAGATTAGTCTGTTTCCTCTTTCAGATTTTTGCATGGCGCTGTGAATGCTTCACTCGGATATAATCCTCTGAAATACGACTGTTCTTTAATAATATGAATAATCCCACTGTTCTTGTTTAAATAAGGATTACTTATGTGATAGCCCATTGGGAACTGCATCCTCAGGAATGAAGGCAGATAATATGCGAATGAAAGGCATATTTTTGCAATGAATATTATGGAGGTATCTAAACACATACCCAAAAGCTAAAAGAGTGTGCTAAACCCCTGTGTTTGATCTTACACACGCATAAGGTGAGTATGTCATTTGAATACACGGGTGTGCAAGTAGAGTAACGAACTGGTGAACCAGATCCTTGGCACTGGAAAAAAAAAAGTCCAAATATGAAGATGGCGTTGTTTGCTTCAAACACTACCTGGTTTTAAAAGATCTATGAGAGTTTAGCTGGGTGTGGGTGGAGCTGGGGAAAGCAGTAGTTTGAAAATACCTTCCAATATACCTGAAATACCAGAAGGATATTAATTTGGATTTATAGTTTAATCCTGTTGCAGTTATGAAGATGTTAGCTTCACTGAAGCACCACTTATAACCACCTTCAGAAACCAGGATTCTCAGCATGATGATAAATGTTTGCAGGAATGATACTATGTCTGCAACTGATGTTTAAATAGGACTAATTCCCACCAGTGTTAAGGTCAGGTTTCTCAGACGTGGGAATGATGGCACCTTTGCGTTCTCCTTTCCTTTACTCCATTGCTCCAGCAACTCTAAGCTGCTCCTGGTGTTACTCTAAATGTATGACAGGGAACAGTATTTTGACAGCCTAATTTAGTAAAATAAGAACAATGCTCCATAAGACAAAGAAAAAGCACTTTTCAAACATAAGGGCACGCTCACTGCAAATCCTTGAAGGTTTCCTGCAAACACACCATGTATTTAGAGCTTCTCAAAGAAATAGTTCACAAATCTTGGTAACTGCAGGGGTGTGGCAGCCTCAGGATAGGGACACGCACCAGGACTCTTAGCACTGCGCAGTACTGTCATCATTGAAACTAAACCAAGAAAAGGGACCTGAGATCCTCTAACATTGCAAAACATATTAGGGCTGAAGTTCTGTGTTGGTACTCCTTCGCTGGACGATCTGGTTTGATAATCGCTCCCCTTAAGCACTCCTTCCTCTTCCCTTCACCCTCTGGAGTGTATCTTGCCTCAGCTGCGCTCTGTACAACTCCAGTCTCGCAAGCAGATTAAGCACAGTGTGAGAAGGCTGGGCGGCTGCTGCCCTCTTTTCTTGCTGCTGCTCCTACGTCAGCTCTGAAGCCTGTTCAGCTGCAGTTGAATTGGATCAGAGACCTGTTCTCACCGAAAATTGACCTTTAAGGAAGAATTGTGTTCGAGGGCTAGCACCCACACGAGGAACGGCGTGGATATACAAGGATGGGGCAGGGTGGAATTTGGGACCGCCTTTTCACAGTACCGCACAGTCAAACTGGCTCAAACTGGTTGTGAAACTGCAGAGTAAATGGGATATGTGAAATGATCCTTTTCAAAAGCACCTTCAAATTTTCAGCTTTTTTTTTTTTTTTTCCACTGACCTACTTTGCAGCAGTTACACAAACAACTGCATCGGCACACGCAAGGACGTGCTGAGCTGTGGTACAAAGATCTGTCGCCACAAAGCAACTGTGGAGACAGTGAGCTTTTTAACCTGAATTGCTGCCAGACAAAATTTTCATAGTGTTATGTGGCATGACAAAAAGGTTGGAAGTTGTCCAAAAGTCAAGCAAGGAAACACACACCCTAGAATCTCTTAATGAACGGTTCTCAAAACATTGCCCATCTCTATAATATATGCAAATTATGTGTAAAAGTGGTAAGCAGTCTCTAGGAGTAACTGACTTTTGCTTCTGTTTAGTGTATTCCACTTCTGTTGTTAGGCCTTTAAAGTGTATGGGTTTCCAAACCATTGCATCTTACACTGGAATTTTGGGACACATTTTTGCAGTGGGAGCTTGGGCTGACCACTGGTACGGTTTGCTGAGAGGCAAGGTCTGCTCTCCAGCCATGCTCCTGGCATTCAAAACTGGAGCACGGCCTCTACAACTGAAGTTGGACTACTATCTAGTTGATTAGTAAGCTGCCTGTATTTCTTCTGAAGCTGAATTAGACATCTATATTATTTGAACATAAAGCTACATTTTTAATATGTATTTGCATCACCATAGACGGAAGCGACAGTTGATTATAAAAGTTGATTATATTCTTAGACCACATTAGACTCAAAGGGTTTGTAACCAACTGGTTTTGTGTCTCAAAAGAAAATTCAAGAGTAAGCATTTAGCCTCCAGGAATCGTCTACACTAATGGCTTTTAACTCATTTTGAGTCTCCTAAAAATTTTCCAGGGAAAATGCAGAAGCCGTTATTAAGTACGGTACATGTAGCAACAGATACTCTTAGCTGATAAAAGGCTTCACTGTTGCTGCGCAGAGCTGAGGCCCAGGTGCCTGAAGGAGGGAAGCAAACTTGGATCGTTCCTGTAACAGAGCCAGCGGCCTCTGCATCTTCACCTGCAGTATTTGCTTTGCTTGCTTAAGTTATTGAACCAGCTAAGGAAAACAGGAAAGGCTGGTCAGTAATCCATTTTACAGACTTCCTTCTTCGTTTCATATTTGGAACGCTGAACTAGTTTAAATGACAATGCTGTCCGTGTTTATTACTGGCATTTGAATTACTAACACTTTGGCGGCAGACGTTACTCCCTTGAGCTATTCTGACTCTTGGCAGGCAAGCATTCGCTGCACACAGTGAAATCTTTGCGAGGCTGCTCTGCAGCTGTAGCAGGCAGGTATTTCTTTCTTTTAAAATGTGAGTCCTTAGGTAAGGTGAAAGGACGTATCATCACGGACTGTGGAAAAGAGGTGACACTCTTGGGTCAGAACAAGATACATTTTATTTGTTTTGTCCGACTTGTCAAGCAAACTGCCTTAATTTGCTCGACTCCTTTAGCATAGACTTGTTTCCAGGTTTACACGCCAGGAACACGCATCCACACACGGCTGGCAAGTCCGATTTCCAGTTTATGTAAGGCATACGTAAGTAATGCTTACTTATGTAAGGCACGTTTCCTCTCAACACCAAGTTAGTCTTTAATTGCAATACCAGCGTTTCTGGCATTCGAAAGACCTGCCTTCCCCCGCACCTGCCCCCAGCGAGGGGACAACTCGTTTTGCTTAGCCCTGCCTGGCAGCAAAAGCACCGCACAGCAACTACAAGGGCACCTGAAGCTACCGGCGTTTACGTTAGGAGCCACTCAGCCAGAAGACCAGGCGCCGCTTCCCCCGCCGGCCCCCAGTCGAGCGCTGCCGTCCTCAGGCGGCGGACGGAAGGCCAACCGCCTCCGCGGCGGCCCACGGCCGGCAGCCTCGGCGGGCGCTGCCGCTCCCCACCCGCGCCCCCTCGGGCCAGGGCGCGCGACGGCCGCGCCACGCGGGGGTCCCCCGCGCTTCCTCCCGCTCTGGGCGGAGCCGGCGCGTCAGGGGGTGACGCGGCAGCCCTGCCGCTCGTCCTCGCCTCACGGCTGGCGCGGCGGCGCTGACGTCCCGGCAGCATGGCGCCCACGGGGCCGGCGGGCGCCCACCCGCCGGGTAACGGGCGCGAGGGCGGGGGTGGTGGGGTGTGCGCGCGCGCACCGGGTCGGGGGGGGAGATGGCGGCCTCCCCCCTGCCCCCCGTCCTCCCCAGGCGGCAGCGGCGGGCCGGGCCGGGCCGGGCCGGGGCGTTCCCGCCTACGGGCGGGGGAGGTGGGGAGCCGCTTCCCCGCATCCCCTCATCCCCTCTCCCGGGCGCGGCGGGGGCTGGCGGGCGGCGTGTGAGGGGGCGGCGGGCGCTGCGGTCCTGGCGCAGCAGGCGGGGGGCGCGCCCTCCCTTCAGCTTCTGGTGTTTGCCCGCGGCTCGACGCCGGTGCGGCCGCGCCCTGGGGCGGTGCTGGCGGGCGGCTGTCAGTTATTCGAGCCGAGGAGTGCGGTGTTGGTGGCGGTAGTGAATACGGGCGCTTGTGGCAAGAGCCCCCGGCCGCTCCGGTGCAGAGCGGGTCCCTTGCAGTGGGCTTCGCTCTAGCTGGAAGGGGCGCGGAGCGCGCTGGGACACCCGCACCGCCCCGTCGGACACAGTTAAGCCGGAAAAATAAAAAGCCATTGCGTGAGAGGCTGCAGCTTGATGGTGGGGACTGGGTGTGCTCCAGCTGCTCCGGGACTCTGAGCCAGAAGTGCCATTTCGCGGGTTAAACAGAAGTCGTTGGAAGGGGAGGAGAAGTAAAATCAGCTGCTAGTTGGCATTGTCGGTATTTTAAAATGGACAGTTCTGTCAGCGGCTGCTTTCAGTGGTGCTGCTACCTGCCGAGATCCCAAGCACTTTCCTTTTTAATATTTCTGAGGGAATGCCTGCTGCTGAGCCTGCACTTCAGCCCGGGCTTGTGTCCCTCAGCTTGTTAAACAGGCCTGCAGCCCTCCTCGCTGCAGAGCTGTGTGCGGCACCGACTCCATAATCAGATTTTGTGGTCTGGTTCCTCTGGCAAAGATGACATTGACCTGCCCTGCCCTTTCTCCCGTGCCACCTGAGGTCAACCCATGGCTAGTGACTGTACTGCTGCTGCAGAACTGGATGGGTTTGGCTGAAATGGGAAACATGGGAGGGTGTTTCAGCAGCAGTTTGAGAAGTGGTGGCAGTTGGATAAAAGTTCTCCTTAGGTAAAAGCAAAATTTGCGTGCTGGAGGTGGTTGTGGAGCCCCGCTGAACAGACAGAAAGCAGTAGATGATGGTGTGTACATCTGGCAGTGATGTGAAGGACCTGCATTTGGGAGCAGGCTGTTGGGAAGCTGAGCGAAGTGCTTCTCCCTAGCCTTTCAGCGGCAGGGTATGCCACAAAGCGAGACCGTGCTGGTCTGGAGGCTGGTTTGTTTCCCCATGGTTCCTGCCTGTAATGAATATCTAATAATCTGTTGTGAACAGTTTAATGTCGGGAGGTGGACAGTTGTTATAACACAGGCAGCTTTCTGAGCCTGGGATTATTGTGTTTAGCTAGACAGTGGACACAACTAACAGGCCTCCTCTGTTATTCTGGTACTTCAGTGACTTCTGTGGTTGTCGTTTGTCTTTGAAGCTAACTTTGTAAATGCATCGGTTACACAAGTGTTGTCTGTCTATTATGGAAGACCTGAATGGTTCTTAAGACAAGTGCCGACATGGAAAATGTCAGCAAGGTGCACATAGGTACCCAAGGCAAAGTGGTAAGATCCAGTGCTTCTCTCTTTGGGTAGGCAGGGTAACAAATAACTTAGCAATAGGGTGCTGCTGCCCACTTTTGTAGAGGACCTATCAGCCTTCTGTTGCTACAGTTCGTGAAACTCTTAATGTTGCCAGAGGGCATCCAGTTGAAAAAGATTTAATTAATTAAACAGCAAGTAACGCTAAGGTTGTCATGAGATGTCTGTGGCAGGCTGATAACAGGAGCATCCTGTCTAACTACTATTGTTGTAATTTCTGTGTACTGCACAATAATTTTTTGAATGATGGAGAAACTTGTGTTTGGAGCTGGTGCAGGGCAATGCTGGTTTGCTGAATTAGGATGTGCAAACTTAGAGTGGCCCTGTTGCCTGTTAGGACAGGACCTAGTCAATCTAGGAAATAGAGGGTACTGTAAGTGCCTATAGCTCCTTGTAGTTCTTCAATTTGTGTTCTTTCACATAAACATGATGAAAATACTATAATAACTGTCACAGTAAAGGGTTGATCCTTTATTAAAAGCTTTGGAAGCAACTTGTAATCTTTTATGCCTTTCCAAGTACTTGTATGCCAGACTATTTTATACTAAGAATAAATTTTTAATAGAAGTGCATAAATAATAAAAAAACACCTTTTGAGAATTATTGCAGGCATCAGAAAAATGTGTTTTTAAGCAAATTGCAAGCTTTGAAGTCCTGTTTCTTCTGGAGAACATGTGTTTATCCCTTCAATTCTGCATATATGGCCTGTGTGTGGGTTGGGTTGGGATAAGGAGATGAAGGAATATCATCTTGCCTTATCCCCTGAGCTGTTTAATTGCTGCACTGTGAAAAAGTTAGGTTACAGTTGGGCAAAGTCTATAATTGTTAGTGGCAGAATGACTGTAGAGGTGAACAGCTGTACCAGAGGGATACCTTGTGTGCCATGCAAACTTACTTGGAAACATCTACAAGGAGTAAAAGTTGCTGTAGCTGATTTCATTTCTCCTTTTCTGACTAGCAATTCCCTTGTTCAAGTGATCTCAAGCCAGAGTGTTTACCTTGGGGAAGTGAAGTAGGATATTAGGATTTTTTATTCTGCATTCCATATCCCTTTGGCTTTTAAGCCAGTGTGGTTGGGTCACTTTTGTTCTGTCTTAGTATGGTCTGCTAAATTAGTTACAGCCCTAGAACACTCTGTGGTAATGTGCTTTATATTTTAAGTTTCAGTAGAGTGTAAAATCAAGGTAATTAGTCCTGGGTCCTGTTACCACTGCTGGTTTGCTACTATTTCTGTTACAGCTATAGAGGCAGTTTTTCTCCTGGACACTTCTGAATGGAAGAGGGAATGTGTTTCCCAAAGCTCACCAGTGATCTTTATAAGAAAAAATTTTTATTGAATTCTGGCTGAGCAGAAGTAGGAGCAGCATTTGTAAACTAAAAAGAAGGGAAAAAAAAAAAAAAAGCTGACCTGATTTTTCCCTGCTTAGGAATTCCTCCAAACATTTTTTCATTTATTCTGTAACAAACTCTTGCGCTCTGTCTATGCTGGAGAGGGGAATTATGTGAGTTGAATGCTGAATTAAGATGATGGTACTCGTTTAGCAGAGCTGACTCCCAGCCTCCTCCCTGCTTTTCTCCCAAGGGCAGAGTTCAGCACTTTCTAGCATGCCTTTATGAATCAATCCTCACTTATTTCTGGGGTCTTTTTGGACCTGTCTGCAGACTTTGTTTCCAACTTGAAAATTGTATTGTCAGTGTGCCAGAGCACGGCTTCAAGTAGTGCAGGCTCCTAATGGAAAAAGAGTCACATGTTATCAATAGCAAGGACAGGTAAATTGGGTTTTGGTGGGCTTGGAGCTATGCCATCCATTTGTAAAACGTAGAGTCTGCATACCTCTGACACTGACGGCCACCTTCATGATTCCCACTGTATTTCCTGCAGCTTTTTGAGATGCTGCTGAAGAACATCAGATTTTGAAAGCTTATTTACAATAAGGCTCTCTGCAGAGCTGGGAGCAGAGATTAGGCAGAAATCTCTGCTCCTATGAGCAGAAAAGCATACACTGAAATGGCATCTGTTCAGCAAGGCAAGCAGTAGAGAAAGCATAACAGACTACATGACGTTTTTAAACCTCATAGATGGATTTAAAACCAAATAGATGACTGTAAATGTTTCTTTGCTTCCCAGTGTGTGTGAGAAGGTAGTTGGGAAGCACACAGGTAAAAGGGACAGAAGCCTACAGAAAAGAGGACTGGTTCTGGAAGGGCTCCGATGGCCTGGCTCAGCTGTCTGGGCTGCATGCTCTCTGCATCAAGGAGTTGACTTAGACGCTACATTAAAGCAAAAGCAAGCTCTAATGTGTATATCTCATTGGATTGTAGCTCTTGCAAAGCACAGGAGTTAAGCTCCATGGGAGTCTGCGTTGCAGTCGTACTTTCAGATATAATTTTTTGAGTCTTGCCTCTGAAAGCCTTTAGCTCAAGGACTGATGTTATTGTCATGAATAATTTGATGGTTTAACATGAGTAGGTTTAAGCTCTTGTATAAGAACCTGCTGAGCCTGCCTGTGTGGTGTTAAAACTTTCAACTTGAAATGAGGGTGGCTTTCTTTTTTGTGTTTTAATCTCCTTTCAAATGCTTCATACTTGTTGTAGAGCAAATTTTATTTGACTTCTCTTCTTGCTGAGACTACATCTGATTTAGAGCTGTTTTTCCAGTGTGTTGATATAAATGTAACCTTGTAATACTTTACTCTTGGCCTCATCTTCTCTCCAGCATATTCTTTTTTAACAGTACTGATGTCAAAACAGAAGTTGCATTGCAAGAATGCAAAAGGAAAACTCAAATCAGTTAGCAGTTGCCAGTGATTTTTAAGTATTTGTCATGGTTTAACCCCAGCCAGCAACTAAGCCCCACACAGCCGCTCACTCACTCCCCCCCAGTGGGAGGGGGGAGAGAATCAGAAGAGTAAAATTGAGAAGACTCGTGGGTTGAGATAAAGACAGTTTAATAGGGAAAGCAAAAGCTGCACACGCAAGCAAAGCAAAGCAAAGCAAGGAATTCATTCACTACCTCCCATGGGCAGGCAGGCGTTCCGCCATCTCCAGGAAAGCAGGGCTCCATCACACCTAATGGTTACTTGGGAAGAGAAACGTCATTACTCCGAACATCCCCCCCTTCCTTCTTCTTCCCCCAGCTTTATATACTGAGCATGATGACATACTGTATGGAATAGCCCTTTGGTCAGTTGGGGTCAGCTGTCCCAGCTGTGTCCCCTCCCAATTTCTTGTGCACCCCCAGCCTACTTGCTGGTGGGGTTGGGTGAGAAGCAGAAAAGGCCTTGATGCTGTATAAGCACTGCTCAGCAATAGCTAAAACATCCCTGTAATATCAACACTGTTTTCACTGTTTTCAGCACAAATCCAAAACACAGCCCCATATTAGCTACTGTGAAGAAGATTAACTCTATCCCAGCCAAAACCAGCACATTCTCCACATTCCCTGTGGAATATCCATACCATTTACGTCATGCTCAGATCCCACACTATCCAGTACATCATCATTAACCACCACCTGCTTCCCATTTTTTGATACAATACACAGATATCATTCCCTTAGCCTATGGACCACCCCCATAAAATGTCCATAAAATGTCCACTGAGTTAATTTAGTCCAGGAGTTTGGGCTCCATCTGTTATGGTGGTCACTCAGGACAGGAGAGGTGATGTGTTGCGTGGAGTTACCGGGCACCAAAGCCAGCTCAGGTCGGGTCTCTGCTGTACTTGCACTGCTTCTTGTAAGGCTTGTCCTCCATTGGTCCAGGTGGTTCCTGCTGTAGTAATTCCCATAACATGCCACTTAAATCATGGGTTACAACAATTTAAAGGTATATCCATTACGATCTCCACCCCTGGTCCCTTTGGGCCAGGTTATAGGGTTTAACATTGCAATGAACTCCTCCCCTTGCTCCTAGCCTGGCTAGCAACAACGGGTTCCTGCTATAGTAATTCCCATAACATGCAACTCGAATCCCGGGTTACAACAATTTAAAGGTATTTCCATGACAATCTCCACCCCGGCTCCTTTGGACCAGACCATCGTGTTTAACATTACAGTGAACTCCTCCCCTTGCCCCTGCTCCAGCTTGGACTTATCCTCAGACTGCAGTCCCTTAAGGTTATACCTGCTCCAAGTGGAGGCTTATCTATGAGCCACAGTCTCTCCAGGGGTATACCTGCTGTGGCATAGACTTACCCACAGCCACAGTCACTTTGAGGTGCGCCTGTTCCAGCGTGGCCTAACCCATGGGCCACAGTCCCTTCAGGAGCAAACCTGTTCCAACGTGGCCTTACCCATGGCTGCAGTCCCTCCAGGGGTGTACCTGCTCTGTCGTGGGCTTATCCATGGCCACATGCTTTGAGGTGCTCCAGTATAACCTCATGCACAGCCACAGATGCTTCGAGGTGTACCTTCTCCAGCGTGGACTTAATCCTTGGGCCACAATCCCTTCAGAGGTGTACCTGCTGCAGTACAGACACAACCATGGATGCTTCAAGATGTGCCTGCTCTGGCATGGGCTTATCCATGGCCACAGATGCTTTGGGGTGTCCTGCTCCCATGCGGACTCACCCACAGGTCACAGTCCCTTTGACTCAAGTTCACACTGGAGTTCCAGCCTGTCCAGTGCAGTAGCACAGAAACAGCAGTGATGCCCTGGCCATCTGCCAGCCCAGGCACATCGCCATTGCTGTTATCAACATGTTCCCAGGCACAGCAGAGTAAGATGATTAGCAGCACAGCAAGCAGCGAAAGCGAAAAACAGCCACTAACAAGCCCTAGACTCTAATATACAGGAAGGCAAGCAAGCCTCATGGCAAGCACAGGAGCCTGCCAATTAATAGCTCAACAGCAATAACAGCTTTAAATTTGATCTAGCACATTCCAATCAAACCTTTCATTATCTCAAACCCTTCAAGCCCCTCGTTGGATGCCAAAAAGGACTGTCATGATTTAACCCCAGCTGGCAACTAAGCACCACACAGCCACTCACTCACTCCCCTCTGGTGGGATGGGGGAGAGAATCAGAAGAGTAAAAGTGAAATCACTTGTGGGTTGAGGTAAAGACAGTTTAATTGGTAAAGCAGAAGCCATGCGTGCCAGCAAAGCAAAGCAAGGAATTCATTCACTCCTTCCCATGGGCAGGCAGCCATCTCTAGGAAAGCAGGGCTCCATCACACCTAATGATTACTTGGGAAGAGAAACATCATTACTCCAAACATTCCCCCCCCCCCCCTTCTTCCCCTACCTTATATGCTGGGCACAATGTCATATGGTGTGGAATATCCCTTTGGTCAGTTGGGGTCAGCTGTCCCAGCTGTGTCCCCTCCCAGCCTCCTCGCTGGTGGGGTGGGGTGAGAAGCAGAAAAGGCCTTGACTCTGTGTAAGCACTGCTCAGCAGTAGCTAAAACATCTCTGTAATATCAACACTGTTTTCAGCACAAATCCAAAACACAGCCCCATACTAGCTACTGTGAAGAAAATTAACTCTACCCTAGCCGAAACCAGCACAGTACTACTGTGTGTAAGTTATAATGAGACGTAAGGATGTTTTTGTGTTTCAGAAATAATTATTTTTTACAAGTGTTTTGATGATAGTGCATAACTAAAATGCAAAACAGGTGTTTACTCAAAGTGAGCAAGCCCAAGCTGAATGAAGGAGAGAGATGAAGAATAACACATCATTCATCTACGTGGTTGTGAAAGATAAGTGGGGTCCCACTCTTGTAAATTGGGCTTTTGGTAGAGGCTGTTTGATTATTTTGCTATATGCGTGTAAGTATGTCTTTGTTCTGAAATGATTCTGCGTATGTTGTAAAGAGGAAAAGCAGGATTACTTTTGTTGGGGTTTTGGCAGTTTGTTTTGTTTTTTTTTCCAAAGTTTCAGATTATAGTTTTGTCTTTTTGTTTAATATTTGGGATGGGCTTTGTTTGGGATCTCAAAGCATTACAATACTGCATCTTCATTCCTAACGAGGGCTTTGAAATTTCTACAGTTTTCTGATTCATTGTTAGACTTACCCTGTCCAATATCTTATAATTAGCATGTGATTTGCCTGATTTGTTTTCTTCTGGCATTGTTGTGGAGCAGGAGAAGATCTTGTGTTTGTGCAAAAGAAAATAAAACCTGGCTCTTATCTGTAGATGTATCTTGGCATTTGCTCACTAACAGAAATGCAAAATTGTTATTTCCTATTCTAATCTTAGAAAGCGGTGAATTTGGGACTCAGTCGAAGAATTGTTTTTCCTTGCTTGCTTTATTTCTCTTTCTCTATCATTATGGTATAGGTGATTAAAGTAGAATTTTTTTTTTAAAAATAAAGTTTACTGGTTTCTGGTTTGCACTTGTGTGCTACTCACAGTACGGTGTCTGGTACCAAAAGGCGGGTCTGCATTGCTGTTCAAATGTTGCTGTAGGGGAAATTATCACACTTTTCAGTGTTGGAGACTAGTTTATGCAGAGAGTTTGGTGTATGCCCTTGTGAACTTTTGATACTCTTGTTTCTGCAGCTGACTGTATGCAGGTGACTGTACTTAGGTGAAGGACCAATTGAGACTAATTCTATTTAGATAGATGCAGCTGTTACCTGACATCATGTGATTGGAGCTGTAGGTGAAGTAAACCAATTACTGTTTGATTTCAGTAGAGGATTAGTTATTTTATTCTGTTTCTTAAATGGGAAGAGCTCAGGTTGCACAAGTGTATAGATAGAGAATTTCAAAGCTGCTTAAATACTGGATTTATTTTCTTGCAGCAGATCCCCAGAAAAGCGTGGAAGATGAAATTGAATCAGTTCTGCAGGAGCGGATAATGGTGTTGGATGGAGGCATGGGTACCATGATCCAGCAACATGCCCTGTCAGAAGAGGATTTCCGAGGGCATGAATTTAAAGATCATTCTAGGCCTTTGAAAGGCAATAATGACCTTCTCAGTATAACTCAACCTGATATAATCTGTGACATACACAAGGTAGGTGGTTCTGATTTCTGTCTTTTGACAAGAGAAGGAAGGAGAATTTGGCCTCTGCGCTCCCCTTTTCTATGCCACAGGTTACTGGCTCTCCTGTGTCTTTTGGGGCTAAGGAATAGAGTGCTAGGTAACCATGCGAAAAAGAACAAGCAGATTTGACTGTTCTGGTTGTGTGAGCACAGCATTCGTGTCTTGGTTCCTGATGTCACTCAGGCAGTGTAGTTTTTAAATCTCTTTTTGACTTATGTCCCTGATGCATTTCTATTAATTGTAGATTTTGATTTATTTCATTTTTCTTTCCTTTTCTCCTCCTCAACAAGCACTTGAAATGCATCTAAGTAGGACACATCTGAAGTCTAGATGTGTGTTTCTAAAATTGTGTATTAAAGAGCTGTTAAATGTGGCAGCCTGAAGCAGGCCTCTCCATAGTTAATGAGTATATAGGCTTCCTAATGAGTATATGTGCTTCCATATTCTCGGTTTTTCTCTAGAACGTTAATGTGTGGCCCAGAGAATAAAAGAGTCTAGGGTTGATCATTAGGAATTTGCAAACAGATTTTATTATTTTCTTATCTTCAGTTAGACTTTAAAAAATGACTTCCTAAGTCTTGTATTTCTTGAGTTGCAGGTATTTGTAGGTCTTACTGTAATAGTTGGAACATTTGAATAGCATTGCAACTAGCTGATATTCAGTTGAAGCCTCACATCTCTTCTGGGTTTTTCCAATTATTTATTAAAAAGATCTGTATTTCATTGATTAGAATCATAATGGGCTTATGTTTGCTAAATTTGGTATGTAATCTGTATTTTTATATTTACATTCTAGCGGTCATTCTTTGGATTTTAAGAATGACAAGTTAAAAAGAATCAGAGTCTTAGACCTATAAAAATTTCAGGAGGAAATATTTGTAGATTGAATTCATTCCCTAGACTATCAACTGAGCTGTAGTGGTCATGGGAATTTGGAATTGGAATCTAAGTGAACCTTGGAATTTATAATAGCTTGTGGTTTTAATAGGGTAAGCTGGTTTAACAGTTGAATTTTGCCGGTTTAGCAGAGCAATAGTGATGTGGCTTGAGAATTAATGTATTGAGTCAAACCAACGGTAGCCTGCTATCATTCCTCCAACGGCCAGTTGTAGCTGCTTTAGGAAGAGTGTAAGAAAAGAACAAGTCTGTGGTGGTCCGCATGCCTGCAGGAACTTTTGGGTCAGATGCTTTCTGAGCCATGGGTGACTTCATATTTTATAGGTGCCAGTGGTTATTTCTTCTGAGAATTGTACAGAATCTGAAATAATAGATGAAAATATTTCTACAAAGTGACTATAATCCCAGTATAGGTATGGTTGTTGGTTTTTTTTTAATGGCCCAGTGAGTCAGATCTCACAGATATCAGTAACTTGAAAAGTAAATGTTAGCTGTACCTTGTCTGGCAAAGTGAGATTCGGTGGTAAGAGAGGGGATGTATTTTTCAAAGGCAAAAACGAGCTTCCTGCTTTGAGCATATTATTTCCTGCTATGGTGGTAGACAGTACAGTTCAAGGGCTTTTGCTAAAATGACAGATCTGCACTAAACAAAAGCTAGTACAAAGCTGTACACATTTAACATCTTTCTTTAGTCTAGGTGATTTTCAGAAACTTCATTTCTTGGTTATTACTGTACACATAAGAACTTGTATATTTTCATATAGCTATTTGTAGGTATTTCCATATGTATCCAGGAGGAGTTGAGAGAAAGCATATTAGTTTGTGGCAAAGCATGTTTTAAAGCAAATTTAATTCTTTTCTGCTGTCGTTTGGATCCAGACTTTGTTTGCCCTGTTGAACCCACTGAACTCAGTTGCTTCTTATGGGAAGATCTGAGTGGTTTATGTTTAATGGCCACATCAGTATTTTTGACTTACTAGCACTTGAAATGTCTTAATTTCCTTGAATATGCAGGGGTCACCTAAGGGTTAACCTGATCAAAAAGAGGAGTTAGAGAGGGAGGAGGGCAACTGATAGAGTTTATCAAAACACAGACTAGAATCTGCAAAAATATTTCAGTTTGCACTGATTTCAGTTTACTTCAGTGGTAATTAGACAACCAAACTGGAGCAGAAGGCTTAATTGTTTTGTGAATCTGGGACATTAGTTAAACTGTAAATGTGATCTGCACAAAACATAATTCTCCTAAGCTTGTATTCTGTCTCAGTATGCTCTTGTGCTGTACAGCTCCCTTCAGAATGTTTAAATTTTCTAATCCTCTGTTGTTGTTTAACTGGTGCCTTTTCTGCAGCTGCCCACAGCAGCCTTTGCTTGCTGAGGGCAATTGGACTACGTCCCACCATGTCCCTGTGCAAAAATCTAGAATGCGCTCCAGGTGCTGGACTCCATGGTGGAGGTGACTATAAATGTCACCTGTTAACAGAAAGTGTGGCTGACACTAGAAGTCTGAAAATTGGTTACATGGAACACTTCTATTGTTTTGGCCCTGTGCCTTTGAGTAAGGCTTTCAGAGTTTGATCTGCTTTGAATTAGGAGATGATTTGTGACTTTTTGTCAACTGAATGAGACAAAATAGTTGGGTTGCTTTCATTCCAGGTCTCAGTTCTGGAGGTCTTGGACATTTTGTTTTCTTTCATGTCTTGCAGGAATACTTGCTGTCAGGTGCTGACATCATTGAAACTAACACTTTCAGCAGTACCCGAGTTGCACAAGCTGACTATGGCCTTGAGCATTTGGTAAGAATGCTGAACTATTTACACATTAAAATGTTAATCAAGATTTTTGTCTTAGCAGCCAAGATTAGCTTAGTCCTAGAGTCCACTGGTATTGTGTTTATTGACTGCATGCTGTCTCTAGAGTCATGTAATGGCGTAGCTTATTTCCACTGCTGTAGACAATTGTGCTTGCTGTGTGTGACAGTCATAGTGTGCCTCTTGTAGATGAAGGCACAGGCAATAATAATTTGCCCTAGATTTTGTTTGAGCATTCCCAGAATGTCTCAGTTCTGTGAACAGGGATGTTTTGCTTCTGTCCTTCCAACTTACAAAATGTCACAATGGAACTGCTTTTTTCCTGGGTGTTGTTTGTGTGTTGTTTGTGCTGGTGTATGTAGAAGTCCTTTCAAGCTTGCATTTGTCATACCTCTTCTGTGTTATGTGTTGTTTTGAGAATTTGAGAAATATGTGAAAGAAAATACTCGGAAATATGCTACCGGAGTAAAAAGTGAATTTAAAAGTAGGTTAATTTTGTCCTCAAAGTCCTGTTCTTCAGCTTGTTGACTTCAGTAGGATTTAATTAGTACCTTACAGAATGAAATTTTATGATTAGCAGCTGTACGCTGGGGCATATGTAGGATGAGACCTGCCATGTAACTCTGTTGCTGAGACGCATAGAGCCATTCCTTCTGAAGTTTTGTAATAGTGCTTATGTGTATTTGTATGGCTTAGGGAGCCTTCAGAGTGTACTGCAAGCTACTGAATGGAAGTGTGCTTCTTTGAAGATGAGTTATGCTGTACTGAACTAAAGGTTACTTGGTAATTTTCTGTAATTGTTCTAGGCATATCGGTTAAACAGAGTCTCTGCACAGGTGGCCAGAAAAGCAGCAGATGATATAACTGCTCAGACAGGCAAGCAATATTCATTTTAATTTCTTACTCATTTGTGGTTTTGACTGTCTTGCTACAATCTTTGAAATGTTGCTAACTAGAGGATAGCTTGATGGTTAACATCACAGGGACATAACTTACAGACATGCACACTCTTCATTTTAGGCACAGTAGCAATTTCACATCTCTATTTGTATCACACTAATTTCAGCATGTTTGCAGGATCCAGTCCTTAGTGTGTTCTGCAGGATGGCTGTCCTGTGTCTGCCTGTTTTAGACTACAGGCAATACACATCTTCCAGATGTATTTTGGGGAAAACAAATTCAGCAGGGACTGTTACAAGTTACTTAGATTTGTACAGCTCAAGTCTTTGTACTGCAGAATTAGGATAGCTGATTGTAGGTAAATGTGGATTACCAGTTACTCCTGGTGAGTCTCCTGGTTTGACTTTACTGAGCAACTACTGGAATGTGCTTAGTATGTGACCGTCATCTGTGAAAGTGCAGTCTTTTACCTTCAGGGCTTTATGTGAGCTCATTTCCACTGCTGTAGACAATGCTGTCTTTCAAAGACCAGTAATTTCCTCTTGTATTCTGGCATCAAACTGTGTTTCAAGCTAACAGTGCTGCTGCTGCTGTCCAAATAACACCTTACTGATGTGATTCATAGCATGCAATAAAAATGTAAGATTTGCAATATGCTTTAAAAGAAGGTGGGGTTTTTTTATGAACACATGCCAGAATATTCAAATCAGGTTATCTAGTGAAAAATGCTAGGACAGTTCTGTTCTGTGTATTTAAAGTAATTGAATGAAGCTTCCTGTGTCAGAGACAAATGGTACTTAGACGAAAAATTAATTGAGCCAATTGCCTTTTTCGTAGATGTTCTTCTGTCTTGTGTGTATACACTGAACATCTTGTTGGATAGGATTAAAACAAAAAAGTCAGCTGTGCTGGGTAATCTCATGCTGATCAAACTCTTTATTTGAGACAAGAGTTTCCCGTTTTATAGTTCTTCATCCCTGAATGATATGCGTGTCTTGGTGGTTTTTTACATTGACACGGCTGTCATTGTAAAACCAGAAGTAAATTGTTTTGTGGGGTTTTTTGTTTGTTTTTCTGTGTCTTGGTTTAGGAATTAGGAGATATGTTGCTGGAGCCATGGGTCCAACAAACAGGACACTCTCTGTGTCACCATCTGTGGAGAGACCAGATTACAGGAACATAAGTAAGTATTTATAACCGTCAAGTTATTTAACCTAGGTGATGGTTTTGAAAGAGATACCTCCAGACGAAATTAACATAATGCCTGTTTTACAGCTTTTGATGAACTGGTTGAAGCCTATAAGGAACAAGCCAAAGGACTTTTGGACGGAGGAGTTGATATCTTGTTAGTGGAAACCATATTTGATACAGCCAATGCCAAGGTGAGACTCCTGGAAAAAAAATACTCAGTAATATAAGTATTTGGTGTACTACCTAAGGAAATTCAACATGGTACTTGTAAGAGCTATCAGCTACTGCTTAGTAAATACATGAAAAGACTCTTCAGTCGTTAGCAAACAGGTAGAATGTAAGGAGATGGTTTTTAATGATAAAACAGCCTTTTCCAGAGTTTTTCCTTTGCCTTTTAGTATGTGCTGTTAGTATCTTTCTGGCTGTCTGTGCCAGCTGTCCTTTTATTCCCAGAAGCTCTGCTGTATTGCAAAACATCTCCAAATGCATCTGGTGTTTGTATTTTTCAGCATAAGCATGTCTGTCCAAAGGATGCTTGTGATGCACACTGGAGAGGGAATGTCCAGTATATCTGATTGCAGGCATGGAAAAGCTTGTGACACAGTCCTGTTAAAATGTGGGGTTTTTGGGAAATCTGACACTCTGCCACCAGCTTTAAAAAAGAAAAACTGGGAGTAGAGGATTAGAAGGGTAAAATAGGAGGAATAAAATGTTGATATATGCTACAATGTATGTGATTTTGACACCTCCTTCTTTATCTAATAACTGCTCAGTGCAGGTGGTAGAGTTGTTAGGCTGCTTAAAACTGTCTTGCAATCTTACGTGGAAAAGTCTGGCTGGATATGCACACAGCATTTCTTTAGGCTTTTGCCCCAGGCTGATTAATGCGTGCAGTGGCATGACTTGCCCTTTGCAGATTTGACCAGTCATCGTGGAGGTTTGGCTAGGATCCTATAGGCTTAACATTGTGCTGAGCTCATGTTCACATGTGACTTTCTTACCCTAAGGAGGCAGGAAATTTTCAGGACCTTCCAAGGGGTCACTGCAGTCTTTACTGTTAAAATTTGTGGTGGTTAGAATCCTTTGCAAACTGCATGTCTAAACAGATTTAAGGGCAGTGAATGTGTACTGAGAATACTGCATACAACCATGTTGGGGGTGGGGATTGTGCTGCGGACATGAGGGAGAGGTAGATGCTGATGTGATTTGGGTTTCAGAATGGTCTTGGTCTTATTTGGTTACCCCATGGTACTTCCTTTCTACTTGTTACCAAAATGTGTTTTGGAACATCTGGAAGATGTTAGGAGTTAAGGGTAAAACCTCTTGAGTGTAGTAAGTTCTCGGAGGCAATATGAGGTAGCAAGTTGCATAAACAGCCATAAAAAAAACATATTTAAAAAAAAAAAAAGCAACCCCCCCAAACAAAAAACAACAAACTGAAGAACTTTCGAAATGTCCATTAATATTTTGCAACTTATTTTTCTATAGGCAGCTATTTTTGCACTCCAGACATTGTTTGAGGAAGAATATGCTCCCCGACCCATATTTGTAAGTATATATTATTTAATATTTTACATATAGTTAAGCTTGATTTATGAACTAGCTGAGATGGTAGTTGATTAAAGCGTTTTGAAATGAAGGAAATAAGTGTCTTGGAAATGTACGTTTTTCACATGATTGTGAAAGGAAAAACTTGTGCAAAGAGCTTTATGACATCAGCCTTGGGTAGCTCTTGGTAGCTCTTGATAGCTTCAGCTTATCAACCTGAAGACTAAGGAATGACTTCATTCCAGTGTGTATGTGTTCTGTGTATTTCCACAGGAAAAGGTCTGATCATGATTTTTTTTCAGGCTTGCTGTCTTAAGGGTATTAAGAACCAGTGCTTCAAGGATGAAATTAAGCAAATTCTGCTGTATTTTCAAGTACAATATGAGTGGCCATTTGAAATGAGAAAAGGTCTGTCTAACTCCACATTCTTTCTCTGACCTGTCTTTTTCTGACAGTGGGCAGTCATGAATGCATAGGAACTAATATAGAAAAATAATAAGCTTGTTTTGAAAGCTATGATTTATTCTTCTGGTTTCTGCAGTTTGCAGCCCAGGCTTTCTGATCTGCAGTTTGTATCTGTACCCTTTTGTTGAATGTGTTTACTTTTTCCTTGAACCTGTGTTCAAACCTGTGTGGGACCCAGGCATCCACAAAATAATCTGTCAGCAACTTTCGCAGCTTATGAATGCACTGGTTTGAAAGTTTGCTTACTCTTGGACATTCCACCTGATAACTTCTTTTGTGTCTTGCCATTTGTCTCTTGAAAGTGACAGTGAGCAGCTGTTCCACATTCCCTTTGCTGCGTAGTCATGGCATTTATAGTCCTCTGAGAGAGCATCCTTTAGTCATCTTTTTTCATCTGGAAGAGTCCTTGTCTATTTAGCTGCTCCATACCATTCATTCATTATTCTTGTCACCTTTTTGTTTTCCACTTCCTTGAGGTAGAGAGGAATTAAAATAGCGTACAGCAGTCAAAGTGCAGACATCGGGGATGTGCATGATAGCCTAGTGATGTTCTCTGCCTTGTCCATTTCTTTCTTTGTAGTTCCTGATGTTTTACTTTACTGCTAGTGAGCTTTGAAACATTCATAAAACTTTCTTTTGTTACTCAGATTAATTTCTCGAGCAGCAAAGGCTAGTTTGGAGGTGTTGTCATGTAGAATGTTTCCTCTGTTCACAACTTTGTACTTCATCAGCAGTGAATTTCCACTTTTTTATCATACAAGTCAGTTAGCATTGAGAGTTCTCTGATTATGTAGAGTTGACTTTTTGTCTTCATTGTCCTGAACAGAGCGGTCAGTGAGCCTCATTCTCTTCTCCCTTTCCAGTTCAGTTATGTTGAAGTACGGCCCTTAGCATGGCGCTCTCTAGAATTCCACTGGTCACCCCCAGTAGCATCAATATTAAGGCATGTTTTGGATTAAATAATGGATTTACCTTTGCATGGAGTCTTCTCCATCCATCCAACTCATTCCGTCTTCTGGAAAAAAGATTTGTAGGCTTGGGAAGGCTTTCCTGGCTCATTCAAATGTCTCCTGAATTCTCAACTTTGTAGTTGTTAGTTGGGGTCAAGACATTATTTATTATTTGCACATCTCTCTCTGTACAGTACTTAAGAGGTATGGTTATACAGGTTAAGACTTCTGTCTCCACTGTGAAGTTGCAACATCTGATGTTCCCTTGTGGCAAAAGGAGTAACTTGTTTTTAAGGCCAGCCCTGCCACCAAACAACCTAATAGCAGTCCTGAGACCTGAAATAAAGGGGGAGGTAGGGAGGGTGAGGAGGATAGGAGAGGAGCTGTGACTGTTGATAAAGACTAGTGGTAAAGACTAGCTGCCTAAACAGGTAACCACTGCAGATTGGTTCAGAGGCCATCATCAGAAGGATACTGTGGTACTAACGCTACCTTGCTGATCAATGGTTCATGGTAGTTTTCTCTCCCTTTTTTTTCTTTTTCTCCCCCCAAGGCAAGGAGAGAGAGAGAAAGAAGACTGGTCAAAAGTTTGCCTTTCCCCTAGCTAAAATATTTAAATGTTTATAGGGAGGAAAGGGTTTAATTTTTCTGTTTGGGTTGTGCCTCATCACTTTGAGTGGAGCACAGGTCCCTCTGCTTTGACTTTTAGCAGTTCAGCCATTTAAATTCTTGTTTTTATTGTTAATTTTAATTATTCTCCTTTCTCTGTGTTCAACTGATATTTAGGTTTCTGGGACCATTGTGGATAAGAGTGGGCGTACCCTCTCAGGCCAGACAGGAGAGGCATTTGTCATTAGTGTTTCCCACAGTAAGCCACTTTGGTAAGGAAGTGTATCTTTGTCTTAGTAAGTTATCTGTAGATTGTGATTCTTTTCTGTTTTAACCCCTTGCTTGCAGCGAAATGGAAGCTATACTAACTGTGATCATATTTAATCACATATATTGCTAACATGTTCTGCTATCGTTCCCTCAGCAGAAATTATGTTTCCAAAGAATGCGGAATTTTTAAAACATTGTTTTAAATAATCTGGGGTTTTGTGTTTGCAACAGCTGCTGAAATCACAATTAGGTCAAAGCATTAAAAAAAAAATAATTCTGAAACTGTAGTTTGCCATCTCCTGCAGTCTCAGATTGTGCAAGGAGCTAATTCCTGGTATGGGCAGGGCTTACATCGCTTTCTTAGAGGGAAGCAGTGCCAGCTCAGAATGTTTCAGGGTGGCTTGAAAGAGCAAATCTTAAGATTTCATGCCAGTGTTCTTTTTACTGAACTCTTACAAAAATGTATATATTCCCTGAGTGTTTTTCTCAAGGATGTGCATTGTTGCTTTGAGAGCTCCTGATGCCTCCATTTACTTGCATTCTTTTCTGTTCAGGCAGAAAAGTTGACATAAGAATGAGATTAAGATCTGTGAAAATGCATGATATAGCAGATTTTGGTAATTGTGCAAGGTTTTGCATGTTAATTTGAATACCATTCCCTGTTTCTCTATTCTTTTGTGTTTCTGTGCCCTATTCTACCTCCCCCTTGCCTCCTCTTCCCTCTTTACCATTTCTTCTCTCAGGTTGGTTCTTCACACCAAAACTTACACCGGAAATAGATGGTTTTTTCCTAGAATACTCTAACTTAGAACACGTAATTCACTGTTAGCAGTGCATGCCATGCACATTGTGATGAGCCATTGTTTGTTTTTACAACAAAATTCCAGCTAAAACGCACAATCTGTCATCACAGTGATACAAAAGCAGAAGACTGCATTCACAGCTTTCCTGACTGCCCTTGAGGCTCCACTTTCCCAGACCAGACGGTGCTCCAGAAGTAACATATGGAGCCTCTTGGAACAGGGTGGTAGTTGACTCCTTCTCTCAACATCACAGCCTAGTGATCCATATTTGGCATGAGTCTGTCTCACATAATCTTGCTCATAACTCTCTTGCCTCTAAAGAGAAGGGCACTGGAGCAGAAATCAGAGATTTATTAAACCATATTTCATAAAAGCTATCTTATGGGTCTGAATACTTAGGGTCTGTTTCCTATTTATGCGAAGGCTACTATACAGCACTGTGGCAGAACGGTTTTAGTTGTGGGAGCAGATTGCATTTAATGTTGTTTCTGTTGCCAGATTGGTACAGAGTGGCTTTAGGGTTGTGAAAAAGCTGATTAGTAGTAGTATCCTAGTGATCATGTTATACGTGTTCACATGTTTCCATTTGGGTTTTGTATGTCCTATTTAGGGTGATATGTTGTCCTTAAGTCAGTTTGGTTTGGAGCCTCCCTAAAAAGTGTGCGCTTTGTGTCCGGTTGATATAGATAGTAGCTGAGAAATGCGTGAACTGTGCTTAGTAAGTGCTGAAAGATATGTGGCATGAGTTCCTGTCATGTTATTTCAGCTCTTGTGATTGTTTCTACTGTGGTAGCGTTAAGAAGATGTACGCTGAATTTAGGGCCCTCACGTGGTGTTAGTTCTGGTCCCAAGGGCACTCTGCAGCCTTAGCTTTCACAGGAGCTGATACGTGACTGCTGTGAAGAAATGAGAAAGGGAGGGAGGTGATGTTTAAGATGAGGGTGTGATGGTTAGCAGTGATAGCATACCAGCAATCTGATTCAAGGCTGCTGGCTTTTAAGACGTGGTTAACGGTTTGCTTTTCTTATACCTTTTCTTTCATGATGCTGTTGAGTGCTGTGGGGAGATGATACTGGCCGTGGAAGCTACTTTTTGTTTCCTAATGAATGTTCATGTCTGTGCTTAGTCTGACTTGGCAGTTTTGAAATGGGTAATGCTTGGATGGTGTCATGCTTATAGATATATTTGTCAGCAACCCCTGTAGTGGGTAATCATTCAGGTGGTCTGGAGGGCCAGTAGCCAGTAAGTCAAGTAAGAACATCAAGAAGTGCTTGTTTGGTGAGTACAGTGGATGCTTTTACAGTATCTCTCTGGTAAGGTGAGGTAAAGAGGGTGACAGGCGAGTTTGTACTCAGAACCAGAGACAGATGGCTATTAAATGTGGAAGGGAGAGATGAAGCTGCCTAATACAGGAGAGAGCTTAAAAACAGGGGGTGGGGAGTGTGAGCTGGAAGCTTGTAAATTGAATGACTTAACAGTAGTAAATACCTTCATTCATCTGCATCTGATAAGGACAGTTTTGTTAACAAAACTCTTACCTTGCTTTGCTTCAAAAATCCTGAGAGATAAGCCACCACTTGGAAATAAATTCCAGAATCTCATTGCTGTAATTATGCATTTGTATCCAGGCGATCTGTATGAAGGATTTAAATGTGTGTAAACACTGAATAGAGAAATGAGAATAAAAGGGTTCTTTTAAAGTTTTCCTGTTTAAATAGAATGGCCCATATGAGGTGCATTAGAAAAAGCATTTCAAAGGTAGAGCTGGCTGTTTGAAAAAACAAACGTATATGCCCCCCCGCCCCTTGGATCTCAAGGATTTGTGATTCTGTCCAACAAGTGAATTGGGCTGCAAGCATTTACTGCTACTACCTGTGCAGTTACCAAGCCCCTGCCTACTCCTTGGAAACAGGATAAGAGTCAAAAACTGTTTTGTGCTCCCGGTCCTGTGCAGGGCTTTGTTGCTTTTGACCTCTGGGAAACTAAGTGAGCATATGTGCACTTTGTTAACTTAGCTACCTCTGAGGCAGCCTCTGTGGCTCAGTTAGCTGAGAGATGTGGCTGTTAGCCATTCCTGTTTCAGTGGGTTAGCTTGCATCCTCTCTGGGACCGTTATTCCAGGAAAGGAGAAAGCTTTTTTTTACATCTTCCTCTTAGAGCAGCACTGTGAGTACCTTTTGAGTTTTGCAATGCTTATAAGGTGATTCCTGGAATGGTGCAGAGAGATCAGGAAACATATGTAAAAGATCTCTTATATACTTTCTGCAAGAGAAATTTCCATTTTTAATATCGATTTAGACATTTTGAGTGCAAGTCATATTTATGTATCTGTCACTGAATGAAGGAAAACATGATTGTACCTCATATACTGGTAAAATTGTCTGAGAAGCAGAACTGAAATAGTTCTGCTGTAGTGCTGTCTAGGTTACTAAGATGTAGCAGATTCAGTTGTCCAAGCTTAGTGCTGCCACGAGGCATCTTGGGGGAGGCACTTGATTTCTTCCAAGGTCAACATAATTTATGTATAATTTTAAAAGAAAATGATGAATTAGCAGCTTGAAGCAGGTCTTACTCTTTCAACCTTTTTCATACTTCTTCCTGTAGCACAAGGCTCCTTTCCAGTCTGTCATTCTCATTCCACTTGTTCTCTCTCTCACCTAGACAATACAGAGTCGTCCTATTGCTGCAGTTGCTGTCAAAATGCTGCTACTTTCCTCCTGGATTTTGAAATGAAATCTTCATTTACTGTTCCCAGTTCAATTCAGTCCAGTCCCCCTCTCCCTTGCGCTTTTCTTCCACCTGAGGGTTCTCCTTTTGCACAGTCTTGCTGTATTGATGATGATGATTAAAGAAATTGGAGATCAGGTTGGTTTTGTTGTAGATGATTGTGGGAGCTAGCAGTTGCCAGCACTAACATTTGTCTGTTTTGTGTGCAAAAGGTGTTTTTACCTCAAAATAACTTTTGAAAATTTATTTTCCAGTATCGGCTTAAATTGTGCTTTAGGGGCAGTTGAAATGCGACCATTCATTGAAACAATTGGAAAATGTACAACAGCCTATATCATCTGTTACCCCAACGCAGGTGTGTTGGTGCACATGTTCCTATGCTTGCAGGCAGATGAAATGTAACTAAACCATTCCATCTCATTAGCAATAATAGAGTTGAATTAGCTTGAAAAGATGAAAAGATTTTACTATTAAAAAGAGATTAAGAATATTTTAAAATGCTGAAAGTAACTGTTGTTAGTTCTGTGACAGTGAACCCAGAATACTCTCTTGCATGATTAATAATCTATTGAGTAATGATTGCAAGGGTGATGAGGCATTTTAGTCCTCATACAAGTGTAGCTACTTTAAATATGTCTTTTATGGAATTTAATTCTGTTCTTGTAGGCTTCAAACAAATTGTAATATTAGAAAAATTATGTTTCAAGGTCTTCCCAATACTTTTGG
This sequence comes from Ciconia boyciana, assembly GCF_034638445.1. Classification (NCBI taxonomy): domain Eukaryota; kingdom Metazoa; phylum Chordata; class Aves; order Ciconiiformes; family Ciconiidae; genus Ciconia; species Ciconia boyciana. The sequence continues at coordinate 85,512,909 of NC_132936.1, forward strand.
TGGTTATGATGAAACTCCAGAAGTGACTGCCAAGCATATAAAGGTATGAAATACTTCTCATGAATGTGTCATATCTGGCATACTAGTAGCCAAGAATTCTTTGCTTGTATTTTATGTGTATTTGTTACAGTACTGTGGTGTGGTGGGGTTTTTTGTTTGGTTCCCCCCCCTCCCCCCTCAGATGGCTCTATATGTCACTTGGATTGTTTATAGACAATTTGCTGAATGATAGTACTTTTGAGATACAAGGTTAGGAAAAACTACTTAGGAAACTCTGAAAACCTTAATTACTTTCGTGTCCTACACTAAGTAGCTTTTCTGCAGCTTGATCTGTGGATGTTACTCATTTGCATTCCTATGTTCTTACTTTTACATTTGGGAATTGTTGAAAAAGCTGAGTGGTTTTATGAACTGGCAGAATTTTATAGAGTTGTGTATATAGAAACCGCTGATGGGTGGTGGTGTTGCAGTGCACAGTGTCCTTCCATGTGCCACTTGATCTGTGCAAGACAGAACTGTGTGGCTGGAGCTGCAGTGTGTCAGCAAGAACACAGTAGCTGCTGGATGTTAATTCCCTTTTATAACAGAGTATGACTAGTCTTTTGTCCTCATCCAGGTTTTCATCTGGGGCTTCAGTATAAAATAGGTCAGTTTCAAATGTAGTTTCCTAAAATTAGGTGTTGAAATTGCTGGTTAGCCTTGGGAATCCACATCTCAAAACAAATCCTAAAGAGACGGAATAGTACTGATGTTTTTTAATTTAATTTTTTTCTTCTGATTCCCCTGAATTGCTTAACATATGGAGAAAAAATAGATGTAAATATATAGCTAAAAAGCAATATATATAAGATGCATTTATTAACTTGAAACAAAATTATCTTTCCCTCCCTTTTACAGAATTTTGCTTTGGATGGTTTGGTCAACATAGTTGGAGGTTGCTGTGGTACTACACCAGCACATATCAGGTACCTCATGAGCTACAACTTTAGGTGCACTGGGAAGTAAATTAAGTGCTGCTTCTGTGGAGCAATATTCCATGGCTTGTCTTAGAGTTTCCTGAAAAGATGGATCATCTGGGAGTATGTTTTTGCCTTTGGCCACACAAAGTGAAACAAGCTAATTAGTCTTGTCTGCTACAGGGCTTAATTGGAGATGTACCTATAAGTCTAGTATTTTCTGTTTGAATCTTGTCTGGAGTGGTTTAATTTTAATCAAAAACTTTACTCTTTACTTTTCTCTTCCTGTAACTCAGGAAAATTGCCGAAGCTGTGAAATTCTGTAAGCCTCGTGTTCCACCTTCTCTCTCTCAAGGATACATGCTGCTGTCAGGTAAAATGGAGTGTAACAGTTTGAGCTTTATAACTCATGCTACCTTCCTTTATACATTTATTTGCTGTTTTCTGCTGACCAGAATGGCAGTATGAGTTTCTGGTTCTGCCTGAATCCAGGAAGCTTGTGGATGTCTAACTAGATCTAAATGTTACTGCTTTGGCCAAAGGATTAATGGAACATTTTATTACAATCTTGTATAATATAAGCAAGCCAGCATATTTTACTCTGCAAGTCTCAGACACTTTGTAATGGTGAGTGAGGATCTTTATCCTCACTTTGCAACAGGAGAGGGTTAAGCACAGAGACATTAGGTAATTTGACTGCAGTTGGTGGCAGAGCTGGGACGAGATCCTTGTTCACCTGCTGTGAGACAGCTGCCCTATGTTGCCTCAGATGTTGATCCAGTCATACTGGGACAGTGTTTCAACAATACATCCAGGTCTAGAATGTCTTTTGTTTTAGTAAAGTCTAGATCTGTATGTTCCTCAGCCAAGGCCTTCTTTTAAGCCTTTGGGACATGTATCCAAGTAAAACAGTACCTTCTTTTTGGGCTGGTATTTTAATCTCGAAGTCAAATCAGTTTAGCATAAATTAAATAAATCATGGTTGGCCTGTGGTTTCATGCATTAGCTTATTCTGTTCTGCTGTAAGGTTTGTTTGCCTCTGAGTTGCCTGCTACCCAAGGGTCCCACTTGGCTTGTTTCTCTGAACTTGTGTGCATGGTTAAAAGTTGACCTTGTTTGTCAGTCAATTCAGTAGGCTCCTTCTCTGGTGGTGATAGAGTCATGAGATAACATAGTTGGAAGTTGAGAGGAGGTGTGTATGTGCGTACACAGAGATGCCCAAAGAATTGTAGCTTCTCGTCATTTTATATTGAACAAATTGGCTGTTATTTTGTGTCAGTTGGGTAAATTATTGACTGTCATTGAGGAAGGATAGAAACCTTTGGCATATGTGTTGGAAGTTGTTTCATTGCATTTCTTTGCTAGTTACTCATTAGATTTGTGCACATCCTGCTGTGCTGAGAAATCACTATTCTTAAAGAGAGAGACATCCTTATTTCACAGTTTAGAAAAGGGCTTTTGTCTTTTTTACACAGTTTTTTCTTTTCTGTTTTTACAAATATGTTTAAAAATATCTTTTAAAGGTCTGGAGCCATTCAGGATTGGGCCATACACCAACTTCGTTAACATTGGCGAACGCTGCAATGTTGCAGGATCACGGAAGTTTGCTAAACTCATCATGGCAGGCAACTATGAAGTATATACTTTAACAATAATCTTTACAGCTAATGCTCTGATTTTTCATTGCTCCATTGCACTGTGTTATTGGTTGTTTGTTTTGCTGGCACAAAGCACAATTCTACACCAGTTACAAGAAGAAGGAAACAAGGAGAATTTACTTTCTCACTGTCCTTTGTTTCTGTGCTTACCAGCTCCTAATAAATTTGTGGGAAGGGTTTTACAAGGGTTTTGTTTTGTTTTGTTTTGTTTTTTTGATAACTGTTACAGGAAACATGACTTTTCATTTTAAATTGTTACACAGCTGATGATGGTTTAGAAAATGTCCTGGTTGTGCTGTATCTAGGGTTGGATTTATAGAGGAGGGAGGAGGGAGGAAGGAGAGGGGGTGTAATCCCTCCTTCCAACATGTGGGGTACATCTGACTTGGGATAGATTGTGCCACTGTGCAGCCCTCACTGTCCTTCCCTCCCTTCTCCAGTCCTGGTCAGCATTACAGTTGCATCTAATCTTTATATACTTTGATCACTGGCTTCAGCCTGCTACAGAGTTGTTACAGAATGAGAGTTGCTACAGAAAAAAGTTACTTAGAAGGTAATTGCTTTCTTGAAACAGCTGCAGGGCAGAAATGAAAAGGCTGGAGGACTCATTCTTTACTGGTGACTATTTGTTTGAATGTTACAGTAACCATTTACAAGTGACATTTCTGGAGAGCTGAGACTCTGCCCCACAGTGTGCTCTGCTGCTGTAGTTGATGCAATCAAAATTAAAGCCTTAGTTTGTTTTTTAGGAAGTTTGACTCTTAAGCTCCTAGAAGTCGTGAAGCTGGTTAGACCTATTAAATAAAGAGAGCTTTAAACACAGGTTGTTGGGGACTGTGAACAACTAAAAACCTTTTTCTTTTTTGTCTCCTCAGTCTGCAGGGTTACAAAAAAGAGAAAGCAAACAGACATGGGTGTTCAGATAATTATGTGGGCCAGAGGGAAAACTTTAGTATTTCCTTCTTAGCACTTGGTGATTATTCTGCATCTGGAAAAAATGTCGAAAAACCTCCAAAAATTAAGTACTTTGTGTTATAAAACAGGAGAGCTTGTGATGCAAGACCCTTATTTCATACCATCACAGAGACTGTTTTCCTGTAATCTTGTGCAGTCAGAAGTCCTTGTTACTATGCAAATCTTAAATCATTCAATTAAGCATATGACCAGCGGTCTAAAATCAGTGGTACTACCAGAACATTAGGTCTCTGGTGTCATGTTTTTGTGAACAAGTTAGTTACCAGTTGTGCCATACTAACAACTTTTGTATGTTGTTGTACATCACAGACCATTTCCTTATTCTCTTATGGAATGTCTTACAAATTTTAAAATTTTTGGCTGCATGCTTATTTTGGAGAAGTGAAATGTTATCTTGAGAATGACTAGGCTTTTTTCTACTGACTGTTGTTTTGGTTTTTGACTTTCTTCTTTAGGAAGCCCTGAGTGTAGCCAAATTGCAAGTTGAGATGGGGGCCCAGGTTCTTGACATCAATATGGATGATGGGATGCTGGATGGCCCTGCTGCAATGACCAGATTTTGTAATTTGATTTCTTCAGAACCTGATATTGCAAAGGTTGTAACTGAGTCACTCCAAAGCACAATAAGGAACATTTTATTGAGTTGGAAATTGCCTTTCAGAAAATTTTGATATTGATTTATTTAGTAACCAGTTTAGGTGCTTAATAAGCAGATGTAGGTGTCCCCCAGGACGAAAAGGTACTGTTATAGGGAAGGCCTTTGGGGGAGACAGAGGCTTTAACAATTTCTGTCTGATTTCAGCTAAATATATGCTAGTCCTTTTCATTGGTTAGAAAAGCCGAATGCAGGTTCCTTTTGCAGCAGTTACGAGCCATAATCTATATATTGGCAGTGCATAACGGTATTGCTTTTCACAAAACTTAAAATTGCTATGGATATAGGGTGGTTTTAAAAGATACTTTTGCAAAGTGCATTCTCTAAAAATGAGTATCTAATTAGAAACACAAGACAATACAGGGAGAAGTAGAGGTTTCTGTATGATATGTGATGTAGTTGCCATAGAAGCTCTTCAGTTAAATTCCTGATGAGGTTTGCATTTAAAGCAAAGTGAATCTACAAATACCATCTGGAAACTTTTTATTCATAAATGCTGATTAATATTGTGTGCATTTTTATGTCCAAATGGGCAAACAGCATGTGGAACTCTAATTTATAACTTGTATGTATTCCCCTGGCTTACTTCTCTGTTATTTACAGGTGCCGTTATGCATTGACTCCTCAAATTTTTCAGTGATTGAAGCAGGTTTGAAATGTTGCCAAGGGAAATGCATTGTAAACAGCATCAGTCTGAAGGAAGGCGAAGAAGACTTTTTGGAGAAGGCAAGGAAAATTAAGCTGTATGGAGCAGCTGTGGTTGTCATGGCTTTTGATGAAATGGGGCAGGTGAGTGTCGCTTTAAAGGAGACATATTTTTCTTCTGGAGTGCAAGGCTTTCTTACTCTTGTGCAAGACAAAGTTGTTTTGTTTAATTGACACGGGTGATTCAAAGAGGTTTATATAGTCTTAGCAATAGTTTTGACCCTGATATGTAAGCATTTCTTGTGGTGCTCACATTTGAGGAATCCAAGTACTACTCTAAGTGTAGCTCTGCTAGCACAAGAGCGTGTCTCTTGCTATTCAGCCACGCTGAACTCTTCCTTCCTTCATAGAAGATTTTTTTTAGTTCCGAAACTGAGTTTTGCATGAGAGTGGAATCTTTGTGAATTAATTTAGTTATGTCAAAACCCACATATTAAACTTTGCATAGGATGATGAAATGTTGGGGAATAAAACTAGTTTTTAATGAGTTGAGTCAAAACTCCAGGTACAAGTGTGGTGATATTTTTAATACAAAATCCTTTTATATAATCCTTTTCTAATATTTGTGATGTTCAGATTCTCAGTCTTGAGTCACTGGAACTGTAAATGATTTCTTGGGGGTTTATTTTTTGTGTTGTCTGTAAGTTTCATGTCAGAATTCTTTTTCTCCACTAGGCAACAGAAACAGAAACCAAGATTGCAATCTGTTCCAGAGCTTATCACCTCCTTGTGGAAAAAGTGCACTTCAATCCAAATGATATAATATTTGACCCTAATATTTTGACCATAGGAACTGGAATGGAAGAACATAACCTGTATGCCATGAATTTTATCAATGCTACTAAAACCATAAAAGTAAGTTGTAAGCTTATTTTAACTTGAAGTATTTTGCTGAGGTTGCTTAAAACCCCAAACCACCACAAAACAGAAGAACACCCCCAAACAAAACCAACAAAACAGTGCTGCAAAATGATATGCATTTTAAATTAGCAAGGGGACTGTTCCTCTGAAGTGCAGCCATTCCCCAATATTGTTGTATTTCCAGTAGAACAACTTCAAATAATTCTATAAATATATTTCTGTCCATTATCTCTACTGTAAATATACTATATTAATTAAGTTAACAATCACATTCATGTTCTAGCTAAAAGGACCTCTTTGAAGGTATGTGAAAGCTGCCTTTTTAAATTAATAAATTTCTGTAACTGTGAAAGGGATTTGTGCAGTAACCTGACTTTTTATTTAGCCAAAATGTGTATAAGGAAGTACAGCAGTGAAGAGCATCACCTGAATACAGCCAAGGTAGCTGCACTGTTGTGTTTCACAAGGCAACTTGATTGGTCTGGAGATGCTCTGTCAGTAGCAGTCTGGGGCTTGAACACCCCACAGGCTATTTTGTCACCACAGGGCTTCTGGAAGGGAGGGTGCACCCTAGAGGTTAGGTGCTCAGCTACAGCCTGCTCCTGAGACATGCAAGCAGGCAGGTTGGCTGCTCCTGTTTCCAGGGGAGTGGGGGATGGAAGAGCCATAAGTAGGTCTGCATGGGGAAAATCTGGAATGCTGCTGTGGGAGGACTGATATGTTTAGAATAGCACCTATGACTATGGAAACCATGGTAGTTGCTTACACATAACTAGGCTGGATCTTTCCTTTTACTTGTATCTTTTTCTACAGATATTTGAATTGCTTTTTATGAATTTTGAGTAACTAGAAGGATCTGGAACAGGGAAGAGAGAAAGGGTGCATAGCCAATGCACTGCAGCTTAGGGGCCAACTGTTTTATGGACTGAATGCTTTGCTTGGGTTTCCTTTTTGGAAAGCACTTTTCTAAAAATCTATGTGCAATTCCTATAGGAAACACTGCCAGGAGCCAGGATAAGTGGAGGTCTTTCCAATCTGTCTTTCTCCTTTCGAGGAATGGATGCCATTCGAGAAGCAATGCATGGGGTGTTCCTTTACCATGCAATTAAGGTATCGTGTGCTTTTGGCTTCCATATGTTTGCACTTGGCAGATGTGCAGTGCTATGTCTGACAACCCTGGTTGGGGGATTCTGTATGGGTTTTTTTCAGTATGGCATGGACATGGGAATTGTGAATGCTGGGAATCTGCCAGTGTATGATGATATCCACAAGGAATTGCTACAGCTGTGTGAGAATCTAATCTGGAACAAAGATCCTGATGCAACAGAGAAACTTTTACATTATGCTCAGGTAACTTCCAATTTTAAGCTTTGAATAGTAGCCAGCTTACTACCTGGGCTTTAACACCTCCCTGATGATGGTAGGTAGAACAGCCTATAAACTGCATGTGTCAAGCTAGCACTGGGTGTTAGAAGTTACTAATGATACTACAAGTGATTCAGTTATTAATACAGAATAAAATGTGAACTCTGTGATAGATTGAGCCTCTCCAGTTTCATAGGCGCCTTGAAAGATCCTGCACCAGAGTTCTTCATATGCTTCAGAAGACCAAGCTGCATAGGCATTCTTTTTAAAAAAAACAAACCCCAAACCAATAACAAAAACTCCCAACCAAACTCCCCCCCCCAATCCCCCCAAACCAAAAAAACCCCTCACAAACAAACAAAAAAACAGAAAAGGCCAACCCACAACCGAAGCAGATCTTGGTGCTGCAGCTTAATTGACAAGTGCACTGTGGGAGACAAAAGAGTAAACCTGCCTCTCTGGTGGTAATGGTTTGCTTGGAGTATACGTAAAAGGTGGAGGAGTTGCTTGTGGTTCCTGGCTGTGCCATAGACTTCCAGTTCATGTAACTCATGTCAAGAGTGAGGATCAGCTATTTAGTGTTTGAGATGCTGTAATGACAGTGGTGATTAGACAAAGATTACATACCTGAAGGTTTCCAGATTATCAGCCATTAAAATGACTGGTGAAATCTTGTTTTGAACAGAACATAGAGGAAAAATCTCTCTGGGTTAGGTGGCTCTTAGATTTAAGTGCACAAGAAGGTTTGCATGCTCCTGGGGGTATTATTTCTGTGCACAGCTTCATTTGGTTTGTAGTTTTCCCTATGGTGGTGTGTGCTTTTTAGGAACAATGGCAACATGTTGAAAACCAGTACAGGAAGACTCTCCCTATCCCTTGTGCTTAGGCTATTTTAGATGGTGCTCTTAGTGTCTAAGCAATTCACCTGCAATTGATCTTGTCTGTATAAGTAGAGTTTTACCATTAGGGTATTTGGGGTTGCAGAAAGAGGAAGAAAAAAAAGAAGGGGAATTAGAAAGGGATTGCTTAAACAGTGTTTCTGCAGAAAGCAGAATGTGAATTTAAATGGAGCATGAAAAGTAGAACTGGAAGCAGATGACGACTCCTTCTAGGTCTAGAAGTTTGAGAAGCCACGGTTGTAATCTCTGCTCTTAGTCATGGTGGTAGTTTTATTGTGGGGGTAAAACAGCCCCCAACTGCAAAAAAGAGAGACACTCTTGATTCAAAACATCTTTAAAAGCTCTATTGAAATTTAACACAATATTACAACTTTCAGGTTTTCACTGGAGGTAAGCATCCTGATTTGGATTTCATCTTGGCTCTGGACAAATGTGAGAGTCCAAACAGATAGTCACTTACAGCCAGTGAGAAGGATTATTACATGAGGTTTTGGAGTTTGAGGCATATTTCAAAATATTTACTCAGACCTTCCTCTGATATAGTCGAATTGAATGGCTCTAAGTTCTTTTGTCTAATGGTTTTTTTTAACACAAAAGTGTACTCATCAGTCAGTAAGTGCATATATTATTTTTATTTCCAATTACTGCAGTTTATTCTGCACAAAGAACATAGAATGTGCAGTTCCATTTCAAGTATCGCACCTCTAATAGAGTGCCAGTGAAGTTTCCTCCTAGTTCCTTCAGGTAATAGTAGTAATGTACCTTGCCAGTTGTTTGAATGCTAGACCTGTGGGGAAAAATGAGGAACTTAATCCATGCAGATTTAGGAGATCAGTCTTTATTTGAAGTTTGAGATTAAAGCAACATTTTCCATAAAGTGTATAGCTGCCAACGTTCTCAAACTGAAACTTTGTCCCATTTATGGCAATGGGAGTTGTGCTTCCAAAGACAGTTTTTTTCATCCTCAGCATGCAGTATAATAATCCCGTTTTTAAAGATCTGCATGTAGTGCTTGCCACTGTGGTCCCTGCTTGCCCACCCTACAGCTTCATGGCTTATTTTTAGGTTGGAATGGTTCCCTTGCTAAAGTGTCTGGCCAGAGGTTGAGGAGCACTTTGTACATTTTCATTGAATCATGGAAGGGCTGAGGTGGGAAGGGACCTCTGGAGATCATCTAGTACAACTCCCCTGCTCAGAGCAGGGTCAGCAAGAGCAGGTTGTTCAGGGCCATGTCCAGTTGGGTTTTTAATATAACTAAGGATGGAGACTACAACCTCTCTGGGCAACATTTTCCTCCTCCTTTCATTCCCTTTGTACAAACTAGACCTATGAGTGGAATAAGGTTTGGCAACAAGAAGCTGTGAAGTTAGCTAACATTCATATAAACATGAATGAAAACTTGTTCTGGTTTCTGTTCTCATGAGTGAGATGTTGTTTCCATGACTTTTCCCATGGCTCTATCTTTAAGAACTTGCTGATGAGCACTCAGAAGTATAGGAGGTTCGTAAGGACAGAAAGATGTCGGATTACGTGCAATAACTGACAGAGGAAAAGAAATTACTTGCCTGAAGTGTGCTGGTTGAAGTAATGGATAGCATGCTCTTCCACGAGCCTTCCTGGTGTGGGTGCTTACGAGCTTTCTTGCATTGTGAAGGCCTTTCGGTCTTTGCCTTCATAGCAAAGGGGAGTGTGAGGCAAAGAGAGCAGGCGAGGGTTTGGGACGGTCTATGTGCATGAGAAACAGTAGTTCTGTAGGCCGCCTGATTGAAAACACATCTGTGATATGGAATAACATAACCTATTCCAGCAGAAACTGAATTAGTGCCAAATTAATTAGCATTTTAAAATGAAGTGTAGTGTGTGGGCCAGGAATCAATTTAAATTATGTTCCCAGAAGTAAAACCCTTAGGATTAGTCATTTCATCATTTTTAAGAGCGTGAAAATTATTAAACTTCTCCCTCTTTTTTTTTTTAAACTTATTCTCTGTTTGTTTTGTTTACATCTTCATTGAGGTATATACTCTTTGGGATGTAGACCCCCTAAGTGTCTGCAGTACATCACAGGTGTTTGCAATATGATTTGCATGTATATAAAAAACCTTTTGGATAATCTAAAATTATTTTATGGGTCAGTACTTGAAATCATCCTCACTTTTCTACAAGTAAAGTCTGTAGTTGTACTTTCTGTGCTTGCAAGCTTTTATGGATGTCTTTCCTCTTCAGAATCATGCCCAAGGAGGAAGAAAAGTTGTACAGACCGATGAGTGGCGGAAAAGGTCTGTGGAGGAAAGGCTGGAATATGCTCTCACAAAGGTGAATCTGTGCAGAAAATTGTCCTACCTGCCAGGTCTCAGAGACAAGATCTCAATGCAGACTTTAAGGGACATCTTTGGCTTTAAAAATTCTTCAACTGCTATTCTTTTAAAAGCTATTAATTTAAAATATATTTAATTAACTATAATAACAGAGAAAATTGTGGTGATTTGTCTCTAAACTTCACAAGATGAAGTCTTTGACCCTTAATATTTTGTTCCACTAGTATTGGTAGTAACGTAACTGCTTTTACTTTCTAACATACTGCTTTTACTTTCTAGGGGTTTTTTTGGTCCTTTAACAGTACTGCACTGAGTGGCAGTTGTGCTGAGGAAGCAGTCTTTGAATGTTTGGTTTTTCTTATGACACCGTTAAGAAAACCAAACTAACCTGTTAATACTGGGGACTGTTGCTTTGAATAACTTTATATGCCGAAGAACTACAGTGTTTTGTTTCTTAAGAAAACCTATTTTAAATACACATTCGAGGTATTGTTAAAGACTAGCAGTATCTAAAGTATCTGTTTGTACTTTCATTGTGATTTTTTTGGGTGGAGAAGGCAACTAAATAAAAGCTGTATTTCTAGCAAGATAAAAGCTTCTCAGTTTTTTTTCCCAGGGCATTGAGAAGTATGTCACTGCAGATACAGAAGAAGCAAGATTAAATCAGGAAAAATACCCTAGACCTCTAAATATAATTGAAGGGCCTTTGATGAATGGCATGAAAATCGTTGGTGATCTTTTTGGTGCTGGAAAGATGTTTCTGCCTCAGGTAACGGAAAGTGATTTCATATATTTTCCTATTTTGCAAAAACTAACTTTGTAAACTATAGCCAAAACATTCTGTGCTGGCTGTTTTTTCAGATATAGCACATGAATTGTGAAAATTCAGGTGCTGCTAAGAAGCAGCCCTATTTTTTCTTTACTTTGGAACTTGACTTTCTTTATGTAGTTTTACATGTTTGTTTCCTTTCTTTCTGAGTGTTTTTGCTTTATTTGAAATGCAGTTTTAAGTCTGAGCCTGTGAAAAAGGGCAAGAGAGAAAAAAGATCCAAATAAATATTGCTGTGTTTAGCACTTTCCAAGTCTAGGCCTGTTTGTACCTTCCAATTCTGTTGTGGGTGGTCCAAAAGGTTGCACTGTGAAAGCAAGTGTCATGTGTAGACCCTTAGGCCGGTAGGGCCAGCAGCCTGCTACCACAGAATGCTCTGCAAAGCTGGAATCTGGGTTTGCAAATCAAGTTTTGTTTATTTTTTGAATGGGTATAAAAGAAAGCTATGAGAAATCTGAGGCTATTCCTATATGTGATCTTTATTGTTTCCCCCCCCCCCCCCCCCCGTTTCTATGCAGGTGATAAAGTCTGCTCGAGTTATGAAGAAAGCAGTTGGCCACCTTATTCCCTATATGGAAAAAGAAAGAGAGGAAAGGCGAGCCGAACGAGGCAGCATAGAGGAAGAGGCAAGACGCAGTCCTCTGTGCTGTAACTCTTTCATAGCATGCCATGACAAAAATTGAAATTATTTTTTGCTAATGACATTTATTCAGCTTTCATGCTGGAGGGTTGATGCAGTCATATGGAAACTGACAGTCTTGGCGTAATTTGAAGTAGGTCTGAAATTCATAAAGTGCAGATTTTGTGGAACTCTGCTTGGTGTGTGCCTAAGCTGTTGTCACAAGTTTCCTGAAGAATACCATAAGCCTTTGTAGGCCCTTTACACCGGTGTTACTTATTTCTTGTATTTTTGTAGGCATTTAATTCTAGTATTATTTATTTGTGGTACTTCTAACTTTATGGCAAATGTTGCCATTTGCTTCTACTACTTCTGCCCTCTGTGAACTATGGAACTCCCTTTTGCATGTTCAAAGCCTGTCACCATGTTTCTCTTTATTCAACTCTTCCCTTCCCCCTAGCCCTGACCATTCTCCCAGCTAAACAAACCCGATTCTTCCATCCTTTTTCTTCGTAGATTGTGACTTCAAGACCTCTTGTTATGATAGAATAATATGCTCATTGCATGTGTAGCCATGACCAAGTTGCAGGGGACAAGTGTTTATGAAAACAGGGTCTGAATGTAGTTGTCTTTTCATATGTGTGTTTTTCCACCAGTTTCTGGAGACTACTTTTTACGTAATATATAAAATATGTATAATTGAAAATATCCAGTGATTTTCAGATCCTTGTGGGCCTTTCCTTTATGGCATTTCCTGTTTCACAGCCAACAGTTGGTGATGTCTGAGAATAGTTTTATCAGCTACCTATGCATATATTTGAAGTAATTTCTTCCAAATTTGGTTAACGGAATATGTGATAGGAGCATTGGAGGATGAAGATATAGGATGTCCCTCATATCTCCTTACTGACAAGATTCTATTCCGTAGAAAAAGAGAGTTCAGATGAATTGGACAAAATCCCCTTTTAAATACTCATGTCTGCTGTTTCCTACTATATTTATAATGTGATAGGTGCTTACAGTTTTGGTTGTTAAATATTTTTCTTTTTCTCTTGTCTTAGTCTGACTATCAAATTTAGGTTTGATGTACGTTTACTTTTCTTTAGCCCTGTGGAACCTTACCTTGTTTTCATGAATTCTCAGAGACAAGGGCTATTATCAGAATCTGGTATTTAACACACACATAAAAAGGAAGAATAGCAGAATTTCTCTAAACTGTGATATTTGTGTATTTCCTTTTGTTTCCCTTCTGTGGATTTTTGAATGGTTCCTAATTCTTCCCTTGAAATCTTCTTACACTGTATCTTTCCATTTGCTGTGAATCTGTTGTGTGATTGTCCGGCATAAATGTAATGAATACGGCAAATAATTTAGAAAGAAAAATGACCTGATAATCAAACCTGACTAATCTTAACGGAAGAAGGAGAATGCGTACTCTCTTTTCCCATGCTCTTTCTGGATGTGAAGAAGGTGTCTTCTCTCCAGTATCTCAAGTGGATCTGTTCTCTGGCTGTCATGAGTCACCTTTCTATGTGTCATCTCTGTCCTGCTCATGCTGTTCTTTTTTATTTTAATTCAGCTGACAATGCCAGTATTTGGCACCTTCTGGTTTGTTCTGATGCTATTTGAAGTCAGTGAAAATCATTACTCCATTGCTTCCATGAGCACTGGATTAGGATCTACTGTGAACCCTCTGGCACTTAATTCTCTGGCTAAAAAGAAGTGAAGTGGAATTTGAGAGGTTAATAAAAATACAGCAAGCACTCTGAAGAGATCGTGAGAGATTCTGTGTGGCTGAGGAGAGCAGGATGGAAAAAGTAGGGCTTCTGTCCTCCTGCTTCCTCTGCCTTCTGCTGGGCAAGGGATGTAGTGCCTTCCTCTTCAAAAAAATGTTGTCACTGTATAGAGAATTGGTGACAGAGGAAAAAACAGCTGCATCTGTCTCCAAGGTTAGATGTTGACTTGAAGGAAAATGATTTGCAGACTCTGGTAGCTGATCCGTCTGATGTTACCCAGGCTACTGTAACATCCAGGACAGTTTTAGTCACAGACTGCCAGGAAATGCAAAGCGTTGATAGTTACATTTGAGGATAAATAGCTGTGGCTGTGGATCTCTATCAAGATTAAAAAAAAAGAAGCCCTTTGGATGTGTGCCCAGAACTTGAGGACCTCCTTGCTCGAGACAATTGAAATCACAGTGTGCCCTAAATAGGGTTTATTTAAAATAGCGTGTGTTCTGGCCCATGTTGTTTGCTGCCCAGCACAGATTTTCCTTCTTATGTGCAAATCCAGGTTTTGGTTTTTTTTTTCTTGGATATCAATCACTAGTTAAATCATCAGTAGTTATTGGGTATGATGCATGTGGGCAGCACTTCTTGTTCCTCCCCCAGTCCTTGATTAAACTCTTTCCCAGTTTTCTCTCATGTTCCAGCAGTATATTTTCAGCTGCAAGTTTTTTTTATTGATGTACTGAGATGGCTGACTTACAGACCTCCGTTTTGCCTTCTTTGTTCCCCAGTCTTCTGCAAAACAGGAGCACTGGGGAGATAATAGATTTTAGTAAACAGCAGCATTGTGGGAATCCAGGGATTTTATTCAACAAATGTATTAGGACCATGGGAAATGCTAGTATCACTCTTGGTAATATATAAAGTTCTTTCCCCCAGAAAATTGCAACTACAGAAGGCAATTTAGGTTCATGAAGTAGAGAGCTACTTGATACCGTCCAGAAATATAACATGCTTCATAGAAGGATCTAATCCTCCAGTTCTGCCATCTGCAAAGGAGATGAGACACTGGCTGCAAAAATATTTTGTAGTTTCACATAGAATATGCTCAGGTTTCCACTTTATTTAAATTCTGTGCAATTTAAGTAGTCTGTTACTGGCATCTGATCCTGCACCAACTCAAACATGGCACTGTGATAGCCTGGAGCTGCTCCAAATGACAACACTGATTATACAACTAAAAAATGTATCGCAAAGGCCTGTGTCCTGGTGGAGAATTGCTATAGGAAGTTCCACTGCTGCCCTGCTGGTAGGACCCCTTTGTCAGGGCTGAGTGCTGTCTAGCCTAGGACCAGTTTCTGACAGTATGGCTTCCCTTCTTCAGGGAGATCCTTTATCCAGCCTGTTTGTTCAGCTTGGTAGTCTGAAGTAGCCTGATCACTGCACTGAAATGTCTCCCTTGCTATTCATGTTGCATAAAAAATTAGTCTCTTCTGCTTTTGCTAATTCCTCTCATTCTTCTCAGCATTGCATTGAAAGATTGTTCTTGATGCATAAACAGGTGTGTAATTATGAGTGTTCATATGCTTTTGTTCTAACTCTTTATTGGTGAGGTTTATATTTGGAGCAGAGGTATCTTAGGAGTTCAGTTATTGCACTGTACAAAATGCTATCCAGATCTGAAATTTTTTATCTGCTGCATTGTTTTTTTTAAACACAGATTTTTGAATAACTTGTGTGCAATTTGCAAGAATATTTTGTGTGCAAGTTTTTGTTACTTGGATCTTTTAACATAGTTTTTAATATTGACTATGTTACCTCTACTATGCTTTGCAATTGCTTGTACTACAATAGGAGTCTCGGTCATGAATTAGGATTGCACTGTTGAAGGATCTGTGCAAACATACTGAGGCTTCCGAGTAATTTAACTCGTGTTATTTGTTCAACTTTCAGGATCCCTATCATGGTACAATAGTACTAGCAACTGTGAAAGGAGACGTACATGATATCGGCAAGAACATTGTGGGAGTTGTGCTGGGCTGCAACAACTTCAGGTAAAGAGACTAATATTGGAACACATATATAGGGTTCCATATAATATTGGAACACATATATTGGAACACATGTATAGAGACTAATATAGGAACACAACTGTATAAGGCTAGCTAATAATATTGGGCTAGCTGCAGCTGTGGTGATAAAAGGTGGGCATTTCTTGGGAACTGTCCTCTGTTCCCCAAGCTGTGACTGGGAACACAGATCATACCACCTATTACTAATGGGGAGGCAAGGGGGAGTATAGCCTCCTCTAATACTTTTTTCCTAATAAATTGACATCTGAGGTGAATACGGTTTAACATCAACTGAAATGTAGATGAGAGCATCAGTTTTTGTATTTGTTTTATATTAGTTAAATATATTAAGTATAATGTCTTAAACATAAAAGTATAATGTCTGAAGAAATCAGATACAATTGTAGTAGGCAAGACTACGCGTGGGTTGTGTGCTGTGTTGGGAAAAAGGAAGTCTTGTAAGATTCAAATGAACCTTTTAATATGTTTTTCAAGCTGTTTGTTAACTATGATGTGTTAAAAGCTCATGGGGGTATGTTTTTGTTAAATAAGAGATGAGATTCTCATCCTGTTTCTGAGCTTCAAAAGACAGAACTTCAAGAAAAGTCAGCTCTTTCAAGGCCTGTGTACATGCAGCAGGGTTGGCAACAGTGTTGGAATGAATGGTCACGTTTCCATCAGAGCCCTTTGTCAAGTGTCTGTCAAATGTTGCGCAAAGCTGAACCTGCTTTGGAACTCTGTCTTACTGTTCATTCCTTTAGTTTTGTTTTTGACTTGGGGCTGTAATTTGCTCTAAAAAGAGCCAAAATTATCTCTTTATTTTAAAACACAGAGTGTTGAAGCCAGTACCAGTGCTGTGTATATGCAGTATATTCCATTTCATTATCTCTTGAAATTCTGTTGATTGGTTTCAGGCTTTCTTGAGCTTTATTTAGACTTACTGAACTGAAGCCATAGTGTTTTCTGTCACCATGAGTATGAGTGAGGCTGAATGAACCTAGCAGGCTGGGGTGGCATACTTGAAAAAAATAAAAACCTTGGCAATGGCTAGGGTTAATAGGAATAAAATGCTAGCAAGGGAAGTGCAGTGTCTCATTTCATAAAATGTATACTTTAATAAGACAAAAAACCCCCTTGATGTGAATCATTTTATGTTGCCGACATAAGATACAATGTCCACAAAACCTTTTTGTATTGTCCAAATAACTTCAGAAATGCCACTGCTGTTGCTTAACCGTGATAGGCAGTTAAGCCTGGTAGGCCATTCACTCATTTCCACCCAGCCAACCTCAGTGGGATGGGGAAAGAGGAAAGGAAGAATAAAAGCAAGAAAAATTGTGGGTGGAGATAGAAAATGTTTAATAAGTGAAGGAGAAGTGGAAGAAAAGAGAAAGAAGAAACAAAACAAGTGATGCTAAGGCAATCACTCACCACTTCCCATGGTGTGACTGATGCCTAGGCAGTTCCTGAGCAAAAGATGGCTAACCCCCGCTAAACCCCTTCCTCTCCCTTTTTATTGCTGAGCATGACATCATATGCCATGGAATATTTCTTTGGTTAGTCTGGGTCATTTGCCTGGTTATGTCTACTCCCAAACTCTTGTGCACCCCCCAATCTATTCCCTGGGGAGTTAGAGTGAGAAACAGAGAAGGTCTTGATGCTGGACAAACACTGTTCATCAATAGTTAAAACATTAGTGTGTTTTCAGCATTGTTTTGATCACAGATCTAAAACACAGCACCATACCAGCTGCTATGAAGAAAATTAACTCCATCTCAGCCAGACTCAGTACAACCACAAAAAATTATTATTATTTTTTTTTAAAGAAAAGCCTCTAACACTTGAATTTTCTTAACTACTATATCATCTGGAACTCTGATGTATTGAAGATTTTGCCACACCCAGAGCTATTTCCTATATTAAAATTCCCAACAGAGGTCTTGAGAGAAACAAACAAATAAAAATCTCAATTTTAACTTCAGTTTTAGGTCAGTCATTTACAGTAAGAGCAATGTATTTGCCCTTTAGCAGAAATTTGACCTGTTTTTTAAAGAATCTTGTGTCATCTCACTTCTTTTCACAGAGTTATTGATTTAGGAGTCATGACTCCATGTGATAAGATATTGAGAGCTGCTGTTGAGAACAAAGCAGGTATAGAGAGATTTTGTTAGTACTCCTGAATTGTTTGATTTTAAACCCCGCTCGCATTTTTTTATTGCTACTCATTGCATTCCTACGCTGTCTATGATTTGGTCAGACTACCTTCAGATAAATCAGAACTTTTGCATTAACAATAGTAATTATTTAGTATTTGGCACTTCCGTGAAACTTAGCCCAAGGAACTGAAAACCTGTATAAAAAGGACAACTCCAAGAGAGGTGTTTTAGTATTTGTTTTACAGATGGATAAATGGAGACTTGGAAAGGTTAAATAACTTCGTGTTGGGTCTTAAATCAGTAAAAGAACTTGGCATTCAGCCTGCCAGATCAGTGAGTGTGAAATCAGGAATGAATTGTTCTAATAAATAATAAACTTTCCAAAACAAGTTACAGTTGTTGTGAAACAGTCTATTGCATCTTGGAAAAGATTAATTGTCTGGAACATAGGTGGTGAAGTTCGAAAGCACTTGCTGTTTCTAAGAGCAGAGCTTATAATTATTTTGTCTTATTTCCCTCCTCAGTGCTGAACTTCTGAGGTTTGAAGCTTGCTAATCAGAAGTACTGTACATTTATTGCTGAAACTAGAGCAGTAGGTGTTCAGCAGCTGTGAAGACTGTTTGAGAAATATCCTAAACTGGGGATTTGGAATCACATACATTCTTGGAAAGCTTTCACTTTCTAATTAGGTCAAACTTCGCTTCTAGACTAGCAACTACCCTGCTTTTTAGCTCACTATTTTCTATCTGACGCATGAAGCTATCTGATGTATGAAAGAAATGCTTTCTGTAATAATTTCTGTGTCTTTCTAGAGTGGATTTGCTAAACCTTTTGTGTATATGTGTTTGTAAATTTGCAATAGATATAATTGGCCTATCTGGTCTCATCACCCCTTCTTTGGATGAAATGATTTTTGTCGCCAAGGAAATGGAGAGATTGGCAATAAAGATTCCTTTGCTGATTGGAGGAGCAACTACTTCTAAGTAAGATATCTCAGTTGGGAAGATGGGGAATGTGTATGAAAATAGTGTTAATCAGGGAAAAAGAAAATTTATAGCCATTTCTCTCTCCCTTTCCCTCATTTTCCCCCAACACACATACTGGTATGTATGTACTTAAGACTAAATGTTATTTCTTGTATCAGAAGTCCTAGAATATAGAGGTAAAATGTAACTGGGACACGACAAATAATGGACATCTTAAACACTTCATTTTTGCGAGTGTTAGGTATTTTGCAAGTGTATATTTTATGTGGAGGTATTATCTTTCCTTCTAAAAGTTCACGCACATATGCATATGAATACAGTTCTGTTCTTCTAAGGGGTTGAATGATCTGTTCTGATTCACCAAAGCATTCTGAAAATACAGGATTTTGAGACTAGAAATGATCATGTCGACATCAGAGAGCTGTTATCTTTAAGAAAGTTAATGTATTTTCATGAATCACTGTTCAGCACTGTGCTGATTGGGTTGAGACCCCAGTCCTGTTGAAGCAGGCTGATAGGGGATAAATTCTAGCTGCTTGCCTTGAAGTAGTTACCATTTTGCTTTTGATAGACTGAGCTTTTCTGTTGAGATCTTGTTCTCTCAGATCCATTCAAATGAAATAACACAGCTGCTATGATGTCCTGAAGACCAGTGTTGACAGCTCACTGACACCTAGTATTAACATTACCACAAATGTGTTTTAGGCATGTGTGACGGCCTTGGGTCATGCTTTGCTAACTGGTTTATGTACAATATGCTTGAGTAGGTGACAGCTCAGAAGACTGCAGAGGTCATTTCTTGCATAAACAGAAGCTGTTAGCAGTGTTGCTTTCTTTGTCAGAGCAGCACATATTCTAGCAGAACCATTAGCTCAATGTATTCTGTATTTTTGGCCTTAGCAAATTGTCCCATAATTTGACAGACAGTGAAGAGTAGGATCACTACCTGTCTTTATTGGTCTTGTAGTTATAATGCAAGGTTAAATGTATCCTTTTCCTCCTTCTCCATATGAATCTCTTTTCCTATGGCTTTGATACTGAGAACAAACATGGAGGGTTTTTTCTTAAAAAAAGAAAGGCTGGGGGGGGGAAGGCTTTATTCTAAGTGAAGGTCTTAGGAGAGCCCTTTCTTCAGATCTTTTTAGTGTTTGTACACGTGGCGTTGTGGCATAGTAAATGATGTCAAATAACCAGCATCAAACAATTTTGTAGAATTTATTCACAGAGATGAATGTAACCAACAGCAAGGCAGCACTAGTTTCATCCTTGAATATGGAAATTATTGAAGAATATATATATATAATTTTGTATACATAAATAATAGTTTTATTCATGTGAACTGTATATAAATATATCCTTATGCATATGCCCAGAGACATACAATTTCTATAAAATATATGTTAAGTAAACATATTCTTTATGGAAGACTGGATTGGTAATACATATTTAATTTTACCTCCACAGTCTTAAGTTTAGCCTCATGTGTGCATTCTGGAAGGTTGTGTACATGTCAGAGGTTACTAATGAAGAATCATCTGCACTTTTTCTCTGTAATAAGTAGACATCGTTAACTGGAATAAGGAGACCATAAGCATTTGGAAGGGTGGAAAGTGAGGTTAGTTTGAAAGAGAGAGAGGCTGGATTTTGTCTACAGAATCTACATAATAGAGTTTCTTCATAACTTAAAATAATGATGAAGTTTGCATTCTTACTATACTGCTTTGGTAAATTCAGATGCCGATGAATAACGGTGACAGTTTTGTTGTAGTAATGTTTATTTTTTTAAAATATAAAGATTAGTATGTACTAGTTGATACAGTGCCATTGTAGGACCATGCCCTGTTTGTTTACTTTGTTCCTATAGAAGATACATTATATTTTTCTAAAAAATAGACCTTCCAAGATCAAAAGCGCATCGCCTAGAAGCAAATTAAGAAGATCCTGGACAGTTGGTTACACAGCTGTGTTGCGCAGTCATCAGTAACCTCCATGGCCAAGTGCTTTGAATATTTGACAGAACCTGAAGAAAAAGGAGATCTTATCTTTGCTGTGGAAGATCGCTTCCTGGGTTCTGATTTAAATTAATTTAAAAAATGGTGTTTGACCTTAGCATTCAAGAAAGCAAACTGAGCTTTGGCCTGCAAGGTCTTTGTTCCTGCACTTGCTTGCACAGTTTGCCAAGACTCGGAGCAACAGGGGTAGCCAGCTGCATTTCACATGGTAGCTTAGGCCTCAGTTTAGGAATCCAAACTTTAATTTGGTCGATAAAGTACTATAATATAGAAGTGATTCTTCGTTATATGCTGAAGTATTTCCATGAGGACTGGAATATGAGTGAATGCTAAATAATTGGATGAATTGGGAGGTTTTTATGTGAATGACTTGACTGACCAAGCAGGTGCAAGTTTGTAATATTTATTGATCACTGGCAGAATTCCTTCTTCAGGTAAGTAGAGAGCTTGTGCCTCCAGTTTTGAAGTAGAACATCATAGAAATGGAATAATCGTCACTGAAATATGTTAATGCTAATCCATAGACCCGGAAACTAGCCTGTGGGAGGGAAAAATATAAGATGGGCAAAAAAGATTAAGAAAAAACTGTTAGTTTTTGGTGGGCTTAGTTTGGAACATTCTCACTGAAAATTTTCTGAGACTCAAACTAATGAGCTGCTGATTTTCAGTCAGCTGGTAAGACAGTGAGGGAATGTGAGTTGGCACATTATTTATGAAGCATTCTGATACTCTTTGAAGAAAAGTGTTTATGTACCTATTATTAAAATCTGTGGTTAATCATCCATGTATAGCAGATGGATGAATTGCTTTCTTCTTTTGAAGTTCTGGTCTATGCATTAAGTCAGGATTTATTTTGCTGAGGGTTTTGTCTGGTTTTGGGGGGTTTTTTGTTTGGTGGTTTTGGGTTTTTTTGGTTTCTTTTTTTTTTTTGGTTCAGTTGTGAAATGCTCACTCTTCTTCTTTTTCATTTAAGAACACACACAGCTGTTAAAATTGCCCCACGATATAGCGCACCTGTAATTCATGTCCTGGATGCATCCAAGAGTGTTGTGGTTGTAAGTTCTAAATTATAGTTTCTCATCCATGCAAAAATATATGCCCTGTTTTTCTGTTGTGCCTCTCATGTTGTGCCTCTAAGGCTTAACATTATGGCAGAAAATTGAAGAGCCACGACAGAGACCAGTTTCTAAACTACTATTGCTTCAGGTTTTTTTTTTTTACTGCCACGTGGTTATCTCATCTGACTTGTGTCAATTATTGTCACTGGATACCTTTATTTAAATGCCCATTTCTCTAGTGAGGGTGACATGATTCATTCTGAGTCTTTGACTGTAGGTTTGAGGTGTTTTATAGTGAAGAGCGATGGGGTTCAATGTGATCTGCTATTCTCTCTATTTTGGATATATTTCTGAAGTTAGTGATATGGCAACATTAGTACTATGAAACATCTGGCTGAAGTTTTCTGGGATGGATGCTCTCTATCAGACAAATGGGAAGTCTTAGCTGGCAAATACCTGCTGGAAAGAAGTAGGCCAAGCTGTGTGGTGTTTCTATGACTATTCAGTCTCTAAAGTCTTGGAGTGTTCTTCTCTCAGGTCTTTCCAGAGCCAGACTTGGCTCTGCTAATATTACCTGTGTAGTAGGGCAGTACTCTCAGTAATAATAATATTCTTAAATATGTTTTGAACGTAGCTTGCAAATCAGTTGCAAGGCTTAGTTTAGTGTTGTCAAGTGTAATTGGAAACAAGAGTTTGAAAGACAGGTAGCTTAGTCTCAAGTTCATACTCTGTCCTTACTATAGTATGTTACAGTATGTACTTAGTGCTTTCTCTTTACTTTTTACAGTGCTCCCAGCTCTTAGATGAAAGTGTAAAGGATGATTTCTTTGAAGAAATATTAGAGGAATATGAAGAAATTAGACAAGAACACTATGAGTCTCTGAAGGTACAAATATAATTGCTTTAGCTTCTTTTCTTGTTTGAAGTGGTTAGTGCTTGCCTCATTACTAACTCTCAGTTCCAGCTCCTTATGAAGACCTTCAGGTATATTTGTGCTGATTTAAAATATGCAGTAGGATTGACGGAAAACTTCCAGAAGTGCTTATGAAATCAAATTTTCTAACCTGTAAGGGAAAATTCTGCATGAGTCTAACACATGCTTAGCAAATTCTTGATTGTCCTCAGTGGGCAATCAGTGGTGTCTAGGACATCTCCAT
Organism: Ciconia boyciana; assembly: GCF_034638445.1. Lineage (NCBI taxonomy): Eukaryota > Metazoa > Chordata > Aves > Ciconiiformes > Ciconiidae > Ciconia > Ciconia boyciana. Next base: position 85,535,914 of record NC_132936.1, read on the forward strand.
GGAGCTGGCAGTCATGTCAACTTAACCAACCTACAGGAGACCGATGCTCTCCTGGAGCAGTAGCTGGAAATGGAGAGCTACACTGGGGTAACTAAAATGGCACTTGTTGCTTTTGCTGGTACTAAGCCACACTCTGAGTATTTTAAAACACCATGCTTTCCTGATGTGTTCATATTGTTTAGGTTAGGAATCTGAACAGTCTCAAAGTAGAGAGCTGAGGTTGCCATTTTAGGAAAGTGAAGAGAAGGAAGCAATGAAATGTGGAGATAGACTGTGCAAATTAACAATAGGAAACAAATAACATACGACTCCTCTGAGGCTGTCTTTGTAAATAACCACAGAAGCAAACTGAAAGTTGTCTGGCTCTTACCTGGTCTATATATAGGAATATAGACCTATATAGGTCTACAGGAAATACAGGTCTATAAAGAAAGATAGAGCTTGAGGCCTCCTGCTGAGGACATTTGGCTTGACTAAATTTGACTGTCTTTGCACAAGGAACCAGTCCACTACGCTGAGATCAGTGAGTGCAGCACTCTCCTTTAAGCTGAGGTCAGCAGTGAAGTCATGGGCCTTACTGGAGTTGCTATAAATTTCCTGTGCCTTTCAGAAGAGCCAGTAGTTTGCCCAGAGGCATGCTGCAGTCACTGGTGGTGGTGTCACTGCAATCCTAAACTTTTTGCAGGCAGTGGGAGAATATCTTGCTGTACCTGTATTTTCATGTAATTCGAAGTAATAAATGAACTTTTGGTGTAGTTCAGAGGAACTAGAAATCTTGTAGGCCAGTTTCATTAGAAGTATCCAGGAAAAAAGAATGGTATGGTTGTGATGTAAACTTACCTTACACTTGTGAACTGGGAGTTGCTGGAATTGAAATTGTCTGTTGTCAGATTTGTCCCGAAGACCATTTTGAGTAAAACTCTACCACCAAGTCAACAGTTACAGTTTTATCTGTCTGAAAGATGTCTGGCTTTGTGAAATTAACCTTTATGTCCATACAGGAAAGAAGATACTTGTCTCTACAGCAGGCTAGAAGAAAAGGTTTCCATAATGACTGGTTATCAGGCCATAAACCAGGTCAGTTTAAATGTTGTTGGTTGTTGTTGCTGTGCCTTTCCTTTATGTATTTTATCTATTTTTTAAATTAGATTATGCTTCATTAAACTTCAGAATATAGTAGTGTAACAACTTGAGTAAATTGGTGTCTGTCTGAGCAGAGATTTTTTTTTTGCATAAATTTGAGTGTCCTGTTTCTGCTTTATATTTTCACAGTATATTTAAAAAATAAATCAATAGTTAATTAAAAAATTGGAAAAAAAAATCCTAAAACAATGAGTTGCCCATAATACCATATAATCAAAGATAAGTCTAATGCCTGCTTTGCAAAATAATGTTGGACTGGCTCATTATATTGCAAAGCTTACTATACCATATTTAGGGAACACACGTTGTGACATGGCATTTATATCACATTCCTCCTTACACTTTTTCCTACCTTTCCCCGTCAGTTTCTGTACCAGTTTGTTTTGATTTTTTTTTTTAATTATATACTAGAAGTATAAACAGCATTCCAGGAAGTTGCATCCCACAGTGACAGTAACACTTCACTGCTTTCTGTCATTTAATTTACAAGACTCAAAAAGATGCTAATTTTCAATAGCTCATCTTAATAAAGGCTGTATTATAAAGTATTGAACAGCACAGACAAAACAAGTGCAAAACTTGTGGCTACATCATAACATAGATCCATCTTGCTTTTTCTTTTGTGCACATGCATCTGAACATGTGTGTGGTGGTTGCAAAAGTTCTTATAAATTACATATTAATTTACAGGACTATTATGCAGTACCATAGCACGTGATATATCTGTCTATAGAAAGCGGGATTTGTAAATATGAAAAGGTATATGCCCCAAAAATATGTTAGGTATTGGTAAGTTGTGTAGGGTTTTTTTGGTCTTCTGTTTTGGCCAATATTTTGGCCAATGAAATAAGTTCAGAAGTCCCAACAGCTAGTAAGTGTTCATTTATACGAAAGAACAAAAGGCCTTAAATTTTCTATTTCAACTTTATATGCCTTTTATGCTTTTTTTTTTTATTTAATCACATTGTAACTGGGGAATCACATGACTTGGGAATGATATGACAGTGAGAATTCTAAGACAATTACTTTGGAAGAGGTGATTTGCAGTGGTGGAGGCTGGTGAGCATCAGTTATGCTGCACATGTAAGAGCAATATTAAATTATTTTCATAATGTCAGATTGTACTTCTGATTCTTACAGTTAAACCGAAATTCATTGGCACAAAAGTCTTTGAAGATTATGACCTGAAGAGGCTGGTAGAATACATTGACTGGAAGGCTTTCTTTGATGTCTGGCAACTTAGGGGAAAGTATCCCAACCGGGGTTTCCCTAAAGTCTTTAATGATAAAACTGTAGGTAAGTATTGAAATTGCATTTACTTCATGTAAATAATCCTAACAGACCTGCCATGCTGCATTAAGGTTCTGAATGTTTTGAAATAGTGAACTGAACTGAACTAGTGTCACTGAAATAATTTGTTTAAAGCAACGCTTAGTGAACCAAGTGTTGACATGTGAGGCTGAAAAATAAATGGGGAAAAATGCTCAATCATCTTACTTAGAATTCACCTGCCAAAACACAGGGAGGTATTTTAATGACAGAAAATGGCAGCAGAACACTTAATATATCTGTGTCCCTGTTGTGGGTGAAAATGGCAAGAAGGCTCTATCTCCTTTTGAAACTATTCAGTAGGCCTTGAAATACATGATGAAACTGCAAGGGTGACACTGTAATCAATGTTCTGGATCTGCTGCATTGTGGTAATGTAGGTGCGCACATATGTTCTCTGTTCCTCATTTTATTCTGCATCCTCTGCCTCTCTAGAATGGTGCTGGCTGAAATGTTTTTTTTTTCCATGATATATCTTGTTACAACTGTATAGACATAATCACACTGCTATCTCTGTTTGCTGTAGCTGACAGATTGTTGGAGTCATCAGAGAATTATGTGGAAAAGGAACCAATCTTCAGCAATTCTTAAACCTATTTAGCCAGTTGTGAAAACATGCCTTTTCTAAAGGGTTCTCTTTTTTCTTTTTGATAGGTGAAGAAGCAAAGAGAGTTTACAATGATGCTCAAAATCTACTGAAAACGTTGATTAATCAAAAGAAATTACAAGCCAGAGGTGTGGTTGGGTTCTGGCCAGCTCAAAGTGTTCAAGATGATATCCATTTATATGCTGTAGAAGAGGCACTGGGATCTTCGGAACCAATAGCAAAATTTTATGGCTTGAGGCAACAGGTACAATGACAGAACATTTGTTAAATAAAGTGATTCCCCCCCCCCCCCCCCGAATTGCAAGTATTTAACAGAAGTGCCCTATTAAAATCTGTGCAGAAAATGGTTGTTGTAATCTGTCTGCAGCTGTCGCCTTGCCATTTCTTTCAGTAATAACAGGATCTTGTTAGTGATGACCCAGGTATTTGTATTGTAGTATTTGCAGTATTTTGCATTGTAGTAGTTGTCAAATCTATAAAGCGTTTCGTACATCTTCAGATATGACGTGCATTTTCTGTCTTCATTTTAGTATGTAAGATGTCCTAAAGCACTGTGCTGTATAAATTCATCACATGGATCCTGTGTGCTAAATTAGAACCTAATGAACCTTAATTCTCTAATATGCCTGGATTCTGCCTTAGATGAGAAATTCTGCCTGAATGTGTTAAAGGTTAAAAACACTTACAATTAAAATACCTGGAAAATAAAGCTCAATGGAGATAAGTGGTTTTGATAGTCTTAATTTTTATGTAAAATTCCCCATATGAAGAGGCAGTTTAGAATTAGTTAGTTGGCTGCTAATTCTGATTGAGAGAATCATTATTTTAAGTATTCATGCTTGAATCATACTTACCTAGATTTGCATTTATTTTGATAGATTGAACATTTTCCAGATATTCTGCCTCTCCTTCTTCTCTACCTTCTGACTTGGCTTCTTCTTAGTTCACGTATTCAGAGTCATCAAACCTGGCAGATTTAACAACTACCTACAGTTCTGGAGTACAGTATTCTACGAGGACAGTGCTATGCCAATATTGCAGAACTGTGCTAGGAAATACATGACTTTAAGTTATCTGTTGCATGGAGATGGATCTAGCGTATCTTGACAGTCCATGGCAGATGTTTATATAAACTGTTCTCACAAGCATTCAGGGAGGGCTGTTCCAGGGCCTTACTACCTAGTTAAACATTTTGATATCCCATGTAAACCAAGTTTACTACAGTTTCTTTTCCTTGCCTTTTTCCAGAGTTCTCCCAAGGAGAATATCTGGTTTGATGTTGTTCTTGTAACAGTTTTTACTATTGGAATACTGTTCTTCTCCTTAGTCTTTTTATCTTGTATATTCCCAGTTTATTCAGGCTTTTCTCAAAGGTTAAGGCCGTGAAACCCTGTGCTATTGTGGGTACTGTTCTTCTGGACTCTGCATATTTTAGCTGCATCTCTTTCAATCTGCTGTACATAGTAATTCAGCAGAGGCTTCACCAGAGCAAAGTAGAAGAGAATAATTGTCTCCTGTTTCTTATATAAAATGTTCCTTTCAGTACAGAGTTCTCTCCATGACATTGACGCTATTAAGGATGTGACGTAAATCTAAAAGTTGGAGATGCATTTAGTATTTTCCTTAACTGTAATCATTACAAAAGAACCTTAAAATTAACATAGATTTCACCTGTGTGGAAAAAGGATATTTCTACAGTTTTATGGTACTTCCTGTAACCTAGCAGGTTACAGAAACTATGGAAACAGCTGACCATTTTTCTTCATTTTTTGGGGCTGGGGGTGTTTTATTCATATTTTTTTTTTTTAAACTGCAGTTGGGAGTAGGTGGAAAGCATTGTTAAAATACTGTCATAGAATAAGAAAACTTGGAGAGGAATCTTCAGTGAAGTGATAGCCATGAAATAACTTTTATCTTTCTGTAAGTGGGGTAGATTTACAAGAGCTGTGCCTTTTTTTAAATAGCAGTCATGTTCCCACAATGAATACGCTAATATGATCCTCAACTGTAAAACTTCTTGTTAGGTACTATGGCCAGCATTGTCACCTCTTTCTATTCCCTTTTTCCCATTTTGGAAAAGGATCCAGTGAGCAGGATATTTCCTACTTGCATAAACCCACTTGAACTTTGCTTGGGATTCAACTTTTCAGTAGTGATAGATGCATTTTGTTTGTATGTGCACATGGCTAGTGTAAACCTACATCCTGGGGCACTGTTTTGTCTGGATTACTGAGCACATGGTTTGTAGCATAAGAAACTAGGAGTGTTTATAAACTCTCACAGCCGTTCTAAAATGGGAGTTGCTGAAGAACTCTGCAGTTCGCATAACTGGGATGCGAACTATCAACCATCAGTTCTGCACACAAATGTGGAATCTGTGAGTGCTAGAGAAGGAAGATTCCTCCTCTTACCCAGTGGTTGACACAAGAGTCTTCCTTATTTTGTAATAATTTGTCTGCAGAAGAAGCTGTTAAATCTTACTATCTGTAGAGGCAAAACATCTCTATATGTGTGTTCAGCACAGCATCTCTCTTCTTTGACATTTTGTTCTTCAGTGATCTAAACACCCTCAGAGTAAGAGAAGTGTTTTTCTTCTAATTCAAGTACAAGAAAGCCATCATGGCTCAAAGACTAGATAGGTATTTGTCTGAAATGCCTTAAGCCCTTTAGTCTTAAAAATACTGGTCTTTAGATTAGTAGTGCACTAATACTTAAAATGTTCTGACTTAGTGCATTGTTTTTGTTACTTTAGGCTGAAAAGGACTCTGCCTGCACAGATCCATATTACTGCCTCTCTGACTTCATAGCACCACTGGATTCTGGCATTTGTGACTACTTAGGCCTGTTTGCTGTGGCCTGCTTTGGTGTAGATGAGTTATGCAATGAATTTAGGAAACAGGATGATGAATACAACGTCATAATGGTAAAGGCTCTTGGCGATCGGTTGGCAGAGGTATGAGGTTTTATCATGTGTTGCCTTGCAAATTTTCTGACTGTGTACTAGATTTGCTTGACAGGTTGCTGTTTCAAGTTTTAGCACATACTTAGACTGTTGCCTGTAATGTATGCCCTGCATTAAATCTGAAAGTGAACTGGTTCTACTGAAATTGTCTTGAGAGGAGAGTCCTCTTCTGAGCCAGAGGGGACTCTGCTGTCCATATCTTCCAGCTGCAGAAGCATCTCTGAGTTCTTTATGAGGGTTTTGATGATTCATAGAATTTAGTAGATTTTAAAACAAGACTGTTTAAAAAGAGCTGTCTTTAAATCCTGTTTTATCTACGTGAGAATGTGTTTGGACCCAGGTGTGACCCACCAATTATATTCTTGAATTGCAGACATGCCTTCTGCTTTTAATGGTGACCATGCAGAAGTATCCAGGGTACAAGTCTTTCAACTTAACACGTCTTAGGCTTAGACAGACATGCTCTTAAAGCTCTAACTGAAGTGGTTTAGAAAATGCTTCCACTTCCCTCCTACCCCTTTATCCCCATCTGCCTGCCCCCATGCTTACACCTAAGTAACCATGTTAAAACTTACAGCAACTTTGGTGTAATGCAAATAGGATTAGCTCTAGTTGTGTATTTCAAGCTATAACAGAGTTTCAGAAATTATTATTAGATACCATCTAAAGATATTTACTGAAGTGGAAATTTCTCCTGAAGGCAACCATTGCTGGCAAAATAGTGTAAGCTGTAAAAGCAGTTAAGAAAAGCTGTTGCCCACTTTCAGCTAGAGGAAAGGTCCTCTGCTAAAAAGAGCAGCGGCACTTACTTACCTCTGATACTAGCATGGATGCAAGAATGATGCAGCCTTCCATAGCTAGACCTGGACAAGATATCCAGATTGTCAAGACGTAATGACTTTAGTGCTATAATGATGTATCGCTACCACTGGACTTCATCTTTTCCAGTTAATTGTCCACATCTTTACCTCTTCGAGTATGTAGGATTTTAAAGCAGGTCAACCAAAAAACCACTGTCTACTAATAAGAGAAAAAACTAAAATACTTGAATTAGCAAAATAAGTATTGTATGTGAATTTTAACGCTATCGGATTTCTCACCTATGGTAAGAGCTCCCTTAAAAATTAAAATGGGAATGGGGAGAAAGTCTCTATCATTGTTTGTCTTCATCAAATAGCTATTGCATCAGTCTGCACAAAATAAAAAAAAAAAAAAAAAAAATCTTTGCATTCTATTCCAAGGCATTTGCTGAGGAGCTCCATGAAAGGGTTCGAAGGGAATTCTGGGCTTACTGTAGTACTGAGCAGCTAGATCTCTCTGACCTACGCAGAATTAAATATGAAGGAATTCGCCCTGCCCCTGGATATCCAAGCCAGCCTGACCATACAGAAAAACTCACCATGTGGAAACTTGCAAACATTGAGGAAACAACAGGTACCTCTGTCTGCTTTACTAAGATTCTTAAACTATTTTTATGTGAATGAAAGACTGAAATGCCAACAAAACAGTGAATTGGATGATGCAGAGCTACATAAAAAAACACGAACTGAAGCAGTTCTGGGAGTTGCTGTCTTCCCCTTTTCATTGCCACTTTTATTTTGCCTCATTCAAGGAAGAATTTGCAAAATACTGCCAGTGCTTTTGGTGAAGGATTTATGTCCCTAATTAGCAGATTGCATGCAAACAGGGTTCTGCTGCACAGAGAAAAATTCTAGCATCCTTATGGTTGCAAGAAGACATTCCAGGAAAGAAGCCAATTCAGCAGTGTATTTCCTGGTCCACAGAAACCTTGAGATGGTAACTCTTAAAGGAATGAATTCCATTTGTTTTCCTCTGATATTTTACGTGTCAGACTTTTCACTGCTACTTCCACAATTCCAAAAATACCTTATTGTGTTTCAAAACCTCTAGTTACCCATTTCATTTGCCAAAATGTCTAAGTTTTTTTTTTCCTTCAAACTGTACAGTACAAACTCTACAGTAACACTGCAATGAAAGTCTGCAATATATTTAAAGCTATGTGGGTTTTTTTAATAGTTAACAAGTGGAAAATGGTTTTGGTTTTACTTCATCTGAAAGCTTCTTGGGTTTTGAGTTTGCTTGAAGCTGCCCAACAAAAAAAGGTTCTGAATTTATGCTTATCAATTCAGAGAATAAGAATGTTCTCATTCTCTTTTCCAGGAATTGGTTTAACTGAATCACTAGCAATGATACCTGCTTCTGCAGTTTCTGGCCTCTACTTTTCCAGTCCCAAATCCAAGTATTTTGCTGTTGGCAAGATATGTAAAGATCAGGTAACTTGCACTGTCCATTGTGGTAGTGTCACAGCATTCAAAAACACCTTGTGAGCAGATGTTCCAAAGAATTTTGTAAAGAGTAAAAGATGGAGTTTCCAAGTCTTCATCATGTTTTATGGTCCCTTTGCAGGTTGAAGATTATGCACTGAGGAAAAATTTGTCTGTGGCAGAGGTGGAGAAATGGCTGGGACCCATTTTGGGATATGATACTGAATAACTGTGACACTTGCAAGCGAACATTTTCTTTTGATGGTCTGTTTGCCAGAAGGAACAAGAAAATCCTTCCCACTGAGAACAGCTTTCTTCCATCCATCCCAATAGCTTGTCTGATTGTTTTTAACTTTTGATCAAGGAACTTAATATTTCAAATCTGCTCTGTGCTCTTGGCTTGGGACCATGAATGCATTGCAGGTCTCTTAGTCATAGCAATATACTTTTATTTATTTTTATTTCTTGCACAAATACTCTAGCTGAGCAGCTAGATGTAGGGTGCGATGTGGAAGCTGCAAAGCTCTCCTGTCCTCAGGAAGGCTTTGAAATCAGGGGCAAGAATTTCTGTCCCATTGGCTGTGGATATACATAGAACAGAATTTGACTGCTGTTATTTTAATTTGTTTTGGCAAGTCCAGGTACAGAAATGCGATGTGATTTTTTTCTGTAAAGTCAGCAAAGGTTTTATACTGAGTGATGAAGAACAACTACAGTACAATAGATCTCTTTTTTTAAAGTCTGTCTGCTCCGTGTGTAGGTCTTGTGATTGGGAACGCATGTTGTTCTGTCTGAATAACACCAGGATTTTAAATTACTTTGTGATTATGATTGTAGTTAGAACTATCAAAATAATGCAGTGTGCTGGAGCAATAAAGATACTGTGTTACAACAGAACATGAAATGGGATGACTGAGCCGATGGAGTTGTCCACCTCATGCTTCCTCTTCCTTTCAGCAAGCCACAATCTGTTTCTGCTTTATATAAAGCGTAATGGCACTTCCTGCCTTACAGTTATGTTGTGATGCTTCATTCATATTTAAACAGTCTTTTGTATGTGAAAAATATGAGAGAAGTATAATTGTTACTATAAACAGACAGGAAGCTTGGAGCTGACTTCAGCTCTTTAAGCTTCCGGGTACCTGGATTTTAAAAGCAAATAGTAGCAATACTATCATAAGTAACAGTTAATACCGTAGGCTTATTCTTCAGATTTAACTCTGAGTGAGCTAATTGTTCATAGCTTTTAATCTCTGAAAAGTGCCTCAGGTATTATTTAAATGCTAATTTAGTAAAATATTATGACAGAAACCCCTCATTTTTATGGTTTCTAATTGTAAAGAAAAGATCAATATTATAAAGAGAATGTTCTTGTAAATAGTTTATCTGTAACCTATTAATAGCTATATAATTTTTGTAATGTCTTCATCTGACTATGCTAAAAGAATCATCTTGTATCAACAGTTTAATAAAGGTTAAGCTGTCAATGGTGTTATCCTGTTAGAATCCTTTAAATGGCAACAATAAAATGTATGCAGTAGTCTGAACGGATAATGTCAAAATTAATATGCACATTGTACCATGAATCTGAAACTATAAAGGCTGCTATGGGGTTTTTAAAGTAGTTGAGTAAGTGTGTTCTTAACCGAATGTTTTAATGTTTAATGTTGCATCCTTTAATGACTTACAAAAATAATTCCTAAATGGATCTCTCCCCCCTTTCCCCGCATCCATATTAAGGGCTTTGTGACATGTCCTTGTTGATCAGCTGATTCTTGTTGCTGGAACGGTTCCTCAGTAGAACACTCTTTTAGACTGCCAAAAATACAGTAAAAAAATTTCTTAATATAAAGGAAAATTTGTTCCTGAAACACGTAGCCTGTAAAAAATTGAAATCCTCTTTGCTTTCTTTTTGGTACTTGCACTCTTGCAAATCAATTTAATGCTTGGAATATCTCCTCTCCACCACTCTTCCATATTCTTACCTTTGGAAGCAGAGTGCCTTACTAGTCTGAAATTTCGATCATGTGAATGAGGTCAAAGTTTGACTTGTACAGCTTGGTTTATTTATTTTCCTGAAATCAGTAGCCCATAGTTCAGCGAGTACAGGTTTAGCAGAATCAGACTGACAGAGCAGTAGGTGCGCTGCTGGGTAACAGTGGTGGTGGGGTTACCTTGTGTACAAGCAAAGGGTTTCGAATGGTGTGCAATTACTTTATCCCTTCACACATGGCATCATACACTGAGAAAAATCTTCATCTTTGCCTCCAGAACTTCTTATTGTGAGAACCTGTTTGGAAGAATTACTCATTGTTACTATGCAAATGTTTTTACCAAGAACAATTTCTTTAAAAGTTTGTTACTTTAAATTGTCAGATGACACTTTGAATAAGACAAATCTTCATTCCTCTCTCCAGAACAAAGGTAAATTTTGAAGGAAAAGGGTCTCATAGTTCTACCAGGTAAGACTGTTTTAATTCCATGAAACTATATTGAAAAGCCGTAGTAAGAATATACCTCTTTGAAGTAATGAAATGGAGTGGATACTGCCCAGGAAAGACTGACAATTTTAGAATGCATAAAAGAGTTTTAGTGGTGCTTTTCTAAGTACTACTAACAAAGGTACAAGATGTAAGAGATTATGAAAAACTAAGAATGCTTTGTAAACAATTCTGTTTTAATTCTTGTGAATAATTTACTTTAGATACTGATTTCCCCTGCCCCATAAGTCAGGCCAGCAGCCTGGAGATTAAGTTTTGAGGCATGTATCTTAATTTGAGCGTCAGGAGGGAATACTAGCCCTAAACCTGCCCCTTCTTTATGAGGTCTGTTTCAGTGCTGCTGTTACTCCTGGGAAGATTGTAGTGCAGTTTATTTTGGGGTGAGGGTGCTACCGTAAGTCAGGCCATTTCTCAAAAAAACCCCCCCAAAACTCACATTTCTTTTTTGTGCGAGGATTTGAGTATTTTTTTGAGAATCCTCTGCTTCCTTGTTCAACAACATGAACCTCAGTACACCCTTTCAGTTAATTTCTGCTTCTTAAAACACAAGTGATGTCCAGAAACTGAGAGGAATAGTGAGAGGCCTTTGAGGGCCCTGCTTTTTAGAAAGGGGCTAGTTTACTAGTAACTGTGACTGGGTTTCGTGAAATGCTCTTTGAAATCTTTGGCCAATTTACCTGAGCATGCCATGAAAAAGTGGATTCAGTGTCTTAAAAGAGTTTGAAGAGCAAGAAAAGAAATAACTTCATTAATTAGTTCAGGAGGGTGGTTCCATACAGAAACAGCAGCACGTCTTCTCAGTCACTGGAGAAATAATTCCTGTGCCCTCAATTATCATAGCCTTGTCATGGCAAAGCCTGTTCAGCCCCTCTACAAAGTCATTTCGTTTGCTTGTCAGGCTTCTGTAGGTGCCAGTTTTCACATGAAGATACACTGTGAACAGAGTAGAAACACGTTTATCCTGCTTTCACACATCATTTGTATACTGTCCAGCTAAAGGCAGAACCGAAAAACCAATGCGGTAAGCCTCCATGTTTGTTCTATTAATACCACCACGGCTGAATATCCTGAGATTTTTGGCCATGCCACGTGCTTGATATAAATAGCTGTGCAAAGTAGAACTCAGCTGAGATTACCAAACTTGGCATTTTGGATTTGTGATTCAGCTTGAACCAGGATGGCAAAAGCGAGCTGGTAACTGTCCTTGCTGGCCTGAAGCTGCCATGACGACTGAGAGAGGAAAGGATCTGTCTTCTGCCTCGCTGCCGTGGCGCCAGGGTGGTCTCTGCCATTCCTTCCTACAGAAAGAGCATGAAATAAGTGGAGGGAGTGTGGAAAGTCAGGCTTACCCCATCTTAGTTCTTAGCTCGTGGTCTTTTCTACCCCATCTCCCTGTCGAATCAGCCTCCTCTTCCTCCTTTTCCCTCCAGCACTCCCCCTTAGCTGCATGTCAGGGTCCTCTGTAGGTGCTGCCAAAATGGAATTGTAGAAGGTTTTCAATAAGACTCTCCTAAAGTGTGAGCCAGTTAGCTGTTACAGGAAGAGGAGGTTTTGCCTGGCGAGTGTTGGACGACTTTAATAACAAATGGTGCTGATAGCTCTGCCTATAGGAGCCTTATACTATGTATGTTAGTAAGGAGAAGGCCATGAGGTCTGTTAAACAATTCCTTATGTCTTAACTGCGTCTTTAGTTATGTAGTTGTTTTCATCTAGATAGCAAAACCAAAATGTGTATTAATTGCATCCTTTGTCAGTGTACTGTTTTAAGCCCACAATTAATAAAAAGCTAATAACAATAAAACTGTATAAAACTAACGTCATTTTCAACTGAAGTATTTTAGTGGTATGAATTGTTAACATGAAGTAGAGAATTTATCTGTGCCTTGCTGTTATAACAAATGCTTTTAAAATTCTTCAGGTAGTTGATGGTGATTATTTTATGATGAAAAATTTATCTTGAGTACAAACTCAGGTTACAAAACGCTAATCATGTGATTTTAAAAGGCTTTACCACTGCTGTCTAGAAATAGCTGATAATTTATTTCGTTAGGAGTCTGGAAAGTTTGCTGCACTACTTGGAGAAATTTCTATGCATGTAGGATTACCTACTGTCCTGTTTTCGGCTGGGATAGAGTTAATTTTCTTCCTGGTAGCTGGTCTAGTGCTGTGTTTTGGATTTTAGTATGAGAATAATACTGATAACACACTGATGTTTTCGCTGTTGCTAAGCGGTGTTTACACTGGTCAAGGCCTTTTCAGCTCCCCATGCTCTGCCAGGTGCAGAAGAAGCTGGGAGGGGGCACAGCCAGGACAGCTGATCCAAACTGACCAAAGGGCTATTCCATACCATATGATGTCATGCCCAGTATATAAACTGGGGGAGTTGGCCGGGGGGTAGCGATCGCTGCTCAGGGACTGGCTGGTTGTCGGTCGGCGGGTGGTGAGCGGTTGTATAATTTTTTTTTTAAATTTTCTTTTTTTCTTTTTCCCTCCCTTGGGTTTTGTTCCTCTCTCTCTCTCTTGTTGTTTTCCTTCTCATTACAATTCATTATTATTATTACTGTTATTTTGTTCCAATTATTAAACTGTTCTTATCTCAACCCACGAGTTTTCTTACTTTTGCTCTTCTGATTCTCTCCCCCATCCCACCGGGGGGGAGTGAGCGAGCGGCTGCGTGGGCCTTAGCTGCTGGCTGGGGCTAAACCACGACACCTACATATAACAAAAGAAGCTGGAATGGCATGGGATTCACGGAGGGTAACTTAATTTCAGAAAAACAGGCAGTTCTTTAGAGAGAAGCTGGAAGATTAAGACAGACTTATGGGAAACATATGTCTCTTAAAAAAATAGGTATTCTCAATATTAGTCTTGCAGTAAATGAAAATAAAGGCTGTAGCCTCTGCCTTACATATACCATCAGAGTATAAGAAATGCAATTTGAGAACAATTTTTAAAGAGCTTTCATTAATCTAATGCATGCTTGGGATTAGTGAGTTATATTTGCATGTTTATGAGCGAGAAAGAGGAGGAAATAATAATTAGGTTGTGAACTTGTTCTACGGTTAAGTAACAAGCTGTTGAAAAAAGGTGGAAAAAAATCCCCACCTTTTGGGAGGTGTTGGAATCATTACTTTGATTAAAGTTTTTGACAGAATTTTCAGTTGACACTGGCGTTCCCTGACTCTGGCAGAATATTGTGATACATGAAAATAAAACATCCTGCTTTTTCCAGGACTTCCACAGATGTTAAAATTCTGCTCTGTATCTGCACATAGACGTTAGTGCAATTTTGACCTGAGGATTACTTCAGTGTAGTAGATAAAATAGCACTGGGTGTGTAGATGTAATGGATTTTTTTTTTTCCTTACTCAAGGTGTTTAAAAGATCAATTTTTTCTGTATGTGGGAGTGCAACTTCCATTGGATGTTTTGTTCTTACTTTACTCTTTCATATACTTGGTCTGCACTCTCTTCCCCTCTTCCTGCTCCACAATACAGGTGTGGCGATGTAACTTGGAGTTCTCTAATGGCCTGTGAGTGCTGCATGTTGTTTGGGGTTTTTTTTAATTAAAAAAATACATATTATTTTGGTTTTTGTTGAATTTCAGCAAGGTTCTTGCCAAATGTCCTCTTCCCAGGAAGTGGACAACTTTATTCCTTTTAATCTGGCCATCAGTTGGAAATCTAGGTTGAGGCTCAGAAGCAGAGTGCAAATATGAGGTCTAAAAAGGTGTCAGTTCTCTGTGGTTGGTGGACTCCTTCCGCACTTCTGTTCCTGTTACGACCTGGTGAGAACAAATATGTACGTATCTTTCTGTAGATTAGGGCAGCAGTGGTGCAGGAAGTAAGAGAGTTACAAAGCTGCACTCCACGGCCAAAAGACTTATTTAGCAAACTGTTCTTTAGAGATGCATTGGTACAACGCGTACCCTAGCTACTGTCATTGGTCAGGATGCATTTTCAACTGCTGTCTCAATCTCGTCTGTACTCAGCTGCTCTTATTTTGGGAAACCGCTACTCATGAGATCTCATGCTTTGCTAAATACTGTACAAGGTCCTCTTTGCTTAGTTGGGCATTTATAATGAATACTTTGCAGTAACTATCTGCTGTTGTATTTTTGGCTTTCATAAACCTTTCTGTAATCAAACAGATGGCTTTCTTCAGAATACTATTACAGAACAAATAAATACATTGTTTCTCTAAGGCCTGTAAAATCAGATTTTATTATCAACACCTGATCTAACAAGTTCACTCATGTGGTCAAGGGTTTGTAGACCAATCTCGTTAGCTAAGAAGTTTGCTACTTACAAAAACATGACCATGTTTATGTGCTTTATTTAGGAAATAAATGTAAGCACTTAATATTTTTACTCTCTTCCAAATATTGTTCCTCACATCTCAGGGCAGCTAACGGAATAAAAGTTTTGATTCAATTGTTATAATACCATCTGTACACGTATGGTGAGAAACACTAAAGCAAGAGATTCAAAACCTAATATGATGTAAAGGTATACAAGGTACTTACTGAATATCATCTTGTCTCTGCAGATAAACATCAGGTAAAGATGCTGTAAGACAGGAGTCAGCAGTCAGCTAAGGCTAAGTGAAGAGTTTAGACTTTCAGCTGTTGGATCAGCAGCATTTCATGTCATTTTAGGCATTGCACTGCATGCTTTGCCTCCTCCTTTCGTGTCAGTTTCTCCCACAACTGAATCCTGCTGCTGCATCCAAATTCCTGGTTATTCCACAAGAAGCGTTTGACATGGATTTTGTTGAAGATTTTGATGTGCATTTCCAGAACTATTTTTCCAAAAGAGTTTAAAGCACCACACTGTAGATGCACATTTCAAATTCTTGAACTGTAAAATACTTGTTTTCCCTCAAAAAGTCTCCAGGTACTGATGCATTTTGTACCACTCAGTGTACTGAATCAAATAGCCTGCGTTTCCTCACAGCTCCAGGTATGTTGGAGGAGGGAGTGAAGAGTGAAAGGAGTTTTTATGGTACTGTTTTATTCTCCGTTCTTGATTAGCACATCTGTCTGCTGTCATATTTATTGCTTGGGAGCTGAAGCGAGCTAGAACACCTCTTAGCAGGTGTTCTAGTGTCTGATGTGGCTGCTATTAAAGTCTATGGAAAAATTACTGCTTACCCGAAACACAATTTTGATCAGTCCTAAGCAATAATCTGGAAAGAAAATTCAGTATTAAAGCCCTGTCAAAAACACTTGAGGACTAACAGGATGTGCTGTTAAACCTCCTTCAGTGGTTCAGCTTCATTGAAATAGATGGCTGGGACTATGAAAGTGATTTTTACTCTCATTCTGAAACACTTACCTGACAGAAAGTGATACCCTATCAAGCCAGGAACAGATGAACTCTCCAGCTGTGGGTCAGTGTGATCGATTGTAACCGTCCATCTCGGGGACGTTTGGGGGAGATTGCCAAACAGAACCAGCAGCATGGGTATTGATTCTGTTTTGCAGTCTGAATGATGGAAGGTGTAAAGGTGCCTTGATTCAGCAGACGAGGATTGGCAAATGCTCTGAAAACATTTTCATGATTTCAAGCCTCTTGTGATTTTAAAACAAATACTGTTTAATGAGATTTTGAGCTTTATAGTCCTTGCCAGTCATGTGAATATACATTGTGCTAACTTTCTATATACTGTTGGAGTTTCATTTGGCCGTTTTTCAAGAGCTGCCTTTTAGTTAAATTTCCTCCTTAAATATATGTTTCATGTTATGCAATTCTACAAATATCAGCAAAATCGCAGTCCTGTCACATCTTTCATGCTGTTTCTGCGCACAAAGTGCTGAGCGATGGCAAGGCAGCTGCTGCAGTATGGCTACTGCTAATCAATCTGAATAAATCTGATAATTGTGTTATGGTTTCTCTCCAGAAATGTCATCATGAAGTATACAAATATCTCTTGCTTTTGTAGCTCAGATGAGGTCTGTAATGATGTGAAATTCTTGATGTTATATAAAGCACCTTGTCATGTGATCTCTTGATCTGTCAGTAGAATATGCATTGATTGTAAGTAAACTGATAGTTTTTTCATTTTCTCATGTTACTTTTAATGGCTGTATACTTAATTCTTTGGAACTGGCAGGTTCACTCATTTTTTGCTGCTGCTGCTTCCATTCTTGCCACTGGAGTTTTTACTTAGCTTCCAGACTGTTACAGTTCTCTTCCACTCATGCTTATTTGCCAGGTGGCTTGGAAGTCAGACTTACTATTTTGATATATTCTGTTGGAAATGTCTCCAGTTGTGAAGAGGCCATGCTTTGCACTTGGCTTTATTGTTGGTGGGAATCCTTCTAAGCCATCTGCCCACAGCATGTCTTGGCCTTTATTGGCAGCTGCTTTTCTTGATGAAGTGTGAAGGTAAAGGATAGTAAAATGAATTCCTGTCTCTGGGCTACAGGTTGGTTTCGCAGTTCAAATTTGTAGATTTGGGAATCTACAAATAATGAGAAACAGCAATGCATTACCCCCCGCCAGCAATTGTAAGGCAGCCATGGCACTTAACACTTCACCTCTGTAGCCTTTGGAGCGGTGGTATGAAAAGCAGCAGTGCCCATGGAGCTTTTGCTGGAGCAGCTGGAAAAGTGGCCTCTTGCACAGAGCTGGTATCCTCCCCTCCCCTGGCTGAGGAGTTGAGGGCGCTGGAAGATGAAGGAGACCAAGCAAATGTGTGAAGGATGTAAATGTTTATCTCTATTTGGCTGGGTTATAGGGGTCTCTTCTTCCGAAAGGAGTCTTAATACTCCAAAGCTTGTAACAGTGCATTTGCCAATTGCTAAAAATGCATGGACTGTTTTTCTTTCCCTTTCCCAGGTCAGAATTATTTATTTACTACAAAACTAATAACAATTACAGGATTGGAGGAAATCGAACATGGGACTGCTGCTAAATTCAAATGTAACTCTTCACATTAAGAAGTCTGAAAAGCCAGAACAGTTAGCTTAAGAAGAAACATGTGTTTGTGTTTTTGTCTCTGAAATAAGTTTTCCATAGGATGGTTTGTGGGTGCAGCAGCATGGCTGTTTCCTCTGAAGCAGAAACTGAAGCACTTCATATGTCTATGTCACAACCATCACAAGCTTTTTAATATTTGTGATGGAGGATTTTTTCCTTGCTGTAAAGTGTATGCCTATTGCATTGACGGGTATTGGGCAAAAGCCATTATTTAATGTTTGATATTTCTATGTAAATACTACAATGACAGCTGTTAGGGGAATGCTGCCTACTCACTGTGTTTGGCCTCACTCCCTCCCCTTGGTGGCAAGCAGCACGCCTTTGCTGGAGGTTTGCTTGGAGCTGGGTATGAGCTGAGGAGAGAGAATTTTCACTACCCTGCTTCCCGACCTTTGGTATAAGCAAAATTCAAAGGCACGTGCCTTGCAGTGGCCCCTGGCAGCACTGACATTAACTCCTGTGGTTTGGGAAGAGGCGTGTGGCTTTTCAGGATTCTTTCTCAGCTATGACTGAAGGATAGTAGGTACCTGCCCACAGATTGCTGTTCAAGGGCTGAAAGTCCCACATTATCAAAAGTGAGATTTGATCCAAAAGTATCAAAAGTGAGATTTTTCTAGGCACTTCATTCAAGTATGCTCATTTTGCTCATCTGCTAGTTCTCCCCAGTACAGCCGACTGGTCCTCCAGTCATAATCTGCTTTGTCAGCCCCTGGAAACAGCCATGTAAGTAGGGAAATGTTTCAGATTAAGAATGGTAATCTGCCACTGGATTCATGACTGGCAGATACATTTCCATCTTTCAAAGACTGAATTCTCATAGCCACAATGGCCACTTTCTGGGTCCAGTTCTGGCACAACGTGATGGAGAGGTTTGGTTTTGTTTTGTTTTGGAAGGCTGCAGTCATTAGGGCCTCTACCTCTACATATTTAAATGGCCATGAGTCTTGGATTTAAAACAAACAAAGAAACAAAAAAAACAACACAAAAAACCAACAGCAAACAACCCTAACTTTAAATGCTAATTTCCAGGCTAGTCTGCGATGGTTGAGTCCAGTTAGTATTTCCATGAACTGTTGCACTCTTCACCTGCAGCTATGTAATACACAGGCAACTGTAACAGTTGTCTTTGCATGGGAATATTTTAAAGAAATTATTCCTAGTCTGCTACTGGTAACGATGAGTCAGTATTTGTATATATAAAGCACCTATCACCATATTGATAAACATTCTTTGGAACCACTCCAATGGCAGAGGTAAGAACAGGAGTCAGCCAGGTAGTACCTCAGCACTTCTGTTTCCAACCAATTTAAAAAAAGAAAAAGAAAAAAAAAAAAAGCCACAAGACTTTGCTGCCAGCCTGCCTGGCTAGTGTTTAATACAGCTACTCCATCAGGGTTGGAGGGAGACCTATTGTGAATGGCAACAGTTTGCACTGTGACTTCTCCCCGCTGTGCTGCAGAACAGTGCCAGTGTCGCAGAAGGGCAGTGGGACATGAAGGCTCAGACCCGTTACCAGTCACGGTAACGGTGTTTAAAGCACACCCACACCCCAGCTGCAGAGCTTGGCTGTTTCAGTAGTGCAGTGTTAGGGGCAGATCAAGAGGTAGGTAAAAGCCTGTGGTACCTGCTGAGCAAGGGCTGTGCTGCTGGCCGCAGCATGTGTGATGCCCGGGCGGCCATGCTGCAGAGCCAGCTGAAGCCCGGGCTGTCGTGACTGAATTGGTGAGTGTTTGCCATGTCATACTGCTGCAACGGGAAACGGGCTGAATGTTGACTGCAGGATGCATAGAGTTTCTGGTCCACTCAGCTTCAGCGTGGCTGTATGCCCAAGCATGGGGAGGAGAGCCAAGTTTGCGCTTGGAGTACGATGTAGACTTATCCTGTCCGATGGCTAGAGATCAGTGAAATCCAGTTCCCATATGACCCCTCTTTTGATTTACTGTGAAGCTACCATGCAAGATTGTCAGCACAAAAAGCAGATTGCTTTCTTCTAATAGCTTGTGTGAATTTTATTCTTGATTCTTGGGATTCCTGACCAGCTGCTGCCGCAGAGTAGCTGCAACAATCATGAAAGTTTTGCCTGCAGAAGCAACTAGTGTAGCACAGTGTGAAGAGACACCACTACTTAAAGGACTGGGGAATCGGCAGCGGGATAACCATGCGACAGAGCACTTGAAATATGTCTTACCAGCCTGCAATTTGTGTTCCAATTTAAGTCCCGAAAAGGGCCTTTTAAAACCAATGAATGTGACTCATTAATGAAATACTCATAGCTAATGTAGTCTCTAATCTTTTGATCCTTTAATCAAAAGTCGAACACTGGCTGAACTCCAGTTTGTCATATAAACCTAATCCATCTTAGAATGCGGTTGGCCTGGCTTTTAAATATACTCTGTTGGTAGAGAGTAACCACACTGCCTTTTCACAGTAAAATGAAACATTGCTTAACACAGGTACACAGTTACTCTGCAGAAGCCAGATATACTGTACCGTAGGTTGTGTTTTATTAGCCAGAGATATTCCTGCTGATCCCAAAAGTTGAAATCTGCTACATACTTTTTTTAATTCTTGAATGCATGAACAGTGGATGTTAGATTACTAGACACAAAGCATAGCCAAGCGTGTTAAATTTCCAAAGGCACATTAATTTTAAGAAGTAACTTCTTGATGGAAAAAAATGGTGTACAAGCATAAAATATTTCCTGCTTTCAGAAAGATAACTGGACAGTATTTATGTGAGCAGATGAGGTAAGAACTGTGTATGCACAGATTGGATTTTGTTCCATAAATATGTATTTAGCAGGTGTGCCGTTCTACAAGCACAGCCTTATGCTCCATAAAGGAGGGCTAGAGGAGCACAGCATAGTTAATCACCAATGCTTCTGTGGATCAGCATGAATATCCTTTAGAAAGAGTGAGAATTCTATATTCAGCTTGAGAGTTTACAGCTCTTACACTCTATGCCTTTAGAGTATAGTGAAGCAGAGTTTGTAAGTCTTCACATGCTTTGTGGGGGATTGTATTCTTTGTTGCTTGTGAAATAGAGAATACCAGCCTCTCCTGCAACAGAAATGTTAATTAGGATGATTTACTTTTCTACTGGAGTGTGAACTTAGTCTTACCACATTTGATTATGTAAAGGATCCAAGTGCTATATAAGGAATAGATAATTAACAAGAGATGTCATTCATATGGGAAGAACAACATAACTTTGTTGGCACTTTAATTATCAAGATCCTTACTGAGGAATTCTTATCATCCATCAACCAAAAAGATTTGGTTTCCACTGACAGCAACTCTATTTTGTTTCCTTCATCATCCTTGATGTTGTAATAAATACTGCAAATTTATAGGATGCACTACGTTGTCAGGTACACATTTGAGAAACTGCTTAGCATCAGCATCAGAGGGTAAGCAGACAAATAAATGCACGTGCCATGCATGTGGAAGTTGGATAAACAGTTTGAATCTTTTTCTAGCTGACTAGAAATAAAGGTTTTGAGATATCCATAGACAAACTGTGAAAAGAGGCATCTTTTTAACACACTTCCAGAGATATCCTCTGAACGGTGTTACCTGCACCCCTTTACCTTTAGATTGTTTTAGTAGTTATTTCAGGAAAATGCAATTTGAGTTCCTTTGTTTCCAAACCTTCTCTTTTTGAGATTGCATATTTTAATTTCCATGTGTGTCATTATGATAATAGTTTAGTAGGTTCTTTGCATACAGTTTAAAATCGCTTGTGTTTGCTGTGTTTCTTAAAATTGGGCATATACATGTCTACTGCAACAACCATGGCTTATAAGGGAATTCTGTGAAAGATTGCCCTGCAGTTTTATTGTTCAGTAATGAAGACAAACTCCTAGGAATTTCAAGATTAATTGGTTTACTTCTACTACCTAACATGGTATTGAGTTGGCTCAGATCATGTTCAGATTTATATTCTTTTTTGACTACTTCTAATTCCAATTTTCTGATTTTCACCGCATTGTGGTAATCTTATTGAAAGCACTGGAATGTTGTCGGTAAGGTCTACCCACTGGCAGCACAACTCTTGAGGCGTCTCTGCACCATTGCCTCCAGCACTTTGCCTTTCATTATTGTTTCCTACTTGAAATGAGATGCGTTCAGTGCAGAATTAATGATGACATTAAGGAGGGAGATGGTGTTGTATGAGGTGATGCGAGGCTTGCCAAATGCCTATTTAGACTGCACTAATGCACAGCAGGTTGTACGAAGTGGAAGCCTGCCAGTGACCTACTGGTGGTGTTCGTGCCTGGAAGCTGGTGCTGTCGTTGCCTGGCCTTGTCCCCAGCCTCAGCGCTCAGCCCTGCTGGCACCAGTGCTTGTGGCTGCGGGGAGGTGCCTCAGCGAACTAACGTGGCTGCAGCACTAACCCTCTCCCCACCCTGCCTGGGAAGCCAAAGCAGCTGAAAAGTAACCTCGGTTTGTTTTACTATCCAGCTGCTTGCTGTGAATTAAGAATGTCCAAGAGACCTGCGGAGAGAAAGGTGGGCAGGGTGTGAGGACTACTTTCGTTTGGTAGGAGTGAGTGTCAGCTTAAATACATGTTAAAGCGTAGCTCAAGTAGTTTGCTGGCAGTCCAGACTCCAAGTAGTTAAGGTTATGAATGAGGGAGATGGGGCAAAAGAAGCAGACACCTTTTACGCTGGAAGGTATAATGCTACTGATAGGACACCTAACTTACCCTGCACATGTCCATATTCCTGGTTTGCTGGTGATGTTTAAACTAGTCAGAAATGCTTGCCTGAAAGGTGTGGTAATGAGATCTGGCTGAAAAGTCCACAGTTCCGTCATACACTTTTCTTTGACTAAAAGGGTAATTGACTTAAACTGATTCTTATTGCTTGAGTTTGTTTATTCAGTATTGAACCACTGACATCTAAGGACTGAGTTTCAAGTTATAGCATTGCAGTAAATTAGAAAGCATAGTAAAAACACCTGTGGGAGATATAAAGTATAACAGCAAGAAGTACTGTGTAAACAAATATTTTAGGCTCTCAAAGCTTTGTCGCATTCTGCTTATTCTAAGCACTGAAAATCCAAAGCTTCAGAATTGCTGAAGTATTTGAAGGAGTAAATGCAGAAAGAAGTCTTAACAGTTTTGCAAAATCTTTTCTTGTGGGGAAAAATGACTTCTTGCTAAGATCTAAAATGAAGTCCTGCCCAAATGTGGTCATGGAAGCACATGGAAGCATGAGCATAGTGATTTTCACAAGAGCAGAAATGTTAACAGCAGCCATATTTCAGTGAGGACAGCTACATCCTTCCCATGTTCAGCACGCTACTCCACAGCCCTTGTCTTAAATAGCTGCATCATGTTTTTGTGAGCAATCAAACACCTGCCACCCTGCTCAGCTGCGGAGGGGCTCTGCTTTACACCACAGTATAATAAAATTGCTCTGTACAGCACAGAGGAGCTATGCCAAGGCCAGTGCTGCTTTCCTGGTGCAACTGTGGCTGCACTCGGGTTGGTCTTGAGGCTGTGTCAAGGAGGAACCCACCTCCTCCTGCCTGTCTTGCAGAACGAGGCCTGCAGGAGCCTGTAGATCAAATGAGAAATGAAAGACATACCTTTATTTTTTCACAGTCAGGGCAACTACCTGATGAACACATCACCAAGTGCTAAAATAGCAAGGATTTTCTAACATATAACTAATTTGCTGAAAGATATCAATCTTTTCATCTGCAATTACTGTACAAGAATCACGTAGTGAAATCTCTGTTGTGTTACAGAGAAATCAGATAATATGTCAAAATCTGAAACTTGTAACTGGGATGGTACATTGTGGTGGCTCCGTCAACACTTTGCCTAATTTTAGGCAAGAACTTGTTCCCTTTTTTGCTTATTTTATCTTAATAGTACTTATCTTTGTCCAGGCTAAAGGACTACTGCCCCAAAATATCTCTCTGCTCACTTACCATAAGTGAACTAAAAGCTCCCTATGGTGGAGACAAATCTCACGAGTTTAAGCTGCAGAATAACTTGCTAGAAGCAATGGGAATGAGCCCTAAATAGCGTACTTTGGAGCATAGTGCAAAGCCAGTAATTTCACACAGCTTCCCCCCACCCTCTTCCCCAGCAGCAGGAAAGGGAGACAGGCACAAATGGTTAAAAAAACCAAACCAAAACAAAAAAAGTCAAAATAACTAAACCTCATATGAGTTCAGGCCACGGCCATTTGAATTTGTTCATGCCTAAATGTTACTCTATCAGGGTCCTATCAGCATATGTCAGAAGGGGTCCATCAATGTTACCTACCGTGTAGGAAGGATGGGAATTCTCAGAGGGAGGGGACAGAGGTTAAAAGGACAGGGAGGGCCAGCTCTAGTTTGCACCTGGACAGTGGAGGAAATGTAGGGTGTTGCAAGGGGCCTCCTTCCCCAAGCCAGCATTTGCTGCCCTTGCTGATGCTGTTGAGGGCTAGAAGGATGGTTCTCAGTGGGTTTGTGTCCTTACTACCTGGGTCCTGCGAGGAGCAAGGCTTCCTCCTCCTCCTCGCACAGAGGGCTGCACAGGGGATACTGAGGAGGTGAGACTGAAGGCAGGCTCAGGGGAAGAGGGAGGTGACAGAGGGGCTGGACCCAGATTGATCACCATGCTCTGCACCCCATCATCCCGCTCTCCTCCTAGCTTCATGGGGCTGGCTGGAGCATGGGGTATCTCCCTTTCAGCAGTTTCCTTGCCACAGAAAGGCACCAAAGGAGAACTGTGGGGCTGAAGTTAGAATATAAACAGAGCCTAGAGTGAAGCTTTACAATTGCTCCCAGGTCTACTGCCTAAAATACAGTACCGCACAACAGATCCCTGGAGCCTCTTACACCCCTTGTAAAACATCAGTCCTCGGCCCTGAATCCTACTATCCCCTTTACTGTATTTTCACCTTTTTCATACCGCTGTTGGGTCTGAGCTCTTTCTTCCCCTGGCATGTCGTCACATGCTGCTGGCAGAGCTGAGAGCTTGGGCAGCTCTTCTGGGAGAAGAGTGGTTTTACAGCACAGCAACGTTACCCCAGACATACTTTATTCTTCTGGAGCTGTCTGCATTAGCATAAATGGGTAAGTGCAGGCACCTTCCTTTGATGCTCCCCGACCCTACTGCAGCACCTGGACATTGTATTAGCATGAGAGAGAGCGTGATTTTTTTTGGCCTCCCAGCTGGCCATGTAAGGCAACAGCCATAGAGCACTTTCTGGCAGATCCATGTTGTTCACACGGGTTTCAACGGAATGCAAAACACTGCCACTGCATGAAACAAGCCTGCCTGGGAGAGTGCACTCTGCTGTTTGCTTCAAATGGCAAAAAGGCTGCTTTGGTTGTGGGTGTAAGTGCGTGCTATTCTATGCACCAGAGTAGTCGTGTTGTGTAAGTTCAGGCACCTAATTTAGGATTGTAGCTGTGCTAGGTTCCCTGTATGGGCTGTGGAAAGAAAAACCTTTCCTCAGAGAGAGATTCAGGGCAGCAGCTGAACTGCTCTTCCATTCAGCATAATAAAAATGACACACTAAAACCTCTAAGCAAATAATTGTTATAAAAGGTCTACACAACATTAACTGATCTGGTAAATGCCTATATTTGCTCTCATACACGCAGCTGTAGGGTCTATGTTCCTTTACAGCTTCTTCAGTCTGTTTTGAATCTTCTAGCAGACTGTGGCGTATGGAGTGGAAAATTAAAACTTTTGATTTATGTGTTGCTGCTTTGCCACTTTTGGCCACAGTAGAATACTTACGAATGCAAGATGACAACAAATATTTAGTCGTACATGTAACTGAGATGGTTATATCTGGGAGCTGAGGGAATAGATAATTCATCATTCTAATAGTTTCTGTGTGCTGGAAGAGACTCTGTGGTTTTGTAGCAGAGAAGTAAATAGAGAAGCACACCCAGTCCTCCAAGCTGCAAAGACCAGATAAAAACTGAGCTGCTGCAAAACAAGTTTACATGAGCATTGCCAGTGTGATGGACACACTAGGAGTTAGCAAAATAGCAAGTGCACTAAGAACAGACAAACCCGTGTGCATGAAAAATCTTGGTAATACACACATTCCTTTCCCTAAACTTTGTGTGGGGCCAGCTTTTCAAGAGTTTATTTTTTCAAAAGTTTTAGCAAATGTTCTAAGTTTTGAGAATCTGTGCAGTATCTATATTAGCTTGGGACTTGTCCAAAAATGCCAAAAGGCACTACAGTCTTGATGATCAAATTTGGAAGAAAAGCAGAGCAAGACTTTCATGGTTTTTAAACTCAGAAGAGACTATTAAAGTCACCACCTACTCTAACTTCTTCTACAGGCTGTAGAACCTTATCAGTTAATTCTGCATAATACCTTTACCTCCTATTTAAATTACAACATCTTTCTTAGAAAGCCATGTAGGCTGTAGGATTAAAATCCCTGTCTTTAGTTGGTGCTTGGTTTTGTTTCAGAAATACAGAGAGCTATAGATAATATGATTTCTCTTATGTGCTTGCAGACAACAACGCAGCTGAACAGCTCTGGCTAAACTTTTCCCCTCCCTGAATCTTGCAATTCAGTTCTGCAACTTATTCTTTGTGAGTTGTGCTCTGGTAGGAAGGCAGGACCAGGGAAAAACACTAGGGGCATTTCTTGCTAGCTTTCTCAGTCATCAGAATCTGTTCAGGGTCACTCTGAGACCTCTGAATAATATTTATAAAGATATAAGAGGAGAAAAAGCAGTAATAAGTAGACTTCACTTAAATAAGTTTACTGGGAGGGAAAACTTAACATGCTTAAGTTAACTTTTGAGAACTAAAAACTAAAGTAATCAGATTTTTCTTTAAGAATTTAGATTTGCAGGGGCTTTCCACTATGCAATTATTCATCAGTAGTTGGAAAGGCAAAGATATGGTATAAAATCTGAGCACATCTAAAGTTCTGTCTTGGTGAGTGCATTGCCGTAATTGTGTTGTCTTTAGCAAATTTTGAAGGCTAGGCATCTTTAGTGTTCAAGCCTGCTCCTATAGCACTATATATTTAAACTGGCTAACAGTAAGTCAAACACAGAGCCCTCACTTTGGCCAGTTATTCACGAAAAAATAATCTTGTAAAAATCACTAGTTTCTTTCTACACCTGTACTGTCAGAACAGAATAAAGTTGTAATATTCTGTCTGCAGCTTTATTATCTTAAAAATATATTATTAATCTGTTTTATTTACTTATCTATAGTACAGTAGGTCTTCTGGCTTCCTATGATGTTTCTGATTTTAGTGTTTGCTTGTTTATTTGTTTGTTTTTTTAATGCAGAAAATGAGAGGTGAAAATTCAGCTAAAAGTGCTGAATATTCTGCCTGGGAACCTTGGCATCCCTCTTCTCATATACCCCTTTGGAAAGCTTGTGGAGTACAATTTTGCAATTGATCAAACTTCACTTTCTGTGGTATTCCTGTGGTTTAGGAAAATTACTCTGAAGGCTAACTAGAGGGGATTTAATATCAAAGCTGTATGTACAGCCAGCTACCTTCTCAGTTTTAGAGAAACTTGGTTGTTGATTCAGTATGTGACAAGTTACTATTTCTAATCAAGATGACATCTAGTATGATTTTGAAACCAGTCACCAAAAATGCCTGTTCAAGTAGAAGCGATTCTTACTATAAGCAAAGTATAATAATGGATTTTTCAGCATGAAGTAATATGTATGTGTACAGCTGACCATTCAGAAACAAAATTAAAGATGGTAAAAGCTAAAAATCAATAGGCTTTAAAATTCTACCAAATTTAAACTGGAATAATGAATAAGTATTTATATTGAGTGGGAGAACAAAACGGGCAATCTGAAACAGTAATTGGTATAAAAATACTAAAGATATGTAAGTAAAAATTTTATGCAGGTATATGAAATTTCAGAGTGACATCCCTAGCAGGTACATTTTGAAAGTGGAAAGGTACACTTTGAAAGTCCTATTACCTAGATAGAATCACTGAGATATTATGGGGCTATTAAAAAGCCCAAGAAGGAAAGAAACAGGACAGTCAAACATCTTAATCACAACAGTCATTTAAATAGGCTCAGACTTTAATTTCCTTTAGGCTGTTAATTGCGTATCCACCTGATATCCAGTTCTGAAATTAGGCCTTTGTGTTCTTGATAAACTGGTTATTTAAATACTCAATAATATTACTGAAGGAACTAGGGCTGCTTTGCATCCAAAGGTTTCTTTTAACCGGATTAAATTTTCTTCCATTAAAGTGAAAGAAAAGAGTACATATCCAATAGATGAAAATTTGCTCTTTGTCAGTATTCATCCTTTCTCAGGCTAGAAACAAAAGATGAAAAAATGTCATTCACCTGATTCTGGGGAGCTCTTACAAAGAAAGGATCTTTTTATCTCCAGCAGCTTGTTCTCAGGGTGCTGCTCTGCCCTGGGTGGCTGCAGAGCTCCTTCCGAGCCCCACGCTGGTGGGGTGGCAGGCACAGCCAGCACTGGGAGGGGCGACGTAGAATTAAGGTGGGTTTTTTACATGGCTTAAATTTTATCACAAATTCAAGTGTTTGTGTAGGCATCACTGTATCACAAATTCAAGTGTTTGTGTAGGCATCGCTGTTACACAGGATGTAGCTATCTGCATTCCGGCATCTTCACAAAGATTGCCAAAAGTCTAAATAGCATTAGCATATTTATTGTGATTCTTTTAAATGTGTCCTTCCATTGTTATAGGGTCGATGTGAAATAATATATTTTCTTTTAACAAAAGTTAGCAAATTGCATGTGAATATGAGAAAAAGAAGAATGCTACTTGAAACAAACACAGAAGCAGTCATGGACAAGAACATAATTCAGTGTATCCGTTTCCAAGTCTGGATTTCTTTATAATGTTTAAGAAACTGTCATCTGTCATCTTCTCTACAGTGGATTCTGTTCTCTAATTATCCAGGGACAGTATTTGTATACTTGAAGATGTTTACAGAATTTATTTCCTCTTGAAAGTTTTAGGTTTGAAAACATAGATACAGCATGAGAGATTGGTAGTTTCAGTATCTATATTGTTTAGAAAAATAGGGTCAAGTTACACTTCTTCACATCGCTGTCTGTCCTTAGCTTAACACTGTTTCAAGATAGTGTTGAAATTTTTGGACTAAAAATATCCACTACAGCTGACGACTAAATGGAATCAAACCTACGAGATTTTTTTTTTTTAATGTAACACTGAAAGGGAAAGAAAAGCCACCAGACCCAGACCAAGAAGGAGACTTTCCGTCAGTTAGGGTAGCAGATTTTTAGATTTCAGCTCTTGAGTTTTATGTTTACTGCCACCCCTAAATACGTGCATGAGTGTCTGGAGAATATTAGCAGTCAGGAGGCACACAAATATACAAGCCATCTGGTCACCTAAAGGAAATTTTATAGCTCTTTACCTAGCCAGAGCTCTCTCTGAGGGAAGGTCTGAGCACAGCTCAGAGCTACATTTCAGCTGTAGTTTTTGGATCTGTGACTGGGCTATGTAAGCTCAAACATCTTAAAATTCATATTAAAGAAAAGTGAGATATTCATGGGGGTAGGAAAGAAACAGAACGTATTTGTTGAGCAGAAGCCAGCATGTACAGTGTAAAGTCTGTATTTTGAGACAAAAAAGTAGTAACCATCTGTACAATGAAACTCATTCTGCAAGCAAAATGTGTGTTCAGATCTAAGCTTCTGTGACTTCCTTGTCCGTTGATATTACCTAACCTTCTTTTATGCATGTCTATTTCTCCTACCATTTTGGTGTCTCTCTAGCCCTGCTGTTCCTCACTGTTTTGGTATGTGGTGTAGGACTCAATGGTCAAACAAGACACAGTATCATGCTTTCCCATTGTCAAATACCTTTTGCTTCAAGGACTACTTAAGCATCAAGCTCTACCATTGCTTCTTACGATGCAAACTCTAATAGCATGAAAGTTTGTTGGGGAAGGAACTTCCTCCTGGCTTGGCTGTTAAGCAATACATAATTTCATTGCCTATATAAACTGTTTTTTCAAATCTGAAAATCTTACCTAACTCATACCAATATTTTGTTCTTTGCAGTGGTTTTCCCTGGGATAGCACCTTAAGAGACTGGTGTTATTTTCAAATGCTTTGATGTTCTGGGCTCACATCTGATCCTCTGAAATGAATTTTCCAGGAGGCAGGGGCTGATATAAAAGGAATAATTTCTCACACCAAGTGCATGGCACACTCACTCCCTTAAATCAATGCTTGTATTTAAAATATGTCAAACCCATTCAGAGCAATTGCATGTGCTATTCGTCCTACAGAGAGAGGAGGAGAGTTAATTCTCTCAAATGAACTGAATATGACAAATATTAGTCAGGAGCTTATTGCTTATCTCAGAGATGCTTGGATACTACAGTGTTGAGGGGAAATACTATGTAAGGAGAGGTTACTCACAACTTGCAAGGCAGCACTGAAGTATCTGAATTAACTCTTCCAGAGAACAGCGTTTTCCTAGGATCAGGCCTCAGTGCATTAGATTCTATAACACACAAAGCTAAGGCATTTACTCCTCTGCCTACTGTTATTAAATACGACCACATGACGATACTGATACATTGCTTTCAATTGGCACTCATGCATAAGAACGTAAGCACAAGGCACAAACATGAAGTGATTTCTTACAATGTTTTCTTATATGTGGTTTCTTACAATGATTTTCTTGTTACAAGACAGTTTTTCCTCTCTGGCAAATCAAGGAATGCGAGAACATGATGGCTGACACCAAGAAGATTTACTGTTTATATTCCAGCCCATGGATATACACTAGAAACTCTAAGTTGAACAGCAAATCATAACTCACAATGAAAACCGTGGTGCAAACCCATGGAATACAAACCTATTTTTTGTGTGGTTTTCTTAAGTTTTTGTTTGTCTTTCTGCAAAACAGTATAATAGAAAGTGTGATATTTTTTCTGCGCTCTAAGGAAAATCAAAGATAGAATGAACAGCAAACGGGGGTAAGATGACTATTCATTGGCCAAGATGAGCAGTTTGCTCCAGATGAAATAATAATCATAGTGGAAGGTGTTGCTGTCTTATTATAGGGAGCACATATCTCACTGGGGCATCTCAGGAAACATTTCTTATATCAGAATTATGCTGTAATGATATAACAGGGATGTGCCTGATCTTGCTCAGAGCTGTTGCTCTGCAGTGGATATGCACAAACCTAGGGACTGGTACTTTCCTGATACATGTTCCTGGATGTTGCGTGGATGTCTCTTTCCTATAATGAGGAAAACATTTCCCTCTCACACCCCTACTTTAATTCTATAATTTCCTTCCTCTAAAGCATTGTTAGATAAATGAGAGATGTGTAGCTGGACAAGGTTGAATTACTACCCATGGTGATATCAAGAAACATCAGATGTTTGGACAGTGAGTTTTCTATGACTATTCAGGATCAAACTGAAAAAAACCCAGAGTCTGGATCAGAAGGAAAATCTTTACCTCCTCTCACCTTCCCAGGGCCTGATTGGCAAGGAGATGGGGATTTTTACTTTTTCACTGTTCTTGAAAGTCTGAAGTGCATCTCACTTTCTTCAGTGCTGTGAGCATTTTCATTAATAAACTCCCTGCTTTTTTAAGGGAGTAATGCATTGCTGATATCCTCTTGGGTCTCTTGGTCTTCCCCCTGTCACAGTGCAATGTCTGAAATTCTCATCTTGTACTGAAAGTCTTGTTTGTTATAATGGGCTTAAATATATTTATGCAACAGTGTCGTCATGGATGCTGCTGTACTAACTTCCCCTTATGGCATTGGCTGTCTTCAGTGACAATGGCTCTGTTACAGTCCTGTGTAACTATATACTTCCAACTTACACTCAATGTGTTATTAAATTACCTGCAATGTAATTTTGCAGTCTGAACACTGTATGTTTGAGATGGTATGCAAAAACAAATCCCAGGCATACTGGGTATCCAGGGCCAGTATCACTTTCCTTGTCACCGTACATTTCTTTGTGAGAAGGACCTCTGTGAAAGCACTGTTGCAGGAACTTCTTGCTGCCACGCTGCACGCCCCAGGAGACGCAGACCTGGCAGACGTGGTGCTGCTGGCCGTTGTGGTTCCCAAGTGGCTCAGAGTGGGCCCCATTGCTTCATTTCCCCACAGAGCACATTGCTTCACCCCATGGATGTAACCTGCTGCTCCATACCTGCATGTAGCTGTTGCATTGCCTTTTTGCTAGTTGCCTTGCTTTTCTTTTCCTGGTCACGCAATGAGTTTTGTTTCATTTTAGAAAATGGGCAGCAAGCATATGAGGAGGTATTTTTTTACTGCTAACGTCACCACAGATGGGAGCACAGTCTCCCCGAGAAACCTACTTTGGATGTATTCCACTAAACGTAGTGAGAGAGGCCTTTTTCAGGAGTATGTAATTTGTGTGAGTCATACTCTGGTCAAAAAGATGGGGCTCATGTATTTGTATAGTTTTTTAAAGGAATATTACTTGTCTATTCTAGACACATGCTCAGTGAGGCCACCCAGTTGCTGGGCCGTGGTCTGTGCACATGCATAGATCCTCGTATATTTTGTCAGTTGCATACGAGTCAAAAACTTGTCCACAAATCTTTTGATTTGTCATGTTACAAAAGTCCCACTTTTGCAGCCTTATCATAACAAAGCCACCCAGAAGAATAAGAGTTGTAGGAGCCGGCCCTTTGTATGAAAACAAAATTCTAATATGTAGTCTGCAAAATCTTTAGTAATAATATCCTGAATTATGCACGCTTAAAAGGAATTTTTTTTAGCATACTAATAAGAACTAATAGCAAGAAATTAATAAAGCAAAATAATCTCAGCTTGATAACCAGTTTTAAAAATTTGCAAGACACACAGTTGCTGTGTCATGAAGTAATATCCTGAAGGAAGTTGATGGATACAAATAAATCTCAGCAAAATAGTAAGGAAGCTGCAACTGGTAATAATACTGAGGTGACTGAAAATCTTTATTATCTCTAGATCTAATCTTTACTATGTCAAGATTCTGTGAGATCAAGAACAAATCAAAGGTAAATCCAATTGGACTTTAAACTAGTGGGTTTTGTATGCTACAGGGCAAATCTGATAATCTAAGAAAACTGAGAAAAATAGGCTTTTTGTACTTTGAAAAATGCAGTTACTGACTGTTGCAAGGTTTAAGGAAATGACATGGTTATCTCTGCTTGTGCTGAAATCTTTCTTCTAGTACAATTCCAATGATCTGCTTGCTATTGCCATGTCTGAATAAGGCTTTTTTTTTTTCTTTTTAATAATGAAGAAGCAGAATATGTAAAATACTCCATTGTGTAAAAACAAATCAAAATATGTGACTGGCTGTTTGATCTTTCTAAAATAATTAAACGCGGTGAGTAAATCCACTGTCTTTCCCCCTGTCATTGATTCTTTGGGCCTACAAATGGTGAAATGAAAGGAAGGCACAAATGAGGCTGATGGACAGTTATCATCCGATCCTGAGAGATGTCCTGTCCAAGCTCCACTGAGGAGAGACTGAAGGGTGTTATAATTCCCCTGGGTTAAGCTAAATCCATGACACCAAATGGAATATATATAATGTACAACTGTTAGGTTTCACCATCTCCTATCTCATGTGTCCATTTTCTTTCCTACCCTCCTCTTAGAGGTCTTTTCTGACCTTTCTGTGTGTGCATTTTCCTAGGAGGTGTGACTTAGCTGATTAAGGCTGTGGCATGTCTTGTTTCACTGCTATGAACCCATGACTAAAAGGGCAGCTAAAAGCAGCATTGTAATCATCAGATGCTGCTAGGAGTTTGCCAGGTTTTGGAGTGGTTGATAAGAGCATGTGCTGGGTCTTTTTCCAGGTGCGAGTTGAAATTAAGAGACACACCAGAAAAGAAGCTCTTTTTCTTTCTAATTTCTGTTCTTTTCTCCCCTTCGCTGTGTGGGCTTGGTTTGCTTTAAAGAGGTAGCACTGATTTCAACTAACTATAGCTTTTTGTCCCAAAGGGACAAATGCCCTTTTTAATACAAAGTAGAAGGGGCTTTCCCTTACGAAAACTTTCTCTAAAGACTGTAGGTAAAGGCAATGGAAAATGAAAATTGTTTATTGTTCTGCTTAATGTGGTTTTTTTTTCCCTTTTTTCCTCATTATTTAAGAAAAGAGTCAAAGCATTTTAATTTTCACTGTGAAACCAAATGGACATTTTGAAACTCTTAATCCAGGTGTTATACACTGTCATACTCAAATAAACCCTTTTGACTCACTTTCTCTACCAAATTTAATACACTTCCCTGGTACTTTGACAGAAAAAAATTCTCTTGAGCATTTGGGGAATGACCCAACCACTTGGATCTCTGCCTGATTTGTGTCCTACCCTGGATTCTTCATAAAACTTACTATGAAGAGCAGCCGTTAACATTGTACCTCTGATTAGCAAGAACAATTTGCTTGAATACCAGCAAATGCTCCATAATCTTAGACAGAAGTCAAATGTCCTCATACCAATTTTCTTCCAGCCCTAATCAGAGACCAAGATGTCCTCCATCTGCAGGAAGCTCCTCTCATATGTGTTTTTTAAATGGAGCAGACATAAACCATGATCGAAGACTTTGGTCTCTACTCTTTGGAGCATGGGCACAAGCACGCTACATAAATTTGAGGGATTCTGCTTTTAGTTTGGCAAAAATTAAAGCTGTGCATCATGCCATATGTGATGAAACAACTGAGCTCAGCTCTGTGGATAAAGCTAGTTTTCTGTGCCACTTCAAGTGGATTAAATAGTACTTTTCAGCGGCACTTGCACTGAAAATGGGCAGAGCTCAGAGGGGGTGGTTATGCAAGCACTGCAAGGGAAAATAAATGCATGGAAATATCACTACAAGTAGCTACCTCCTTGAAATTCAGTATATATTTAGTTCCCAGGTTAGTTTCTTTCTTTCACCAGTAGTGACGGATAATTAACTTCAAGGACTGTGGGAACCTGCAATTGAAGCAGAACTGAGATATCTTGCAAAAACAACATTAAAGGGACAATGGGGGATCACACTTGAGGGGAGTGGAAGTGCAGAACTACCAATGTGACTACTTGAATGACAAAGCTTTATGTCAAGACTCATTAAATGCCCTCCTTTGTGCTTCTTTTCCTTAGCTAGGGCTAATGTGTCATTTGAATGTTTTATCATGCCTGTGAAGAGTTGTATTTACGAATTCTGAGAGCAGATCCAAAGTGCAGGGGCCACGGGCCACGGCATGCAAAAGTCACAGTTTTTTCCCCTGTAGTGGAATGACATTGAAATACAGCTGAAGATCCCAACAACCAACTATGGTTCATACAAGCTAGGGCGGGGGAAGATAAGCTATAGCAATAGCACTGCAGAGAATAGTTATCCTAGAGCTAGTATTACCTGATGTGGGCAAAAATTGTTAAACAGTTCACTTCCTTAGGGTCTTGCTTGGCTTTAACTAAAAATAAACTCAGCTGTCAGTAGAAAAGATCTGCTATGTGGCCTAAATGGGAGCTTGTCTTCTTGACCAGTAATAAAAGCACATTTCTACAACAGGAGAAAAGCAGTCTTAGTTCAGTTATTCTTAAAAGTCTAATTCAGAGCAGATACTGCAGTTGGTGCTGCCATATTTCCACTGACAGTTCCATCCTCACTTAATGCTAGCATATATATGTATAGTCTCATCTGTGTATATACGTATAGTCTCATTATACCTATTCTGTGTGGTAAGACGGGTGAAGAATGTTAACATTATGCTTTAGGATCACGAGGTAGGGACTGAAATGGATTAGCAAATTATGTATTCTTGTTAGCAGTATGAGCAATGTATCGCAAACAAATTGTTGCCTTCCGCAAAATCAGCACAAACCTGAATGTCCCATTGTTAATTGTTTATGAGCTCGTTTTAATAGTTTCCTCTAGCAGTCAGCTCAAAATCTACTAATATTGTTCCAAAACATTAAATCCTTATTCTCTGCTGCTTTGTAGTGATATACATCTGGGTAATGTGGGTGTAAAATGTTATCATTCTGTTGTGGGAGAGCTTTACACCCACTTTTTGCTGGTGTCAATGACTACACATGCTAAGAGGCAAGCATGGAATCGAGCCTTTAAAATAAAGTTCAATAAGCAGATTAGGCAGTGTTGTCAGAGAAATCTGAGCTGCAGAGCTGCTGTTAATGAAAGAAATCATGATGTATTGTTAAAAAAGCAAATGTTAATTGGACAATTAAAATCCCCATTTACAATATGCAGAAAAGCCTGGGGTTTCTGCTTTAATGTAAAGCTGAGTGTTTCAACTGAAACCATGCCTGCCTTGAAATGAAATGTGGAAATTTTACTAACCTCTGATTTCTAAGTGGGTGACGCTGCAGTGCAGTTTCCCTTCCTTGCTTAGGAATCTGTTGGCCTGTTAGAAATGTGTTTTGCTGGATGGTGCTTCAGTCTTCCCGTGGTTTGAGAACAATTGCTCTACTCAGACTGAAACATCCTGCCCTGAGCTGGCTTTTTCACGCTGTGATTACTAGGAGGTTAGCCCTACTGAATTAGAATAATAAAATCTCCAAAGCAATTGAAATGACCTTGGTAAGCTCAAAGAGAAGATGGTTTTAAGTGGAGTAGGTGTGATTCTTTTGCTTTTAATTAAGTAAAACCATTCTGCTCAGAGTGACTCACTGACAACACTTTTCAATAGTTACTTCATATGATATGTTTTTTATGTGATTATTTTGCTGTATCATAAGGCATACAATGCAGTGTCATATAAACATAGTTAACAGGCTGCACAATGTTAGAAATAAAGCTGTGCACTAAAAGGAGTGAAAAGAAAGATACTGCAATATTATGATTGATTTTAAAGATTGAATAAAGAAAAGCAAAAATAAAGATGGAAACTACCTGATATTAACTGATACTCACTTACTGTTTCTGTGACTATGAAATTGGTCTCTGCTGTCAGATGAGCCTGGAAAGCAGGAGCACCTTAGTTAAGAATCCTGGACGATGCAAAGAGAAAACAGTTCAGCTTCTCTGCACTGATCACTCGCTGAAATGCCCCTGCATGTGAGAAGAATGGATCAGAATGTTAGAACTGTTTTTTAAAATCCCATATGCTGGGAAATGTAAAGGAACTTTGCCTATGGAATCAGTCCGAGCTACATAAAATAGAGCAGAATCCATGAACTGGGCAGGAGAAATGAACAGGAAGAATAAGGTCTGGAGGGAACTAGTACTCCTGAAAATTGTGTGAACAGTTCTACAAAATACTGAATAGACACATTTAAGTTCTTAGTGATGGTACAAAACAATCCAATTAAGAGGTGGAAAATATTTTTGAAACAATGACTGATTAGTGTATTGTTGAACCTAACAGGAGTCATTGGGTTTTAAGCACGATCAAAATAGAATTTTGTACATAATAGGAATACCAATTGTTATTACAAATCAACTATAACAAAGATTTTGAAACAGATATTCAACCAAGATCAAATATTTATGACTAGAAAGGAGGGGAGAACTGTTTGCATCAGTTCTTGGCTTGCCACAGAAGGTGACCAGAAACTGGACTTCACAGATTTTAGGTCCAGTTTAGCATAGCAAACTGTATGTGTCTTTAAAATAACAACAGAAAACCCTAAATCCTTCCTTTTCAGAATTCAGAGTATTATGCTCTATAGATTTTGATTCAGATGCATTCCAGCATTTCTCCTCATTTTGTTCAGTAAGCAGTCACAAAAAGATGCAGTTTCCAGTTTCTAGAGGTGAGGTTAGTGCTATGGGATGAGATACTAAGTGCCTAAACAAAATATTTATGTAATATAGTTTCCTCATAGAGCTTTAGAAAACAGTTTTCTTTTTAATTATAGAAGTAACTGAACCGTAGTAAATATAAATCTTGTGCTCAAGCAAGAATGTTTTAAATACTGCTAATGTCTTGCTTTATTCTTAGTGTGTGATGTAAGACTCCAATTAAGGAATTCTGCTACTCCTTTATAGTAACTATTGTTTTTCAATAAATGAATCTATTTGTTTCTGTTTTACAATTGTGTTAATGAATATTTTCTTAAAATCGTATTAGTGAAATGGACAATTGAATGTTGGTTATTTACTATATATCATAGTCCAGATACTGTATCTACAACAGTTAAGTGCTTGTTGTGACTGGAATGTAATCTCAGTGGTTTTGGTTCTGTTGCCTCCATGGAGCTTTCACTTCTTAATAGCTGCAGAGACTAATCTTGAGTTAAGAGCCAAACTTTTTTTCCTCTGCATTACTGCAGTGGTGTTTAGATTTGTGGCTTTTAATGTCAAAAGGAAATTATAGCTCATGCATGCCTTTCCAGGCAGAGTAGCTCATGTAGAGGACATTAGAATGACTTAGAGGAAGTCTGGAATCAACTCGTCATAATTACAAAGAAAAACAAATCCTTTACCCTGTGTAATTATCCTATATTTAAGAAATTAATAATTATCTATTAAATCTGGGGGCCTATGTTTTTGCTGGTCTGTGAAATAATGGTGGGAAAAAGTAGCCTCATTACAGATTTTTCCTATGAGTATGTGTCATGGTTTAACCCCAGCCGGCAACTAAGCCCCACACAGCCACTCACTCACTCCCCCCTGGTGGGAGGGGGGAGAGAATCAGAAGAGTAAAATTGAGAAGACTTGTGGGTTGAGATAAAGACAGTTTAATAGGTAAAGCAAAAGCTGCACACGCAAGCAAAGCAAAACAAGGAATTCGTTCACTGCTTCCCATGGGCAGGCAGGTGTTCAGCCATCTCCAGGAAAGCAGGGCTCCATCATGCATAATGGTTACTTGGGAAGACAAACACCATCACTCTGAATGTTCCACCCTTCTTTCTTCTTCCCCAGCTTTATATGCTGAGCATGACGTCATGTGGTGTGGAATAGCCCTTTGGTTGGTTGGGGTCAGCTGTCCCAGCTGTGTCCCCTCCCAGCTCCTTGTGCACCTGGCAGAGCATGGGGAGCTTAAAAGTCCTTGACTCTGTGTAAGCACTGCTTAGCAATAGCTAAAACATCCCTGTAATATCAACGCTGTTTTCAGCACAAATCCAAAACACAGCCCCATACTAGCTACTGTAAAGAAAAGTAAGTCTATCCCAGCCAAAACCAGCACAGTATGTAGGGAACATCTATTTTTTTCCCCAGTTATCTGCACTGGCATGTGCACAAGGCTATTTGTGCTTATGTACAGTATTTAATGCTCATCCTTCTGACTTTACCACCCAGTGAGTGAGCAGAAACAATACTCTGTCACTTACATGACACCAGAGACATCACAAAAGCTAATAAGAGGTATTCTAAGGTAAAAGCCAAGCGTATAACTATGGCCTGAAATTTTTTTAACAATTATGAATAACAAATATATTAGTAAACCACTTTC
The DNA here is from genome assembly GCF_034638445.1 of Ciconia boyciana. Lineage (NCBI taxonomy): Eukaryota > Metazoa > Chordata > Aves > Ciconiiformes > Ciconiidae > Ciconia > Ciconia boyciana. Next base: position 85,575,106 of record NC_132936.1, read on the forward strand.
ACACAATTTTTGACTGCAAAAAACTAAATTAATCATTTGTTGACAGTGAACAGTTCGCCTGCTAACAGTTGTAATCCTGTACTTTTGTTGTCATAGTCACAATTCAAATGAGATGTTTGCATTATGACCAGCTATGGATCCAAGTTTTAAGTTTCAGTTCCTGGTGGTGTTTTGTGTTTTGTGTGAATATCCAAGTCTCGGACTTTATGTTATGATACACTTGAAAAAGTATACTAGAAATTGCAGATGAAAAGTAAAACTTTGGATATCAATCTAATGATATTGTCGTTCATATTTAATATTTACAATTGAGAGACCTTAAAAATTTCCTCCTTCCCTTCCTCTACTTCCTCCTTTTTTTTCCTTTTATTCTGGCAGCTTCTTCAGGCTACTACATCATCACGTGACATAACACCTGTGAGAAAAATACATTTCAACTGCTGGCATAAAGGGTATTAAATTGGAGAATGGTCAATCCAACTGAGTTTTGCATTGATTACGAATTTCTTTTATCACTAATCTGTAATAATTTTAAGTAATGTAAATATTTCCCCATGGAAGTAATATTCTCTGAAGACACAAGAATTATTGGTTACTTCTCCAGAACTTGCCAACAACTTTCACCTTTGCTAGCTAGTGTCTGATTAATACCTGTAATGCAGAGAGTTCATTTTCTCCTAGCAGAAGCTTCATCCTGTTCCCAGTGTTTGTGCTGTCTACCCTTGTCCTTCCTTCCCCTGCGTACAATGGGTTGTCTCAGCAGCTATGAAAAAAACCTGTTCTTTATCTCCTCAGAACAAAATGCAAGTCTGCCGTATCACTGAAATTTCAGTTTTTGAAAATGAAGGTGTGAAAAAACTGCCTTCTCAAACAAGTTTCTTTTGAGATAGACAAATCTCTTAACAATTATTTGCATTCTTCAGGTTACGGAGTAGCACTATGGCTACTAAAATTCCTCCCAGAAAACTACCTGTTTCTTTAGAAACACAAACTAGAGGTGTTAAACATCACACAATTGGACTTCATAGCAAAGTTTGTCATCTTACATACAGGGGATGAAGTTTTCCTGGTTTTATATGTTATGTAGGTCTTTACTGGAAAATTATACAGCAAATTGCTGGATATTAATGAGAAGAAGGAGGGATTTCCCCTTCTTTGTTCCAGAGAGTTATTTAGGTACTTAGATATTAACTAATTCAGAATAAATCACGAACATTGAATATCTAGACACCTACTTGAAAAGATTTGGAAACACCTTGAAAAGCTGATTATCTCCAACTATTTGCAACTGCATTGATTTTTGAGACTGACATACGGTTAACATAAATTATTAATAAAATCAGAATTGCCTTCCTATTGCTTCCTTATCATTGGCTAAACACAGATGGAATTTCAATTTCAAGGATGCAAGCTGAAGAAAGCACCAACACTTCTCCATTAGTCAATAAAAGCAAGACAGTTGGATATATCCTTATATACATCATAACCATATAGTACTAATATATAGTTACACAATGACATAACCTGTTACAAGACCTAGGAAACCAGGAAAGTCTGTTTTGGGATGGTATTTCACGTGCTCTTTTAATGTACATCAACAATATTTAGAAACATAATATATTAATGCCCCTAAACAGATCAGAGGAAAAAAAAAAAAAGAGATCCCTTCAAAAAACTATTTCTTTTGGGTTTGTGCCTCCCAACAGCTTTCAGTGAATTTATTAGAAAGTACATTAGAAAAAGATTAAAAGAGCAATAAAAACTTGAAGGAGACAGGAACATGAAAACCCAAGCAAACTATTATTCCCCCAAATCTAAAACACAAGATCCATAGCTTCTCGTTAATGTTAATAATCCCACACACAATAATGAAAAGAGAAATTAAAAGCTTTGAGCTTTGCCAGGAAGGATGCTTCAGATAGTGACAGTTTCTTGGGCTAGGGTAAGAAGTGCAGATTTCCAGACTTTGCCACAGCCGTGTTCCAGACTGCACTTAGGCATGAGCTCACTAGCTGCAGCTGATAACAGAAGGCAAAGTAACAGAAAAGGTCTTGGAAAATGACTGTACATGTCCAAACGCAAAATGCAGGTTTTTTGAAGACTTTTCCTGTAATTAAGCAAGATGTAATGGGCTTGCCTTTGCTTAAAACCAAAGTTCTCATAAAAGAGGAGAAGCTTCACTGTCTGAATTTTATTGTAACACTGTATTCCTATGTAAATTCTTGCATACATGCTATATATAGAGTACAGAACATATACTTAAAGACAGACATGCAATTAACATTTATACTATATTTTATGTGTTCAGGATAAGCACTAGCTAAAGAAAATGCAGTATATTATTGAACTCTGGGGTGATCATGATAAGCATATAACTATGTGGTCTTAGGTGTAATTATGCTTCTTTAAACTCTGCTAATCTGCAATAAAATCTCATTTTAAATTCAATGTGGAATTGGGCCTACTAATTTTATTCTTGTTTCCAAGTCACAGCTGGGACCTAAACTGGCATAGATTTTACACTGCTTCCATTTCATTGACCACAGTGGTGTTGATTTACGATATGTGATAGGAGATGCAATCTCTCTAGTTTTACATCATTTGGAGTAACATGTTTTCAAGAGTGATATCTGGCTGAAAAGTATGACATGCTGTAAGAAAGAACAGTGTGAGGAAGAAAGGATAGTATCTGCCCCATTTCATTCCTATGGGCATTATCTTATTCTGTGCTTCTAAGAAGAAAAAAACAGTGTGGTTGTATATTCTGCTAGATGAAAACAAAGAAACACTTGGGAGTTCCCTTCATGTTACTGAATACTGAATGTTCACAATACTTGTTATTACTTGTTATTATTATTATAGTCAGCAGACATTGTTTGTTTTACATAGATTATTACTCTGAGTGTGTGCATACAAACATATCTGCATCTTCTCCTGACATCATAATAAGTTTCCTAAGTTAGGTGATTAAAATTTATTAAATTAAAGTGCTAAAATTCTTATAATAGTGTCAATTTATGTTCAGTTCAGAATCCTGGTGGGGTACCTCAGAAGCACTATTGCACTGGTGCCGCTGTACTGCCTCTGCATCACACCAAGAAACCTGTTTTTGGTGAAAATTAGTAAGGGCATATTATGGATCCTCACAGTGCTGCTGCCTTGATAAACTAAGGTTGCAGGAGCAAGAAGCCCTTGCAAAGTCCAAAGGCAAAATGCACTAAGTAAAGAATCTGTCATAGTGACAATTACAAATGTGCATGGAGATGGGCAGATTTCAAATGAGATTTTAAGAAGAACACAGCAAGAACAAGGCAACAAAAGGAACAGTACATGGCAAGCAGCAGGTCACGTAACGTGGGAGAAATTCTAGACTGAAAATTTGAAAGACTGCTTCTAAGTCAGATGAAAAAGGAGCAGACATACTACATGCATGTCATAAGACAACTAGTTAGCTAACAAAACATAAATTAGAGCTGCAAGGGAGTGACAATTTTCTTACTAAAACTTTTTGTTAATCTTCAGAAGCTGTGTTAAAAACTAACTTCCCAAATCAGCATGGGATTATTTTGGCAGTAGTAGAAATTGATTTTTTTCTGCATTTTTCTGTGGAAAGCACAGTTGTCAGTTGGTTATAAAAATCTTCAGACATGTGGAAAACAGTGGGCATAATCAGATGTAATGTAGATTGAAAATGAGCAAATAAGAGGGGGGGAACACAAAGTTAACTGCTATGGGGTTGACTGGCATCTTGAACTTTGGGACTGGCAGTCCTGTAGCAAAGTGCCCTATTCTTCCACACCCATGTAAAAAAAATGCAATTTCACTGAATTCCACCTGCCAACACCAGCCATGGAGGATGTTTATTCTTTCAGTTTTTCCCATTAGTTCACCTAAGCAACAATTCTGCGAACTTTACATTACTTCCTGTTATGACAGAAACTATTATGTTATTTCCACTTAAAAACAGTTTTTTTAATTATTCAATGCAATTAAGCATAACTACTGATTAAAACCTCACATCAGCCAAAGTGCATTTCTTTTAAAACACAACACCAGTCCAAAATCCTGAATATTTTGAAAACATTCCTGATCTTTTCATGCAGGTAGAGTAAGCCTGCATGTTTTGAGTGGAAAGGGGAGAGGCAAATACATTGTAGCTGATTGGTGTGGACAGGTAACATAGAGGGAGTCAAAGCTATGTTCATCAGGAATTTACTTAGCTCGTTCAGGCATTTTTGTGCGTGTGCTGACTTTATATTCTATGTATATTTTATAACTATATTTAATATGCATTTTGCACATGTGTGCATATAATATTCTATGTGTATGGTGTATGCACATATGAATATTTGTCCTTGATGCATAATTTAACAAGAAGCTATGCTTCCAACTACATTTGATCTTTATCACCCTGTTCAGAAAGTTTCCAGAAGAATCTTTTATCTTTACTACTTTTAACTTTGTTTCCTAAGCAAATTAAATTATGTAGCCAGGTGTGGTATGTGTCCCTCTGTTACTGCACAATGTCTTTTGAACTAAGTGGGAAATTCCAACAATTTAACAGAGGGCTAATAGTGTCATCCATGCTCGTAGCCATTTCATGAAAAAGGGTGCATGGGTAAAGAAGACACCAAAGAGTATTATCTGCTGTCTGAAAAACTGCAGCATACATTTCACTCATATGAGACATCAACAAATCTGCATGTTAAGAGAAATATTACTGCCCTAGCATGGAGAAGCTTCAGCTGGACTTCGCATCTTGCTAAACACCAAGGACTCTAATTATGAGCTCCAAATCTGTAAGAAACCAGGTATAGTCAGTTCCACAGTTCTTGGAATGACTTTCATTATGTCATAATGTTGTACTGAAAACTGTACAAAATGTTTCAGCCACTGATGTTATAGTGGGCTATTTATAGGTTTTTTTCTGTCTTTTCTTTACAATGTCCTTGCCTTACATGCAGCAAATAAAGCAGGCATCTTATCTACTGTGATGTACCTTCAAAGCATGATGGAATGTATCCTGGATGTTCTATGATCTAACCAAGACCTTGGTCCTGTAAACCCATGTGAACTGAGCTTTATATCCATATGAAATACATTCACAAATTGTTGTGTTGGAACTGACTTGTTCTGTAAGTGGGATAAAGTGCAATTATACTTGTTCAGTGCACCTTCATGAAACCTAATTTTTTTAAGTTATCCAAACTCAGGACTTTTGCTCATAATAGGGGTCTGTTTCAAGAAGTATCTCTCAATTTAAATAATTTGGAGGAATGGATATTTAAGAGGTTTGAATATTGCAACAATATGAAAAAACGTCTTTCACTATTTTATCATACTTAGAAAAAAATTATTTTCAGTCAGGAGTAAGTATGAGAGGTAAAAATCTCTTGAAGTCAGCACTAACTGAAAACTGAAAAAAAAAAAGGAAATTATGAAGGAAATGCTTAAGCTGTCATAACTCTGGACTTCATCTGTAGAACCTCTGTTTTAAATACTCATACATTACTTGCTCTAGAGACCTTATGGGTCTTGGCTGCTCTTGCAATTTCCAATCTGTCAGAAGAACAGGTTTTCTACTGCTGTAAATAATGATAAAATCTCAGAAGTGTTTAATATTACTTTTTCACAATGTCCTTGAACAGTGTAATGTTACAGACTGTGGGTATGGCTTCTCAAGAAACACTTACCGTGTCTTCTGTTATGCTAGCCACACACCCTGTTTACCAAAATTATTGCGATTTCTTTATGTTTACTGGTTTTGGTCCTTCAAAAGCCTTCTGAAGTCACACATCCCTCACACATTTTACTCTGTCAATGATCCAATGTTCATTTTACTATCTTTTAAGATATTCTACTGTCCTCACCTCATGACCATAGCATCGCATTAGCAGAGCCTCTCCACTACATGTTTATTTCAGAGTGCTGTTGATGTCAGAAGTCCTGCAGCTCTTGGGGGTTGCCAGACGTCTTTCTGCTGGAGGCCTAGCTTCCTCACTGCTAGAACTAATGCGTCCTTCGTAAGGTACGGACTGCACGAACGCTCGTGAAAGATGAGCTATTCCATGGCAACCCTCTGCTTTACCCCATGGTAAACACATGGCTGCTATCCTTCAAGTAAAATATGTTTTAAAGCCTTTCATTCACCCTGGATTAAGCTCACTCACACGATGGTTAGAGACCAACACCTGGTGAAGCCATGCTGTACCTTCCACCTCTTCTCCTCGAGAGTACCGTCGGCTGGCAAAGAACTCGTGCAAAGCCGTTTAAATTCTCCCTCTCCTGAGGCATCTCTCAATGCAGCACATCACGCGTAACTCCGGAGGGCCAGACTTGCCCAGGCAGGCACCCGGTAACTCCCGCAGGAGCTGAGGCTGAGGCTGAGGCTGAGGCAGACCCAGACCCAGGCCCCGAGCCGTGTGAGGCACGTGTGACACGGCCGCCCCGCCCCGGGCCGCCGGTGGGTCGGGCAGCTGCCGCCTGAGGCGAGGCCCTGAGGCGAGCCCCCGCGGCGAGCCCCCGCGGCGGGCCGGCGAGCCGTCAGCCGCCTCTCCGCGGAGCAGCCAGTAAGGGGCGCTGGGCGGCGGGTTTGGTGTGCGGAGGGAGCGGGCTGCGGATCACCTGCAGCAGCGGGGGGGCCGGGGAGCTCCGCCTCCCCCTCCTCCCCCGGTTAATCGCATCCCCCTCCCCCCGTGGCAGGCACTGGCAGCGAGGCGGCTGGGCAGAGCTGTCAACCTGCTGCAGGCGCACGGGCACCCGCACCCCGCTCGCAGCAGGGGCCGGGCTGGGGCTGCCGGCTCCGCCGCCCTCGCACTTGCCCCAGCCCAGCCCGGTGTGGCGCGGCCGTGAGCCTCCTGCCGCCGCCGCCTCTCCGCGGGGAGCGACCGCCGCCGCCACCCGCCCGGGCACCCGGAGCAGCGCCCGGGAGAAGGAGAGAGAGGGGGAGCCATGGCCGAGGGGGGCGAGGGCGAGGACGAGATCCAGTTCCTGCGAACTGTAAGCGCCGGGCTTGCCTCCCCCACCTCCGCGCTGGCGTGGGGCAGGGGGCCGGGGCCGTGCGGGCGAAGGGCTGCGGGGGAGCGACGCCCGGACCTTGCCCTGAGGAGAGCTGTGGGGAGGGGGGCACCGAGACTCCGTGTGCAGGGGAGGGGGGCGCCTGCCCGCGCGGGGGCGGGAGCCGGGAGGGGGCAGCGGGAGGCGGGTGCGCTCTGCCCCCGCCGCCCCGGGCGAGTCCTGTCAGGGAGGGCTCCGCAGCCCCAGCCCCTTTCCTCTCCACCTGGCAGCGTGTGCCCCCGTACCCGCGGACGGAGGGGCGATAACTAACCGCTCGGTCTGCTGGCGATGCCGGGATAAGCGGGAGGGGGGGAGGCGGCGGTGCCTGCCCGGGAGCGGGGCGGCGGCGGGGCGGGGAGACCCCGGGCAGCGTGAGGTGCGGGCGGCCGGGCGGGGGGCGAGCGGCGCGGGCAGGGCGCCCTTGCCGCCTCCCCCCAAGTACCTCTCCGCGCTGCCTTCCCACCCGCCGATGTGTTCGCGTACTGCAGATACTAACCGAGGAGCCCTCCCCAGCTTAAAAGCTGCAATCACACTCCTTTTGCAAAAATAGAATTGAAAAAAAAATCACCTCTCCCACCCCACCCCCTCCCCACCAAGGTTCCCACTAACTTGCAGGCGTTCTCCTCGCTGAGCACAGACTAATACGGGTTTTTTTTTGGTGTGAGCATCCTTTCTTTACTTCTGTTTTCTTCAGTCCAAAGCATGTTAAGGCGCTAGAGCATTTCTTCCCTCAGTTTAATTAATACATCAGGACTGCTGCATTTTATGCTTATCTGGATTATTTTTCTTCAAGCAATGCTTTTACTTACCTTCTGGGCCATCTCCCAAGTGCTGTTTATATGCACAATCCTAGCAAGTTTTGCAGATGGGCATATTTGAATGGTGAGGTACACAAACCCTGTCACAGTTTGAGGAAAAAATGCTGAGGCATTTGATAAGTAGAGCTAAAACCACTGAGACTGTAGGGTAAAGCTTAGCTTTCTTTTTATTTAGTACAGTCTGATTTAGAAAATGTCCATGATCAAGGTCTTGTAAGAAAATACATTTAAAAAGGAGGGGAAAGCAAGCCACATAATGTATGTGAAAGCATATTCATATGCTGTTTGCAGCATTGTGAATCCTGGATCTCAGTCATCTTAGGTTTATTTCAATCAGAAACCGTAAAATAATAGATATACATCCTATTATTCTTTTTGTTTGTTTGTTTGAGAATTCTTAGAAAATCGGGTTTTACAGGGAATACAGCTGTTATGCAACACTGGCATGAAGATTGTCAACTTTTTTCCTCTCAGCTTTATGTGACTTCTATTGTAGTTCTGTCTAACACCTAAAGACAAAACAGAAAAATACTTCTTTGAAAGCTAATTTGTCATCTCAATTTATGAGAGTTTTATTATTAGTACTTCTCACTGGTAAACATTTTTGGAAGACTTGTACAATGGCAGTCTTGCTGCAGGTTTGAATGTTAAGCGTAGCTCATGGAAGGGCTGTTATCTGAATGCTTAATAGGGAAAGAGAAGCAGTGAGCATGCTAATACTGCTCTGCACATATACAGTAATGTTAAACTACAGCACCTGACAGCAGCAGCATGTTATGTAAAACAGCACTCCTGATAATGTGCGTCAGGCTTAATACAGATTTGGCAAACCCAGCCTTAGACAATACTTCAAAAATTTTTAGAATGTTGTACTGGTGGTAAAATGACCTTGAATGTGGTAAACTGAGGCACGGGGGAGGCTTTTTGTGTAGCGAAAGAAAAAAGGCCTGAGAAGTATCCTTTTAATGCGAAGTTTTGAATCTCTAATCTTTAGTTGTATGTAAGTAGTGATTTTTAATCCTCTTTTCCTTCCACTTTGTCAAAGTTATGAACGTTACTTGGAAAAGTCAGTTGCTTTAAGACATATTCTTGCTGTAGTCTTCCTTCTATCTGTTCTTAGAAAGCTTGGATTAGTATTCTCTTAAGCTATTAGATTTGTGTAACTTTCTGAATGGCATTGATAGAAAGCACTGGAAATTGGATGTTACCTGGTAATTGCTGCAGTTTCTCTTTTTAGTTATTTATTTTTTAAAATGGTAATTAGGGACAGATGGATTCATAAATGGTTTGGTAGATAAAACAGAACTTTTCAAAGAACACCTTATGCAAGTGAAAAAGCTTTCTGTGCTTTGAATACCTTAATGGTGACATCTGTAGGCCTACTACATGTAAACAATGCTTTTCATATTTTCTTCTTTTGATAGAACCTGATAAACTTTCTAAAATTGCAGGTTCTCTTTCTGATGTTTCAAAGTTACTGTAGCATCTTTAGAGTTTATCCTGGAATGTAAACACAATATATTATTTTTAATTTTTAAAGAAAAATATGATACTTTATTCAATTAAAAAAATCCTTTACTTGCATTAAGCTATTAAACTGAGTTTGTATTTGCCATCTACATGTTGATTTGTAATTTCTTTTTCCTTTCCTCTTCACACATTCCTTTTTGCCTAATGATTCGTCTTCTTCGTTTGCTGCTTTTATTTTATTCTTATTTTTTTATAAGGTCATGCATTTCCTCCTACAAATTTGCTGCTAGGGTGGATTTCTCTTTGTTTTGGGAACAATTTGAGTTGGATACGTCACTTTGGAGAAGTGAACGTAACCTGTTAATGCCCTGGATTTCTGGAAGCATCAGTCCTTACATTGTTTGAGGTAACTTTGGACAGACTGGAATTCAGCTCTGTGCTGTTCAGTTCTCCTCAAGGAAATCTTCTATAGTCCTGTGAATTACATGCTTCTCCACAGACAGGGCTCTCCCTCGTTACTTTGCTGAATACTCCAGGTGGAGATGACCTTGTATTATGTGTAGCCTTTTTTAGGCTTGGATGTACATTTTCCTGACTTCTCCCACTGAATGCACACGTGCTGTGCAAGAGGAGTGAAAAGGAGCAAGTATCCTGCTCTTGCTTTTATTAGTTGTGTGTCTGGGGAAGACTTCTTCCCTGTAGGGGTGGGGTTTTTTTTAAATATTAGGAAAGAGAAAGATTTGTACAAAATAAACTTTCATTGTTTAGTCTTTACATTCAAGAGTCTAAAACATTTATAGTTAATAGGAAAATGACCTGGTTTGGGGTTTGTTTGGTTTGGTTTTTTTGTTTGGTTTTTAGGATGTGTAATTTGACCAGAGTGAAAATAATTCAGAGTTCTAGGAAAGAACGGAAAATGTTTTTTGCCTAAATACATACGTTCCTTCCATGATGCACGCATGCAAGGACTGTTTTTTGTGGTGCAGAACCCCCATAAGGGAAGGCCTTCGTGGGGAGTGGGGTGGTAAGCTGATGGTAGGATTAAAACAATTGCAGTGTTTCAACAAAATACTGCCTGTGAGTATCCCTTATATTGGTTAAAGGTGTCCTGAATTTTGGGAGCAATATGTACGTAGGAGTGATGAGAAATGTGTAGTTCAGCTATTTGATCTTGGGCTGTTCCTGATGCCAGTATGTATGGTTTTCTGGAGTTCCGGAGTTTCTTAAATTAGAGGCAGGTCGTCTTTTAGATGTTTATGGCAGGAGACACCACCAGGACACACTAAAGTAAGGCCGACAGGGTTATGGTCTTTCTCACTGTCCTCTGAGACAGTGAAGACTACCATGCCTGTCAGAAATCAGAAGCATAATCAGTGTGAGCATCACATTTTCCCCAGGTCTGTTGGAGTCGTGGTCTCCTTTTCATCTCTTCCTTTTTTTTAAAGATTGGAATGCTGATGTTCCACTGTGTGCTCTCTTCTAATGCTTTTTTCATTTGTTTAATTAGCAACTTGCAGTAAAATAGGATCTTTTGCTTGTGTGAACATATTCTGTGCTGCCTTATTTTCTACGTGGACTTAACTTTTCTGAGTGTGACTGTCAGAGAAAAGTGTAAGGATACTTTCCAATGCTGGAAAAGTACTTTTAAATTAAGTTAAACATTACTTAGGATTCATGTTTGACATGCAAAAGATTTTATTCACTCAGTGCTGGTATTAAATACTTCATATAGTAAAACAATGGAGTTGATGGCAGAGACTTTTTCTTCATTCTGAAATGAAGAATGTAATGTGGTCACATTTCAAGGACAGCAATTCTGGGATTCCAGAGTCAATTCTGTTCCAGATATTCCTCATTATGACATCATTTAAACAATGAATGCCACTTTAAATCTGACTAAAAATCATATGCTTAGATGCCATCCCGCATGAAGATTCTGTGGAATTAGAGGACACAAAAGGAACCTGGAAAAACAAGATCTGAAGATTATTGTAAAATAAGTAACTAAAAAAAAGAATAATTGTTATGTGAATCTCTCAGTGAAACAGAATAGATTCCCCCCCCTCCCCCTCCCTCAATCCCTCGATGCTTTTCATATGCTGTTTATATGTAAAGGGGTTTATCAAAATATGTTAGATTCTGGTAGCTGCAATTGTCAAACATAGACAAACATACAAACACAGCTGCCAGAATGCACTGAAGAAAATGCTCAAAAGCAATCTCGGATATTAGGAGCAATTTTAGAAGGAAAGAACACTGAAAAACACTTTGGCTAGCCTTTATTTATTTTAAAAAGTATTTCTTGTATCTGTCAGTATGTGACTTCTGAAGATTCACCAGGGACTGGCACAAGAGACCACTGTTTAACAGCTCATGTGAGGGCTGGCGTGGCTGAGATTGCAGCATTTGTACCTTCCTCTCTAAGGCACTGCACTGCAGTACAGATACTGAATATGATCTCAAATTCTATTTTGGAATTGAGCTGGACAGGCTGTTTGTGGTGAACGGGTTTTAGCTAGGACACGTAGTCCGTTTCTTATTTAGGAATTACGGGTGAACATTTTATATATAAATTTTTTGATTCCCAAACTGTTTGACAAACATTTTATACCCCCACTAAAATTATATTACTGGATAAAATCAGTTGTCTAGTCTGTGTACTATCTTGTCCAGTGTTCTGCATCTGGAAGTTGTCTTTATCAGATGTGTGAGAAGGAGGCTGAGGAAGCTCCGTAGCAAATAGTTGGTCCACCAGGGAAGTTTCGTGCTATTCCTGTGAGTTGGTTGACTAATGTTCTGAGAGACAGAGAGCTGCTCTTCCTTTCAGTGTCTGAAGACGTTTTGATGCGTGGTGCTCTTTAGCATCGTGAAGGCCTGAGGAAAATCTATTGCAGGAACTTAAGCTCTGGACAGACTTTAAAGAGAGAATTCCAGTTAATTTCTGACCTAAGATTTAGCATGGTCTCAAGGGCTATGTCTGCCTTTGACTTCTCTATTTGAATGCTGTATTATCACAGGCATATTGTAAAGGTGGTTTTCCTCTCATATAGCTGTGTGGAAAGTGCACAGGATGATTCTAATTCAGGAAAGTACACCAGTCTTTCTTGCACAGGGATAGGGATGTGTTGAAGTATTTCTCTGAATCAAGGTAAAAGATTGGAAACTGACTGTGTGGGGAAATACTGACTGTGGGCTGTATCCAGGAAGTACACAAATTAAACTGAAAATACAGAGATATTTTTCTTCTGATTTTTATACTTATGGTGCTTCATGTTAAAACCCTGAGTTAGTTTTGGTTTTGTTTTCTGAATTACACCTAGGTTTTTGTTTAAATTTCCTGAATTGACTGAAAAAGTAGACTTGGCTGTGTGTGGATGACAAAAGAAAAGTCAGAAACTGCATATGTATTCCTATACTTCCTAATAAAACTTAAGTGAAATAAATTTGTTTTGTTTGGTGTCATGGTACTAGTGCATAAATAACCTTTGTTGAACTGTAGAATGAACACATTTTATCATGGTGAATGAAAGAATTTTAACTTTCTCTTACTGTGGTTGTTGTGATTTTAATTGTGATTGATGGAAGAAGTCAGCAATGTGTTTTCTATATTGTGGCTATCTAAATCTTTTTTTTAATTTGTGCACAAAAGGAGTAATGTCTCTTCACTTATTAGCAAATACTTACTTGCAAATGCTATACAGAAGTTTCAGAATTGAGCTCTGCTTAATTGTAATAATATATAGCAGTAAATGTGTGGTACATATTTAAGTGCTGATAAGAATAGCTAAAATAAATGTTAGTGAAATGAACAAAATATTTTTTTATAGCACCACTTTAAAAAAATAATTGCTTTTTGCGTATGTCAGTTTTAATGGGTCTCATGGTCACTGCCGTGAAGTGCTGTTTAAGGTCTCAAGAGTGAAACTCTGATCCCTATGAAGGCAGAACTGTTGATTTCAGTGTAACCAGGATTTAATATCCAGACTTTGTTTGCAGGCAGAATGGCTAGAAATGTGCACATAATAGTTGTTCCTGTGTAAATGCATGTTTGTTTCTGAAAACTACTACAAAACTCTATGGGAAGATTCAGTCTTCTGGTTGGAATTGCTCCTAGCTATGACACTGTTAGGAGATTTTCTTTATGGCTTATGTGATGAATCCTTTAGTGCATCACTTCTGGGAAATTAAGCTCTATGAATTTCTGGAGATGGCTGTCCCTTTCATGGTACTAATGTACAAATAAAATCACAGCAATTTTCTGTTTGTATTTTATATTGGTGAGGAGCTTGATCTTTTATCCATCATCAGCAAGGATTTTGCTATTGATTGCAAGTGGACAGTTCCTCAAAAGAATAAATTCTCAAGACAAGTAATTGCTAAGGTTGAATGGGTAATGTTTTCCTGTTAATACCATTATAGACTTCATCTCTGAACAGAAGTGGTCTCCCCTTTTGTGAGGAAAGTTCTGTATCTCTTATGTGGGAACTTCTTATTGACATAAAAAAACTACCAGAGTAGTTTTGAGTTCTGCCTTCATTGAGCTACTTGGTTTGAATTTTCTGCTAGAGCATTGAGCATAGGGGAATAGAGGCAGTAACTAATGAAGTACATAATCTGAGCACCCTAATTTTCTTATTTTGTCCAAATTCATGCATATGCATTATACAGATAGCTATTTTATTTGGTCTAACGTTTCCTATGTTGGTACGTACTTGCATTCATAACATGAATTCTTGAAGTAATATTAATGTTATTCTGAAGTAGGAGGAAGAGGGTATGATTTTCCTGAAGAACAAGAAGTAAAAAAACCCCTGAACCGAACTCGTAAAATGACTGGAAAAATTAAAGCCAGGGCAGACTTTTAGTGCTAGTATCTTGTTAGTGCTTTTTCTTATTTAGATTAAAAAGCTTTAATACACTTCTATAAAATGTGGCAAATAAAATGATAAACGCTTAAGAGTAATGCATTTTCTGTTAATGAAAGCTGAAGGGTGAATCCTGTTACTTTGTCCTTCAGACAGCTTGAAAACGCCCATTTTAAACCTTACCTGTGGTCAGGTGGACATGAGAACAGAGCGCTTCAATTATTGACATAATTATACCCTGGAATTTCTCCCAATAGCAAAGTAAGAACAGCCTGGCATAATTTTCTGTTTCTAGTCCATATTCTGCTTAAGACCTATACTATGTTTTGCAAGTGTATAGCATTTAAGCCATGTCTGGCTGTGTTGTCTATACTACCCTGGGAATGGCAGGCCTCTTGAAGAGGCTGCCTGATGCATCTCAGTAAATGAGAAAAGGCACGAAAGAACTAGTTTAGATAACAGTTTAAGCCTTTTAAAGGCAACCAGAGTGATGTAGAGCTTACTGCAATATTTTGTGCCCATCAGGGGCACAGCAGTGGTATTTCTTTGTTCTCGTAACAAATAGAGCAATTTAAGGGCACATACTGCCTGCGACATCATCACAGAAGAGGTCACCCCAGTTTCCTAACAAGGACTAGCAGGAACTCTCATGTGCTTTTACTGCAGTGTAGTTTTATGCTCTGCTCGCTTGTTAATAAGCGTGAGATTAATTAACTAATTGTGTATTCTGTTATGAAAGAACTCTTGCTTTTCTTTGTCTTTTTTTACATAATAATGGTGGTGTAACTTGTCAGGTGAAGGGTTTAAACTCTTCAAATATGTTGCTACTTCTAGAGCCCAATAATATGTTACTCAGCTATTGATATGAACAGATGTATGAGGCATGTGCTGTAATTTAGTAGAAGCTTTGCTTAGCTTCTCAGAATTGCTTAATAAAAACAAACTAGTATCTATGTGCCTACTGTTTGGAAAGTGAAAGACATGACAGGTAAGGTGTCATAACATGAGCGGTATTAACTTATTTGACAGTTGCAATTTATGTTTAAACGTAATGCTATAAGGGTCAGTTTAACAGTAATGTTAATGTGTTTATAGGAGCACTCATACTAACAGCTACATTAAATTTTAAATAAAAAGGTGGGTTCACTTTTTCAGTGTTGTGGCATACTTCAATGTTTACCATAGTCAGGAATGACTTCCTTATAATTACCATGTGCTTGAAGAAAATTGGAAATATAATAGGTTACCTAGTAATGCAGTAGACTTCCCAGAGGCACTTTGGCAAAAGTTGACAAGGTATTCCGTAAGATATATGGATCAGTTAATTTTTAACATGCAAGACATTTTACTGCAGGACAGCTTTTTTGCTTTGTTTGGTTTTGTTCATATCCTGAACACTGTAGGATCACAGAGGAGTAACAAGATCATTACATTTTGTGAGGCAGATTCCCAGAGGATTTCAGAGTAATTAATGTTGTATAACAACATACGTCTATTATCTGATTGTTTTTTACTTGACTGTGGGAAATAATATCTGATGGATATTAGCTGGCAGAACCAAATGCTGAACACTGGCATGTCCTGTCTCTCTACCTCTGTGAAAACTTCTCTGGAATCCTGCTGTGAAAACTGAGTGCACTGAATTTGAAGAATGTCCCTGCTTAAATCCTTCTTTTAAAGGAATGATGGAAGGAAACAACACAAAATTTGCATTGGCTGTTTGTGAGTTTTCCTGGGGATTGCCAGAAAGTGGAGTTGTATTAGTGGAATCAACCCAGAAATGGCAGTCTCTTACAGTTATATTTCTTCCTTCCGAACCAGGCAAAGCTGGAAAAAACAACTGCCTGGGCTTTGTGTGGGATGCATTCTTTGGTTTCATAAAAGGAAAAAGGGGAAAGAGGAAAGTGTCTTCCTTTGCTGAATATGCCAGATAATTTCCCTTGGTGTATGAGCATCTTCCCTTCCTGTGATGGCCAAGTAGAATTCCTTATATAGGAATTTAGGTGGAGGAATTAAAGGAATTTGAAGAGTGTTCAAAGTAAGCCTAGGTAGTTGGATAGATCTGCTTAAGACTCAGTAAACTACTGCACAGATGGATTTATTCACTGATAACTGATCCTCATTGTACATCAGGAATGTAGCCATGCTGATAAACATTTGAAAATCACCTATGGTGTGTTTATTTTCTAGTTGCAAAGTGGAATAATTTCATTAGAACTAGCTAAGCACAAGCCGGACGATTAAACCTCCCTGTACGGACCCATGACCTCCATCCTGAATCAGTCTTTGATAAAGCATTTGGTTCCAATGGTGATAGCAGCCACCTAAATACCTATATAGATGGATAAGAATCCTTTAGCGCTACAACACTCATGAGAATGCTGTGTGGTTCCAACACTGAGGGTTAGACTGAAAATAAGCATCAGTCATTTTTTGACTATTTTCTGCATGTTTATGAAGTAGATTTTGCAATGCTAATGCATAGACAGGTATGTGCATTTACACAGTCTTGTTGCGAGTACCAGGGAGATGGAATGCATATCCTCTCTTCCATGCAACAGAAAAGTAAAAAAATTCACAATACGTGGTGCAGGGAAGTACTTGGTAAGAATGAAATGGGGATGGAGAGAACTTTCCTTCTGGCGTTACAGGTAATTTAATAGCCTTTCATTGCTAAAGAGTTAGATTAATCTTCTTTTAAAAGCTTGTATTAAGTAAATGTGGCTTTTGTTTTTTTTTTTTTCTGCCCCAGTTGACACTTCCAGAGCGCAAAGACTTGTCTCATGATTTGACCTGTACTAGCCAGTCCAGCAGACAGCTGAAGGAACCGCAGTATTGCATTCATGCAGACATGAAACGATTCATTCATGAGAACTATCATAGCAAGTATGGCGGAAGAGATCTAAATCTCCTAATGAAGGAACTGATAGAGATCAAAGTCTGTGCAAATAACACTGTATGAATTTTGAGGGCCAGAAATGTTACGTAACATTGCTGAAGTGTGATTGCTGAGGCAAAGAATCCTTGAAGCAGTACCATCACAGATCTAAACACGATGCTGGAATAGTAAGGATAACATGGATAAGAGTTGCATTTATTGGTGTGTACATAAGAGGTCTGCCTAATTTCTTGTAGTCTTAGAATTATGTAGCAAGTCCTTTAGAAAAGCTTGTGAGCAAAAAAGCACTAGTCTAATATTTAGTAATCGCAGGAGGGTGATAGCTACATAGGTAAATCCAGAAGACTTCTCGAATGCCATATGTGTTCCATCACTGTTGACTGAATTTCTGTAGAGTAAGCTTGTGAATTAATGATTCACATACTAAGATGTTTTTGAATAGGTCTTAGCATGATAGTCTGACTGCTTGGTCAGGTATGTCAGCCATTATTTACTCTTTAATCACTTTTAATATGTCTAATGTAGTGAATATGCCTTTTAAAAGTTACTACTTTTGATACTGGTATTTTGATGGAAGAAGAGTCTTAAAGCTTACAAAAATAAACGATTGCAAAAGAAATCATCAGTGAAGGCCTAATCTCCATTTTGAGCTGACCAGGGTTCTTGTAGAAACATCCTGTAAATTTTGTTTTGACATGAGGTTCTTCAAATCCTGTAGAAGAAATGCTGTTGCATGTTGGATAGTTTCAGAATATCACGTGCAATGTTATGCCTCCAAGTCCATTTCTGAAATCTGTTAGCAGTATCTCATACAAGAAGGGTACTATATTTGTTCTGTATGCTATCTGCTGGTTCATTTGAAGTTGCTTTTCTTTTGTCTTTCAACCTCTGAGTCCAAAACTTTTTGTTTAATCTCTCTCACTCTTCCTTTTTATTGTCCCAGCCATTGAGATCCCTGTCTTTTGGTATTGGGTTTGATTGCTCTTCCTGATTTGAAGTTTGACAGAGTGTCAACCTAAGCCTGTGGCAGAACTTGGTGTTGTCTTTAGTTATGAATTTAAGCATTCATTCAAATTGGTAGAAGGATATTTTCCTGAAGAAGGCTCTTAAATTTGGAATTTCTTTCTTTCTTTTTTTCTTTTTAATTGCTCTCTTGATCTGACAAAGGTCAAGGTCAAGGTCTTTTTCTTTTTTCCTCTCTCAGAACAAGAAAATAAGTGTATTTGTCATGGTTTAGCCCCAGCTGGCAACTAAGCAGCACGCAGCCGCTCGCTCACTCCCCCCCCCCCCCCCAGGTTCCGGCTGTAGTAATTCCTATAACATGCAACTCAAATCATGGGTTACAACAATTTAAAGGTATATCCATTACAATCTCCACCCCTGGTCCTTTTGGGCCAGGTTATAGGGTTTAACATTGCAATAAACTCCTCCCCTTGCTCCTAGCCTGGCCAGCAACAAGGGTTTCCTGCTATAGTAATTCCCACAACATGCAACTCAAATCCTGGGATACAACAATTTAAAGGTATTTCCGTTACAGTCTCCATCCCTGGTGCCTTTGGACCAGACCATCGTGTTTAACATTGCAATGAAGTCCTCCCCTTGCCCCTGCTCCAGCTTGGACTTATCCACAGAATGTAGTACATTCAGAAGTAAACTTGCTCCAACATGACCTCATGCACAGCCACTGATGATTTGAGGTGTACCTGCTGCAGCATGGACTTTTTCCACAGCCACAGATGCTTCGAGGTGCACCTTATCCAGCGTGACCTTATCCTTGGGCCACAATCCCTTCAGAGGTATACCTGCTGTGGCACAGACATAACCACGGCCACAGACGTTTCAAGATGTGCCTGCTCTGGCATGGGCTAATCCATGGGCACAGACACTTTGGGGTGTCCTGCTCCCACGTGGACTCACCCACAGGTCACAGTCCCTTTGACTCGAGTTCACACCGGAGTTCCAGCCTGTCCAGTACAGCAGCACAGAAACAGCAGCGATGTCCTGGCCATCTGCCAGCCCAGGCACATCGCCATTGCTGTTATCAAAATGTTCCCAGGCACAGCACAGTAAGATGATCAGCAGCACAGCAAGCAGCGAAAGCGAAAAGCAGCCACTAACGAGCCCTAGACTCCAACATACAGTAAGGCAAGCAAGCCTATGGCAAGCACAGAAGCCTGCTGACTAATAGAATTTATAGCTGTTATTGCTGTTTAGCTATCTATCTGGCACATTCCAATCAAATTTGTCATTATCTCAAACCCTTCGTGCCCCACGTTGGGCGCCAAAAAGGACTGTCGTGGTTTAGCCCCAGCTGGCAACTAAGCAGCACGCAGCCGCTCGCTCACTCCCCCCCGGTGGGATGGGGGAGAGAATCGGAAGAGCAAAAGTAAGAAAACTCGAGGGTTGAGATAAAGACAGTTTAATAGGGAAAGCAAAAGCCACTCACACAAGCAAAGCAAAGCAAGGAATTCATTCACTGCTTCCCATGGGCAGGCAGGTGTTTGGCCATCTCCAGGAAAGCAGGGCTCCATCACGCGTAATGGTTACTTGGGAAGACAAATGCCATCACTCCAAATGTCCCCCCCTTCCTTCTTCTTCCCCAGCTTTATATACTGAGCATGGCATCATGTGGTATGGAATAGCCCTTTGGTCAGTTTGGATCAACTATCCTGGCTGTGTCCCCTCCCAGCTTCTTGTGCACCTGGCAGAGCACGGGAAGCTGAAAAGTCCTTGACTAGTGCAGCAACACCTAAAACATCTCTGTATTATCAACGCTGTTTTCAGTACAAATCCAAAACGTAGCCCCATACCAGCCACTATAAAGAAAATTAACTCTATCTCAGCTGAAACCAGGACAGTATTAAAAGTGTCACATCAAGTTTACTGAGTAGGAGGGAGGTTATAATGAGATATAATGTCAGTAATACATATTTCTCCACATCGTTTGTATTCATGTATGATTAGTCTGCATTTTTTTCTCCTTTTCCTTTGCGTGCTTGACCTCTGGAAAGCTTCAGCTCATTGAGCTGAAGGACTCCAAAATCCTTAAGTTCAAATGAACAGAATTTGTCTAGAAAGGGAGGGGGATGGAATGTAGGAGGGAGGGATGGATATCAAATCTCATAGGTGAGCTTTGTCATGCTCTTGAGAGGCATAGCGTGTTGCCTGGCTTTTCTCCAAAATAAAATAGATGCTTTTGCATAGGAAGTGTAATATAACTCTGAGTTTAGACACAAAAAGAAACACTTTCATTTTCCATGGAGTGGGAGGAGAAAAATGAGTAATTAGGTAGTGAGAATTAGATTTACATGTTCCTAAAGGTGAAT
The DNA here is from genome assembly GCF_034638445.1 of Ciconia boyciana. NCBI lineage: Eukaryota > Metazoa > Chordata > Aves > Ciconiiformes > Ciconiidae > Ciconia > Ciconia boyciana. Next base: position 85,595,540 of record NC_132936.1, read on the forward strand.
GGAGGTATCTTTTTCTAGGTGAAATGTGTGGCTCAATTCAATAAAAACTGTACACCTGCATTTTTAAATACTGAAATATTTACACCTATTTATGGACTACAGCCAACTGAGAATGTGAGAATGTAGGGGTTTTTTTTTTCTGATGTAGGAATTTTCATACCTGTTTTAATCTACTGAAAATTAAATGAATGTGGTTTAAAGATATATCAAGCTGCAATGTTGATATATTTTATTGATAATTTTACAGGCATCACTTTATTCTGAAGTAACTTAGTGCTTTTTTATTTTGAGATTTCTAGTTGAATTCTAGCTTATAATTTGTATGTCAGCTGCAATTGCAGCTGAAGTCTCTGAATTTCTTCTTTCCTTTTACTATAAATCTGTTAGTGAAGCAGAATTATACACTTTCTGTTTTATCCCCATTTTTTATTCTGCTTTCTCTTCTACAGTTTATTTTTTACTTGACAGCTGCAAAGTTAAAAGAGCATCAGTGACAATATTCTTCCCTTCCAAACCAATTTGTTTTGGGGGTTGCCTCTCAGGCTTGGTAAATCACCTCTCTGCAGAAGTCCTGTGCCTGGCTTAAGGAATTGTTTACTCTGGCCCTCTGCACAGAGGTACCTTCTGCTGACTCTGAGAAAACCTCTAGGTGAGAGTTACTGTATCAGTTTTCTGAAGCTGTAATCCTGTAAAGTAATCAAATTACTATAGTGTGTGAGAAATGCTCAGCCTTCATAACTTGATGGGGGAGATTTGTTTCCATGCATGGCATTTGCATTTCTGTTTACATAGGAAGGCCCTGCTGCACTTTTTGATTTACTAACAGAATAAACTAACATGGGTCAGAACACACATTCAATGAAGGAATGAGTTTAATTGGGTGGTGAACTGTGTGGGAGTGTGAATGCTAACAAAATTACTTCTTCTTTATGTACCTATGTGAATTCCTATTGGTGAGTGAGGTTTTTTTATGATGATTTATGTCTGTTACAGAATTACAGTTTGACAATTGGAACCACATCTAGAACTTGGGAAGCGCACTTTGTTGTAGTAAGTTCTTATTCAAAAGTTATGGTTTGCTATTACTAGTTGTACCCTAGTAATTCATTTTATTGGGAGGGTCAGAGAAGCGACGAGCTCTGTGAGTGAAATGGGTTTGTAGCCTTATTGTGTACCTTTAAACAGAGTAATCAGCTGAAGAAAATCCTTATATTCCTTTCAAAATTTCTAGCTGGATCTCATTTTCCCTGCCTGAGGAATAAATCGTTTAAATGAAAGAAATACATAAAACAGGCAGGTTGGTATAACAGGTTGTTAAGGGTTATTTTATGAGCAAAAGGCTAGAAGAAAATACTTATGGTACAAATATATTTTTTTTGGCTAGAAGCCTAAAAACAAATCCTGTATTACAAAGGCTGCTTCAAGTAAAAACCTGGCTCTCTTACCTATTGCTTAAATTATATTGAAATCTGAATGTAAATTAATTGATTTTAGTATAATATCTAGCAGAATAATCTACTCTGCATCTGTTAGACAATTTATGAATTGATTTGCTGGTCCATGACTGCAAGGGTCTCTCTATGGCTATGTATGTTTTTTATAAAGTCTGGTACTGTTCTCACTGACGTTAATGTCAAACCTCCTCTAGATTTTAACCAGAGCTGAATCCTACACTAATAGCATTGTGTGCTGTTGTATATAACGGCCTAAATGTGTTGAATGCATATCCTTTTCTGTGCTCTTTGTCTGCCATTTTAAGCACAATTAATATTTATCTTGCTTATGCACCAAAAGTGTGTGACCTGGCTTTTAGACAATTAGTTTAAAAATGTGTACGCATTGCTAACTGTCCTTCAAAATATTTACATCTAATTACTGGTAAACTGTTCCAACTTTGCCACACAGATATACCATCTTGTCCAATTCAGCAAAGGTAATAATCTGTCATATGTTCCTCTTTTCTGAGAATAAAGCTAGATTTTTCTTTTTGTACAAATCTCCCTAAAGTCTTTGTTAAGAAGCTAAATGTTGTTCTTGCACAGTAGCATTTGTAATTTTTGTTGAGTGTGCTTTTGCTGTGTCCAGCATAAATTTTATTATGTCAACCATGGAACCCAAAGTCAGCTCTAGTTTGGATTTGACATTATGTATAATTTACTGTTTATTTTAATTTTAATAATTTTCTGTTTAATTTACTCAGGAAGTCATATTCTGTGGGGGAGTACTACTTTTTAGGTGCTTGATACATACAAAACACTTCTTTTTCCTATTTATTTCTTTTAGTCTTTTAGTGTCATATTTTTCTTTATATCTTTTTTTTTTTTTAAATAATCTTTTTTCCTGGTCTGTATTACAAGATTGGAGATCTGTCTTGTCTTGAAGCTTTTACTTTTAGGTGAGTACAATTGCTTTTCTTTAGTTATTGAAGAAAGTTTCAATTATACTTCAAGGTGAGAAACTGTCTTGTTACAAAGTTTCTGAAACATCTTAAGTTGTCCTGTGATCTTATTTGGTATCTGCAAGCCTAAGTAAAGCCTGTTTCAGGAATATCAGCACTTCATGGAACTGAGCTCTCGCTGTCCAGTGTTGCTCTTTCAGATTCCTGTGTTAACTATGGCAATGGTGAAATAGTGAAAATTATGCACACTTTCAGGTTCATTGTAGAGAGCAGGTAAATACTAAAATAGGTCTGCTATTTTTCTGAGTTTATGAGAATAATTTACCTTGCACTTGGAATGCAGCAGAATATATAATGAGAAAATATATAGGCACAGGAATATTGAGGTCTTTACCTTCTACTCAAATTTTTCTACTCTGCCTAGTCTAGCACTTCAACTCCTGGCTTACAGTAAACCTTGAAAGGCTTAAATGGAAAGATCTGCAAGCAGTTTTTGGTTACACATGATTTGCATGGCAGTATCTGGTAACAGTCCTTTTCCAGCTTATTTCCTGCTGAAATAGTCTGTAAGTTTCTCCCCATACTTACTGAACTTTCCGTACACGGAACCAAACCTTCTGTGCACCCTTGCATATGTTTTATTCTACAGTAGTCATTGTTTTCCAGTTGTCCAGAGACTTCTCTATTATTGGAAATGAATTATTTCAAATGATGGCATGGTCTCATGACTATGTTTACTTAAAATGTTGTATAGCACTTGCTTTTTTTCCTTAAACACAGGAGTTAATTTGCATCAGAGTGAATAAAGAAAATCACAGATATTGGTATTTGCTTGAAAATATACATTATTTTCTCTCTGTTTTTCTTGTTGCTGATTCATGGTTGTTCTTGACCTTGTAGGGACTTATGTATGGGGTTTTTTTGTGTCTAAGCTAACCCATATCTGGAATTGAAACAAATTTTCAAACTTCAAATTCTTTCAAAAACACATCTGTCTTCCTTTATGAAGAGCTGGAGGGGTGAGTCCTAAATGGTCTTTTGTCTTGAAGAAGATTATGAGAAAAATGGAAGAATGTATAAACAGCCTCTTGCCCTCTTTTAAAACTGACCTACTGGTATACATTGTTTTCTTCTCTTGGTCCGACTCTTGCTGAAGTAAAGGTTAATATATTTCTTGATTTGGATTTAGTATTCTTTTAAAATATAATATATTTTCGTATTAAAGATTTTATACCCTAAAGAGATAAGAGCATTGTAAAAATCTTAAACTCACTGTAGTTTTTGATTTAAAAAAAATGGTTTATCACACTTTTTTCTTTGGCTACAGATGAAGAATTATTTTGAAATATTTTAACATTGTAATATTTATTATAGGGGAGATGGAAACTGCTTTTATGTCTTACTTAATACTTTCTGTTTTCTAAGATTCTTGTGACTTTTTTGTTTGGTTTTTTTTTTCAGTCAACTTTTGCTTTTTTTTATTCAGGCAAGCAGGAGCCATACCTTTTCGTTGTCCTGTGAAATTCTGTTTGGTTTTCTTTTTTTTTCCTCAAGGTGGAAAGCAAGCTCTAGTCTGTAATTTGTGTTCCTCAGTAAGGAGGTACAGTATAGTAAAATCATAAGTAAATATATTTTTTAAGACTGGACATGTGTTGCTGAAAGCTGGAGTAATGTTTGGGTCAGAGAACAGAAAAGAATTTGATTGGACTTCGATACTTCTGATCTGGAAGGTAGCCTAAAACACCTATTTCTTTCACTCCTTATGAGGCGAGGGAAACCATGTTGCAGAAGAGATTTCCATCACTCCACTCAATCTTGCAAGACAGAAAACAGACCAGAATCGGGCTACCCAGGTTTGGTGCTGACTTCCAGGAGAAATTAATTCCCCATTGGCTTTTCATTGTACTAGCTTCAAATTTCTCAGCAGCAAGAGAAAGCTGGTCTGGAATGGATTGTGTTTCTCCCATCACACCCTCTGGTCTATGGAAGGCAGTTCTGTCATCATACCTGACAATTTTTTAGCAGGTTCAGCTGGAAACGTGAACCTTTTACTTCAGTGCTACCAGAAGATTCAGAGTTCACACCTCCTGGTGGCCAAGGACTATCTCTTTCATTGGATATGTAAGAGAATTCAAATGAGAAAGTGTGGTCAGTCAGCAACGTTAGAATTCACTAGGTTTTGGTTATGTAACTTCTGTATTTTAAATCGTGTTCTTTTAATATCCTATCTAGAGATGATAGCTAGCTCTCTTAGCTGTTGTTTGCATGTTATATTTTCAGATTCAGTCATTTGTGCCAAGGATTGGATTTTTATATCCTGTATGTTCAGACAGTATTTAACAAGTAGTAGAGGCAAAGAGAATACAAAAACCAGTGCATCGTGATTAGCCCAATGCTGCAGAACATTAATAATTGCAGAGAGGAAGTCTTTGTAGCTGAAATATGCACGTAGTCCTTCATGATCTTTTGAAATTCAGGGATGTGTCAGCTGAAAGTATCATTGTAACAGATGCATCACAATGTGATGCTCATGAACTGACTCTGGAGGTTGAGAGAAGCTGCTGTTACGAGATTTGGAGATGATCCAGGGGACAAATGGAGTATTATTAAAGATTAGCTGGTAGAATATCATTCCTACCTGATTAGTCAACATGACATCTGTGAAACTGTGGTACAGCTTGCAGTGTGGAGCCCTCCTCTCCAGTATTGTTTTAAATTTAAGACTTTTCTTATGGAGAAGGACTATTTTTAGATTGTGCGGGAGGTTTTTTTTTTGGTTTGGGGGGTTTTGGTTTTTTGTTTTGTTTTTTTTAACAGCATATTAGGTTACTAAGGTTGCTTAAGGGAACTATCAAACCACTGAGCCTCTTGAAAGGTTTTCATAAACTCTTTTTTTCTTTTTTTTTTCTTTTCTTTTTTTTCCGTTCTTCAGACTTTGGGCATTAGGAATTCTGTTGCCTTGTCCTGGTACATTTCAGTGCATTAGCTGCACAGCTCAGATGGCATGGTTTTCTTGGCAGACCAGGCTAAACAGAGGAGATGAATCATGCAATTTTTTAGTCTTGGAGCTTGCAAGATCAAGAATGAAAAGCTGATTTTTTAAAATTTTTTTCTTCCTGGAAGAGAATTGTAAAACATGAGAAATGTAATGATTTATGACTGCTCCTAACTATTTCACTTGAATATGGATTGATTTTGAAACAACAAATATTCTGGTATTCATTTTTCTCTCTGGTTTAGCTTTTTCTTCAGATCAGGTGGAGGGAAACCTGATGGGAGGGCTTGCAAAAGATAGTGGAGTCTAGGCAACTGTGAAAAATTAAGTGCCACTTTGTTTAGCTACAGAGAGGTTGTAAAGATCGACCATGGAACAAGTATTACGGATTCAGGCTACTTGTTGCTTAAGGAGTTTGGGATCTTTGAAATATTTAATCAGTTTAATCTTTAACTCTTGCCCCTCTATCCTGATCTTTGGTTAAGAGTCTCTGTAGAAAGCACCTCCATAAGTATTGGTGATTATGAGTGAAGATAATGAGGGTTCTATCGTAAAATATGTTTTTATTACTAGGGAGAGAGTGTGGTCTAGTTGACAACACATTGGCTAAGGAGATGTGGCTTCTGATTTCTGGAAGTTCATCCTCTGAAGAGGAAGCTTAAGTACAATGTTGGAAAACCAAACAACCCTCAGATCCCTCTTTAGGTGTAAAAAAACCTTCTCAGCTAAACTGAAGATGTATAATCACTGTATCTTCTGCTGCTGCTGCTAAAACTGGATTTGTTAAAATGTGAATTGGTTTGTGTATTCATACCCAGATTTCCATCTCTAATTTGAAGATGAAGTGATATTCCTCTCGCCGTAAATTGCCTGGAGACTAATTGATCAAAAATGTAAAGTCCAAATTAATTATAACCATCGTTGTTTTCCTGCTGATTTTGGCTGCTCCTGGGCCCTGAGCAGGTGTTTTAATTGAACCAGGGTTTTCTTGGTGATTAATGCGGTCTGAATAGTTAAAATTATTAATGCAACACTTAGCACTTTTTTTGATTTCTCACAGAATCATTGAGGTCGGAAGGGACCTCTTGAGATCATCTAGTCCATCTAGCTTGTGAACATCTCCACAGATGCAGAGTCCACGGCGTCTCAGGGCACTTTATTCCAGTGTTTGTCCACCTAGAGAGGAAAAATGATTTATTGAGTTCAGCCTGTCTCACCTCAGGGCTTGTGAATAGTTTTAGAACCTCTGTTGGTCCAGGCAAAACAGCATGAACTGTCTATGACAGCATGAACTGAACTATATACCATGACTGCAGGATTTTGCCATAAAGAATAAAAGTACCCTTTGAGAAGAACTTAAATCTGAACGTGAACAACTTTTCTTTATTAAAATGGTAAGTGATTAGAGTACTCTTGCAGCATCTGAATTAAAATTCAGTCAAAGTCTACCTTATTCCAATTCTGGACATTTGGCAGTGAATTACAGGACCTTTTGACACATGCTTTTTTTATTTTCCAGGAGCAACATGAGAAAGAAATACAAAAATTTATTTCTCATTAGAAAGCTACCTTCAGACCTCTTTGGGAACTCTGATGTTAAAGGATACATTTTTCATTAATGTTTCTTTTTTTTTCTCTTCTAGTCTGGTTGTGCTCATTCTTCATAGGGAAAGTAAGGCTCTATTATGCTCTTTTAAATTTAAAGAAAATAATTTTTAAGAACAGTACCTAACTGCTATATAAATCACTTCAGAGGAGAGTTCAATGTTGGGGGAAAAATGTTATATGAAAGATCCTTTAGATTGTATTGTATGTAAAAGCTTTTATCACTATCAGAGTGATTAAAATGCACAATTATTTTGATGACCACAATTAACAAGAAAAGAATTTCTGCAAATCTCTGTAAATAAGAAGATATAAAACTTGAAATGTTAAAGTCAGCTTAGATTTGAGAGAAATAATTGTTGAAGTGCTTTTTGCAGAGAAATATTTGGGTCTTTTGATAGTTGCACAGAAATGTTACATCACTTTGCATTTGCAAAGCTGAATTTTCCTCCACTATGTGAATGGTGTAAGTCCAGCTGATGAGCTGTCACAATCACAATACAGACAGGAAAGTTTTACAGTTTGTTCTCTAAACCAAAGCCAATGTTCCACTCAATTCTTTCATCAGTGCTTCCTAATTAAGGATGGGGTCCCTAAACTGTCAGACAAGCGATAACAAATCTGGCTGTATTTGGCACTGTTTTAGTGCTAGACATGATACTAAGACATTAACATCTTGATAAGATGTTTTAATGTTTCTTATGTGGTGCTCCCTTGGTGACAGCGACCAAGTGGTAGTGATGTGACGTGCTAGTGTAGATAACCTGCCTGTGGTTTAACCCAGATGTTACTTAGTTTTGCTCGAAGTGTATTGTCTGTACTCACTTAAAATGGCACAAGTTGCCTGTGATTTCTCCACCTTCACATCTCAGCTCTGTGAGAAGCATCCATAATGGGAGCTCTTAAAAAGTCATGTTAGGGATGGTTACACCGTAAAGACTTCTATTTTTGCATCTAGCAATAGGTGCTGCAGTATTTAAGTGACTGACACAAAGAAACTGTTGATGACTGATGCTGGCAGAAAACACTAATTTTGATTGGAGGTCTATCTCGCCAAAAGAGCTCTGGCTTTGTTGGACTCTTGACTGCTTGTGTGGGTGTGTGTGTACAAGTATGGATGAAAGTACATGAATGTTTTTTCTGAGCATTTTCCTGTGTTTAATGTCAATAGGAATCTACTGAAATAATTTAAACCATTGTCAGAGGTCCCAATCTGTAGTGAAGGATCTGCCCTGTGTACAGACTGGTACTTCTTGTCACCCTTTATTTTGATAAGAGATAATATATACATATGGGAAATACAATTTTCCATGTAACATTTGTATTTTAATTCTGAAACACTTGTTGTATTTACCTCTTACTTCCTTAACCTATGGGTTTGAAATAATGTAAGGTGCCTTAGATTAGTAGTGAAAGGATACCTGAAGGAAATGAATTTTGGGATAGAATTTGAAGAAAGAGAACCAATTACTATGTCTGTCTTGAAGAACTGGGTAAGATATTCTAGGTAGGTCTGAGGAGAGGGGAAGAATGGATGTCTTTGCTAGTGAGACAAAACCTGAGGAACTACATTGTGTGTTCAGCTATCAGAGGAAAGATCACAGCCGTTGGATACAAGTGGAAACAAGGGACAAAATTAATTATTATTATCAATTGTATTACATCGTGCCCAGAGGGCTCAGCTGAGGCGAGGGTGCCACTAGGCTTCTGCACAAAAGCACAGTGCATCACAGTTCCTGCCTGAAAGAGCATAGACTCCACATAGGCAAGATGGAGAAACACTGAGATGAGATGAAGGGCCAGGGAAATGAAGTAGTGTGCCCAGGGACACAGAGGATGTCTTGGGGTCCATTCTGGGCTCCTCTGGACTCATGATGACTTAGGATATAGAAACTTGCAGAACTATGCCACTGAAGCTGAGGACATACAATACAGACATTATGTGGGAGAATACTGGAAGTCAGCGCATAGATTCCAGGCCTAATGGACAGAAGACTGGAAAAAAAAAGGTGACTTTATTTGCAACTTATTCAATGGTCGTTATCCGAAATATGTGAAAAAGTCTCTGTACTAAATGTATAGTACTGCTAATAATAGCGTAGCTGGAAAAAAACCCATTGCAGTTATTGAATTAGAAGTTCTAAATTGTGGTTGCCTGGTTGCTTTGAAATAGTGCCTGGTCTGTACTGGTAATATTTAATTTAAAATAGTATACATTATGGTTCCTGTGTTCATGGTGTATCAGAATAAAAAGACTGGGAAGAAGTTCTTTTTGAGAAGCCATTCTTAAAGGAGAAAATGGCAGAGGGGACACAACAGTTATTCTGAATAACTGTATAGCCAAGTAATAACTATAAAACATACATCCTGGAGACTTGAAAGCGTTAGGTCTTCTTTCACTGAGTGGTGTAGTAGCATACACATCCTCACATAAAATAATATTTGAGTGTGTGGAAGCATACACATCCTCACATAATATTTGAGTAGAATGTTTAGTTAAAAGTGAGCGGAAACAGCAACTAATTTGTCCATTGAACTGTCCCACGTTTCAAGTGTTAATGGATAAGTTATAAGTCTGCTCCAGCCATGTATCGCAAACTCTGAAGGGAAGCTTTGCATCCATATAATCTTTATGGATGTACATGCCATACATTATTTGTTTTGATTCCAAATGGTTCTCAATGTCAGTTAGAAGAAGGAAGCTAGGCTAGTAAGGTGTGTGGGTGTGTTTGGTTTTGGTTTTTTTTTTTTTTTTGGTCTGCTCTGATTAAAATAGTGGTTGGCCTAAGTTAGAATTTCCTGAAGTGCATAAAAAAAGTTGGAATTAGAGTTGAATAAATACAGGAATTCTCAGAGAATGTTTCCAAGGAGATGCAAGTTGACTTTGGAGGTAATTTTTAACTCTTGTATTTGTTTCTTCTGTGCACCTACAAAATGTGTTTTGTTTCATGTACATTGATTTGTTTTGTCATTCTCTGTTGCATATGTACTGATATTATAGGTGGTCAGTGGGCCTTTTATTTGGGCTTAAAAGTGGGCTCATTTAAATGTTATTTCTTCACAGCTGTATTATATAAATACAAGATGGATGAGGAGTCAAAGCACAGTGGAATTTGCTGTGACAGAGTATGACCATCCTTAGTCATGAAGATGGATGCAATGAGAAAGAAGGGTCCTTAGCACTAGCATAATTTAAACTCTTAATTTGCACTCTAAAATCTTAAATTGTAGTTAGCTATTGGATTATCTCCCTGAACTTCAGTATATTATGGTTATTGTAGGAAATTTTGGATGAAATATTTCGAGTGAGGGTAATTCATTCTTAGAATCTGTTTGTTCTGTTAGAAATGTCTATTCTGTGGAAAGAGTGAGAATTCAGTTTTGGGTGGGTTTGTTTTTTTTTTTTTTGTTACATATAATGATTTATTTGTACAGGCAAAAATAATGAGAGCAGTGAATTAATAAAACCTTACAGTTTTTTTGTTTTGTGTTCTGGTAAATCAGTGAATTTGTAGCTGGAAACTTGAGTAAGAAAAACATTTGATGGTTTCACACAATGGAATTTTTTTCTTTGCGGAAGCTACCTTTAGTAAGCTTTGCATAGGTCAAGATTTTCTGGTTTTGTTTCAGTACAGTAAAAGAATGATTTTCTAGCTATATCTTCTTTCTTTTCCTAGTCAAGTTAGTACAAAGATGTCTTGTCAGATATTACTAGGTTGGAAGAAGAATGAAAGATTATTTTATGGTTGTGGTTAAGTCCCAGTGAGAACCAAGACTGGCGTTTTCCCTGGATTTAATGACTCACCTGAAATTTGAATGCAGATCTGTACTGGTGAATAAAAAAGGCAAATAGAAGCAAAGATATGCAACCTGTAATACAGTGTTTCTAAGAAGAGTAGAAATACCATGTGAAGATGGAATCTGAAGATTTAAGCAAAACAGCGATATCACTCAGCATGAAGTACCAACTGTTTTCAGCTTATTTAGTATGCAAGAGCATACTTACAGATGACTCACAGTTAAAATGCCTTACATAAGATTACCCAAGTATTTAGTTCACTCCAGGTGATGGAAAGACACTGTAAAAATAGTAATAAAAACTGTATCCAGTTGCTGTTACTGGTTTATAGATATCTTTTTTTTTTTTTTTTTCCATCAGGCCCTGTGTTATATTTATGGATATATGCTTCCCCCTGCTCCCCGTAGTCTTAAAATATGAAAATAATGCTTTAAAAGGAATAGTTAAAAGAAATTATGTGAGACTACTAAATTTATGCTTTAATGTCAGAGGTTTACTCAGGAAATACAAATTCCAGGCTAAAGCAGTGCTTGCTGTCTCAAAAGAAAGGCTATTCTAAGACTTCAGCTCTTGCTAACATAATGTGTTTTAAAAATCTGTGTATCTTCTACTGTATTCTGCATCAGTGCTCCCAGTGAAGTAAGCTAGACTGCTTTTATCCTCAGTTGTAGTGCTCTTATGTGTGGTATTTATTTATTTACTATAGATTACATAAGAACATAAAAATAACTGAAGGAATAACTGAAGACCAAGGGGTCCATTTAGCTCAGTATTGTATCTCCAGTAGCGGTCAATAACACCAAGGGAAGAGGACAAGAATATACTTTCTTTGCCTCTGCTGTGTGCTGTCAGCCTGTAGTGATTTGTGACTTGGGGGAATTAGACTACCAAACTGAATTTGGTAGCAAATTGAGTTGCGCAGCTGAAGTGGATGTTGCATGGGAAAGTGCTGCCTTCTGTTTGTTTTGAAGCTGCTGTGTGCAACTTTTAATTGATGATCCCTAGTTCTGGTATTGCAAAGGGCAGTGAATCATAACTGAAAATATTACTGCATGTATTTGCAATTGTTGTAATAATTTTTGTTTTGTAGTCTTATACAAAAGGTTCAGTATTAAAAAAAAAGGAAGTGGTTTAGATTAAAAAAGTACATTTTTCTTTTTTCTTTTTTAAAATCTGTTATGCAGCTTTACAACCGACGGAACTTTTGAAAATAAGGTTTTTGAGAAGTAACTAGGGTTCTTTGTGTATTTTTTTCTACAATTTCACATTCCCCATCCACTTTTCCCTTTTTGTGGTTCTTAATTTGCACTTTTGTGGAAGGATTTGCAATTGTGGATTTCCTGGCTTTTATAATCATGGGTCCAAACAGTTGCATCTGCAAGTAGCCTTCATTCTGGAGGCTTCCTGACCCTTCGTAGCAGCAGCAGCCTGTTTGTCTCTAGTTGTGGCTATTGGGGAAGCTGCTTGGGGAATTAGAAATATTGCCAAACATGCTTATGATGTTCACCTGAAAGGAAATCAATGCTACTTGCTTATTGCGTTTTCATCACTATGTTGAAATCTTTTCCCTCATGGATGCGTTGCTACACAGTTTTGTCTTTGCATCCTGACTGGGGTTTGTGTGGCTGGGCTCGGTGTTGGGAAGCCCACAGAAGCATTGCTGGAGGGTACACAGAGAGGGTCACGGTGGCCCTGCCCAGCAGGCTGCTGCTGCCTGGGCAGAGAAATCCAACGTCTGTGGTGATGGACGCACTGGATCCTTCTCAGCTGAAGGCAGCTGACAAGGTGGGGGGTGAGGGTCAGTGTGCCTTAAGTAAATAATATGGACTAAGTACTGATGTGTTTTGTTGGGGCTCTAGTTTCTGACCCTCTCCTTTGCCCCTTCATAATGTTGCTGCTCTCGTATATTTGAGTGTGAGATGTGGTTGAGTTGTAGCTGAAGAAACCTTCTGGAGTTGTGGTGTGCAGCTCTTTTTGGCAGGCCAGCCTAAGAAGTCAACAGCAACTGTGATCAGATAGTCACGGACAACTCTGTAGCCTGACGGACGTACAAGGTGTGATCTTCCATGGCTGCACAGGTTGCCTATTTTCCAGTGCAGGAGAAGAGATCCATCCCCTGGCATATCTGTGTTGTGAGGACTGGCAGGATGAGAAGTGATTCAAACCCTGGCCTTCATGCACGTGTAGGTGAGCAGAGCAAATAGGGAACAGGCGGTGTGTTGTGCAGTGCTGTGAGGGGACAGGCAGTCTGTGGTAAGCCGTGGCTAAGTGCTCACCCTTTAATCAGGGTGGAGGACGAACTTACAGTCTAAATGTTTTATTGGTAAGGCAGTAAAATCTCTTATGCATCGTGTCTAGATTTGTTTTGCAGTAACGGTGCTTAGCAGTTATAGGTGTCTTGTCTTTGTCTGAGTGCTGGAAAGTATTTACTAGTAAGTGCCAGTGTTCAAACAGTAAATCTTAGAGGTGGAAAATACTTTTTCTGATTCCAGTAGTTGCAATTAAAAAAAAAAAAAGGCAGTATGGGTATTTTTAATTTGACTCTTATTGTAAAGAGTAAGTCGAACTGTAAAGTGGATTTTTTTTACCTATGAAAGGCTGCTGAGTTGATTAATACTAAAAGCGGGCTGGTCTTGAATTTGACAATAATAAGAAATAAGAATTCCATTAAAACTAAAAATTAATAGTTGTTGTCGCTCCATATGCTTAAAATTAATTATGATAATAAGCTAACTGCCTCCCAGTCAAATATTCAAATGCAGGCTCTTCTTGAAGCTCCCAATCTGAGGTTAGAAAGACAATGAGATGAAGGGAATTTCCTCAGGCAGCAAAGAAACCAGCATTGCACCTGCTACTGCTCACTTTCCAAACAGGCAGCAGACATGGTTTATAACATACCCTGTAAAGATTTAGGAAAGAGAGAAAACAACAGCTGCTTTTGTTGGTAGCTGTGCACTGCAAATGACAGCGTCTGTAAGTACGAGGATGCACTGTGTGGTAGCCAAGCGGTGAGCAGCTCTGGGCTTCTGATGGTCCGAAATGGAGGTCACTAATTCCCACCTTTCAGTGATGGCACATAATGCTTGGAGATCCTGAGGGAGAGAATTGAAAAATGCAAGGTTGGCTACAAATACTGTTAATTTCAGGTGGAAAAATTGTAAGCTTTTAGGTTCCCATTTAGTTGTGACTTTAAGAAAGGCATATTTTTAAAGTTTGGTAATAGATCCTTTTTCTTATATAAGATTTAAGATTAAAATTCTTCAGAGCACCTCCATTCCATTTTCAAAAACAGTATATACTGAAAAGAACATAATATTTCATTGAAATTTAGGGGCAAAGAAAAGCATACATTATTTTTAATTATTAAGATACAAGTGTGTGAGCAGAACAGTCTTCAACTTTGGCCTTGAGGGTGATATTGTCATTTTGAGCTTTTGGGTTTAAAAAAAACAAACAGAAAAACCCCACTTCTTCCTGCCCTGACAAAATGAAAAATTATCATTATCTTTGTCATTATCATATGTGGAAATTCACAATACAAACAGGTCAAATAATAACATTTACACACACACATCTGAGAACCCCCACTTATTTTTTTTTTAGCCACTGGGCTGTGTATTTGTTTTACATGGGATGCATGTGTCCCTGAGGGATTACGAGTACTCCACCCCCCCTCCCCCCATACTCCTCGCATCCTTAGGCTAATAGGGAGAATGATGCATTTACATTACTGCTCCATTTAAACAATAACCGTTGATAAGAAATAAATACTTCATTCCCAAATGGTGCCTGCAGTATGTAAAGGTTTGGCAAGTTTTCAAGAGGATAGGCATGAATTCAACACTAAATTGCTGCTGCTTCTGTGAAAAATAATGACCTGTGTCATTTGATCAGGGACAAAGTGACTATTGAGCAGGGGTGATTTTGAGGAAGTACCTTTTAATAATAAAGAAAAAATACCATTTCTCATGTGAAACCATCCCCACAGCTTGTTTGTAAAGTAAATAATGTAGTTCACATTGTAGGGTGAACCTATAGAGATGTGGGTTGTAACAAACTCAGTCACTGTCTGTTTCCCTAGAAATCCTCATTAGTTGCTTTTTTACTCTTTGCTACTGCTGCTGGTATCCTTGCACACCAGTTTGTCTTGTGGAAACACCTCCCTGTATTGCCTTGCTGTGCCCCTTGCGTAAGAAGCAGAGAAAGAACCTTCCTGATGGGTTCACAGTCTTTTTTTTTTTTTTTTTCCCTTTTTCATCCTCAAAGAAGCCACAAAGTATTGATCGCATTGTCCGTATTGGACTGATGGGAAGATTGTTGCATGAATGAATGGAGGTCAGTTGCTACTCTGTACAAAATTACAATCTTTAATGAGATGTTTTTCTGGTTTGATCAGGCTTGTGCTACTCAGTACAGTTCAGGAGTTTTACTTTATGCTAGCACAATGTAATAGCTCAGGCAGATTTTGACATACTAGTCTGAACTGAGCTTAGTATCTCCAGACTGCTCAACCAGAAGCCTGTGAGACTTGCATCTTATAATTTTGACAGAAACAGTTTTGCACTGAGAAGGCTTTTGCTGTGGTATCTGCTCTGTGATGAAGATATTCTCAGAACTGCCTGATAGTTAAGGCTCTCACTGATTTTTACTGGCAGCTGTACCTACCATTTTTTTTAACGTCAAATCCTGAATATGCAAGAGCTGTCTAAAAGCAGTGACGGTAGACACAATTTGCCATTTCTGCACTCCCTAAACTGCACATATTGTCTCTTGACATGAGTATTTCCTGTCTTATTTTTCACTCTTTCTGAAAGTGCCATAGCACCTGTCTTTGAACTGAGACACATCACAGATTTAGCTGTGGTTGCTGGGGCTCAAAGAGCTCACTGCTGCTCTTTGGTCTCACTTCCCATGTTACCACAAGTCAAAGTTTTGCCCAGTAATTCCACTCTTCCGTGAGAGATCATCTTATGTGTCTAAGGTCAAATATTCAGTGTCTACACCAAGCCCACTAATGTACAGTTAAGCTAAGTCATGTATCTTTGAAAGCAAAGCCAAAACCCCTAAGCAGCTAATATTCTGTTATGAATTGGTAATTTCCTTTGACAAGATATTCCTTTGGCTATTTACTCTCACAGTTAAAACTCATGCTTTCTTTTCCTATGACTTTTTTTCCCTAATTTGTCCTCTAGTGATGTCTAATTACCAAAAGATAAACTTAGAATGCATTCATAACCTACAACACTATAAATGCTTGCAGTCCTTCTGTGAGATAGGACTGCAGTCTAGTTCGTGCTTTTCTCAGGTATAATTTTGTGTCTGTGTGCAGGTGATTCTTCTTATGCAGTGGCTTCACCATAGATTACATTCAAATAGACACAGTCATTTCCCATATCCTTTATTGTATGTATATCTCGGCTGCTTTCAGTAAATATTTTCTACCTCAGGATTTTATTGTAGAGGTAGTTTCTCCTTTGTAACCTATATATAAAGTTTCTCCTTTATAAAGGAGAGTGGAATTACTGGGCAAAACTTATAAAGGAAGAGTGGAATTACTGGGCAAAACTTTGACTTGTGGTAACATGGGAAGTGAGACCAAAGAGCAGCAGTGAGCTCTTTGAGCCCCAGCAACCACAGCTAAATCTGTGATGTGTCTCAGTTCAAAGGCAGGTACTATGGCACTTTCAGAAAAATCTAAATCAAAAATCTCTTTTTTTGATTTAGTTATAAATCATGTTTTGGGTTTGGGGCATGTTTTTTTCTGTAATTTCTTCTTTTATTGTGTCAACTAACTTTTCAGGTTCCTCAGATAATTCAGTAATGATTTATTTCTGATTTTATTGCATTTTTTCTTTTTTTTTTTCCTCAAATAGAGATCACTGATGTATTCTTTTAATTTGTTTTAGATGTTTAATTACTGACAAGTGACTAATCCATTTCAACTTGTAGTCGGTGGGAATACTGTTGTGTTCCTTTTTTTTTCTGGTTTACATGTCTCAGGTTGTTTAAATTTTCTGTTTACCTGGAATGAGTAAGTTATTGTTTATACATTTCAGAAGAAATCCAGTATGTGCCTTTTATCTTAATAAAGTCATGTGATCTTTCAGTGTAGAGTGTGTGAGTATTTTTGCAGGTGTCTGAATGTTTAAACACAGCAGCTTGGGTTATGTAGCATAATAAAAAAATAAACTGTAGGGTTTTTTTATTATTATTTTTAGTTGTGTGACTAAACAAATTTTATTTTGTTCACATGATTTTGCAGTGTACTAGGACAAACAAGTCAAAGGTATTTGTCCTACAAATCATTGCAACAATAAATATCTACCGTAAAAGCCTGTGGTATTGATCTGGATTTGTAATATCACAAGCAAGCCTGAATGCAGTCTGGTGGTTATGTGATGCGCAGAATGTCCCACAGCAGTGCGTGTTAATGGGGGGAAAGCACAGAGGAAGAGTGGAAACTGGTTCAATTTTCAATTTTTAGGGGAGCAAACAGAAATTGTGCGTGCTTATCAGAGTCTGTCTTGCACTGTATATTTGCGCTGTTATTAAATCTTAAGACTTTTCTTACATGAATGATTCCATAAATTCATTTACATTGGAGATCTGTCTCCTGCTGTTGCTTATGTAATGGTGATCTCACACAGTTCATTTAAATGTGAAGATACCTGGAGTGCATGAGTAATTCTTGCTTGTGTTAGCTGGGAAGAAAAAAATAGTGTATATTGGGGTGGGGTGTATATGCAATCTTTCTTTATGGACCAACTTAAAATAAGGTGCCTGCATATGCACATGCGAAATTGTTGTGATTTAAAATATGCACATCAATACAGTCTTCTGGTTTTCATTGGTCAGTTAAGCTAAGCTAGGGCTCGAGAAGTGGGTTGAAATTACAGTAATGTAAAGGCATCTCATTTCAGAAATGGTACCCTTTGCTGTGGTCATCTTCGTCAGTGTACTGTGCCTGGTTTATCCTTAATTTTTCAATTTATTTCATTTTCCTGTGCAATCAGGACACGCAGTGGAGCTTGAGAGCATGGTGCCAACAGTATTGCATAGTCATAGACAGTACCAATAATGCAGTAATTTATGCTTTGTAAAACCCTACAAAAGAGATATTGAAGTAGAGAAATTTTTAGTCTGTTAGTTATGTTTTAAAACCAACAATGCATTCATAAACAACTTCAAATTTTAAAAAGTGTTAGCATTTTCACAGCACCCCTTTGCTGTTTCTCAAGATGCTAAGTCTTCACCATGCTTGAAGTGATTTGTATTGCTTTGCTGCTTGTGTTGTCAACAACCATTGTACTGAGGCTTCTAGGTTAAACTTAAATGTGCTATGGTAAGTGCTTCTTCTGTCTGAGGAAACAAAGACGTGTCTCTTCATGGGAAAGAGCCATTGTTTGCTTAAGTGACAAGCCAGTGCTGTCTAGCACTGTTTGCAAAGGGTTTCAGCGAAGGATATGCTTGGTGTGGCTTCTCACCCAGGCTGGATAAAAATCTAGACCCATTTTCCTTCTGAATTCAGGTCTTTGTTTTCAGTGCAGTTAGCTGTATTATGGTTTGCCAGGTCAGATACTGACATAAATAAGGATGGTGTTTTTTCTCCTTCTGTCAATAACTATTAAACCAAGAACACTGAGATTACTTTCCAAGCATATGTGTGTGCTCCTTGAGCTGCCTTTGCTTTGGTTCCAGACATTATCGTTAGGTATGTTGTTGAAATATACCCTATTCTGAGACTGGGCTTTCCACTGTTGAGTCCCCTAATGACAAGAATGGAGGAGGCAGATATACCACAGCAAGGGCTGATATTGTTCAGATTTGATTCCAAAGTTTGACTCATTCTTAGATCTACCAAATTTCTCAGAAAACCACATGAGAATATCAAACTACAAATGTCATTATGGCCCCAAACTGCTAAAATATTATCTGAAATACTCTGTATGAATTAGCATAGGCGCCACTGATAACTTCAGTGGCACTTTGAGAGATTTGTTCTTCTCTTCATAGTGAAAACCATTATCTGTTTAAATAGATGTTAGGTGTTTATTATGGTTTGTCTTATTAATACCTGGCTGTAAGAAACGAGGAATAATAAAATGAAGAAGTTTATAATTCCTGACCAACCATGATTGAAGGCCCTCACTGGAGCACTTTTCTTTTAATTGTCTGTCTTCAGTTTGACTTCAAGTCTGACTGACTGAAAAGGAAGATTTTTCAAATATTTAATTTCAGGACCCTGAATCTATTTGGAAAGTTTATTGATGTTCTCAGTTGTGATCTCCATGGGAGCAGTACCAACATGTAGGCTATGTTGTCTGGACTTGGCCTCTATAGTATTTGAGCATGCTGTGTTTGCTAAGACAGCACAGAATTCAAGAGTGACAATATTAATTTGAGTTCTCTCTGCCTTGAAACCCACAACTTCCAAAGTTGTAAATTTCTATTTATCAGCCCTCAGCTATCCCAAATCCACAGTGTAAACAAGAAAAATTCAGTGTTCCCATCCTGCACAAAATTGATGCATGGTGATTTTTGTTCAGTTTTAAAACCATCAGTGAATACATGAACAAGGACACTGATAAACTTGACTTCCTGTCTTCATGACTATGAAGCTTGCCTGGGAGCTCTTACAATTTGTCTTTTAAGTCTTTCTCTCAGTGTTAGAACAGATTGGTCCATAATTCAGATTATTTTAAAAATCAAGTAAGCGTGTGTAAAAAAAAAAAAAAAAAAAAAAATTGTGAGGAAATGATTTTTTTTCTTTCTTTTTCCCCATATAGCCAAAATGAAAATGCATAGTAGATTTATAACTTAAACTTCACATGCCTGGTAGCAGAAGCTACATTTACATATGCTCAAAAAAAAAAAAAAAAGAAAATTACTTATATAAGCAAGATCCAATAGTTTGCTTTGCCATGAAACCAACTCATAGCCTGCTTGGTAAATTAAATTTATTGCTAGCCTTTTTCTCAAAGCCAAAAATTTGGACTAAATCTTTTCAACTTGGAATTTTAGGTTTTATTCTTTGCTTTTAAAAATCAGATTGTACCAGATTGTGTCTTGCATAGCTGTCTCTAGGATGTCCAAGTCCTTGACTGTTTGCTCTGACTGGAGGGCTGGCCTGGATAGTGGGAATTTCAAAACTGTGCACCCTTAGGGCTTGGTGTCTGTAGCTGCTGCTCTTCCACCACTTCTGTGTAACACTGAGCAACTTTGGACCAGCTTTTCATAGATGGTTGTGTTTTCTTGACTGGCCGATGTGGAATAGCTGCACCTGATTTGGAGAAGTGCCCAGTGCTCACAGGTGCATCAGAAACCAGTATTGGATGTGTTTTGAACACGTAAATTGTTATTTAAGTATTCCAAAAGCACTGCTCCCAGGCAATGCATGTTGGGCACTCAAAATTAGTTGGTCCTTTTTACCTTCAGTTGGTCTTGAATACTTTTCCCTGTTTGTAAATTAAGGCGATGACATTTTACCTTGGAGGGCTTCTGCATGGGATTCTTCAATGCCTCAAGCTGTGAAGTGCTGGAGTGCTGTGTCCTGTAGAGAGAGCACCTGGCAGGGTATGAAATCTGCTGGTGGATGGAAAGAAGTGGTGTGCAGTAAAGCTGACAAGAGATTCGGGGCATGTACTGAACACCAGAGGTAAAACAGACTATTGAACATCTTTCATTCTGTGCACTGTTACAAGGCTTCATTCTGTGGGGGGAAAAAAGGTATTTGCTCTTTAAATTATTAACAGCTACTTTGTAATCCATGTCTATATGAGACAAAGGATGCAATGATACTAATTAGGGAAAATCCAGAGGGAAGTATCTAATGCTGAGGTAATTGTACACATACAGAGTGGTCCATTGGAGCAATTACAGGTATTATGCACAGCTTGGCTCTCTGAGAAGTCTGTGTTTCCTGAATAAGATCAGAAGCTATTTGCCCTTTCTCTTTTCCTTCAGTTAATTCAGTGCTAATGCATTGGTCTGGTGCTTTCCTCTTTGCTGTCTTATCTGCAGTCTTTTTCTTCATGCCTTTTTAAGTTGTGTGTTCAACTGAAGGTAGGTTCCACATCTTCTTTACAATGGCTAAAAGTGTACGGTAGATTGATTTAACTTTGAGAAATAAAGAAACTTACTGGAATTGCATCTCCACATACATTTGGTAATGTAAATGTGATTTTTATTTCTTCCACTCCCTTTCACCTTGCTGCAGGCATTAGCACATAGAGAAAGTAGGTGTAGAATAAGCGTAGTGTAGAGTTTCTGCTTATTTTGCACAAGTGTAAATTACATAATACAGAGTGCTAGAAAACAGAGATTCAAGATTTGTATCTCTCTTTATACAAGTAGCTACACTTTCTTACATCTGGTCAGAAAAGCGTGTCTTGTATTTCACATTCCTTGTACTAGACAATCATGGAGTAACTTGTCAAATGTTTTCTAATATTATCAAGTATGCATCCAGCAGTTAGGTTTATAGACCACACAGAAAGCAAAAAGTTCCAATATGTTATATGTATGCTA
The DNA here is from genome assembly GCF_034638445.1 of Ciconia boyciana. Classification (NCBI taxonomy): domain Eukaryota; kingdom Metazoa; phylum Chordata; class Aves; order Ciconiiformes; family Ciconiidae; genus Ciconia; species Ciconia boyciana. Next base: position 85,616,864 of record NC_132936.1, read on the forward strand.
TGTCAGAGAAGATAAACTTTTTTGTATTTTTAAATTGTGATAGGTTTTGTACTAACTAAAGCAAGTTATACGTTTGCTGCAAATAAATATGCAAACCGTCTGCCTTTTTTGGAAGCAGACTTTGTTCTAATGCTTTCTGAGAAATGGTATAATGGATGAATAAAATGAACATTTCAAAACTTTGTTAGTATCTGGCATTACTAATATACGTAAATGATCAATTTTATTTCTAACACAGATTGGGATTTAAAAACTATATAAAGGACATAGAAGAGTATAACATTTGCTGGCTTACGGAGCAACAGACCTTCAGAGATGGATGCAAATCTGTAATATTTAAAGTGAGATCTATTTAAATATATCTATGTACATATTTAGTTAATTTTAAATATTTAAATTAAATAAAAATATAAAATTAATACATAAATTAAATCTATTATTAATAAATTAATAATTTATAAATTAAATATATTTATATATTATATATTATATAAATATTTTAAATATTTAAATCTCTCTAAAGTGAGATTTTAGATGTGGAAAAATAGAAACATTAGGTGAACTCTTCAAGCCTTTGGGTAGGGCTCCTCTACATTGTCTCTTCTAACAGTGCTTACCCTCTTTATCTTTAGGAACATGTGGCCCAGGTTTGTGTAAGGGGAAGCTGAGTAAGCGAGATGGAATTGAAGGCTTTACCTCTTGGATACATGATGTACTTTTTCCTCTTCTAGGTGACTGCCTAAGAGATAGTTTTTTTTAAGATTAGTTTCTCTGTTTTCTGTTTCCAACATCTTAGTGCAGGCAAGTATCTTTTTATATTGTAGCAACATTTATGCTGAATGACAGATTGATAGGTTAAACAGTAAGTCTTAGAGGCATTCTTTCTATACAGTTACCTTAGGTCTTCCTCGTAGGTGTGTAAAATAAAACTCTCAAATTTAAAAACTGTTGTTCTATTTACCCTGTAACAGTACCAGGGGAGAAGGAAAAAAAAAAAAGCCAGGGCAATGCAGAAGGTATAGATTCAATGAATTTTTTTTCCACGGACTCCTGGCTACTTTGACTGTCTCTTGGAAGAGGTCTTTAGAAATTCTCTGCCTCCAGAGAACTTGCTTTCATAGCAGCTATAACTCTTCCAAATTGACTCATGGCAAAAAGTTTTAAAATCTTCTGTGCCATCTTCAAAAAAGTCTTAAAATCTTCTGTGCCATCTGCCAACTTCTCAACATTTTACTGGAAACTCTTCCCGAGAGTGTCATTCTATTCACCCTAGCATGCTGGTTAAAAGGACTCTGGCTGTCATTGGGACACTTGCCATCTGGAATGTGGAGAGAATTACTGTCTCTAATATGGTAACTGCTGGGAACCTCAGTGGAAGATGTGGGCCCCCTTTGTGCTAGGTGATTCATTTACAAGAAAAGAAAAGAAAAAAAAGCCTAGTTTTAGGTCTTTCGAGCATGCAATTCACATTTCAGACACAATAAAAGGGATTAAAGATATCAAAGGTAAGGATGAGATAATAATAATAAAGCAGAACTAAGTTACAGTTTACCACAGAGTAAGCTAGAGTTCAGAGAAGAGAAATGACTTGTGAGATTGACAGCTGAGGTAGGTTTCTTTGTTTAAGAAATAATGGGGGAAAACCCCTCCAAATCAAGTAGCTTTTGAATTAAGTGTTATTTTACTTGTTCAGATGGTGTTTTTTTTACACTGTGAAAAATCTCTTAGTTTCTGGTCAACCCAGGAGGAATTGTAAAAAGCAAAACTCCCTTCCTGTGATCTGTGATAGTGTTTTATGGAGAGAACTAGATTCTGTACTTCCCATCTGTTCTTTAGCACTGTCAACTGCTAGACACTAACTCATCCTCCTGTTGAGAGTAGCAAGTCCCTTTATTTACTGCCCTTTTCTGTCCTGGGTCTGTGTCCAGCTGGCTACCCAGACTGCAAGAGAGGACTGAAGGAGAAAAGCTGCTGCTGCTAGCAGCGGAAAGATCTGCAGGATGTCTTGTGAGAATGGGTACTTAAATAAGCTGGTGTTATTTTTCTGGGCAGAATTTTCAGACAGCTTCTGCTTCACCTGATTTTTGTGCTGCCGAAGTTGTAAAAAAAGTAGGGAGTTGCATGATTTATCTCATTAAACTAAAACGTGAATTCTATCCTGTATGTAAGATGGTTAGGATTAATATTAATGCAGATACCATCCCTATCAAAATTTTTTCAGAATATGTAGGAAATTGTTATTCTAGTATGTTTTTCCTAGACATTTTATATTTCCAGGTTTAGAATGATCGGGCAGATGAACAGACCACTGGGACAATAAGGCAGTCTTCTCATTGTTACTGAACTTTTGTGTTGCCTGGATACTGATTTCAACTAAATAAATTTGGTTTGTACTTATGATTTTTAAAGAGATTTAATCAGAAACGAAGACACTTGTATAGCATTCCTTAGCATTGCTTCCAAAAATGGTCACAAACTTTAAACGGTACACTGGATGTTGAATTTTTACTGTTTGTTAAAAATCATTCTGATATTTTCACAGTAGAAATAATTACCTTTTTACTTAGGAATAAATATTTTGACAAAATGTAACATACTTTGTTTGAAAATTGTTTCAGAGTGAGAAAGCTAACTTAACTGGTATCGGTGGCTGTCTGAAATGATTTTACTTACCATGGTTTTGTCTTTGATGTAGAAACATGAGTAAGTTTTCTTCCACACATCTGGTGGCGTCTCAAAGTATTTATACCATAAATTAGGAAATACAGCTGAGTTTGTGTTTTGATTGCATGACTGGACTGGGGCAAATCTTGCCATGTATCCATGGTATCTCCGATACATGGGTTTGTCAGGAGTCTGTTCACTGATACAGATGTTCAGGGGAGAGGTTACCATATGATGCCTTTTCCTTTCCATAGTTAATTTTCTAGGCATTGTGGCAAACTAACGTCATTTGTTATTGGTGAAAATTCTGAAAGATAATATTCCTTACAAAACCTGAGTAACCTCTTCATTTGCTTGTATTGATTTCCTCTCTTTTAAAAAAAGGACAGAAAAGGAAGAGCAATGCTGCTGCTTTCAGTACTATGGAGGAAATATATAACATAGCAGATAATAAATGTGCATTGACAGCAGAAGCACAGATGTATATTGTAGTGGGTGCTGAGAGAGAAATTGAAGCAGCTCTTATATTCTGGCAGTCAGATAGTATGTTATTTGCCTGCATTCTACTTCACCTGGAGGATGTAAGTTTTCATCCCAACTCCTTCCACATCTTTTCCAAATCTGTGCAGCAAGACTGAAGAAAATCATTATCCAGAAAATCATTATCCATATCCATATGAAGACCTCATATGAGAATAAGTACAGGGTGGAAAGAAGCAAAAACTCCTTTGTATTTAAAATTATTTGGAAGGTATAGACAAGAATAGGTACAGATTTAAAATCTGCAAAAGGTCAAAATATCAGAATTTCTTAGGCAATACTGTTATTATGGGGGTGGGATAAAGTATTTATTTGCATTGTGATGTGAAAGTCAATCTTACATCTAGTCATTTACTTTTTAAAAAATTTTATCTCACCCAGTGCATCACATTATTTTTGAAGTATGTTAGTCTAAAATTGTATGCCACTTGAAAGTAAATAGCAGGAACATGAACAGATTTGAAAAACTGGGAATGGAAGCCTAGAATTAATATTGATCATTTTAATGTCTGCCATGTCTCCAAAATGAATTGAATAAAAACATACTTTCGCCCCTCACCTTGCTTGCTGGTGGGATGATGATTTTAATTTTGTACTATGTTGCTATTTTTTTCCATGCTATATTTGTCTGATGTAACAGATGAGGCTTATAATTAATTACTTTCTCTCTGGTATGTTCCCAAAGAAATTTAACATCGTAGGCTCATCAGTAAGTTATATCTGGGATGTGCAGTATTTTGAATTGGTGTTTATAACAAGTAACAGTTTATTGGAGAATAGTATTAGCAAAAAAAATTTGGTTTCTTAATGTTTGTTTAGTAATGGCAAGTGAATTATGAAGATGTGAGGGACAAATGGAATGCCATACCAATTATTTAATTCAGCTGTAACTTTTAGTGTGTCTTTGTACATGGAAAGTAAATAATGCCTTCTAATTTACTAATCCTCTTTATTTACTAACTTGGATTATGTTGTGCAAAGTAGTGTTCTTGTGAAATATTTATTTCATGAGAAAACTGTAATGAATGAAGTGGCACAGTGCATTTACATAGCTTCTGTAGACTTCAGTAATGGACACGAAGACTATACATCTTCTCTTCTTAGGGGGCCTTGTGAAAAAGTTTTCCCCATTGTAAGAGTACATTTCCAATAATGTCAATAACATTCTGAAAGTTACCTGCAAAATAGCATTACAGACAGTATACAAAAACTAATATAAGACTATCTTTAGATTGATGAAGCCGCCCAGGATGAATAAACATGCAATGTATGCATATACTCATGTCAGAGTTTCATCAGAGGCTTGTGTCAAGATGACTGTGGATCAACTAATATTACTTCTTAATCACCTGGAAGAATTAATTGCACTACTAAAGATATTAAGAAAGGCTGTTCTAGCATTTTCTTATGCCATACATGCAGCCTCTTGGTTAAATTATATTTAAGTTCTGCTAATTAACTGTTTTGTTTTCTTTTTTTTGAATAAGCATATATTAACTGAAGAGAATCAAGTGAATGTTATTTTAATTGTGTTAGTGAATAGAAATCTAATGCATTATTTATTAAAAGATATGGAGGTGTATTTTATGTGTCTAACTCTTCTTCCTCTGAGAACTTTTTCTTTATCATTCCTTTACTAAAGCTTTACTTGGCCTGTAAGTTCCAGTAGTGCTTTGACAAAACTGCAGTACAGAAGTTCATATGCATTAGAAGAATTACACTGTTTTTCTGTCAGTTTGCAGGGGTTGAGGATGACGAGATCATTATATTCTCATTAAATTACTTATTTACCAAGTTCCAGGTTTAACTTAACTTTAGATGTCTAAAAGGCAAATTACTGGTCAGTGTGTTACACTGTTAGCATTAAAATGAAATGAGACAATGTGGCCACAGGTGAATTTCTTTCCTAAGTACCCTACAAGAAAATATAGCAAAAATATTAATAAAAAAAGCTCTGCCAGAGCTTTGATGAAAGCCTATAAAACCACATAGTCATGAGGAAAAAAACAGGAGAGCTGCAGATAAGACCTTTATTTGGCTTTGGAAACTTTGTTTTACTGAATATTTGATGAAACAGACTGCAGATCTCTGCAGTACAAGTCAAGTCAAATCCTTGTTGGCAGTTAAGAGTTAGTTATCCTTTCTGGGATTTGCAGTGATTGAATCTCCCCGACATCCCTGTCTGATAGAGAGAAGAGAGGGGGAAGCAGAGACAGCAACAAACATAATGAACAATTAACTTAAACAGCAGTGTTTGGACTTTGGGTGCTTTCAGAATGCTGATATTCCACCAGCAAAGTAACCCAAGACAAGTATCTGCCAGTAAAACAAGATATTTTAATCAACCTTCACTCACGAAGAGTAGCACGATATATAACAATATGACTCAAACTTTGCATGCAATAAAACCCCCTTTTAAACTACTATTGGAACATAAGGGAGTAAGGTCTAAAGTATAACATCATTACATCTGTGCTGTTGCTGTTTGGAATAACTTAATGTTAAAAAGGATTTGACAATGTTAGCCTTCTCACACTTCTTACAAGGGATGCAGTTAACTTGTGGATGAGATTTTATCTACCGCTGTTATCTGCAGAGAAAAAAAAATACAAACACGTATGGCCTAGATTTTGGGAACAATAGAAAACACTAAGAACTTAAAGGCCACTTGAAAATCTTGGATGTTTTCATATTGCATATAACAGTCAACTGAGATGGGGGGAAAAAGTGTGGAAGAAGAATCCACAGTTCTGTTTATGCACCAAAGATTTTGTACAGGGCTGCAGTGCAGGGTTGGAAGAAATGGAAAGGATGAAAAAATAGTGACCAAGAAAGCAGATGGGTGCTGAGGCAGGAAAGGGAACGAGAAATAGATTAGAGAGGAATAACAGAGTTAAGAGATAGGAGAGGGCAAAAGGAATGAAGAGAGAACTACTGTGTGAAAGGAGCAGGGAAGAGCTAAGGCAACTTTGGGAAAGAAAAATAAATAAAGAAGACATGTGGAGGACAAAGATGTAAGCAGAGACAGGAAAAATAAAAACGGATGGAGAGGGAGGAACAAAAAGAATAAATGTAAGGAGGAAGGTTGAATAAAATGCATCTTGCCAAAACCAGCAAAATCTCTCTCTCTATTTTTTTTTAATGCATATAAAAGCTACTGTTCTAGGTGTATGCTAACTGTGTAGCTCCCATTCTGTCCATTGATCTGAGGAAAGGATGGTAGGGCTGTCAAACAATAGTGCATGCAAACTTAGTTATGAAAATGGAGAAATATCACCCTAACAATAATAGGAAAAAAGTCAACTTGTGCTCTTAATTTTTAGTGTGAAGATTTCAAGTGCCGTAGCATATCTCTTGGTAAAATCAGCATATTATTTTGATGACATTATGAATTGCATTTGTAATAGTCATAGCTAATGTGAGATATTGCTGATATTCTTTCTTTGGTGGTTTTAGAATGTACACTTTGCATAAGTGCATGAAGAGACCACATGTATGTATAATAATTATATGTGGCAGAGATGCAAAGATTTCTCTATTTTGAGAAGCGCTTATAGAAACTGGGAAATTCTGTAGCCAATCTTGACTTGAGAATAAGAGAGGCTGAATAAAACATAAACTTTATATAAAATATAAACTTGCAGGAACTTTACAGGGTTGCCTTTAAGTTCGTAGGAATACAGCTATATACCAGTTGCCATAATTCTCCTAAGTATTTTATTTCAAGCTGCAAATAGTCTTTTAAAACACATATTCGTGCATAAACTTGTGCAAAGTATTAATGTCAGAGTTATTAGGCTAATAATAATGATTGGGATAGAAACATGATTTAGTTTGCCTTTTCTGCTCTGTATGTTCCCGCTCTCCTGCAAAAATTGGTACTAAACAGATCCGCACTTTTGCGTGTGGAACTGTCCAACAAAAAGGAAATCATTGAAAGGTTTCTTTAATTCTTAATCAAGCTTATGTATTTTGATCTTCCAAAGTACTATGGCAAGAAGATACATTTGAACTTAAGCTTGTGTGTGTGTGTGTGTGAATACCCTGGGTGTTAAACAGAAAGTTAAGCTTAAATATGAAGACTTCCTTCATCCTTTACAAATGCGGGAGTGTGGGCTGGAAGAGAACTCAAAGGGTCATCTAATACAAATACCCTGAGCAAGAACAAGAAAATAGCAAACAGCTGTTACTTCTGGGCATTCTAGCACATATATAAAATATTTCAGATCATATATGTTTCTGAGACAAGGTAAATACCTGTGGTGTTATGTGGTAACAGATTTAGCTCCTCTTTCTCTGCTGTTTTGAAAATTTAAGAAAACTAGGTGGCCTTCCATTGTTGTAATACAGTTTACGTGGTCTTTCAGATATAAAGGTTAGCTATGGGGTTTTTTTGTCATTTAAAAAAAATTGTTCTTGCAGCTGGTCAAATGGGAAGAAGAATATGGAGAAATATGAAAAGTATTATACAACATAGTTCATTTATTTAGATACATAGTACCAGGACATGAGCTTGATTTTTATAATAACTGGTATGTTGCTATCATCTAGTACACCGAGAACAATATCAAACAGTTATTGAAATGGTCTTCAAATTAAGGTGTAATTGCGATATCTAAAAAAAAATAATCTGATTTCATTTATTGTGCAAGAGTATTTTTGGAATCCAAATCACTCTGGTCTGTTCGCTATTGGTATTAATGCACCTTCTAATTTAAAACTGTCAACCAAAATTTTCCAAAATGAGCTATGGAGATAAAATTCCTAGCTTCATACTTTGGTGTCTGATGTTCAAAAGAACTTGAGTAGGCCAATGGTTCTCTGAAGGATTTACAGAAGATATTGTGCTTTTTCTGTCATTCAAATCTGTTTTTTTTAAACTGATGCTTTCTTCATGAACCTTGGTTCTTGATTCAGAAAAACACTTAGAATCTTACTCAAGGATGAGTAGGTTTAAGGCACATGCTTGAAGCCAGGACGCACTTCAGTGCTTTCTTGAAATGAGGTATCAAGAAAGTAGTGTTTTCCTGTTAAAAGTCTCATTGTAACAGCAAAAGGACATCTTTGCAGAGACTAAAAGACAGCTTTCTTCTGAGAGAAAGCTGCTTGCTGATTCACAAAAGGCAAATGTTAATGGATTTACACCCTTAATGACTGATGTACAATGGGGATAAAAAATGAGAAGAGAAATGCTGAAGTGATTCCAGTGTTATTACATCCAAATTATATTGCTCGTTTCTTTCAGAACAGAAAACAATGGCAGGCTAATGAGAGCTCTACTTTTTCTTAATACAATAAAGCTATTAACCAACTGAATCTGCAAACTTTTTTTTCTGCAGTTTGCATCTGTTCAAATGGCATTCTAGAGATAAAACAGTTAATTTCTATTAGCTCCTGAAGTCACATAAAAGCCTAGAAAACTACTGTGGATGCAGTTATATTTTCAGTGATGCATTACTTCATCCAGCCTTAGGTCTAAAATAATAGCATAAAGTCACTATCTGGCCATTATCTCCTTTCAGTAATATGCTGCTTTTTCAAATCCCATCATAATATTATTTATGGATTATTTGCAGAATTCATTCCCTTCTTTGTATCAGGTTTCAATAAAGATAATAGCAGTCAGGGACAAGACAACACTAAATGTCTTCATGCAACACTGCTTTTGTGCAGTAAAATAATCTTATCACTTCTGGGAATGACACTGAGCAGGTTAAATTATGAGCAGGCAAGTTTGAAGCAGAATGCAGGGTTTTACGTGTGTAAGCTTAGTGGTGATTAAAATATTTAAGTCAGCCAGGGCTGTAATCTGAGACTGGTGTTTTCTCATTAATATTTGCTGGGGTTGGGAGTGGGGGATAGGGACAGGGACCAGGAGGTATCTTTTTCCCTAAGCTGGAAAATGTCAGCATTTCATTTTGAAATGTTTAACTTTTGTGTTTCTTCTTTTGTTACAATAAACTATTTCAAGGGCCTCCAAAATTAGAAGATAGCTTTTGGTAGAGGCAAAGACTGCATCTTCAGGGTTTTTCCTTTAAATACAGCTCTGACTGTATGTAGCACTGTCCTGCAAATCCCAGTAAAACCCAAATTCAGTACCTCACTGCTACCTTCCTGCTCTGGTTATCATAAGCGTGGGGGACAGTAATGGAAATCTTCTGTCAATCTTTACATATTTCTACTGTCCACTTCTAGCATGTGTGTGTCTTGTGCTGAAGAGAGATTTAGGAAGCAGATGCAATGCAGCGCTCATGACACTGTTGTGGTGTAGCCAGATCAGTCAGTAAAATTGCTGCGTCTTGGATGAGACTGGCGTGCAGATGAGAGCGAGTTGGATCAAAGCTGAGGAACTCAGAGAAGATGTTAGTTGGCAGAGGGAATCGACCAAGATCTGTTAGGCATAATATCAGATGCTGTGGCCAAATACTGAGTGCCCTCTGCCAACTGTGTTCTGAATCTGGGCATGTGGTGAGTCCTACCTGCTACTGGATTGCAGCAGTAGCAGCCACCACTGTTTTTATTTCTGTTTGGCCAACTGGCCTGTGTACTGTACTTTGTCAGAGCTGCATCTTTCCAACAGGGTACAAGGTCTTGCAGTTCTTTTTTATGTGGTTTGCTTTTCCATGAGTTCATTAGGTTTAATCTACAATGTAATTACTTTTCTTCAAATGGACAGGATCTACAACCTGAGTACTGATAGCTCCATAAGGAGCTAAAAGAATATGAGTCACTCATTGTTATCTAAATACCTATGAAGTAGCTATAGGCAAGAACAAATGCCAGTAGTTTTTCAGTCTATTCAGGAGTTCGATGTTCAAGTTCTCATTAGTTTTTCTCCTAAGTATACACTGTGTTGGATTTGTTCAGTCAATTCTCCCTAGCCTCTTGCCAAGAGCTATAGATAAGCTAGCAATATATGCACTATATTCCACGACCACATTGTCACAAAGGAACAATTCATGTGTGTTCATGACAGTCAGAATGTGTTGGATACTGCCTTTCATTAGGGAAAAAATTACAGCATGCCAGTACTTTCCATCTAAAGAATGTGTTTAAAAATAGAAAGTGGTTCTAGAGAATTTCCAGGCTCACAAATAGCAGACATGCTACAGTTTATCTCCATTTCCTAAAGGAACACCATCTGAGTGGTGAACTGAACTTTGGTCAAGATAGTAGGGTGTTAGGATTCAGAATAACTAATGACGAGGCATGAGAAACGCCAGGAAAGGTTATGATTATTTTATGTTAAGGATCCTCCTGAATGTGTTGGTGGGATTTGTTTTGTTTGTTTTTAAAGACTATCATTACACTACAGTAAGTCCAAAAGCAGTATTCAAGTATTCCTGAATTTACTCTAAGCAATAAAATATCTCTTAGTGATACGAGCATTGTAAAATAGGAGTGGTTTGTTTTCCAGACCTAGTCAGTAATTCAAACCTTGATTATAGTTCTTCTAGTCTTTGTGTAAGGAATTGGGAAGAGGTATAGAGGTTAAGAATAGTTATTTCATTTTTATTGATTAATTTTAAACTGTTACGTAATATTTTGAAATAAAGATTTCACTTATTTCTTCCATTTTTATGGACTATGCAGATTGAAAATGTTAGATCCTCACAACAAATATACTGAGCCAACACATGTATTTATTGTGTGTGATATGTCAGAACTTCATTACTTTAGTGATATAAAGGCACTGCATATTTTCTTTTGAATTGCATCCATTGCAATGATGGTGATGGCAGATTGATATGTTGTTAGCTGTTTGGTGGTGGGAAGCACAAGATAGTAGAAAAGTGGAAGAAAGCGTCTGTCTTAGAAACGTTATCAGTTGAATAGTTCAGACTCTTGTGATTTTACTTCCGCTATCTTTTGCAGTCTGATGAAGCATTTCTCTTAACAGTTTTTTCTCTGGCAGCAGCTAAGACCTCATGCATCTAGTAACACAAGAACAGGTGTACATGATCAGGAGGTCATATGGTCTGAAGCACTAGGCTACATTATTAGGCTAGGAAATATATGTTACATACCTTGGCTTCTGTAAATGCAAGTCCCCTAGCAGGTAGCATACTCTTAGCTGCAGTGCAGCAGCCGTTCCACTGCTTTATAATCCTCTTGATAGATGTGTATTCCACTTTAATTAGATAAATATAAATTGAACTTAATGGTAAGATTTATCTGTTGTTTGTGTCAGCATGCTCCCGTGGCAGTGTCATGTTTTCTGGCCAGAGACAGACAGTAGAAATGGAAAGCAGGGCCTATGTGAAACCAGTGGAAGAATAATTATGGCTAGTGGTGACAGAGAGGGAGGTATATGGCCTTGGTGCAGCTCTGGGACGTGCTCAGCCATTGGGATGTTTTGTGAAGCTTTTTGTCATAAAGCTACTCAGCCCTAGTAGGCATCTCAAAAGCTGCCATGACAGTAACCACACTCTCTCCTCCCTCTCCGGGTATATGAAGGCTTAAATTATTTCTTTTATCTGTTTCTGTGAATTCAGCAATTGTACCAGAGGTTTATTCTATGCAATTTCTGTTCATATGGATTATTCTACTATTATTCAAAGTTTCCTGAAAGTTTTGGGGTTTTTTTCTGTCACTTTTGTGTAAAAACTTTATATTGCATTAAAACCTTGCTGGTGGAAGTGCACAGTTGCACATTTTAATAATTGCATCTGTTAGCTAGGTTGTATATAGTCTTAATTAAGGCAATTTCATCTGCCAGAGGGCCTTGTCCTTCTTTATTATTCTCAGACAGATGGAATTTGCATTCAGCTGACTACAATCAAAGATTTCTAATGAAAATCCCACAACAGAATCTTCTCTGTCCTGTTAAGTATGAAAATAGCTGTTCTGCTCCTTCCATTTTGACTTAAGATATATATATAGGCAAGAACATTGTAATTTGAAAGCCTCACAAGCAACATTTTACTCTGACATTCAGTATACACTGGGTCTCTAAAGCCTAGGAGTGTCCAAGAAGCAAAGTGTTGCTTTTGAAAAAGGCAAAATCATCTCTTGGAATTAGGTATATGGTTATTTCTGGGGTGAGAAATCTTGACGGAGATGTTTATACTTAGTGGTCAAAGTGTTTGTTCAGTTAAACAGTTTCATATTCTGCACAGTGTATGGTAGGTTCACATGTATCTGCCATATAAATATGGCATATATTTACATATTAAATTTCTTAGGCTTAGTGTTTTAAGTATCTTAATGTGGTGGAGGAATCATCGTCTTGCCTCTCTCCTTTTCTCCACTTCCTGTGGTTAAAACTTGCCTTCCGGCATGAGTTTTACTTCTTGGTGCTATTGTACCACAGGGACTGTTCTCTCAAGCAGGGAGAGCCACGCCATGACCTGAAGAGCCTTAACCTGAAAAGAGAGTCAAGCTCAGAGCTTGATCAGCATTGTGTTCACTGGACCAGTCTGATTCTTTTTCTTTCCAACTTACCTGTTTTTTCATTTCAGACAAAAAGACTGTTGACTTAGAAGATCACATACCTTCCTTGCACCCCTCTTTTAAATTGCCACATAGGACTAAGTTAATTGCTGTCTCTTCTTGCAGCTATATTACCAAGTGCTGTCAAGTGTCTTCCATCTTGCTGCATTCCTGCTGGGAGGGGCAAGGCTCCTTGAGCTAGTTTGGGATTGTCTCCCTTAAGAGTACTCCTGATCATTCTCTACCTTCTTCAGAGACCCCTGCTTCTCTTTTACTTGCAATATTCTGGAGCTCCACTGAAATCAGAGTGTGATGCCAATGCACAGACGAATGTGTACCATATGCTTTGTGAAATTATTAGCATGGAGGGCCTTTGCTCTGCTTTAACCACATTCTTGAGATTCTAAAAATCAGTACAACTAAATGGAAAAGGACAGTTGCATTTTCCTTTTTTTCTTTTTAAAAATTTTACGTTGGTATATTCCAGTTTCTCAAAAGATATTAAATAATGGCAAGCAAAAGACATCGGAGAAAAGAGATGAATCTCTTGAAATGATAGATTGCAAGGTTGTTTAAAAATGCTCAAGCTCTAGTATGTGCTTTAGCTAACAAGTATAGGAAATTGAGATAAATCTCATTTGTACAGAGCCTACCTCTCTAGGCTCAGTGGATTGTGTCCAAGATCCTTCAAAGAAGGGTCTCATTTTGTATTAAAAAAACCTCTTTAAAATAATCGAATCAGAATACATTATGTTTCTACTTTATTTGCTCTAAAGAATGAGCAGTAGGTGATTTGGCATTCATGGCTACTTATAGCTTTGAAAACTGTAACATTCTACATAATGTGCCTTTTGTAAATGTGTTACAAAACTTCAACAGGAAGATACTTGCATAGCGGATAGACTTACATTTGGCAAATTATGATCTTGTAGTTTGTCACCATTAATTAGAGGGAAGTTTATATTAAAAAATTATAAGAAGCTTAACCCTTGGTCATTGAGCACTTGACTCACAAGGAATCCCTCCCCCTCCCCCGACCAAATTGATGCAACTATTTCCAAGATCTTCCTGAGCGTGATTTCTTACTCTAAATTACCATTGGAATTGCTGTATCTTCCAGACAGAAGTTTCTTAACTTTACTGTGGGACATTAGAAGTTTGGCTCACTGTAATGTCACATGGCGCTTGAAAAAGTGTGTCAGGTGAAGCTGTAAAGCTGTCAGGTCATTTGAGGATTATGAAATTACTACTTGAATAAGAGAGCGTCTTGGATTAGTCTCTTTAAAATATAAAGGGAGAAGTAAGCATCCCCTTGGCCACATTTACATTCAGTAATAAAATACAGCTTGAATTAAAGCCCCTCAGCATACATATACACAACTACTGTGAATGCAATAGCAAACAGGTCATACATGTGACAGTGCTTATGCAGCTGCTTTTATGATACATAGTGAGGTATGTCCTAAATTCTTGAAGGAGGCAGCAAAAACTTTGGAAGAAAGGAAGGGAGCAGCCAACCACTTGGTCTGATGTTCTCTTATCGAAAGCTTGCCCTCCTGCAGGGACTGTTTTCCCCAGCCCCACTCCCACTCCCCTGCTGCATGTGTGTAACAGCGTAGTGTGAAGATCTAGAGAACGGCATAATGTAAGTCTACCGTTGGTAAAATTTATAGTGTTTGAGAACTAAATGGTTACTTGCCTAGCATGAGAGAACTTACTGAATATCCCAGGAAAATGAGACGACTATGACAAAGATGCATGTAAGTATAGAGTGGCCTCTACTTAGTAGTTGCAATGTTAACAGAGTGGGGAAGAACTCAATTCTGAGGATCTACATGGGTGAAAGATCACTGGGTTATGTATGGAGGCATAACATAGTAAAAATAGTGTAATGGTGATACAAAGGAACTTATTTTGTTGAGATCTGTGTTTTTGGCACTTGCTTAATTTGTGGTAAGTTCTTTTAAAATTCTAAACGCTTGTTTAGTTGCAAGTTTTATGTGGGGGATGGTGGTGTAGAATTGATCCCTTTGTTTCTAAAATACTTCTGTCTTTCCTGTCCTTTAAAATCAACAAAAAACAAACCACAAAACTGTGCAGATGAATTAACTTTAAAAAAATAATTAGAAAATTTAGTCGTCCAATCCATTTAGGATAATAGCTGACGAACTTGCTTTTCATTCTACTTCTATCTGACTCTCACTTCAGACTGGGAATAAAAGAGCTAGAAGAGCAGACATCCAAACTTCTTCCTCTGTCTTTGTGGTCCCTGAATTTTGGACACCATTGGAATGCATGATATCACCAGTGGATAGTAAAATAAAAGGGAAAAGAGTTAAAAATAAGATGGTGAAGATCACTGGTGAGACAGAGATGAGGAGCAGGCTCAAGGCTGAGAAGAGCAGGAAAATGTTGAGGAGATTGGAGAAAAGGAAAATTCTTTGGATGAGGTGCAGGTGAAAAAAGGAAGCAATAGGAAGATAAAGAAAAGTGACCAGAGACTGGAAAATAAAAGTTGGAGGAAGCCATTCCAGGACAAGAAGTGAGGAAGGCTTTTGAGGATGAAGAGTAGAGCACAGTAGAAAGAAGATAAGGTGGAAGGACTGTCTCTCTTGTGAAGAAATGGATGAAAAGGATAAAGAAACTCCACCCTAAGACAGAGTGAATGATGGTTCAGTGATTCCACAGCCACTGTTGTGTAGAAGTCATGTGAATGGGAAAGAGACATCACTAAATTAGAGGGAAATCAACACTGCAAAAGCAAGAAGAGAGCCTTACAGAGAAGAGAAGTTTGGGAAGAGTTTAGCTTCATGAAAAAAACCCACCACAAATCCATTCATTCATCCATCCCTGTTCACACTGTAAGGACCCTGAGGGAACTCGTAGACATTACTGTCCCTGCATAGCCCCTCCCAGGGCTCCTCCCAACCTGCCCATGGCCCAGGACCCCATTGCAGCCTCCTAGGGCCATCAGCCCCTGTCATAGCAACACTGCAGCAGGGCTGGTCTCCAGCTCCTCACAGCGCTGCCATGCCCGCCCATGGGCCCACATCCCAGCCTGGCTTTGGCCCGTCCCCAGGGAGGTGCCCAATGCCTGGCGCTGGGGCTGCTCCCGGCTAGGGGGTGGGATGGACCCTTGCCGCCAGGCCTAGCCCCAACAGCCCCCATGGGGAGCTCCCACCACTCCCTGGTGCCTGGCCCCCATGGACCTGTGCCTTGACATGCACATGGCCAGCCCTTGATTGCCTAATAATTTTTTTTCTCCTACTTCAAAACACTGGGAGGTCAAGCAATGCTGCTGTCAACATTTATGAACTATTGGGAAAATGCTGACTGAGTTGCAGGGAGCATGCAAGTTAGAGGAGCAAAGTTTGTAGGGCATAGTACTGTGCTTTTATTAGACTAACTAACCATCCCAAATGTTTGCATATATACAGTAGCTTTCCTGGGTCTGACCTTGTCTCTCAATGTCCTTAAGACTGTTCTTGTGGTCCCAAAACTACTGTATATCCTAAAGGAAAATACAGTCTACTAAAGAGCTGAAGGTTTTTTTCCTGGAGGGAGGTTACTGGAAGCAGTGTTGCCTATGCCATTGATGGCGAGTTGGAGGGAGAAAGTGGAAGGTTTGCTGATTGTGCTGAGTTGCTTTAGTTTGTAGACTAGAAGTGTGAAATTTAAATGCATGACTGAAATGAGTGGAAGATTGCATAAGAAATATGTTTTGGATGACTGTGGTGTTACCCAAAACAGCTTAATATTCTTTTCTCAGATTGCAGGCTTTGTAAAAAATGAGAGAGCATTTGTCCTATTAGGGAAAAGCAGGTAGGCTAGGGAAGATGCTTGACTAGGGCATAGTAGAATAAAAAGAATGTAAAGCCTATTTGTTTAATAGTAGTCCTCATGTGACTGTGTACTCTTTGTTGCCTTTCCTTCAGAAGCATAAATCAAAACTTGAAACTGGCTAGAGAACAGTGAAAATAATGAAAAGTAGGAATGGCAGTTCCACACTAACAGATACAGATTTTCTTTTTATAGGCTTGAAGGAGTCAAAAGTATAAAGATAACAGTGAAAACTGGTTGTTATCTTCTAGTTTGTACGATAATGTGGAAAAAAAAAGAAAAAGGAATGCTCTTGGAACTGAAGCGCACCAAAAAGGCAGTAACGCTTCAGTGAAGTTCCCAGTTTCATAATACCAACTTCAAGGAACTGGGTTTGAAATCACTGCACAGATCATACAAGGGAATTCTCAAGAGTGGGCTGTTCCCCAGGCTCCCATTTGCCTTGCTGAGCATTCTAGTCAAGGTAATGATAAAAAACAATAATTAAGAAGTCATTTGTTCTGTAGGATTGGGAGGATTGAGTTGATCCCTTGCGGGGTCAGGAGGATTGTTTTTCCTCAATGTGAGTTGCACAATTGATTTAAGCCCATAGTTGTTATTACTTTTTTGGTTACTTTTCATTCTAAAGGTGTTAATCAGTGTGGTTGCTCTAATGCAATAAAAATCAACTTACATGATAGATGTTAGCTTTCATTTAATTACTGTTTTTTCTTCCTTTTTTTCCTTTTTCCTTTTTTTTCCCCTTCCAAATAGTTCATTTGTTTGAAACTTTTAGTCTTGAAGCTACTTCTTGCTAGTTGATCTGGCAATTTTTTAACTGCACTCCCAGTAATATTCAATTTATCAGTGCATTCAAGATGATAACTCCAATTATTTTCCTTTTGCTCCAGATCAGAGTGTAAATGGTGTCGCACAGTTGAAGGTTTCATATTTGGAGAAAATAGAAGTACTTATTTGAAGGGGGGAAAAATACTGTGCTGCATATACAGAGAAAATTGCATCTCTTTTTTTAGTAATGATAAAAATAACAAGAATGAATCTTGAACTACATTCATACACTTGCACATGCAGTGTAGATGCAGAAGAAATATTTCAAATTGGATGATTTATTTTTTGCAAAACCAGCACAAGGCATCTAAATAACTTATTTAGTGGGGCTCATTATGAACCAGTAATGGGATGTAGCTGTGAAGAAGGGAAATGAAAGTGTAGGATATGTCAGGCAAGGTATTTCCAGTAGACGTAGAATTATTAATACCATTGTATTAAGTCACTGATAAGAATTCTTCTGTAATTTTGCCCGTAGTTCTTGCCCCAGTTGTTCAAGAAGGGTGAATTTAAACTGGCGCAGGTAAAAGTAAAGGCTGTGGGCTGATTATAGCAAAGGAGAGATTTGGAAGAGCTTGGCTTGTTTAGCCTAGGACAATAAAAACTTAGATTGTGGCCTTTAAAAACGTTGAGGGGGTAAACATCAGGGAAAGATAAGAATTAGTTAAGCTTAAGGACAATGTTGGCACTAAAACAAAAGGGTATAAACTGACCCTGAATAAGCTTAGCCTGGAAATTAGGAGAGGGTTTCTAATTCTCAGAGGAGCAGGACTTCAGGCTGCTACTAGGTACAAAGATGAGGAACAAAGGAGAACTATGGTAAAAGTGGACCTTAGTAGGTTGGTGGATACTCTGAGATGATGTCTGTGATGATGGAAGCAAGGATGGAAGCAAAGGCCCAGGAGCTTTCCTGCAGTTTTGTTTTTGTTCCTGTGCACATATTCAGATTGTTATTTCACTGGAGAGAACCAAAAGGGTTATCTGAAGTACTTTGCTTATCATCCTGGAGACTGATTTCATATAAAATACCTATTTGTTGTATTTCTATTCCAAGCCATTGAGGAAATAATGAGTTGATAGTTCTTTTTCTTAAGTGACTGTGATCAATATTTTTTCAATTGGTGAGGTATACCTTATTGGTGTGCCAACATTTAAAGTGAACTTTAGCAAGATGAAATACTCAAGCTAGTGCAGGCTCTTCCAGACTTGTGAGTTGTGACTCTGCTCTGGTATTGCCACCAACAGTGGTGACAGTAAAGAGGTATGGGAAGATGTAAGAAGCAGTAGCAGTGTAGGACGAAAGGCAAGGATGCAGCACTAAGAAAGCGATGACAGGGAGAGGTGAGGCATCCCTAGCCATTCTGGGCAAGGACAGATGAAGCGGGCAGCATCAGCAGGCAAAGATGCAGCTTTATGTGGCCAGGAGGGGCAACAGGGAAGGTCAAGGGTAGGAGGTGAGAACAAAGGGAAGATAAAAGCTGAGAACCCAGGGCTGGTAGGACAGTCCTGTGAGAGGTACAAAGAAGTACACAGGAAGAGGAGGAAGCAGTAGCAGTGAGTCACATCCCAAAAAGCAAGCTGAACAGTAAGATGCATTTGCTTCCTAGTGCACTTGAAGTTGACTCTGTAGAGAAGGATTTTGAGAGGATGATACTGCAGATAACAGAAAAGTTGTTCTGTGCTGGTGTAGGGATTTGTTCTGTCCTTGCTGAAAAGGTGGGAAGTACGTGTAGATTTCTGACTTTTAAACTATATTTCTAAAGATAGTTTAGACTATAGATCATTTTTTCTAAACTTTTTTTCTTACTGGGTTCTACCTCATGTCTTGGTTGGACTCCCTCCTTTAGCAGGGGAATAGATGACTTGCTTATCATGCAAACCTTATAATGAGAAACTCTGCTATAAGCTCTGTAGTGCAGGCAGGAAGTTCTCTCTGTAATCTTGTGTTCTTTAGGAAATACCTATTTAATCTGTGTTTTGTTCTTCTTAAATTGTTATCTCTGTGCTATGGACACAGTGCTCATGCATTCATAGTTGTTTGAGATGGCTGTGCTGTGGGCAGTAAAAACTTCACATGGGCTCATACAGGCCCAAAATGACACAAGTTGCCTCTGGGCAGTCTGGGAAGCCCATCCCCAGCTGCCATGGGCTCCCAAACCTCCATAAAAATTACCAGATATGGCTGGCTCTGACAGTTATAATATATTGATTATTTTCAACAAGTTATTATATCAGGACAACCCCCTCCCCCCCCCCCCGACTGGCTGGTATATGCAGTCCAAAACAAATGCACAGTTTTAAGTAGTATAGTCACATCTTTCCCTTTTTTCTGTTCTTGAATGCCTTGCCTGATTTGCCTTAGCATCTCTAGGAAAAAAAACTTTAGTGTAAAATAGTGATGGCCACTGAGCAAACAAGAACCATTTAAGCCTTTCCTTTTCTTTGGGGTCCCCAGTTGTGTTCTTCCCCTCTTACCCCGATGTGAAGAGTTTGAGAAACCAAAATATAATGCAGAATTCATAGCAACTCTATTTCTTATCAGGGAATTTTCTGATTTCTAATCAGAAAAACAGCACATTGTGTCATGGCTCCTTATGGATGCTGTAAAGTCCTTGAAGAAATCCCTTAGATTATAAGGAAGTATATGTACCTATATCTGTGTATATGGAAAACTTCTGAAAGGGACCTACTGAAAAAGAATGTTGATTTTCAATCCACCCTTCACTTTTAGGTGTAAGGTCCTGTGTGCCTTTAATAGAATTTGCTGAATTAATTTTTGAAGGTTCCTGTGTATTAATTGTTCTGCCTCTCACTCATGAGTAACGATCTTCCTTTTAATAATAATAAAAAAAGTGACAATAGTTGGCAAAGGATTTGCTACATTTATGAAAGTACTATGCTAGTCTTTCAGACACTGATACATAAATGAGGATGTGTCCTGATTAATTTATTATTGAAGGTATTTCGTCAATAATAAATTAAAAGCAAACAACTGCTTTTAAATGTATGAAAGTGAAGAGGAAAGAAATAGAAACAGTGTGATAGTCTGTACAAACTTCTTTTGAATATATGAGGTTAAATAAAGAGTAAATATTATGTTCTGTATTCTTTTACTGATCAGCTGAGCAATGTGATGCTTTATCTGTGGATCTACGCAGATTGTATTGTCAGCATTATGTGTGTGAGCTTTTTATAAGGATGAGGCTATCTAAGGTTATTACCTTATTTAAACAGATAAACCATCAAGTTTGAAGATAGGAGTATTTTTTTTTTTTAATTCTGTGACACTTTCAAATCACTTTGATTAACAACTGGTTACTTAAGCTTATATAGGAATGTGAATGAATCATATAAATATGATGATTTTCCAGCTTTACAATGCAGAGGTTATTACTCTTCCAACCAGAACTATTCCTCTGCCATATTGCTCCTCAGGAGTTACATTAGAGTGAGTCTTTAGGACAGACTCCAGGAAATAACAGAACAATAATTGACTCTCAGTATGTTGGAAGCAATTGATAGCTGAATGCAACTCTTCTCAGCCTATTAGCAAGGATGTCATTTAGTAGTCCTTCAAAGGTGATGGAATTTTGTTTGCTGCTGCTTTTGTATGTGTAACTATTAGTTGTGGCTGGAGGTTTACCTAGCCATATGAGTGCAAAAAATTGCTGTATAAATATCTATTGAACAGTGTACAGTTATGTAACTTGGCACTTAAGGGTTGTGGTAGAGGAGAGTGGTGATAACCTAAGTAATTTGTAAAGAAGGAGTTTAGCATTACTCAAATGTGGTTTAAGACTGACACTTCTTCTCTGATGAAAGGTAACATATGATGCCTATCAAGAGTAGATGGAACTCTTCCCCCCCCACCCCCCCCAATGTTTCATTAAAAAATGACACTGCTGATAAGAGTTCAGAAAGTTTATTCTGGGGCATTATGTCTGTGTTGATTCAGGGGGAAGAGTGCCATCTGCAGAATCCTTAATCCTGCCTGTTACAACAGCTCCCCCATTTCCATAGTGCTCAGACGTTGGTGAACAGGCTTTACTCTTAGCTCATGAGATCTGATGTGCTCAGCGTTTTCTAAGGAAATCACCTAAAACCTGCTTCAGAGCAGACTGCTTTTCTGTTTTACCAAGAAAACTTCATCTATAACCTCCTTTCCCCAATATTGTCCAGAAGATTAAGATGCACAACCTTGTCTTTACATTGCTTTTATAATCTCCTCTGGATTAACTATAAAGGATTGGGGGAAAAAAAGAAATAAAAAGGTTGTAGCATGGAGATGAGTATTAGGTCAAAGCGTTGTAGAAGGGATCAAAAGAGCAGCTGCTGCAAAACAGAAAAAGCACACACGCCCGCCCAAACAACCAACAACCAACCAACCAAAAAGCCCTACAAAAAAAAAAAAAAAAGCAGGAGGCTTTTATTTCTTTATGCTGTTTTTTTTTCCTGGAGGTTGAACTCAGTTACTCTACACTCTGTGTACTGACTGTGGCTCTCATCACTGTTTCTTAGGCGGGGAGGGAGACGTTCTTTTTGCTTCCATGAATAATGGATATCGAAAGTCTCCTTTTGAAGATGCTTCGTTTAGCATTCTTTCCTCCATGTGGGACAATCATCTAGATGTGTGGGCAGGTTCTAACAAATTTCTGTAGGCTTGTATTTAATGTCTAAGCTTCCACTGATGAGCTGTGTTTCCAGAATGCAATTAAAAAAGTTTTAAATGAAAGAATGAAAGAGATGTTAAATAAAATAGAAGTAGACAACTTTGAACTAGTAAAGCAAAACAGAAAAACTGTTTTTCACTAGAAAAACAGACAGAATCAAGATACAGTGAAGGAGAAGGATCAGGGATGCCAGGAAACAAGACTATTTCTGACCACAGTGGCCAGTGACATAACACAAGATAGCTCTTCACCTAACATAAGGCCACATTGGCAAGATGCAGAGACCCTGTGCATCTTGCCAACGCTCACATGATGCTCACAGGCACACTGCAGGCTGGCAGATAGCAGTGACTATCAGTGGCAGATGCCTGGAACTGGATTAAAGCACTATTTCTGTATTTATATAAACGTTTCTCCTCAGTGTTTCTGCAGCATGTAAGAAAGGAAAAGTGTCTGAACATTGTCTTTACTTCACATCTCAGCAAGAGGGGCAGAGCCATGTAGGAACTGGGATTTTCCTTCATGAGGAAAAGAGATATTGCTGAAACTTTGTAGCTTTCATTGTGACTTGAAATTTGAGTTCTAGTTGGAGTCAGAGGAACTGAGGACAGAATCCCAGAGAGTCTGCACGCCTTGCTGTAAAGCCAGGCAGTCTGCAGAACAAACCCGCATGGCACCACACTTGGTTGGTGGCCTGACAAACCTGGCAGCCGAGACAGAAAAAGGCAGAGAATGCCAGGAAGCAGGAAGGCTGCCAGCCCAGCAGCTTAGCCTGCAAAGTGGGGAGCAAGGGGCTCAGAAAGTCTGGGAGTCCATTAGGTCTGGTGAAGGAGTGGGGCAGTTCAGCTGGCGTGCAGTTGAGAACCGAGACCCCTGGGTGTCTCTAGGCAGAGAGGGTAGGAAGTGTCTTCAGCTTTCCCAAGGGAAATGGAGAGTTTTTCAAGTAAAATCAAAGTTTTCATGTGCTGTGATTATTTATTATTATTAAGGCAAGAAGGAATACATTTTTTACGATGAGGGTGGTGAAACACTGGAGCGGGTTTCCCAGGGAGGTGGTAGATGCCCCATCCTTGGAAACATTCAAGGTCAGGTTGGACGGGGCTCTGAGCAACCTGACCTACTTGAAGATGTCCCTGCTCATTGCAGGGGGGTTGGACTGGATGGCCTTTAAAGGTCCCTTCCAACCCAAACTATTCTATGATTCTATTATTATTATTATTTTAGGACCCCATTTTCCCCCAAACAAAAATAAAACTGGATTTTAGTGGAAAAATCCTGACCTGGTAGTTGCATATTTTGACAGTTTGAAAAAGAGTTGTGTGCGTTTATCCTTAAGCTTTGGGAGGGGGTGGATATGCAGTGAAAGTGTTTTTCTTTTATGCATCCCTTTGATCTGTTCATCTTTCTGGCCCACCTCACCTCCATCTGTATGTTTGTTCCATCTGATATGCAGATTTGAGCCTTCTGGGATTGAGTTGCTTCTCTGCTGTGCCTAGTGCAGTGAGATTTTGAGCCAGAATCCCTAATTATTAAACAATATAATTTTTGACAGTATTTCAGGTAACCTCTGAAAAGTAAAGATGTGACAGGCTTTTAAAATTTTTAGGAAACATCTGAGAACTTGATGACAGGATGCAATGTATTGAGGCTTTTCTTTTTTCATCGTAGGAAAAACTTGTCAATCGTTTTGGGAGATTTCAGTGGTCACTTAAAAAAAACCCCAAAAGACAGTTTTCTGAGATGACCTTTGCTGCTTTATCAGAAGTAGTTTCAGTAGTTCCAGTGATGTATCAGTGAGAACATGGGGGAGGCAGAAGAGTGATGATGAGACAGGACTTTTTCATAATATTATTAGAGCTAGATATGAATTCTGGAGCAAAATAACTTAGGAAGTCAGAGGTTAAGTAAAATCTGTATGTTTAAAGAGATTCTTATGGAAGCATAGAAGATCTGGTTTGTATGCTCAGGTATGCATTTGACTTGTGTCAATTTTGTGCCTTTTAAATTCACAATTAAAATAAGGAATACCTTAGGAGTGGCATGATTCTCCAACAAATAGCTGCTAAATCTTGAGCCTGGAGATTTTTACTACCTGAGCTCACTTGGATGAGAAGTCTGTGTCCTTTAGATACTTTGTGTGCTGCACATTGTCCATTAAGTGATATTCTTTATGCATCTTTTTTTTTTTTTTTTGAAAGTTGGATGCACAACACAGTGAATGCATGTGCGTGAGAATTAGGGCATGTATAAATAAGAATGCGTCTGGTCTAATTGGCAAGACTCTACCTAATGAGTTTCAATAGTGCAAGAGACATTTCCAAGTGGTCAAATTAACCTCTCACAATTTTTGAAATAAAGATTGATGGATTCCTGGAAAGAACTATGTTGCTAGATGATTTTTTAACATAGCTTTTCTTACAGTTATGCAGCTTTATTTAGCCTGTAGAAAAAGATTTTTCAGTTATTTCTTCTTAAGTGTAATTTTATTTTCTGTGAAAGTATAATTGGAAATGGATTATTTTTGCAAAGTTGTTGACAAAGTAAATGATGCTTTACCAAAGTATGCAGAGGATGTTCCTGTTCTCACTATAAAATATAAAAGACCTGGCTACACTGTAGTAAAGAAAATAAATAAACATTACTTACAGCTGTAGACAGAAAAACGTTTTATACTGTAAAAAGATTGTATGCAGTGTGCAAATATTTTATATGGCACGTAAGTTCATCAAGGTAGAAGGAGATACAAAGTCTTATATTAGCCCTGCTAAAGTAAATGGGGAGGGGAAGATGAGATTTTGTGTATGCAAGGCCTTCTTTGTTTGCCAGTTTTCTTTCATCTTATATGTGCCCCTTACCTTATGTTCTTATCGAGTCATAGCTACTGGACACAGGACAGTTGTGTAATGTGTATGTATATTGGTCAGTTTTTTCAGGGTGTTCAACTGCCAGCAAATGCTCCTTCAGGTATATTTCAAAAAATACTTCCTTAAATACTTAAACTATATTGGTTAATCATTTTGCAGAGTTGGGTGGGTTTTTTTTTTTAATTCTTCTCTTACTTTATGCTTGTGCAGGAGCTAAGCTCTTCTGAAGATCTGTTAAAATGATGAGTTCTGAGTCTTCTTGAAGACTCTGTCCCATTTCAATTTGAAAGCTCAGACACTATGACTATCCTAAAAAAGTTGGACTTTGCATAATTAACAAGGTTGTTATAAATGGAGGAAATAGTAGAAATCATTTTTTATGTGTCTTCTTTCACAAGCTATGTAGTAACCCAGAAGTAAAACTCAAATGCTCTTAAAAACTTCTAAGACAGTTTCCCTCAGCATTATTTTGGCTGTTACTTCAATTGGAATAATAGTTATAGGATTTTTAGTCTGTAATTTTGGTGTTACCTTTCAAAATACTACATTTATTTTCATTTTGGTAGTCAGCACTT
This sequence comes from Ciconia boyciana, assembly GCF_034638445.1. Classification (NCBI taxonomy): domain Eukaryota; kingdom Metazoa; phylum Chordata; class Aves; order Ciconiiformes; family Ciconiidae; genus Ciconia; species Ciconia boyciana. Next base: position 85,642,277 of record NC_132936.1, read on the forward strand.
GGCAAAAGCTTTTCGGCTCTCATCACATAAAAAATTAAACAAATAATCGAAGCAGTCAGCAGGAAACAAAGGTTCAAAGAGTTGTACATCTTGTTTCATACTTTATGGGTTCTAAAACTTTGTATGAATGCGCTAATTGGGAAGGAAGTTTGCCTGTGACCTTTACCTCGATTTCAGATGATAACACATGGACTGAAGTAAACTTTATTTTCCGAAGGGGCGAGAATTTTACTTTTGCTAGTTCTTGTTTCTCTTTATTTAGACTTGTTACAATTGTCAGCATCAACACTCTCAAATGCTTAGCTCAGCGTACAGCGGATATGAAGTCAGCGGTACAACTGCTGCCTTGATGTTAAATCATCTTACCAATGGCAGTGCGCACTCAAGAGCAGCTGCGAGTTGAGCCTAGGATATTGATCTGGCAGACCTCTGAAACTCCTTGGCTCTTCTGTCATATTATGTGGCGCTCATCCAATTCAAACGCCACATATTTATGATGATGATAACTTTTACAGGATGTTTTTTCTGAATCTAGCTCTATGACCACAGTATGACTATACCATTTTTTTGTATTTTGACAAATTGGAGTGTAGTCCAGTAAAGTCTGTAGTATTTGAGGACAATCCTTGACTTATTTTAGAGGTACTTTTTAAAAATGACTGTACCACTGTCATAAAGCCTTATAATGTAATTAATAAAGACTTTAACATAAAACTATGAAAGTACCTAAATCCATGTAGGGTTCACACTGAAAATCTAGGGAGTTTTGCTTCTCTTGGCAATTTCTGCTCTGTTTTCTGCTCATCTATCAGTAGCAGATGTTAAGTCTGGGTGGAGCAGGCCATTTTTAGCCTTAGCTCTAAATTTGTGGTAGAGATTTTTAGTATTAGTTGCTTAGAATGATACTCTAAAATCGGTATGTATTTTTAATATGCCTGGTCATGAAACTTTATCTTATAGCATTATTTCATAAGACAAATGATATTTCTAAACCAAAATAATTCATTATGAGTTTCAATTCACTCTTTATACGTATAACCAACTAAGTCAAAACTTGAATACCGCCTTGTGTGTCTTTTGTCTCTTCCAATATTTTATTACATTCCATATTTTGAGAGTAATCACCTCAAGAAAGAAACTGTCTTTTTCCTTGGAACTTAAATAGCCATTAAGTATATGCTCCTTAATTTTCCTGTGTTGTATGCATGCCTTTCTGGGTGTACAATTATGCTGATAGTAAGGTGTTTATTGCAGTATAATTTATTGCTAAAGTACCAGAGATAAATAGCATTTTTGTAATTTTATATAATTTTCTTACTATGGATAATTACATTAAAGTAATTACATTACCTTAATGATGTGAGTAGAGTTGTACTATTTCATGTGAAAGCCACAACCCTTATGGCAGCTGTGTAAGTTACGTATAATTATGTATGGTTAATCAGGATAAAAGGAGTGAGTTTGTCATACAAAATAAACAGTCATTCTAATCTCCGATCCTTTAATGTTGTACTTCATGACCTCCGGTTACTTCATTCCTACATCCTTGCCTAGGACCATGTTGATCCTGCAGAGATTTAAGTGTGCTTAACTTGATGCACTAGGGCCCTTCTGTCGTGCTGCTCAAACTTCATACCTGTAAGTGCCTTTGTAAACCTTTGCAGGAACCTGTACTGGAAGTTGCTGCAGGACTCCTTTCTCTTCTTTCAGCATTGCTGATTAAAGCTATACACTTCCACTTACCAAAAGATGCAAGTCATTAGAAGTTAATAATTAAAATATTTTTTTATTGAGCCATCTGAATTATGCAGGCCTAAGGGGAGTAACCATGCAATTGTCAATCTTGGTTTTGTCCTGTGTCATGGTATATAATCTCCTTACTGTTTTGTACATAATTGTGGAATGGTACCGAAGTTAGATGACCAGCTCCTCTAAGAGGGAATCTTGTTCTGTTTGGCTGTCGCAAGGAAATGTGTTGCTCAGCACTCCACATATTGATGCTTTACTGAAGGTGTTTGCTTAGGTGGAAAAAGTGTTCCTATATTAAAGGTGTGTTTGTAATAAATGTTTGGGATGCCCAGGATATTAGCATTATGTGATAGTGACTTCTTCCAGTATGTGAATCTGATTCTGTGACATAAAATTATATTAGTAGTACATAATTCTCTTATTTCACCCCTTTTCTTTCCTTTCCTTTTCTTTTTCCTTTAAAGAGACTGCTGACTTCAAATTCCTGTTCTAAAATTCATTGCAGTTCATGGGAAATCTTTCAGCTGACTTCTAAGCAAAAATGTTTTTGGCAAGTAGTTTTTGACAGGATCAGGTATCTGTAGTATTTAGTAATGTTTGCTGAAAGAATTTTCAATTGTTCAGAGGAAAAATAATGCCACACAACAGTAATCTGAATGTAAACACAGTGAAAAACTAGTTATCTTAAATTCTTTCCATACACCAAATTACTAATTGCATTATTGCTTTTAATTGCAGCTGGTGTCCATTTTAATTCCTAGAAATTATTTTTCTTGTCCAAATCTGCAGATGAGCAGCAGAGCTAGTGAGGGTAATGCTTAAATGTTTTTCTTAACTATATCTAAATGCAGTAAGGCTGCACCTACATAATTTTTCTGTTCATCAATATTCAGTTATACCATTTTGCAATAAGTATATGAATGCTTTTATCACCGGAAGCTGTCTACCTTTCCTTTATTCTTAAGGTGAACGTGTAAGGAAAGCCCGTGTTTTGTCTTGTTTTCTTCCCATTTTGTCTTGTAGAGGGCATATGACCACATCCGAAGCCTGCAGTGAGTGTTCACTATCTGCATGTATTTGTGTCAAATGGCTGCAGTGATAATAGGCTGCGGATGATGCAGTCTGCATTGTTAAGTCTTCAGGGAGCCTTGCTCTGATAAACCAAGCTTCATTCCTCTGCCGCATTTCAAAGAATAAAGGCAGCAGAAATGAGCAATGTTATAAGTCCAAGATTAAGTTAGAGAGATGCACAATGTATGAAAAAGCTTTTTGGTCCGTGACTAAATACACAATTTTTCATGCGTGTTGTCTGTGTAAGAAAATAAATGTTAATATTTTGGAAAGTCTCTTACCGCCCCCAAGTCCTTGCAGCTTAATCCGGGTTCAGTAGCAAGGCTGTCAGCCAAACTTCTTGCATTTTCAGTGCTTCCCACCTTTATGAAATATTTGTTGCCATGAAATAATTAACATTTTTACAGTCTTGCACTGATCTGGAAAGATGTACAAGGAAGAAATCCAATTAAATAGATTCTTATGTGATGGTTTTCAGCAATGTTTTAATAGCCCAATTACTATTACAAGGCTTGACAAATAGTTTTAACAGTAATTATTTACGTAAACTAAAAGATAGCCTGCAATCTTTTAAATATTTAAGTGATCTCATACAATTTCAACTTGTACAATATGATACTTAACTCTTTCCTTACTGCACTGGAATCAACAATGTTACTGGCGTGAGTGTCAGGGCTGAGGGCATTAAAGATGTAGTGTTGCTACAGAATTACTTTATTTGTTTAGGAAACTGAAAGAAGTGAAGCCTTTACCCTGCTTTCCTTTTCTTCTTGTGTTTTGAATGTACTATGAATTCCCATTGCTTTTCATCATTTTCTACCAAGAAGCTGATATAACTTGTATAATAAAGAAATCTCTCTAACTTTAAATAACTAGCTACTAGAATATGGATAGCAATGGATCTGAAGTTAATTTGTTTGTTTTTTCGTTTGCTTCTCTGCTGAGTAATTGTCTAGAATTTCTGCCAGCAAAGCTTTGGCTTAGCTTCTGGCTATAGCTGTGTAGGATATGTAGTTTGTTAGAGTACTAGTACAGTCGGTACTTGAAGCATTAAGAGATTTTGACCTTTTCTGGACATTCCCTATTTGAATGAAGTTTGATGGTGTGCAGACAGAGGGGTATTTTCTTTCTGCAGTCTTATTTATAAAAACCGAGTCTCAGTTTCTGAATGAGGATTGGTAACACAAAGCACTAAATGGCACTGCTTCAAACTTTGCCTCAGCACTTCTACCATTCTCCAAATAAGTATCTCTTCTTTCCTCTCCTAGCTCTCCCAAAAGATGCAGACAGGTTTAGAGCGCAAAACTGCCTGCTTGCAACGTAGTGTGATATATAGCATGTATCATCAGGAGCTGGGTGCGGGTAGCTTAGTGTGCCTTTAACAAATACTGTCTTGTTTCAGCCTGAACTCCTTGACCGTGTGGTTTGCCACAGTGTATGGAGACATCAGTGTTCCTTTTATGTAGTTCTTGGCAGCATGAAGAAGCTTGGAGCTGCATAAGAACCTTTGTAGATTTAGCCCTTTGTTAGCAGGGTGTTTTGTTGCTTCAGCAGAAAATATGAATTTAAAAGACTTTAATTTCTGAACAGCTATTAAGAAAATACAGTTTTGGGAAACCCTGCTCCTATGCTTTTGTTGGAATAAGGAGACAAGTGAAACTTAGCAAAAAAGATATATATTTTTCTTCTTTGTCTCATTGTGTTGTAAACGTTTGTATTTTTCTAGCAGACTCAGATCAAGCAAACTGTACCTGAGGTGAAAGCTGTAGCAACCATAGACTTTCAGAGCTGTATTTCAGTTACAAGAAATAAATCTTGAAACAGTAGCTATAAAACTCCTTGCTGAATATTTGGGTTTTTCATAGGTGCCCTTGAACATTGTCCAATTGCTGTTTTATTATAAGTCTGAATTTTTTTGCTTGTGACTTTCTTTATATGGAGACTATGAAAATTATGAAGAGAATTTATATAAATTAAAAAAGTATTGTTTTTCATGTGTATAATATTTAGAAATTGATTTTGGTTGATATAATTATCTCTACCAGCCTTTTACTTTGATTATGCCCAGACTGGTATATCGATTTACCAAACTAGCAAACTTAGAAAAATCTACTTTTAGGTTGGTTTACGTTGTTACAACTAATTGAAATTTATCCCATGGCTATTACTTAGCAAAAATGTTACACAAACACATGTTGCTATTAAACCGATTAGAGGTGCAGAGTTCTATTAAATACTTGATAAAATTCTGTTGTATGGTCAAAAATGTAGCATAGATAATGAACGGAGATGACTATTTTGATGGACTTTATACTCTTTAAAAATCTCTCCATAACTTTAATATCTATGAGATGAGATTTTGTTGCAAACTTCAGTCTGTCATCTAATGACAATTCCAAGTGTCAACACAACCAACTATATGCTTACAGCACGTTCCTTGTATAAGAAACAAGTGAGTTCTGTTCTTGTACTGTTTTTGTGAAATTGCCAGGATAATACAATGGAGATGGAAAAGAGCAGTGGAATCCAAACACATTTGTATACGTATGTATTGAGAAAAAGGAGTATGTGGGCTGTTAGTCACCCGGAGTCTGTGAATACACATTCGCAATAATCACCACAACACAGTAACAATGAGTTAGTGTGAGGTCCTAGGTGGTAGTTCTCATTGCTAACTGATCAAATCTGTTACGTCTAGGTCTACGTTTCTTGAAGAAATAAAGAATGTAGCCAGTAAATGGAAGAAGGTTGTGCTAGTTACCTCTAATTTGGACCATGTTTTTCTACATGGTATTCTACTTAACTTGTTTTGTTCAGTGTGCCAATGGGTGGAGTATGAGAAGTCTATAGGGTTACGTTTATCTAGGTGAAAGTTCGAAAAATGGATAACGAGAACTTGATAGCTTTTGGAAAAAAAAAATGCAGATGCCCTGGGTATATCCCTTTTTTCAATACTTATCTTCAAAAAGAATACTGTTTCTTTCTGAAGAAATATTAATACAAATTCTTATTAGGGTATTTGATCAAAAGTGCAATATATGAAAAAAAGCAGAGATCAGTAATCATCTCAAAGTATGCAGTTAATAAAAGTCAGAGGTTTTTTTTGTCATAGTTTTTAAAGAAAGTTAGCAACATAACATATATTTGGTTGCCACTTCAGGGGATATATTTTTAGTTATTAGCTGAGACTCTCTGTTCAATTGCTCTTTTTCTGCTTTCCAGCTTCTGATATTTGTTGCTTTCAAAGCCTGTATCCAGAGGGCATAACAGCATCATGATGAACAATAACAGAGCAAAAGGTAGTATAACTTATTTTGAGGTGTCATAGACTATATGGCTGGGAGGAACTACTGTAATTTTTTTGTCTAACCTTCAGGTTAGCACAGAACATAAAACATCACTGACTGAACTCCATCCCAAATTGCCTCTAATCTTTGAAATGAACAGAAACAAAATCTCTGATCTGAGTGTTTTGTCCTAAGTCTGATAATTGAGCCTATATAAGGTTATATATACATATGAAATATGGATAAACATTTAGAATGAAATTGTTCTTAATAGTATTTAATATATGAGCTCTTTAACTTCAGAGGCTCTGAATAATGAAAGCCTATGGAAGTCATTTGCATGTTAATGAACTCTATTTTTCCTTTCTTTGTATTTAATCTGAACAGCTTTTGTGATTGCTTACTGCTTTTAGTGTTTTTGTTTGAGGTTTTTTTTTTTTTTAAGGCATGGTATGCTATTTTGAGAGCCATCTGATTGCATAGCATAGGAGATTAGAAACTCTCAGCGGGGTTTTTGGAGTGTTGTGATACATTATTTTTCTAATGATAAGGAAACTGGAAGGATGGAATTGTTGATTCTTGAAGGCAGCTGTAATCTTTTCTCACCTTTCCTTGTAAGCAACATCTCTGTTGCGGAGAAAGTTAAATTCAGAGTAGGAGAAGCGGTGGCAATATGGATTTGAGTGAATCAAGCTTTGCAGGGTGGGAGACGCTAAGGATCAGTGCAGAGGGGGAAGAGCTGAGACCTGAATTATCTGTGGATTGTTGGGTCTTGCATGTTATATAGCACGTTCTTCCTGCTTCTTAGTGCTGCCAAATGCTTTTTGCCTTCTCTCTCTAATCCAGAATTCTCTGAAGTAAAGCTCAGGCTTTTTATGAGTGGTATGTATTCTGCACATCACTTATGCAAACTGTAAAGGCACCACTGATGTGTTCCCAGCTTAAACAATGGATAAAGTGTAAGAATAAGTCTAGGATCTTAAATTAGATATGACTCTGTATTAGACATAAAATATTCAATTTACATTTCATATTTAAATCCTATACATCAAATCACTTAGAAATTCAGAAGTGAAGAAGACAGAATCGTTCAAGTACTGAGTGTGATATCTTTCAAATGAGAAGTGGTAGAATCCATATTAGAAACATTTTATTAATAAGCTTTAATGGCACACTAATAATTGATTCTGTGCCGAGTCATGGGAACAAGAGTTGTTTAAAATTGATTGCAGCGGATTCAGTGTTTACTCATGATTTGATGAAGGTTATTCCACAAGAAGGTTCTATCTTCTGCAACAAAATCTAATCTTTATTAAAAATATATTAGCTGTCATATGGCTAACACTTTGAAATAAAGGATAAATGCAAACTGGATATAGCATTTCCTTTGCTACCTGTTGTGAATCATCTGTGAAAAGTACATTATGTTCAAGTACGAAGATTGTCTTATTATGGCCATCTTGATTTTCTTTTTTCTTCTTCCCCTTGGAATGAGGTAAATGCATAAACTCTGTGGAAGGACAAACTGAGTAAGATGCTGTGTATCATTTACGAATGGCTACATATTTCAGATTTCAGTTTAATTTAGATGAATCAAAACAGAGCTCATGTGGATCTCCAGAAGGGTTAAACCAGCCGGAGGGACTTAGTAGTGTGATGGCAGATGAAAGTTAACAAAGAGGCAAGTGAGAGACTGTTTATGACTCAGAGCATGTACTTTTATGTGTAAGGACTCCTAACTGGGGAGGTCTTGTCAGGAAACATTCTTTAGATTTTCCTAGTTAGTATAATAAAGAAGATTATCTAGTACACAGAAACCAATAAAAGAACAAATAAGAAATATTAGAAAAGGAGTGGAAAACTATACAGAAAAACAGTTATTGTAGTAAGACTGATTTGCTGTTATTACCACTTTAGTACAGTGTTAATGAAAGAAGTTCATGTAAGGATACGAAACAACTGTTGTAATGACAGAACTTCAAATGCAGACAAAGTGCCTGATATATAAAAGGCAATTTGGCAAGTTTTGAGGACCTTTCTCTTGATAACTATAATACTGAAGTTAAAATGCTTTGCATGAACATCCCTTAGCACAATTGCATTCTAGAAAAGGACTTGGATGAATTATGCAAATTAATGAAACATATGGTGAAGACTGGTCAGATACTACGCTTGATATGTTGCTTAATGTAAGGTGAAGTTGCATGGAATGTTACTGCATTGTAAATTTAAAAATAGTAATCCTTGCTGCAGGTGCAGTAGAACTGGAGATGACTGGAATGTAAAGAAAAATTAGACAGTTTCATGAACGCCAAATCTCACTGTGGTGGCTTAGTTGCTGGCCAGCACCAACCCAGTCGCTTGCTCGCTCCCCACCCTGAAAGGGATGAGGGAGAGAATTGGAAAAGCAAAACCAAGAAAAAACTTGTGAGTCGAAATAAAAGGAGTTTAATTAAAATGATGGAAAGAGGTGGGACACCCCCCCAAGTGATGCAAAGGCAATCACACCACCTCCCAGAAGCAGACTGATGCCCAGCGAGTCTCCAGGCAATGGCTACTTTAGAAAGACTGTCCCTCAGTTTTTGTTGCTGAGCCTGACGTTACACGGTATGGAATATTCCTTTGGTCGATTCAGTTCAGCTGTCCTGGCTGTGTCCCCTCCCAACCTCTTGGCCATGCCTAGCCTGCCCGCTGGGATGTCAGAGTGAGAAACAGAGGCACCTTGAACTGTGCAAGCATTGTTCAGCAACAGCTAAAACACTAGTGTAGTATCCGTACTGCTTTAGTCACAAATCCAGAACAGAGCACCTAATGGGCTACTATGAAGAGAATTAACTCTATCCCAGCGAGACCCGCTATACACACTGATCCATCTTAGACACTTCTGAAGCATGCTCTCTGTAGTATATACATGCTGATAGTAGTGTGTATAGACTTTTTAACTAAGGTCTCGGTTCTTTATTTGTGTTCATGAGGAGTAGCACATTCATCTTACTTGTGCAGGTTCTGCAGAGGTTGGGACTGCTTATAGGAAAAGTCTCAGAATCAGCTTTACACTATAAAATCAGTGATAATCAGTATCTCGTTTCCTGTTCTACTGCATTGCTGTCTACAAGATGGTGTAACTGGACAGCTCTCATTGTTATATAAGCTTCAAAGCACTTATTTTACTAAATGTTTTGAAATTGAATTGATTCTTGGAAGAAAAAAAGTTTTACAATTAATTTGAGAAACTGTGAACCTCAAGCAAACTGTCTGAAGTTTTATTTCATATCTGCTCAAGTTCTGTCGTACGTTTCTAAAACCTACAAGAGGCTGAATTATCTGGGGAAGTAAAATTTTATAGTGAAACCATTACAGTCAAACCTATAGCAAATCTATGCTAGGGGTTAATTGTCCATTGTTTCTAATGCCATTTCTCAAATGTTTTGATCTTATTCAGAAAAGACATTGTGGAATAATGCCTCGTCTCTTAACACTATTTTCCTTTTTTTTTTTTCCCTCTTAGGATGGCATTTTTAGGTATTGAGTTCTCCCCTTCTGAAACTTTGAATAGATATGTGTGAAATGAACTTGATTTTCCTTTTCCTCAAACTAGTTCCAAATGAACATACCTCCAGCTGGAGTAATATGATGGTAAATCAAGGTGGATGTTTGCAGTGTTCAGGTTAATAAAAGAGCAATTTGGAGTCCTTATCCTAAACCTGAACTTGCCTTTTGATTTCCTGCGTGTTTCTACTGCAGTATTAGTGATATTTGATCAATCTAATTAAGTTGGGTTTTGTGCTAGAAGATAGTAAAATGAGAATTTTTTTAGAAGGTTGCCATTCCTTGTCACACTTGAGTTTTACTTTTGACATGCTTAAGGTTAACTTATACCTAGACATGAAATTTCCAGTGCTAAGACCTTCAGAAGTTATAAATTGGTTTGGGTTCAATGTCTTGATTAAGCAAAGCTTCAGACAGTAACTGAGGGTTTTGGTCCAGGTGTTATGGGCCTGAGTGAGCCTTCGATTCCAGTGCTGTAAGAAGGATGCCAGGTGAAGAAACACTGTGGGGCACAATATGTGTGTGAATTTCCTCCTGAGCCTGAGAAAGATCCTCTAGCTAGATAGCATGTCCTGCTAAAGACTTTTTAGCAGACATGGCTGATTAGAGAGGTAGTTGCTGACTGTGGAAGGGACATGACATTTCACAGTGAGCAGTTATGCACGCCCAACTGCTTGGAGTAAAATTTAGCTTCCACTTATTGGACTGTGACTTATCCAGAAATGAGAGAAAAGAAGCTTTTTTTTTTAAAAAAAATTTTTATTGCTTAAGATACAGTAGATACAGCATAGTAAGATGATACGTGGCAGTTGTAAAGTCAGGGAAAATCCCCTTTAGTTAATGGTATTATCTCTGGAATTTGCAGGGCATACAGTCAAGAACAAACTTTAAACCTTATTTTTCTTCTTCTTCTTTTTAAAAACCCAAAATCATGTTGTTAGACTTCCTTGAACTTCCCTTTCTCATTTTTGTTTGTGATTTCCAAGCCTGGCTTGGAACCAACATTTTATGCTAGGTTACCCTGGCACGATGCTCTGTATTCTTAATGTCTTTTCTTCATTACCTATTTCTCAAATGACCATGAGACAAAGTAATCTTTGCAGAAAGCCATACTATTTTGTATTTGAAAAGCTATTATGAGTAGCTTCTAACATAAACATTGACAATGTTTAGGAAAAAAAAAATTGCTTCCCATATCCTGAATTCTGGCTGCTACCCACATGTCTCTTTTCAGGGGACATCGTGTCTGTTTAAAACAAAAGAGGTTTTCTCTTCTCTTTGGAGATTTACTAAGAGCCACAGGTGAAATATCTGAAAGAATTTTCCAGGGGTAAATTGCTTATTCATGTTTTAAACTTAGTTGTTGTGTAAGACTTTTATAATAAAACATAATTATTAAATAAGTATGGTTTAGATATACTAAGAATACTTAGATATACTTAGAGTATCCGTTAGATGAATCCTAAAGGACATCAGAAAGGATTTAGTTTATGAGAATGAAATGAGTATGTGGAAGAAATGCTGTTTTTCATGAGTCAGCATATCAGTTTCTAAGCTTGTTCGTAATTGTCATAGCTTCCACTTGGAGACTATGATTTGTAGAATTATACAAATGTGCTGAACATTACCATCTTGAAAGTCACATTCTTTGTCAAATGATAAGAAATAAAGCAACTGATTTAATTCATACATTAATTGTATGAAGTTTTCACTGAAACAGATTCTTGATTACTCCATTTTCATTCCAGAACTGAAGAGCTAGGAGGCTCTCCAATAACAGCTGAGGATATAGTGTGCATTTGGCATGTATGTATATGATTTTTGTGCAGCTACCTAAATAGAAAATACATAAACTTTTGCGGGGGAGGGCAGTAGGAAACAAGGGATTTTTCCAAAATGATTGGTGGACTTAAGAGCACAAAATCAAGTCATTTAGGTACTTAGGAAAATCCTACTCTTCAGGGCCAATGCCGGACTTTGGTTGAGATTTAGAAAAAGCTGGGAGGGTAGGGAGTGGGTAATGCTTTCAACCTTCTGTTCTTGGAAATAATAATCTATTTCAGTAATCATAGAGGAAGGGAGAGGAAAGAAACTGTAAATCCCTTACAACTGCTAATCCTATCATTGTTAAATTTATGTTAAATGCCTGTGGAATCTTAACACAGAGTTTTACTGTGTGCCATTTGGAAGACCAAATGTTAATTCCAATCAGTATTTTTTAGGAAGAGACATATATATTAATGTTAAGGCAAATGACATTAAATGCATAGCCAGTTCTGTTTAGTCAAAATGCTTTGGCAGAGTCAGCCTGAAGTTCCTAATTGTCTTTGTGCTAGTAAAGAACAATTGCTTTTGTTGTCTCTTCTATAGATAGGTTCTTGTGCCTGTTTGCGCTGGAGAAAGACCAAAAGAAGGGGATGGTGAAGATCAATCATCTACACAAATTCTTATTTATTTTAGAGAGAAGAGCGAGCCTTAATAAAATGTATTTGTTACTGTTATTCTAATATTTAGACCAGATAGTACACTAATTCAGCTTTAATTACAGTTGATGAACTTCAGTCTTGAGCATGTGGAATGTTAGGAAAATTGTTTGCCTGAAGCACTTCTGTTAAGTAAGCAGAGACATATATATTGACCTTAATCTTGACCTTAGCTGAAGGTGATAGCATTTTCCTTGTTTTGGGGCCAGTTTGTGGTAGCATGGGAGGATGCAGGCTACAGAGGAATTAAAGATTTTATTTTTCAGATATTGTTCACTTTAATTAGGAATCAAAATTCTTCTTAGCCTGCTAACTACTTTTTAGCTATTTTTATTAAGCTTTTCCCTTTGCATGTGTCAATAGAACCTTTAAGTCCTCTAGGTCCCAAAGAGCTTTACAGATTTCTATTTCTAATATATGTTACAAATGGAAAAATGGATTGTTTTAAATTTTAACAAGTGCACACTGTTCTTTAGGGAGAGTTTACATGCTAAAACGAAATTTTGTAGTCTACCTACTAAATGTTGCTATCATTTCCCTGGAAAGTTGCCAGTCACACTGGGTAGAATTAATCTTATTTTGGTGTATGCGTTGGAAATAGATCAGATAAATTGCACCCTTACAAGGGTCTGTTTTCCTTGTTCTGATCAGAAGATGAGCTGCATGTAACTAACTCAGATGTCAGTACCTACATCATGATTGTCTGCAAGATGAATTTCATCCATTTGGATTAAATCGGGGTAGGGGAGATATCTTTCACAGTTCTTATCCCGTTCATTGTTTTTTATTTAAAACCTTCAATCTTCTTTTTAGAGGGGACCATTTATAGAAAGTTTTACTGCAAGATGTGTGTGCTCTTGTCCTGCCACTTCTTGTATTAACCCTTTTTTCTCGCTGCTCTTGTTATGAGCCAGGACTATAATGTTTCAGGAGTAATACATATGGAGAACATGAAGATGGTCCCTGCACCAGAGAGGTCTAAGTTTAAAAATAGGAAAAGAAACAATGGAAAAATAAAGATGGATAAGTTCTTGTTGAACAATGTTAGCATGATAATAAACGTATTGCACCAATGGCCTAATATTGTTAAATTTTGTTAGACTTTTACATTTTGTGTAGAAAAGAGATTTTGTTGAAAGCTGGGTTGAATGCCTAATTGTAACATTGCAGTTACTACCAGGTGACAAAAAAAATTAATTCAGGTCAAAAAACCTGTAGCCTGTTTTGGCGTGGAAAGCCTGGAGTTTTGGAGTGGAAAGCCTGGTGGTTGCGTGAGTAGTGGTGGTGTTGTGTCTTGTCTCGAATGGCCAGTTTTGGGTGATCTGATGGGGTGCCTTGTTGAATACTTGCTTGAATACTGTCTTGTTGCAAGTCAAGCCAAAGGATGTACTGTTCAACGCTTTTTTTAGGAATTGTCATGAAGGGGCATGGGTAGCAAAGCAAGCATGTTACAGATAGATGATTTTGTAAGGTCATAACATGCTTTCAGGGATAGTTCAGAGGTGTGCCAAAAGGCTAGAAAAAGCCTAATGCAGCAGAAAGTTTTATTAGAAAAGAAGATAGTTACAGCTTTTTAGCATGCTACTTCCTTTTCTTCTCGAGCTTTCATCAGGATTCCTTTATTTCAAGCTGTCATTGCGTGAGGAAGCAAATAAGAGTGTATTTTACAGAACCCTCTGTATTTGGGTTTCAGAGAGAGCTACCTGCCTACAACTTCCACTGACATTAGTTGCACTTACAGGTGCCCAGTACTTCTGAAAACCAGACCTTATGTCTTTTTTTTGAGTTTTTCTTGATCTAACTTAGAGTAACCATGTGCCATGAATCTGAATTCTACATCACTGAAAACAAACAAAACTTCAGACAGAAAAATACAAAGTTACCTTTACACTGGGGGGGGAAGCCTTGGTGGACAGTGTTTTTATACTGGTTTTGTACCTCTGTGGTAGCAGACACTAGAAACTCTGCCTGAAGTGGGGAGATTAGGAAATATGCATGTGGGTGTCTTGGTTCAATGGACTAGTTTAAAAGAAACAGAGGAAGAAACCCCACCTACCTGCAGTAGTGTCCCCTGAATACACGCTTCACTGGTGTTGCAGGGGATTAATAGACTTTTGTCATTCTGACTTAGGGCAGGGAAAATGTTCACTTTATGTCAGTACTCCCTACCTGCATAGAGCACAGCTCAAAAGCCAGCACAGGCCCTGAAGGCGACAGTCCTGCTCTGCCTTCTGCCCTCCTTCCGGCTGCTGCTACAAGGATTCAAGTGCCCACGTTGTAAAGCAGATTAAAGTAACTGCTGTCCCTTAAAAACTGGCCGTTGCTTTCCTTTTGTCACTGGGTTATTTCCACCCTGATGCTCTGCTGCCCCATGGCTGTGCTGTTTGGAGGGGCGGCATGGGTCGGGGTGAGGAGGGATGGCTGGGGAACTGGAGGAGGGCGTGCCGAGGGATGGGATGAAGAGGGGGTGAGCCCAAGGGGAGGAATGGGGCTGCTGGAGGAATTGATGCCCCTGCTTCTTTTAGTGGCATCAATTTAATGTGAAATCATGTCTTTTCATGCCTGTTCTACCAGACAGGTCTGCTTCTGATATGACCTCTTAATCCTCAATCGTATCACCAGTGCTTGAAGAATCACGTGAAAGATATTCTGATATTATGTTACTTTCCAGTAAACTATTTATTTTGCCATTAAAATTAAGGGGCAAAAGTCAGAGCATGGCTATGGCCCTGTGCTGCCAGCAGGGTTGGTTACCCTCTGGTCCTAGCATGCTGTGTAGATTTACTCCCACAAGTACAGAAGCACTCAGGTAATTGAATGTTGCAGCATTCACTTCCTCCATGTGATTAACTGGATTACACTCTGATTATTTCATTATTTGTTAATATGATCCATGCTATTTCATTGCATGGTAGCTAGTTTTCGTATTAAAAATAGCAAAGTCAGCCACGAAATCTTAGAACAGCTGTATGGTTGATATTTTAGCTAGACAAAGGCCATTTCTTTAACATTTGAAAATTAAAGTTATCTCGTGTGTAACCTTATCAAAGTCAATGCAGGATCTGTTTCAGATAAATTTATCTCAGTTTGCAACATCCCTATCCCTGATAGTTTGCAAAAGCACAATAATAAAATATTACCACAGCTCAACCTATTTGTAAGTATATGTGAGGAGTCCAATTTCAAGCTTTTAAATTTATTTTTAAGTTTTTATCAATATTTAAACAAATGGAAATGTAATTCTTGGAATACAGTAAAACTGTTGGTCCCTTTATTTTTGCATCAGCTACCTCACTTTTATTTTTCTGCTGAGTGTGGGCATGTATTTGCAAAGTAATATACATCTTGCTGTGTCATCTTGTTTTGAAGAGCAAGACTGGCAATATAAAAAGAGTAGATTTTCTGTCTGCCTTGGTCTTGAAGAGGAAAGAATCCTGATTCTCTTCCTTCCTGTGCTAGTACAATAAGCTCAAAGAACCAAAGTGTATACTTGCTAGCATAAGGTGAGTTTAAAATGCACAGCACTGCATATTAGTATCAGAATTTTATAGCATTTTCAGTAGCTGTTCAGTCATGGCCTTTATGAAAGGTATTTAGGTTATTTTTAATTGCATAGCTTACATTTCAGCAGTTTATGTTGTGGGACCACTGCCCTTCCCTTTCAGTTGCCTACAAGACTTCTGGCAATTCTAGCAATTATGTACATGAGAAATTTATATGCAATATATCTATTCTTTAATAAGTTTTTAACTTCTTTGGAACTAATCATTGCAGAGACATAAAGTGATTTGCAGGGGTACTAGCTGAGCTTCTCCAGTGGTCCCTTTGTGGTCCCTAGGAGCATCTGTTTAAGGCTGTTAGAGAGTAAGGAGGGAGTAAGAGACTAATAATGTAGGGTTACAGTACTTGGCAAAAGATTATGGACTGATTATTGAGTATTTCTAATTTTCTGCTAAAACCCGGCCATTTCTCCGAACTCGGACAATTGACCTCTTTCCCAGTTTCTCCATTTGTAGCTATACATAATGGTATTGCCTCTAACTGTAAAGCTACTTCTAAGAATTATATTTTCTTTTTGAAGTGCATGGTGAGTTAGAAAATTTATGCAAGTGCTAGTTATTTAATATTAGAACATTAATTTTAGATTGTTTTTAATGGAGAACACTTTGCATATAAATTATCAGTGCAATTCTCCACTCTGATGTTTGGGGTGAACAGCAAAAAGACAAATTTTTTAGATTAGGATGGTGAAATGTATTTGATAGAAATAGAGATGCAATGCATTTCCATCCATCATGGCTTTCTCTCTTTTAGTATATGAATGATATTGAATTTGACTTGATGCTTGTTCACTACCTCTGTCTATTAGCTTTGTTTTTTAAGGTCTTGACACTGCTTTTACGCAGGTTTTCTTCTGACAGAGCTGAATAATGGCATCTGTCTGTTTTGTTGTTAAAAATAATTTTGGACAGATGCTTTTTCCTAGAGTAAACTGCAACGCATGAATGTTGGGTACTATGGAAGGAAAATGTAATAGCTAGTAGTTAATAATTCTTGATTAGTATTCTCTTTTTTCACTGTATCCTACAAGCTAGTCTGTCATGCATTTGTTGGTACAGGTAGAATTTCTGTGATCATCTACTTGTTTTGCATTTAAAGTGAACAAAGTTTTTATGAAAGGCTTCAGGAAGTTATCCTTATTGACAGAAGTCTGAGTATCCTACTGTGTACATGGAATTTTTTTTGTCTATTTCACGTGCCACAGCTCTTCCACTGAGGAACCATGTGTAAGAATGAGAAATAATTTTCTTGGTGGTTGGTGGGTTTTTTTGTTGTTGTTGTTGTTGTATCTTGTTATTTGTTTTGGAGGGAGTGTGGGTTTTGTTTTCTTGGTTTTGGTTTTGGTTTTTTTTTCCCTTTTTGTTTTTTGTCTGCTTGAAGACATTGGCATCTCAGCTAAGGTTACTATCAGGAGTACTAATTGAATTTAACTATAGTAGTTATTTTTAGGTTGTCCCCAGCACTGGGGAGGAATAAAGGTAAGATTTCATCACAGTCCTTCCTTGTATTTGTTTGCTGAACCCGGGTTTTAAATTAAACATTTTAGCCTTAATAAACCCACTTCTGAAGAAACCATTTTCACCAGGAAATGTAAAGCTTATGAGGTCCTTGTGTTGCTTAGACCTTCTAACCGTCAAATAACAACTCAGAATAAATGTGTCAACATTATGTTGATATTTTAGGTAAATATTTGATACGTTTTACAGTCCTGAAGTGTGCCTTGCAGAGCTAAAATACCCTCTGAGAGAAGGATGCTGAGGGCATCGTGCCCAGAGGCAGGATGGCAGCCTCCAGAAGCAAGCAGAGGGAGGCAGCAGTGCTGTCCTCTGACTGAAGAGAGTCTGCCGTCGTCTGTCTGGATGTTGCATGGCTGTTCCATCAAAGCCTTCCGTGGGATAACCAAATGTAGGTTAACCAAGCACGTAGAGGTGCTTTTCCTTTACATTTAGTGGCATATGTTTAATCTAGTGGGGTAAGTATTATATAAACTGATTTAGTCTATCAGTAACCCAGGGTGAGGCCTATTTAAGATGCCCTGAAGGTAAAAGCTATAGAGACATTTGGATATTTGGGACTACCTTCTCAAAAATCTGTATTCACCTAGCTCCTGTGCATCTCAGGTAGCTGGGTTTGCTCTTGTCTGTGGAAGAAACCCTAAAAGTTTCCTAGAGAACGAGATTGATTAATGCTTTTCAGCTTAGATTAGAGGTCTAATTGCCTGTTTTGCTACTAAGCAAAGAGAGAGTATTTTAAGATTGTACTCTCAAATTTTGTGCTCTGTTTTGTATGCTTGATTGTCCTTTACACGTATCTTCAAAAGTACTGAACGTATGTACTACCAGTGGGTGTCATTTTGTACCCGGTATTGTAGAAAGCCATGATGTCTGAAGTTGTTGTGCTCTTCTACCTCCTCACATGGAGTAATAAATCCGTAACCCTACTGGAGCTAGAAGTTTCAAAATATTTTAAAAAAATACTAGCTTTCATTTCTGACTGATATTCATCACATGAACATAGCTATAACACCTCACTATAGAAATAGAACAACTTCATACTTTATTATTTGCA
The DNA here is from genome assembly GCF_034638445.1 of Ciconia boyciana. Classification (NCBI taxonomy): domain Eukaryota; kingdom Metazoa; phylum Chordata; class Aves; order Ciconiiformes; family Ciconiidae; genus Ciconia; species Ciconia boyciana. Next base: position 85,660,545 of record NC_132936.1, read on the forward strand.
TGTAACTTCATGCAACAACATACAATGTTACTTTTTGAAATATCAGCTGTTTAAAGTTATTTTATTAGTGATAGTTTTCTAGGCATCTGTTGGAATCTTAGTTATCCCTGTTGCTGTTTGTCTTTTTACAAGACAGGAACTTTAATAACTGTGGCCAAGTATATAACAATGTTCCTTCATTTTAAAAACAAAACAACCCTGCCCCCTCCCAGCCCCAAGCTGCTGAAACTTATTACAGCATACTTTTATGTACTGTTGTATGCTACTATTTACTGTTGATATCTATGGGGTTAAATATTTACTTTAAGTTGTCTTGGAAGACACTGTGAGTTCCTTGAAGTCAACACACATCTTTACCAAATATAAGATCACATTTTGATTTGCTAATTAGAGCCTGGACAGTGTTAATTTTCCTTTTCCTTGTAAAGGAAAGCTTTGCACTCTCTCTCACAGTTCGGCACTGAAATGAAATACATAATTTATGAACTGACAAACAAGCTTATAATGTCTAATAGAATTTTACTACTTATTTGTATGCCTTGTGCATACCTGTAGCTACAGAGGACAGAGAATGTACTATTTGTTGGCATGTTATATAGATGCTGCTTTTCCATGAGACTAATACTAATTTTGTACTTCAGCATTCTGATACCATCTTTGAAATCTTTTACGCATATTAATTAAGTAAAGATTCCTGTGAAGAGTCATAATATTTAGAAAGAGACGGGATATTTTGAACCTAGCTTTTACTCTGCATTTTTTTCAGTGAATTGGTTTTGTTTCTGTAGAGCCATAACGCGTCATACTTGCTGATATTATCTGTTCCCCCCACTGTTTAAAAAAATGACTGTGGGGAACATTAAGCAAATGCTGTTCTGCAGTCACTGCTCTCTTTAGATTTGATGTGCAGGATTTATGCATTATGCTCTCAAGGTTTATTTGTATATAATACTGTATGGGTGTCTCTTACATAGCCTTGGAAAACATGTAATAATATTAGACCAAGGTAGGGAGCCAAAACCATGAATGATAAGGGTTCATGGAGCCTTTCATGCAAGACAGAAGTGTTTCAGGATTTTTTCCCTAGATAAGGTGAAAAAAGATTCCTATAATATAGTCAAGTCTGGTTTCCTCCAAAAGCTCGTACATTGGTATCATGTTATATGAGATAACCTTTAGTATAAACTGAGATTATGTCAGAAGACCATTTATTGAAAAATATACTGCTCAGCATTGTAACTGATGCTAGAAACTGTGTGTTAAGGAAATAATTTTTTTTCCAGAAATATTGGGAAGGAGGAATTGAAGAAACAAAGCATCCTGCAAGCTAAGTTTCTGTTGTGGTGGTTTGGTTTTTTTTTTAATATGTGGTGAAGAAATAGACAAAAATAAAATGTTCAAGCTAGCAATCAGGCAGTTTGAAGCCTCTAAGAAAAAGTCTGATGTGATGAAAAGTGTGATTTCTTGGGATTTTGATATTCTTAAAAAAAAAATAAATTCTGATGTTATTGATATGTGAATAGTGCTGAAAGGACTTTTTCTGATTGCAGTTTGTAGCACAGGAAAAACAGTACTTGCAGTTATTCAGTAAAAAAATTCAGGCATTTGAGAAAGAGAAGGAAAAATGCTATGCTAAATACTTCTACCTCAAAACATTGGGTGTATTGTTTTGTCACCGATCTTGCTGCCAAAGTTGGTCTCTTACCTCAGGTTTGCAAACCAGATTACAGATTCAGCCAAGTATCCCAAAGCAGAAAAATGCTAACTGTGACATTAAAGTTATTCATGCAGCTTTTAAATTGTTGAATAATATTAAATATTAAGACACAGATTTAATTTCTGCATGAAATTAAAAGATGGAAATCTCAAATATCATTTGCAATTAAAACTGATTTATTTTGCAGTTTTTAAGTTGTAAATCGTGTGTTGTATATCTTCCATTCAGACTATTAATCTCCCAATAGAGGAATATTAATGCTGTTGTGCAAATAGCTAGCAAAACTCAGTCTGTTTAGGGAAAATGAAACCAAAATGAAGCAGAGGCAGAGGAAAGTATGATGGAGAACTTATTTTATGAGGTAAATAAGAAGATAGTGGCTTCTTAGTGTACGAAAGTTTAAGGCCAAAAGGAAATTTCATTGCTCTGAGAGGCATAATACATCAGGGAGGGAAAAAATAGAATTAGAGAAGCTCAGGAACTTTTTGTTATGTGAACAGATACATTGGATAAAAATAAAATGTAGGGTGGAAATTGAAATAAATTTCTTAACCATTGTAATGATTAGCCTCCCTGTTCAGATCTGTGTAAGAAAGCAGGCGCATTTAAGATGGAGGGAATTTAAGGGAATAATATGGTGTGATATCTGCAATAGCAAGGGATTTATTAATTGACTCAGGAAATCCCTTGTAGTGTCTCTTCCTATATCATAAACTTCTCCATTCTAGGGACCTGCATTTTTCTTTTAATGTTGCATGTCTAGTTTAGGCACTAGACATGATTTCTGAAAAACTTGTATTAGATTATTGGCTTTGTCACAGATTTTCAATGCTTCATGCAGGTATTTTGATTCCCCGTGCTGAATACTACTACTACTACTACTAGTTTTGCTTCACAGCTTTGTTTTAAAGGTGATATTTCAACAGTAGTTGTGAGGCACTCAGGTAATTAATAATTTAGGAACCTCATGTCATGCAAGATTTTGCTACCCAGCTGTCTCTTTGAGGCAATGACTTCTGCTCTGACAAAAAGTGGATGAGTGACTTCTCAGTGGCACTGACCAACACTTCTCTGCAAGTTCACAAGGAGGGTGTGCTGGTTTTGGCTGGGATAGTGTTGATTTTCTTCACAGTAGCTAGTATGGGGCTATGTTTTGGATTTGTGCTGGAAACTGTGTTGATAATACAGGGATGTTTTAGCTATTGCTGAGCAGTGCTTACACAGAGTCAAGGCCTTTTCTGCTTCTCACCCCACCCCACCAGCGAGGAGGCTGGGGGTGCACAAGAAGCTGGGAGGGAACACAGCTGGGACAGCTGACCCCAACTGCCCAAAGGGCTATTCCACACCATATGGCGTCATGCTCAGTATATAAAGCTGGGGAAGAAGAAGGAAGGGGGGGATGTTTGGAGTGATGGCGTTTGTCTTCCCAAGTAACCGTTATGCGTGATGGAGCCCTGCTTTCCTGGAGATGGCTGAACACCTGCCTGCCCATGGGAAGGAGTGAATGAATTCCTTGTTTTGCTTTGCTTGCGTGCATGGCTTCTGCTTTCCCTATTAAACTGTCTTTGTCTCAACCCATGAGTCTTCTCATTTTTACTCTTCTGATTCTCTCTCGCATCCCAACTGGGGGGGCAGTGAGTGAGTGGCTGTGTGCCAGCTGCGGTTAAACCACAACAAAGGGGTTTAGGACTCTTTCTGTAAAACCCAAGAGGCAGGTCTTGGTGCTTCTGCTGTCAGGTAGGCAATCCATGTGAGGACTTATACAAATCTAAGGCAACTCTACTCGACACTAGATTGTCACTGAAAGCTTCCAGAACAGCCAAAAAACCTCTGATAAAAGCATAAAATAACACCAATAAAAGCAATAGAACCTGTTAAGAGATGGCTCGCTGGGTCTGAGCCAAGCAGGGTGCTATGGATTGTATTATTTCCTGGAATTTGCAAATAGGCCCAGCATTGATTTGTGACTGAAACCTGACAGATTTACATGTTTCTAAACAGACTTAGTAATAGATCTGCAATCAAGTGTCATTATTTTAATGTAATTCCCGGTACAGAATGATTGAGAGCCTTTATTAGCTTTGTATCACAAAGTCCCAAAGCTAAATATTGTCAGAATGAAGGAAAAGAATGAGTTTAATTATGCTATGTCCTTTGTATACCCCATTGTGCTTTCTTCTATTAGTTGTCCAAGTGAGTTGAGAGATGTGAAACATAATCCTGACTTTCGAGGTCTTGATAAGTTATGGATAGCCTTGTTGGCCCTGTTGTGGCCTTATTTACAGTAGTGTCATCTTTTAAAAATGTTTTATGAATTTACACAGACAGCAGTGTTACAATGTGTGGAAGTACCATATTCTTATCCCCATGTTAGGGATAAGGAACCGAGACAGAGTATTTGCTGTCATCAGAAAGGAGAAAATACTTAGTCCGTTGCCTTAGCCAGAAAGCCATCACTTCTTTGTATGTGCATTTCCTGTTTCAGCTAATTGTAATATTTGAAGAGTTGATGGGCATTCACTCCCTTTTCCTGTGATACAGCATTTGTAAAATAGAACAAATTCTGTTTTTCCTGTTACTTTATCTCAGTAGTGAATCAAAACAGCATCAAGCTGATTAAGGATAGCTGTTGCTTCCATATGGATGGCAGCTGTGCTTCTTGTCTGCTGGAGAAGTTGTTTGTTGTTTGGTCAGGACTGAAAGGCAGCTTTTAGCTTGTCCTGGGGAAGGGGCCTTGTGCAGCCAAGTGACAAGTTCTTTTTGCTCTGTTCTGGCTGAAGGACAAGTTTATACTGTGAGCTTATACTGCATGCTTCATTTTGAGGAGCAGAGTGAGTGGAATTACTGTTCTGATTTTCCACCGATTTGCTCATAGAGGGAAGAAAAGTTAGGGTGGCAAAATAGGAAAAGCTAGACTGAATCTCTCTATTTCTTATTTTTGAGTGAATAAGAGCTGTGATAACTTAGTCCTAAAAATAAAATCCCCCCCCCCTCCCCCAGTATAATGAGACATTTCAATTACTATTAGTATTATAAAAGCTCTTAGTGTATGTGCATGTGTATTTGTATACAGTGTGTTTATAGAGTGGTAGCCCTTAGAGACATTTATCGTACTTCAGATCCCCATTATGTTACACATTGCACAGATGCATAACAAAAATCCAGCTATGTGTTTATGTCCTAAGCATAAGGCAAGATGGATTCTAGAGGCAGATGAGATGTAGACTAGCATACAGCAAAGGGAGACACACACACACACAATTATCTTTGTGATCCCCTCACTGATTGCTATGGCTGTCCAAAGGAGGAGCAAACACTATAGTGGGAGATTAATTTTTTCGTCATGAGTGTCTGTCAACTTTCAAGAGCAGTATGATCAAAGCTAATTTTGAAGCAATGCAGCATTCACAGGAGTCTGTTATCATTTAACTGGGCCATCTGATTTTGCATTCGTTACATAAGGATAATGTTAACTTTATGAGAGTAATTCTAATGCTTGTTGCTGAAATATACTTGCTCTCTGGGAGAAATCCTTTATGTCCAGGAACATCACTGCCCTTCTAAGAGAAACTGTCAATTTGAAAATCGTATATAATACAAGCAAACAAATGTAATTAGTTTTATTACTAATGATGACTTAGCCTTCAAATATGTTCCTAGTGTCAGATCAGTCTTTATTTAGAAGTTGCCTCAGGGACTACTTTTCTTTCCCCAAACACAATTGCATAGCAAACCTCTAGCAACGACAATTGCTTACTCACAGAAAAATGAATGTTAAGTAATGCATATATGGATTTCTAGTTGTATATGATGTTTTTGAAAATGTAAATTGTATTGCTTTTATTTTTCATGATATCATTTCCCTGTTCAGCTTATTCTGTTCTTTAAATTAAATTTGAGCTGACAGTGATCTCCTGCAGTTTGTCTACCACCTTAGAGTAGAAAAGCACGTGCAGCTGATTTTTCTCTTCATTCAGTCATCTAGACCCCCAAAAATGCTGGAATTGAGAAAGGAACATTGCTGGAGCCATTTCCAAAAGCTAGGTGATAAAGGGAAGCCCTTTACCGGGGACTGGCTTCTGGTTAACATTATACTCTGGTTAACATTATACTCTGAACACAGTAACTATAACCTCTTGACTTTCACTCTGCTGTTTTTATAATTTGCTTAGTTTTTTTTTTAAGTTTTATGCATTCATAAGAATATAATAAGGTAAGAAATGCCCTACTGGGTCAGACCACCGGTCCATCTAGCTGTGCATTCTGACAGTGGCAGTAGAAGGTGCTATTTCAGGATGGTACGTGAGCCTGGAGTCTTTCTGCAGTCTGTTCCCTTCATGTCTCCAGCATCCATAGTTGTTGCATTGGGGCTGTTAGAGGGGACGTCAATGCATGTTCTCTTTAGTGTCTGTCCATGGAGAAATTATTGACCACCAGTTTTTCTAATCCTGTTTTGTTCCTGCTGATACTGTCTGCCTATACAACACTCTGTGAGAAATTCCAGAAGTTAACTATAGATTCTGTGTTTAAAAACAAACAACCCCCCCCCACATAAAACCAATGAAAAAAACCCACAAAACAAACAAAACCCCAAAACAGGTGAGAGTGGAAGAATTTCCTTCTGTCTGTTGTAAACTTTGCAAGGATTTCTTAAAATTCTTCCCCCTCTTCCCCTTATTTCCAGTACATTTGATCTGTCATGGTTTATGTGCTTTCCTCTCCCTGTTTGGACAAGCTTCCAGTTTTTTTTTTAACAGTTGACCTTTTATCTGAGATTATCTCCTTTACTTTTCTGTTGAACTGAGAAGGTCTCTATCTGTTTGGTTTTCTTGTAGAACTGTGGTAGGCATTTTTATCTGGTCATCGAGTACAGTGGTTTTTGAACAGCCTGTGGGCTGTTTGCAATCTCACTTGCTTTTTGGACCACTCCTTTTGTGTTTTGTTTATTTTGACTACTTATTTTGACTACTTGTACTAGGTCGTATCCTTTCTTAAAATTGAGTATCATTATGCTGGATTTGTTGGCATTCTCCATCATTTTTTTCAGTGTTAATTCTAGTTGTGTTGTGACTATTCTTAAAGATCAGTCCTTTCACTTAAAACTTGATCCAAGTCCTCTGCTCCACCAAAAGCCTGAAGACCATCTCTTCTTGGGGGTGCTAAGACTAGTTTTTTAGGAACCAGTCACTGCATCCAAAAATTGTGTTTCTGCATCTTGTCTTGATGTGACATGAGTCCCGACTGCATGTGGGTAGTTGAAATTTGCTGCTTCTGCATGTCTTGAGTTTGTTGTATCTCAAATAACATCTCCTGATCAAAATAATTGTTCTTGTCAGGGAGTTTGTATTATGGTCCCAGTACTGCACTTGCATACAGAATTGACAAGGTTTTGTGTTCGGTGTGTCGTCGTTGTCCCGTCCCGTCCTGTGTCCCCCCCCCCCCCGATATTTTTAACCATTTGCATTTTTATTATCCTTTATGTACAATCTCACTCCTCCACCTGCAGATGCTGTTCTGTCATCCCTGAAAGGCTGGTAGATTGTCAGTCTCGTATCCCACTGATTATATGCCTTTCACCTTGTTTCTTTGGCACCTGCTGTGTTGGGGTTGTCGTTTGATGCCTGGCATTCCAGTTCTCCTATTTAACGTATTTTTAGACTTCTAATACTGTTGTAGAAGCATTTATAAGTTCTGCCGATGCTTTGTTGTTCACTATTGCCTGCGCTAGTCAGCTGGCATTGCAGGTGGTCCAACCTGCTTTTCCCGTTTATTCCTTATTTCCTCAGTTCCTAACATAACTCCTCTTGTCACCATTGTCTCATGGTTGCATTGAGACTCAGCCCGTTTCTTGTGCCTCTTGCATGGATTTGGAAGTGTTTCAGTTTCCTACCTATGAAACTGAACGTAGCCTTCAGAACATCCCTCCTACACTCCCCTTCTTCCTAGAGTTCAACAGGGATGGTGACCACGAACACCTCTCCTTCATGCCCAATTATAACTCATCTAACTTTCTGGCAAGTTCTGCCATCTTTGGATGACTTGGATGAGTCCAGCCCCCTTGGACTTTGCAAACCCTCTCACTGAGTCTCCCATTGCCACCGCTGGCTTTTGCCTGTTATGGCAGATTCCCACAGCTGCAGGAGTCTCCTCAGTACAAGAGGATGCTGCAATACTGGCTTTCAGTCCAGCATGAGAACCGCTACTGCTGCAGCATTCTGCTACATCTCGTAAATGGACTTCTTTATGAAGGGTGCTAAAGTAAAATACGCAAGAAACAGGACAGGTATCATGTATTAGTTCAAAATATGACCAATGTTTCTTTCAGTGAACCTATATGAACACTTTTTTGTTGTTGTTGTTTCACAATAAACTAAATTGGAACAATGACAAATGAAAGTGATCATGGTGTAAAAGATGACTGTGCTTTGAGAATGTTTTTCACATCGTTCTTTTGCATTAACTAATCATACAAAAGAAGATGAGGTAGCTCTGTGATTGTGCTGAAGGATAGGTTTGGCCTAATATTAACAGTTTGTCATAATCTGAACTTTTGAAAATTTAACTCTTATTCTTTTTTAATAATTCTTGAAACTTTGATGAATTCAAGTAGTATCTTTTAATCTATGCCAACATCATTTGTTCTGATTCAATATATTTGCATTTTTTAAAAACCCACATAATTGCTTCTATATATTGCTGCCATATGCTGATATCTTCTGATACTGAAATAGTTATTGTTTCTTTTCCATATCACTAATTCCAGCATTTTAGTTAATGCTTTGTATTATTAGTGGAAATAGCGAGGGGATATAATTTTTTTGTATTTGTTCTAAGTTGTATAATGAAATGGTTGTATATTTCTATTAAGCTAAGTCATTATAGTTCTTAAGCAGAAAAATCAGCCAGAAGACGAAGGAAGTACCCCTCAGAAAGTACTATTCATTCTGAGCATACATTAGGGTTAAATCTAAAAACCAGAAATGTAAATGTCTGGGAATATAAGTATTAAGATATTTGTCCTTTTCAGATTAGGTAAGGGGTGAGTGAGTTAAATATATCTTCCGTATAGTTTTCATTTTAACTCATAATGGTTATGAGTTGGTTATGGTTTCTTGAGGAGACTAGAGAAAATAAATAACTTGGGTTATTATAGGAAAAATAGATTGCTTTTTTTCCTTCATGTACCTAGAAAAAAAATCTTGCACAGTTCAGAATATTTAAAACTATCAGAGATTTTTTTGTCTATATTCAATATTACAAACAATTTAATTAAGCACTGTCCTGTTTTACAAGTGAGCTTTAACTGTATTTCAATATATCTGTGCTTCACAATATTTAAGATACAGCTTTAAATTTTAGTTCTGTGTGTTTATTACTTGGAAATTATACTTAATATAGAGGACTTACAACTGGGCTATCTTGAAGAGTGAAAATTTTATTTCCAGTAATAGTGTCTTGGAAATTACATTATGAATCAGAGCATTTTATTAAGATGGTTTTGCCAGCTTAAGTAAGAGATTTGTTTTCGCTATGCTCTGAAATCACATACGGAAACCATTTAAGGCCTAGATTAACTCTGTTCATAAAACAACACTGCCATAATAAATGTTTCTTATTTGTTCTTTGATCTCAAATTGCTTCATAGAAGAGAGGAAGAACCCCTGTAATGTAAATGGGAAAACAGAGATGCAGAGAAGCGGCATGATCTTGTGAGGATATAGGACTGAGTGCATATTTTAATAGAGCTGAAGTTTATATATTGACTCGTCTATTCATTATCTCCCATCGGACCTGTTCTGTTTCCATCTGTGGCTAGACACAGCTCAGACTCAGCAAAACTTTTTGGCTAACTTCCCATTTATTTTAAGTAATATAAACACTGAAGAGCTAAATGCTGTTTTGAATCCAGGGCTCTGGTAGCTTCTTTTCTTTATTTCAGAGTCCTTCAAAAGAACTCTGTATATTACAAGCAGATTACTCTCTGGAATGATCTGTTGAATTGCTGAAGACAAATCAGCTGTCTGGGCTATTTGGCTGGCGCATCGAACTCCTGCAGACTGCTACACATGTATTAGAAGAAATAAATTCTTTTTGTGTTGTTATTATTGCTCAGTTTGTTGCTTAACTAACACAGATGTTTGCCTAAACAATTATTTTTAATTGATTTTAACTGTGTCCAATTATCCAAGCATAGCCTACATAATTCCACAGACAGTCCACTGTCTTGTGAGGAGCAGGGACCACATAAAAGAGGTTTTAGTCTCCAAACAACTTTCAAATTAATGAATCTGCTAATTTAATCAAGAGAAGAGAAGTTCCCACATTTTAATGTTGAATTCCAGGACTCAACCATCAGCCATCCTCCATCCAGGTGACACATTATGTCTTTATTGACATCCAGCTGGTCTGCTGGATGTCAGGGCTTTTCCTCTTGGACCTGTAGATGAGGAACCACGGTTGTATCATCTTCTGAAGAACCAGAATTATTTCCTCTCCCAGTCTGCCTCAGTTCTTTCATCTGTACTGTTTTAAAAATCATGTTTATAATATCCTTCATTTTTCAGAGATACTTGCAGTTTTAATCCGTACTTGGCCTCTGTGTTTAAATGTTCTCATTTCTCTTTGCCAGTTTTTTGGCTTATGAATACTGTTTTGATTTCTAAGGCTTGTCTGTTGTTTGGCAGTTAAGTATTAACAGTTTAATGTTAAATTTGCATAATAGCAAGAATGACTTAAGCACTTTCATTTCAAGCAGGAGGAGATCTGATTTCTTCTGTGAGTGGAAGGATGGAAAAAGAAATGGTCTACCATGCTTATATTGGTTCAGTGTCATTTTTTTGCCATTAATAAGAGTATACCTATAATTGTGCATTTTCTATAATAGCAAACACAGTTTTCCATTAAAATATAACCATGTTTACAAGGTTGGAAGCATTACTCTAATCTTCTTTTTGCTGCAAGAGGGCAATGATTAAAAAAAAGGAAAAAAAAGAAAAGCCCTTTTAAAATTAAAATTTGATCTTATTAACTTGAGGTTTTTTTGCCCTAACAAATCAATAAGCCTTTTCTTGAGTTTTAGCAACTCTCAAGTGCTAAATTTATCAAAAGATGGTTCAGATAATTTCCTGCTTTTATGGCTTTCTGCAAAGAATGTATACATTATTTCTCTATAATCTTTTATTATGCTGTGCCTTAGGAGTTGTTACTAAGCATGCTGGAAAGTCTTCCATAACTTGCTTAATTCTGTGTATCCCCTATTTTGTGACTGGATTGGACAAGACTAGACAGCAAACACAAAAATATTCTCTCCTTCCTGTATTTTCTTGTTCTGCTGCCCTCAATTCAGGTATTCTTACTATTTCAGTGTTTTCTTCCTTCCATGCTTTGTAAAAGCTTCTTGATAGTGTTATCTTGGAGGATCCTTGATTGTAGGTGGGTCTATAGCATCCTTCAGTTAGGGGCCTGGGATATATGATGTCCTTAGCTTGCTAATCTGTGATTGTGATAGATTGCTGTAGTTGTGGGATAGTGGTCACGTGCCCACGTATTGTAAAACATCCAGCTATCGTGGTTATTTTGTGCCATGGGATTATACTATACTTCTGTTTCTTTCTGCTGTACCCTTTGTCTCATAGTCCTCTAGTCTGAAGAATATTTTTCTCCTTTATATCCTCTTTAATCAGTAAATAGTTTGTTAATCTTGCACCTCTGTTTCCCATGTTATTGAGTCAACAAGGGAAGTTTTGTGGATTTTTCTTTAAACATTTTTTCCTCGTGGACTACTGTATTTTGCTTAAAATATAAAAGGGATTCTTTGAACCAGGGCAGCCTGAAATGTAAGAAAGTCCAAGAAAAGTACCATGACTGATGAATTGCTGTCATTTTGGTGACCATTTTGGCTTCCATCTAAATAAGTGGTTGTAGATGCAGATTTGTAAAGGGGCAATTTTGGAACTTGCAGATACTTTTTGAGGTTTAAATAGCATGTTCTGTAGGACGTGAGTTGGAAGGATACGGGAACAGTACTTTATGTATGTCTGGATGTTATTTCCTTTAATCTTAAAGGTCCATCCGTTACTCTAGGAGTATACAACAAAAAAGGAGAATCGGAAAATTAATGTGGAGGAATTGTTCTTAATGTGGACTATTTGTTACAATAATATCGCTGAGGTTCATATTAGAACTAATGTGTAAAATTCTAGAGAGAGACAATTGACTTACCCACAGAACCAGGACTGGAAAAACCAGAGATGTTTGTGCCAGCTTTGCCACGGTGTTCCTGCCCACCCAGAGCCTCAACCCTGACTGACGATGCCTGTTCTGCAGGTCAGAGGAATTGAGTGTCAGTGTGAATTTGGTCACTGGCCTCTCTGTAGGGACTGTAGGGGCCTTGGTGTGAATTTGGTCACTGGCCTCTCTGTAGGGACAGTAAGGGCCTTGCCAGTAATGTAGACAGCTGTAGTGCCGTTGTTTTGAGATGTGAACGTTATCTCTGTGGAGAGCAGTTCCCCTCTTTTTTTTTCCAGGCTGGTCTCTGATGTGATGTGGCAGAGGCACGTGTATCTTAATGAAGTGGAATGAGGATTTGGCTTTGTGCTCTTTGCAAAGAGTGTCTTTGAGATGACCTAGGGTTTTTGTTAAAAGAGAGAGGAAAATACATCATTAGATTAAGTGGCCCTTTGGGACTTGGATCTTACCACTCTTCATTCAGTGTGGAAGGGTCTTTCTGCCTCTGCCTTTATCTCAGTTGGTCCATGTCTCTTCAAGCAGTTACAAAAGAAAGACTCATCTGTACTTGCCTTTCAATGTTTACAGCAGTTTATAACACAGCATGAAGAAGAACATTTGCAAAGCTGGATTTTGAAGTCCAGTGGTATTCATAAGATTTGAGTTTTTGAAATAAACACAGTAAGAGGCAGGCAACTGTAAGTTGGGATGTTTGGAGGTGAATAGTGCAAGCATGTCGTGGTACTTGCCCAGAAGATTCTGTCAGCCTCCAGCGGTTTGCAGCTCGTGGAGTTAGAGGTGATGTCCTTCTGTTTAACACAGCATGTGTAACAACGTAAGCTGTGCAGCTGCCTGCTGGAAGTAGTGTCAGTGTGTGGAAGGACAAGCCCATTAGCATTTTGCAGTAGATGGAGCTGCTGACAGAGTTGAAGTCCAATGTCTGTTCACAGAGTTGACTTGCCACTCACCTAAATACTACGCACAGCAACAGTGACGTTCAATGTCTTCCCCTTCTGAAAATGCTGTATTTCCACTTTTGAAGTGGTCATGTGAAGATGATCGTCCCTCTTTAACTTACTAATGGACTACTGCTGTGAAAAGTAGTCCATTATTTTTGCTAATATCAGCTCAAGTCTTTTTCTTGGGCTTTTTTGCTATGTGGTTTCATTGCATCCCTGCATAGTTACAGCACATTGCCAAACCAAATGCAGGATTCTTGGATGGGGCTTCCTGACAGTTAGTAAAGTAAATTCTAGTAACTACCTGATCTCTTTTTAGAAAGATTTTTGAAAAGACACAAGCTATATAACTACTGATTTATATTATTACCTCCATTTATGTACAAGCTTAAAGGACAGACAATTTGCTTCACACTCATGGACAGACTCAACAGAACGCTAAGGATCTTGTTACTGTGCAATGATTTAAGTGATTTAATTATAGTTTGCCACATTCTTTATTACTGATGGAAGCAAATTTCTCAGGGGCTGAACTTTGAGAGCTGCATGGTTGTGGATCAATAATATTTTTATTTTCTTGAGAGTCTGTGCATATTTCTTGTTCACCGCATTAATTCCTTTAGTAATTTTACTAATTGTTTATGTACTGCTTCAGATTTCAGCTGTCGTATTAAAGCATTAACTTCATTAGTATGATAAAGTGCTTTCTTTCATGTCATAGCTCACCACTGATGCAGCTTTTCTCTATATTCCCATTTTTAATGACTTTGAATACAAAGCAAATAAGCTTACTCTAGTTTAGTAATGTAAGAAATCTGAGATCTCAGCAGATCCTCAGTGCCAATAAGAAAGGACTTTACCTTAAGTTTTACACTTAAATAATTTTATGCCGTAAAAGTTTGTAGTTGTTTTAATTAGAGATTCAAATACAAATGGAAGTAGCTATTTGATGTATATGATTATAATGTATAGGCCATATTGCCATTAGCATCATCTAGTATGTAGCTTAATTAAGTTAAATTTTTTTTTGATACACAGATAAGGGCCAAGGTGATTGGCTTGAGTTCACCTTCCTGTATCTCTGAGCAGAGATGCCCACTGCAGCTCCTTGAATTCAGTGTGGTTGTTTCTCCGAGATCTGTCAGATGCATTTAACTGTGTGCTTGCCAGCAGTGCTGGTCTGAACTGAAGTGTCTGCACTGTGCTGGAGAAAGACCTATGCTTGAATAACTGCTGGCAGAGACGCCTGTTGCGTGCATGGGTATTCACGTGCTCAATCCATGAAGGCTGCAGAAGTGAGGCATTGAATGTACTTGTGTTCATAGTTAACCTGGCATAAACTCAATCTGAAGTGGTTTCTTTACAGATTTAACTGTGAAGAAGAGAAACCTGGTACTCTCTCCAGTTATTATTTGCTAATGCTAAGGTATGTGATAGCGTATAGTCCACTAAGGGTGTTTGAGAGGGCTGCCTGATCTTCAGCAAGGAAGAGGTTCCCCCATCCTGGTTCACAGTGTGAATGGTGTGGGATTCGGATCTTAAATTCAAATCTGACCTTAGATGGCAATGTGATGGATTCAGTGTCCCCATCTGAGTAGAAACATGGAGAAGGGAGGTGGAACTATAGCAGCTTGTCTGTCTTTTCTGGTATGTGGTGGCCATCCACCCTGTCAAGGATTGCAATAGTTGATAGAGTTCCGGGAAATGTTTTCTTTTAAAAAAACAAAACAAAACCAACCAACATCTAAAAGGTGTATTTGCAGGACAGTCAGCCAATGGACCACAGCACTGGTAAAAATGATGTTCTTGTGTTGTTTGTAGCTGTGAATTAAACACTCCATTATATACACTTTTACTAAATGGCTGTATTCTACAAGTTAAAAAAAAACGAAGCAGGTAAAAATTTGGCAAAACTTGAACATCTAAACGCAATCAGAGTAATTTTCTGTAGCTGGAGATCAGAGAAATTTGCTAAATTTGGCACGTGTATATGAAAATGTGCCAAAAGACAGCAGCAGTGGTGAGGCAAAAATGAGTCATCTCCAGTTCTTGAGAAAGAGATGGAATATTTTTTTTTTCTTTTAACTGGAGGTCAATGTTATAGTTATAATAATACCAGAGCTCATTGAAAGTATCTGTGAAGACATTTTTTACCCAAAAATGGTTTCCACTAAAAGGATTTTTTTAATCAAATATTTCTATTTCCATTAAAAATTATAACTTCTATGCAAGACTGAAAATTATCTATAGGTTTTTGAAAGGCAAGTCTTTTTTTAATAGATGCAGATTGCAAACACAAGGAATGATAGACCGTTAATATATGTTAATAATATATTAGACTGAATAATATCAGTTTCTTTTAATGACCTTCAGCAAATATTACCCCCAATTAATTCACTTCCATGGAGTTCTGTAAATTTGTTTTAGGGAACTCTAGGATTAAAAATAAGCAAAACAAGCTCAACGATGCAATTGCTGAAAAGAACAGAAGGAGAACACTCTCCTTGCCCTACAAGGAAGAAATTTGTGGTTTTACGGTTACTTTTATGTACTCTATAGAGAAGATTTTGTGGTAATTACACTTTTGAGAGCTTCTGGCTGTGGGATTCAGCAGTAGCTAAGACAAAGCTGTCTTATTTTCAGAATAAACATTGAGTCCTGTTTTTGTGTATCATTTTAAAAAATAATTATTTATAGATGACTGAAGGAGTTTTGCATAACAATAGGTGAATCATCTGTGATTTATCCTGGGAATGTCAGCTTGTTAAAAATGGGAAGATATGATCCTAAGTAAATTGTATGAAACCAGATATAGCATTTAGCCAGTTATCTTAAAAACAAACAAACCCAAACAAACAAAAAGCCACACAGAACAAAACAAACATCCCTTCCACTCCAAACCTGTCTTAAGGAAGGGAAAGTAACAAACCCTGGTTAAATTAAAATTAAATCTACTCTTTCTCTTTGCCAGTTTATTTGTCTCCCATTCCAGAAATACCTGGCCAAAGTGGTTACTTTTTGGTTTTTGGCTAAGAAACCTTTTACAATCATAAATTGTAACAAGATTTCAGTATCACACTATATTCATTACACAGGGAAAAATAAATGTATTTCATTAGCCAGTCTTCCAGCTGACTTTCTTTCACACTTGGTGTGGAAGCCACAAGGATCTTCCTAAGCTCTGTTGGGGTGCTTTGCCATGCAGCACGTCTTCCTCCCTCCTTGTGTACTTGCATGTGCTCGCTGCCTTAAAGAGATGAGAGAAGCAATCTGAGATGAAAGGATCTGGAGCAAGACATGTCTCTGAAGCTGGGAGCTGCAGGCATAGTGCTTGTGTAGCCTCCCCATGCGTCCTTTAGAAATATCTGAGGGCTTGCCTAGGCTTAAATACTAGTAGCACGTACTCTTTTATTGGCCCAAGATCTTTAACCACTGTTCAAGAATCATCTTCCAGTTCTGAATGTATGCTGCTAATTTGTGTGCAGGAAGGTGATGACTCTGTTCATGTGGAAAGGGCTACCAAAATACTTCAGCAAATTAGAGTTTTAGGGTTTTTTTTCTCCATTTTTGGATGTGTTTCTCCATGTTTGGTTAGAGGTTTAATAGGAATTTCACATAAGCACAAACTACCCTCTTTTATGTAAATATGTACTTTCACATTCGAATATCTATTTAAAACTTGCCTGATTCTTAAGGATCTTAATCGTCCTGAAAGGCATCTCACTTTTGCGTAATAGTTCTTGGAGAAGTAGCTTGTTTTCTGGCTTTGCCAGGGAGGTTGCTTAAACACTCTTAGAAAACTAATATAAATGTTCTGAACTGTAAAAGCTTCTTAGGCAGCAACCAGCAATAACGTCAAATAAAATGCTTGTGGTATATTTGTACACAAACTCTTCTTTTTACATAGGAATTAGGCATTTATATTTGCTTTTTAATACAGAATGTTTCCAATAAATATTAAGGATGTGAGTAACAGATAAAGCTTTGCTACAAGGGGTTTTTGAACTGTATGGAGTTTTCCTAAAAATTACATGAAGGCAATAAAGTATGAAATTACATAAACATTCCTTGAATGTAAAAGTGATTTTCTGGTCATTTGCTGTTCAGCCCTTCTTAGAGCCACCCCCCCCACCCCCCCACCCCCCCCCAACCCCATAATTTTCCTTTTTAACCAGGTACTAAATTTCTTGACTATCTCTAATAACAGAATTAGGATATACATACAAATTGTGTGTGAAGTCTTCCTCTGGTCTCTCTGGTTCCTAAGTGTGTTACTCTTGCTAGATAAGGAAATACTGGTTGCATATTTCAGGTGGCACACACTGAGCAGCTGTGCAACACATTTAGCTGAGGATTTGACACATCTCGTGAAGCTGCATGGCAGGGCTGCCTGTTGACTGTGGCTGGCCACTTTGGGTCACTTGCTCATGTATGAGGCAAACAGCTAGGCAGGCAGTCTGTCTCTGCTGCGTGAACTTCGTCCAAAGGCCGAAATATCACTAAGTGATATTTGCAATGTCTGGGGAATTGTGTGGAAAAGCAAGATAGCAATGAGGAAGGTGACAATAGGTTCAAAGCAAAAGTTTACGGGAATTGTTCTTATATTTGCATTTTAACAAGGTAGGAGTTGGAAGAGAACGTATTGGTTAAGGCAAGAGAAGTGAGTGGTTTGATAATTAAGATGCAAAGGAACAAGAGTTTGGAGAAACTGGTGCACAAAGTGCAGTGGCAGAGAGATGTTACTTAGAAAGAGTCAGGACTAAGTGTCAGTTGGGATGTCTAAGGAGCAGGTGAGAGATCCATGTCTGACACACAAGTTATAAGCCAAAGAGAATCATGGCATTGCCTGCTCTGACGGTGCTGGAGACTTAAAGATTTTGGCGTTTTCTTGCATGGATTATAAGCATGAGCAGATGTCTTATTTTAGAGAGAGGAACATATCTGATGCAGTGAGATCAATCCACGTGTTACCTGTTTTGAAATGGCAATTGAATTGATGCTTATAGACAGTTTCTTAACAATTACAAAAGTGTATCAATCAAATAAAGAGGACAAAACAAAAGCTGATATGTTTAGCATCATTAAGCTTTGCAGTGGTGCTGTACAGTGCTAGTCTGTTTCAGGCAAGACTGTTCAGCACTAGTTTATTGTGTTATTTCTTAGCATATGCTTTATAGGAACCTTTATTCTTATCACCGTTGTGCTTCTGGGTGGGTTTATAAGATCTATTTTCTTCTAGATCAGCATGCTACAATTAAATGCACCTCTAATTAAAATTGCAGATACTTAGCTCTGTTTCTGGGAAATGTTGCTGGTCTGATTATATTTTCCTCTGTCTTAAACTCTAGACTTACTATATGTTCCATATTTTTTCATGACTTGGGAATAAAAAGGGGAGGAACATGAGAGAGGGGATTGAAAAAAGTTGGTTTAGGTCTTTGGAGATAAGGCCAAGAACATTGAATCGTATGTTTTGGAGAAGAGCACTATAAAGCCTAAAAAATGTTGGTGGTTTTTTTTAAGAAAATATTTTGCTTATGGTGAAGCCACATAGGTATATGCTTCAGGATTTTTGAAACCATTCTATATTTGCGTAAATATTATTAGAAGAATAATATTTTGAGAAGCTGCATTCCTACAATGAAGGTCTAGATAGCATATCTAATTGCAAAAATTAAATGGAATTGAATGTTGAAGGACAATCCTCCCCACTAACCCTAACTTAACTGGAACACGTCAAAACCCATCCAAATCAAATCAAAACCCTATCTCCTTTGTAGTAATTTAAAAAGCTGTGTTATTTGTGCATGATTTTATTTTGTTTCGACAGAACTAGCTTTTAGCCACAAATAACAAACAGTTCTCCATGCACAAAACCCCAACCAATTTCTGGTGCAGATTTGATACCTGTGGTGTATGTCGGCATTTTCTTCAGACATGCTTGTATTTTATTTGACAAGACAAAGCCTACCACTGAAAAGCAAACTAATATAGTTTGGCTGTGTACAGGCCATAAGTCACAGAGAGACACCCAAAACTTTTCAGATTTTGCTTTTATTGTTGACTTTGCTCCCCTTTTTTTCAAGCTGCTAAATGGAACTGAATAGATGTGTAGGCCCATCTGGGTAAATGGAGCAGATGCAGTCATCAGAAGAGATTTTCTAGGCTGATAAAATAAACATATTATTGTAATATCTTTTTTTTTTTTGAGTAAAATGTGTCTTGTTAAGACACACCTTGATTACTTTCAATTTGGTATTACCTATTTTAATACTGATTTAAGTCTGGTTTTGCTAGGTTCTGCATACCACTAGCAATATGATATAGTGCTATGTGTTTCTGCCAAAAGCAACACCTTCCAGAAAGCTCTCAACATGTCATAAAGTAAATATAATCAGTCTTACAATGATATATTATTAATGTAAGTATTTGTTCAGAAAGCCAAAAATGAGACCTGGAACATCTGTGCACTTCTTATTTTTGCAATTTGTGATTCTGCCTCTGTGTTCTTATCGTTGCATCTATATACACTTTCATTTCCTAGTTAAGTGTCTGTGAAAGATTTCAGGCTTTCAGGTCTTAAAAAGTAATCTTAAAAACATGCTTACAAGTGTGTCTTTGAGTAAAGACTGAGCCTGAGCATTTCAGCTCAAAATTGACTGGTTTCAGAACAATTCAAATGCAAATACTGCAGGTTTGCATTGTCAGCCTCAATAATCAATGTGAAAAGCTATACCAACTCTTAATTCAGTTTATTATTAGGGAAATGGTGAAGTGCCCAACCAGGAGTCTCTGACTATATCAGGGAGGCAGGTACAGAAGGATTTACTCTTTCAAAGTTGGGGAAGTTGAAGTAGAGGGGACAACAGCACAGCAAATGTTCAAATGTTGTAGATCCCTTTTTGTTTCATTTGGCAGTTATCACTTAAAGACTCCCACAGGATTGTTAAAAAGACTTTATTCTTAGCAGGTAATCTGTCCCTCCACTATGTACTTAACTGAGTAAGTGTTAAGCATCTGCTGTGCTGAACTCTCTGCTACCGTTTTTACTACCAGGCATTCCTACTGATGACAATGGCTAAACTTCTTTTGACTTCAGTAGTGGTGCCCTGGACATAAATCTTTCTGGTTTTCTTTGCTTATTTTAGCAGAGATTTTTATAACAGGTACATGTTTATCTTGGAAGAAAAAAAAGTTATTCTTATTAGGTGATGTCAAATTTTCCTTCCATACTTCATGGATTTGTGTTACCCATAGCAGGGAAGTATCTTGGCAATTGATTTCTCACACAACCGTTGCAGCATTTCCTTTCTGAAGCACGAAGGCCAGTGGTTGTTCATTACAGTTGTCTATACTATGCTAGTGACCTTCTGCTTTAAACTGGTTTAACTCCTGTGTGCTCTAGTGTTTTCAAGTGGTAAGGCACAGGGAGGCCTCTATCATTTCATTCTGTAGGCTTCGCTCTCCTTTACTTTTCACCATCTTTCTAGTTTAGTAGTAAATACGGGCTTTAGGATGAACCTAAAATGACATCAGTATTGAATTAGAGAATATGCTATGTTTATGTAAGCAAAGTTCGTGGTTAAAGTTATCTGCCCTTATCTATAGATCTTGCTTTCCAAAGAGATTTTTTTCATTTTGTTCTACATCTGCAGTATGGAGATCAATGGCCTGCTCGACAAGGGTCACAAGAATCTCTACCTAGCCATAAATATTCTTAAAATTTATGACAGCATGTGGGGAAAAGACAAAATTTTATGTCTAATTGCTCCTTAAGACGAATTATTGGGGCCTGGAGGCCAAGTAAAACCAGAAACCTTGAATTTTAACTTTTAACTACCAGTAGTACTGATTTGATACTGATACATATATATGTCTGTGTATGTATGCATGTATGCATAAATCTTGTTCAATGGTCTGTATGCTGTAATGCTAACAGTATGCTCTATCATGCCTCAGGCTTACCAGCTTCTTCTTTTATTAAATAAATTAGTAGTTTATTAAATAGGTTTATTAAATACAGTAGTTACCGTAAGAATTAGTGATTTCTGACCTGTACTTTGGTTCTATTATCTCAGGTCTATTGTTTTATGCCTGCCCACAAAAATTGGACATGAAGACAGCTGATAATGCTGACCTAAAATGAGAAGTGTAGCAGGATTTAGTCCAGCTATTAAGTTTGTTATTTTTTTCTTCTTGATATTAGTCTGTTGCTTGGGATATGATTCATCTGATCTAGAAGTCTATGTCTGAGGTACTCATCTAGTTTCCCTTTTTAGTCAAGAGAGTACCTGAAAATAGCCTTTTCCCTTTTTTTTTTTTTTTTTGACCATTAAACAGAGCCCAATGGCACTAGCTTGGACACAGATGCCTAAAGCTTGACTGCAGCAAACCCACTCCCCCTCTTGGGACAACCAGCCATGTGGAAACTGGACTCCCAAAGCCTCACCAATTTATGCTTTCTTCCCAGAATTTTCCATTAGCTTTTCCTGCTCCATCTGAATGTTTTGGAGCAGCTGGCAGAGCAGTGGAGAGATGGCTGGCTCATGACTCATGCTAGCTGAGGTTTCTATATATCCTGGGTTGCCTCGGGATTTGTTCATGTTGCCATCATGGTGACTGTCTGCTACCCCTTGGCCGTTTGGGCACAGAAGGTGCTGCATGCACACACTTGGAAGTTAATACAGAAACTGGGGAGCAACTGATCTTGTGACTGAGGACTTGGGGGTTGGGAGTAGAGCTGGAATGACTGGTTGACTGTTTTGAATACCGAGCTTTGCATGTGGTTTGGGTTGAAATTAATATGCTGAGGTGTTCTCTTCCTCAGTTTTTATGTAATTTGCTAAGGCAATGGATAGTGAAAGAATGTGAACCCCAGTCCACAGTGTGCTATTTGTTTGTTGTTATTTAGGACATAGCTATAATTTCAATAGGCATGCAAAGCTTGCCTAAATTTCTTTAAATTTGATGCCTCGAGCTATTGCGACTTAATTTTCATACTGCCACTTCACTGAAAACATGAGACTGTTCTGTAGAGGACGAATGTTTCTCTTGTTGCCTCTTTACCGTTGGACAAGCTCCTATGAGCATGCTGAGGCTGGGATTCATCTCGCCTAAACTGGGACACCTAAGTGTTGGTCACCCTAGCCTAAGCTGATTATTGCAGAGTCCAAGGAGAGGTGGAGATACCTTCAGAGGGCAGTTCATCATGGCTGTCTTAAATTCCCATTTCGTAAGAAGGTGCCTTGCTTTCTGGAAAACCAATCTCCTGCCATTGGCTGTAAAGGGAGCTGAGGCTGAGTAGATGTAAATAGCTAAGTGACAGATGGTAGCTAAATAGACTTAGGTGAGTGAATTTTAGATGCCTTAAGTTAGGTGTGATGCATCCTAGTCTAAATGGTTCGCAGGAGCTCAGTGAGCCGAAGGGACTCAGTAGAGCCAAAAGAAACATGTAAGAGCTCATGGTTCTTAGCCTCTCAGCTATACAGATGGTTATCAGCCCAGCTTTGCTGCTGTACTTTAAAGTTGTTTAAATTACCACTAAAATTAGTGAATTTATAGGGCAAGCACTGAAATATAATCATGACCCAAAATGAAGTTATGTGCATTTACTGTGTTTGAGGCAATGTGAAAGCTTTCATGAGACTGTGAATTACACCTGTATTTTAACAGTAGCTAACCATCAGTTGACATGCATGAAGGAATGAAAAATGGTAATGCAAAGTTATATTCTCTGTAATAACTAGGCAAGTTATATTAAGTTCTGTGATTTAGACATATCTTACGTTAAGTATTAAATTTAAAAAGTTTTGTTAAAATACAGCTCTTTGGTCATGTAACATATGCAGAAAATCAGCAAAAAACCCCCCCAGCATTAAAAATTCCAGCCTTGAGTTAGTTTGGCTCAGATGAAACCATTATTCTGAATCCACTTTCCTGGTTAAAATGTTCTTTTCTTTTTCTCAAACTTCTCTAATTTATAATTAATGTAATAGTGCAATTTTTAGCAAGGGTGGCATTTGATAAACAGCAGCCTGTGAAAAACAGGCTATACGTATAGCTTCATACTGGAAATAAAAATGTTAATTTTGCTCTCTTCTTTAGTAGCAATTCTGACAGATTTCTGGGAGACCTTCTAGTATCAGATGCAGCTCATATGGTAACATGATACTTTTTACTGTCTCAAAGTACAGTGGAAGCAATGACAGAATTTCTTACTGTAAATACGAGTGGGAAAAATGGAGTTCAGCATACGATCATGAAATCAGTATTTGAGAATTTGTGTTTTCAGCTGTGGTGAACCTACTTTCAACATTTGTTTCTTTGAGAAAATGTACTTTTAAAATATGATACAGAACTGTTAATTCCACCATATAAACAAACATGGCAAGATTTTGTTGTTTGGGTTTTGCCCCTTTTCTTAGTTAGGAGTAGAGTGAAGCATACCTTTTATTCCATGTCATGTAGTATATATATGTTTATATATGTGGGTGTGTATATATGGAAGAACAAAAATGAGTATACAAATATAAATTTGTGGTTTATAATGTTTAAGTTTGTGCTTGTGCATAATTTTGTGTGTTGAAACGTGCTGGTGAAAGTTAGAGTAGAAGCAGTTGAAAGATACTCCTGCTGTTTCAATATTTTTGGTGATAATTTTCCATTTCACTGGCTCATTTATGATAGCTGGTGAGTTTGTTCAGGGGAAGAAACAGGACATAAAAATCAGACTGTCTCTGAACGTTACATTGTGACTTGTACATAAGCTTGAAAGATATTTTTGCACCTGCTTAATAACATATTTTTGGGACTCACAGTTCACTGCAGCCTTCTGTCATAGCACCTGAATAAAATCTGTGAAGAATTACCTGCTGGCATGAGAACCTGCTGATAGAAAGCCATTTTCCTGTGTATCAGAAGATTCCTTAATTTTTCTTGTTTAGCGGTTGCAGCAATATGCAGTGTGCTAGTTGAATCTCACAGCTTTTCCAGGAACTGTTCAGCTCTGCAGTAAGACTATGAAGGACTCGAGAGAAATTATTAAAAATTAAGAGTGCTCTGCAAGCTGGGGTAAAGAGAAATTCTTTTAGGAACCCATACATTTTTATTATTTCAAAAGACAGGCTTAGCACAGAATGCATTGGGATCTACTTACTGTTCTGTTAATACCTGCACAGAGTCTTTAATAACCAAATCTTCTACTGCAGTATGCTTTTATTTCTTATGCAGAATTTGTCAATCCAACATATACTGCTGTTGTGCTGAATATTTCGGGTTTTTTATACTATTATTATTTTTCAGTCTATGAAAAAATGCAAATGGAATGACAATTGCTACAAAATGTATAGTATATTTTTCTCTGGAGGAGGCATTATTTGATATTGTCAGGTACTGACTGAGTAGTAGCAAGCTGCAGCACTTGGTAAAGTACAGAGGAATATCCCATGCTCACTAAAACCCATGGATATGTGGCTGCTTGATGACGTGGACCTAAATTCTGCAGCACACATCTGACCATTGGCAGACCCTGCATGGCAGCTTCAGTGTAAAATACAAAATTCAGTGTTTCAGATGTTCTGTTTGAGGAGGAAATATTGCAGTCAGGATAAGAACCATTCAGGTGTTTTAATATTCAGTGTACTGATGCTTGTTTTGAGATGTGTCTGTATTTCAGGATGCCCCATCCCCAGTTCAACAGTGTTTTAGGAGTTGCCTGGAAGTAACCTATTAGTTTCAGAAACAGCAAGCACAGGGGTCAGCTAGAACACTTGACTCCTGGCAAGATATTTTGGGATTACTGTAGCACCTTGCCTAGATGCATCTACTACATTTGGGAAAGACTTCCATCACTTTATGCCCTCTATACATGTTCTTTTTTAAATTATACAAAGTAAATGACACATCGTTGGTTTAGGCAGTGCTTCTGGGAGGCAGCTGTTGCCAAGTAAGCCCTGTGATCATGGTATGTCTTGTGATGTGTCAAATGAAATTAAGATTTGTTAGTTAATGGCATTATGCTTTTCCTAGGATGTATCAGGGCAATCTTATGGATTACATAACAATGGTTTGAACCTAATTTTAAATACAAAATAATATTTTTCAAATTTTCTTTTATTATAAAAGTGAGGTAAAAGTAGAGCTGGCAAGTTAAATAAAATGCACAATTACTATTGTCTAGAACATATTTCTCATGAAACAGGATTCACTAAAACAAGGTCTCTAATAGTGTGGTTTGTCATACTATGACTTGATTAAAGTTGTAGAATGAATATGGCTTAACTGCTATGATTCTAAATTTGGGTAAAGTTAACAAGAATTGTCAATGCAATCTGTGGTTCCTTGCTTGAGGAATGTTTTTCCCATAACACTTTTCTTGTAAAGCTGAGTCCCATTACTAGGATTGAAAATATCTGGCAACAAAAAACCAACCCTCTCAACCTCCCCAGGATTAGCTGAGGCATAACATCCTTGGCTATCCCAGTGCTGCTGCCTTGACTGGCAGCTGGTAGTATGGGTAGAATACCCTCCCCAAAAATAGAAATTATTTTATTTTTGTCATACAATATGCATATAAACTGCAGCGTGCTAGGTATAATGATTTATTCTTAAATGTGATCAAGATCAGGCTGCTTCTCATCTTCTGTTTGGTATTTTGACTTTCTTGTGGTGTTAATACACTAAAGTCTGGTACTGCATCTTAATAGGAAAGGACCCTTGATCTTTCTTTTTCTTTGCTTTTTTTTTTCTTGAATGCTGTGGGTTTTTGAAGATACCCTTGCAAAAATCATGAAATATCCGTTTCTCTGACATCCCTGGGTATGTGGAAAGGGCTACCAAGTCTCCCTTCCTTTCTTCCCACTACTCACTGTGGCCAAGTATCTGCATCGTTAGAAGTGAGATAGAGGAGACATCAGAGAGGCTTTTTAAACTGAAGAAGTGTGTCTACTTCTGTTCTTCCTCTGTAAAGACTGTTACTTGTTAGTCCCAAGTGCTCCGTTGCAGCTGTTCAGCCTTTACCTGTCATGAGGTACTGAGCTCAATCCCAGCTGGCACAAGGTGGGTGCAGAAGCGGATCAGCCAGTGAAAGGGGGGAATTCCTGCCCTCGGGTGTGCTGCGGCTCTCCTAGGACAGTTGCCATGGCCTGCATCCCCTTGCCTGCTCTGGGGACACCACTGCCTCTGTAGCGTGCTCTAGCAGAAAGGCTGAAAGCTCTCATGAATGTGGAGCTGGCAGCATCCCTCAAGGGAAGTACTTGTGCTCACTAAACAGAGGGGAAGGAGGAAGGTAAAGAATACATCTTGCTAGGGAGACTCATGCTGAGGCCTTTTCAAGGGTTATTCTGGTGGCCAGGGAGGAGACCTGAGAGCAGGTAGTGGGTGTGAGAGGAGAGCAGAGAGGTACAAGAAGAGGCAGTAGCTGGACGTGTCTGGGTACAGTGTAACAGTGTCAGGGCTGGAAGGTGGGATGTGGACAAAGGATTGTAGGATGGGGAATGGAGAGCTGAAAGCAGGAGATATGATCAATGGAAGAAAGACTATAAGGGGAAGAAGAATGAAAAGAGTATAAAATGTTGTGTGAGATAGGAAGAATAGATCATTGTGGGAGTGGTGGGGTTAGAGAAGTGAGGGAATAACAGAGAATACAGCTGAGAGGATTAATTTCCCAAGAGATGTCTGGAAATCCAGAGGCAAATGCCTTGGTTTTTTTTTCCCCAGAAATGGATAGATAAGAAATTAAAAAATCAAGCCATGAAAAGTGTTTCATATTCAGGGGAGAGTGGTGGTCTGTACCTGGTGTTCTGCTGTATGTAGCTCTGACTTGGGTCACTGGGAGTAGTCAATATCACTAATCATTGCTCTTTGAATATTTCAGTCCCCGTTCGTCCTGGTGTTTCTTTTTATCTTCTTTACTTGTTGAAGAAAAGAGCAGTAAGTTTCCAATGTTATGATTTTTGCAAAATATGATTACTGTTCAAACCTGATGACATTTCTGCTAAGCAGAGGAAAAATACCTCAGCTGTGGGCCAAAGGCAGCCTATTGAACCAAGTACCTGACCTATTCATTGCTGTCCATTCCCAGGGCCCTGCAGGTAAAGCCACCAAGCAGACTGCCAGCTGGTTTATTTTATTGTATATTTTTTCTAGCACTGTGCTTATGGAGGCTTTTTTTTTGCGTAAAAATTGGGATGTGCAAGTTTTCAATGCCTTCTTGGGAGGCTGTGTGGGTGGACCACTGAATAGTTCTCCTGACATGGTCTGTGGCTGCTGCTGCTTGATGGAAAAAGAACACCCAACAAACAAAGCATTTCATGCTATGTGTAAGTTCTTGTTTCTTTCCTGTTACAGTATGTGTGTAATCTTGCACTTATTAATGGTATGATTTATCTTGAAACTGAATTTGGAATAGTCTTGCCTGGGAGAATTTAGACTGTAAACAAATACAGCCAAAAAGGTGTGGAAAAGGGGCTTAAGCACAGGGGAATAACTTGACTAATAAATTAGAAAAGCTTGATGGGAGATCTGGGAATAACATCCATCTGCCACTTCTCTCAGTTTAGTGTTCTTCCCCTCGACTGCACTGTCCCTACAGAATGCAATTATTTCCTGATATCTAGGTAGTGTAGTTGTTTGCAGTTTAGTATTTTAAGACTGCTGCAGTCTTTATTTTGTACATTGATGTTTTGAGAAATAGGTACGTTGGGGCAGGTTAAGAAGAGATAAATGTAGAACAGCAGCACTGTTGGAGACAGTGGGGTAGATTGGATATGGGTCCCTTTTTTGAAGGGACAACCAATCTCTTTAATGAGAGGCTGAAAATCTCCTTTATGCTTGCTTATATAGTGAAGGTGTCTAGGAACTGTGTTTTCAGTGTTATGATTGCTTGGGGTTTCATAATATGATACAGCTCCAGCTGTATGATGGCCCTTTTGTGGCATTTTAAGCTGGGTAGAAATTGAATGTTGGTAATAGCCCTTTTGGAGTTGTTCATGGGAAGATACCACATCTAATCTTAATAATTTCATTAATGGTCTGCAGGAAAGAATAGATCATAAATCAAAGATGCTCAGAGGAGAAGTTGTGAACAGCAGTCTGAGAGAATTTTTCAAAATGGAATTAGCCTAAGGAGAAAGAATTCAGAAAGGTGGTAGACTTCTCATGGTGACGAGAAAGCATTGACGGGAAATGTGTGAAGTGAAAGGGTGAATCTCATAAGTTAGAGCAGCTTCAGAAGGAAAGCAGGGAAAAATATATTGACAGAGCATTACATGGCTGAAACAGATGAAGATTAGAATGAATCTTTAACCTTGCTCCAAAAGTAAAAAAACCCACAGTGGCAGGTAAGTCTTTGGGAATTAGAGAGGAAAGGTTGCATGATTGATTGGGCAGCTGCAAAATATCAGTCTGGCAGAGCGCTGAAGTGGAATGATTCAAGCAATACTGCTGAAAAAAGATTAAGGGAAGACAAAGTGATGTAGGATTGAATGTGCAAACTCAAGCAGATGGTCATATTACTGACTTAGCCTCCTGAGTCTGCTCGCAAGATACAAGTCTGAGGGCTGGTGAACTTTTCTCGTGTATTCTTGCATGAAAGGAATGATGCAGAGGGGAGGCTTTCACAGTCTGAGCTGGAGTGAGAGGGCCTTGTCCACAAGAGAGGCATGTTGTCAGAGCCTTCTTGCTCTGTGGAACCTCTTAGTAGGGTAGGAGGAATACACAAAAAGGATTGTGTTCAGTTTGAGTCTAAGTATTGTGTGACCTTTAACAAATTATTTGTTTTAACATGTGCTTCTGTTCTCCAGCTGAGATTAATGAACTCCTTCTCAGAAAAGTGTTATAAAACTAAAACCCTTCAGTGGTTATTTTCAGATACAACATTTTCAGATACTGGTGAGTGTCTGGATTTATTAGCTTGGACTGAGCACCATGGGGTTATAAGATGCTTGGCGTTTGTTTAGAGGCGGCTTGTTAACTGTCTGACTCAGATTATATCTATAACCTTGTGTTTGCCTGCACAATCTTGTGGACACCTTTTCTAGCATGCTCTCACTGCTGTCTTTACTGGTACTGTTATTCACACCAGCTAGATCAAATATAGCGTAGATATGTCCCATGCTGTAATCACACCTTTGATTGCAGAAGAGACATAGCCTGCAACTAGTGAGTGAGGGTGCAATGCAATAGAATTCTTATCAAATTCCTAAAATAAGTGGAATTACATCAGAGAGAAACTTGTCATACTGGGGCTGTTCAGAAGCTGAAATCAGCCCACTAACTGTTTTCTGTTTAATTTGGTATTCACACTTTATTGCAGATGTTTTCCACCACTCCTCTGTCAACTGTGTCAGATGCAGAGTTTGCCATTACTAACTATGGTTACAGACAGATAAATTTATTATTAGACAGTGACAGCTGAACGTGGCATTTTTTAGGATTGTAGGACCACAGAAGCTAATTGGTGAGAAAGAATAAAATGAGTCATCTCAACTGGAAATATGTTCATTTGCAGACATATTTTTAGTAGAACTCAATCAAGAGCATACTAGCACATGTGTACACAAGGCCATTGAGTGCTGATACCAAATTTGACATTTGGCTTGGTGGAATAAAGAGCCAGAAGAGGAAGCTTTGAGATTACATGTAGACAGTACCTCTATTTTCAGTGTTGTGTGCATGTTTGATACCGCTAGTGAGTAGTATATTTGAGCATGTGGTTAGCATGTGCAAGTGAAGAGTACAGACACCTATGATATTGCAGTGCCCAGTCAGATCGAACTCAGTAGTACGTTTCTTTCTCCACGAAGCACTTTGCAGGGCACAGAAGGTGCTCTTGTTACCTGGGTGTGCTGGAGCCACTCATTCAGATTTCTTCGTTGCCTTTTGATTGCATGCTTCATTTCCCTCTGGCTGTGGAACCTGTAGACTGGGAAGTGCACTGTGCCTGAGACACTCTGCTCAGTGTTGATGCACAAGTCGTAGATAAACTCTGCTCTGCCATATAGCATCACTCTATTCAGGTGGTGCGTAACAGGTTTTTTTGCCTTGTACATAGTGATTGCTTTCTGACAGGCTCTTTGTGTCATTGTTCTTTAGTGAAGACTTTTTCTGACAAGTGCTGAATATGAATCTACATGACTCAAGATGGGTTAGGTTTTTTTTTTTTACTGCCACGTGTCTTTAGCACTGCAGATCACCATGACTTTGCTGTAATCTTGCAAAATTATTTTGATGACTGAGTTAGAGCTTTTTGGGGAAGGAGGAGGAGATAACGTGGTTATTGTACTAGCAGCCTGCTTCATAGTACTGTATCAAGAACTACCAGCTAGTCTGGTCCTCTGGAATTCCATCTGTTCTGCATGGGGTTTTCTGTCTCAAAGGATAATTCCATTGGAATAATGTTGAATTCTTATGAAATTACTCCTCCTACAGGATAAAACTAAAACATGTACAGTAAAATGTGTCCAGACTATTTAAAATTGTGTGACCAGAAAAGTCATCTCTCTTCCTTCTCATCCTAAGGCAAGTTCAGCTATGCATAAATCCTCCTGACAGAGGTTTTCTTGAGCAGTTTTTATAGTCTTATAATGATGAAGCTTCTAAACTGGTCTGTGAAAATGTTCTTCTATCCTCAGTAAAATTTTCCCCAACTGTCTAATGCTAATTTTCTTAATGCAATGAGGAACAGTATTACTTATCCTGTATGCCACGTTTTTTTGAGAAAAATATCATACACTTGACACTGTTGCCGTGTTTCCCCACAGTCTAAGCAGACTGCATCCAACAGTTTTTCTGGATCTTTCCTGTTTTTCTCTGGGTATCATCAGTCTTGTTGCTCTTTGTTCTTTCTCTTTTTGAAACAAAGGGTCAAAATGGCCATTTTACTTCAGCTGAAGCCTTACCAGTGTTGAGTGTAAAGTCAAAGGATAACTACTCTTGTAGTCACATGCACTTTCCTTATTAGCCCAACTTTTTGGCTTCTATACAGCTGCCTGGTGTTGTTGACTCATGATCAGCATTTGATTCACTGTAACCAGCAGATCCTTCTCTACAGCACCATTATCTTTTCATTGCTTTTTATCTTGTGTCCCTACCAAGGGATGTGCACTGCACTAAGGTTGTTTTCAGTTGCTTATAGGTTGTTCTCCCTTAAGAGAGTCTGAGCACTAGTTCCCGCCAGCCAAGGACATTAGTATTATTATTTTACTATTAACTGTTACGATGGTCATCTGCTACCAAGAAGATGGTGGAGTTGTGGTTCAAGCTTAGATACAGTAATGAGAGGTTTGGGTCCTTTTCTTACCTCTGTCACAGGCTTCCTTTGCGTTCATATGTCAGAAGCTCTAGAGTCATCTCCCTAATAGGGTAGTATTTCAAAATAGAGTTTGGTAGTTTGTTGAAGACACCGTTTAATCAGTCAAGAACAGAATTAGCAGTTAAAGTAAGTAATGCTATGCTCAGAGTTTTTGTTTTGTTGGTATCTCCCATAGGATTGTTGAAAAGATACTTAATTGCTATTGATCATAGTTCTTACATGTTATGTACATGGTGTTTAATAAATCCTACGCGTCAAGGCTTCTGTTTGTTGTCAGCAGGGATTTGGAGAAGAAAAAACACCATCTTAATTTGTTACATGACTTCCGCAGTGTTGCTTTTTACCTTCTTCCAAAGCACAGAAAGAAAGAGGCTCTGGGAAAACTAGTAGTAGAGCTTCCATCAACACTGAAAGTTCTGAAAGTTGTCTTACTTGCCTAGCATAAAAAAAGGGACATTTGATATTTTTTTTTTTTTTTTTTTTGGCAGGTTAGATCACTAGGGTCATCTTAGGGGATTGATTTGTGGATCCTATTATCCATTAGCATATGGTTGCCAGTAATTGTGGAAGTCTTGTACTTGATGGCCCATAGGACTTACAAACTTTTATTCTACACTTTAATCTAGTCCTTATCCCAACAAGGCAAAGGGAAGTTG
Source organism: Ciconia boyciana (assembly GCF_034638445.1). Classification (NCBI taxonomy): domain Eukaryota; kingdom Metazoa; phylum Chordata; class Aves; order Ciconiiformes; family Ciconiidae; genus Ciconia; species Ciconia boyciana. The sequence goes on from NC_132936.1 coordinate 85,692,414, forward strand.
AAGTGAAGTTTGTAAGTCAAGAAGTATTCTACAGTTTCCTTAGGCAGAAAGCAGTTTGTACAGGCTAAATTTCTATTTGTAAATCTACTTTTAAAGTATGTGTGGCACCTATATTCATTGCACAGTTCAATTGCACAGCTCAACAGTAAATGGGATGCAGTGAAGCAGAAGCGTGCATATGTGGAGTTTGAGGAAGCTATTAAAGATTGAGCTATTAAAGTCTGTGCTGAGATCCTGATTTATAGCATATGGAAGTTGATGGAAACATTTCACTAACTGCAGTATTTGCCATATAAAACAGCAGTAGAAGTGAGTTTGAATGTACAAGCATAACTTATCAGTTTTAACCTTTGAATGCTTAATTTTGCAAATGTGACATTCTCTGTTCTGTATGCAGTTTCAGAATTGGTATACCGTCACGGAGCAGTAGAAACACAAAGTCAGCATTACATCTTTAAGGGAAGTAACTATGTATAAGGGGTCAGATTAGGAAGAGTATGGCAAATTATTTAAATTAGTAATAGTTCATGTTTTATTTGCTGCATTCTCTGCAAAGGAGTAAAATATAAAGTATAAAATATAAAATAAAGGAAAATACCTGAAAAATGTTGCCTATTTTTGTCCTGAAATGGAAGGATGTGGATGTCAAGGTCATGACATGATGAGTTGAAATACCTTGGCCTGAAGCACATACAGTGTTTCTAAATAAATGTATTACTTGCAGTGTATTGCTACTTTATTTATCATCCACTTTTCCTGCAGAGATTTGTAGCAATACTAGAAGCTCCAATATTGTGCTTTTCTTGCATGGTTAAAATAAAAGACTTGGAGGTAGTAATGGCATAGAGTGTAAAACAGGGAAAGACATACAGTAGGAAATTATATTTTGCATTCTCAAAGAATGCAGATAAATAAATTATTCAAGCTTGTTCTATCCTTTGACTCCCTACTAAATGAGTACCAGATATGAATTCAGAATTTTTAACAGTATGTGTAATTATTAAAAGTTTAAGGTACTACAATGTGCAGAATTAAAAAAAAAAGCCATGATGAATATTAAAAAACCCAAACAAACGACCAACTAGCAGATTTCTAGAAAAATGCCACAATGCAAATATTCCACCCTCAAAATCACAGCACAGAGGTGCTAACAGCTATAACACTGTAGATGATGCCTACCTGTGGCAATTCAGCCAGCCAATTTTAGTCCTTTAATAGAATTAACATATTGAGAAGGTTAAGGATTAGTCAAAACTGACTTCACACAGGAGGTATCAGTTTTCAGGGTTTAATAGGACAGAGTAACACTGTCTACAAGGAAATATATATATGTGTGCATGTGTTTATGTACGTGTGTGTGTATATATATGTTTTGTTCCATCATAACTTGAAATTGTTGAACGTGGAAAAATATACCTAGTCAAAACATTCGTGTTGGAATGTAACATGCCCACATCTTTACAGGAGAAACTAACCTTTTTCTTGTCTGGGTAGTATGTATTTAATGTAATCTTAGGAGATTTGAGTGGATTTCACAGAAAAGTCAAATAATCACTGTAAATGAAAGTAAGTGCTATTAAGGAGCTTTGAGAACTCGCTGTTTTAATGAGAACTCGCTTGACAGCAAACCCGTGCTTTTCTCTCATTAATCTGGTCTTCTGGAATGCAGTTCTGAGCACGGAGTTTGCCAGTTTATGGCTAGTGATGGCAGCATTTTGGTTTTAGGAGTAATTTTTAGCTGTAGAAACTGTTATGGTGCTGTTAAAGGTGGTTGTTTTTTGTTGTTTTTTTTTGGTTTTTTTTTTTTTTTAGGTACTGGGTCCTCTGCTAAATCATTTAGTTATTTGTTTAGTTTCTGCGAGTATAAAGATTTCATGAAAATAATTAAGTAGCCCATAATGAATAGATATAATTAAGACTCTGCTGTGTGCTGCTCTTTGTTCAATAAATGTCCTTGCTTTTCAAAATTGGATGTTTAAAAAATAAATAGGGCTTTGTGGCATAGATAACATCTACCTGTTTTTTTCAGAATGCTTCTTGAAGACTCAGAATGATAAATGCAGTAGTGTGCTTATCGAAAGCTCATGCTGTTTGAGTCAGTGTAGGTATCTAACATAACACAAAGCAGAATGTCTTTTGCTGGAAGATATGGTATCTTTAAAACTATGAACTGGTGTACTGGCTGACACATAAGGATTTATTGGGATTAATGGATTGCTCCAAGATGGTGCTTGGTCATAATCTTAAAGCACTGCATATGGCTGGTTACATTAGCCATAGCTGCACATTGCCTTCAGCAAGTTCATTTGCAAACTTGGGAAGGAGAATAGCTTTCTGACTCAGGTTTCCAGTTTAGCGATCTGAGTACCATTTCTGCTATCCCGTAGGCATGCTCTGTTATTGTAGGTAGGCAGTATCCTCTTTGCTCCTTACCTCCTCATTTGTGGGATGGAGATAACCATACTTCCAATTTCCCAAGAGTGTCATGAAGCAGCTCAGATTGTGAACTGAAGGATGAATGAGAACGGATGGAAGGATCATCATTAAAGTATCTAAACGGAATGGACAGCTTCTCAAGTTGGATTCAGTCTTACTTGCAATAAGCGCAGATATATCTGAGACTGTGCTCCATTGGTGACTGCTTGCCTTGTGCATTTGATAATAAGCTGCAGCCACCACTGTGTGCACAGAATTTGTGTGGTTATTGGCACCTGCTTTCCCTTACTCTTTTGATACCTTTTTTCTGTATCCAAAAACTGGAAAAATAGAAGACAAAGCAGCATCTTTGAGTTTACTAATGAAGGCTGCTATGGTGATAGCGAATTGAGATGGAAATACTAAAATTTTCCAGTTTCCATGGAGGAAACTGGCAGATGTGTATCAAAGTGGTGATTATTCAGCAAAACAAGAATAACAGAAATATCTAGCAGTGGAAATGTCTGCAGGGATTTTAGGTCTGTGCTATTGCCCTTTCTTCCAAACTGTGCTGGAGTTTTTCAAGACTGTTCTGTATAATCTCTGTCTGTTGTGGTTGTTTTGAATATGAAGTTTAAATCAAATACTGTTGTTAGTTACAGCAGAATACAGATACTGTTTTTTTTATCAGATTTTAATTAAATCAAGTATATGCTAAACTCATTTCATTGAATACGACAGACACACACTATTGTTTACTAACATGTGTGTTACCTTGATCAATTACAAAGACCTGTAACTGTGGTGTGGAAGACTAGGTTTTCTTCTTTTGGCTATGTGCTTAATATTGGCAATGCATAGACAAGTAGGTCTACACGTCTTAAAACACAGTTTGTCCAGGAGTTTAGATACCAAGTGGATCAAAAGTTTCTACAAGTGATTACATTTTAGCATTAAACATCTGTGCTTGAAGTTGGCTTCTTGGAATCTCTTTAATTTTCGTCTCTGTTGAGTTTACTGTGACATTAAGTAACTCAACATTTGACAGAGATGTTTAAAAGACACTAATATTCTTGTCAGCACCTTTGTGTTGCCTCTACACCTGAATTATCAGTCTCAGATGAGGAGGGTTAGGAAAGAGGTGGATAGGAGTGTATCCGGATACATAACGATGTATTTGCTTAACTTTTGGAGCCTACTGTTATAGCCCTTTGAAGCATGAATTACTTTCATCAGTTTTAATCTGACAGTGACTGACAGAAAAAATTATGATGATCTCAAACCTCATCTGCATAATGTATGGATGTGAAAATGCTCAGAAGGTAATAGGAGGAAATGAACCACTTAGAGACATTTTGTAATTCAATGTTTAAGAATATTTGAAAAATATTTTTCTTTAATAGTCATTTAATATGATGCACACTGTAGCTTTCTTCGTACAAGAGCAAAGTGACCTTCAGTGAAGGTCTCTTTGGAGGTGTGACTTCAAATAAGGAAATCATGCATTTTTAGCTCTCTTGGTACTGGAACCGGATAGCATTTGCTGATTTGAAAACAGGTTTAGAAAGTCAGTGCTGAGATGCTTACTCATCTACCAGTCTTCTCTAAAGAAATGGAATGGAATTATGTATCGTAATATAATTCTGCAACACAATCAAATTGTGTATCTATAGGAATCTTCTGAACATGTAGTCAGTAAATGTTGGAAGACTGAATCCAGGGTAGAGTTTATATTAGATTCTTCTCTAATGATGTGTGCAGAAATGCAGAGTAACTTAGAGCTGGGTCTATATAACACATCATTACCTGTAACCACCTTTCACTTGATCTGTCAATGGCATCACATCTTTCTTAACCTTCTGTGACAATTTTGTCAACCTCACCTTGACTAGAGCAAGAAGTTCCACAACACTATGACTCTGTGCCCTGATTTAAGAGAACATTTATTGTGACTATCTACACACAAAACAAAGAAAACATAGCAAAACAGAGTTGTGATTTGCTTTGTTGTTTTGATGACCATGTCCTCCCAACCCAGGAATTAACTTTTGAAAAGAGCATGGGAGGGTGATTGATTTTCATTAATTAGTAAGCATTTTTTAAGAAATCAGTCTTTATTTGTGAGCTATGTATTTAACAAAATAAGCCATGTCCTCTGTACACTGTACAGCAACAGAAGAGAAAATATTTGCAAAATTAATTGAGAAAGTTTGTGTCTCAGGAAATTTAGCAGTTGCTCTGTTCCTGTTCTTAATCCTCCAACAGTCAGCATCTACATTATACATGTATGCTTGGTGATTGTGCATAATTGGTTTGCAGGGAAGGATATGATGCATGAGATCATTAACTAAAATTAAGTATGTCAGGGACTTGCCCCAAACCAACTTATATTTTTGCTGCTATCAGCAGAGTCATTTTTGTAGATGGGCTCTGTAGAACGCTTCTCCGACTTTCTCTAAAAGCACAGTATGCAATGGTAGAGAATGGGGCAGTATAAAATGAAATTGTGGTTCATTGCAGTAGAAAGTAGCCTTACTATGTTATCTGCCTCTGGCTATGGAGGTACAATGTTGGCATCCTCTCTAGTGACCTTTTTGGAGACAACTCTAGCACAAGGTATGATGGTGACATGGTTACTGGAGTTTCCATTCTGTTGATGTGGTTATTTAGGAAAACAGGCTAGGAAGAGAAGGAGGAAGGAGAGTGTGTTTATGTAGCTACAATCTAACACCGCTATTTTTAACCTGAAAATAAACTTTTATTTGTATCAAGTGTAATTAAGATTAGGAAATATTGATTTTGCACTTTAAAAACCAAAACCAAACCACCCCCCCCAGCCCCCCAAATGCACTGGGTTTTCATAGATGCTACTTTTACAAAGAGTACAGAGCAAAGCTTTTAGCTCGGTATATTTGGTCTTCTAGATCCTTGATTTGGCCTTTAGGGATTTTTCTTTATTAATTACAATTGTACATTGTGAACTGCACATATAACATATGCACGTATTACATTTTCTGGATTTAATGTCTGACTGGAAGCAGTTACTACTTTTTGCCTCTGCAGTTGACTGTGGATCATAAGCGATATGCAGCTTAGGCACTGTTGCTGGTATACAAGGAAAATTGGTTTACCTACACTTAGGGCTAGGGTTTGCTACATGGGGACAATTAAAAAAAGGTAACATGAATTCATTTTTCAAGTGTCTGATTAAACTCTATTTATCTCCTGTTCTTTTCAGAATTAAATACACCTTAATTTAGTTTAGTTTAATTACTAGAGTGAAGTCAATTAAACCAAATAAAAGGCCAGCTTAATCCAGGATGCGTGTTTACAAGTGGCTTCAGATTACTCAGTTCAATTTAAATTCAGGCATTTATTTAATTTGATGAACTTTTCTGAATGTCCCTATGTAAAAAGGTCCCTGTGAGAACAATTTTTTTTTGGCAAACATGCCTGCCTTAATGTGTGCATTTTTGTAGCCTCATCCTGTTCTGCTTCCAGTTGCATGCTTCATCCTATAGTTCTATTGTTGTATTACATTTTATTTACAGTGTTAAATATGACCTCTTCATAGTCATTCATGTGAAATTTATTGTTGGAAACTCTAATTTTGCTTCATAAATGAATGGGCAGAATGCACAGGGTGATACTATTTTTTCTGTTCTTAAACAGAAAACCTTTGCTAGAAAATAGACTCATTACAACACAGTTTTCTTTCTTTTTAACTTAAACTATAATTCTGGAAAGGGATTCTCCAGCTCATGGTTTTGTTACTTTGAAGAACTGGGATTTAAATAAGGGTCTGCTTCTGTTCTTTCAGGTTTCTTGACAAGGTCTCCTTTGACTATATTACTACAAGGATTTGGTCCCGTAACATTTGTATTTTGTACATACTGACTTTTGTTACAAGGATAGGCAAACAGGAAAAGCACATACGTAGTTATTATAATTATTTTAATTGATTTGCCCACATTCACAACTCTGAGAATAAAAATTATGCTGAAATTCGATTCTGCTTGTGTTCAGGGATAACTGTTTCTGAGTTTAGCAATGATTTTGTAAATGCTTCTCCAGATCTTGTTGGGTCAGAAGTGTAACCACTGTTCTGTTTTTGTTTGTTTTTTTTGGTAGGACGATGAAGTGGTTCTGCAGTGCACTGCAACTGTTCACAAGGAGCAACAGAAATTGTGTCTTGCTGCAGAAGGATTTGGCAACAGGCTTTGCTTTTTGGAATCCACATCAAATTCTAAGGTACTGCAGAGTGTTTTAAGCGTCATGTATGAAGCAAGGATATAGTTATAATATTGCTTGCTTTGATGTGCTATACATAAATCTTTCTAGAAGAATGGACAAATCAAATCTATCATCAATATAAGGGATATTTAATCTCCCTTCAAAGTTTAATTGTTCCTTTGTCATGGCCCTTTGGCTGGACTCTAGTGCTGTGCTTTCTGTTTGGCGCTCACTTTAAAACTAGTTAGCTGCAGAAGTCCCTCTCAGTAATGTGCTTGTTATTTTGGTCATCCGAACTCAGTTGTAGTAAGCTGCAGCGCAATTTTTGTGTACTGCAACTCAAAGACACATTTGATTACTCTGATTTTAAGTCCACAGGAAAGAGAGTGATTATTCTATTAGTGATAAGTTTTTATTCTGTGACATTTATGTTGATATGATTATTACTTTAAGTCCTTCTAATTCCCTAACCGAGCAGAGTAATAGTGCAAGTATCAAAATTATCTTGTCTAATCAGTTTGTTATCAAAGCCTACGATAACTCTGGTATATATGGAGTAGATATAGTAGTTTGAAAAATTAACTTTGCTATTTGTTGCAAAGGAGGGGCTTTGTTTCACAATCACATATACTCAAATAGATGTTTTGAAGACAAAAATGTGCCTTCTGAGGGCAGAACTGGTTTTGTGACCAAAGTAATGGGTATACTCAGACATTTTATTTATACAAAGGTAAGAATGTTGCTTAAGATATTTGTTTTTTCTTCAGCTCAAATATAAATGTTTGAAAATAAAATAAAATAAAGTATCTGGAAATACATTCAGAAAGATTTAGAACAAAAAATGATGTTTTTTATCTTGCCAACTTCTATAACATCACTTTGATTCTCTCTGATACATTGCAGAGTAATGCTTCATTTTCTGTCTCATCATTTTGAATGTATTATTCATAATAATAAATTTTTCACTAGGATATTAATGATTCATTATAATAGCAGTGATCTTGATGAATTCATTTGTGCCGCTCTGTTTTAAGTGAATCTTTTTAACAATAAAAATGTGCTGGGATGGAAGTGGTTGCAGTGCTAGTTGCCTGTAAGGCCAGAAAAATCTATTTAATGAATTTATTATCATTCAGTAAGTTTGGATATTAAATCTACAGTCTCTCTCACTATATAAAACTCCTGAACATTGTTGTCTTTAAGAAATACATTGTAAATTTCATATCAGTTTCTTATGCTTGCTTGTTGATGCTGCTTTTTCTCCATGTTTTGTGAAGCAATATTTATTCTGCTCATTCTGATTGAGCTTGGGGGAAAAAAGAAAACAAAGGAAAACCCATGCAGCTCATCTTTGTTTTAATTTTTAAGGGCTGGCAGTTTCTAGGATGAGCTCATTTGAAGTCATTTGGAGATATAAATACTGAGGGAGCAATAAAATCACCAAATCCTTAAAGCAAAGTTGACTGTAAATAAGAGTAAATAAAATTGTTTTTCTTCCTAATGTCTGTGTCCATACAATGTTACTATTGCATTATATAAGCAAGAGCATAAAAAAAATTAAGAGGCATATGATAATTTGAAAAAGCTTCCAGCAGAGTTCTTGAGCCAGTTAAAAAATTTTCCTGCATGTCTTTAAGACTATTTTCCAGTTGTAATGGGACTGTGATGTACTTTAATGCAAACAGCAATGTGGCATCTGAATTACAGCCAGGTATCAAGGACGAGGTACCAAACCAAGCACCAGTAATAGGCCAAACACAAGTAACAGACCTCAGCTATCATTCTGGACTTGCATTCTTGAGAATGCCTGATACAATGCCCTGCTTTTCTTTAATATCCTTCAAGATGTGGCTCCTGGTGGTGTAGCTGATGTTTTATTAGCACAGCTTATTCACATGCACTGTCTTGCCCTAGGATCATTGAGTAATTCACTACAAAAATAACGGTCAAGTTGAAGACACGTAGATAGAATGCTTTGGCAGCTACTGACTATTAATACTTACCCCATTACAACAGTAACACTGGCAGGCCCATTATGAAAATTGCTTAATGAATTTTATTTTCTTCTGTTCAAGTTTATAACACCAGTGTTTCTTTGGAGGGTTGTCTAGATTCCCTCAGCACTGGAGAACAGCAGATTTTGAAAACATCATACTAACAAAAGATGGATGATGATAGTTGGGCTAAATTAGCAAACACTTTAATAAGCATTATCAGTTCACATGTGTTCGCATTTCAAAACTGCTTCCAAATTCCACTTTCTTCACTTGTTTTGGAAGCAATCCATGGTTGTCAAATCACTTTACTGAGCAAAAATATCCTCTTTATTTCTTCGCTCTGCAAATCTATTGTTTTCTGTATATCTTGTAAGGTGTTTGAATTTCAAATAAGGAGTTCACTCATGTTTGGAGCTACATTACAGCTCATTTTTAGGCTTGAGGTTGGTTTCTTTGTAGCAAATGGAGAGACATCTTTTGCTGTTAAATTTGGTATGGGAGTCTTTCTGAGAAGAAATGCACCTTATCACAAAATGGCATTTTATGGAATCAAATTTCAAAGTACAGCTATATTTCTAAGTTTGTAAATGGTTTTGTGCATTGGTTTGGTCATTCTTACAGAAAGAAAGTTGAGTTGAGAGTTGGGGTTGTTTAGCCTAGAGAAGAGAAGGCTCCACAGAGACCTTACAGCAGCCTTCCAGTACTTAAAGAGTGCCTACAGTGAAGGACTTTCTTCACTGTAGGAAGGAAGTGATGATAGGACAAGGGGTAATGGTTTTAAACAGAAGGAGGGTAGATTTAGATTAGATATTAGGAAGAAATTATTTACTGTGAGGGTGGTAAGACACTGGAACAGGCAGTCCAGAGAAGTTATGGATGCCCCCTCCCTGGAAGGGTTGAAGGCCAGATTGGATGGGGCTTTGAGCAACCTGATCTAGTGGAAGGTGTCCCTGCCCATGGAAGGGGGGTTGGAACTAGATGATCTTTAAGGTCCCTTCCAACCCAAACCATTCTATGATTCTGTATAGCCTAGCAAGTGCTGAATAAAGGGGAAAAACTAACTCCAGGCTATGCAGCTTTTAGTACAGCACAGGAGGCTATTGCCCTTCTTTGCTGCCAGGGCACACTGTGGGCTCATGCCCACCTTACTGCCCTCAGGCCCTTTTCTGCAAAGCTGCCTCCCAGGCAGTCAGACCCCAGACTGGGTCAGAGGGTACTGGGTCTTTGTACAGCAAATGTATTCTTGAGTTGAAATGAATTATTTGAGCCAGTGGATTGGATTGCAGTCGTGAAGGACACACGCAGAGGGACTAGATTCTGTATTAGTGATAGCAATAGCCTTGGAGAAATCAGGGATGCGTCTTTGTAACAGTTCTTTTGAGTCCTACCAGGGACTATTCTCTAGCTTTGACTGACAATGGGATAAAAGCTATTTTGCACTTTATGCTATCTTTATTTAATTCATTATTTTGACTTGGGAAAGCAAGTAAGATTAGTTGCTACACTTACTCTGTAAATGCAGTTTATCTGCTACTTTCAGGAATATAGCAGCTTCCTGATTGTTGCTCAGAGCATGTCACCAAATTCCTTGAAATGATCCCATATCTTCAAGAGCAAAATAATAGATAAACAAGATGTCAGGTCTAAATTACGTATAATTTTTTTTAATAGGAGATAGTTCTGAGTATAAAACAATCAGGTTGGTACAAGATAAATACATGACTACCTCATCTATAGAGGTATAGTAGCTCAAGTGAAAAATAACTATATTTCAATCTCTACGGATTTCAAAGCAGATCTGTCTCAAAATAGATGTTGTTCTAGGGATAGGTTACGCATTCCAAAAGTATAAGAATATCAAATATATAAACCATCAAAATTTTTTTACATTCAAAAAGTTGCAACAGTAACAAAACCCAAAGAAGACATGCTGAAGACAAAATTTAAAATGCTTAGTTTCCTTATCTCATCCCATTATTTCTCCAGCACGTCTTGTTAAATCTGTAGCATAAATTTTAATGTCTTAAGTAAAAGGAAGAAAATAAGGGATAGGTGTCAGGAAAAAAAAAAGGCAAAAAAGAACATAAACTTCTTTTTTTGACAATGGTCTATAGGTAATTTTGTTTCATCAATGTTTGCTGTACTTTTAAATCTATTCCTTGTGTGGAATACCATCCCTTTTATTAAAACAAGAATTATGAATAGTTAACATATCTCAATGACTATTGTTGCTTTTTATATATGAACAGATTGCTAAGATGAGGAAGTCCATTCATTAAAAGATTATGCCGTCTGCTATTGAAGTAATTTTTCCTTAGACCTAAATAACGCATGGAGGGTTGAAGAGCAAACAAGCTGGAGCTGTGTTTTAACAGCTCCTGAAAGCTATACTGGTCCGTGGTGCAGAATGAAAAATACTCAGCTCTGGGCCAGTCACAAATGTGGCTTTGATCCCTTGTGAAGCACTGCACAGCAGAACGCTGAGAGTGAGTTATGCTTTTCTAATGGCACAAGGTGTTGGGTTTGGTGGTGGTGGTGGTGTTGTTTTTTGGTTTTTGGTTTTTTTATTTATTTTTTTGTTTGTTTGTTTTGGTGTTTGGTTTTTTTGCAGAAAGGTTCTGCAGATTGGTGCTGGACTGATGTAGGCCTGTCGGCTGGGGCTGTCTGCTCCATGACCCAGAGCTACATATATGAGTGATGCTCCATTCTTTGTTGGTCCCTAGATGCTACTGTTGTGTGAGGGGATAGAAAGTAAAGCCTGATGGTAAGACTGGCACACTGTTTCTTGTGCTGCCAAACACCAATTCTTTGAGTTTTTTTTTCTTTGCCCTTTTTTTGGTCTGTTTTTGACAAGTAGGTGAATCAGCAGGAGCTGGATAGGTGGCTATGCTGGAAGGGAAGAGAAGAATGGGGGGAGGGAGGGTAGAGAAGGATGGGCACCTGGCACAGACAAGGTTAAAAGAAAGTATGATTCTCTAGTATTTACACAAGCAATTTCCATGCCAGCAGTCAAATTCTATACGGATGTGTCTAGAGAAGGGTGTTATCCTGAACGATGGGCAGGGACACTGACCTGCACTCCTTTACTCTGATTGCCTCTGGGAGGAAAACGCTTTTCTCCATTTGTCTTCCAGAGTGTAAGATCTGAAGGCAAGGATTGCTTTCTTTTTTTTGTCTTGTACAGCAATCACTTGAGCATGTTCTCAGTGGCCAAGGCAAATAATCTTGCTGACTCCAGAGAAACTGAGTCTGAACCTCTTTCTGACAGCTGAGAAACCACCTGTGCTGTGCACATTTTTTGATTGCGTAAAACCAAATATATAAAAAAGCACATGGTGTCCATTCATGCTTGGATGCAAGTAGATACTTTTTGAGCAGTTACTGACATAATGAAATACTAATTTTTTTAAAATTTGATTCACACTGATGATTCAAATCAGTGTTGTTTGTTTGTGTTTACAGTGGATCGTTCTGGGAATTTGCCATATGGTAAGGTGTTTTTTTTTTTTTATTTTTGATAGTTGCTGTGGTTCCTTTCTGTGCTTATGTGTCCATTGCATCCTTCTAAAAAAGTCAAAAAAGACTGTCAGGGCTTTGGCAAGGCTTTGTAGCTGCACCTCCAAGGCCGTTTTAATTGTCTTTGTGTCATGTTGCCAAAATGAACGTTCATATTTAATGGCAAAGATGACATTTAATCTTATGTAATGTCATGTTCAGAGGACTCCATTTAGCAGACGTTCACTAAGATCATTGATTTTAATAATTTAAATGAAGAGTTGGTAATAAATTTATGCATACTTACACATTACTTGCCTACTTTACATACATAATTTAGACATAGGTAAAGGAAGTCTTCATAGGCATAGATCAGACAGGATTTTGTTCAATGAATCATTCTTTCCCAGTAAAATGCTTCTCTATAGAAGCAATGTAAATAAGAACATAATCTGTTTCACTACATTTGGATGTAGTTTTATGTAATACATAATTTATGTAATTGTAAATATTATATTTATTATTTACATATATCAGATTCAATTTTTATTCATTTTAAATCTTGTATAAATCCTGAGCCTAAATGCAGATGTGTAGCTATATCCATCAGACCTGATTGTGATCCTTGCACTTAATCCCACAAACCAACAGAATTATTTCTTGAGATGGAAGGTGAATAATTTAAAATGAATGTGGAACATTCAGACTATGAAAGACACTGGGTCAGATCTCCATGGATGTAAAGCAGCAACAGAAATGTGGCTTTATATCAGCTGAAAATTGTGTGCAGTATTAGTATGCATAATAATACAATTTAGCATGTTTGTACTGACATCTGTAACGCAAGTAGTTTTTAAAAAGGAAACAAAATGTGTGATATCTTGCAAGGCATCACATACTAAATAGTGTAGTCATAATATATCCAGTCTAGGAAATCTTATTCTCCTTGTTCAGATTGTATCTCCTGTTGAAGCAGATATTTGGAATTTGAAATACATGCAGGAATGGATTATTCTGATCTTACAGAAATGCTCATTATCAAATCTAGTGTTGTCAGAGATATACATTGAGTTTTAGCTTAATGAGGCAGTATTTACTACCAAAAAGGAATTAAAAGCTCTTCCTACCTACAAAATGTACCTTCATAAATGTGAAAGAGTTTCTTTTTCAATCACACCCACTTATTTAATATTTATAAGTATGATACTACTGTAGGCCAGTTCCCTGGATACATCTACCAAGAATTCTACTTTGTTGGGGATGATTCTGCATGCTTAATATTAGTGATTTAGAATCCATGGGGCTTTATTATAAGACTTAAAATATATTGTGTACTTGGGATTCTTTTTGTCAAAATATATTTTAGAAATATTAAAGACTGTTATCAATAAAGCACGTAAAAAAGAGCCTCCAAAGGAAAGTACTGAATACATAAATATGCCGATAGAGTGCATGACATGTAACCTGAAAATGTTAGCAAAAGCTGAAAGATAGAATCAAAATAATTTTGTAGTTAAGGGGTATTAATTAGGTGATGATAATACTCCAAGTGATGGCACTGAATGAAAGAGTAGTACATATGATACATATGCATACATTATGTCTGTTATCAACTAACCAATGCAAGACAAATTTCAAAACGCTCATCTTATTTTTAATATTAATAATTTGTTTCATAGTGTTAGGCCATCCAGTCAGGGCCATCCAATCAAGAAATTTAACCCAAAGCTGTATAATTTGTGTAATTTAACATGAGTTAAACAAAACATGAGTTGTAGTTTCTCTAGTCAAATATATAGTTTGCAACTTTCTTCATTATCTAAATGTCTGTTGGAAGCAAACAAACAAACCCTAAGTGTTTACAAAACCACATATGATGGTGGTTGGTGGTGGTGTGCAGGGTTTTTGCTGTGGTTTTTTTTTTTTTTTTTTAATTGTAGTGGAACAGATGTAGGAATTCAACTTCTGGTATAAAATAAGTGAAGAAGACCTGAAAAATCCCATTAAATTAGTTTTCCTTTATAGCTATATATCCCAGTAACTGTTTAGGGCTGTCATTATTTAAAGATTAAAATATAAAAAGAAGCAGATATTATGCTGGAAAGTCTTGTCTGAGATACAGCTGTGACACAAGGACCATGATGTAAGAAGGTCAGATATGCGCTGTACAGTCCTATAATTGGTTTGGTGAGTATTCTGCAAGCTTCTGAAAACCTGCCCAGTTTGCTGTGATTTAGCTTCTGAGTCCTACCCTTTTTAGTACTGTTCCTATTAAAAAGGAGAGTTGCTATTATTGCACGATGGCTTTATCTATTTGCATTTTGAAGGTTCTCTTCAAAGCAATAACCTCACATGGGTTTTGGTGGTTGGGTTTTTTTTTCCCCATTTAGTGTAAAAGTCTTTGGACTCTTAATTTTGGGACTAGGCGTTAAGGACCGGAAACAGATTATTTGACTTCACCAAATACACTAACTGTACTAAAATACTTTAAGAAAGTCCTTGAAAGATAAATAAAGAGATACGTAGAGCAGAATATTTTGAGGTGGGAGTTCGTATTTGCTGTACATTCGTATCTGACAAAAGTTACAACCGATAGCTGTTCAATGCAAGCACAGCCCCGGCAGCTTCAGGCTTGCTGCATTACGCTGGGTAACTGAACATCACAAGGTTACACACTGTCATATTCTGCTAAGTCCTCTAGAGCTCAGCATTTTAAATATTTTCTCTGATGGGTTTATAGCAGAATGTATTTCATTAGTACATGCAGAGTAGTTACAAAGCAGTCATTTGAATTTTAATTGGGCTGATATGTAGCTGTGAATCTGAAAACCTGAAAAAACAGACAGATTGATAAATCTGTGTGTTTCAAGCTAAGAACACATGAAAGTGCAAATGCTTACTTTAAGCCCTTTAGACAAACGTTGTATAAAGTAGCAGTGTCAAATTGGCTATGCAACCGTGCTCAACACTTGAAATCATGCTATTGTTGCTTTGTACTCAGTATTCTTAAGCACGGTTGGGCTAAATCTGGCTCAGCAGACTCCTGTGAATAATCCAAGCCCAATGGGCTCTCAGAAATTAGGACAAAGAAATGCGGCCTATTAATGAGTGAATCTGTGTTTCTTTGAGGTAGGTAATATAAATTATATCTGAAATGAAACAAAAAAAAAAGAATGTCAAAGAACTTTTTTTATTGTTGTTGTTTCTTAAGACTTTTTGAAACTTTTATCTTTTGGGTGGCAATTTTCAAGATTCTAGGCTTTTCCTCCTGGTTACTTCCCTGTGAAGAATGAGGAAGAAGATTTGTGCTTTTTCAACAACAGAGGGCATGCCTTAACTTGCTGTCATAACAAGAGTAATTGCAACATTAAATTGAGGGACTTAGTTTATAAATGATCTGCATTGGAAGAGGGCAATTGGGCAAGTGGAAATAGTTTGGAGGTCGAAGGTGTATGTTTTGTGTCCTTGTGCTTGAAACCCAAATGCAAGTTGGTTTTAGTACCTTTCCTAATGCTGCCGTATACAAATATAAGCACAATGTATTTTTCTTTCACAAGCAAAAGAACAGTTGCTCTGTTTTGCATTAAAAAACAGAGGCCTGATGGTAAAAAAAGTGATTATATTCTTAAAGAGTATGCATAAATGCGGAAGGTCAGAGTTCAGGCTGCTTTTCCTGAGTGTTTAAATATTTTCGAATAATTGCTGAAAGTTTGCTGTCTGTTTGAAAACCTGTAGATAGGAGTGATGGACACACAGTTGATACATGAACCATGAACCACACTGACACCTGCAGTCTGTGTTTTCGTACCGAACCAGCGTGTCTGTAACAGCTGGAGGATGGGAATAATACTGTGGTTTCCCACAGTATGGTTAGTAGCTTAAGATGTCCTTCCTCTCTGTCTTTTTTGGTTTGGCCTTTTCAAATACCATTTATAAGCCAAAAGGAGTTTTACGGTTCTCTCTGCCTCAGTGCAAGGATCTTGAAAAGCAGCGATTGCGCACAGTCTACTTTTGCACTGCCTTCATTCTGCTAGTTGGGGAGTTGTGTGAGCTGGAAGGGGTTGAAGCTAATGTTCTGCTTAACTGAGTGTCAGACAGTTTTTCTTGTCTTCTAGAAAGTGATATTATTGTAAAGATAGTGAGTCCCTGTGAATAATACTAATCAATGTTTTTGAGCTTTAACTCCTTAGAAGTTCTCTCTTCCCTCTCTACTGGATATAAAGTATGTATTTAGGAGTGGGAAGCTTGTTCCATCTTCCAGGTATCTGTACTCTTTTCTTGACATATTTACAAAGATATCATCCACAAAAAGGTTGCCTTTCCATGAGAATTGACTTTTTACATGCCATTTAAAAAAAGCATAGGAACTAATGTCACTGGGCTGATTTCAAAAGACTGATACAGTCTTCCCTTAACAATCCTGTAAACTCTACCTCTATCCCACATCTGAATGTCTTTTAATGGTAACAGGGAGTTAGGAATTTCAGGTTTTCTTGGTGTTTCTCCGAGTATTGACCAGTTCTAGTTGCACAGTACAATGTTTACAGCTGGTGATAAGGCAATTATCGAGGGAAATATGAATCAAAATCAGTAACAGCCATCGTTCAAATGGCTTTAGATAATATAGGATGAATTATTTTAGATAATTTAGGATGTGTGAAAAGGCCAAGGTGTGTGTTGATCATTAAAAGACATAGCAGGGACAAGTTATTTCTATATGAAGGAAAATGCCAAAGCTCTGTGACATTTTGAGTACTGTGCGAGAAGAAGAACCAGGCACAGCACAGGACTTGCATGAGAAGGTTGGACAGAGGTCCTAGAAAGCAAACAAATATTCCGCTCAGTGCAATGTGAAGTATGAACGGACTTGCCAAGAAACCATTTGAGTGCCCATTATTCAATAAATTGGAAAGTCCCGTAATACAGAATTTATTTCTCCAGTGTGTATAAATTAAATGAGTATTAGGCAATACAAAAAGGTCTGTAGAAATGAAGTACAATTGCAATGAAGTCTTATTTTAAGTAAGAAACATGCTTAGTGCGTAAGAATAAAGCTTAATATGCTTTGAGTGCCATATTTGATATGTGATTTGTCAGTGGTACACTAACAATTGCTTTGACCTCTTTTGGCTGATACAGTTGCAAGTACATATACAGATTAATGACTATAAAAGTCTCGCTTTATAAACTCAAAATTGCAAAAGAATTCTTTCCCATTGTGTACGTTTCCAGCTTATTTATCATGGAGGTTAGCTGTATCTATAGTTTCCATTAAAGCTCTTATTTTCACACACACGCAACTGTCCACATAATTCTTATTAGAATTGTTTTATTTCTGTAGAAAAGGTGGATTCCTTAGGAGAATTAATTAAGAAGAGTTCTGGTTGTTTTGAAAAATTTGCAAGAATGTGGAATTTTTGTTTTATTTTTCATTTTTTTTAGAAAATAAAGCAATACCAAACAAAGGCATTTGAAAGGTTATGTTAAATCCCCAGCATAGACATGCACCTTAGTAGAGGAGTGGAACATCTTTGCTTGGTAGGTGAAAGTTGAGATATTGGTAAAATAAAATTAAAAGCATCTAGAAAATAATATGTGGTTGTGCATAATAGGTATCTGCAAAGGTCTTGATACTGTAGTTAATATCTTATGTGATGTCAAAATGTGAAATTTTGAAATGAAAGAACTTGAATGTGGTCAAGGAGGAAACTCCAGGTTGGTGAATGATCTAAATGAATGCGATAGTTGCATGTAGGGGTGATACCTGTAAACTTCTTGTTATACTCCCACCTTGAATGTGCATTAAACAGTAGCAGGAAAAGAGTAAAAGTCCACGTGGTTTGCCAGCTCCTTGAGACTGTCTTTGCTGTCTCTGAATTTTTAAGCTTCTTGCTTTATTACCTCTTGCATAATTCACTTCTGAGGCAGGTGGGTTGTTTGCTGGGAAATGCATGTGGGTATTTCTGTCTAGACGGTACTCTGTGGCAGCTTTTTGTGCTGGTATGTCATTGAAAGATAAGCGGAGAGTCCTTTAAAACAGCAGTTGTTTGCTTAATGGCTTAGTAACAATATTTTGGCACTTTAAACCAAAAAAGGACAAAGTTTGAATCTTTACGAAGCTGAACAAATAATCACTAATTAGTCGTCCAAGCTTTCTGAGTTCGTAGTTAATAAAGGTGCATAGTAAAATAAATGTTTATTTTTTACATCATGCAGTGTATGCTCAAATGCAGTGCCATGCACGGTCAAGCAGGGGCTTTGTACATTTACAGATAAACCACAGTTTCTGAGTATACATGGTGAGATTTTTTTAAAATAGGTATTTATGTTTGAAAGTAGTATTGCACTTTTTATGAGTAGTGAAACTCTGACAGTATATGTCCCTAAATCCAAGAAGAATTTCCTGGCAGATAGTCCTTGCTGTTAGGACTCCTCAAGTCTTTCTGTCCCTGACCCAAATATCTGCTAGAGTTTCTCTAAGAGTACAAGAATTTAATGATTAAAGTTATATTTTTTTTGAGTGAACAACTTTCAATATGTCGTTGTAATTGATTTGCTTTACATTACAGAGGTGAATGTGTATACCTTTTAAGATAAATAAGTAATTTTTTATATAATTATTTTAAATCAAGTAAATCGGATCATAACAGTCTGGGGTGCAAAATAATCTGGGGAACATTATACCCGGCATGAATCAGAATGGACGTATTACCTTTAAAAGACATATAACAAGAAGGACAAAATGAATTAAAGAACGGAGGTATGGTATACACTTCATCTTCGTAAACTGGCTTTATAATTTATTATTTTTTTGCCAGCCAGTAGGGGCTGGCACACCTAAATTTAAATGAAGCACATCTAGCTTCTGTAATGCTGGTGGGACAGACGGAAAATTCTGTGGGCGGTTGCATTTCATCTGTTTTGAATAATTTTTTTAATTGAATTAAGCACATGAATGAATATTGACTCAAAAGAGAATACATGCATTATTCATTTTAGTTACAAAAACTGATTTATGTTACATATGTGTAAAGAAAATATCAACTGTTAATATACAATTTAGTACTGTAAGTGCCTAAGTGCATTGTTGCATCTTGCCACAAAGTGTTTTGATAGCCACGTACGCTTTGCTACTTTGAAACCGTGTTGCCCAGGAGGAGAGGGCTGATGATGCAGCTCCTTTCCGTCGTTTAAGGACAAGTCAGAGGTGACTCAGAGCATAAATTCCCAGTCCCCCATTCCAGCAATATTTGATATGCACCAATTTTCCTAGTTACACAGGTTGACTGTTGATTTCAGCAACATAAAATAGAAAGTGTAATAGTCGAAAACTTACAATAAAATCCTTAGAACTTAAAATTTGGTGTCCATTATTATGTTTTATAGTTGATAGCTTATGAGATAAATAAGCAGGTTTTGCTTCTCTTAGACATATTGTTTCACGGTCACTGCAACGTGAATGAATTGCTCATTAGAGTTGGTGTAGGGTATTCTGGAAGGGTTAGTATTTATATTTATTTGGATTTCATTTTTATGTGTTATAATTCCACTGTGAAGATTTCAGCTATGGGATAAATTTAACAGTAGGAGAATCTGTGCAGGTAATGTCCTATAGGTTATTATGTGGAGGTAAGATCTCTACTGAGACATGTCAGGCCATGTCCGTTATTACAGCCACAAGAGACGTGCACATTTGCCCTACTTGTTTGATCCTGAAAGATTATAGGATTCCTACTTTGAAATATGATTGTTGTGATGTGCGTGGTTTATAATAAATCTGGTCAGAGATTAGGAAGATTTTCCTGTTGGGTGTCTGCTGTGCTTTCCAGAAAGGGACAAAATAGTATTTTATAAAGATCATCTTTCTGATGCTGCAAGAATCAGAGGGTAGCTGCTTCCTTCCAGGTTCTAAAGCAATAGTACCCTCCCAGCTGATAATACCCTATATTTTTCCATTACTTGTTGCGGTAGCTACAAATACAACATAATCTCTAAGAATAAAAGGGAACCGTAAAGTTTAGAATAATACACATAAGATTATCATAATAAGGTAGAATTTGCAGGATCAGCATGAAGTTAAAAAAACCGTTTTGTTAATTTGGATGTGTGCCTAGAACCTCTGTAGCACTGTTGATCCTATGAGATTTTTTTATTTTATTAATTAGCCTGGAATTTTCCTAATTACCTTAAAAATTAACACATTTACACTGAATTAGGGTGATATACCATTAGCTAATGTTCATCTAAGCTTCTGGCTACAGCAGGGTAAGTTGTAATGGCTGTTGAGTTGATTTACCTGCTTTATCCATTGAGGCTGAAATGTAGTTGTATGGCTCCTTACTCAATATCACTTTTATGTGCTGCTAAGAGTTTTAAATTTTCAGAGAACAGATAAAAAAGAGAAACACCTCTTAGTAATGTAGATACGTTGGACTTACGTATAGTTAGAAAGGAGAGTGGGGGAGAGATGGAGGATAAGAGGAAAAAACCTCTTTACTTATCCTTTTTAGAGATAGAATGTATGAGGCCATAAATCTATAAAGAAAATAAATATCATACTGGGAATTACAATTTCCAAGCAGTTAAGACAGCCTGCTCTGTTAATAATAGCCTCATGACCCTTAACAGCTCTCAGGATCAAAGTTGTTTCCAAAGAGAAAAAAAGGAAAATTGTAACATAAAACCTTCATGCTGTTTGCAAGCATAAAAGAATATAATTGTACTTACGTAACAACGGCCTAAGCAGAAATAGATTTCTTATGGATTTTTAAAGGAGATTGTGAGAGGGGGAAAACCCCAAGAAGCAGTTTCCTTCTGAATGTTGTTATACCTTCAGTTTGTACAGCTTAAATTTTAGGTAACGCATTTTTCTTTGCTAATGAACTGTTCCACTGTGACCAGCAGATGACATTCACTATCTGGAAATAAGAGTAGGGTAGGATTTTGGTCTTCACTGTTGTGCTAACTCATATGGGGATAAAAACTAGTAATTCCTCGCGATAAGACATAGACTACTGTTGATGAGTGTTTATCTTTGATATGTCAACAGAAGCATGCTCAGTGTATCAAGGTTTTTTTCACTGCTGGGTTTGTCAAATCTAACGCTTCATTTATGAGAGAATTCTGCACTCAAAAATGTGGATAAAATAGGGAAACTTTGTGTATGTGACCAAAATAAGAGAATCTTTTTAAAAAATTAAAACAATCAATAGTTTAGGTCAAATTAACAAGATATGTTAAAATACAGGTGATCAGCATGCAGCGATATAGGCAACCAACATGATTTAAAAGAATCACAGAGGACTTGGAGCTGTCTTGTGTTCTAGGCTTTGAAAATGAATTGATTGCAGTGTATTTGGGTCTGACCTCAGTTCCACCAATAGCTGTTTTTCCCTGTGTTGGTCTCCTTTCCCTTGCTTTTTTATTCCAGACCCTATTCATCCTCCTGGTATTCCTGTGAGTTTTCCAGTTTCATCCACTGAAGCAGCTGTCCTGTGAACAAGGAATCTTTAGAGCTTTCAATTGTTAACAAGAACCTTTTTCACTATGTGAAAAATGACATTTTTCAGGGAAGTAGAACATGATTGAATTTTCAAAGTTTCTCCTAGAAAAAATGAAAAGCATACTTGTGACAAAAGGCCACTCCCTTCTCAAACCGCTCTTCCAAAAACATGAGGACATTACACTTTTTAGATATAGCAACATTAAAAGTTTTGAATGTTGAAAACTTCTCTGCTTTTGATGGAAACAACTGTTTTGGATGGAATATCCTATAAATGCCTTGTACAGAAAGTGATGGTTTTGGACTGAAATAGTCATAAGCAACTGAAAGCAAGTTTTTTGTAGGAGGTGGCCAGGCAACCTTCATGGTCTGCTAATGATAAACATGAAGGAGCTTGACACTGTTATTGAAAGGTCCTTTCTTCTAGAACTGAAACTGTAAAACTCATAATTCATTCTTTGTCTTTTCTGTTTTGGGATTTGGTGAATATGATTCATGCTATTTGGCTGACAGGACTTGTTGTCAGAGCCATGTATTTCTGTACTGGGTCCATCTTTTTGATGACAAGCTTGAAAACATGGAGAGCTATGCCTTCTATGTAGAGTCCTAGAAATGGTTGTTTTTACTTGGTAATATTGAGTGTGTTTCATCACTGTCACCAGACAGAATCTCATTTAAGTAGAAAGGACTGCCAAAAAGACTGATGTACACATTTAAATGTAACTTAAAATAGATGATGGGTTCAGTTTCTTTCAGGCGACTCCCACAAATAGGACTACAGATGTTTTGCTTAAATTCTGTACTAAAATTTATTTTCTGAATCCTCCTACCTGGATTCTCAAAGTTAGGCATCTAATAAATGTGCTACTTTTAAAAAAGTTATGAACACCCGCATCTTATTTTTTGACGATGATGCTAACTGTGGATGCTTTGTAAATCAGGCTGCTTAGTTAGGTGGTTTTTTAGGCACTGATGTGTAAATATTTAGTATACAGTTAGAGGTGAAATACCTGCAAGTTGATTTCATTGGGCATTTGGTTAGAAGAGAAATAAAAATAACCATGAGCCTAGGAAAACAACTAGGAAACTTGCAAGTAACTAGGAAAGGAAATAAAGCTGAGGTAAAGCTGCTTATACTTAGAGACAGAATTGCGTTTGCTGATGTGATTTATTATTCTGCAGTCTTGTACTAATATTATGAGGGGCAGAAGTTCAGTTTACATTCACAGGATTATATGCATCATATAATATGAGCAGGTCATACGTTATTGTGGCTCGTTAGAGTTGTGTGATCATCAGAGCAATGACAGCAGGACTGCATTTTGCATCTCGGCCTCTTGCTTTCATTGTCATCACACTGGAGTATGGTATGCTTGTAAATTCACTAAAGACTGAAATACTGCGTAATGAATACATCCAGCATCCATGATTCAGTTGTGGGTTGGACTAGAGTTGGAGATATTTTCAAACAGCATTTCAAAAGCATTGCTCAAAACACCTTTTTAATAAAGCGTATGATTCTCTAATTTGCAAATCTGCCTCCCACAGAGTAAAGCATAATTTACTATGCAAATATTACTACAGAAAATTAGTGTACACAATAAATATAGTCTAAAATGGCAGGAAGAATAAAGAATTCCCAATTTTCTAAATAGTCCAGCAATTACTTCAGTAATACATAAGTTTTAAAAATTGCAGATGAGAATTACTTTATTTTGTCTAATTTTGCTGACTGTAGGTGCTATTACAAACAATGATGAAGGATCAATAGAAAAAGTTAATTGTAATTTATTATTTTTCTCCTAGCAGTACCTATCTCCTTTTGAAATTCAATACACAATTTCTAGTTTATTTGTGTTATAACCTATTTTTTTTAACAAGCTACTTGCATATTAGGTTGCAATTATGACTGACTAGATTGTCTAAATAAATAATTGACAATAAGACAAATCTTGTAAATGACAACTAGCAGAGAAAATCAGTAATGTTTTAAGCGCTGAGAAATACTGGAGTTGGTACTTTTTACTTTTTAAGTCACCAGCTATATTTTATGTTAAAAACCATTAAAATATAATTGATTTTGCAAATATGTCAAAAATAAATTGAAAATAAATTGTTTTGAATACTGCCATTGTTTAAAAGAATTTTCCACTGATCTTTTGGATCAAAGATAAGTGATACAGATTCCATGGACTGTCCAAGGACCTCATTACATATTCTGTCACAAAACAAAAAAACCCTTTTGGAATATGAACTATTTTTCTATGCCTTCATTTAGAAAGTTACTGCAGCAAAGATGAATACAATAAAAATTGGTGGAAAAGAAGGTTGAGGATTACCAATATGGTTGGTTATGTCTGTTGAGACATCTGCTTTCAAGCATTGATCTTTTTTTTTTTTTTTTGGGGGGGGGGGGGGGGGCAGGGTATAAATTGTGCTCTGCTCTCAAATTAAAGATTTATTATTACTATTGAACTGTTGAAAATTTCCAGCTAGTTACAGGTTGCTTTGGTATCTATTAAAAGTGCATTGGTGGGTGCTTGTTAGACATGTAGCAAAATATTTTCTTTAAAATTCTTTATTATTTAATAATATATTTGTAGTAAAGCAATCACTAAAATACCTGCCCACACATTTGACCTGTCCTCAGAGAAGCCTGATATGGCAAACTGATTGCTACAGATTCTCATTTTAGCCCCTAGAATATGCGGTCACTTTCCAGACTGGGCACTAAAAACTATGTAATTTGTATGAAGATATCTTTCGATAAGGAGTGTTAGGCTGCCATATAACACAGAATACCTTTGTTTTTCATATTCCTTCCTCCGTTTGTATGTGAGGTAATATGAGAGATAAGGTAGATAATCGGAGGTCTGGCAAAGACTCTGTGTTTTTTTCCTTCCTCATTTTTATTTTATGCTTTGAGGTGATGGAATAAATTTTTAGTATGTTTAAACAAGGTTTAAAATTACCTGCAATTATTATTTTTTGAAAGGGGCTATTTGGAATGGGAACATTCAATCTGTGTCTGTATGCCAGCCTGAAGCCTTGTCTTCTAAATCCAGAGCTGTAAAAACATCAGCATTAAAATGGACTGTATAGTGGTGAGCAGAACTGTAACTGCCTGAGCTCAATACGTTGGCAGTTCTGCATCTGTCCCATGTATGTCCATGCCATGATTGTTGTACACTGTATGCAGCCATGCCTGTTGGATCTTCACTAGAGCAGATTTGGGTGAGAAACTGCCAGAGAGGAAGAGTTCGATTCCCATGCTCACCGCAAGCATCAGTAGATGCATCTTCCTTCAGCTCTTAGGGGAAACACATTGCTCTCCGAGGGCCATTGCGTGTCTAGGCATTCATGCAACAGAGATGAGGTGGGATAATGTGCTCTCCCCTTTGTCTTGAGAAAAAGAAGCTGGTTTTAACATTTTGCTAGACTGTAAGAAGAAGGTGCCTCTTTCACTTGATTAAAGCAAGATGATCTCATACAGTTCTCCTTTATTACTCTCTGGCTGCCCAAAGTGTGCCTTACCTCCTATAGCTGAAAACCGTTCATTAGGACTTCATTGCTCAGTTTTAATGGGGAGGGAAGAAAATGCTCATGGCTGTCTTGAACGTAAAGGAGAATGGAATTGATGAAGGAGGAGGGTCCTAGTTATGTTGGCTTGATCACTGTGTGCAATGATGCAGGATTTTCCATAGAGTGTATAATCTGTAGGGTAGGTTCTGTAGTAAAAAATGTTGATAGGTCACAAAACTATGACACGCACATATTCTGCCAGCAAAAATTTTGCTTTAAATAACAGTAATAACAGTAGGAACATTGTTATGGAGACTTTGTTTGCTTATATATCTTTGCTTATAACCAAACAGATAAAGAAAATGTAGCCTTGCCTCATTTCTGAGCACAATGTAAGGAGCATCTTTTTCCGTTTTGTTCAGACTCTTGTTTGTCAGTCAGTCTTCACTGGGGAGAAGCGAGCATGAGCCAGACTGTCAGGCAATTCATTTTTGTGAGCCTTTCTAGAATGGAAAATTTGACTTGTGCTTACTGAGTAGGAACAACACCTTGCAACCCGCGATCTTTGAGTACCCTCTTTCCTACTTTGTAAAATAAGGGCTTATGATAGTACTTACATTACAAGGAAGTTTTGAAGAGAATCTAATTAGATGTCTGTTGGCCCAATGCTAGCATGAAAAGGACTGTTGCAGTGTCTGAGTAACTACAAAAGAAAAATTGTAATAAGAACACTGACAAGCAAGTAGAGGCTTGATTCTAAAAGAGCTGGCTTAAAAATAGTCCATGCCTAAGTATCATTGCATTAATAAGTCAAAGTCCCATGCAAAAGAGAATGCTCTTTAATGCTTTTTGATCTGGCTAAAACTTTAATTTAAAATACCACTTTACATTAATGTTATTGCAATATAAATAGTGGAAGGTAATGAAAGATCTATTAGTTAATAAACAGACTTGAATTACTGTAAAGTTAGGAGTGATGAACAGCAATTTAATAAGCTATTAAGAGTGAGAGGTATTCTGAGTAAACTAACTTTTGAAAAAGAGGGAATTAAGTAGTTTTGTAACTAGCTTTTACAATTAATGTTTGAGGCCTTGGAAGAGGCCTCTTCAAACTGTACACAGTTTGAATAAATGTGCAGTTTTACAGCTTTAGCAAAGCTAAAAAGATTTCCAATAGTCAGTAAAAGTATTCCTAAACTGAAATATGCAACTAACATGAAAAGGAAAAGAGAAAGAACATGAAAGAAGTTCTGGAGGCAAGAAAGGGTGTGTAGGAGTTGCATATTCTTCTATTAACAGAAGAAAAGATCCCCACATAAAGTCTAATTTTACTTTGTTACCTTGTAACTTAGACATTGCTATTACAAACTTGTTTCAATTTTATTACCAGTTTTTATGATAGTCTGGAAAACTAGCTTTTCAATAGCTCAATGATTTTTTTCAGTCATGACAAGTTTTATAAGACTCTCTAGTTTTATCCCACGTAGAACAGAATATGGTGAAGCATGCTGCCCTGCAAGGCTGAGAAGCTACTGGCTTGGCCTTGGCGCTCAGTGTTTAATGTTTCTCCTACAGAAAATTCACCTTGACCTGGAGACCATCATAAGGATGAAGTCTGGCTACTACCAGTAGCCTAAAGACTGAATTTTGTTCCCCCCCCAATCCGATCATCATGTCCAAGACACATGTTCCATATGCTAGTGTCCATGTGGAGATTTCACCGCTTTGCTTGTCAGCCTTTGACAGTGTTTTCTACTCCCAGAGTGAATTTTTGTCCCTAATATCTAATTGTAATTTTCTTTGGTACAACTTGTATTGCTGCTCCTGTTGCTTTCGTGGAGCACCTCCAGGAAGAGTCTGCCTCCATTTTCCCTGTAATCACCACTAGATTTGTAGGGAGCGCCGTAAGATCTCCCTCTCCTCTCTCTCCTCCATCCAGGCTGATCGAGCTCAGCTCCCTCAGCCCCACAGGGTGAGTGCAGCAGCCCTGACAACCATGGTGATCCTCTGCTGAGCTTGATGCAGCTTATTGTTTCTTTCTTTTACTGAGGGGCTCCGAGTGGGACCCAGTACTGCAGGTGTCAGCTTGCAAATGCTGAGCAGAGGGGAAGAATCGCTTCCCTTTGCTTGCTGGCTAAGCCTTAACTGTTGCAGCCCAGTATGTGGCTGGCTTTCATAGCCTCAAGGATATAGCAGGTCTTTCAGGTTCATGGAAAGTAAGGGAAAATAGAAGTGTTGGAAAGTGCTATTCAGCAAATCTGTCAGTAATGTGATCTCATGTTTTTCTTTCACCTAGAATGTTCCACCTGATTTGTCCATCTGCACCTTTGTTCTGGAGCAGTCTCTGTCTGTACGGGCCCTCCAGGAAATGCTGGCTAATACAGAAGAAAAGGCAGAAGGGGTAAGTTATTAAGTATTCACTTTTTTCATCTTGCAAAGTACGAGAATTTTTTTGCCACTGTACCACAGATTTCATGACTAGCACAAGCTTATAGCATCATGAATTCCTTATGTTTAATTTTCCCCCTTTGCTACAGGAATGGTCTGATTTTTGAGAAATTCTAAACACTTGCAGCTTTCAATGAATATTGCCAGAGTTGTAAATTCCCAACCATTTCTATGTGCTGTGGGTCAGCATAGAGCTACAAGAATGTTTTAATTTGAGATCTCATAATGTGAAATGTAAAGCTTGATCACTTCTTCAGAACAGCTAAGCTTTCTCAGGATTTCTGACTGTATTAAGTGAGACTGTCAAGTAGTCTTAAAATGACTTGGATGTATGCTGTTTTTCTCTGGAAATAATGAAATTGTTCTGTGTGGCCTGAGCTAAAATGTCCTATAACTCACCTTTAGAGCTGGAAATAGAATGTTATTGAGCCTCGGTGGACAAGAAATATGGAAACTAACACATTTTTGCAGTCTGGAAGATGAAGGATATAGGAATAACGTTACTTGTTTGACTAGCAAATAGGTATTTGCAAATAAATCATAGTAGTGTCATTAATGTTCTCTTCTGCTGTGTAATTAATTTGATTTGTTATGATGTAGCTGAGTGTTCCGTATACACCCTGTAGGGTTAATTTGAATGCCATGCTCCAGCTCAAATCCTATAAACTGTAAGTGAGGAAGAGTGAGTGTAGGCCCAGGAGTTATACGGATAAAAGAGAAGTTGGGGTTAACCATAAGTCTGTCACTCAAGAAAGCTGGCAGGAGGGAAGCATGCCTCTGATATTTCTGGGAATGCCTTGAGAAAGCAAACTATAAAGTAACATAGAGTAGCCAGTCCCATAAAATGCCAGGCACTGAGACTGAAAAAGGTATTTGGGAAATGAAGTCCAGGAGCAGTCCCATGGATGATCCAAAGTGTGTACTGTCAGTGAGAATTTGTTCCAAGACTAACTCCAACAGCAAGAGAATGCAAAGCACATCTGAGAGAAGAGGGGGTACCAGAGTAAGCAGATCCATGCTTCTAAATGGGGACCCCTCTTCCCTTAGTTTGTAAATACTGAAACCAAGAGCAAGCAAATCCACAGGAAAAAAAAATAAACTCAAAAGAACACATACAGGCATAATGTCAAAAAATCACAGTCCAAACCCAAGGATGTGCAGTGATAACTCCATACGGCCATATGTGTAAAGTAGAGCAACCGTTTTCTTGCTGTTTATTCCCACCAGATGTGAGCAGGAGCAGAAACTAAAAAACGTGTAGGGGAGTGTGTGTTAAAGTAGTGCCATAGGGCAGAGCAAAGTGAATGACAAAAACATTCAATTTTTGAATACTAAGTATTGAAACTTTTTAAAAATCATAACGTTAATCGGCAGATTTTCTGTTGGGCTGTCTTTAGCAGAGTCTTGGTGCCAACTGTTAAGTGGATATTTACTCTTAGTACAGAGATCACATCCAGAGAACACAGGATAAAGAACCAAGTTCTCTGTAGAACGGCTAGAAAATGTGAGCTCGGGGATTCTGCTGGGAAGAGGGCAGGCTAAAGAGAGCTTTGTAGAGGTCTCAGGCGGAACATTTGCACTCGTTCTGGACTATTTTCTGCACTAGATGTGAGCAGAAAAAGCAAAAGACTTTTTGTAGGGCACAGTGACTGATGGGACCTACATACTCCAAGCTGGAAGAACCATGTTTGATGGTAATCTGGTATTTCCTGGAAACAATTATTGATGTTTTCTGTGCATAACCATGAAGGTCAGAGTGCTGGGCATTCATATCCATGCCTAAAGAAAAGTGATGGCAGTTGTACTGATGAACAGTGCTCTGCACTCATGGGTCTTCTGAGACGCGTACAAGAAAGCTAAAGCAAAGTCTCTGAGCGTGGTCATTATGTGGTTTTTACCTGTTTACAGAGTATTTTACTGTGCTCTCAACACCTGTTAAATCCCAACACTAGCAGAAGATACAGAGCTACAGCTATACCAGCCCAGATAGCTGGTGTTCACTGAATAATGAATATATTTCTACTGCAAATTTTGCTTGTCTTCTGTGCAAATGCATTAGGAATCTGCGTGTGCGTCTCTTGCATACTGATATATTGATATTAGAAGAGAATAATCTTGAAAATAGCTTGTAGATGAACAAGGTCGTATTGCTGTCAGTGTCATTATTTTTCATTCTAATAAGTCTCTGGCAGCCACGAATAATGATAATACTAAAATGACTGAATACATACTTGCGGATAAATCAACATAACTGACATTTGGTATCTGTATGTAGTTTATGTGAAGAATATATAGTTTTCCTTTGCATTTATAGGTATTTATCATAGGGTAGGTACTTATGTAGGCAGCTTCATATTTATTTGAAGTAACTGTTAGAACATGCGAGTTTTGCATTTAATGACTGATGTGGTTACTTTAAGTTTTATGAGAAGAGGTAATTTTGTGCATACATCTGAAGCACTATTATCTTCCTGCAGCAGCATCAGTTTTTTATTTAGAATAACAATGTTTTCTTTCATTTAGGAGAATAAAGTATAGAAATTTATTGAGATTGTTACTATAAACTGGATTCAATATGACCTCAGCTTTCTAATGGAAAGAATCCTGCAAAGGCAGGTCTTTTCAGTCCTCAATTACTTTTCATTACATTAGAAATTATTAAGGCTGCTGTGTTTAAAAGTGGTCTCCTTGTGCTTCTTTGCTTTTTGTGGTGTGTCATCTCTTGAATGCTGTGTTTATATAATAGGTATTCTTATTATATAACAGGTAAGTCAGCAGTAACGGAATGGTTGAGTAATATGTACAAAATCACATGCTGACTTGAGTCAGAACAATAAACAGCTTTCCTTGTGCTTAAGAAAGAATAACTAAGTGCACTAACTGGATTTAATTTTAATTCTCAATTAGTATGTATGAAATGTGCAAGATTACCTCTGCAGTAAATACCTACCTTTTTAGAGCAAGAATCCCAAAATGAGAATTTCCATACTTCATGAGATTAGTGATCCATCTATCTGAGTACACCTACTTCTCTCTCCTGAATCAGCTAAATGCTAGTATCAAAGGCAACAGTGGAAAATGAGTGAAATTTCCTGAGAAAGAATGTGCGTAGTGCTCTCTTTCTTCTAGCCCTAGGCACTGAGTAGTTACTTTGTGCTCTGAGGTTTTATCATTTCCCTTTAAAATACTGTGCTTAGCTCTGGCAGTTTATTAAAACATTGAAATTCATAGCTTGATTGTATGCTTTTGGTTTAAAAAATAAAACCACAACCTGTTTTGTTTGCTTAGGCAGCATTATTTACACTTTTCATTTTAAACGGGTAAATTTTTGATTTTGCTGGGGACTTGAGTGCTATATGCATGTGCTACTTTTATTGTTAGTTCATCCACAGAAAAGAACCAGAAAAAGGGAGGAATCCTGTGGAGAGAGAATAGTAAATAATCATATAAATGAAGACTATCATTACATGTATGCCCAAAGTCTGGGCTCTGGTCTCTTAGGCAAGCAGAATTATACCTGCTCTGTCCTAGTTGGGCCTACAGCCTAGGTATTATTTTGTAATTATTTTGACTTGGGTTTTGAGTGTAACTTTTTCTCATTAGAAAAGCAGGTGAAATATGAAAATGGAAATCCTTAGGTTTTTATAAAGCATTTAAGACCAGAAAAAGCCTTCAGGTCATCTATTCTTAGCCTGTTTGTTAAATTTTTCCTGTGAGCCCTCTTTGGAGCACAGTGCCTTGTTTTTCCCTAAAGCTTATCAGACTGAATGGTCCTGAGAAATTGAATCCATAGCTTTCAGGAATAATTTAGGAATGGTCACCACAAGATGTTGTAACTGCGTTTTGCTTCTGATGCTTTTTACTGTGATTATTCGTGGTTTTGGGTTTGGTTTTTTTGGTGGTGTTTTTTTTTTTTAAATGAAATCTTCCTTTACTACATTCAAGGACTCTAACATTTAGTACTTTCTCCTTGTGCAAGTGCTGAAATGCCATAATCAAATCAGTTTCTGGAAATTTTCCATAGTTTTATTAAGAAATGAAGCCTGGCCATCTATCCATTAGTACTCTTGTATTCAGTAACTTCTGAGATTTCTGGACAATATAAACAATACTAGAAACAGAGGTAGATAGTTATGTTCTTCCAGATGTGATGGATATTGGGTAGGAGAAAGGGACCTAACTTTATGTCCCTATAAAAGGAAAGGAAGGCAAAGTTGGCTGTTTTACATTACCATCATTGGCTCTTGTGCTGATGTACCTTCTGCACTGCTGTCTTTTGCTCAGAAGAGGTGTTACAGGTACGTGGGAAGGAAGTTGACAGGTTTTAGGTGTGAGGAAGTGATTTATAATTTTGTGGCTTCTTTCAGTTTCAAGTTTTAAACATCTTTTTCATAAAAGTTAGACAACAGACCTGTACATAGTATGCTATTATGAGTCTCACCTTTTATGACAAGGAAAATGATTCCCTATGTCCTACTCAGACTGTCCTGCCTAGATATCCAGGGATTGCCTTAATTCTTATTGTCAATATGTTATGTCTTGCTGATACTGATGATCCATAAAAGATCTTACAATGAGTGGTACCTTTAGATCCATCATGCAGATTTCAGCCATGATATATAGCAGGCAAAGTAGGTGATGACGCTGGTTATTACCAGTTTCTTGGCCAAAATCAGGGCCACCATGCATACTTTTGAGCAAGCTTTCCTACTTTAAGTCTCTATTGATGACATACAGGCGAATTTTCCAGATTCTACAAAATTCTCCACCAAGTTGCTTTTCTATCATGTGACGGTTCTAGACCTGCCAAAAGAAAAGGTATCCAGACATATTTGACATGGAAAAACATCAGATATTTTCTTAGCCTCAGTTGCCTCAGCAAATGATTTAGACTCTTGTCTGAAAGTTTTTTGAAATCATCCTCAAGCAAACATGCTGCATAAAAAAATAGCTATTAAAATAAAAATTTGCCAAGAGGGTATGCAAATTAAAATGAAGTGTAAGGTAACCTTCATAAGGACTATTGCTACTAACTCTTCTTTGAAATAGATTTCAAAGGTGTATTTTTTTATATGCTTCAATATAAATGATTTTTTTCTAAAGGGAGAATCTGAGGATTCAAAACACTGCTACTGTCTGTAGTTACATAACAAGTGGCTAGTTTGAACTTTCATTCTACTCTAATGCATTTATTACTTCAAAGAGATTTAAAAAACTTTTGGGTACAGTGACTAGGTGCAGAAAATTAAATTAGCTTGGCATTTAAAGGACATTTTACTATAAGTGAACAAGCATAAAGTTACGTATCTTTATATTGGCTAGAACAAAAACCTGCTTTTCTTGTGAAACCAATAAGAGCTTGTCATTCCTCGAGTTACACTTGCTTTGCTTGGGTTTTCTGAAATATATCCAGCAGTCTCATCATATGAATAATGTACTACTCTCTTGCCTTGTGATGTCTTTTATAGTCCTCCATGATCATTATCATAAATGCGGCCATTGAAATTTGAAGACTCCGGATTGTATGGTACATGCCATACCCTGGTGAATAAACGAGAGAGAGAGAGAGAGACAAATAGAGAGAGATATATATGACACATATAAATACACGTGGTACGTGACATGCTGTCACCTGCGCGTACGGTGTGTGTCTTTGTGTGGATGGGAGATGTTATATCCCATGCAGAAGATTGTTGTTAACTGCACCTTTTCATGGGAGGGATTGAGAACTCTTGGTAAACCATCTTTCACAGCAGCTTTGATTATTTCCGTCAGCAGTGGTAAAGCATTCTTTTCACTCTGGTCTACCAGAAGACGAGTGGGTGCCAAGCCATCCCAATTTTATTGTTTGTACCATCCATCCATGGCAAAATCTCATTTCATTGGGAGTGTGTAGAGTAAGAGGCGTCTATTCTGGTGAGAGCTTCTGGAGCTCCTGTTTGCTGATCTGTGCTTTGTTCTGCTGACAGGAGGTGTGTGCATGGGCTTTTTTTTTTTTGTTCAGGTGTATATTTTGTTCAAAAGTGTATGAGATTGCTATGGAGTTCGGGGTTTTTTTGCAATTTTATCAGCAAAGTGGGTGGAAAGTTCAATTGCTCTGCTAATGGCTAGGTTTTGTGTTACATGAATTGCTTGCTAGTAAAATCAGCTGCACTTGGAGTGTAATGTGCTTCTATTGGAATTGTGTTTTAATGACTCTTGCAGGACAGATGCACCAAACTCACTTATCCTGTGTGAAACCAGATGGAGTTCAATTGCTTCTGTGTCCTTTCACATCAAGTGTCAGCTTTTTGACTGCTTACTAGAAAAAATGTACTAATGAAATAAGTAAGGATTTCTTTGTGTGTCATCTGTAGCAAGAAAGTGAATGTATATGTAGTTACAATTTCTGTATTTTGAATGACACCATATACTATGTACTAGAATATGTCAGGGTAGTGTAGGGCTCTCTAGCTTTTATATTGAGATGATTTTAAGTGCTTATTCAGGAAATCATTTGTATTTGTTCTTTATTTTCTGAATGAAAAACTGAGTAAACTTGAAGTCTTTTTTGCTATTTGTCTTTCTGGGCTTCATTACATAGAAAAAAAAATTGGCTCCTGTTTGCCTTAATATGCTTGAAATTTGTTTACTTTTATGCAAAATCAAATGTAAGGTTAAATTCTTTGTTAGTTTCCTGCAAATTGATCTTAGTTGTCATATTGTCTACTGAACACTTCTACATGCGGTTTTCTGCATTTTTTTCCCAGTATTTGCACAGTAGCTGTGCTTTTCTACTACTGTATGCCATGGAGATTTTCTCTGCTTGAAAGCTCTGTCCTGTCCTCCTGGTTGGTAATGAAGATGTGAAATGCTGTCAATGCCACTATCAACTCCTGAGAGACAGTCTTGCACGGGGTGGGGGGGGTGGGAGGAAAGAAAAGAAAGGCAAAGGATCTTATTTCACATTTTCTTTCTCAGTAAAGACATTTAAGCACTTAGAACAAATGCAGCATGAAGACTTCACACTAAATGAATCTGCTGGGGTTTCTCGGATCTCTTTGATCACGCTTGTGCCAGTCTCATAGACATTGAGGTTCAGAGCTGGAAGTAGACTTCTGTTTGATACTTTTGGGTGTTCTACAAACACATCTGAAGCTGGACACTGGTCCTGAAAGCAAAAAACTGATGTGCAAGATGATGTTATTGGAACACTCAGGCACTGTTGCAGTGGGTTTGAATGCAGGGAGAACCAGAGCCAATTCAATTCTGCCATTGAAATGGAATGGAAAAGCTATGCGTTTGAGGGGGAGATGGTGAAGGTGACCTAACCTTTCCCTGAGATTGCAGCTTTGCACAGCTCCAAAGTGGACTAGACAAGGATTAAAACAAGAATTGGTTCAGATTCCATGTGGTCCTAGGAAAGAAACTGAGAATAGCTGGACAAAAAGCTACCAACTGAAAATGACCAATGTGGAAGTCACTGAAACTGGCACTTTGATGTAATGAGCTGCCATGAGGACAGCTGAGAAATATCGGCAGAGAGATTAGGATGGGGAACTCAAGGTGTGCTGTGGGGCTTTTAGCTTGCATGAGAAAATAAAGGGATTGTCTGTTTCTCTGCTTTTCACCAGTCAATTCCATAGGTGTTATCCCCTTGCCATCTATAACCTATAGCTAGTTAACATAAAGGCTGGCAACATACTGATGCCACTCAGTAAAGATTCCCTGTTAAGTCCTGGAAGAGTTGGTTTTTTTATTTTTCTTTTTTTTTAAAAATGAAATTTAAGCACAGAGAAATGGGAAATGGTACAGTTAAATTGGTCTTTAGAACCACACAACTCATTTGTTGCAGTGGTTGGAAATGGTGTACTAAATGGTATTTAGGCAAAATAAAAGATAAATAGATAAAAACCCCCAAATCCTCACATTCAAATGCTATTCCAGAATGCTGAAGAGTGTCAGTTTTGCTACACAATCATATATAAAGCCAAGATAGTGTCTTAAACCACTCAGTTTCTTAATGCTTCTAGATGGTTCTCCAAAGCTATTAACACACCAAAGCTATTAAACCAGGTCAGTCTAGCTAAGCAGTTATAATCCGTAAGCTAAGCAGTGATTGCTACTTGTATTTTTTCTATTTTTGTATGCATTCATACCTCAGGACTGATTTGTGCAGGTGTTGAGGACTGTAGCTGATGGAAACTACACATAAAATGTAAAATAATGTTAGAAATCAGGTCCTAGGCATCTTAAACCAAACTCCCTGGTTTGTGTATACTTTGATTTTAATGGACCTGTGCTTTAGATTCTTTAAATGTATTGATGTGTCATCTGGGGTATTGTGAAAATTGAATTAATATTTGTGAGATTAGCATTACAGTAGTGAACATCATAAAATTGATGGCATTTAATCCCTATGTCTTTAGAAGAGTTTTTTTTATCAATATTCAGTACAATGGTTGCACACTGAGCTGGGGTGAAATAAAATACTAAGTGATCACCCTGTCTTCTGCATGTCAAATGAGGCGGAGTTGATGTTGAAGAAGGTAATGGACATGTGGAAGGCTGTGTCATAAGACAGTGACAGGAACGGACTGAAGTTAAGGTTGCATAGGTGACTTTTGTCACTTTCTGTCTTTATACTGTTTGCCTTATTTTGTTAACTTTTTTTTGGTAAAAATTAGCACAATTCTTTTGAAAATGCAAAAAACTGATACTTTAGCTTAGTAAAAAGTGTTTTGAAATATAAATTGTTCATGATTTATATATA
Organism: Ciconia boyciana; assembly: GCF_034638445.1. Taxonomy (NCBI): domain Eukaryota; kingdom Metazoa; phylum Chordata; class Aves; order Ciconiiformes; family Ciconiidae; genus Ciconia; species Ciconia boyciana. Next base: position 85,728,778 of record NC_132936.1, read on the forward strand.
ATTCTTGTCTGTTACAGCTCTCCTATTACTGACCGTACAAAGTGCAACTTTACATTAATCTCACAGCTGAGGCAAGGCCTGGATAATGTGATACTCAAACATTGTCTTTTCCTCTTCTTTTGCAATCCACACAGCTGTAATCCAAATTATTTGTAAAGCTCAAGACCTTACATTAAATAAACTATAACTTTCATTTTTGCCAAGTTATACAATTATATTGAGAATGGAAATAATAATTATGCAATATTTTTAAACAGATTGTTAATAACACTATGTAAACTTCTCATAATATATATTAAAATTATACACATTTACATTTGTGTTATAATGGCTTCTTGTAGGGATAGCTTTCTGCTAGGTGGATGCAAAATTTCAAAAATAGAGGGATCCTTTGTCTCATCTTAGTGGCTTATGATACCAAGTTTAAAGAATATTTAGATGGCTGGTGCAAAATGCTATCAGTGTAGGAAATGCACAGCAGTGCTATACAGGCTGGGAGTGTGGAAAATGTTAATGGTGTCTGCAGTGCTGCATAACAAGAAAGTAGTCTGCTATCAGGCAGCTCTGTAGGACCTCAAAGCAGCTGCAGCTGGAAGATTACACAGGGGATTCTTCCTCTTGAAACATGTTCAGTGTGCTGATCCTCCAGGAGGTACCATACCAATACTGTCCGTGATAATTAAAAAAACCCCCTAATCTTCAAATTCACTCAGGATTTTCTTAATGTAGTTTTGTTTCTAACTCTCCTTATCTTGGCAGAGTTCAACACCTTGGGGTGCTTTTGATGCTAATGATGCTATGTATGCATCATTGACTTCCACAGTGTTCAAGCCTGGATGTGAATACTCCTCCCCAAAGGGGTAACATTTGAATGGCAGTAACATGGGTAGTATTTGAATGGAAGGAAGAGGTAGAGCTAGGATTGTGAGACTGAGTAAGACTGAACAGACTGGATTCCTGTCCTGAACAGAAAATGGGAAGGAATTGAGTTTGGGGAGAAGCAGGGTTCATCTCTGCATTGCTTGTGTGGTGTGTCAGAGCTGGTGATAAATGTGCATGGTTTCCTGACAGTTGCCACTGAACATTGTCACTGAGCAGGTCTGGATAGGTACTATAAGCATGAGGATACATCTGCATGTATGTACCTGCATCTCCCCATGCCAACAAGAAATTTGAATCCATGGTAGCTACATCACTGAGTGAATCTACAATATCTTAGCAAAAATGACAGATCTGGTGAGAACAGGTGTTATTTCACACCTAACAACTGTGGAAAAATGATTTCTTGTGATGCCCAGCTGTTCCTTAGCGACTGTGGTAGTGTCGATTCACTGAGAAGGTATGGTTTCTGGTTTTGGAAGGTCATGCTGGAGAGCCATCAAATGTTTTGTTTCAATAACAATAGTAAAATCAAAGCCTTCCACGCAGGTGAGTGTATCGGTCTATTTCAAGTATTTAAGTACTACTGTAGTGTGGGAGTTACACTACTCCAAACAGATTTGGTTTTTGTTTCTCTCTTATCATAGAGAATTACCATTTTTAATTTACTTATGAGGATGGCAACAACTCTTGAGTTGGGGATGGGGAGGGAGGAAAGTGAAAGAGATGTAGGGAGCTTAGGACCAGGGGTTAAGTGAACAGAGGAAGGCTGAGAACAGGGAGCAGCTCTGTTTGCAGAGGTGAGATTCTGCCTCTTGGCTCCCAGTGCCTGATTTATAGCCTAGGCTGGGACCTGAGCACAGCAGAGGCTATGAACTCCTGCTCTTCACAGGGGCACTATCTTGCCTTTTTGAATGGTAGGATCATCTACCTCAGCTAAGCTCCCCTCAGGGTAGCAGGGTTGCAGGGCTTGGGACGAGCTCAAAACTCAATGGAACCTATAAACCAAGACCTTGCCTCAGTGCGCATCAGGGTCACCCAGCCTCTCCTAAACCTGGATTTCAGTTTTGAGCATTTGAGCTGCCACCCTGCAGGCAGGGCCTTGTCCCAGCGAGGGGCAGGGCTGCAGGCTCCTGGGCAGCCCTGGCTGGGAAGGGAGCTGCCAACCTGTAAAATATACATATATACACACACGCACATACACACATGTATTTAGGTTAAAAAAAGGGAGTGTGCTCTTTTTGACTCATCCTGAGCTCTTTGTAGGTATCTGTCCTTTAGTTTTCAAATTAAAATTGAAACCTGTGCTTTTAGAGTACTGTCAACATGGTAAGTGAGAAGGGGAGGTATTATTCTCTCATTCATTGCTTTTGTAAGGCCTTTGATCGTGATCCATAAATGGCTTTTTGATAAACATGTGGTAGCTACTGAGCTCTGAAGATTGTCCTCCCTTTCCTTAGCACTCTTCTCTTTCTGCCTAGGCTGCAGCCTTTTCCAGTGTTTGCTGTTCAGACAGTTAGTTGCCCCTTAGTCCTCCAAATAATTGTCATTCTCTTTGTGCATAAATAGATAAGACTTTGTTTTCTTTTTTCATGTGGTGGTAGTAAAAGCTCACTCCTTACTTTTCTTTATGGAAACGGCATACTTCGAAATAGGCAGAGCAAAGCAGAGGAACTTGAAAAGAACGGGGGGCACTCAGACACGCTGCTAACAATAAACCTGACTTCTGTTTGATTGGGTGTTGTCATCTGCTTTAGACCTAATTCATTTGGGCTATGAAGTCCTGTGTATGATTTTTGTAGTTAATGCTTGTTTGTGCAGATACTGCTGATGCAGTGGAATGTGCTTGTAATCATGGCAGTACATGCAGCTTTCTCTCCTGCAGCAGCCTTTGCTAGCCAACAGTCTGTTGATAAATATGCAGAACGCTTACTTTTCTTGAAGGAAGTTTCTATTTTAAAAATATTGGGATGAGTCACAGAATATAACGGCATATACAGAGCAGAAGGAAAGGGACAAATTTGGATATCCTGTTTTTTCACATTTTTTTTTTAGTGGCGATAATTTAATGTGGTAAATTCATGTAACCTAGTGTATGTGTAGATCATTTAGCAGCAGACTATTTTAGTTAACTGAGTATTTGTGCTCTTTTGCTCTTTTCGTAAAATTCCATTTCCAGGTGGTGTTCGTTAGCTTATAGGCAGTTTACTGTGTATAGCGCTACTTCTTCAAAAGAACTTGTGCATTTGTCCAAATTGTAATAATGTCAGTAACTGGTAAATCCTTTGGCTGTTCCAAAGAATTTCAGGTGGGGTTTCTTATTCTCACTCCTCAGCTAAGTGTCACTACTTTTTAGGTATATTACTTAGTGAAATACAAAGCCTTCATTTTAAAGAACAAACTTGTTGGTGAGTTTGGAGATCTTCGGAGGAATGTATTGGGTAGCCAGCATTTGCCTCTGCCTAGAAGAAAGAACACAATCCTCTTTCTGTAGTGATCCCACAGGGTGCAAAATGCTGAGTCCTTTCCCAGTTTGGCTTGAAACTGGAGTCAACAACTCTTGAACCGAATATTTAGCAGATCATTTTTCCTAAGTCCTGGAACTATCTAAAGTATATAGGCGAGAGACTTTACTGCTTGTTATTTTTCTAGGAATGCTGTTTGGTAGGTTTTTGAAATTCTGCCATTCAAGGTTCCCAGTGAAAATTTGAGGCAAATTGACCTAATGTTTAAATGCTTCATCCACAGTGAATTTACTTTTTTTTTTTTCTTTTTCCTCTCCTATACTTGTAAATGCAGTGTTTTGGATAGCTTAATAAATGCTAAAATATTTTTAAAGCTTTTTACACAGAAATCAATAATTTAAACACAATAATCTGAGTATCTTGGTACTGAGAATCATTCATTTCAGATCAGAAGTATTCTTGCCTCTGATTACTTTGGTAGTTCACTAAATTTTGTGAAATATTATGTTGCTGAATATTTTTTTTTTCTTCTTCAAGTAACTTATTCTGTTGCTGGGGAGTGATGAACATTCTGTAGTTTCATTCAAATTTTGTAAGGTCAAGGAAAAACTTCTCAATGTTTCTGTTAACTTGGGAGGAATATGCTGTGAACTAAACTTACAGAACTTGGTGTGAACTCTTTTTATTTGCACTTTTGTTTGGATAGGAAAAATAGTCCTGTTGTTTCACAGCTAAGCGTGTAAGACCTGTAAACTGATTATATCATAATTGCATACTGGAAGGTGCTAACACATTTCTTTGAATCTTTTGGTACATATTTCAGACAACGAATGCTACAACTGACCGACTCATTTGACTTTATGTTGTAGCCCTACATTCTCTATATCCAGACTTGACATTGCACAGCCCTTTTATAGTGTTTCCCCACTGAGGAAAATAATGTATAGGAAACATCCTTATATACTATTACTGCGGGAAGTATGAGACTCCAGTGCTTCTTGTGACCCTCTGAGTATTGCAAAAGCTGCAAAGTAGAAAATAAAACTTTATTAGGGAACTGAGACCTTTGTGTGGAAATGAGGGTTAAAACACAGACTTGCTCCAATTCAGTATTGCACACTGTTAAGCCTTTTTGTCGCTCAGATGTCTGCACCTACCCAGCTTGCCTAGTCCATTCTCAGCTCATGAATACCATGGCATGGGTTGAGAGGAGAAAGAGCGCATGAGATAGACTTTCTACTGAGATTTCTTCTGAAATCCCAGTGACTTTTTCTACTTTTTCCAGTGAGATCCTAATCATTTTCATAGATGATTTCAGGATTTTTCTGGCTTGATGTAAAACAGCAGATAATATAAAACCTTAACACAGAGATCTCTTTAGGAGATTTAAAAGCTCAAGCAAGGGATTAATGGGATAAGCTGATTTGTTGATCTTCACAGTAAAATTAGATCATTTCTGCTTGATACAGTTTATCAGTGAAGTACAAAAATTCTCTTGTTATATGCTAAAACATTTAGGAAAGCATTCTGACCTTCCCTGTGGCCCCCCCCCCCCCCCCCCTTTTTTTTTCCTTCTTTCTTTTTTCCCCCTAGCATTGATTGTCTTGTTCAGAATGTCTTTTACCACAGGCCACTTTTGAAACCTTTTGTGGATAAGACAGTGTTTAGGGGCTTTTGTCGTAACTTGAAATGCAAATCTGCCGAGGATTTGGAGACTACAAATATAGCTAGTGGTTTGAGTACAATACAGTGGGAAGCATTTTCTAAATTCTTTATCTCATGCTTATCTACGTGTATTTAAAGCAGGTAGGAATTTTTGGTTCACAGCCATCTCCTTTTTATAGTCTAACTGCATTTCATGAAGGGAACTTGCAGCACTTTTGCTTCTCAGTTCTGGGTGGATTTTTCATTTGCATCAGTTTCCTGTTTTTCTTTTGGCATATTGGATCAGTTCAGACTGCAGGCAAGATTAGACTCCTCAAGAAGTCAGATTCAGAGAGCCAAGTATGAAGGAACCCTACTGTAGTTGGGATTTGGAAAGAGCTTCCTGAAAATGAGATCAGGAAGGTGATGATTAAAGGGAGTGATACAGACACATAACATTCACTCTTGTCGAAGTGAAGACTTCAAGTCTGTGAGGGCTAAAAGTTTCGTTTGTTCTGCAGCTTAGTGTAACCCAACTTCTGTTGCCCCTGTGCACAGTTCAGCGGACTTTTAATAAATAGAGTGGTATGCATTGAATTAATTATCTTTCTAATAGAAACATGACACTGATTTTTGTACTGATTTCAGAGTACAGCAATAAAAGACAGGTATCTGTTTCTTTTGCATTGGAATCACTTTTTTCCTATTTTTTAAGAAATTTCTTTTGATAGCCTTTATTTCCTTCATTTATGCTGTTAGTTTTGATCTGCTGCATGTTTTTCCACATCTGTGGGATTGGTAGTTTTTATACATTGTTGTCTCGTTCCTGTTACCGACAGAAGATCTTAACTTTGGAGCAGAACTGATTGATCAGTATTCAGGCTAGTTACTGACAGTAATATCTGACTTTTCTTTCCTCCATTAGTAACATTAGTTTCAGAATGTCCTTGTTTTCCTCTAGATGTTACAGACTTCCCCCCCCACCCCGCCCCTGATCCAATTACATTAGAAAAGCACTGAAATACAGACAGAAATAATTCCTGGACAACATGAGAAAAAGCCATAAAACAAATATCTCCATCAACTTTTATTTAAAAGTCTCAGTTACATCGTGGTAAAGCACTGTAATTAATGCTAGGAGTTTTTCAGATTTGGGCACTCATAAATCCATGTCAGACCTTATTAGCAGAATGAAAGCATTTGATTGCACACATTGTGTGTGCGTCCTAAGCTAAACTGTTCTGTAATATGAAAAATTTTAATTTCACAACCTCTACTCCAATATTTGACAACTTCATTTTTCAGGAAAATGCTGTCTGCAGATACCCATCAGTTAGGCAGAGTTCCTGCTAAATTGCATCATGAGCTTATTAACTCCCATCTAATCATCCAGTCATGGCTGATTAATCGCTTCTCCTGGTGCCTTGTTTTAATAAAATCTGTTTTCCGTGCCACTGACCAGCAAACTGCTGTCTAATTTTATGTCTGGGGTAGTCTTTGCTGAAGGGAGCAAAATACAGCCCTTCTCCACTGATCTGAAGGGCCTTGTGTGAAGGAATCATCACATGCGAGTGTCTTGCACGTATAATTCTCCTTCTGTGTTTAAGGGATGGGGAAAAATGTGTTTCCTCACAGAACTAAAAAGATTTCCCATGCTGCAGGGAAGGAATGGAGGCATTTTAGGACAGGAATGCAACTGCAGTTGGTGGATTTCTGAATGTTGAAATCATCTATCTCCAACTGTGGAACTCTGAATTCAGTAATTACTTTGTATTAGTAAGCAGCAAGATAACACAGAGAGCTGGTAGCTTTATCATTTTCTCAGCATGGGTGGAGGGGAAAAGTAATTTCATCTCTCATGCAAATAGAAAAAGGTAACACTCCCTATTTCTTTTAATAAGTATTCTGTATATTAATGAATAAGCCAAGTTATCAAGGTACTTCCTTAAAAAAAAATTGGCAGTTAAGTGCACTCTTGACAACTTAAGCTCTCTGATTTACACTACAGCAGCCTAGTTAATAACGTATCTGAAAGCTAACAGCAGTTGTTGTAAATATGACGGGCTGAAAACGTTTTCAGGTTTGCTAGCAGAACCCCCACATGTAGGAAGTCAGAAACGAACCAGAGGTCTTTTAATTTCCTAGCACTGACCAGAAAGTTTTCTCTTTTGACAAGTCATAGATGCAGTAAGGCAAGAATTATTTTTTTAATCAAACTTTTGAGCAAAAAGTCCAAACTATAGCTTCCTATTCCTATCGTTTATTTGAGTGTTTTCATTAGTCTAAGGGTTGTCTGCAGGTGCCAGGCATCACTCACTGAAGTAACAAAATATTGTAGCATTAATGTTCTTCAGAAATTCTTTGGATAAGTCTTCATCAGATAGTGGTGTGTCATGAAGAGACAGAGCTGTTACGTCCAGCAATGTTGGCTTGTACTTATTGCAAGGTCTGCCCTTCCAAACTTTAAATTTGTATAACCTAAAAGAAATTTGCTTCTTACTACAAAGAAAGAAAATGAGAGAAAGAAGAGAAAGGAGGAGAGAGAAAGGAGAGAAAGAAGTGGAGCTGAAAGCATTTCATGCAGCGTGGGCCTTTGTATCATGCAGACAGACTTATTGGCTATGAGTGGAAAGCTTTATGAAAAGATAAGGTAGTTTAGAGGCTTATTCTACTTAACATCCTGACTATTGTCAGCTATTTTAGAGATGCCACACTGCTAGCAGAACAGGAAATACAACAGGGGAAAAAAAAGTGCAAAACTTTTGCAGATAAAACAAATACTGTAATTTTCTCCTCAGTGCACCTTATTTAGCATCAGAAGTGTTTGTTAGCAGGCCATTTCAAGTAAGGCACAAAAAGAATAAGACTTGGCTTTGATCAACTGCACTTTGATCAAATGTAAGTACTGGAAAAAATCAAGAAGTGCAGGCACAGTATTTTTGCATTCTGCTTACCCTCAGGGAGAGGCAAGGACAGGAATAAAATAATTATCTATTTCAAATCACAGAATCGTGACAACCAAATATTTCTAGCCTGGCACATGGGCTCGTCTTTTGAGTGTGCCATATTTGGAATGAGGATGTATGAGGACGTATGGCATAAAAGCAAACATTTTTACCATCCCAGACAAGTTTCCTATTTTGGAGGTAGATGGCAAGCCTTTTTCCAGCCTTACCATGACCATTGGATCTCTAATGTGCTCAAAGTTTTCTTTCCAGGATGATGGTCAGTAAAAACTGACTTTGGGGGAAAGAGAAATTAATTTATTTCTTAGTTAAGTTTTCTGATCTAGGTTGCATACAGAGAAGGAGCTAAACCAAATAGACATTTAAGTACAGCTCTTGAGGCATCTTGAAGACAAAAGTCTGCAATGGAAGACAACCCTGGGCTGGAAGAGAAGGCATATCATCAATTACCTTGTTGAATATTAAATTCAGGAAATCAAGGTGTCTATGAAGATAATTAAGTGTTGTAACAGAAACAAAAATACAATTCAATTTGGAATCTATCTAGTTCAATTCTAGTTATTCTCATCTTGCTTATCTCTGTTAGAGAGTTTTAGACAGTTTTAGACTGTTTGCTATATGTTCTCAGTTTCCTCAACTGAGAAATGGAAAAAAAAAAATCTTATTTTTCTAATAAGGTTTTCCTGCTTCAATTCAGAATAATGAGTATAAACATAGAGGAAGATACAACATCCACTAGCTGGAATGCATTGCTTCATTGAGATTTCAGGTCACAGTCCCATCTGTGGATCATGGCAGTATATCTCTTGCAGTTTTCATAAGTAGTTGTAGAGAATGTGATTAGCCATAGTCAGCTAAGATTCTCCTGTACTGTGTGGAATAAATTCCTTAGTGTTTATGCATGCTGCTCTGTATAGCTTACTTTCCAGCTTTGTGTGCTGGTAATTAATATTGCTGTATTAGTGGATGTTCAGCACATGTTCTGTGAGCTTGCTTTATGTCAAGATTTTAAAAGTGAGTTTGTGTATGACTCCTCATAATGGTGAAAAGGTCCTTCTATTTCTCTTCATCTAGTTCATGACTCCTTATGACAAGAGAAAACAGGGATAACAGAACTACATTCCTGCTGTTTTAACTGGCTTTTATGTCTGGTTAATGTAGTGCTGGGTATCTGCAGCGCTTGGAAAAAATTGTTGGAAAACCAGCCCTCCAGTTTGGATTAAATGCATTTAAAATGAAAGCTTGGCTGAAAAGATTGGAGCTCTTATGTGCCTCTGAAGAGAAGTCGGCAAATGCAGATCACTCTGAAGTTTCTGGATTAGCATTTCAGTAAATGATTAAATCATGGCTGTATGTTCTTCATAGAGGACTTCTTACTGCAGTTGTATGAAATTCTAAGGGAAGTATTAAGACTTTGTAGTATAGTGTTCTCTTCTAGTTCGAGAAGAGAAATTATTTTTAATTCTAAATGCTGTCTTTGATCTGTTGCTTGATTCTTAGAATACAGTTTTGTATCCTTGTTTTTTCTCCTTATAGCACTACCTGTATTCCTCAGACATACAGATGTATGGGTGCCATACCATTTTAGTATCCATAAAGCACTACTCTCTAATTTGAAGTGTCATATTTTCTACTAATTAAATTAGTTATGTTGATGGCTACTTGCTAGCAGTAGGCAGTGAAATAATTTGTTCAAGTTGAAGTCAGTAGCTTTCTGTAAAATGATTAATTATTGTAGTATAAGGTAGCCCACAATCACTAAGTAAATTCTAGAGACATTGTATCCTTCACCCTTTTGGTAGCTCTGGTGTTCTCATGGCAAGATAATAATTTCCCATATTCAGAACTGTCAGATGGCAATGAACCCACTAAATTTTGATATCTAATGTTAGCCAGTGTCATGTTCTTTTCTTCTGGAAAAGTTTTCTGAGTACCCAGATACATGTGGAAGGAATATTTCTAAGTAGCATACTGCATTTAAGGTATTGTTTTAAGATGGATTCTGGTTCTTCTACTGGAGGAAATACTGTAAAGGTAGATAGTCTTTGGATAAAGAAAAAGAGGAAACATTAGTATATACCTACCTAACTATTTTCTTTTTCCAAACAATATGACTTAGTGAACAGGAGAGAAGATGAGCCAGAAGAGGAATAGTTATTGAATTCCACAGATTTGGATTTATTGTGACAAGGCAAAATTTACTGTGCTTTATAAAATAAATGATTATACTGTTCTTTCATACCATGGCTAATATAATGTATGATTGAAATAAAGTAGTTTACAGTGTAAGATACCACAGTGAGAGGAACTTACAGAAGTGACTGTCAATCCCTGCCTGCCATCCCCCAACCCTTCCTGAAGCTTAAACCTTCGTAGACCAGTTGGAAGATCTATACCTCCTAACAGGTCAACAGCTCAGCAAAACCTAAGTAGAGTAATTATGGTAAGAACAGGTAATTCCGAGCCCAAGGAGCATTAAGCGCTCCAAAGAGGGAGGTGACACACTTGTTGTTGTGTCATCTTGTGGGATAATGACAAGATGTGGTTTGGTAGAAGGGAAGGTTACACTTTTTGTTTGGTTGTGGTGGGGTTTTTTTTGTTTGTTTAGGTTTTGGTGGTGGTGGTGGTTTTTTTGTGTGTGTGTGGTTTGTTGTTGTTTGTTTGTTTTTGTTGTTTTGTTTTTTGTTCTCCCCCTGGATTAATGACTAACACATACATAGCAAAAGAAGATTTGAATCTTAGTGTTTCCTGAATTTGGATGCATATTGGGAAATCCACAGGAAAAGGGGTTCCTGTGGATTCTAGTCTGTGAAGGCAGACAAAAACTGGAGTTGTCAGTGTGAAGCAGAATCTATTTAGCTGTGCTCTGAAGCATCTGCTTGCTTGTTATCTGAATCATAGCTTAGATAATAAATACAAGCACTAGGCTGAGATATCCATTGTTTCCTTTAATTTCTGTCTATGTGAGCTTTACATCTATTTTGTCTACATTAGGACAGTTACTCTTAGATATGAGTAATCTTACTTACTTTTAGGTTTTCCTAATGTGCATTACTGGGAATTTCCAGTCAAGTAAATAAATTATTAGGTCATGCTTATGCCTTTTTTCGCCCCAAAATGGGATACTAAATGTCTTGAAGGTCACAAGTCTTCCAGAATAGGTTCCATGGGGTAAAAGCTAAGAAAATTTTATCTCCATATGTTGCACAGGCAAGTTTTAGAACTTGGGACAAAGTGGCCTGTAAGAAAGCAATGTCTTCTTGTGACTTCAGTAGCTGGAAAATCTCTCCCACAGATGGCTAGAGAAAAAGGAGCACACCAGATCTGGGAGGGCTCTGAAGAGGCACACAGCAGAATATGGCTATATTTAAAAATGCAAGATTTTACTGTGGTCTGCACTGTACCATGCTTTCAGAAGCAGATCTCTTTGGATGCATTTATAGTCTTTCCTGTATGACCATCATGTAGGTGTGAAACTGTAGGGTTTGACAAGTGTGCATGCACAGTTCAAGTGGTTGTCCTGAGAGACTACCGAATAAAGGTGCCTTTGGCATATGCCAAAGCCTGTTGACAATTCTATTTAAAGATGGGTGTACCAATGCAGATTTAGTGTGTACAGTTTATAAATACTTGGCAAATACTGCACTTGACTCTTTAAGCTAACTGGTGTCCATTAAAATAAAGTAAATGGTCAATTCAGCAATTATAAGGCAATTGATTGTACAACTGATAATGTACGTTGAGCTTTGAGTGGATTCTTTCTGATACCAATTGTGGCTGCCCTGTTCACTTAAATTTTGGGACAGCGAGAACTTCTCCAAGCAAGGCAATAAAGCGTGAATCAATTCACCTCCTTCTAGCATTGTCACACAGTCAAATTGCTTGTAATGCTGTGTTCTCAGTGCATATAAAATTTTAACAAAGCAAAGGATGTATCAAAAGCAAGGTAATAAATGAAAGACCTGTACGTGAATCTAGCTTGGCTATTCCTTACTAATTTTTTTTTTTTGTAAGATCTCGTAGTTGTATTGTTTGCATTTAGATTTAAATCATTGCTTGCTTTTCCAACTTATCAACATCTTATTATATCTTTTCTTATATTGCATCTATTTTAGACCACTAGGTGTTTTTAGGAGGGATTTCTGCAGCTGTGGTTGATAACAAAAGTCACAGTAAAGATTATTTAAAAAAAAAAAAGGCAAGTCACAGAATTTCTATTATAAATCTAAATGCAGTCCAAATCTCAGAAGAGAGGTAGGAATTGACAAATTAACAAATGCTACTAAGTTTGTCATGTTAATTAGTTGACAGATCAGATGGTGTTTTCTAACCTTTGTGTGCTAGCAGGACTGAACAATATTGAAAATATGAAACTCCATTTTAATTGAAATGTGTATTAAAAAAGTGAGAAAATTTACTTTGGATACAACTATTTTAATAGATGAGAACTAAACACATTGCTTTTTGTTGCAGTAACTTCACAAGTAAGCTGGAATCCAAATACTACTTGAAAATTGCTCATGGTTTGCACTAAGCTACTTTTAAATTATTGCTAAACTTTTATGTGGCATCTGCTAACAAAAGGTCAATGTGTACCTGCAGTAAAACCACAGAAGGCTTGATATGCTGCAGTGTTTTCTGTGCTAAGTCCAGAGACAAATCTATTTCAGATATACTGCTGTTGGTGCCAACTAAGTTTTTAATAGATAGTGCCATACGAACCTTTCTAGTAGCTGAAATGTGTTCTAGTAGATATTCTCAGTCCTTTCTGAGACTGTAATATGGTCCAAAGACTTTTTAGAGAGAGTAATTTAAAGTCTGTTTCCTTAATGAATGTTGAAACAGTTTTGTTAGCACAAAACCTGAAGCTTTTTCAGAGTGATTCTCATTCCCCATAGGAAAAATGAATGACATTTTGTTGTGCTGTTCTCTGTTCTTATGCAAGATATGCTCTTATGCTGCAGGTTGTAGGGTCAGGGTTTGACAGGTACCCCCTAATTTTACCTTTCATACTTATGGCATTCATGAAAATGGCAAACCTTGAATAGGACTAAACCTTTTCAAATGAATAATGTTCACTTATGACAGAGCTTTACACAAGAGAAAATGGAGATGGGGAAACTGTGTTCTGTATTTTTGACTGGTTGGTACTGAATGCAGTGTTGAATTAATTCAGCATCAGTCTTCATTTGCTGCCTATTAGCTGATATTTAAATGGACATTTTGGGCTTCCAGAATTTGAAGTGCTTCCCATAAAAAAAAGAAAAAAAGTGAGGTATTGGCATTTTAAAGAGGAGATGCCAGGAGAATAGCTTCTACTTACACGTTTTTCTTTCATACTAGATACATTTCCGAAAATGTGGATTGTTAACTTCAAAATAGACTTTGATATGCTGTATTTAAGGAAAGAGATTTACTGATTTCTTGCTTTTTCTTTCTACAGCTAGTTGATGTGGAAAAATGGGTATGTGATTCTGTCTTTTATTCACTTGATCCCAAATGTTTCATGTTGCCACTGAGTCTAACCTGTCTGTTTTGATACCCTCTGTGTTCATGACCCTTCAGTTTGCATGGCTCAAAAAAAGAGGCGAATACATGGTCATGTAGGATCTGGTCATTCCTGAATTGTCATACCAAATCTCATGGTACCACAATGACTTTTCTTTCAATTGACTTTTCTTTCAATTTGATTGTAGAATTGTGTAATATAAATGTATGATTATTGCCTGTCAGTTTTGAGCCTTGCTGTCTAATGTTATAACTCCATTCTGTAACCCACCCTGTCTTTTCCAGTATAGACACTGTAATCCTAAAATGCATGACAGTAAGATAATTAATACTGATAAATAATGTATGATGCTGTATCTAGCTGCAAATCATATATATAAGAAATATTTAATGATGGAGAACAGCTGCTACAGAATAAAAAAGTCATTCATAGATCTTGGCAAATAAAATCAAAGTACAGTTCTCTGCTAAATGTGTTGTTACGGCCTTTCCTAATGTGTCTGTGTATACCATGCATATTTGTTTGGACATCTGATATAATTCCCCTATGTGGGACATATTTATGTATGTTTTTCTCCAATGTAATCTCTAACATTCGCATATGTATGAGTTAGTGGTCATAAAAGTGTGTGTAAATTGTTTGTTCACACTTAAAATGTTAGAAGCCTCTCTGAAAGCTTGGACCATAATAGGCCTCCTTGATTTCTTAATACTTAATTTGAGTTGCACGTGACTGGAAACAACCTCAGACGTCCTTTGGTATAATGCCAATAACATAACTAAAGCACTGGTCTCACTTTATTTCAGCCAGACATTATAGAATTTTAATCTGTGATTATTACATGTTCAGAGTAAGTAGTGACTCAAGTTATAGCTTGCTTTTGAGAGTCCTGTAGGTAAGTACATTGTTTAAACGGTGGCTTAGGCTTTTCAACACCCTTTCTACTCATGTACTCCCAACTTTCTATGTCATGTGACATATATATGTAGATGTTTATAATATTTATTAAACAATAACTGTAGTTAAGTATTAATTTTAGCTAATTGTATCAGTATGACAGCATTATCCATATTCTGTGAATCTGATATTTGTGACAACCAGCAAATTTTTATATGGATTGATTTGGAATATTTTTAAGCCATAAAAACATTCAGGTTATCTTCTCATTTTGTCCACATATTTAGTTACAAGTGAGAGGGCTTGGTTCTAAATCTTTAGATTCTGTGTTTTTATTCCTATGAAGAATTTTGCTATAAAGAGACAAAAAGCAATAAAAAGGAAGTTCAGTAGTATACATGCACCTAGCCTCATACTTCATGATGCATGAAAAATTGTAAGCCAGAAGTTTATTGGTTACACTCTGACATGGCTTGTTTTTGACTAAAGTATTCAAAGAATGTGTTCATGGAAAATATAGTATTACCTGCATAAATACAAGTCATATCTGCTTTTTTTTTTTTTTTTTTTAAATTCAGAATTTAGTAATGTCAAAATCTTATGCTTTGGAAAGCCTGCTTCACAGAAATGTGTCCTTAAACCATTTTAAAAAGAAATGGTTCCCATGACAGCAGAGCTAAATGTTTTGTTCTGAGTTACATCAGCTAAAGACTTTTCCTAATAGACCAATTCTGTAATCCAGACAACCTCTTATCTGACGCTGATGGAGTTGGTGCTGGCTTTACTTCAAATAGGGAATTATTATATCTCAGATGAGCCTCAGTTTGCCATGTAAAGCAGCTTTTAACCCGCTCTGTAATTCCAGAGTGTTACCAGAGGTCTTATGGTGGACTGCAGATGTACATACTGAATTAATGCAGTAGAAGGCTGTTGCACAGCTGCATTGTCACTGAGGCCAGACACCTCATTCTAATATATATACTTCTTCATAAGCCGTTTTCCAGTGTAGAACACCCAACATTAATGCAGGTGTGTTCAGTTATGTCTGTGTATCTGTGGACACCTTGAAACCCAAGCCCAGAGCCTAAGTTAGACAAGCTTCATGTGAAATTAATGACCAAATTAGGAACTGAATCTTGCTGCAAGCAGTTTCATGCCATTCGAAGGATAAGCTACAGTCATCCACTTCACTTCTGAGCTATTCCAGCCTGTAAAGTGTGCTAATGAAAATTTTGCAAGGAATTATTCCAGTTCTGCTGTGCTTTTCCTGTTGAATAACTGTCATTCTTCTGGTAATTTTGTTCCAAAATCTTTATTCTACTGTAAGGCATGTGCTGGCAGTCGAAGCTAGGTAAGAATTAAATGGGCTTAAGATAGTCCTTGAACGTTTGGCTTTTTCCTTTTGTCTCTTAGCAGGTGTGACTGAGAGCTCGTAGGTCTGCTTCAGTGCACAATCAAAGAGTAGTTTAAGACATCTTGCTAAATGTAAAAACTAATGGAATTAAGGCTTACCTTTTCCATCCCAGCCCCATTTCATGTTTGAAAATGGCTTTTCTGCTTTTAATGAAACTACCAAGGGGGGTGAAAACCCAACATTTGATCAGAGGGATTTACTAAATTTCAACTGAAAGTTAGAAGACACTGAATATATCTTATTTACAGAGAAAATAACAGTAATGAAATAAGCTGAAATTGAATACTGCATAGTGAAAATAATTCCTTTCAACCTGCCTGTCATTTTTTTTTATTTTATTATATTTATGAAATAAGGGAAATAATTTTATAGTGTCTGTTGCTGTGAACTAGCAACTATTGGTGTTTGTTTGCAAATTTGAGATTTCAAGGTGGGTGCTGTATACTTTAAGGGTTTGATTTTTAAAGCAATTCTGTTCTCATAAAAGCACCTGAATGTCTGTCTTGCCTTTCAAAACAAATGCTTAGCCCTGTAACAGAATTCACTGTAAGGAGTGCGAATTTTCTAGGGCATCTATGGGTTCCAAAACCTAGCCTTTTTTACACATTTGCCTACATATGCTTGGTGAATGATTTTGAAAATTTGACATTAAAAGCCATCAAGAATGATTGTTTTCAAGACAGATTACTCTGAGGAGCTTTTTACCTGAACGGAAACCAAGTGTATTGGCTCTTAAATTTAGAGTGCAAGGGACAAGGATTTTCATCCTTACACTGGCTAATGGCAAAGATGTGCTAACTGTAACATTGTAGGATTGTCTGCAACTTTTAAATAGTCAGAGGAACCCCTTCTGCTGAAGGTAATGGTAAATCTTTTTCTCTTCCCCTCAAACAGTTATTGTGTTACCTCAGTTTTATGCCACTAGTAAAACTAATTTTCAGTTTCTTTGGAGAAAATAAACTTGCAGAGTAAGGAAACACACTTTAGACACTTTTCAAAAGAATTGCTTTCATTACAGAGGCTTCTGAGTTGAGAAGTAGTGAATAAGTTATGGCATTGAGGATAGTGTGGGCTGGATAAATACAACAGGAACTTCTAAGTGGATTTTGACTAGAGGAAACAAGCTAGGGTTGCTGTAGAGTTTGGAATGAGCTGCAAAACAAAGCTTCATCAGAGAGAAATGGTTGCGGTACTATGTCTTCAGTACCATTAAAGTAATTAACTGCACATCCATGCTTTATAATCAGTGTGATTTTTCAATTAAATGAATTATCTAAGGGCTTGATTTTTTGGGGGGGGGGGATTCTTTTTTTCTTTTTTCACACCAAGTTCCTTTACTTAAATATATGTTTCTTTGTCAGGTTACTGTGGTGGGAAAATATGCTAATTGTGCACAAATATTTTATCCTCCAGCTTAAAGAATTTGTATTCAAATTTTAGATATAACATAGACTGCAGAGGTGACTCAGTGTAGGGAGTAATATCAGCAGCATTAACATAGGATCACTCAGTTATTGTCATACAGATCTTGAGGGAAAATGGGAGGAGATAGCACTGTATGATGTTAAAATGAACAGGCATATTGAAACGGAGTGACTAGAGAAATACTGCTTAAAATGCCACACCTGTGGCTATAGTTTCAACCACATCTGCAGTTCCATCCTTAGTGTACTGTATATTGCAGCAGATGCTAATTGCAGCCCAAGTCTAATTCCCATCATCAAGAGAAAGTAATACAAACATTTTCTAAGTACACTTTATCTTTCCAGAAGAAATCTGTGTGGAAATCTGAATGAAACTTATTTTCATAGAATAGTAGCATTTCAACTGTATACTAGGATTCCTTTGGTATTTCTCCTTCAGTCTGTATTATAGATCTGAGAATTTCAAGCTGTGTTCCATGTATTACTGTGAATTGCAGCAAACTGTCTACTTTCAGTTTGCTTGTTTTCAATATTTCTTGATTAGGTTAGTGTAAAGATCTGATATTTCTTTGTAAGCAATACTATGTAAGTAATACAATACTACAAGAATAGCGTGAAAGCTATAGTCAGGAGATAATCTCTAAATTAAAAGGTTTTTAAAACTAATCTTGGCAACTTTGCTATCAAAGATTCCAAATAAAACAGCATTGCTATTTTGCTCTTTTCATCTAGCCAGAGAGCCCAAGTATTAAGGTTAGATTATGGTAGCTTAGAAGGTGTCCAAGCTGTCCAAGGAGCCAAATAATATAATAGCCCCAAACAGATTTAAATATTTACATTAACAATTTAAATTTTTTTTTTTTTTTTTTTTTTTTGAGAGAGAGAGAGAACAGTTAGGATGAAGGATAGAATGATGGGTATTATGTGCCTCAAATCTAATAATCAGAGATCCTACAAAAAATTAATGTGGGATTTTTTTTTTTTTTTAAGTCATGTTCCAAGCCATACACCATACAAGTAACCTGGCTGCTGAGTGCTGAGTTTAGTTCCTCCACAAGGACGATATCCATGTGACACTATGCACTCACATAGGCATTTGTCCCCAAAAGATCAGATAGTATATGCAGCTGAAGACTTAAGTCAGTGGAATATGATTATCCAGTTGTTGGTTATATTCAGTTACCAGCCCTACCTCTCAGGATAACTTTTGAGAAAATTAGATGCTAGAGAAACAGGTGCGTATAAAACTCACAGCACATTCTGATTTCTTGAACAAGTAAATTCTAAAGGTAAAATGGTCTTCAGTGCATTTAGTCATTAAATTTGCATTGATTTCAGTAGGACAGGATTTAAGAGAGACACTTATTTGTAGTCCAGAAGTATGTCAGAATTCCAATTATTACCTTGCTTCTGGCTTCTGAATGCTCAGTAGAGAACCTCCAGTGGATTTCAATGTCTGATACAATATAGGTGTTCTGTACTTAGTTCATAACTAACTGGTCAGCTCTTCAGATATTGAAAGCGGTTTAGGCGTTTACACTGTAGACAGTGTAGGGTTAACAAGTTATTTAGACTCCTAATTGCCTCTCTCAAGGCAGAGAATCAAAACAATTCTAGTCTGTAGATGGTTCCATCCTACAGAAAATGTCAGCTTAATAAATCAGATGAATTGCATTCTAGAAATGACTGTCTCTTCCTTGACTGTAAAGTAAGTGTACACAACTAGCTGAAATCAGTGCAGAAAAATCTCATTCTTAATAACTCTTAAGGCTGAGCTTGTTTTTAATAGTGTTTCATACTGGATATTGCATACATCTATATGGTTTATTAGAGTGTGTAGAATGTCACATTTCAAATATAAACGTGACCAAGCTCTACTATCAGTGCAGCTCCACTGATGGAGTAGGAGCTCTGTGTATAAATAAAATAATACGTCATCCCAATTTGATCTCTTTTACTTTTAGCTGAGTTAGTGTTGAAGTGTACAACAATTATTTGTTGTACTTAATGACTGTATCGGTCTGTCTTTTCATCACTTTAACACTTTGGTGTTAGTGTTTGGCAAACAATACCTTTCAAGAGCAATGGATGCTAGAATTACATTAAGAACAGACCTATAACTTGAAATTTCTGTCTGTTTAATTTTCAAATGTACATTCTGAATTGCTAATGTTAGTCCAGAAACTCATGTGCACTGTCGTTCTGAGGCACAGAGAGTAACTGTGAAGGAGCAGAAAGTTCTTCCCTCTGCCGTGAATGAGTTGGAGAAATTTCTTGTGTAACAGCCTGTTGCTTACCTGAAGTGCATCATTTCTGTTGTTTTGCTCCAGGGTTTGTTTTTTGTTTGTTTTCCAAGCTGAAAGTGAATGTTTTTCAAAGTAAGCATTCTCCGTTAGCTAAGAAGGGATTTGATCTAAAAACCTTGGAGAACATTCTTGCAAAAGGGTGTGACAGGATTCACTGGAACCCTCTGCCCCATCCATTTGCCTGTTACTGGGCAGCTCAGGCTGTCACGGTTCATGGCACGTAACTTCTCAGGCTTGGCTTGAAGTTGTACAGTGCCATTCTCTTCACATTTGTGGACATAATGTGCATTTAAGTGTTTGCCATGAAGAGAAAGCATTTTTACAACAATTAAGTTCCAGAGTATTTCTTCCCCTGGTGGTTTTGAAGCAATAGGTAGATTTATGTGTTCAAACTTCCCTCACCCACTGTTGTCTTTCAGGTTTTCCAGCCTGGGGGGGGAGTGTTCATGGCACTTTCTTTCTCTGAGAATGGCATGTAAATCATCTTCAAAATTATTAAGGAACCAAATCTAAAGAACATGATATGACAGATGCAAACAGATGACAATTGTTTCTCTCTCATTTGTTACAGTTCATTTAATATGTCAACTGAAGAGAATGAATTGTTAAATCTGGTCTTCCAAAAATCCAGCACAAGAAGCTGCTGTATCATTTTAGTAATCAAGGGAAGAGATAAACTATTCACTTTAATTTGAAGCTAGTTAAGAGATTACAATCAAGCAGTTAAAATAAATTATCAAAAAGAGAACCAGAAGGTTTCACAAAAGGACTGTAGTTTAATGTACTTGTAATATGGAAAAAGCAGTGGGGTTGCATAGTTCTCAGAATAAAATTTCACAGATGAATGACAGCTGGAAGAGACTGAGGTCTGTGATGGATCTAATCTCCTTGATGAACTGACAGCATGATGGCAAATGAAATTCAGTATTGACAAATATAGGAAAGGTTATATTAGAATTAATCATGTAATTAACTGGTTTCTGTATTAATGAATTTACACAAACACCCCACTGTAGACAGCTCAGCAAAGACTTCTGACTAGTTTCTGGAGCCACCCAGTAAAAGCAAACAAAATATTGGGGTGACAAGAAATGGGATGAATAATAATGCAAAAATGATCATACTGTATTTTAAATCCTTGGTTTATGGGAATGGTGGACAGGGTGCATGATCTTTAGTTTTGGTCAATTTGTTTCCAGATGTCTAACTACCAAATAGACTTAGAAGACTTTTAAGGAGGGAAGTCTGTGAACATTTTGAGATCATGAGATTATACTCTTTTTTTTTTTTTTTTTTTTTTAGATAGAACATCTTGTACATCTTTGAGACTGTTTTAAAAGCATGTATGAAATGAAAGCACCCAGTCTTGCTTGGAAGCTTTCCAGTGAGACTCTCTTTTCATGTGGGATAGAGATTTGCTGCCAAACTTCAGTCCTCAGCTTCAAACTTTGTGATATCAAAACATGAACTGCTGAGGTCAAGAGAGGAAAAGGTGGCCATAGAACTTGCACAAAGAAAACCAAATCACTGCATGTAACATAACATATCACTCTCCTTTTATTCTTGAGCACCTCCATGAAAATTAACCTAAAAACTTCCATAATCTTCTGATATCAGTTATGTGGCACTGAGGTTTTTTTTTAACCATGGCATGAAATATTAGTAATGTTTTAATTTTCTTAATTTATTGTGCGTTTACGTATGATACCTTACTACAGTAGTGGTGTTGCTGTGCAGCACTGCCCTTTGAATGCGGGACTTTACAACTCGCATTGTACTTAGAAACTATCTGCAGAGCAAGTTGTTTAAGATGAGCAGGCATGGTACCTGTTTTACCTGTACTGTGTTTTATCTTTAAGCAATAAGTATTTAATGTGCTATATTATGTAAAGTAAAAAAAATCTGAGAAAACTATTGCATAAAAAAAATGATGAAGCCTTGTTCTGAGCAGCTGTTTTGCTTTCTAGCATGAGCTATAATTATGCTAATTGCAATGATAAATGTTCCTTTTAAATGTGGTTTGTAGTTCTGTGTATCCCACTCACTTTTTCAGGGAAAACAAATCCCATTTTTAAGCACCTGAAAGCAAATATTCATTTCACATTTTCTCTTTTTTTCTCCTTCTCATGGCTCTACAGAAATTTATGATGAAGGTAAGCAAGTTAAACATTTAGTATTATAATTTCTATGAATTCCTACAATTTAATTTAATTCATTCTTTTTCTTTATTTTTAACATCAGCATCAAACTTGCCTTCACTAAAATAGCACATACTGAATTTTGTAAAAAATTGGTTTTAGAAACCACACTGACTCTAGTTTGGATTGGGGTTACGGTTTATTTAGATCATGAAGGAGCAAAGGCAGGCACCTTTGTGGAAAGAGGACTCTGAGTCGGCTTCTCTAATTCTCAATTCATCCTTCCCCTTTCAGTGAGAATGCAAGACTATCTGGTAAATAAGAAATCTTGAGACAATGAATAAATAACAAAAGTCCCAGTAAAACATCTGGGCATTTTGGAAAGCAGGGGCAGCACACTGTTTCTTCTGTCTCAAGAATGCTGTTGTGATGGTATGGTGTCTCAGTGGGGTGAGTGGGGAGCCCTTGGGCTGGGGGTCACTGGCCCTTCACTGCCTCAGGTCAGTAAGCATCTGCAGGAGCTCTGGTTCTCAGTGCTTTTTTTCCTTTGTTTTTTTTTCTTTATTAAGACTATGACAAGGCACTTAGTGAACTCCAAACATTTTGAATAACTGACATTTGAATAATTGGCTGTGATTTTAGCCAAGATGTGTTGGTTATCAGTTTTCTACTTTTTCCTTTAATTATCAATGTGTATTCTGAGTTCATCTTCTAAAATTACTTGTTTAACTGATTTTCATCCCTTAAGAGTTTGCTGCTCTATGGTATGGTTTTGCTTCATTGTCACTCTCCAAAAGGGAAGAATTCTGGGCTAGATAAGCAGTGCTATTTTAAGGGCTGGATTTAATGATGTCAGAGGAATTTTCTTAGTATGACTCCTCTACTGATCCATCTTTTCTTCCCACTTGGCTGTCTGTCTTATTCTTTATCTGTGAGTTTCTTTCTCAAGTGACAAGGATGATTCACATTCCTTGTATCATACAGCAACAGAAAAGGCTTAGGCACAATCCCTAACCTGTGAAAAATGCCTCCCTCCTCCACTTATTTAGCCCTAAAATAACCAGGAAGATTTTTATTAATTCCTTCTATCTCCTATGCAGTGAAGGAGGAGGAGTACGGGGGAAGAGAAATCTTCACTAGGCTAAGGGAGAAATCGATAAATTTTATCCTCTTGGGCAAATTTTTTCCAAACTGCTGAAAGTGCTTGAAAGTAGGAGTTTGTAAGGGAAGTATTGCCTCAGCCATAAATATAAATGTTTGTTTTACATAGAAGTCTGGAAACAGATTATCAATATTATTTATTTTTGATTTCTTTTCACTGCTGTATCTGCTTTTCATTGATGTGAAGTTTCCCATTGCTGGGAAAGTGATCACATAAATATAGTGTTGGAAATATTAATCATGAGGTATATGTGAAGTGTTTCTAATGATGTGGCTGTTTATTCTGCCTTCTGACAGGTCAATATTAGCAAAATTGGGATCATTTAGCATGGTGCTGGCACAAATGTTTATCATCGTTACCAACGATTCCAATCTTTTTAATATAGATAGTAAAATATCTCTCTGTTCTTAACTGAATAAAACATGCTCATGATTTTTATTGGCCCGATGATTTATTCTGGTTCAGATTTTTATGTGATAGTTATATAAAGCATAATTACACATTGTAATGCAGCTTTTAAAGCAAGCCATCCTTAGGAAACCTATAGTTTAGCTGAACTCTTTTTTCCTGTTCTTTGGCTTGGCACGACACATAAAATAGGAGGTAACTGCTGATCATGTCAATGAAAGAAGTTTGTTTTGTTTCTTCTTTCCTTTTTTTTTCTTTTTTTTGTCACAGTGGCCATCATTATCTAAAAGTAGGTGCCAGCAGAGTCATCAGTCATACTAATCTCCATACCTGAATTTTTGCAGCACTTACTGTTTTGTAGTGAATTCCATGAAAAAATCAATTAACTAAATAGTGATTTAAAACCAAGGTGTAAAGACTAGAATATGTATAGCATATATAATGTCTTGATAGGTTCAAATTCCTGTTTGTTATTCCATTGTAACATGGTATATAGGCTATAGTGAGATAAAGAGGTTTTAGACTGGTTTGAATTTGCCCTTTGGTGTTGCTGTTGTTTGATATGAGCGGGGTGAAGGAATATATTACCACAATGCCACATGTCAGTGAATTGATTTAGTTTGCATCTTTAAATTCTAGGCAACTAAATGCTGTGGGTTTGGTGCCAACCACTGGAAATGGCAGCCCAAGAGCACAGTAGTTGCAGAAGGGTCTCATTAGCATTTTTGTTTTTTGGTAGAAGAATTTAAGGTTTCTGGGCCTCTGCATGCTGTTATTTTGAAAGGAAATTACGTCTTTTTTTGTGTCAAGATTTTTAAAGAAAATGGATACTTCTATGAGCAAGAAGGACATGTAGAACTCCTTGGCTCGCACTCTGTAGCTTTGTTTGTAGTCTTTACCGCTTGCAGCGTTTTCAATTTCTCCGATGCTGCTGGAGATGTAATTTCCCAGCGTTGCTATTCCAAGTCTGAATTGTTTAGTTTTGCCTGACTAATCTTGTTTCACAAGCCTTCTAGCTCTATTCCAGGGTTACTTCACAAGTTCTGCAGTGACTCAGCCTGTTTCCACACATTCTGTTTTCACCACTGCTTTGGAGTTTTCTGGACTCTGACTGGCATTCAGCCCACAAAATTGAAATGCCTGATTTAGAGCCGTGGATATCCTAAGCTCCCTGTGTTAACCACAAGCAGAAGCATAGGTATCATCAAAGAGTTGCTCAGATTTTAGGTGGGCTGAATTACTGTCCAAAAGTGCCCTTGTCTCTCCACTGGCTGTTTAGTTGCCTTAGGCTAAATTAATCTGAGTTTGTGTTTTGTCATCAAGAAATATTTTTAGCTTTTCATAAGCTGTTACTGATCATGCTGGTATTGAGAGAATGAGCCTTCCTGTTTGCCAGGTGGCTGTTGCCTAGTATTAGAAAGAAGCTCTCGTTAGTCATCTGAAGTTGTGTTCAGTGTGAAGAAATTTAGACAGTGATATAATTGTGGGGAGTAAGAGGTCTCATCGAACACTTACCTGTGGTAGTCTTCAGTTCTATTCAGCTTGTAGGATTGCATCATCACTGCTGTTTTTAGATAAATACTGGCCTCCATCAGCATTGGTCTAGAACAGATTAAAAAATTGCATATTAATAATGAAATGGATAGATGAGTAGCTTTTACATTGCTATGGAAACATCATTTTGAGCATCCTCTGCTCTACAGAAATGGTTGTAGCGTCATGCAAATATTTATCTGTAGAACCACAATGAGATGGTTTTAGACTGTGGGACATCCTTCCCTCCTATTCCTCCCAGTTCCGTTTAGTCTTTTCCCAGTTTCTTTCACTTCATTGCTAATCCTGCCATCATGGAGTTTTCCTTCTCCTGAGTGAGGGCTCAAAAGTTTTCAAGATCTACATTTATTCCACATCCTTTCAGTACTTTTCTTTCTATCTTGCAGATTACTAAATGAGAGCCTTTAATTTGCTTAAATGCAGGAAGCCCTGAAGAATTATATATAAACAAAGCACATGTTCCTCGTGGTGCACTCACAGTTTTCTTTCCAAAGAACCAGCTGAGGTTAAATATTTGTATTAGCCTGCTGGTTTAAAAACTTTCATTGGCCCCTTGGAAAAAGGCATTGATGCCAACAGCCTTACATCTCTGGTCTTAACACAGGTGGTTTCTGACTGGGAACAGCATAGTCCAGGGCCTAAGTACACTTTTACTCAGAATGCATGGTAGATTATTTTTTTCAAGCCAGTACTTGTGATCAGACCCACGTTTCCTATTTGATTTCTCTTTCTAATGGATCAAACCACAATTTTGGAATGTAATGACTGCTCCTGAATGGGAAGTTGACAGCCCCAACCTGAGTCCCAGGGAAGGGACTTTGAGAAGGTTCCATCACTGGTGGGTGCAATTTCCTGCTTGGTTTATTTTTGTTGTGGTGATGGTTTTTAATTTAAGAGGGTTCAAAGCATGTAACTGTAGGATATTCTGTGTTTAATTATATACTTCTGCTTATACATTTGAACAAGGTGTCTAGATTTAGAGATAGGATTTTTTTTTCTTCATTCTGTAGTTTTCTAACAGTATAAATGTTAGAAATAAACTGCGGAGCTTCATGAAACTTAGAACACACTCGTGATGGAGAAAGTAATGCTTTCGCATTTATATTTGAAAGTGCTTTTATGGAAGCATAACTGTCCTCTGTTTGTCATGCTGTTGTCTCCAGCATCTATTTTAAGTGTAAGATGGCTGTCATTAGTAGAAACAATTAGCTTTTCCCCTCATCCAAATGTGTCACATTGATGTTTAAATATGAAGTCGGCAATATTTTTTTTTAAATACCAATTTGGTGTGTTTTGAAATCACTGTTCCATTATTACATGTTGCAGTTTTAAGCTGCTGTTAGCATTTTAAGTCTGTGACAACAATAAATTCAGTAAGCATTGATTTCCCAACTGGCTTTAGCAATAAAGTGTTAACTTAGGCTTTGTTTCAGAGGCTTCCTCCATTTTAATGAAGTGTAAGTACTCACTGCTTTAAAAGACATTGTTTTACTCCAGTGTACATATGAAATAGCCACTAAAAGTCATATTTGAAACTTCTAATGTTATTTTGCAGTATTTGCCTTGGAAAACATTTGTGAGGAAAAACAGGGAGCACACTGCTTCTTTTACTGTACAGCTGCTCTCACATGTTAAAAGATTTTCAGTGCCATGAAAATAGTTGTGTAGTTTTTTGGTTTTTGTTGTTTTTTGTTTGGGTTTTTGGTTTTTTTTGGGGTTTGTTTTTTTTTTTTAGAAACCCATTCAGAGCAGTATTGAGTGGTCCTAAGTTCCATCTAGACCATTTGGGCTGGTGTTTCCTATGACAGGGTCTGGGGCACAGAGGAAATACCAGGCTAAGCAGCTGGTTGCAATTAGGTCATAATTTATCATTACTGTAAATTATATGGATTTTATTTTTGAAGGATTTACTACTGATGTCTTGTAGCTTATTGTTTCACTTGATTTTTTTATTTTTATTTTTTTAAGTCCATCAAAACTATACTTCCTTACAATCTAATATTTGTACTGACATTTTCCTTATAACATGTGCCACTAATTCCATTCTGCTGTTATGGACTTATCATGGAATGGGGCAGGACAAGCCATTACGTCGTTCTTTAAAACTCACTGTATTATCTTGTATGATTTTCTAAAGAGTGTGCTTCATTTCCTGTGTTCTTTTGACACATTCAGTATTTTTAAATTCCTTTCATGGGTGACTAGAATTGTCTGAATAGCCATGTGCTAAATGCAATTGTTGTCAGGCTTTCTCAAGCGTTAGATTTCTGAATAATGGCAATGTTATGAAAGCTTTGTCTGTACACACACAAAACACTGAAATAACTATCCTGTTTAATTACGTGCTTTCACATGTTTGTCTTTCTCTGGTACCTCCCTGAAGCTCGTAGCTTTTTCCCTTTTTGTACATTTGGAGATTGTGTAGACCTATGAAGAAAAGTCAGCAAAGAAATGTCGGCATTTGCTTGCGGTAGAGTACTCATTGGTCTAAGAAATGTTTTCTCTAGTAGAAATAAGACTGTTCTCTTGAAAAGAATGGAAAGGTAATGGCTATTTGACTCACTCTCCTTGGATGTCACAGCGTATTCACTAGTTGTCGTGGTTTAACTCCAGC
Organism: Ciconia boyciana; assembly: GCF_034638445.1. Taxonomy (NCBI): domain Eukaryota; kingdom Metazoa; phylum Chordata; class Aves; order Ciconiiformes; family Ciconiidae; genus Ciconia; species Ciconia boyciana. The sequence continues at coordinate 85,756,158 of NC_132936.1, forward strand.
CAGCGACTAAGCCCCACACAGCCGCTCGCTCACTCCCCTCTGGTGGGATGGGGGAGAGAACCAGAAGGGTAAAAGTAAGAAAACTCGAAGGTTGAGATAAAGACAGTTTAATAGGTCAAGCAAAAGCCACGCACACCAGCAAAGCAAAACAAGGAATTCATTCACTCCTTCCCATGGGCAGGCAGGTGTTCAGCCATCTCCAGGAAAGCAGGGCTCCATAACGCGTAAAGGTTACTTGGGAAGACAAATGCCATCACTCCAAACGTCCCCCCCTTCCTTCTTCTTCCCCAACTTTATATACTGAGCATGATGTCATGTGGTATGGAATAGCCCTTTGGGCAGTTTGGATCAACTATCCTGGCTGTGTCCCCTCCCAGCTTCTTGTGCACCTGTCAGAGCATGGGAAGCTGAAACGTCCTTGACTAGCACTAGCGCAGCAACTAAAACATCTCTGTATTATCAACAAATCCAAAACATAGCCCCATACCAGCCACCACAAAGAAAATTAACTCTATCACAGCTGAAACCAGGACACTAGTCTCTAAAAATTCTCATCGTGAGGTTCTCAGAAGCACAAATGGCTCCAAAACACTTGTTCATTGTCACCATGATTAATTTACTGCAGCTTCTCGTGTATGGCCACAAGTGTAGCAATGCAGCCATAGGCACAGTGGTGCAAGTGCTACTCTGTGAATTAACGTCAATGAAATACCTGTTTTAATCTAGCAGGTGATTGCCTGTCTGCACATATGACAGTTGTGTCTATACAAAATTGTACAGATATAAAGGGTTTGTTCGCTCATGCATAACATCGTACTGCAGGATTGGTATTCAGAGTAAAATACATAAATTTTTGTTCAATCTAATTATAAATATTTCATGTTATGCTGCTTCCATCATTTGCACATTTTATTAGATAGTTTGTAGATTGTAATTTTTAAGTTCTTTTTGGCATTTTAATCCTACTTCTATTCAGAAAACAAGGAAAAGAAATATTTCCCAATGTTAACTTATTTTCCCTCTTTATTTTTGTTTCACGATAACACTCTCCATCAAATTAAGCAGCTCGGATCTTAGTAGTCTATTATCATTGCCTGGTCTAACAATGCATTGAACTTGAAAGCTGTTTATATATTTTGAATGCTGATTTCTTCAGCTCTAATTGTTGTTGTTGTATTCTAAATTCTGCTTTTGCTTCGGCAATGGCTTTTGGGTAATGAGGTGACTCCAAATTAATCTTGTATTCCAGCTGCAGAAATATTAGACTAGAGATGGGCAGTTTATATGAAATTTTCACAAGCAGTGAGAATTTGCCCTATATGCTTTCAATCTCAATTTATTGACTGTAGTGTTTACCAGTTCTGAAGGCTTTTCAAGTCTTATTCTAAATCCCAAATTCTTGGAGGATAAAATGAGGAGAAGAGTTTTGCGTTCATATAATTGATACTCCTGAATGGCATAGCTTGTAGAACTTCAACGGATAAGTTCTTCTTTGAACACAAATGTATTTTTCTCCAGCCTGGTTTTATTCAGGGAATGTATTGTCCAACTTAGAAATTACTCTGAAAATTGGAAATTAAAAACATAAAGGAAATAAGACTCATGATAAATAATGTGGTTGCTAGAAACTTGCTAGCATTATAATGCCATTCATATATTTGTGCAAAAATCTGTGGGATTTACGGATTGAATTAATCAGGATTGTGGCTTCCAAGTAGTCTTACTTGCAGTGTCTTCTGAAATACTATTATTTGAATATTACTACAAACTTGGTAAAACTTCAGTGGCACACCTCATGTTGGAATGTTGCATCTTTGCCATAGAAGTCCAATTGTTAACTTTTAAATTTATTTTATTTTAATTTTTTTTTTAATGTGGAAAATTTACAATTCTCTGCAACATCCTAGGTAGGAATGGATTATTTTGAAAATCAAAGACTCTTTCAGTATACAATCATGGCCCACCAGCTACTTACTATGCAGTTTCTGGCATAAAGATAAATGCTGAGTGTTTAGTTATGAAATGAGTCTTTAAAATAGGAAATTAACTTATAGGTATGTGCATATCCTGGAAGGCAGTTTTATAGTACCAGCTTTCTCTTCCAGTGTCTCCTGTATTTTTCTGTGTTTCATCTTTTCACTTTCCCTCCATGTGGACGGCTTGATTATAATTGCCTCTCAGAAACCTTTAAGTGGAAAATGCTTGAAATGTTTTTTTGCAACTCTCTGTTTTCTGTCTAAGAAACAGAAACAGCAAACTTGCTTGCATTTTTTTTCATGGGCAAAATAATTTTGGTTAAAAAGAATTACTTTAATCCTCTTGGGAAAAATTACCTAAAAACTCACTCCCCCATTTTTCACAAAAGTGTTTGAAATTTTTTTGAGCCGACCTTTCTCCTGTTTGGTTGCAAATGGGCATTTAACAAAATAGGTTAGACAGACTAGACAGACAAATCAATATGGCCAAAACAAGGGCAAGCTAACATAGCTGTGATTTTGTTGATCACACTATTCCTCTTTTGTACAACAGGCAACCAAATCTATATGTTAGATATCAAATTTAAGGCTAGTAACACAGAATAATTTTGATAAAAATATCAGTGAAATTTCAAACTATCTATATTAGTGACTTTGTTGGTTGGGTAGCTATGCCTGCTGTTGAGAAAACTTCTGGGCAAATCTGGAATGTTGGTAGGGCAGTAAGTACACAGCAGTTTTTCCCCTTTTTCCCAATATGATAAGCAGCAGACATACAGTATTCACCTTTGGCACAATAGGCCTGACATTATCAAATGTCTCATTCTTTCCTTGTGCCTTTGGAAAAAGTGGTGGTAGTAATGGTAGTTCAAAGCTAAATCTTCATGTCTTACTGTCAAGACTGTGTCTGTGACAAAGACCATGACTTTTATTCTTTCTTAATAAAAATTCATGTCATTCAGTTTTCCAGAGAGATTATTGAATGTGCTTCCCTGCATTTTGACTGCTACACAGTTTGTTGAACGTCAAAATATACCTTGTGTCCATCAAGATGCTCTCTTCTCAATATAAAAGCCAGAAATTCCTGGCAGTTTTCTTTAAAGTGCTAAAATTATTATTTTTTTGAAGTGCTTGCTTTTTCACCACCTATTCCTCTTTTTTTTTCTTCTTGACCAAGTAACTCAAAGATCAACAAATATTATGCTAATGGATGAAAGATAAGGAAGGACAACCAATAAATGAGGAGGGGAAATAATGGTGTCTTGCCACCATAGCCATTCAGTTAAATTGATCTCCAGCACTGAAATGAAGCTGCCAGAGAGATAACATAGTATGATTGTTTCCAATTTATTCTGTAATGAATCTGACGCTCCAGTCAAACAGAAGGTCAGTCTACTTGGATAAAAGAAAGGGTATAAATGCTGTATGTAAGAAATTAAATTAGGAGTCTGTTGTGGTTTAACCCGGCAGGCAGCTAAACACCACACAGCTGTTCGCTCACTCCCCCTTCCCAGTGGAATGGGGGAGAGAATCGGGAAGAAAAATAAAAGTAAAATTTGTTGGTTGAGATAAAGACAATTTCATAGGACAGAAAAGAAGGGGAAAATAATAATAATAATAATAATAATGATGATGATGATAAAAGAATATACAAAACAAGTGATGCACAATGCAACTGCTCACCACCTGCCAACTGATGCCCAGCCAGTTCCTGAGCAGCTGTTCCCCCTGGCCAACTCCCCCAGTTTATATTCTGAGCATGATGTCGTATGGTATGGAATAGCCCTTTGGTCAGTTTGGGTCAACTGTCCTGGCTGTGCTCCCCTCCCAGCTTCTCACTGGCAGGGCATGAGAAGCTGAAAAGGCCTTGACTAGTGTAAGCACTGCTTAGCAACAACTAAAATATCAGTGTGTTATCAACATTATTCTCATCCTAAATCCAAAACACAGCACTATATCAGCTACTGGAAAGAAAATTAGCTCAATCCCAGCTGAAACCAGGACAGTATCCACCCTTTATTCCATACCATCTATGTCATGCCTAGGTACTACCCTTTCCAGTACATTCCAGTTAATCACCACCACTTTTCCTGTCTTTTGATATCACACAGATATCATTCCCTTCGTCTATGGGCCATCCCTATAAAATGTTTGTTGAGTTCATTTAGTTCATGACTTTGAGCTTCATCTGTCGTAACAGTCCTTCAGGGCAGGAGAGACGGTGTGTGGTGTTGGATTGTTGCATGCTGAAGCCAGTTCTGGTTCCATTATTGCTGTGCTTGTCTGGTTCTATCTTTGCTGCACTTCGCTTGTCTTCATCAAATTTCATTCTTCATTCTTCAAAGTTCATCTAAGGTGATTCTTACTGCAATGCTGTTGATATGGCATATAGACACCGTAGAAGTGATGATATACAACAGTGTTATATAGCAATTAACATAATACAGTTTAATTCATTGGCTATTCTCACCCAAAATCAAATCCCCTTGAGGTACACATTGGACTTCCCCATCCTCTCGCATCATCCGTCAAGTGCACCCAGGTCCTTGAGCAAAAGCAATCCCACGAATGGGTTTGCCTTTGCCCAAGGCAGGAGTAACCCAGACTGTCTTCCCCAGCATATATTTTATGTGCACTATGAAGACTTTAATCCCCTTCTACAGTGCATAAAAGTTTTAACTGGGCAGGGCCAGCTAGATTGGCAGATCTCCTAGTGTTGACCTACCAGGTGGCTTTTGTTAAATGTGTATCCCAATGCTTGGGATACACCACCCATTGCTCACAGTGTAGTCTTTGACAGTCCATTCTATCATTTGATTTTCCTGGAGGCTGGTGCATGATAGGGGATGTGATATACCCACTGAATGCCATGCTCTTTGGCCCACGTGTCTTATGAGGTTGTTTTGGAAATGAGTCCCGTTGTCTGACTCAGTTCTTTCTGGGGTGCCATGTTGCCATAAGACTTGCTTTTCAAGGCCCAGGATGGTGTTCCAGGCAGTGGCATAGGGCATGGGACCTGTTTCCAGCCATGTGGTGGTTGCTTCCACCATGGTGAGCACATAGTGCTTGCATTGGCGGGTTTGTGGGAGTGTGATATAATCAAGCTGTCAGGCCTCCCCATATTTATATTTCAGCCATCGTCCTCCATACCACAGAGGCTTTAACAGCTTGGCTTGCTTGATTGCAGCGCATGTTTCACATTCATGGATAACCTGTGCAATAGTGTCCATGGTCAAGTCCACCCCTCAATCACGAGCCCATCTATATGTTGCATCTCTTCCTTGATGGCCTGAGGTGTCATGGGCCCACTGAGCTATAAATAATTCACCCTTATGTTGCCAGTCCAGATCCACCTGAGCCACTTCAATCTTAGCAGCCTGATCCACCTGCTGGCTGTCTTGATGTTCTTCAGTGGCCCGACTCTTGGGTACGTGAGCATCTACATGACGTACTTTTATAACCACGTTCTCTACCCGGGCAGCAATATCTTGCCACAATGCAGCAGCGCAGATGGGTTTGCCTCTGCGCTGCCAGTTGTTCTGCTTCCATTGCTGCAACCACCTGAAATCTGATAAATATCTCATTTATGGGTTCTGCCTCTTCCTTCTCCTGTTCTCGTGATGGCCCTGGTTCATCTTCATCCCTTACTAAACAAGCTGATTTTCTTGTGTATTTCTTCTTGTGTATAGGGCCGACTGATACTGGCACACGTTGGTTCTTTGGTTCAGCTGCAGTGCCTGTTGTGGGGGTTGGAATAGCTGCAGCACCTGTCGCCGGGGTTTCAGTAGCCATGCATAGGACTCCGATATGAAAGAATAATGCTGCTTATGGAGTTGTCACAATTATAGACTCAAAAATATGTATTTATCGATATTGCTTGAAGAATGTAATGTGCATAATGTTACGTGAGATGTTCTGTCAGAGGAATATGGACTTATGCTCTTGACAGTGTCTTGTCTGATAGTCTCTGCTCCTAACCAATGTCAGTCAGCTGCATCTCAGTCTAAGGAATTAATAAATCTTCAGCAGAAGTTGAAAAGTTGCTCATGCTTTAACAAGATTTATTTGTTCTTTCATGAGTGGTTAAAATGATTATAGATAAATAGAAACTGTAATGAAAATACTGTGAAAAAAAATGGTTGCAGTTTCTTGGGATAAAAGTGAATTTTATTACTTTCATTTTCTTTCACTCAAGATTTATGCTGCATTTCTCAAGAATAACATTTACTCGGGCATGATTTCTGAATTTTCAGAACCCCCAAATCCTGTTGAGTTAGCTTGGATGTCTTTGAGCACTTATGTGGCCTAGCAGATAAAGAATTCTGTCTGATAGTATTTAAAAACCGTGGGGCAAGGAGTCTGGAGGTTGGTGATCTTCAATGTGGTTGATATATCATTCATTAATACTTTCTAGTAAAACAGGGATAGTACTCCAGAAGCTCCCTCTGCATACCTTCTGTATAGAAAAGTGTATAATTTGGATAGAAAACGGGTGAATATGGAGAGATTTAACAATACATAAGGATGTAGAGGGTAGTGTGACACACATCAAAGCTGCTCTTCTCTAGAGGCCACCTGCTTTCATCCCAAGGAAGAAGGATTCAAGCTTCTAGAACATATTTTGTGACAATAATTGGTGACGGTACAAAGTACGCCATTTTCCCTCATCAGTGAATTGAGCACTTCTAGTAGAAAAAGTCAGTAGCTTCTAGATTCGCCTGTCCAAATTCTACTTTAGATCTGGCCCAAAGACTTAAAAGGTCAATATATTGAGGCAATCAAAACTAAAGAGAACACATTAATAAAACTACCTTCTTGAACTAATCACTGAATAGCGTTTTATAAAGAAACAGGCTTCTGTGTCACAGGGCAAATACAGATTGTCCAGAGATCGATGAGGATTTCTTTTTTTTCTTTTTTCTTTCTCAAAAGGCCTGATTTTATTACAACATACCAGTATATCACTTCTCTTTATCTTTCAGTCTGCACAAGGTGGCGGTCATCGAACACTACTCTATGGGCATGCAATCCTGCTGCGCCATTCCTACAGCGGCATGGTATGTAATAGGGGTCGATAGCAGCAATTATTTATTTTTTGTATGAAAGTTATGTTCAAAAGTACCCAGACTATTGCCATTTACTGATATCTGGAGAATTATTCACACCAAAGAGTTATTTTACCCATGGTTAATGGAAACCTTTGTGAAGAGTAGATGCTTGGAAATACAAGCTGGTCATATCTGGGTAAGCGCTAAAACTAAGTCTGGCTCCATAGTGATGAGTTCTCTGTCAGGCTGTTTTGAGTTGGTGATTTCTCATTTCTTTTCCCTTGGATATTGCATATTGCATAAGCTGTGACTGAATCCACAGCTGGCATCTGGCTGGCAACCTGAATATAAGTTAGACACTGAGTTGAAAAGGAAATTCCTTCTTGCACATATTTTGGACAGAAGCCTTAGTCTTCAGTTCCCTGATGAATTATACGGGTTCCAAACTCCTTAACTACAAGTGAAGCTTCATGGAGCTGAACTTTGTTGCAACCAGCTTCTTTATTTCCACTCTCATCATTCCCGTCTCAGTGGAAAGATAACCTGAGTAGGCTGAGAGGTTATTTTAGAGCATATATCTTTGCCAAGTCTCCTTGAGTGCCATTCAGTTTATCAGGCATATATGTTCTTGATAGTAACCAGTGGGGATAATTTAAGAATAGTTAATCCTGTGTTAGTAGATTGGTGGCTTTTTATATTTCAGTGGATTATCAGACGTGAGCAGAACTAGTAATGCATGCTTTTTTCTTTTGATAGTATCTATGCTGTCTTTCTACATCTCGATCTTCAATGGATAAGCTGGCATTTGATGTCGGATTGCAAGAGGACACAACAGGTAAACACTAGTTTTAAAGACTATGTAATGAAGAATACTTTCAGTCTAAAAATCAGAAGAGACCTATAAATACATATAAATCACGTAAAAATTAAGAGTATTTTAAAGACTAAAGAAACAAAACTTAATATTTTTCTGTTTTACACATTCAGTATCTTATCTTTACATTTTCTAATAGATGATGTAATTTCTCTGAGATAAACATGTCTATTGATATTTAAATATAAATTTATAATATTGAATATAAGTAAAGGAATATTCGCAAGTTGCTGTTCTTGTAGAAGCCTTCTGCTGAAAATTTTTTAAACTTTTATTATTTTAAATTAAGATTCTATGAAAGTTTTAAAATTGCTGGTGACTTGGATTTATTTGTATTTTTAAGATGGATATAGCTTCTTACAATGCCATCAGTTTGGTCTAATTGTTTAATTAGAAGTAATAAGAATGCTTGTTTTTTAAAGCCTTGCTCTGGCTAGGAGTAATAACAGTGATAACAGCAACAATTGAACAGTTCCAGGATCAAAGAGATTTTTTTCTGAAAAGCATGTTTTACAGTCAAGAAGTATATCTGAAAGCAAGACTTATCATGGTAACAAAATTTGTGACTTTAACACTTAGAACTATTCCAGGGAATTAGACACCCACTTCTGGTGTCAGAACTTTAGGACTGAGATAAATGTGAAAGTAATGGCAATAATGTTGGGCATTTTCTTTCTAATTTCTTTCTCTGCTATTACTCGATAATGATATAGGTGAGGCATGCTGGTGGACCATCCATCCTGCTTCCAAGCAACGATCAGAAGGAGAAAAAGTGCGTGTTGGAGATGATCTTATTTTAGTCAGTGTCTCTTCAGAAAGATATTTGGTAAGTTCTGTAAGAATATTTGTACAGTGCTTCCTCTACAGAAAAAACACTTAATAAAAGTCTTATACTAAAGTCTGGTTCACGTTTCCACCTCCACAAAAGTATAGCTTAAGGTGTTTAAACTGGTATTTGATACCATTTTGAAAACCAAGACACTGAAGGTCTGGAATGTGTGACATTGATATGTGACTAATCTAATTTGTGTTCATTTCAATAATGGAAAAGAAGTTGAGAAATTTACTAATGAAGAAAAAAAGAAAATACAGAAAAAAGAAATCTGTCCAACTTGCATAATTGAGGTGTTTAGAGTCCCTGTGAGTGTTCAGAGGTTAACAGCACTATCATATATTAATTAAAAATGTGTACGAAAATTTTGGCATATTTACCTTAGGTAGATAGCATTTTGTGGGGTTTAAATGTTCATATTTTCTTAGGATTATGTACAGTGCAATATGTACAGCTACTGACATGTCATAATTAAATATAATTAAAATACTTAATAATTAAATATAATTGAAATATTTTAAACCTTTCTGTGGCAGCTGCATTTTATCACTGGTTTAAATAACTGTATTCCTCATCAAAGTATCTCCCAGTTGTTCTGTAATGAAACTCTTCAACACTTCAAGATGAATTCTGTATTCTTGGTGTTGCAAGCACCTGAACTATTCTATCTGGGAAAAAAAAGATGAAAATAAGAAGAAAATCAGTCTGCTGGAAGCTTCTGTAAAATCAGCCCGAGTGATTCGGCAAATGTAGCTACAACTAAAAAAAGGATCTTTAAAGAGGAAGTGTTTTTAGCTTTGACAAGAGGACTGTCTCAGATCTGCGTAGAGCATTAAAGTTTATTCTACATTATTCACTTTTTTTATGCTATGAAACATTATTTCTGAAAGTTTTTTAGAGTATTTAGAAAAAGAAGTGAGTAGTTTAATAAGACTTAAAAATAATGTTTTATTTCTTTTTGACAAAACTGAAAATGTTCTCCCTTCTTTTGGAAACACATAGAAAAATGAGAATACAATTATTAGAATGTAATTGTAACTTCTAATTAGAAGCTCAGTAACTCATTTAATGAGTTATTTTTGTAAGTAGAAATTCTGACAACTTTATGATCATCCTCACATTTTAAAATTATTTTTAATAACTACTTTTATGAGAATTGTAATCAGACTTACTGGAAAAGCAACTTATTGTGGACAAAATTAATGAGAAATCTAATTCATGAAAAGGTTTTATTTAAAGACATTGAATGTTTTTGAAAGTCACTGAATTGCTGAATTGGGTTGCTGAAGTTGAATTTTGCCCCAAATTGTGTGTTTGTGTAGGTATATGCCTGAACTCATACTTTCTGCCCTCTAATTAGTAAATCAGGTCAGCCTTTTATATTATTTAGTGTTTGTGCCTCAACTGTTGATTCTCAAGGCTGTCATATGTACTTTTATACAGCAAGAGACATGATGCTGACTGCAGAGACTGATTTTCCTCAACAACATGGTGTTAATGCGTATACTGTGTCTTCCATGCAAAATATCAATAAACTCAAAATAAATTATATTTTCAGTGTAGAGAGAAATGACACAAATCTATGTTCTTGATATTTTAATCTCTGTATTATAGTCTTAAAATGGTTTAGAGCTAGAGTTTAATGAATAGTTATTGGACCTATTTCAGTTATTCAGTTCTGGTTTGATAGTAAGAAGGAGCAAAGATTCAGCAAATTAATTTTGCTCTTACATGCACTCACCCCCACATTTTTATGAACAGATGTTTTTCCAGACTAAATTAAGAGCTGGGGAACTACATAGCTTCACAATCATAAAAATATTTGTGTTTTTGCTACCTACCCAGTAGTTATATTAGCACTGTAAATAAAGCAATGATACTTTTATGAAAATTCCAACAGTTGATAAAGACTGAACTAGCCAGTTACTAATGAGTGAATATTTTTCATGAAAGCTGTCTCTCCATCTTAAATGGTTAGTCTTAATCCATTAGGCCACCTACAAAATAACTTCAAAGGATGTACCTTTGAGAATAATCAGAGCATTATCATTCTGAGTGCAGTGTCATGTTATAGTCCCCCTTTTCTACAACACTTAAAGGAAAGTAGCAACTGATACCTTTTACCGTAATTAGGACTGTGGAGAGATGAAATTATTTTTATGAATCCACTTGGATAGTGAGACCAAATAGGCCCTATTGAATCCATTTGCGGAACGCTTTTTCTAAGGGTGAGGTGCTCCTCAGAGATCCCTTGACAGAGTGACGTTCAGCAGGATGCTGAGAGTTGGGTTTCTGTGCGTTGTGTGCTTACAGTTAAAACCTTAGGAAAAGGTAAGTTTTCTATCAAATGTTCTATGTGTATATGCTGTTAGGAGTAGGGTTCGAATGTCACCTTTTTATATTGCAATATTGCTCTATGTTTTCAAGAAACTTGCTAATTATGTCCAAATTAAGACAAACAGGTTAACAATCCTGGGGCAAAGATGTGTATGTAGAAATAACAGGTGAGTAGAATTCATTCACAGGGCATGGCTTTTGCAAAAGGTAGTCAGAACTTAGTTTAATTTGTATAATACAAGGGGAGAGCAGAACTATGTGAGCAGAACTATGTCAGCTTCATAGGTTAGTCTTCCAGTTGTCTGAGTGCAGCTTAATTACTTAATTTTTTTTTTCCCCGTTGACTTTGTGACTTCATGATCTCAGTGTAGTCAGTAGATTAGTGTTTAGACTTAATTTGGTTGTCAACCACTATTAAGTTATTAAGAAAATGTCAGGACTTTCCTATAATTCCCCTTCCCTGCTTTCCATCAAAAAAAGATTTTGGGATGATTGACTTTATTTTTTTGCCCTGAAGAGTCATCTTTTTAATTGCAGTGAACAAGTGCTAAACTGATAGGAAGATTAGTGTTGAAATAGTAAGCTCAAGGTCCACAGATATGGATTTTGGCTGTTTGGTGACTCACAGCAATGTCCCTGGGCAAGTCATTCGGTTGCTCTGACTCTCATTATCCCTACCTATACAATAGGATTTTCGATGCTTATTTTTCTGTGTAGCATTTCTGAGGAAAAGCACTTACGTAAGTGCTTGTGGCATTATATAACGCGCGAGCTGCGCTATTGCCAGATCCTTCAGGGAGGAAACTTGGCTCTGCTGAACCCTCTTAGCATAGGGCAAAAAGCTGTAAATATTGCCACCATTTAAGTTCAAGCCCGAGTTGCTCTGTTTCCTTTCTTGAAGCAGTGCAGGCTGATGAACAGATGTAATATTTCCAGCATGTTTCCCCATCTAGTACATATTAGCATGTACCCCTGCACGGAGGTTTGCCTGTGCCTATCGTTAATTATATACCGTGATTGCTTTCAAAATTGCCAATTTTCAATAGTTTAGAAATTCAATTAATTGTAATTTCTTTGAAATTCATGAAGCCTCTGGGTAACTTAGTCTTTTAAAAATAATTCAAGAAAAAAGATCTTAGACATGAAGTTGAAATACAAAATGCATAAATGAAGATAAAAATGAAAATTAGTATCAATGAGGTCAGTGTTATTCTGGCTAAGAAGTCAGGAAAGAGGAAAAAAACCCCAGCTTTGAATCTACAGTGCACAGATTTCAGTATAATGCAACAATTTCTGCACTGTGATATATACATAGCTGCTGAGTTGCTGTCCTGACTGTTATGCTGATCTGCAGCTGCATTATGCAAATCTGTGAACAAACCTTGAGATTTATTTCTTTGACTTAAATTACTTTTTTTTTTTTTTTTGAATACTGGAAACTAATATGAAACTAATTGGAAACTTTCCTTTGAAGTGTAAGCTTTTCCTTGAAGATTTTTATCATGGTTAACTGATGACAGAGTTCCCTTTCAAAAATAATATCATCCAAATTAGATCAAATTATTTGAAAGGTGGAGCTAATATCTGTCATTTGTCCTGGACAGGAGGACCGATTCCTGAGTATTGGAAAGGCACTCCCTCTGCATCCTCTTGCATCAAATACATTGTTTATTTTCAGCTCTTAGTTTTAATTCTCTTATTTATTATCAGATCCTTGGGACAGCTTCTAAATATCTGTAGCATTTTTTGGTGCAATAGTACAGTACCAGGGAACATGGCATTGTGTGATTTTTTTTTTTTTAGTTAATTTTTAAAATTTTATTCTGTCCCCCTTTCATTTTTTTTTTTCTAAGAGTATGAAACTCAGTATTGGACTTTGCTGTCTTCTGTGTAAGTTCACAATTCCATCCTTTATTTTTTGTTGAAAAATAGTGAAAAAGGTTTTTCTTAAAAATAATTTGAATCTGCATAAACAAACCTGAAATTAGTGGAACCAAGGTAGTGTTGAGCTGCTCTGTTACACTGATCATAATGCAGTTCCCATGGAGTCTTTATACAATTTGAAATTTTATTGTGGAGGCTGGTAGATCTTCCCGATAATTAAGGTTGTCAAGCTGCTCTGCCTTATAAAATCCTGCTTCCAAGTACTTATAATCAAGTGCTTGTAATGTAAAAAAATACTTATTAGAAATAGTAGCATCTATTTCTGTGTTGGGGTTTTTTTTGTTTATTTGTTTTGGTTTTTTAATCAGTCTGACATAATTTTTTTTTTTTAGTTCATCCAGAAGAGGTGAGACATCACTGAGCTTGAAGACAGGGAAGAAAAAAAATTTTTCACATCATTAAGAAAATTAATCTTGTTTTCTTGAAAATGTTGAGCATCCCACGCTTTATAACAAATACAGGAAATTAGGAGTGTTCTTGATATCACAAGTGTACTTTTCACTAACTTTAAAAAAAGAAAAAAAAGAAAAGAAAGGTAACAAGCCTATCCTTGCTTAAACTTAGTAAAGAAGCATTCTCCTGAAATAACGCAGCTTGGTCATGCCCAGGGAAGATTTTTTAAATTTTCTTATAGTAGCTAAAAGTGATGACTGTCTATTTTGCATGAGCTAGACCTCTTGCGCTTCCTGTGTGCTAAAGAACTGTTTAAAATCCCTCTACAGCGAATAATTAAATACACCCCAACCCTGGTGGAACGAGATATTCCTTGTAATGGGTGGCTCAAGGCAGGGATGAAGTCAGGCACTGTATTGACAGCTGAGAACTCAGTGTCTTATGTGCTGTCGGCGATCTGCTGTCATTTAAGATATGTGGAGGAGGAAGCTATGAGAAAGTAGAAGGAACAAAAGGCAGGTGATGTAGCAGGGACAGGAGCCTGGGACTGAAGTGGGAAGGAGGGAAACTGAGTGGGACTTGATGACTGGCTGAGAAGATTGGCAGCTGAAGGCAGGCAGGCAGTAAGGGACTAACGAATCATCTGGGGCAAGAAGCTGGTGACAAGGGAGGAGTGGGCACCTGCTGGTTAAATTTGTGTTAGAAATTTGGGGCAGAAAACCTGTGCCATTTTGGCAGGGAGAATTGAAAGAAGAACCAGTGGAGTGGGACTGGGAATGAAGGACGACAAGAAAGATCTGTAGAGAAGGAGTGGGCTGGCTGGGGAGTACAGAACTGCTGGACAAAGATCCAGAGAGGGGAAAGTCTGGGGCCAAGAAATGAGAAAAGAATTGAGGGGCAGGAGTTGTGGTGAGCTTCTGGAGACAAGTCTAATGCTGGCTGACATGGGAAAGAAGAGGTTGACCAAGAAAAAAAACCAAAAGGCCATGCTGAGGCTTTGTAGGTCTGAGGAGAACATTTTGAAGCAGAAGGAGGTCCTAATTCTGGGTGATAAGGTAGGCTGTAACTGTTTTGGGAAGCTGTATTGGCTAGGTGAGAGATAGGGGACTGGGATGAAGATTTGGAGAGGAAAAGAGAGTGGGAGAGGCCTGGAGCAATTAGGCTAGATAACGGCTATCAGCAACTATCTAGGAAACCCATTGTATTAAGGCACAGCAGTCACCCGTGGTATGCTGACAGACTACTCCTGTGTTAGTTTAGGTGGCAGATGTCTGAAAAGTGGTTTTAAAGTTTCTGTCTCTACCTGTGGTTCATGTGGATGTCAGTGTGATGCCACCTACTGTAACTGTGGGGGGTTTTTTGATCCCCTTTTTTTTTAAAATATAGGAAAATTACATGTAAATTATACCACAAAAATTAATTTTCTTAGATTTTGAAAAACCACAGGCATTAGAAAATGCGAAAATTATGTCACTGATATATTTTATAAAATCTTTTAAATATACAGTCACACTGACTTTTTATGGAACACTATCTCAGTGCTGATAAAAGTTTGACGGATGTGTCAGGGCTTAGCAGCAGAGAGGCTGTAGAATGAAGCAACTTTGAAAATGAAATTTCAAGCTGGGAATTGCAGGTGGAGGATTGGTGGTATGATGGTTAGTTAATTATTTTCCTGGAGAATTAGATTCTGTACCAGACTCTGCTATGGAATTTGCTGAGCAGATCATCTTTTATACCAGGCTTGCTTTCAAGTGGTCACTAACTCTTGATTCCTTAGCAGGAATATTCTTTACCTGAGTTGTGGCTCTGAAGTCTCCTCCTTCTGCTAGAGGTTGAGGTCCCAGAGTTGCTCAGTCTTGATACCTGCAACTGAGGTGAATGGAAGATGTGCCTTGAACATTAAAACTGTATATAATGCAGTCTGCAGTGGGCATTAAACAGGTCCTTGTCACCTCAACTTGGGCGTCCTAGATTAATTAAGATTTCCTAGTGTAATCTATGTACCTCCACTCCGCATTGGAAAACGGGCTATAATGCTACTCCTTTGGGGTTTTGAGAAAATGAATTCATTAATATTTGTTGTGTTTTGTGACATGCTGTAATTGTTGGTAGCAAGAAAAAACCCTATGAAGAAATTAATAATTCTCTTTTCAAAGCTTTGAAGAATTGACTATACTGAATAAAGCATGAGGCTGCAGACTGAAGATTGAGGAGAAAACAAAGCACTGAGCAGCTGTTCATGAACTCCTTTATCCTGTATATACGAGGCAGCACTTGTGAAAAAAATTGTACAGGATCATACCATTGAAGACTGTAATATGATGCATTCCCCAGAAGCCACTCTTTTTCCATAGCCTACTGTGTTTGACATTTCCTAATTTTTGAATACTTCTGTAAAATTAATATTTTGTTAATGAAAGCTCTTGTGTCTAATCATACTAAGTGATAATCATTTGGAAGCATAGTAGCTGATGTTTCAGGCTTTTTGTGGTTATAGCACAGAAGGAGAGCTAATATAAAGAGGGGGATGCAGACTACCCCACCTACCCTCTGAGGGTCCTTATACTTTCCTGCCATGCATCTGAATTTTCATTTTTTGGATGCAAAATGTTTTTTCCTTCCTAATTTAAAAAAAAAAAAAGAAAGAGAGTATAGTTTTGTGTTTGGGTTTTTTTGTTTGTTTGTTTGTTTGTTTTAAGTTATAGATACAGGTACGTACTTTTTGACTTCTTTCCCGAGGTAGAAATATCTCCAGTGTGGACATCTTCCAGTTTTGCTTTGCCTGGTCTCAGACTGACTAAGTAAAAGTAGTGAAACATATGAAGTGCTCCCCCTCACCCTGATGCGTACCTGTCGTGGGAATGGTGTCTGTTCAAGACTTGGAACATCTCACAGGTTCTTGGGTCATTGAGGATAAGTGCCTAAATGGTTTGAAACTGCTCTCTGTCCTGATCATTGTAGTAATTTTAAGACAGTTAGAGAGAAAGGGGAAATAGCAAGGGCTGTCAGAATCTCCATGTACAAAAGAGAAATAGATTAAATTGGATCATGTCTGTAGCCTCCATCTCTGTACCAGCTGGTACTAACTTTTGAAGCAGAGTGGTTGATGCTCTTCTTGTGTACGCTACTTAAGCATTCTGGGAATTGCTCTGCCTTGTACGCAGTTCTCAAAATGTACCAGAAAATAAACTTTCTTTATTATTTTTCTTTTGCTATTCTTGCTATTTGGAATGGCCCAAGATTGAAGGCAGAGATATCATAATGTAAACTGCACATAGAAATAAATGCTCCTAGATGAGATGTCAGTATTGACACACCTTAGCCAAGAAGAAGCCTGAAGGAAAAGTTTTGCTTTCTTTATGTTTTTTTCTTTGCACATATGCATGTTTTGGAGAACAGAAACTTTGAGGCAGACTGTGAAATTTAAAATACATCATCTAGTTATTTAGAGCTGTTGTAAACACAGCTATGCTGCTGCAATCACTGCTGAAGAGTTCTTGTGGAAATTACTATCTGATTCCTAAGCTCTCTGGTGAGCTTGAATACACTGTGTTCTTCTTGAAGACCTGGAAACAGAGATGTGATTGTGTTACTTTTCTGCAGAGCAGTACAGAGTTTATAACATGATGGTAGGTTTAGTTGGGAAACCTGTAGCAGTCTGGGAGATTTGAGTCTTGGAGTTTATCCTTGAGAAGCTGCCTCTAGACTATAGTGTTAACTTGTATTCATAAAGTAGCATAATTTAATTCTGAAAAGTGATTAAAAACCTATGGCAGGTTAAATGCTGGTTTAGGAGATTATTACTCTATCAGTAGAGAAGATAAATCTAGCTTTTTCGTTGAGCCTGGACACCAGTGCAGAAAAGATATTTGGATGAGACAGAAGGCTGAAGGACCTGTCTATAACGGTGAAGACCCATACCAGGATTAGAACAGACTCCTGAAGGACTGAAGCAGGACTCCTGAACCTAACATATTTCTGCTTTGCAAATGTTGTTACTGCATACCTGAAAGGCGTGTGCTACACATGTGGTTCTCATTGATGATGGCAACCTGCTACTTCTGCCAGATACTCTGTTATGCCAGCTAACAAAGATCTGTGTATTAGGTGCAGAGGCTACTCAACGTCAGTGTGAGTGTCATGTCCACATCCTGGATGTTGCGTTATGGAATTTGTGTTTCGTTTTGACAGTTTTATTGTGCTGAAAGTACCAAACCAAGCAGATAAGCTCCAAATAAGTTACAAACAGGCAGCAGATTGCTTTAAAACACCATTGAGGTTGTGAAGTATAGCACTGAAAAGTTAGGCAATGCCAGGATTAAGACTGGCATCTCTAATCTGTTAGGGTTTTTTTCCTATGCATTCGATGTAATTGAATCCTTGAATATCCGTTGACAGGCTACCTCCTGTACATGGTCAAAGCTTCATTTTATTGTTTGCTATGGATGGTGTCCAGGGGATGAACACCATAGCATATGGAACTGTAGTTGCCAAGACTCCTGCCTTCAATTGTAAGTTGAAGGATGCAGCAAGCAATCTAGGGAAGTGAAGGAAAGAAGAGATTTGCAGAGATATTTCTCTGCTTTGGTGGTCATGTGTTGTATTAGGTCATTTAAACCATACTTTTTAAAGCTTTAATTCTCTGATGACTCGGCTTGAGACATCTGGGTTATAATCAGAGCTGCAACTGGAGTCAAATGAATGGATAAAAATAACAGGTGCTCTGACGAGAGATGTCAGCGATGTATTTTTGTTCAGAGTCCTATCTATAAAATGGAACGCTAATTCAGTTGATACCATTGTGTGTGAAAATAAGTTCATTAACGTGTACAAAGCACACAGTTGCAAGGAGTGCTCTGGTGATGGCAGATCTAAATGACAGATTTATTATCCTCTTCCTCTTTTCCCCACCCTGAATGATGCGTTTTCCACAAAAAGTAATATTCCTGCTTCGTTGTGCTGGTTGAATTGCTCATTGTCCCTAACTGGAACCTGTGTAGTGATCTCAGAGAAAACCTAACTATAATTAAGGGCAAGAGGGCAGAACTGGGACTGGAGGTGTGCTGGGGATTGTAATTTCTCAGCCTGGTCTGCCATTGACTAAGTTATGTAATTGCAGTAAGGGGAAAGTAAGAAGTGAAGTGGTGGTTTGTTCGTTGAACATCCTCCATTACATGTGCTGAATGACACTGGCGCAGTGGAAAAAATGGCTTTTGTGAGATCTCTTACTTTGTATGTCACTGGCTGTTATGGGAGCCATCTAAATGAGCTGATGTGCTATTTCTTGTACCACTGTACAGCGAGAAGCTGTGCAGGCAGGAAGACAGAAGGACTCTGCACATGTTGTTGGGAATCTACCCCCTTCTGACCTCCATTGCCATTTTTCTCCTCTGTATGGTTAATAACTTTACCCAAAAGGTGTTAATGTTGGTCACGACATACAGAAACAGAGACCAATACTACTGTATAAACACAGTTACTGTCCAGTAGTTTAAAATAAAGTTTTGATAAAAGTGTCTAAATGTTACTGCACTTGAAAAGCTATTACCTGGTAGGATAAACAGTATACTTCAAAGTAGCTGCTTATTTATAGAATGCTTGGTTCTATAATCTTATAATTGTATAATCTTATGTTGTTTGGTACTTAACAGTATATCAGTGGAACTGACTGATAGTATGGGACAAAGGCTTTTGCATGGATGAGATATATAATATACCTTGAGATTAGAATTTCTGAGATGATAATGCCACTGAACTAGTTGGAAAACACATGTGCGTGTGTGTGTGCTCGCGCACACACACACACGAAGAATTCTGAGAAGAGAAAACATTTGTGGCACTCACCGGAAAGACCTGCTCTTTGGCAGAAGATAGGCAATAACTCAGTAAAAAATGAGCACCCATTGAATGCTTAGGCAGGAAGTGAGCCTTTCAGGGAAAGATAGTTTCAGATTTGCTTGGATCATGAAAACGTCATACAAGAATATATTTTGGGAACTCCCTTACATGCCTTACACACATTGATTACTTGATTTCTTTGATCTGGTGGCAGTTTTAGGAAGCCAGTGGCCCATAAGAAATAATTAAGTAGTGAGTTACACCTGAAATACAGATTAATGTCCCATCCCAGTATTCAAACTTTGTGGAAAATCCCATTGCATATAGAAGGAAGAACACCAATGTAAGGGCCCCCCCCTCCCCGCAGCATTTAATAACCAGTTCTTCAGAGCGTTTGCTATGGTCTAAGACCCCAAACAGGTGACCATTCTGTGCCATTTAGGTATGTCTCTCTGAGGCAAATATGTTGTTATTATTCTAGCTTTATTTCTAATGTCCCTCGAAGAGTACCCAGGTCTGATTTTGTGTTTACTCATTCAGTCAATATGAACAATTTCACAGAATCGTATAGGTTGGAAAAGACCTTTAAGATCATCGAGTCCAACCGTAAACCTAACACTACCAAGATCACCACTATACCATGTCCTAATTTATGTACAAAAGAGCCAAGAGAACGTTTGATATTATTATTGTATACTGTAATGAGATTTTTAATTAATCCCAAGTAAAAGCCTCTCTCTTTCCTGGTTTTAGCATCTCTCTTATGGCAATGGTAGCTTACATGTTGATGCAGCCTTCCAGCAGACGCTCTGGAGTGTAGCACCAATCAGTTCAGGAAGTGAAGTTGCCCAAGGTAAGATTGACTCAACTTTAATTACTGAAAGACTGGTTGTAAGTGAAATACATGAAAAATCAGATTATTCTGCCAAGCGTGGCTGAGGTATGGGAGTGGGTTTCTCTTATGTAAACATTCCACCCAGTAAATAAATATATACATGTTCTGAAAAGAGAGAGGGAAAATTACACTGAAAGGGACACTGATGGTTTTCTACATATTTTTCTTCTGAATACTGACCAGCTCATTCAAATCTCATTTTGCTAAAGGTATGATAATGTTAATAAATTTTTTTTTTTAAATGGCTTTTGGTCCTGGTTTAAATTATCTCAGATTATTCTGATGATGTATGCAGTTGTGGTTGCATGTTCCTGAGACTGAGTAAAAAATGTTGTGCAAGAGGACTGGAAGCAGGATGTGAAATCCAAGAAGTTAAGTGTGGGAATGGTTTTGTTGGGAAGAAAAATAAAGGGAGGAGAAAGACAGAAAGAGACAGGCTAGAACAACTTTTTTTTTTTTAAATTTTATTTAGGAATTAGAAAGGTTTTTTTTAATGCAACTTCTGACATGAAAGGACAAGGATCCCTGAATTTATGCCATGCTGGTTCCACAGAGACGAAAAAACCTCATCTTTTCAGAAAAGTTTGTCAGGATGTAAAGACTAATGATTTCTAATTTCCTACAGAATCACTGTTTTGAGTAGCTTTTATAGTAGAACCATAAGAAGGTTAAAGCTGCAGGTCCTTTCTTTCTTACTGCCTGGGATTTTTGGGTACTATTTTTCGAAAAGGCAATACACTGAAATTTCACATCAGTTCTTTTTATCTGGCATATTTTAAAACACAGTAGTGGAATACTCTTGCAGCTTTGCTTATTCAGCTTTCAGGGACAGCATTGCCAACACCTCCTTTCTACATACTCACTGTGTTTTTAGACCATGAGAATCATTCTGCACATACAGATTGTCTGACATGGTTTCTATTGCAATCTGTTATTTAAAAAAATGCTAGTGCATTGCTTAACAATTTCCTAAACTTTATGGAGAAAACCTTTCTGTTGATGAGAGGAGAAAACCTTCTCCTCTCCAACCTGTTGCCTCTTCCTATAAACTTCATTCTCCTTGTCCTCCCACTGCTGGCATCTCTGGTGTGGCATTCATGTACAGTTTATTCCCAGTACATTTATTCCCAGTATTTCCAGTGGCATGCCAGTACAGTTTATTAGCTTAGACCCAGATTTATGCTGTGCCACATATCTCTGGTTGGTGACCCTTGCTAATGAGACCTGCCTGGCTGTTTGGGAAGCAGAAGTCCACAATGATAAGAGTATAGTGTCATGTTATGCACTCATACCAACAGGAAATAATGTGAAAATGATGTAATATGATTTTAGCAGCTGTGCATTTCCCTGCGTATTTGCTTGGGTTTTTGTTGCTATGCCTTTCCATTTTCACTTTTCTCAGGTATAGACATTATCTTTGTTAAACAGTATCTTTTTCTAGATACTTTTCTAGATACTTTTCTAGATACTTTCTAGATTCTTGGTGGTGTCAGAAGGAATTAGAGCAAAGGCCTTATTCTAGCAAAACTGGCAAATACTCCTGTAATCAAAGTTGTCTTGTTGTGAAAGGAGAGTGGATCGGACACTTAGTGTGTAAGACCTTACTCTATATGCCTCAGTAAAACTGTAGCCAAACGGGAGAAAATTACCTCAAAAAGGGGGAAGAGGAAAATAAAGCTAATTTTGTTAGTATCTGCAAAATGCTTTGTCATCTTCATAAACAAAATGTTCGTGTATAGGAATAACTACACTACAATACCCTCTCTTAATCAAAACTTCCCATTAAAAACAGATTAATAAGTGAATTAATTAATTAATAAGTACATATCTGTACCTGTACCAAGTATTTGGCTTTGAACCTGCAGGCAGTGGTAGTATAGGCAGTACAGGAGTTTCCCTTTGGAGTTCAAATAAATCATGATTGTAGGCTGGGAATCTTAAGTCAAGCAGAGCTTTGAGGGGATCTTCCCAGAAGTTTTTCTCACAGAAAACTTCCAAAGACACCAAAAAGGATTTTAAAGTTAAGTAACTAACTAAATCAATTTTTGTTTTGTTGGCATATAAACTGGAATCCTTAACTTAAATTTTGATTTAAGTTAAAAAGGGAGTAGGTAAAATGGAAGAGAAGAGTCTCCCACTTTTTCTGTTGTAATCTGGGAGGGAAGTACTTGCTGCCTTGTTTCCATTGCATCAGTCTTTTTCCGAGTTGCACTTACTCTGTACACTCCCCTGTCTGTGGCTCTCTTTCTCCTGATCCACCCTTTCCTACTTGCTGACTTGGAGCTTTTCTCGCTTGGCAATGTTCAGCTGGCTCCCCAGGGTACAAGCTATCTTCCCCTTCTTCTGACTCTCTTTTTACAGTAAAATACCAACAGAAAAAAATGAAATAAAACTGATAGTATTTATTACAGTTTGAACTATAGTTTTACGTGTTGCTGCATTCAGACAAATGCACTTGATTTTCTCCCTTTATTCAAGGATATCTGATAGGAGGGGATGTTCTGAGGTTATTGCATGGTCACATGGATGAATGTTTGACAGTCCCTTCGGGTGAACATGGAGAAGAACAAAGAAGGTAGGTTTCCAGCTTATAATAGAATAATAACTAATGTTGCTAAATCAATATTGTCACTGATAGTACAGATTTTTGAAGGATATTGTGATGAGATGTATTATTCATAAGAAGCAATATTGTTGAGATGAACTGTGGACATGAGCCTCTTGCATTTTCTTTTCAGTATTGTTCAAGTCTGATTTCGCTTACCAGGTGTAAAAGCAATAGTGATTTTTGATAACTTATTGTTGACTTTACTGACTTAAAAACACTGTGAATGAAATGTGTTGGTTTCTTTACTGCTGTTTTTTTTCTGTAATCACAAAAATTTCCTCAGGACAGGGTATGTTAAGATTACTGCCCAGTCCTTCAAGGCTACTAATCTGGATATTGACCTCAGGTCTACCTGTCATTGTAGTCTAGAACTTAATTTATGGCTATTTTCTTGACAAAAGGAATCCTAGAATGGAAGTAGAGAAGGGACGACAGCTCGGTATGTGTGTGTCTTGGTTAACTAATAAATCCAAATGGTGAGAAGACTGGTACTGAAAGTGCTATGTCTCAGTGGAGCGATTAAATGGGTGAATCAAAGTCCTGCTTATTTGCTCTAATAAAATATACCCTAAGCTTCTTTTTAGTAGGGCAGTGTCATATGATTTAGTCCTACCTTCAGCCTGAAGATTGCTAAATGATAATGATGATTTTGGAGTAGTTTGTTTAATGCAGTATATTGGGTAGCTTCATTTCCATGACAATGAAAGTGCTATTCATTCATTTCCAAATGAGTTTTCTTGGTTTGCAAATAGAAATGTATTTTTTATTCTATTTTATTCTTATTTGTAAAGATAAGAACAAGGCACTGGAAGCTCTCATAAAATATAGCAAAAATCTTCTATGAATTTTTAAATATTAATGAGAAAAACTTCAGAGTTTTCTTATACAGCTGCTAACCAACCCTTCCTGGCTATTTCTCATTTTTAGATAAGGGAATAGTTTTTGAACACAGAAGATGTTTCAAAATTTTGAGACTTAAAATGTGATTAGTTTATGTTTTAATTTTAGTTACTATGTAATAGACCCGATTACAGCTTGGAGTTTATTGCTGCTGCTATTATCCTCACCCTGAAAGTGGTGAAAAGATAAGATGATAAATAGGATCCTAAAGTGTTTTCTCTTATTTCAGTTTAAATCCTGCAAAATTCCTTTTCAAAATTGTAGTTGCAGTGTAATTGAAGATTTATAGGATGATCAAGTACTTCAATAATGAACTTTAACGCTTAAGAATACACTAAAAATCTGTATCTCTAGAACAAAAGTAACATTATATATAAATCGCAATAATGGAGCGTGAAGTTGCAAGTTAAGAAAGAATTAATTTGATCTGCTTGTGCATTCACATGATGCATCTTTGTGTCCTATAACACGGTAAGAATAGGGTTCATTTCTTAAGCTGCAGACCAGTGCCGTAAACAGACCAGATCATTATTCTTCTTTCTGTGGTGTCTACTTTTCCCCCCGTCTGTCCAGTACCCCAAAAGAAGCAGAGCTAGTAGACCACAAATAGTACCTATGTCTTTGTCTTTATATTTCCTGCTGGCAATACTGAAAAACACTGCTTCTCAGTGGTGCATAAAGTCAGATTTGATCTTCTGAAGTTTCCTTGTTGTTCAGGAGCTTTCTTTAATAAACAAACAGAATAAAAATAAGTTTAATGTTTTTCATGTTCTTTTCTGAAGTTCTATTGCTTTTCTGAATTTTTAAAATTTTTTTTTACTTATAAACCTAGGTATAATCTACGATTACTTTTAATTTTGTGGAGTTAGGTATAATTGCTCTGTGCTCCACACTTTCTCTTCTTAAATTATTAATAAATTCAGTTATTGCTTAAAACCTCTGTATTTCTATCTCTAATTAGGACTCTTGCCTATTCAAAATAATATCTAAAAGGCTAATTTGTGGCTTCTTTCAATTTTCAGTATGTATGCATACCTTGTTTTGATGGGTGGTATTTAACTGCTGGTAGAATTATATTTAAAAATATGGGTAATGTTGGCAGGTAGGAAATTGTAAGATAAATTATTTTATCTTTCATTTTTATTTAAGTTCCGTAACTTTTGCACATAAGGCCTGGTAAAGGATGGTGTATTTGGAGTATCCTTTCATTGCCTTTTGAAATAGTCTTGTGGTAGATTATTGTGATTGTGCTTGATTTGTTTTGTTCCAGCATATGCCTGAAAAGCAGCTCTGCTCTGCAGAATGGCAGTGCAAAGGAACACGGAGAAGTTGCATCCCTGTTGTGACTCACTAATTCCTCTATCTCACTTTTATTTTTCTGCAAAGGCCTCCTCTTTATGCCTTTTCAAATAAATAAAAGATCAGACAGTCCTAAAATAACAGTTTTATTCTATAATGTCATCTGGTGTCTAATCCTGGGAATGAATACGTTGTTTTGATGTGAAGGATCCTCCTAGGCGGTTTCTAAAAATAACTGCTGTTTTTCTCTATTCTCAGAGCATTGTTACAGTTACATAAATTTGAGTATAAAAGTGTTTCAAAGATTACCAGAAGTCCAAAATAAAACACACATTCTCAAGCTGTTTATACTCTTGTGGAACAGCATTTAGCACAGTGGAGACCTACGATACAGTGACAGTGCAGATACTGTATTCATGATTACAGTACCTAGCAAAGCTTCCTGCGAGGCAAGGTCATCCAAATCTGCACTGGAAGAGGCCTAGTACAGTGGCAGAAATAATCATATAAAAAACTTATAAAATTTTCTCCTGTGGCTCACAATTTGTTCTGAATGTATACTGTGTTTCCTCACTTAATTGTTGAGCTTGTGTCCCTCCACGCGGTCCTTAAATTGTGCTACAGTGATCACTAGGAAGTGGGGTGGAATCACTATGTTTTTGGAAGAGGGACTTTAGTATTGAGTGATGAGATGCAACTGCATGATGAGCAGTGGAAAAAGAGCAATGTTCAGGGCCAACTTTTGACACAGGCAAAGCAGGTATTTGCCCAAGGTAAGAGACTGCTTAGAAGGATGATTTTGTTCCTTCCCTCAAAGAACTGAGATCCAGAAAGCTCCTTTGGCCAGTAATGGATAGCCATAGCATTGGTTCTTGCATGCACAGCCCACTTGGTACTGTCTTCTGGCCATGACCCCTCAGTTCTGGAAGGAGGGGGAGCTGTCATGGGGCTGCAGGCTGCTAGAGCAGTGGCTCCTCCCTTGCCTTCTCCCTCCTGCAGGCAGTGGTATTGTGTTGTCTCAGTAGTACGTACCTTTATACCTTCTGCCCTGGCAGCAGCAGATATAGGCGTATGATGGGGGTAAGCACAAAGGCAAAATGCCTGGGCTACCTATTGCCAAGGCTGTTGTGTCTTGGTGCGTTTAAATTCCCAGTGAAGATGGTACCTGGAGGAACTGGTCTGCTGCTGCTATCCAGCTGATTTTGGTTAAAACTGCTGAGAGATCTTGAGTTGTCTCTGATAATGCTGCCTTTTATGTCGTGATACTTGGCTCTTGATGTAACGCCAGTGAGACATTATTCAAAGATTACATCTCTGAACTATAAATAGTTTAAGACTACTTTGAGCATTTGTGCAGTGGGAGACTCAGAGAACTGATTTAAACAAATTCTTGCAGTGGTAACTCAAGAAAAATAATAAAATAGGATTTTATTGCCTGAACTATTTTTTTCCCCCAAAACAGATCTAGCTGGAATCAGAAACCTTAAAACAAGTTTTAATAACTGTAGCGGCTTATTCACCAGGCAGAAGTCTCTAAGCTGGGGGGTTCCTATCCACTCAGAAATGTACCTTTCCTTCAAGTAGATTCTCCCTTAAGTTGCTAAACTCAGTTTGCTTTGTAATTAAAAAGCATTCCAGTTGGAAGCAGTGCAAACAGAGATGTTTCTGGTTATATGTTGGTTTACTTGATATCACATTGGAAAAAAATAGTGGTGGTGTTTTTGAAACACCACAGGCAGAGTGGGCATGACCCTGGTAGTTTTCACTCACTCTGACCCAGATAAAGAACAAAAAAGGAACAGGCAAAAGGTTAAGTATGTGAAATTTCACTGAATTAAATATAATTTACTGCACATTCTAGTTAGGTATGTTGCTGGTTTAAGGGCACTGTTTAAAGCCTTGTGCATAGAATCCTTAAACTGTGTTTTTATTGTTTAAAATGCCTTAGTTATCTATAGCAAGCTAGACCTAAATTTGCAGTGTTGTTTTTGTAGCTCTTCAATTCAAATTTCAGAAGCATTTCCAGGTAGATTAAAAAAATAAATGTAGGTATAGATATCCAAGAGAAGGCATAGTATAATCAGCTTGGTGTTATTCTGGTGGTTAGTTTGATTCTATTTATCTTCAAAGCCAGGGGAAACTTCTGCAGCAGCACAGCAGCTGGGAGTCTGTATTTGTCTTGACTCCTTTTCCTACACTCTCTGCCCGCATGGTTTGTGGCCTGGCTCCCATCACATGAGCTGATAGAAGCGGTCTGTCAGTTGTGTGTATGGGAATGAGGCAGACCTACAAGAGTTTCCTTGATTTATATATTTTTTTCTTGGAATAAAGGATTGCATAGTCTCCTTTCCCACCCTTTTCCTCCTGTTTCATACATGAGAAATTTGTTAATCATTCTTAATACTTCTTTTTTGGGCAGGGAGTTGTACACAGTTATCCAGCAGAAGATTTAAATCACTGTTTATATTACAGGTACCTTGAAATGGTCTTTGCTTTCATTTGGCATCTTTTCCTGTTGAAATTATGACACTTTTTTTTTCCTTTTTTTTTTTCTCTTTTGTTCTTAAGCCCGTATTTGGTAATCACAGTATTGAGTCTTCACTTGTGAATTTATAATATCAAAGGAATAAATAAATTTATTCTAATTATGGTGGAAGTTGGTATTTAGAGCAAGTGTACAATGAAGTGCTTCTGTGAAATTGTTTATCATTGTTTCACTCTTTTAGTTAAGGTTGTGCAGCAAAGATTTTAAAAGTATTAAACAAGTTGATTTTTTTCCCTGTCACAACTGAATCAGTCAACAGCCCCCTTTTTTTTACTGTTCAATGAAGTGGAATTATTTTACATTTTTGACGTTGTTGTATTATACATGTCATTTTTATTTTCCTGTAAAAATGTCAGCTATTTATTAATACAGTACTTTGCATGACTAGAATTTTTGATTACTACTTTTTTTTTTTACTTAGAAGTCCCTAAAAACTAATGGCAGAGAGCAGTGGAAGGATGTAATAAAAATTACTTGTTTATTTTTTTATTGGGTTGTGATGCTTGCTCTTTATTATGCCACCATCATTCATAGTCTTCTAGAACTTAAAGTCCACACAGGAGTAGGGCTGTGAGTATTCATAGTTCCCAGTGTAGAAGGGGGCCATGAACGTTCCTGTTGCAAGTAATTTGGATTTTGATTTGCAATATGTATTTGAAAGTGATGACTGCAGTGCAATTTAGACCCTTCAGAAACATATTGTTACAGAAAGAAATTACCTGTGAGAGAGAGCAAAGTGCTTCTGGCTTTTGCAAGGTATCACTTGAGGTGGAACAGACTTCAGTTTCTCAAACCATCCAGTCAGAATAGGCCTTCATGAGGGAATGTATATGTGTAGTCTAATTCCAGAAGCAGTTTTGTCATTCCTGCCTTTCAAATTAATTTGAAAAAATCCGTAGATGTCTTTAGTGATTGATTTTTCAAATTAAAAACAGAACTGCTGTGCCTGCTGTTGAAGGGAGTAGAACAATTTCTTTAACTTGAACTTTGACATCTTATTTGGATTTAATAATTTGTGTATAATCCAGGTACAATATTGTTAGGTTATTAATGCCATATTTACGGCGCCCTGGTTCATTCCAAGTTACTGAGTTTTACTCCATTATTTCCTTGCTGTGGAACTTAGCATTTACAGGTTCTTGAACGAAGGCTACTTCTGGAGTATCAAAACACTGTCATTTAATGTAATTTATTTTAACCTCATTTAATGCCCATTTGTAGTCAGTGAATTTCGCTGAAATGATTGCCCTCTCTCTGCTCAACAATACTTTAATAAGAATATGAATTCAATAATGATTCTCCAGGGGTTTCGATACGTGGTAGTCTATTTTAAACCTGTATAATTAATTCATTATTGTAATTGGAGATGAGAGATTCGGATATCGGGCTTTCTTGTTGGTGTTTACCGTCGCTATGCCTCTATATCTCATCTCGGAGAGCTGGAGGAGGGTGCTAGGAAGAAGGCGGGGAGAGCAGGATGAGTTCCCCGCTGCCTTGTCCTGCCGGCGCTGCCTGGCGCGGGCGGGGGAGCCGCCCGCCGCGGCTGCCGGGGAGCGGCTGCGCTGTCCTTGGTGCTGTAATCGCCGCCGGGCGCTGAGGGCACGCCGGGTGGCGACTTCCAGCTCCAGTGACTGTTTATAATACGGGGAATTAAACAGATTAACGACAGAGTCAGGGAAAGAATGGTGTTTTAGATTTAACTTACAGTCATAGGTCAGTCAAAAAAAATGACTTCACGACAGCGACTAATGGACTAGATTAAGTTTTATAGTAAAGATGAACTGAAAATTCTCAAAGGTCCCGAATTCCTTATAGATATTTTCATTTGAAATAAAAGTGGTTAATAGCCTTACTCCATAAATGTAGAATAAATAAATAAATAAATAGAGTGTTTTGAAAAGAACAGAAAGAAAATGTCAGGAATTAGTGTTATGGGTATGGCTCAGAAGGTATAAGGTATTCCGAGCTTTCTAGGGAAAGACTAACACCACTCATTGTAGCTCTTGTTGTCCTCTCTTTTTCTGCTGTTATTTGTACCTTCCTCATGCATTTACATCATTTATAATTTCACAACAATTGTTTGTAATTTGCAGGTTTTCTCTATTGTTTGGCAAGTAAGGTGCATCTTCTGTGCACTTTGCAACTTGAAATTTTATTTTTTCTGTCCTATCAATGTAAGTCTGTAGTAACTCTTTGATAGTCAGAGAATTTTTGTAGGTTATTCACACGTCATTAAAAGCAATGTTTCATTTGACCTAGTAATATCAGTATCTGCTACGGCTTGCCAGTGTCAGTTTCAGGAAGGATTAAAATGTTATGAATCATACTTCCTTTTCAGCACTAAACTGTTGTCAAGAGTACATAAAAAGAAATGAGGTGCATCCTATCAAATAATGTTCTTATAGAGAGCAAGTTCTAAGGAAGTTGGTTTGAGCAATCTCAGAGCAGTTTACTACATTTATTTTAATTAAAGGAGTTAAAAATGAACTTTGGATTTCTTAGAATAAAAAAGTATGAGATGGTCTATGTTATGAATTTGTTCAGCTGCTCTGGGGCAATGGTTGGTATGCATGCTGTTATGGTAAAGGCAAAGTGACTTGCCCTTCAATGAAAAAGAGATCTTTTATTCAAAGCCACCTTTTCTTTACCATATTTTCTGTAGAGAAGATGACATCTAGCTAAAGACACAAGAGTTTACACCCTATTCTAGTGCTTTGTGCCAGCTTGGTTTTTTGTAGCGTGTATCTTCTTTCCTGCCCATACAAAGTCTTGCTGCTCCATCCTTGACCCCAGTCTCTGGGCTTCTCCTTTTGCTTCCCTGTAGGGATCCTTGATCCCTAACCCTCCAGTCCCCAGCTCTTTCTCAGTCCCCCTCCAGATTGCTGTCACTTATTCTTTTGCTGAGGCTTTGCTGCTGCCTTGTTGACTTTTATCCCTCAAGTGCTATCACTGTCTTTCTGCCTTCGCCCCTTCTGTTGCTACTGTACCCATTAATTCATATGGAAATAAGAGACAATCCCAGGATCCTTTTTATTTCCTTTGGTAAACAAATTGCATGTTTTTATTTAGGATTTCTTCCCTTCTATGTCTTTCCTATTTTCTCATCCTACATAACCATTCCAAACCCATTCAAAGTTTCCCTTTGAAAGAACAGAGAAAGGAAATAATGGATGGACAGTCACATAACAGAAAACTACTTCCCCCATGAGAAGCCATTCTTTTAAGTTCACAATGAGAGGCTTTTTAGATGTTTAAAATTACACTGATCTGACTGCTATGTGTAATCCAAAGCTAGCTTCAAAAGAGTACTCAGACTGAGAAACTGGTGACAGCGTCTGGGTTTCCAGTGTGAGAGAGAATTTCATCCCTGAAAAGTAACAAGGTACCAACTTAAAAATCAAATATTCTGATTAATTTAAGCCTTTGCTTCAACCTGATTTCTTATGTATTTAATGACTTGAAAACTGCAGAATAAAATTGTTAAATTTTGTATTATGCAAGTGCAAGAATTCCAAATGCATTTTTGTCAGTGAGGTTCATATTGAAATAAGCCAGGATGTAATCAGAATGTTTCAACTTTAAAAAAACCCAACAACAACCATCCCCAGCCCCCCCCCCCAACAACCAATCCACCCAACCCAAACAAACCAACCAGTGTGACATCTGATCTGTTATTGTTTAGATGTTACAATATAAACCCAGTCTGTTAGTTGCAGAACAAAAACTTGAACAAATGCCTGAAGAGTGTCTGAACAGAGAAGCAGCTGAATGCAAGATTGTTTAGCATTTGCATTTTATTATACTAATGGAGGTCAATTTCAATAAAAAATAAGATTGGCTTTGAATTTCATTCCCTTCTGTGAGAGAGATATGAGAGACTTACTAATACCTGTCAGCTGCTTCTAGCACGACAACCATTGCAGCAAATGACTAAGATAATACGTGGAGAAAATGCTGGATATAAGGTCAAGGAAAGGAGTTTGTACATGTTTATATATGCACCTATAACTTGTTTTTGGTACAAGGAGCGTGTGCCAGAGTTTCTATTTATACATGGGTCATGAATATTCATTGTAAGTTGTTCTGTAATTGTAGTAAGAAATATTTCTTTTGTATTTTGACTCATTTTTTCCCCTGTATAATTTGTCTTAATTAATTTGCAATATCTGGGAGTGTTTATTTTCTTTATACTTTTTAGCATATTCCAAGATGAATTTTAGCACATCTGTAGTTTCATGTATTGTTAACAGTACTGAGAATTATATTCTAACTCACTATTTATTTTGGTTTTGAACCATCTCTTTCAATGCTGGGTTTTTCTCTGTGCTAAGCATTCAGTCCCTCTGTATTATATCCACAAGAGGACTTTGGAAGCTAAAGCCTAGTAAGTACTAGGTACCTGATTCCAAAATTGTGGTCCTCAAAAAATTGCTTCTAACAAACGATGTGAGATGCTTATAATTTCAATATTAATATTCCTTAAAGTTATGCATCTGGTTATTTTTGGCAGTGCCTTATCTTGGCTGAAGATCACACTATTTACTCAATCCATAAGCTTTTCCAGGATCTATAAAACTAGGCCATTCATTGGCAGTGTTCCCTGATGTGCTTGATCTGATAAGCATAGTGACAGTGCTCCTTTGCATAAGTGACCCCTTTATTAATTTTCCCAATGGAAAGGCCTAGGTTTTTAAATTCTGGCAGTGTCTTAGGGCAGAAGTAAATGTGCAGGCAGGAAGCAGTCCAAAGAATGGCTGCCTAAATCTAGAGTGGCAGTGCTTAATACTCACCACATTCCTCAGTGTTTGCTTTGAAGAGAAGCCAGGTTACCTAACTCGAGGCTTTTGGTGACCATAAGATCTAAACCATTTTGTGGATCCAATATATATCACTTATCTGTGCTTAGAATAATGGGGGGGGGGGGGGGGGAACCCAACATTTTTTTAGGCTCAGTTGATTGTTTCAGAAGCACTCAGATTTCTGTCCATATGCAGGAACTATATCTAGGCCATATACTAGAACTACATATCAAAATCTGGAAATAGGGAACTGTTAACATCTGAGCTGTGTGAAGACCGTATCAGTGTGGTTGTGAAACTTCAGGTGCTACGACAATGAAATACAATGCCAAATAGGTGACTCTTCATAATTCAGTGTAATGAGTTTCATGGTTATTTTAATAGTATAAGCTCTGAGAAAACACTACCTTTCTTGTGAGACATATGCAGCGATCACAAATCTTTATCATCGTTTGGTATTTGTTTTTTGTTAGAACCTAGAAGTATTGTAATTATCACGTTATTGCTTCCCCCCCACCCCGCATTCTCTATCCTTAAAACACTAAGAAAGATGTCTAAGCAAACATTGTATAAATCTCGTTGTTATGAATATCACAATAATGGATGCTAAAGACAATGAAAACAAAATATGTTTGAGTAACTAGGTCTGAAGGTTTAATTGAGAAGAGCTGGTTTTGAATATGATAACCTTTGAATCTGACAGTTGCAATAATTGTTTTGGCAGTCTGGTAAATGAGAGATGTAGTTAGATGAACAAATAAATATTATGAATTCTTACAACAGAGCTGAGCATTTAGTCTGTGCCTTTGCTTGGGTTTCAGAACTGTCCACTATGAAGGTGGTGCTGTGTCAATTCATGCTCGTTCCCTGTGGCGACTAGAGACTCTAAGAGTTGCGTAAGTAAAATCTCTCTCAGAAAAAGAAGTCAGTTTGGCAGGGTGCTTTCTCTTTAGTAAGAGTATTCCTATAAAATCAGATTGGTAACTACAAAACCAGACAGATAATACTAAAATAATCTTCAAAAAGTGCACTATAACACTTTCATGAAAAATTAAACAACTTCCTGTACAGAGCGCGTGTTAGCACACATGCTGTGTGTGTTCTGATTATGTTTTTGAAGTTGTTATAGCTGTCAGCGAATTCACAATTTACCTTTTTTGCACATATATGTGACATTTTTAAGGAAAACAGTTCCAATTATAGTAATTCATGTGTGCCACCCCCTAAGTTGTTTAAGCCATTCGGATGTCCTTAAAGGCAAAATATTTGCAGAAAAAATGCTACCTTGCATGAGTGTTGGAATGGTAGTAAGGAATTGTGCCCTGTTTGTTAAGGTAATTGCACTGTAAAATTTCACTTAAATTGTATTACAATATGTGCTTGTGATAAAATTTCTAGTGACTAATCAATGATTGCTTTTTAGAGATTAAATCAGAGCAGTTTAGGGAAAGGTTACACCCTAATGATGCTGTTTTCTGTTTGTGCATTTTATTTAATAGGATGATGCTAAATGTCATTGATAGGGCAGTGAGATTTTTGCTTTGGACTAACATTGACCTTGAAAGTGTTTAAGTGACGACAATGAAACTGTGGAAGGATCTCTGGCTTTTTATTTTCCTCATTGCATGTACTTCCTTAATAAGCAGTGGTACTGGAGCAAAGTAGAGATTTAAGAAATTACAGGTTTCTGTTACAACTGTCATATATCTCACTTTGACAGGCATTGTATACAAACTTTTGCAGTGTAAACATTTGAACGTATATGACTGAGAGAAATTGTGAGAACTGTCAAAACAACTAAGCAAAGGCAGCAGTAACCTTTCTTTTTAAGGAACACGAGTTTCTTAGAGGAAAAAAACCCAAATAAAATCCCAAGAATAACACTCCCCTACAAGTCCCTCACCTCCCTATTTTCCTGCATGATATTCTAATAGCTATATGCATTTGTTGCTGAATTGCAGGCACATTACTATTCATGCAGATGCTTCAATTTGTAACTTAGTATATGCATGCCTGAATTCCTCCATCAGTTCTAGTCCTTCCCAGAATGCCTGCAAATATAGTATTAATTCTGTTCATTTTATATGATTCTGAAGGAATCATTGTTTCTGAACTGTCCTCGTTAGTGGAGAACTCTCATAAAAATTGCCTGGGCAGCCTGTATGTGCAGACTGCCTCTTGGGATGTGCTGCCATGGGACACCAGATGCTATTGCTCAGCATTGCTTTCTTTCCCAAAAGGTGGCAGGGACCATATTCTCACATTGCAGAAAAGAATTTTTAGTAGTCAGAAATGGCTTCAGAAGATACTTTCTGCTCAAAAGGCTTTTCTTGTACGTGCACATGAATTGTCCTTTTTCCTATCCTGGGGGCATGACTCAATTGCACTGCATTTATTAGTTTCTTTTTCGTATAGACCATAGCTATTGGGTCCAAGAGAAAATTGAATCAGACTAGAGAAAAGGCAGCTCCCCAGCATGGCCCATAATATGAAAGGTGCAGAGCTGATGTGTTTTGCCAGACTCAGCAATCCAATAGCTGAGATTCATGACCTGACATTTTACTTAATTGAGAAGCAGAAGTTGTGCTAGAACACTGATTCTTAGATGTGCTTTTGTGGAGTATATTGACTTTTCTGTGCAGAAGACAGAAAAAAACCCCCAACATTTCTAACATAAAAAGCTTCCATATTTCCTTCCTCCCCAAAGTCCTCTCCCCTCAACTTAAACAGAAGAGACTATGTAGTTTACAAAAGAAAACAGTTGAGGGAAAACCTCTTCATTCTTTTGGCCCCTTTAAAACCAATAACTAAAAATATTTAGAAGTTTAACAAGTGGAGTGTAATAAATCCTGTTACAAAACAGAAGCCAGGTATTGCTCTTGCATTTTAAAAACTCCTGCACTTTAAAAATGTCTGCCAAATCAGTTTTGCATACTTTGCATACGCTATGGCCAACTCTTGTGAAGACAGGCTTAAACAAATGGATATTTGTATTGAATAGGTAAGTGCTTTAATCTGCTACATGTATGTGTCAGGGAAAACAAAAATGACTTAAACCTGTGTAAGTGCTAGCTTAAGGGATTTTCAGACTAGTACATGAATAGATACAAAACATATGCATAAAAACTTCTAATGTTTTTAAATGCTGTACCTGGAATTACTTTAAATGCAAGCTAGAAGATGCAGTAATACAAAATTCTGATATGGAAGTAAGTTTATAATCAGGTTAAGTTCATAAGGATGTGTTTGTATATTTCATTGCTATTATGTGAACATTCATTGATAATTTTAAGCTATTTCAAGCCACAGTGAGCATAGAGAATTACTAGTATTTGTGGACATCAATACCTCGGCAGTATGTTGTAACTCGATTATGATGGGCATTTTACAAACACAAAATAAATATATGATTTCCTCTCCAAAAAGCAGTGTGCACATACATCTAAAGTGTAAACTTTTGAAGATATAAGACTGAGGAAAGTTTTGTGAAGATGCAGGAACACATCCTAGCTGTGGCAATTTTCCAGTCTAAGGAATATTCGAGAAGCCTTCTGAAAAGGCTTTGTGAAATGCATCCTCCTTAGTAATCTCTACACAAGTTTATCTTCAGGATTTAATCAGAAAGAACAGGAGAGCCGACTTTTCAGTTTAAGGCAGGAAGTTAGGAACTGGCAACCTATATTTCAACTTGAGGAGTTCTTGGGGAGCTTAGATAGAAAGTCTTTGCCTTTCTTCCTTCATTTCCTCCTATAGAATATGAAGACTCTGGACCAGTCTTTGCTTAATAATTTTTAAAATTTATTTTATGAGGGGTTTTATTTATTTATTTATTTATTTATTTATTTATTTATTTTGATATTTTATTTTTTGCACACTATTCAAAGTGGGCCTAAATTGTGCTGACTGCTGAAAGGAGAGTGAACAAACCCAGCTGCTGCTAAATGAAGTGTTGGAGAGGAAACTGGCAGATCTAAGCTCTTTGTGTACAGCAGAAGCCTCCTTTTCTGTAGGCGGTCTGTATCTTCTCTCAAGAGGAATTCAGTCTGAACCAAGGCAGCCTGTGCAAAGGAAGAGGTTAAGATTATTTATTAGAATGGTTTTATAGCCAATAACCACAAAGTAGCCATTTTCTTGCTGAGAATCCAACATTTAGAATTTTATCATTTTACCAACTAGTTGGCAATGTAATGTACTTTAAAATATTTTTGCCAGTAGTGAAACTCTATGTTTTGTTTTAAAAAAACCAAACGTTTCCTATGAACTTTCTTAGGTGGAGTGGCAGCCACATTAGATGGGGACAGCCATTCAGACTAAGACATATAACAACAGGAAAATATTTAAGTCTCCTGGATGACAAGAGTCTTCTTCTTACAGACAAAGAAAAAGCGGATGTAAAATCTACGGCATTCTGTTTTCGGTCTTCCAAGGTATGGAATCAGTGCAGCATTAATATAACTAGTAGTAATTCCAATCTCCTTAGTAAGCAAGATTTAGATCTTTCCTATTGCATGAATTATCAGAGCCTTCTACCTTTTCAGTGATTAAAAAAAACCCACCTCAGTATAATTAATATCTAGAAAGCTTCTTTTATCATACTTTCATTGGGTCATGCTGCCAGGCTGTTTGTTTGTGTGGTTTTTTTGTTTTATTTCACTGCTTGCCCACTTTTTAACAGTTTCGTCATTTCTTATTTGTTTTTTCTGATGAACTTCACTAGTACTTGACTGCTTATATCTGTTGGCTGACATAGGAAAAATTTATAGTACTGTGTGTTATTTAAATTAAATTGGAAAATCAGGATTTCTTTAATTAGATACTTTACTGTAGTCTAATTTAAAGTTGCCATAGTTTGAATTTTCATTTGACACCTTCAATAAGCATTTCAAGTTCAGAATAGTACTTTGTATAGTGGGTAAACAGTTTAAAATGATGCTATGAGAAATTCTTTAATATCCTTTGATATCTCATACTTTTCACCTGCAGCATGATGTTGCTGAAAATTTTCCAAGTGTTTTCTTTTTTTTTAATTTATCTTCTAAAATATATAGTAATCATAAACAGAATTATTCAGTAACTTCTCTGTAGCAATTACTTTATATATTTTTAATTATTTGTCTGCTTGGGAAGATAAGAAATTAATATATACCTGAAAGCAGGTATATAGACTTTTGCACTCTGATAACAAAGACTTTAGTTTAGGTGATTGTTTGGAGACCTAGACAGTGTATTTTTTTTAAACCAGTTAGAAAAGCCATAGAAATACTTAAATATTTTAGGGCAATGCAGTGCAACTATATTGGGGAGTTCCTGTTGCAGTTACTATAGATCTCAACAGGTATTCTCCTTTGAAGCAAGAGGAATAAAATAATTCATTCACTGATTCTCAAGATGGAGTCTTCCGTTGGGATTACTCCAAAAAGAGTGGAACAATATACTGTGCTCTACTGTTACATGGATTATTAAGTCCACAAAATACTTGAAGACAAGAATTGTTAGCAATACAGAGTATCTTTTGTTGATATGGAGAAGGTTGGTTTGTCTCTATTTTCTAAGTAGCATATGCACATGTGTTTTGGAGATTAGACAATGTTGTATTTGAAGTTTCTTAACTTGTTTTTTTCAACCTGAGTTTGGAAGTCTTATTTGGAAGTATTTTGAAGATTTATATTTTGAAGTGGTTTTGTTCTACCATGTTAAAAAAAAAAGTTAACATTTTTTGATTTAGTTATTCTTAAGTGACCAAACCTATTCTATGATGAGGAAAGCAGAGATTAAAGGCTTTGGGGCATGTAGAAACATGTTATGGTAGTCAATTCTTGAAGTAACATGAGAGTATTTTAAGAGGGGTCTATATGCTAATCAGCATGTGACAGATATAATCTTACTGATATTTAA
This sequence comes from Ciconia boyciana, assembly GCF_034638445.1. NCBI lineage: Eukaryota > Metazoa > Chordata > Aves > Ciconiiformes > Ciconiidae > Ciconia > Ciconia boyciana. Next base: position 85,794,344 of record NC_132936.1, read on the forward strand.
ATATGAATTTTCAAATAAATTGGAAGTTTGGAAGATCATATTTGATATTAATTTTGTGGAGATCAGCATGCATTTTAACTAAAGACTTATTTGGAAGGAATTCTGGAGATGCCACAGGGGAAGAGTATATGGTTTTCTCTTAATTGCTGAGGATGAATCCAGTCTCCTGCTTAGGACTTCTTAAAGGAGTGTAATGTTTCACTTTATTAGGATACAGGCATTAAAAATTTTTAGGTGCCTTCCCTTTCTGGAAAAGAGTGTTAAATAAATATTTCAAAATTATAGCAGTTCTAGAAAGACTTCTGTAGAGAAGGCAGCTTTAGGGGTGTCTTTTCGTCCGAGCATGTATGAACACCAACCTTTCACTTGTGTTGTTGCATGTAGTTAGCCCAGAATAATTGTTCCTGGATAAGAGGCAGCCCCTAATCTTGTCTGTTGAATACAGAGCATTAATAGTGGGAGTATGTCAAGTGGCTAGATCTTTCTTATAGCAATTTCAGTCCTTTTTTGCCACAGTCATAATTTTTCCTTCCACTACTTTTTAGGTGGAATCTAAAGATCCCACTTGTTGTGCTACAGGAGATAAGTTAACTCTAAATAGGCAAAACCAGATATGGGGGAAGAATACCCTTATTTGCAGTGTTAAAGACTCAGTTCCTTCAGGCATGTGAGTCGATGATGATTTCAATTTCCAAATGAAAAGCAGCTTTCATGTTTGCAGAGAAAATATTGAAAATGTATCCACTGTAAATCTGAAGATTCAGATGCAAATATAAATGCTCAAAATTTATTGTTGTTTTTAACATTATTTGCAAGGGCCTTACTCATAATTTTAAACACATTAGCTTGCCAGTACTGCATTTAAAAAATAAGCTGAAGAGAACCAGAAAGCTGAAGTTTTTTATAAGATGTCTTATAAGAACCAGAATACTTTTCTCAGATGCTCAAAGTAATGCACACACACACACACACACACACGTACTTCTTTTTTTTTTTTGACAAAACACAACATTCTGGTACAGGAGTTGAAAAATTAGATCAGAATCTTCTTACGTGTTAACATTCTTTAAATATTTCATCAAAATAAAGAAATGTGAAAGCTTAAAAACATCACAAGCTAAACAGCACTCAGAAGATACGGCTATTCTGAAGAGCTAATAGTCTCTTAATTTTTTTTCTGGGAATTGGGCTTTATGCTCTGTTTATTATATATTACCCTAATAATTTTCATTAAATGAGAATTATATTAGCCTTTCAAGCATCTGAAATTGATAAGTTTCTTTTTTTCTCTCCTGTGCTTCACTCAGCACAGGATGTCCACAGATATCTACAATTTATTCCCCAAATATACGGCTCTTTTATAGACTTGACTTTGTAGTGCTTAAGTTCTATGGATTTTTTTTTTCTCTCACATTTGCTAAATGTTGATTCTTTTTGATAAAAAGTGTTAGCTTAATATCACTTTTCCACTGAAATAAGGTAACTTTCCTAATGTAGAAATGTTTATACATTCTGTATAAAGTCTGCTTTTCCTGTCCACAGTCTCTTCCAGTGGACAGAAATACATCAATTTTATTAAAATGTTATGGCCTGTATTTTTATATCTTCACCTGTTTCTTAATAAAATTTAATAGGAAATATATTAATGTCAGCTTAAAAAGCAGTCATGAATTACCTTCTTCCAGTCAGTGAGATCTGCTAGAATGTCAGTCCTGAAAGTGTGCCACAGAAGGTACGGGTTGGGTCAGATGACAAGAGATAAAATTGAAAGGACAAGCCTTAATCATGGGAATCCTTTTCGGAATGTTATAAGGAACTAAACAGAAGCATTAGAGTGAAATAACGCATTTAATGCTAAGCTTCACAGAATAATTTTTTTCAACATTAAGATAAAACCATTTAAAATTATGTTGTCCATTTAGCCCACAAAAAATGTGGGAAGATTGGCTTGTATTCTTATATGCATGGAATAAAAACTGTTTATAAAGAACACGTCCTTCTGGAGAAAGTCTAGCATATTTTTCAATAAACCTGTTCATTTCCAATGCATTCTTGTTGCTTTGCATTACTGAGGTGGTTTACAGACTGTGGCAAAATCCAATTGTTTCTGTTTGTTCCAGTGTAATCAATCAAGACTTCTGACCTTTTTTAGAAAAAGTTGATGGTCTGAGAATGGGCCTAGACTGCAAATAAAACTGAAGCTTTTCTTTGTAAATATGCTTTAGGAAGAAGTAGCAGATGGTTATGCAATGACAGGTTATGGTAAGAGTGTAGTGGGCTGGAAACTTGCATCATGTAATGTTTATACCAGTATGCAATTATTAAATGGTGACATGGTGATTTCTGATGTTTTTCAGATCCTGATTTTCACTGATGAACTGTTTTACAATAGATAATGAGATTTGATTCATTATATGTACTTTCTCAACTACCTGCTGTTTATTGGCATGAATCCAGCACTCCATTCAAATCTTCCCCTTTATAAACAATTTGTGGTTCCTGTTCACTCCCCAAAAAAGCTCGTCTTGAAGTTCCCAAATGGATGCTCTAATGCCTGCTGCCCCCACACTATCCCCTAGCTTTCCATCGTCTCTCCTATATTCAATCCAACTTTTACTGTATGCTTTCCTGGCTGTTACACTTATTTGCAGGAAGGAGCTCAACTGAATGTGATTGAATTCAGTCTGAGCTCTAAACTTAGACACAGAGTTGTCAGTGTACTTACATAGGTGAGGACAGAGATCTTGTTTGGCAAATTGTTGGCATTGCAATTTTTATGCTAAGTAAATTTAATGTTAATTCTAATTGGAATGAAGACTGCAATATCAAACCACTTCAATCTCTGTTATAGTCAGTAGATTTTAAAGAAATTATGGAATAATATGTTAAATTAATAATCCCTTATTTTACTGACAGTGCTTTCTGAGAAAATTTGTGAATTCATATATTCATATCTAAAGTTGGTTGTCAGGAGGTAGACTTGGAAAGAAAGAAAATCTTACAATGTAGAAGCACAGTATGTTCACACAGGTTCACACTATCTTCTAGTTATGAAGATAATTCAAAAGACTAGAGCTTGAAATCAGGCTGTAATTTCTTCATGTGATAGCAGGGCCTAATTTATTTTTTCCTGTATCTTCATTTGTGTACAATGTCCTATTATTAGTAGCTTTTCAATTTCCAACTGTTATTACATTCAGGTTATTTGTGCTAGCTTTTGAATTGAATAGAAGAATTGAATACAACATTATAGAGAAATGATATAAACAAAACAATGAATTAATAGTGAAATAGAAGCACACAATAACTCAGTAATTGGCATCAGATGTATTAATAAATCAATTATTACCATGTATCAATGGACAAGATTTTAATAAGAATTTCAACACTTAAGGAGTCAGACATTTACAAGATAGTGAAATTAACATCTGTATCCAGAAACAGTTTAATAATCTGAACTGATGAATATATTCTATCTGGAAGCTTAGTGTTATGAAAAGTAATAATAAAAATTTCACCTGAGTATTAATTTTTTTTTTTAAGTGCTTCAAAATGCATTCATAATTGTAGGGTGAAAATCTAGTTACATGTCATCTCCCTTTACTTAATAAATGCTTTTTAAAATCCTTTAATAAATTAGAGATTGATTTCTGTTCATTTCAAACCCAGTCTTTGTCATCTTTTACAGTGAAGCTGTCTGCCCAAATTGTCAAGGCACATGTGTGTGGTGTAATCATTCTCCTAATCTTTCCTGGTTGTAGTAGGATAGAACATTTAGAAGTTTTTGTCTCATTATTTGTGACATTACTCTGAGGAACTGAAGGAAGTGGCTTGTCCTCCACTGCTGATCAGAGAAGCAGAGAAGGTTGAAGCTGTATTTTGTTAAAGGGATCATCTCGCACCCTGAATGTACAGCCTAAAATAGGCTGAATGTACAGCCTGCGATTTCCACAGATTATTTTTTGGAAAGTGGTGAAAATTAAGCAGCCTCTTATCTGGGCACGTGTGAGCATATATAGAAGCAGAATACAGGGAGTTACTGCACTGGTGAACCTGCCTGCACTGTTGAAGTTGTGAAAGGGAGAGCAAACCAGCAACTGCAGTATTATAGTAGTCTCAGCTTCAACTGCAACAACTGTGATGTATTCCCTCTCCTCCCAGAATAATGAATAGTTTCTATATCAATAACTTGATTACATGAATCAGAACTAATGAGTCAAAGTGCTTTTGGTTACTCTCAATGGAGAAGATTTTTTCCTAAAATGGAGCTGGTGGCGAAAACCTCAGGAACTTGCAGTGAAGAAGGTCAAAGTCCCCTGAGAAGTTTTGGGCATAAATACATTAACATCCTTCCTACAGTTAACAAGATATATACTGATCCTTTGTAACATGTTTTTTCCACACTTACCTTTGGATTTAACAACTAGTGCAGGCGGACAAGAGGTATATCAGTCGGTTGAACCATATGCTTTTGGAGAGATTAAATGGATGATTTGCCATGAACCAGGGTGTGTAGGCTGTTTGTCTTATAAACTGGTGCCTGTGGGGAAGGAGTTAGTTCTTAGAAGAGCTAGATATTGGGGAATACAGTTCCCTCAAATTACAGTTACAAACTATAGTGTTTGGGATACTAAATTTCCTCTCCTGAAACGACTGCTGTCTGTATAGGACACCAGCTGGACTGACGCATGGTCATGCCATTCTTCTTCTACAGCATGTCAATAGGCCAGTCACATACACACAGAAATGGATTTCTTTTCTCAGGAAATACTGAGCCCATTGTTGGGCAGCAATGGGCAGTGACAGGTTAAAGACCGTCTCTCTGTGACTGTCAGAAATAAATTGTAGAGAGGTTCTCATCTTTTCCAGGCTGGAAAAAAAAAAAAAAACCACCAAGAAAAAGCTTCTGGATGTGAATGCCTGGTTCAGCTAGGGAATTAAGTGTATTTGGCCTTGTTTTGTAAGCTTTTATGTTTCAGTAATGACAGGTATGGTCAATTATGATCCTAGTTCTTTCCTAGGCAGGTGAAATGAATACATCTGGCTTTCCTAGTGTAATAAGCTAGATTTTTGCGTGGATGAGATCTCTCTCTCCATCTTTTTCCTAAATATTTAACTAGAAGTTACACTTTTGCCAGTTTTTAATCGTTTCATTAAAGAAGGAGCTCAAATATTATTTACGTCCTGTTCTGGACAATTACCTAGTATTCAATATTTTATGCAAATATTAACATGTTGGTTATTGTTCTTGTATAAATTTTTTTTCTTTTTCTTCAGGAAAAGTTGGACATAGGGACAAGAAAAGAGGTGGATGGAATGGGAGCACCTGAAATAAAATACGGGGATTCAATATGCTTCATACAACACGTAGATACAGGCTTATGGCTGACATACCAGTCTGCTGATGCAAAGTCTGTAAGAATGGGTTCTGTGCAGCGGAAGGTAAGACTGTAAATAGGAATGCATTTCATTCAGTCACAGTCTGATAGGGCAGGGGGGAAATCAAGAAGACAGCTAATTTCTGGATTTCAAGTATTTTAAGCATGTCCTTGTTTCATTGTGAAAGGTTTTTTTTTTTCAGTCACATTGAAGAGTTACGTGATGTACTGACTTCTTAAACTGAAAGCCAAACAAAGTGCACATGTTTGTTAGCCTATAGACATTAACCCACAAACATTGATAAATCTGGATATATTTGATGTCAAACTAAAATATTAGTAATAGCCTGTAGAATATGCTAAATTTCCTTTCTTCAATGTGCTGCAGTTTGGATTGAGAAGGCTTTTGGTTCAAAGTCTTTTCTTTCCACATTGTGAGTTTATTACTTTTTGGGCTGGAATGTTCAAGTCTTGAGCCCTGAGGGATTTCTTCTTTTAAAGAATAACCATGGCCAAGCAGAATGCTAGCTCAGCATAATAAAGTAGGAAAAAGATTCTTTTACAACATGTCTTCCAGAAGCTACGTTTGTGTTAGTATTTATTGTAAATTTATAACTTTGCAGAAAATTATTTCTCATCAAGGAAATATGTTTTAGCCTTCCTTTAAAAAATAAAATAAAATAAAAAGTGATGTTTATCCACACTGTAGTATTTTCTGTGATTGTTTTACATGCCAGAACTACAAAGCTGGAGCAACATCTGGTACACTTGGAAGGTCATGCCTTATAATTTTATGTATATATATATATATATGTATATTTATGTATGTATACATTATGTAAATATACATATGTATATTTATGTGTATATATATATATATATAAAAATTTGTCTGTATCATATATGTGTGTGTATATATACACACACATATATATATTCTATAAATGTTATATAAAAACAATATATATTTAGGAAACAGTGTTTATAGACATGTAAAATTGTAGTGATTATAATACTAATATAATTATAATAATTGTAATACTTATTTCTAAAATAATTCAAAATAAGATACATCATTGAATAATTTAGTCATGTAGGTAATATAAATTGTGTGTGTGTGTATACGTGTGTGTGTGTATGAGAAAAACATTTTTACCTAAAATAGTTTAAAGTATTTATGTAGATTGGACTGAATACCTTCAGTGCCATAATAACTAAACATGAAAAACTGTAAGTTATTGGTAGTGACTCAAGGCATAGAAAAGAAGGCCCATAACATCCTTGGAAATCAGGACCAGTAAAGAATACCTGTTTTGACCTTGTCTGTATTTTAGGCATCTGCTGCTGTGTAAAGGAACTATTTTTAGGGTTGACAAAAACAAACAACAAACAAAACCCCATAGACTTGATTTTTTTTTTTTTTTTAAATAAAGTATATTGTATACAGAAGCTGTGGCTTTGAGATTATTATGGCACTGAACCTGCTGGCTCAGTACAAGTGTGTCCTTGGTCACAAGGAAGTAAAACATGGGATTATCTGTTTTTAATTAAATTTTTTTTTTTTTTTGTATGTGCCTTCATCATTTCCTAGCCTGCCTTACTATGTGAGTTTTCATATTTCTTATTTGTAAATAATGTTTCATTTTGCAGTGACTGCTTTTTGTTTTTGTATTGCAGGCAATAATGCACCATGAAGGTCACATGGATGATGGTTTAACATTGTCCAGATCTCAGAATGAAGAATCCCGTACAGCACGTGTCATCCGGAGTACAGTCTTCCTTTTCAACAGGTTTATAAGGTGTGCTTTTAAAATGATCTTTTCATCCCTTTTTTTTCCTCTTTTATTTTATTTAAAGTGGCCATTAACACAGCAGTGAACAATTTAGCCCTCAGCAAAAACAGATGAATACTTCTCAAACCAGGCTTTATGCCAATTCTTTATATGTTATCAGCAGAGGTGTACCCTGAGAGGTATTGGTCAGTTTCTTTTCTCTATCTTCTAATATTACTTTATTGTTCCACCTTGATTTGAATGCATAAACATACTGAAAATGCAAACAAACTGTAATAGAGAGATTTTTCCCTGCCAAAATTTGCTGTAAGTCATGCGGTGCATCATTTAGCTCTTACTTTTCTAAGTATGGTTTTTAAAAGTGCTCTTCCTTGAAAAACCTGGAAGAAGGAGATAACTGTATAACTAGAAACTTGTACAAGACACAAATATACTGAAGAAGTTCATAGTCTCAAGAAAGTTTTTCTTAAAAGTAGGGAATTACACCTTCTTTCTACCCTCCCATTACACTTTCCTTATTTGTTCCCTTTTAATGCTACTTGTTTCTTTAATATTTTGCAACATATAAAATATTTTATTTTATATTATTTTAACCATTTTAAAATACTGCTAGATGTATGCAATTTGCATTTATTTTCCTACTCTAAATGTTCTCCTAACACAGATAAAATGCTAATTCTCAAATGTTTGTGACTTCAGTAATTGATGAAAGACTCCTCTCACCAATGTAGCTGGCATTAGAAAAAGGATGATATGGAATAAGGCTATGTGGAATGATAAGACTTCCATAGGAACTAATTTGTCACAGAGAAGACAATGTGGGAGATGGTGACCTGAAGCAACCATGTCCTAAATCAGTGCACAGCTGACGACATAGACATGTCAATTTGTTGAAAAACATTTACCCAAGTACTTAAATAATAACAGAGAAAAACGCCTGTCAGGAGAGTTGCCTACTGTATGACATTTAAAATACAAAAGAAATGCAAGCCCTAGGTCACTTTGTAAATAATACAGTTTCTTAGAAGCTTCTAAGAAGGCCGTAAAAGATAAGGACAGAGAAAGGCAATTTAATGATAAGGTTTCACAAATCAAGGTACTGCTAAATTACAGTGGAGATTTTTGCAGAGTGCACAGGGAGTCCAAGGTAGTGTTTAACAATTTAGTTTTGGCAGGATGTTACTCCAAGAAGAAAAAACTGAATTGGAGATGCTCAAAATTATTCTCCTAAGTGTGTGCCCCAGTTCTTTCCCACAAAGTCAGTGGAAGAATTGCACTTCAGATAACGTGCTCACAATAAAAATTAAGTTTTAAAGATAACTTTTGTACCTATCTTTTTGAAACATTGCATTATTTATTCTAAGAGATTTTTGTTCTTCAGCAGTAAATATTCCTACTGAATTCATAATATTTCCTAAATTTGGTTTTCCAGTCCTAGTTCACCATTTGAGATGAAAATACAGAGTGACATGCCAGTTAAAAAACCCAAAACACAACAAAACAAAAACCAACAGAACCGCCGCCCCAAAACACCAAAAAACCCAACCATCCCCACCCCCACCCACCCCTTATCAATGTTGTCTTAATCCAGCAAAAAGCAGAGTATAAAATGGGGCTTCTGCTCCATATGATGGCCTGGAGAGGAATCCTGGGAGCAAGCAGGGTGCTATGCAGCTTGGTAGAGAGGACTGGCGAGGACGGTCGTGGGTTGGGTTGGGTTGCAGGGACCTTTGGTGCCTCTAATGAAAGAAAAGAGGGAGATAAGCACAGGGCTGGGAGGGTGCCCATGTGGACATGGCGGGCTCCTCTGCCAGCTGAAGTTCGGTGGTCTTTAGGTCAGCATAAATGGAGCACTGGTGAAAACAAAAAGGACCTCTTTGCTACATAGCTGGGTTTTACTCAAAAATATGCTAGCAAAAAAACCTTTTTACAATGGCAGAATTGAGAATGAGTCAAAAGAGAAATCATGAGTATCAAATAAGCCCCCTCCTCCCACTCTCCCCTGCTGCGTGCCACTAGGGTGGGCCCTTCCCTTCAGGGCTGCTCCTCTCCCACCGCTTCAGGGCGCTGGCTGGCTCCTGCAGAATTTCAGGATCCTGCGGGTCTTTCCCTCCCTCCCTCCTCCCCTCCTCCATAGAGGATGGGCGCTATGTTCACAGACCCTCAGCACCCCTGTTTTTTTTGCCCCTCGTGGCCCCTCCAGCTCCTTCCAGAAGGTTATGGTGGGCCTCCTGCAGGCCCTGGCTGGGGCAGCCCCCCTGCCCACTACCGCCTTCCTGAGGGGAGCCAGGGAGGTGCAAGGGAAAGCCCTCGGCTTCCACTTGCTGTGTGGCACTGGTGAGGTCTCAGCTGCAACAGCCGCATTTCAAGAAAGATGAGGTTTAAATGGAGGAGAAAGGTATATCAGGGGTCCGGAAAGCATGGCGCTGAGGAAAAATTGGATTATGGGGTCTGTTGGGGATTCAGCTAAGCAAGGGGCAGGTGCAACATGGATGAGAACGGTCTGCCTCCCACTTCTAGGAGATGATGGTCATAGACTACAGCAAGGCCAAGCTTGAATTGTGTATCAGGGAAACAAAAAGACTAACGAAGTGCTGGGACAGAGTGTGTGGAAGAGCTGCATCTTCCGGCACTGAAGATGGCTTAAGAACAGGTTAGAGACACGCTTGAGAGTGTGTACGGGCTAGCTGGGCCCTCTTCGGCACCGTAGGACTGGTTCTTTGACTTCTGTCTATTCCAGCCTCATTACACTTTGAACAGGTTTACAATAACTTCTCTTCATCTTTTGGTCTGCCTCTGATACTGCTAAATGCCTAGGAAGAATATTAAAATGTGTTTTCTGGATTTAAAAAAAATTTAAGGGAAACAACATTTTTGATGCTTCCAGTTTATGTTTGGGAAGGAGGGGTGGATCATTAAGTGGAGAATGGGGTGGACGTAAATCATTGCTGAGAAGTTATGTAGCTCTCAGAAAATGAATTGAGCTTTGGCATCTAAACAAACTTTGCTTTGAAACCAGTGAAGAGATTAAAGGATGAAATAAATTAATTTCCAATACTCAGGAGACTTTGCATCTTCTTGTAGGGGCCTTGATGCTCTCAGCAAGAAAGTGAAGTCTTCCACCATCGATTTGCCTATCGAATCAGTCAGTCTGAGCCTTCAGGACTTGATTGGCTACTTTCACCCCCCTGATGAACATTTGGAGCATGAAGACAAACAAAACAGGCTCCGAGCACTGAAGAATCGCCAGAACCTCTTCCAGGAAGAGGTACTTCTCCCAGTTTTACTCCTCACTTTCCACCATGTTGTCTGCAAGTATTCTTTCGCAGTGTCTGTAGTGTTGATGTCTAATCTGGAGTACGTTTGCAGTGGTTTTTTTGTCCTGTAAGAGTCAAACTATTTGCTACATTTGTAATCTCTTCAGATCTGTTGATTTTCTTGTATATTTAAAGAAATACATTTAAGGCCTTACTTCCTTTTCCTTTTTTTTTAAAAAATTAGATATTAGTATGACCTTGTGCCCTGAATTCTAACCATAATTTACTCCTTATATGTGAATTAGTTTCTTCTGTTTAGTTTAATCTCTTGATGCAGAAGGATGTTTTGGTTTAATAAGTGTGCTTTAAGTATTTTGTTTAATATTGTCTGTTATTCTCTGGTAGTGATAGTTGCCTATAATTAGTCAGATGCCTGAATACCTTCTAGAATAGAAACTTGCCTAAAATTATGTCTGGAATGCTGTTTATTTTTTGTTTTATTTTGACCATCCTAAATGGAAAATCTTTATTATCACAGTCAAGGAAAACTTTTCCATAGGGATTGCTTGTTTGACTCCACTTGTCTGACTCCCTGTGTATATTCCTGTGTTTTGCATATCCTGCCTTTCATGTTTTGTTTTTCTTAGATTTCTGAAAATCTTATGTGTTTGCACCTAAACAATACTTTTTTTTTTCTCTGACAATCTGAGCCTTTCCATTTTTTAGGGTATGATCAACCTTGTTCTTGAATGTATTGATCGCTTGAATGTATACAGCAGTGCAGCTCATTTTGCAGATGTAGCTGGAAAGGAAGCTGGAGAAGCATGGAAATCTATTCTGAATTCTTTGTATGAATTACTAGGTAAGACATATTATGGGTTACTTGGATTGTTTTAGCTCAAAATAATACTCAGATGAAAAAAAACATGTACCTGTTTTAGTATAGAAGGCTTTCCACTGTGTAGAAATTTAGGATACAAATTAAACAAGATTTTTGCATTTCCAGGTCCTTGCATGTGGTTAAGAATAAAATACACTGAAAATACGGAAATAATGTGATTTTTCTAATAATAGTTATTATGATAAATAACATGTTTCTGACTTCAATTAAATGAATGATTGCTTTTTCATATCATCATATTGCTGATGTATCTTGTATGCTGCCCAAAAATGCATGAAAAAAATATATGTGAATATGTCATTCCTGTGTTAAGGAGCCATGACATTGTGGTCAGTTTTGTAGAAGTCTGTGATTTTTCACACGTCTGGCTGCAGAACTGCAACATCAATCTAAAGCTTCTATAACCAAGACCTCTCTTATTAGTCAGTAATGGCCAGTGACTCCAGCATTATACGAGGATACAGTGTGCCATGGAAAGGTACACTCTTTTAGACACAGTATATCATGAAGGTCTTGTCCACCTGCAGTCACTGAAAATCTCATAATACCTTCTGTAAGTATCTAAGTGTTGGTGTCCTGGTCAAATTTCTATTCAGGTAGTAGCATTTAATTGCCTGATTTCTTTGTTCACCAGTTTGAACTGCATTTGCTATTTATGTTCTGCTGTGACTCATTATATAGTGTTATTAATCCACTACTATAGCTCCCTGCATATTCACTCCTGCCAAGTTGTTAATTGTCTACCAAAGGAAACTGTACTGCCTAAGAGGCCAATTCCTTCTTCCGCTGTCATCAGGTTTTCTCAGTGCCATAAGTAAGCCTAAATAATGTTAACATTGACCTTAAGTGACTGAGGACAGTAATGTGTCACCACTATTAAGCAGTCCTTTGTGCAGGCTGCAAACGTGGGCCTATGCTGTTTGCTTTCTGTTACACACCAGTGTTAATGTGAGGGCCTGCTTGCCTTTGAACTTGCATGTGTTTTGGCAAAAGCTTGAGTTTGGGCAAAGTCCTCATGCAAGATTGTTATCTTACTTTCTAGTAAAACATAAAGCATTTTATGTATCATTTACACTCATAAAATCTCACTCCTGGGAAGTTTGGTATTGAAAAGGTATACAAGTAATGTTATGTTATACATCAATTCCATTAAAAACTCCACAACTGAATACTCAGTTTGCAAAATGAAGTGAGTCAAGTGGTTAGGAAGTGCCCAGATGAATGTAGTAAGTATAGAATGGCTCTTTTGTGGGTATGCATTGTGAAACATGATCATATACTAGTTTTTCTATAGGAACCATTCCTTATTTAGTGCTCATTTATTACTGGTACTTATAATACTTAGTTTTCTCTTTGCTACTCAGTGTCTGGCATTGAACCTTATTTATTGTGAGACTTTTAATTCATGTTTGGAAAACAAAGCTATTATCTTGGAGTTCTTTTGTGCTATTTATGATTAGTGATCTGAATAACTAGAACTATTAATAAGTGTTCTGTTGGAAACTTCTGTAATAAGACAAATAGAAGGTATTATTTCCCATTCACTCAGAGGAACAGATACAGAGAGAAAAGTAGGTAAAAAGACTCTACCAATCCTAGTTCCCAAACTAAGAGCTGTGGGATCCAACCTTTTTTCAGAATATTCAGCAGTATTTCATGTGTGCAAGGCATACTGAAAACTTGCATTCCTCCAAATTCAGAGGCACAGAAAATGAAATTTTAATAGCATGCCTCACTTCACATAAACTCTCCTTACTACCCATCAGCTAAGTGAGGCAACTGAAACAGGCGTTCTGTATATAGTACTGTTACAAAGCTTTTCCATAGTCAAAGTAGGTCCATCATCTTGTACTCTTGAAGAAGAAAATAATCTTGGAAGGAATAAAAAGGTAACCAGCATATGGTGTGCAGCCTTTGATAAAACCAATGAGGTGCTTCTGTCTGGCCCACCACCTTTTCTGTCAGAGGAAATAGAAGTTGACACAGTAAATAGCATTGAGACAACCAGAAACCCTCTCCTTTGTTCCGAGAAATTATGGAAAGAGCTAGCTGAACAGTGGCTGCTGTCACCATTCTTGCCACAGGCTGTTAGAGTACAAGGCAATTCCTGTGGCTGTGACTCTGGTTGAGGAGTTGCTGAGATCTACCACCTCTATGTAGTTGAAGATTGTAGCATGATGCATACGCACAGGTTGGGAGGGTGACCAAAAGTGGCGTTTCCTAGCATCGGATTGCTAGATTTTATGAACATTATAAAGTAATTTTAATGTTTTTGATTTCCATGGTTTTTATAGTTGTAAGCTAAATACACCCTCTATACACCTCTCTCCAGTTCTGTAACCTGCAGCATAGTGACAAGTGAGTCAGCTAGCATGTGGGCCAAAAGCAGGACTGGAACTTCAGATACATCAGGCTGCTTTGGTTTCAGCTAAGAGTAATTTGTAACAATGGTACGCTGTTGTCCTTTGTACTGTAATTCTATATGAAGAATTGCTTCAGAGGTAGATGGGAGTTTTTGCCAGTGGATTTATGATATTTGATGATGGAGAAATTTTATGACTTGGGAATGTGAATTATATTGTAGGTTCTTGAGTGGAGTGTCCAGATCCTTTCCCTCTTTTTTTTTTCCTCATGTCTTGTTTTTCAAACTGGTATAGGCCTTTCTCCAGTTTGTTTGCATGTTACAGGTCCATTCTTCACTTATCTTTGCCAACATCTGTCTTCCTTCAGAACACTATTGGCTGTTATAGAAAATGAAGAAACTATTTCTTGCTGTTTTAACTATATTTCAACGAAACAAAACAAACCCATATAGCTTTGGCTATCTTCACACTTGCAAGCAACCAGATTGTTTAGTCCAAATTTTTTGAAGGTAGCTCAACTGTTGACAGGCAGAAGGGGTAGCAGATACTATCTTAACAGTTAAAATTTGGAAAAGATGCATGAAACTAAACTAAGCTTTCACAGTGAAAATGATACTAAATCTTAGTGTGAGCTTCTCATCACACCAGTATTACTGTTATGTTTTCCCTCCCTCTACTTCTCTCTTTACTCACCCTAATGCATGAATGAATGCTTGAAAATGTGACATTATATAATGTAATTTTTAGGGATGTCTGCTTTTCCAACCCTGAGATAAAAAGATCATCTAGAAGGAACACTGGTAAAATTTTTACATCTTAATCTATTTTTCAGCTCATATATGCCCACTAAGTAAAGTGAATCTACTTTAGGCTTTTTTTTAAAGGTGATTGTTTCATGTATACTAATGCTAGTTGAGTTATTGAGAATCAATTAAAGAAGTTACGGCAGGAATTATAAACATTTAAAAGTATCTAGACTAGGTCCAGAGAGTTAATGTCTCAATGAAATCAACTGATGACCTTTTAGAGTGTAGACGATGGAGTACAAAAGTCTGTGGTTGGGTTATTCGTAGATGTAGGGGAGTGTTGAAGTTTTTGTAGCAGTTTAGTGTTTTATCTCTTGTTACATTAAGCACAGCTCAGATAAACCAGAGGAAGTAGTGGCTTGATTGCGGAATCATTTCTGTGGAAGTCTGAAATTTCCAATTGACAAGGCCAGAAAATACCTTCTGAAAGAGCCTACTTGTCCTGTACCAAGTATTGTTTCCATGGACTTGTAGTGAGAAGAAGAGTGCACAAGATTATTTTGGCTTTCCCAGTCTCTGTGCCCCTCCACCCCCTTATGTGACTTCCCTAACTGCATTATCTTCTGGCAGCTAATGTTTAAGAAGCCTGGCTTTGATCTGGCTATAATGAATTTGTACATTGCTCTGTTCTGAATAATGCTGGAGCTGTACAGTAATAGCATGGATGACAAATGGATATTGCTTGCTTAGTCTTGCTTCAGCGAACAGTACTTTGTTTTTAAGTCTGAACATAAATAAAAGTAAACTGTGATGCTGTGATTCATGGCTTTTGTCATGTCATTGACATTGTGATATATTTCACTGTGACAAGAATGGAGGCATTTACAGACTTTGAGTTGAGACTGGATACTATCGCATATAAAAATCGTAGAATCATAAAATGGTTTGGGTCGCAAGGAACCTTTAAAGATCATCTAGTCCGACCACCCTCATCGTAAAAAATTCCTTCCTTATATCCAATCTAAATCTACCCTCTTTCAATTTAAAATGATTGCCATATATCTACTAAGGCATCTGTCCTTCCTCTATTACAAATACATACAATCACTCTGAACTTGTATTTGATCCTTTTGTATCACCAAAGATGCGCAGGAGGTATATGTAATGATGTGACTTTAATATCTGACTGACCACATCCTCATTTTGTTTTTTATATCTTTAAAACTGTGTGCTAGGCTTGTTCAGAGTAGTGGGCAATAAAAGAAGCAACTGTTGAATATTATTTTTTGTTTTCAATGTGGAGTGGCTGTGTGTGTCATTTAATGCACAGCTTTAACCACTGAATACTAACCTTTCACAAACTTCTGCTTAGCTGCATTTATGAAACCATCAGTGTCTTATTACTGTTAATGGAGTTAAATTTATTGATGTCATGTTAAGCAGTGAACTATTACTGCCTTCATTTTATATTTGTACCTGAAACACAGTGAGATTGTGTGGTTTGCCTATAATCAATAAAAAAAGTCATAGAAACAGGTGTTCCTTAGTTCTAATTGGTGTCTTTTAACAAGATGCTCCTCCTCTTATGATTCCCAACTATTTTCAAATTACTATGTTCATGATTAATTAACTATGTAAGATTTCAGGGTATAGATTTGGTATCATATAATACAGCAAAAGAATGGGGGTTTTGTTTGTTTGTTTTGCTTGTTAGGGGTTGGTTTTTGGTTTTTTTTGGGTTTTTTGGGTTGGTTTGTTTGTTGGTTTGGGGGTTTGTGTTGTTGTTTTGTTTTTGTTTTGTTTTTGGCCATGAAGCAATTGGATTTTGATCTCTTTCCTCATGATACAAAACTGTCAGTGCAGCGACTTGTTTGCAACTAACTGCAAGATTGCTTTTCCCCTCTGCAGATACAGTTTCATATCATATTTATAGCACAAGTCTGTAATTTAACTTTTTACAAATGAAGCAGCATAAAAACATAGTTGCAATATAATATAGGGAATTTCTGCAGCAATAAAACATAGATTTTTTTAAGAGGCCATTGCTTCTTAGCAGGGCCGACAGTCTCTGCTGCTGAAAATAACCATAGAAATTTCAGGTTGAAATATTTTGTTGGCAGAATTGGAAAACAATCTTAAGAAAAGCAGTTTGCACTGTTCCACACACCAAACAGAAATGTTAGTGCCTCACTCTTTTTTTGGAGTAGAACAGATGCTTCTCTGAGAGCTTGTGTGTATGCACATACATGCAAACACATGTATTCCAGGACAGGGCAGGCTTGTGGGTATCTACAGTGCTCAGTGAGGTTTCTAGTCAGTTATACCCACCAAGTCAGTGTATGCATTCAGTCTACTTCAGTCTTCAGCTTAAAGCATGAGGGTGAAACAGTTTCAGACCAGTTACTTCCTCCCTACAGCCCTGTGAAAAGTATGACAAAGAGTTCCTGGACATCTCTCTTGTTTTAGTTCCTATTATTCTTGAACAAAGGTATTGTATCAATAGAAAATAATTTACATTCATCACCTATGTTGTTGGGTTCACATTCTGCTCTTCCAATGTTTCCTGTCATTACAAGAATACTGTTTTACAGAAATTTGTTTCTACAGTAGCAGCTGACTTTTGTGGTGTCAATACTGGCTACTTCATGTAGAGCATTTTGCAGGGATTATTGTGATTGTAAAGCCAGAATAATTCAAATACCTTAAAGGTCAATTTGATGCCAAGGGTATTTCTTATGCTTAAATCTAACCATCACTCATGTTACTTAAATTTAAATCAAGAACATAAATAATTAAAGATTAAGAATCTATCTTACTGGATCCTTCCTGGAAAGAAAAGACGGGGATTCTTTTAATTTAAATGGACTTATAATTGTGATTTATTTTTTTTTCCTCTCTTTCCAATAGCGGCTCTGATTCGAGGGAATCGTAAAAACTGTGCTCAATTTTCTGGATCTCTTGATTGGTTGATCAGCAGATTAGAAAGACTGGAAGCCTCTTCTGGTATGCTTTTTAGTATTTTAACTTACTTATTTGACCAGTTTTTCATTCTTTAAAATTGGCGATATACTTGTTAGTCTAATTATCATGAAGTTCTTCCTTTGAGGGAGTAAATTATATTAATAAGGTGCGATTTATATTTGTAACATTTTTACATGTTGATTTCTGTTGTAGTTCTACCTTAAATTCTGGCAGTCTTTCCTTTTTCTTGGCCAGTTGGTTGTAATGTTATCTTTTAATTCAGGCAAACAAACCATTTGGCGAAACAGTTGTTCTACAGTTTCAGTTGTGTTAAGTCGCTTTCTCTCTAATTCTAGTACCTTCCCTTCCCTTCTCTTTGGAAGTCTGCATGTTTTTCAGGATTTGCATTAAACTAAATGTAATTATAAACTGTATGGAATGGATATAATTTGTCTCTTCTTGAAGGACTCTGGTGGTTATAGAGGGAGGTTCATGTATTCTACTTGAGTATGTGTAATAGATGGGTCTTCAGAAAATACTTATATGTTTGCATGTAACAATGTTACCTCCTTATTGCATACACATTCTCCTTTTAATCACCTCTCTCACTCCTGAGGTCTGATCTTCCGTTTGAAGTTAACAAGAAGGAGCATGCCTGAAACACATTTATGATTTGAGAATCTAGGAATTCTGTCTCACTTTAGACACAAATTCTTTAAGCTAGCTTGTTTATTTTCTTTGTCATTACGTAATGTCTGATCTTCCTCCTGAACCACTATGTTAACCCCTTAGTATCTATGAGATACAGTTGATCTCTGGGTTGCTCAGAGTGAAAGTAAATGAAGCTATGCTGAGCTGTACTGTACTTCTCACTGAAATGGTGATCCTGGTTTCCATTTACTTGGAAGCAATCTGTTCTCTGTAAACCTACTCTGCCAACCAAATACATGGTATTTTTAAGTTTCCAATGGATTTTTTAAAAAAATATTGCAACTAAACTTGATCAAAAATCCTCTTTGGACTATATTGGAAAAATACACTTTTTGAGCAGAATAAGAAATAAGTCGTATGAACACTGCACATTAGGTGAATGTAAATAATATCTTAAGAATTTCTCTTGGTGATGTATGATTCCTACTGGCATTGACAGCTTGCTACTGTCTACCTCTTTATTGTCTTAAATGTAGTTATAACATGATTGTAGTCTATAACAGCACCTTAAAGGTAGTTATCTGGATTACCACATTTGGCATGTGGTTATTTAAAAACCCATAGTCTTCAGTACTTATTAGAAAAATTATTATTCTTTTTTTAAAATATACTACTCTATTTTCTTTAAAAGTATGTGTTTGAAACTGTAGTTTTATTTTGTAAGCAGATGGTAGACAAATCTCACTGCATTAAAGAACCTCTGCTAAGTGTATCTCGAAGTTACTGAAGAGATACTAGGACTATGTTTTGGCAATTAATAGTGTTGATTTCATGGGTGATACTTGAGTCTTTTGCCCCATTTTACTGATATAAATACAACCTTTTTCTTTTCTTCTTGCATGAAGATTTAATTACTGTTCATTTCACCATAAGAATATGCCAAAATTGTGTCGTCTAGGCATCTGAACAGTAGTCAGTAATCAAACTTGGACCCAGCAGCTAAGAAATGAGATTCAAATAGAGTGACTAGTTCTGGACTCTTAAGACTGATTTTTGACACTCTTCAAGCATGCTTTTTTTGATGGTGATTACATAAAGATCAAAACCCAAAGTAATACTGTTAGTAAGAAATGACACTGCAGCCTGATTCCACTTCCCCCTCCCCCCCCTTGTTTTTCAAGATTAGGAAAAGTATTTATTGGAATAAAAAAAACATGTGTAGTGTAAGGCCAGTGTTCTAAATTTTATTCTTACCAATGTAATACTTGGAGTTCTATGTGTTACAGAAGTAACTGAAAACATGGATCTGATGTGGTGAGGTGTTTTAATATCTGATTTGCCAATTAAGTGAATCATAGGACATGAAAATAAAGAAATTATGAAAGAAGTGAAATAAGAAAAATGTTAACAGCTCCTTACGGAAAGCTTTATTTGCTGCACACATATGCACTGACAGAAAAGTTAAACAGCAAACAGGAGCTCAAAGTCTAAATTAAGCTCTTACACCTGATAAGGAATTTGTCTTGCAAATTATTCCTCCCTGTAACTAAAAGTGAAGAAGAAAGCATAGAAATATAAATAATACTAATTGGAGAAGTTGTACATGTAATGCTCAGTAATGTTAACATATGAAATAATAACACAGTAAAAGCAATTTTGGTTTGAGACATTTCAACTTTTAATATAAGTCATTAACATAATCTAGAAGCATATATTTTTTTTTGCCATTATACAAATCTTAAGTTGCACTTCTAGGAGAAATCACTAAATGTTTGTAAGAAATTTATTTGGAATATACCTTCTAGTATAGAAGTTGAGAAAATTCTGTTTTAAGTCAATAATGAGTAAAAAATAGTCCTGTGGAGAGAAGAATTGTAAGCAGCCAAGAAGCTAAAGACAATTTTGTAATGCTTGTGCTACCACAGGCATTCTCAATTTCAATAGTTTGTTTCATTTTTTTAATGAATGTTAATATACTTCTAATTTATATTTTTCTTTGTAATTTGAATATAAGAACATTGCAGTATAAATATATGTGATGTCCTGTATAATTTGTATTAATCTGCAATGCTCAGAATTGTAGTCCAACCAATTTAACAGAACCTCTTGTATTAAATGTAGTAATAGTTTTAACGTAA
This sequence comes from Ciconia boyciana, assembly GCF_034638445.1. NCBI lineage: Eukaryota > Metazoa > Chordata > Aves > Ciconiiformes > Ciconiidae > Ciconia > Ciconia boyciana. Next base: position 85,814,532 of record NC_132936.1, read on the forward strand.
TACCAGATAGAGACTTGTCTTAACCTGTCTCTTTTTTTATTGCCTGGTTCTAGCTACTGTAATTGATATCCCTTGTCTGATATTCTTTGATCTTCTGTTTCTGGTTCATGTTTATCTTTCCACAGTAAGTGTAGGTATCAAGGTGGATTTCAGGAGCTAATTATTAATAGCACACGGAAGGTATTTTGAATCCACTGCAGGAAAAGCAACAGATTTGGAAAATATTCAATGTGTAGCAATTGCTGTGTTTTAAATTTTTATTGTCTGTTTTTTTCATGTCTCTGTAGTTCATGTGTGCTTTGCTTTGTCATTACTATTAATACATATAATTTCCCCTCCCTCCCCTCTTCTGTTCTCTGCTCTCACCCAGCTGGACCCATTTCAGAGTCACAGACTAAGAAATGTTTTCCAGTTGCAGTTGTGACTGTTTTGCATTATATATAATATTTGTTAGTGTTTTGTTGGAAGATGGCCTCTTGAGAGTCTTTCAAGCCTTGTTTTTCTGTAATTATGCTACACTAAGTTCAAAAGGCAGGAAGGTTTGTAGTCAGACCAATGGGCAGAATAGTTACAACAACAGTGAGAACAATGTAACGCACCTTTCTGGTTACATATTTGTAGTTTATTCCCATCATCTTGTTGTTTTAGTGTTGTGTGTTGTTTCATGAGCTGGAAGGAACACCATAATCTTCCTTTCAACAATAATTTTTCATTGATTACAGAGTTGTCCTCAGGAATTAAAATTTCCTTTCCCGTCCTGTTCTTCTCACTCCTGCATCATACTTCTGCCATAGATAGATGTGTCCTTGGATTCATTGAGATCTTAAGGGAGGAATGCCAGGAAGGGAAGATGTCTCCCATTGTAGAAGTTCTTCGGTTTATATTAGACTGGTAAACATTTGAAAAGAAATGTCACAGGCATAACACAGTTGTTCTCATCAGCCTTTTGCTGTGGCATTAATACATGAGAAATATCCTGCTATCACTGAATATTCCAAGTAAAAATTGGAGTTGTCTCAGCTGCAGATCACCATTTGGTATATATTATCAAATTTCTTACCTCAGTAGTCTTCAAAGGACCAGCAGCAGCCATGAGAACAGATGTGTCCTATAGTAAACAAGGCGAATAAGGTGTTTTTGTTCCCCTCAGCTCTGTCATTAAACATTCACGTGCATTTTGTTTATTTGTCATAAACCTGTTTCTGAGATGAACTGACCAACAGCACGGGAAACTATTGTCAAATGTCAGTGATAGGAGAGTTCTCCCCCTCAGAGCCAAGGGTGAACTGCCGTGGCCTTCACTAGCTGATTGGCAAGATCTGCAGTGGATAACTGCAGTTGCAAGGAGCAGTTATACATTGACTCTTCTCTTGGAAGTTTTTTCTTCTGTGAAGTCTTGGGGCAAGCAGAGAGTTTAGAAGTCAGTTATTCTCTTGGGGTGGAGGCTGGTATAGAGATTTTGAGGCATTTGCCCATGTAAGCTCCTCTAGTCAGCAGTGTTTCATAGAAGTATTTTTGCAGCATTTTATTTCATGTTTTTTGCTGCAGAACTGTGGCTTTACGGTGGGGGACCTGTTTTACTATGCTATTTCTTCCTACTCCTGGCATGCACCTTGTCTTTCAGCCGTGGCATGTTTATGCTCTGAATCCTTCAGCTGCTCAAGATATGAGGCAACAGGAGCATGCAAGGCTAAATCTGTATCACTACTTTGGTTCTCAGCTGGTGTTACAGACAGTTAGCTGCTCATAGCACTAGTGTCTAGTTAGAGATTTGCTGATCATCCTGTCACTGTAGCTAGTATATTAGGTGTAGCAATCCTAACCAAATAGATGGCGTAACTGAACATTCATGTTGGTTTACATTATTGTTAGGGAAACCTACTCTGCAGATGCTGTGATCTTCTTGCTTTCATGAACATTTGAGTAACACACTTTGTTTGAAATCTGTTTACCAGATAAATCAAATTGTCACTGTATCTGTTGCCTTCCACCTTTACTACATTTCAGTCCTTGAGTAATCTGTACACTTATTAGTCGTGACAGCATGTCTTCCTCCAGATCCCTGGAAAAAACATTAAATAGTACTGGGATAAAAGGTGATGGTGCCATAGGTTGTCTGAGATTAGAAGAGATCTGAATGAAGTCACATGACTGCAGCCATGACTGAAGTCACTGGGAATTCCAATCCTCATTTTAATTCAGATTTTCTTGGGAAATGAAAAATAAAACTACCTTTCAAATAGCAAGTAAATTAAACGTAACCATTGTCTCTCTGGCAGAGTAACTTGGTCTTAACAAGGATAGTAATCTAAAATCTAAGTTTAAAGAAAAAATTTTAAAATCTTTGTTGACATGTTACTTAATAACATTCTTCATCTCTTTTATCCCTCTGTAAGAAGTCTGCACAGCCCAATTTCTGTCCTTTATAAGATAATATTTTTTTTTCTTTGAAGTCTGCAGTTTCTTTGGTTGTGTTGGTCTTTTTACTTTTGTTTTTAATAGAGGTATACCTTGATCCAAATGCAAGTAAGCGTAATACAAGTTGGTCTGAAATTAAAAATTAAAAAAAATAATTCATGAACTTGAAGGTATTTTAGTCTTTGCTGGTGCATAACAGTGGAATGTGTCCTAAGTCTATGAATGCATATCTTTGCATAGGTAGGTCATTTCTACAATAAGTTGTTAATGGTGTTTAATACTCCTTTCCTTGATAAGATACTTGGGAAATTCTCCAGATGGGATTTTCTGCTGAAAAGACAATAGACTAGACTTGGAACTCCTGGCCATTTATATTCCTCATAAATAATGGTTATAATACCAGTCTGTAATTTTTCCATAGTTATTACTTATTTCATTGCATTTCATTATTCACTGCATAAGCATGCATTTCATACTTAGCAGAAACAGGTATATTGGTTCCAACAATTTTTTATACTCATTACTTTAAATTCTGTTCAGAGATTCTGGTTTTCAGCTTTTCTGTAAATTTTTGCTTGGTTGTCCCTAAAATGCTTGCTCAATTACCTTTTGATTTTTAATTTTTGGTTTGTGAGAGGCTTTATAATCAGTTAGTTATAATGTTCCAGACTGTATTGTTACTCAGGAAATATTTAAAAAAACAAAAGGAGATGTGTGTGTGTAAAAAAAATTCCCCCTATAAATCAAAATACATATTCTTTTTCCTTAAATTTGCATTTCTAATTTTTTTTATTATTTACAAATCGAAAAGCTTGTTTTTATTGTTTACAAATTCAGAAAATCTCAGATGCATACTGAGGACACTTATGTAGATGAACCACAGTATTTAAATTGTTAAATATTAGCTGTCATTTATTTATGATACACTTTTTTTTTTCAGTGGTTTATTCAAAACCAGTGGAATCTAACAGAAAAGCACTTGCTCCCCTCTGTAAGCTTTAGATCCAATCTGGAATGTTAAGGCAAGAGGGAGGCAGCAGCTCAGCATAAAGACTGTTCCAAATCTAATATTTCTGTGTCATAAGATCATAGAATCGCTTAGGTTGGAAAAGACCTTTAAGATCATAAAGTCCAACCGTTAACCTAGCACTACCAAGTCTACCACTAAACCATGTCCCTAAGCACCACATCTACACGTCTTTTAAATACCTCCAGGGATGGCGACTCCACCACTTCCCTGGGCAGCCTGGTCCAATGAAATCTCTGTTCAGTTAGTAGCTGTTTGGAACTTTTTTCTTAGCTGACCCTAGTCTTACTCAACTGTAGCGACTGATGATCTCTTCCTTACTAGGATCAAAGAAAGACCACAGTGCTCTGACTGAGAGAGCATTTTTGTCTGATGAATATTTTTTCCCCACACCAAGGGGAGTTTACTTGCTACATTTTTCTTTCAGTAAAAGAGTGTGGCAAAGAAGAGAAGACTCATGCTATGGACCTTGCTTTGCAAGGGTTAAGCTGAGTGTTTGAAACCATGGCCTGAATACATGGATGAAGACAGAATGAGAGATGTACAGGGCAAATAGGAATTGCATATCTCCAGGTTTAAGACTGCTTCTCAGCTTTCCCTCAGTGCTCTGACTTTTCTCATTGTGGCAACAACTGTAGCAACTGATAATGATGAACCCCACGTGTAATACTTGTCTTTGCCAAATGTGGAAGATCCCAAAGCAAGTGGTGACTTGATCCAGTACACATGGGAGCCTGTTTTACTGCCCCCTTGCAGGGAACCATTTTAAGGCTAGTGATTCTTGATGGCAATGACTGCTGCTTTATTGGGATTTGAATTGCATTTAACTGAGGGGCCACTGGAGATTTAGTGGTTCTTTACTTCCTTGCACATCTTAGTTTCATGCTAGTTTCTATTTGTTTGCTCTTTTAAGAACATCGCTGTGGCTCCCAGTATAGCTGTTACATACACAGAGAAAACGATAAACAGTGGGCCGGTAGACTGGGAATTTACCACTGCTCTCTAATTCAGACGTATATGATTCCATTAGTGGTTCATATGGTTTTCTAAGGGAAGACATGGAAAACTGTAAATATGGAGGGCATATTTTATGTATATAATATGTATGTAGTGTGAAGTCTTCACCTTTTGGAGCCACTGAAAACCAATATTGTGAGTGTTGTTCATCACATATTTATTATTAAAATTTCAAATTAATTTGCAGGTTTCTGTCCTTTCTGATTTTTACTACATTCACTTATTTTGGGAAATCTAGAAGTACAACACCAATCCTGTTTTGGTTTTGTTTATCATATACAATGATTTTTGAAACTATTCCATGTTGCTGAGCAATGTATTAGGAAATATTATATACAGTTATGATTTTATATGCACTCTGAATAAATATTTTTTTTTTTTTTCCCAGGAATTCTAGAGGTTTTACACTGTGTGTTGGTGGAAAGCCCAGAAGCTCTAAACATTATTAAGGAAGGACATATTAAATCAATCATCTGTCTTTTGGACAAACATGGAAGAAACCATAAGGTAGGCAAAGAAGAGGCAAGTATATTTAGGTGAACATTTGTGAACAAAGCAAGCATGTTGTTCTGTGTAGAAATTAGATTTCAAATACTTTCATATTGTGTTCATAATTAGGGATGAAACTTTTCCTAAGAGGCATATGAGCAACTTGAAGAAGCAAAGGGGAAGGTTATCTTCTTTTTGATGAAAACATTGATGTACGCTAAATCTCAAGGGAAGCAGGAAGAATATATCTTAATATTGCTAGGAGAATTTCAGAATTGTAAAATAAAACTACTGTGTTGGATGAATTACATACCCTCACATATCTTCCAGTAACAATGTATATAGCACTATATTGCCTGAAGTAACTCATAGTGATTATGAACTCTTTAGCATGAAAAAATATTTAAGATGAAAAGAATCTATTTTTTTTCAGGTTTTGGATGTTTTGTGTTCTCTCTGTGTTTGTCATGGAGTAGCTGTGCGGTCTAATCAACATCTAATCTGTGATAATCTCCTGCCAGGAAGAGATCTGCTCTTACAGACAAGACTTGTCAACCATGTGAGCAGGTAAAAAGAAAAAGAAAAAATCTCTATCTATGAACAAAGCAGAATAAAATTTGTGGTTAAAAGAAATAGTCACTACAGAAGACCTGTTTTACTTCCAAAACTTTTGTTAAGATACTTTATTCTTACTAGGACTTTAAATACTCTTTGCAATATTGATTAGAATGAAAACATGGGTCAGAGAGAGCTGTTGCAAGCTAAAGCTGCTCAAAACTGCTTTAAGTCTGTGAAACTGTAGAGTCTCTTGTAAAGATTCTTGTCTAGATCTAGCTGTGCTTTCAAAGTATTGTCAGCCAGTGTCCTGTGATTGCCTTTACATTTGTGATCTTGTGAGGATTTCCTGATCACCTTTGGTCAAAATCAAGAACTTAGTGCCAAACACCTTCACGAGTTTCTTAAACTAATATCATTGATTTTGTCTGGGATATTTAGGGAGTGCCCTCACTCTGCCTTCCACTGTCAGAGTTGTAGAAGGTACCTTCCAGCAAACATTAACAACAAGATGAAGCTAGTAACATCTTGCACTAGCAAAGTAATATTTACAAAGTAAATGTTTATCCAGAGTTTGAATTTATGCTGAGGCAGAAGGATTTGGCTTTAAGTGAAGATTCGTGGGATCTTCCTCTGTCTCAAACTTATGTCTATTTTAAAAAGTCTCAATCATTAAGTGAGAATGAAAGTTGAAACATAGAAATCGTACTTATAATTCAGAGTTCATAGGATTTATTAGATGCTGAAAAACATAAAAATTCCACAACTGTATATTATAAGGAGGCCTTTTCAAGTAAAAATAAAGTCAAGTCTAAAGGTGAAATGAACTTGACAATTTTATAGCTAATACATTCACTAATATTTTTCATAACCACATGTGACTTGACTTGCCCCAACACATCCAATAACACAGCAACATACAAAACACATGGAAAGATGGTGTAATGCGAAATCATTCCATGTCAGCAATAAATTTGAACAACTGATAAGCTAAAATCACTAATGAAAACTTCTGTTGTTAATGCAGAGAAGAAATTTTAAATGTATGGGGTCTGATTGAGCTTCTGAGCTGACTTTGGATCCTGTACAAGGAAGGCAGAGCTGTCTTTCCCAAATATGGCTGTAGACAAAGCAAATGTAGTTAATGCATATTTTTGCTCTGCATTAGGAAGTTGTGAAGGAGAATACTCATATTCTTGCAGTTATAAGGAAAAAAATTATTTTTTCAAAAATGAGAAAGACCAATGAAACATTGAAAACTTTTAGTGATAGACTGAGACTTGCATACGTCGCACCAAAAATAATTGGCAAAGGAACTTTCTAAGATATTACTGTTTAACATACTTTTCCAGGGAACTGGAAAATTCTATTCACAAACTTCTATTTAAAAAGATTAAGTTGGACAATTAGGTTGATTAAATTGTGGAGTCTGGACAAAGGCATACTAAAGCTGATACTGTGTTCAGGCAGAAAAGATTCAGTTGGTGATCTTACCAATAACTTACAAGTGATTTGACTTTTCTGGAATATAGCTTTTGTCAAACAGGTTTTGTTTATATTTTTAAGGACATTAAATGTTTGACTTGTAACAAAGTGAAGAGTATCTATACTTGACCTTTTGGCAAAAGATACCCCATATACTATAGAAGGAAAGTGTATTAGTCTTCTGTGATTAAAAAAGTTATTTTATAAGCAATCAGATCAGTAAAGTCTGCTTTTACACTGACTTGTATTTAACAGCCCATATCAACCCTTCTTCTTCCCCCTGCATTCCCTGCACCAGAAGGCATACTGTGAGCTGGGGCTGGCTTAGAGCTACATTTTTGTTAAATAGGCAGCTTATATGTAGAAAGAAAATATTTATAGAAGTTGTAACCCAATCCAGTGGAGAGATGTGAAAACTAGATACATTCAGCCTAGAAGTCTAAAAGATTTTTTGCAATACGGGTAACCAACCACTGAGGAAATATACCTAGCATTGATTTTGGATACTTCTGTACTCTACAGCTTTAATTCAAGATTGGATGTCTTTCTTTAATACAAAGCTGACACAGTAATGATTCTCTGGAGACAGATTTTTTGGGATGAGATTCTAGATTCAGTCTTATCCCAAAAATCAGATTAGAAAAGCATAGTTTTCTTTCCTTTTTTTCCTTCATGACCTTTAGATGTATGACTCTACATATCGCTATTTAACTAGATATTGAATAAGCACAGTAATAGTTTTGGCTTTCAAGTATGCTTGTGAAGTACTTTAAAATCATCAGCAGTAGGAACATCACATTGATATTAAGGATGGGCACAACCACTGCAAGTTACTGAGTTACACAAAACTTGGAATAAGGAAGGAAGAGGTACAAGAGAATTTTGAAATAGAATTTTGAAACACTTTATTTTTGTATCTTTGTAAACGTTATTCTCTTGAATGGATAATCAGTGTTATAGGATGCAGTTTGCTATGTAAAATTAAACCTGCAGTGTGTACTTACTACATTGCTACTGGTAACTGCTGAATAGATGTCGATTTTGTAGGATTTAACATCTATTAAATGTTCAAACACATAAAATACTATTGGTATCTGAGTGAGAATACTGTTTCAGTAACTGAAACAAACACTTTTTTACTTTAACTATTTAGAGCATTTTTCACCAGAATAAATAAATAAATAAAATTACTTCTATTGTTTTAATCACACAAAACAATAATGAAATTTGAGTTTAATGAAAAGTCTGCAGTAGTTCTTCGTGTTCTTGAGATAAGTTTTTAATAACCACTTTTATTCTTTCTGTTTAAGCATGCGACCCAACATCTTCTTGGGGATTAGTGAAGGCTCTGCCCAATACAGAAAATGGTACTATGAACTTATGGTGGACCATCTAGAGCCCTTTGTGACCGCAGAATCAACTCATCTACGAGTGGGCTGGGCTTCAACAGAGGGCTACTCACCGTATCCAGGGGGAGGAGCAGAATGGGGAGGAAATGGTGTTGGTGATGACTTGTATTCCTATGGCTTCGATGGTCTGCATCTGTGGTCAGGTATTCTCCTTTTTTTGTTTGTTTGGGTTTTTGTTTGTTTGCTTTTTAAATACTAGAACATTGTTTGCATTTCCACTGAATTTGTTTTCAACAGCAGCTAAGTGAATCAGATGTTTCAGCTGACACTAGGAATATACAGAAACAGTACCCTATATCAGAATATGTTTTAAGTTGACATTGCATATTGAAAAAATTGTTTTATACAAAGTAATGCAGATAGAATAATAATTTATGTTTCATCCTGGGAATTATTTTGGGGTTTTTTTTTCATAGTAACTATAAAGATTTTATTTAAAACTTCAAAGGTGCACAAAATGAAGTCTGACAAACAGTCATCTGGATTTGTAATTCCTGTGTGATCGTGTAAGAACAGCCTGAGAGATTTAATTCACAGGACTCTCTTTTTTCTTTTTCTTTTTTTTTAAAAACAGATTTTTAATATGGAACTTTAGTTTAGAAGTTTAGAAATACTTTAGAGGTGAAAAAGATTTTTAAGTATGCTTTTTGCCCTACATTTTAAAACTAGGTATTTTTCTGTAGTAGTGATGTTTTATTTACATACATTGAGACTGACTGTTTATTGCAATACTTGCAGAATCATATTCCTAGCTTGCATATGGTGTGTTTGGTCAGGTATTCATCTTTAAAATGTTATTGGCCCAGCTTGGATCTATTCGTTAATAGTAATTTCTGTATGCAAATTGTAGTGTTAAAGGAAGCAGAACTGAGTATCTAAGGTACTTGTATTTACTGTTGATTCTGCAAATATCTTATTCTCTCTTCAAACTGGGCTAGCTCAGCAAAATCAGAATAATGAGAAAGAAAGCTTGTTTTCTTTTTCTTAATCTTTTTCACATAATTTAACTTTTGTGAAAAGATTCCCAGATATCATTTGGAATGGGTATTCCTACACATGGACAGTCCTAAACTTCTTGAAAAAAGTTTCTACTGTGGTTTCACCTTGTTGAGGAAAAATTTTTTCCTTTGATTTTGAAAGATTATTGGGCAGTGATGAACTCTAGAACTGACTGGAAACTGGGTTAGGCTCATTGGATTAGTAATTCTTGCCACTATGAAGATATGAGCAAGTTTTCTAAAGCTCCTTAGCAGACAAGAGACATTTGAGTGAGTCAGCTGTATGCATCATTCAAGGTCTTTGAAGTTTTGAGGCACTGTGGTTTAATACTTGGAAAAGACTACAGTTTTACATTTCAAAGGACTAGTCCAATCAAAATAGCAATGGATTGTATCATTAAGTAATAACATATCTACTGGAGTGGCATCTTAGGAAAGTAGCTGCCACTTTGCCTCTCATGTATAGTGAGAATTACTTTGGAACAATGATGCATAATTAATGGTGTAATTAAAGCTGTGTCATAACTGAGTTTGTCAGGTAAAGTATTATTACAGAAGAACCAGAAAATAATGAGCCAACTGAAATAACTTTTGTAGTTAGGCTCCCTTTTAGGGAGGAAACAAAAGATAACTGAAAATCAAAATTATTTTTCTACCCACTGGAAACTTTTAAATCAGAAATGTCACAAAAGAAGAAATGAACAATTGTTTGTAGTTCTCAAGTCAATAATCCAGCCCAGTTAAAAAAGTCAGACCACCTTTGTATATGCAATTTTTGTATATTAATCTCTGTTGTGGATGTGGCTGGTAGATTTGAAAAGATTTCTGTCTTCATTGACATTCTCACGTAACACATAGCTCTGCAACTTGGAAGGACTTTAAGTAATTGAATATTGAAAATCATGGCCTTTCTTCTGCAATCCCAGGCTGCATCTTGGTAAGTCTCTGCAATGACACTTTTAAAATAATCTTCTGAGCATGAAGCATTTACTGCATTAATGAATAGCAACAATAATTTCTACCTCTGAGTTTCTGTTCTGGACCAAGCCTTTACCAGAATCACATTTAATTTACATTTGTTTCTTCAGTCCTGCAATTAATTCTCTAATATGGAGAAGTGGAACTGATGGATTTTTAAAGCCCAAGGCCAGAAAAGGCACTTAGATCATTTGGTCTGACTATGTGTTCATCAAAGACCGCTACCTATTTCTGTTAACAGTCAGCCCTGCATTGATCCGAATAACCTATATTTGGCTAAATTTTAACATCTAAAAAGGCATCTAGTCTCACGTAGTATGCCTTAAGGAGATGAAGTATCCACTCTTCATTGATAGCTATTTTAGAGTTTAGTTATTCCTGCCATTAAATAGTTGTCCCTTTCTGTGATTTATTTGAAAGTAACTCTCAGCTGTTGTGATGCTTTTCTCTGCTATTCTCTACTGTGCTCTGTGAGTTTGGGGATGTAGAGCTGGTAGAAGGTAGTTTCCTTGCAGGCCATTCCTTACACTGTGACTGCTACTCTGTTTCTCAGCAGTGTTTCCTATAGATTTTTTGCTTTGTGAGGGGGCCTTAGGATTGCTCCATGTCATTCCCCTGTCTTTGCTCATGGAACTGACTACTCTTACAGCAACTGAGCTGACATACTGTCTTGAAAGGGTGTAAGGGAGCAGCAAGAGCATCTGAAAACTTTTTTTTTTCCCCACTGTATTGCTGACTGCCCTATCAAGAGGGGCAGTTTGCAGAAGAGTATCTGTCCTACAGTCTGCAGATTATGTGGCAGTATCAGGAAGTCATTTTCCCTATGTAGAGTGTCGGAAGTGTTGCTTTTTACTTTTCCTTGGGGGGGTGTGTGGTGGTGTGTGTATGAAAATTTATCTGCAGAAGAATTATTGAGATTTTTCTTTTATTATTTTTGCTGCTGTTAGAAACATATGCTATCTTTATCTTCTTGGAAATACAGTGCTTTTAGTTAAGTCCTTCATGTTTACAGAAGTTGGACAGCATAGTTAAAAAGTTAGTGCTCTGTTCTTAATATGCATTATGGTTTCTCTCTTGCAGACATTGCATATTGAATTTTTGGAAGACATGTCTAGAGATATTTTCATAGAACTGTCATGCTTTTCCATAAATTTTCTGTTGTAGATGGCAGTAAACTTGAGAAACAGTCATTTCCTATTTCTGTATTCTATAGGTTATTTCTCTTGGGAAGCAGGTGTGCTGGTGTAAATGTGATTTGATGCAAGAGAGAATGATCCTTTAGAATTCATACAAAACTTATTAAAGAAAAATACATATATTACTGAATATATGTGCCTTAAAATTGCTGCTGTCTTTGTATAAGCCAGAAAAAAATGCTGGTTTGTGATTTGATTATGAGACTGAGTAGTATCATCTTATACAAGTTTGCAAGGGTACTGTGATGTGGCTCTTAATAACAGGAAGTGCCTTACTTTTCCTAAATAATTTAAAGTACAATACTTGTCCTTATCTTGAATAATGAAGCATTCTTTAGTAAAGTATACTAGGTTTTCGTATTAGATACTAATGGTTGTTTTTCAATTTGCACTTCTACTACTGTGAGGAATAAAATTTAGTTTTCTTGGTTTTGACTGTTTATATGGGTATCAGTAATTATTTTCACTTATATTAAATGTAATTTAATTGTATTATTTATGATTAAAATAGCTCTGTAGATACAATGGTATGCTTCTGTTCCCTACATTGCAAGTTTAAAATCAGGTCTTGGATGTTATAGGTTAGATATTTGTGTATTAATGTGTTTGTGTTCTATTGTGTGTGTGTTTCTTTCTCTTTTTTTTAGGCTGCTGTGAAAACCTGTATGATTTTCAGAAGGTTTGCTAAATGTGTCTCCTTTACTTCCATAGGTTGTGTAGCACGAACAGTAAATTCTCCCAACCAACATCTATTAAGAACTGATGATGTTATTAGCTGCTGTTTGGACCTGAGTGCCCCCAGCATCTCTTTCCGGATAAATGGTCAGCCAGTTCAAGGAATGTTTGAGAATTTCAACATAGATGGCCTCTTCTTCCCAGTTGTCAGCTTCTCTGCAGGAATAAAGTTAGCATCACATGTAGTGGGTTTTTTTGTTTGGTCCCCCCCCCGTCTTTTTTTTTTCTGTATATGTGAATATGCTGAATATTTTCCTGACTGTCCTTGCTCTCATTTCCCTTTCTGACATCTGCTTCTTTGGCACAGTTCCAGTTCTTGGATAGAGAGCGCTACAAAGGAGTCCTGAAGAGATAGCGCATCTGTTGTTTTTCAGCTCGCCAGTGTATTCAGGTGGTTTGCAGATAGACCTTAGAAACAGCTTCTTTATAATTTCTTAGCTGACAGATTGCTACACATTCACTCCAGGACAGCATTTTAACTATACGGGAAGAAAAACACCAGTCTTTGATATTAAAGATATATTTGCCCTGACTCACTTGTTATGAGGTAGTAACTATTATTTGAAGATGCATTATCTACACTTACTTAAGACATGGTGGTGGTACACTTTCTTTTCAGCAGGATGAGTTAATATAAATTCAGTCGATCTGTATTCTGGTTGCTGTACTCGTTTTCTATAAAATTTCAAGTCACACTTGAGGTGCCAGACTTCTGCTTCCATGTATTGAATAGTTTGAGACTATAATAGTAAAAAAGACTGTGTGATGTTCCAGCGGAGGGACCAACTTTAGCAGGACTGGCAAAGGTAAAGGCTGAAAGCTGATTTCTGTTGGAGACAGAGCAATGCTCTGTGAGGGATCATTCACAGACTGTGGTGAATACTACAGAAGCTAAGAGCCATCACACAGTGGGCATACCAGCCTCTCATTCCAGATGAAAAATGCACTTCTTTAGACTTTGCCTTGGATAATATGGGAGATACAATGTGGTAAAATTGTAGACATGCATGCTATGAAATGCAAAACTATAAACCTGCATGCTTTATCTCCATCATGAGAGAAATATTTGACAGATATTATTAGTGTGTGTTTAGCTGAGTGTGTTTTTGGAGAGTGTTCTGGTATAGCATTGCCAAAAATCTTATAAGATATTCAGTAAATAGAGAAGAGACAAAATGATTCTGTGGTAAGGCTAGTTTTTTGGGTGTTTTTTGGTGCCTTTGGGATGGCAATGTTCTGGGAAGATTTTTCAGTATTATGTCATTGCTACTTCATGATCACCTCATTCACTGAATTTTTCAGTAACAAAAAACCATGACAAATTCACTGTTTTGTAATGAATAAAAGAATGCTTTCCCCCAGGTTTCTACTAACATGAAAACCATATGTTTTAGGGAAGAAAATGTGGGAGTTTTTTGTATTCTGTCCTAAGCATTTAGTGTTCTGTGAGAGAAAAGAAAGAACTGTATTCCATGGAGTTTTCAGGCTCATTTCTCAAATGAGAGAGAATGGAGAACTCCTCAATGGAGAGAGTTCAGAGGTGGTTGGTTGATTACTCTGGGTTATAATCTCTGCCTTCTGAGACTTGAAAGGCTGCTGCTTACTTCATAGGTGTGCTAAGTAAACTGATTATTCTCTCTCTCTCTCTCTGTCTTCTCTTTTGGTCTCATGATTTAGAATACTTTTATGTAAATGGAAATTAACTAAAAGAAAGAATTGTTTACTTTTCCCCATGTTTTTTTTGCACCTCCTACTTCATAAACTCCAGCACTAGTTAGAGAAAGTTGAACTGTAAACAATGCAAATAAGCTGCAACATTGAGGTTTTTTTTTTCCTTTTTTTTTTTAAATAGCATTCAATAGTTGTTAGGCTTGCAAACTGACTAGGTTTGACACCAGAGGTGTCTGTCATCTAAAGTAACTCTGGTGTTTACAGGGTACGTTTCTTGCTTGGAGGTCGCCATGGAGAGTTCAAGTTCCTTCCTCCACCTGGATATGCCCCTTGCTTTGAAGCTGTCCTACCGAAGGAGAAGCTGAAAGTGGAGCACAGCCGAGAGTACAAGCAGGATCGTAGCTATACAAGAGACCTACTGGGTCCCACTATCTCTCTGTCACAAGCAGCTTTCACTCCAGTTCCTGTAGATACTAGCCAGGTATGGAAACTGAAAGACTGCATTTTCATTTTTAAACACACATATCATAGGCCTAAGTTATTTCACATTTGATTGAATTTTCAGCTTGTCTCAAACTTGTTTTTTGCTTGGGATTTGGTTGGTACGTTCCATTGTGAGAAGCTGAAAAATGGTGCGTAAAGTCCTGATAGCGCTCACTAGAAACTTCATATATTTCAGTTCACAAACACTATAATAAAGAATGTTTTACCCTTAATATTAGAGTAGGCAAAAAAGAATATTTGAACTTCTTGTTTTGTTACTAGGCATTTTTATTACTGTTTAGTTAAAATCACTGAAGGCTTTGCGTTATGATAAGACTTTTAGACCAGTTTCAACCCTAATTCTTTACTGGACTTGCAGGTCATTGAGAGTGGCATTTGAATCACTGTGGGCAGTAAATGGCAGGCATTGAATTTATAGTTTTCATTTTTTTTACATAGTTGCAAAGACTAGTAATTCTTTCAGACTAAAGAGCTCCATCTCTGATCACAGGTAACAAAAGTTCATTTTGCATTAGACCAGAGCTTGAGATGATACAAATTTTTGTACTCTATGTGCTCAGATTTTACCATATTTAGGAATTTGTTCCTGAAAAAAAACCACATTAAAAAAAAAGAACAAACCTGCTAGTTTGTTGCCATTATGCGCTAAATACAGCATTCTACATGTGTCATGTAATTACTGTTCTGTAACACCAACAATTAGGGTAACATTACCATGATTCACAGCACTGTTGTGCTGGTTTTGGCTGGGATAGGTTCACTTTCTTCACAGTAGCTAGTATGGGGCTATATTTTGAATTTGTGCTGGAAACTGTGTTGATAACAGGGAGATGTTTTAGCTATTGCTGAGCAGTGCTTACACAGCATCAAGGCCTTTTCTGTTTCTCACCCCACCACCCCACCAGCGAGGAGGCTGGAGGTGCACAAGAAGCTGGGAGGGGACACAGCTGGGACAGCTGACCCCAACTGACCAAAGGGCTGTTCCACACCATATGACGTCATGCTCAGCATATAAAGCTGAGGGAAGAAGAAGGAGGGGGGGATGTTTGAAGTGATGGCGTTATATGCGTGATGGAGCCCTGCTTTCCTGGAGATGGCTGAACACCTGCCTGCCCATGGGAAGGAGTGAATGAATTCCTTGCTTTGCTTTGCTGGCATGCGCAGCTTCTGCTTTACCTACTAAACTGTCTTTATCTCAGCCCACAAGTCTTCTCACTTTTACTCTTCCAATTCTCTCCCCCATCCCACCGGGGGGGAGTGAGTGAGTGGCTGTGTGGGGCTTAGTTGCTGGCTGGGGTTAAACCACGACAACTGTATATTTGAGGTCACTGGTTTTTGAGGTAAAGCAGACTTAATTTCAAATTCTGGAGGTAGAGTGACGTGCTGTCCTGATTTCACTTCTCACCTGTCATCATCATCTAATTATTTTTTTTTTAATGGGGTTCAGTTCTCAAATGTTTATACTTGTCTGAAGTGTTTTTCACAACATTACTTGGTTGTTGAGATTTTTAGCATGTTTTAAGCTGAGAAATAGTATTGGTTTGAGTAGTTTCTAGCCAGCTGCCAGGAATGTGTTCCATGCCATTTGGAGGTGTTGGATTTAAAACTGTTTTCGCTTGTTGGTCAAACTCTGGAACTTGTAAGTGCATAGGTTAAAGTATTTCTGTTGATCTAAGAATTCTTGCTCACTTTAGTCAGTAACAACTGAGTGATAGTTTAGGTTTAGTTGAGAGATCTGGTTTGTACAAAGTTTGTCTGTAATGAAAGTTTCAGTGGCACTGTCAACCAACTTATTTATAACAGCCTCTTTCTCTCTTCTCTCTTTAGATTGTTTTGCCTCCCCACCTGGAAAGGATTAGAGAAAAATTAGCAGAGAACATCCATGAACTATGGGTTATGAATAAGATTGAACTTGGCTGGCAGTATGGACCAGTATGTACATTCCAACCTAATTTTCTGTTAATTACATAGTATTATTGAGCATATTGGTTTCAATGGGCTAATGGGACTGCATTTTTTCCATCCTTCCAAAATTAGTAAAGTTTTAGACCCTTTCCATGAGAAGCAGGTGGAAACCAACAGTTCTTGTATATTTCTGAACCAAAATTCTGCTATTAAAGCTGTTTGGTGCTGAAATTTTCAGCCAGTCTAACTGCCAGCACAGAAAGCACATAGTGGGTTTTTCACCTTCTGTTTGTTCTTGGGGCAAGAAGTTTAGTTGCCTGGAGAAGTAAGCCAATAAAAGCAGTTATTCTTGGTTCTCTTCACATGTACTGACTGACATAACTCTTTCAGAAGTCCCAAACTTACTTTTCTTGAAAAATAAGTATTGCTTACAGGAAATTCCATTAAATCTGCTTTGCTACCTCCTTCTCTCCACTTCTTCAGGCTCATGTCTGTATTAGGTGCTCCACATAACTATTTTCTTATCTCTTTCCTAGTTTTCATGGAGTATGACAGAAAAAAAATACGTGGCTTCTGGCTTTGATACAAAACGCAGTCTATTTTGTTGATTAGATTTTTTTTTTTTTAATCAATCATAAGAAAATTATACAAGCTAGTTATTTGGATCCCAAGTGGTGGCGTTTATGAAGAACTATTGCTGTGAAGAGTATATAGAAACATACAGTAGATACTAGATGTAAATGTAAAAACATGTATGCATGCATAGAAACATATATGTATTATTTTTGTTAATAAAAAGATTTTGGTCTTCTGAGGTGTTCAGATTACAGATTTGATGTAACTGGGCATAGGTATTATAGTTGGTGTAGCATACAGCAGTACTTAAAAAGATTAACAGAGAAGATCTCTAGATTTTTGTTGTTGTTGCTTTTCCCGCCAAATCAAACACAAAACCCCAGTTAAATTAATGTGTCGAAACATTTTAATTGTGGTATAATCATACCAGCTGTGAAGCAATCTGCAGGAACTTTTAGTGTACCATTACTTACCATCGAGAATCTAATTGTACAGTTGAACTCTATTTTAATTTAAACAATATATAGTAAGTATCAAGTTAAGCAGCAATAAATGTTGTAGTTATATTCAGAATGAAACCAGCTGCTAAATCTTTTAAGTTATTCAGCTTTCTCTGGCTTTAGTGTTCTATGGTTGGATGTGCTCACTTTGGGAATGTGGGAAAGTATATGCTGATCATCTTCTGGAGGTTCACTCCTTTATCATATTGTTTTCTCACAGATGATTTAATCGGTTTAAGCCACTGTTGGCAATTCTAGTTATCTGAATTGATGCACTGCAGTCACTGAATACTGAGGGAAGGCTTGAAACAGAAATTAGCTGGTTTAGGTGCATGCATATGAGTGCTCTAATCTTAATTAGATTTGGTCTTTTTAATTCAGAGCAAGATGCATTATATATAGTAGCTAGCTTTTCTGAAAAAGTGGTGTTTTTTCACCAACTTAAAAAGTTTAAAGGCTAAAAGACAGAGAATTTGTAGATGTAAATGTCCCTCCAGATTATTCAAAAAATCTGCTGTAGATTGCATTTTATATTCCCTCCTACATACCTGTTTCATCAGATCTGTGTGTAGTATCACCAAAGTGATACCCAGTATTGCATGCGATATTACTGCTGCATTTTATACATGTAATAAAGTAAAATAACAAGCTAATGTAGCAAAATTAAGGACTTTTGTTAACTGGCTTCGTTATAAGTCTGAATATGAGTGGTATTTAAGTGTCCAACTTGAAATCATCAGATGCATCTGCATATCTTTGTTTCTATTGAACTTCGCTGTACATTTAAAACTATCCACAAAAATTAAGAATTGATAGGTGTGATGAGTTCTGCTACTTATAAAAGGTATTTGCAAGGCAGTAGATTTTTATACTGTGCTCAGGAAAAAAAAAGGGGGGGGGGCAGGAAGGCAACCTACAAAATATGTTGAAATTATAATAGAAGTATTATACATTGTAGCTGTAGAGCGAAAAGAGCGTCAGTAGGGGAAATTCAATTAACATTGGAATTCTGAGGAAAACACCTGATGTCCAAGATTTAAATTAGCTGTACACAGATCTAAAGTAGTCCTTCTTACTGGAGACTATAATGAATCTTTATTAATGCAGATTACCATAGGTCTTAGAAAGAAATCTGCAAATAAACATTTTCAGTGTCCACTAAAAGATATTTCTCATTTTAGCTGCTAATGATTTTGATCAAGTAGCTTGACAGTTTAATTGCTTGAATTGCCTGTCCAAAGAACATTAATCTCATCAAATGAAGATAAATGTCCCCTGGAGATTGTAAATATTTTTCAATCCAAAACATAAACAAATGACTGCTGTTCAGTTTGATAATTATGTGCTTAGATCAAAACACAAAAATATGTTACTCAGAAATGTTATAGAGAAATGTGAGATGTTTTTTCATGAGATTACACTACTACTCAATCTAGTTTATTTACAGTTTAGTTATTGTTACAGGAAAACACAGAACTGGCAAAAATAGAAGATGATAAATAAAAAATAAATTTCAGCTATCAGTGATCCATGTTCATAGTCACTTTGTGCGTACTCATGTATAATTAACACCCAGGACTTGAAATTAGAGAAACGTAAATAGGTTATGGTCTGCAGATGACTGTTTTTTCCTTCCCCTGCTGTAACACACAATGTTTATATCCCGATGTTATGATTTTATTTAAGTGTAATCTTAGATACTGCATATGGATTTATTGCCATGATGCTAGAGCTTTCTCATTTTAAGACATTTACAACAAAATATCCAAAGAAAAGCTCTTTTATTTGATGCAATATGCAGAGCAAGCAATCAGTTTAAATGTGATAGGTTATTTTTCTGAAAGTAAAAAATTTCATGCCAGTTTATATGCTACTGACTTTCTTATCCTTTTTAAACATCAAATCTGATTCTGTATATGAACAACAGATCAAGCTGTTGAGAACAGATTATACTCAGTTCAATGGTACTGCTTCACTAAGAATTCCTGCCTTGGTCTTTTTGCAGCTAAAATAATTTAAAAGCCATCCTATATTAATCAGATGAGTAAAGATCGATTTAGAAAACGTATAACAATTAGGCTTCTTAACTTCAGCTGCTAACATTCCGTTTTCCAGCAGAATTATCTGATTAATCAAAAGTTGTCAATAATGTTATTTTCCAATAACTTTCACTCTGCAGCTTTAAAGATTAATATAAATGGTGAGTTTATGGTCCATGAAAGATGGACACAAAAGTGTTTTAATATAGGGGTAAAGATGTAGTCTCAACTGAGCAAATGTTAACACTTTCATTGGGACCTTTTAGATAATATTTGCAAACTAATGTTTTTTTATCAAGCCTTCTAGCAAGATGTAATCTTTGTAGATTTTGTTGACTGAGCTCTAGCACGATAAAGATGCAAAGCTGAGAGCAGTAGAATGCTCAGTTATCCCAGCTCTCAGGTTGCCCTTCCTAGTTATAGCTAGTATTAGACTAAAACTGTACAAAAGTAGTGCACGTTAAAAAAAGTTTTGATCAAATTTTCAAGTTTATAAAATGTAGGATTTTGTAAATTATCATCTTCATTACGCTGCTGTCACTACACTAAAAGTAAATTAATGATTTGTGACTGCTGAACAGTTGCATTCTGCTTGGGTACTACTGGACATAATTAAGAAACAAACATTTTCTGAATTAAGAGAGAGAGTAAATTTATCCTTTATATCTTTACTTTCGTAGAGTAAGGATTTCAGTACTATTCATATCCACATATTTACACAAACTGGATGCATAATTTTTCAAACATGGTGCTGAAGATGAGTTGTTATTTTATGGCTGCATGTCAAAACATAACATAGATTGCACTATTCTTGAACTTTGCGTATTTGTTGTGAACATCTGTATAATGAAATGTTCAAATTAGCATTTATTCCACTTGAGATCTGCAAATCTGAAATTTATTTGCAAATGCAAATTCTGCCTTGAACAGAATGATCTTGCTCTGAGAATACAGAATAGTTTCTGTTTTGAAGTGTTGTTCAGTTTGAGTAATTCTGACAGGATCAGCTTTAACTACTTTGTGGTTTGGACTGTTTTTAAATTTCTTCTCGTTTTTAAGACACATTAAACTTATTTCTTTACTGTCTTTTCAGGTTAGAGATGACAACAAAAGACAACACCCATGCTTAGTGGAGTTCTCAAAATTGCCGGAGCAGGAAAGAAATTATAACTTGCAAATGTCACTTGAAACACTGAAGTAAGTTGCTAGAACTTTTGAAGCTTATAGTGAGAATTTCCTAAGAAGTTGCAGTTTCCAGAATTATAATTTGACATGTGAATTACAATTTGACATGTAGGTGAGGGTAATAATATGAAAATGAGGGAGTGAGATACATTAATGAATTATGTATTTGGCATTGCAAATGGCTTTGATAGTTTTCTTTTTAATATCTATGGAATTTTAGAATTATTGTGGTAAGGCTGATTATGAAATGGCAACTCAGGCAGTTTTCATCTAGCTTGGAGGAAAGAAATAGGTCCAAGCTTTGAAAAAACTCTTCGCTTCTTATTTGGTTTAATTCAATTTAGTTTAATTGCTTTTAATTTTCTTTATTAATAAAGCACACTTTGACAATCAATAGTTATTTTTGGACGTGACTAATGACGGGCTTTGCTTCAGGATGCCTTGCTGCTATTTCTGTGTAATCTGTGCATACTGCCACAAAACAGTAGTACGCATTCCCTCCTTTTGTGGATGAGCAGTTAGATGTGTGAATGTCGTGGATGCTATCCAGTTGGAATGCTAGAAAATTTCAGTGGGATGTTAATAGGTTGGTTCAAGTAATCTAGTTGTCTGGCTCACAAGGATACAATTCCTTATCTCAGCTTTGTCAGTCAAGCAAGTGTGACTTCTTACTTTGCTGTGAATGCATTGAAAATCTATTAGTGTAAGTAATTTCTTCCATATGTAGCATTGCATGTAGCCAACGTGTTAAAATATTTCTCAAACTGATAAATGCCCAGTGGTATATGTGGCTCTCCAGTCACTGCTATTTGCAATCCATTGAAATCTATTCATTTTTTTTTCTTGTTAAAATATAGTTGCTTTTTTCTGTTTGGAGTGTTAACAAAGGATGACTATCTGCATGTGATATTACTTTTCTGGGAATACTTGTACTATAATATTAAAAAAATTTGCCATGTAAACTGATAGTGCAATATTGTGTTTACACTTATAATATAAGGAATGTGTCCTCATAGTGGAAAGCTAGGTAGAACAGTCTTCCTAGAATTTCTCGTAGTGTCCTTCTCTGGTCAGCTTCTCTGCGCTATTTACTGATCTACCATTCTCACAGTAAGTAAATTACTCAACAAAAAACATATTTATGACCCTAATCGTTAAACAGTTTCTGGAGGGATATTTTGGCATTATTTAGAGATAAAGCATTCGGAGATAAATGGAACTCCATTGGAGGCAAGAAAATAAGTTCATTTTTGTCTTCAGCTAGATATTAGAATTTCAAGGAAAGCTTTTGAGACCCCTGTCAACACAACGATGTGCTAAGAATCCGGAATAGCTTCTTCCTTTCCATTTTATGAAACTACAAAAGATGATGTCATTAACTTTCCCTACAGTTGAATCTTTTGCTAGAATAATCTATATAATATGACTCAGGCATCATAAAAATCATGCTCTCAGAATTAAATGCACACTCCTAATGTTTCACTAAATATTAAACAAATTTTAATAGTCCTTACATGACTACTGGTTCAGGATCCAATGCTTTT
This sequence comes from Ciconia boyciana, assembly GCF_034638445.1. NCBI lineage: Eukaryota > Metazoa > Chordata > Aves > Ciconiiformes > Ciconiidae > Ciconia > Ciconia boyciana. Next base: position 85,836,763 of record NC_132936.1, read on the forward strand.
CTAAATCTAACCCTGCCAAAACAAAAAATAATTTGGTTTTATAAACATAAATTATGGATTACTTTTATTTTAGTAATTTTATTACTTACTCTAGAGAGAGGCTTTTCATTAAATGGGATTATCCAAAACATAAAGCATTCAGTCTTTCTATGGATTTCAAAATTTGTATGCTTACTGAGCTCAGTCTTCACTTCATTCTTGTATTAGTCCTTGTTCTCTGAAGTATACAGTTCTAATTTTGCAACATCATGTTGTATTTCTCACGTAGACATCTATTGTTCGGGGATTAGAATATGAGTGTCTCAGTTCATTTCTGCAAACTTTCAAAGGTAGAAAAATTAGTGCACTAATGCATTGTAGATGTTCCATACTGTGATGACTTGAACTGTAAGCTAGTTTGACTAGTTCTTTATTGGATATTTCTAGTCTACTAGCAGTCAACCTCAGAGGGGGAGAATGGGGAAGAGGGAAAGAAAATGTTCCTTTAAAACTTCCTCTAGTCAGCTATACTCTATATTCTTTACAATTTGCATCAAAGTGTGTACTGCATACTTGAAGTAGTTGTAAGACATCAATAATAACTCTCACTGTAATTGGTGTTGGTTTTTTTTTTTTGTTGTTGGTTTGTTGCCAGTTTTGCTGCCAGCTCTACTAGATGAGAGAGGCAGAAAGCAAGGAAGTTTTGGATCATATTATCTGACACAACATTTCTTTTCAATATATTGAGATCGCTGTATATTTTTCAGTATGACTGAATACTCTTATGAACTATAAAAATGATATACTCTATGAAATGTCAAGATTCAGGAATGAGTTACCTCTGAAAATGTCATGGGATTAAAATATGCTTGCTCATACTGTTTCTGTGCATTCTGATATATATTTTGTAGTTTGATCTTGGTGATTTTTGTTTGGGTTTTTTTTTTTTTTTTTGATGCTTACTATTTTGTGACTGACTTTCCCATTTCTACCTATTTACTCAGTTGTGTGTGATAATTGCATGTATCAATATTATGCCGAGGGCTTCATTCAGCCACTTCTAGTTTTCTTGTTTAGTTTTGAAGTGCTCTAGGGGTCTTTCAGGTTCTACCAGTATGGATGAGGCTGCCTGAAAAGTAAATGGAAGTGTAATTAAAATCTGACTCTTGGTCCCCAGTTGCCTTTTTATCCTGCTGTGACTCTCTGATTTGAATTTGCTGTGTCTGAGTGGAGATAATGTAGGGTTCAAATTTCTGTCTTACGTTACAAGAAAATTAGGGTTAGCAAGGGTTAGCTCCTCTGTACTGCTTTTCACTGTTAGATATGTTCTCTTACTTATGTTGGTGATAGCTGCATAGGAATCGGGTACGATTTATGCCAATTGAAATTTAGCTGCATGGAGTATTCTTAGCAGATAGTGTGTTTTGCAGGAGATGGCCACTGCATGTTGATTTCCTCATATCTGATTTTACCGTCTAATTTTAAATCAGGGTTCACAGACCGTAACAGTAGGATTTACTTCATGTAGGTAGCACTAAAAATATGCTGTGAGAATCTCCTTGAAACATACGACTCATCTGCCAAGAGAAATACTGCTAGAGCAATATTTATGCTCTTTTTTTCCCCAGTCAGTTCAAGAGCAATAAATATAGGTAAAGCAAGACTAGAAAATATTGTTTTAACGAGAGATGAGAACAAATAAAAACCTTTTTTTCCAGCTTTCTTCCACATTGGGAAAACTGGGAATGGAGTCCAAGGTTTACACTTGTGATTTCTTCTGTGTAATCGGTTTCAATCAAAGATATGGGTGTCACCCTCAGATTTTGAGAAACTTCTGATCTGACTCCAGAGTGGTCTCTGACTTCTGTCCAGGATTTGCTTTCATTTCAATGTTAATATTTTAGTAATGCACCTAGGCTAAAGAAACTAAGACTTGATAACCCAGTATTGAACGTACGTGCAGGAACAAATAATTGATGAGTTACAGATTAAATCCTGGAGATGAATGAGACTTAAGATTTATACTGCTGGATAGTGTGACTGTAAGGACAGGAAGAGGTCTGAAGTAATCAGAAACCTGATTAATACTGTCGACCCTGTTGTAAGGTTATGTAGAGAGTGTTTGCTTTCTGAAATGAGCTGCATCTTGCAGAGTCAGTCCACGATGGGCTGCCTGGGTCAGTGTCTCTGTGGTAGAAGCCCTGTGGTACATGACACAGCCTGTCTAGCTTGAATCCTTTTCTCTGAAGTGGATTAATGTGCAACATCCCTACAGAGCATTAAGATGGCAGTTTTGGCCTAATGCTTATCATGCATTCTGCTGTCATTCCTCTCTTCAGTAGCATGTCCTAACAAAATCCAGATCCAATTAAAATCTCTGAATAACAGCCCCTCTTTGTAAAGAAGACACATTCTAAGGATAACAAGTGACATTTCCTGCCTTTCTCCTTTCATCAGCTTTGAAGCAAATAACATAACATAAAAAGATTTTGATATAAAGCAGTATGAATGAGTATATAAGCAGTATGAATACATATACAAAGCAGAAATATATATTTCAAGGGCAGGGAGTCTTTGATCTGATGCCTCATATAGATGAAATAGACTGTATGATAGTTCCATTTTGAAGTAGTCCACTCATATTTTTGCTAAAATTTTTATGAACATCTTGTGGCATTTTCTTAACACTATCAAAAAGCTTTTTACATATACAAAAAGGCTGGTGTTGATCTTTCCATATTATATTGTTGTCATTCCCATAGGTTTCATTTGTTGTATAGTGCCATTTATATACCCAGCATCAACTCTGAATATAGAAACATTAGCAGTAATTTATCTCTGATTTCTGTGTCCTAGAACCCTGCTGGCATTAGGCTGCCATGTTGGAATTGCTGATGAACATGCTGAAGAAAAAGTAAAAAAAATGAAACTTCCAAAGAAGTAAGTTGAAATTCAAATGCATCTTTTTGTTAGGCAGTGTGAGTTAAGCGAACTGTATTTTAAGAAGTTGATGTTTATATTGCTAGTTTTATTGGTACTTGGGTATACATGTATGCATATGAATTATCAGAAAATTACACGCACCTTCATCCATGCCTTTTCTTTTAGATGTTTACAGTTGATGTGTAGACAAAGTTTAGGTTTTCCGTGATTCATTGAAATGTCTAGCATTCATTGTTACATAGTTCTTTTATATATGGTGTGTACTGCAGAAACTTGATAAAGAATTTTTACAGCAAACTTGTCAATATATTTTGCTGTGCTGCAAATATTGAAAGGTAACCCTTTTGAAAGTCCTAGAATGGCCATCTAGTGACTTGAAGTGGAGAGAACTGGTATAGCCGCCTGACTTTTTCCTGAGTGATTGATTGGCAACAGCATTGGTAGGACTGGGCTCAGGCTGGTATGGTATAGTGGCCTCCACTACCGCAGCTCTGAAACCAGCTCTCATGGCCCAGCCAAGGTGCCCTGGCTTCTTGCCTAGCACCAGCATGCCCCCCAGTTTGGGAATGAAGAATTTGGGAACTTTAACACAGTTGAAAGTAATGGAACTGTACTTGGTGATAGGCATATAACAGCCCTGCGGCCCAACATACGTTTGAGCCCATGGTTTATAAGTTTGTCTAGATAGGTACAAAATTCAGTGGGATAAAGGAGGATTATAACGTGTATAAAACCAGAAAGGGAAAGGTCATGGTTTCAGTATGAGAGAACTTCCGTGTGTTCTGTTATTCCTGAATTTAAGTTAGTAATTTAGTTTCCTTGGTTATGACTAAGAGCAAAGGTAAGTGCTAGTTGCTAAGTTGCTACCACCAGTAGCAACTCATAGCTCTTTGCAGGGATGTGCTCTGTGCAGAAATAGATGTTCCTCTGCTATTGCATATCTCCATTATTCAGAGTAGCCTTTCACTGACCCATACCTTCATATTCTGTACACTGCATCTCTAGGCCAGTATAATAACCCCAAGCCCGTGTCCAACTAAAGCATGCCTGCCTTTTTCCTTTTGTGAGCCAAAAGCACATGCCCCATTCTGGCAAGGTTCCTGCAGGCTCCTGGGTAATACTTTACTACAAGGTAGCTGTAAGAACCTGGACCCTGAAGTCTTTGATATATACGACACTGCACTGATTTACATACCATTGATATCACAGTTTCAGAATCCCTGATGTGGTCGCTTCACAAGAATGAATGAGAATAAAAGCAAGGGATTAATTTAAATTCCCCAAAACTGTTCTTCAGTTTTGGTATCCCAAAATAATTGCATATAAGACTAAAAAGAAGAGATATCTAGGGCCTTCTGTATTTTTGTTCTGAATTTCCTGGGCAGAAATGCATATGCATTTCCAAGATTGTTCAAGTGAATTAGATGTGATGCTTTTGAAAAACTGGAGCTAAATCTCAAGTCTGAAGAAATTATACTTCCTAATTTAAGAAGAGTGATAATGCTGAGTCTTTTTAATGGCATTAACAGTCATAGCTTTAGAAACCTGAGGTCCTACCATGCATACCATGTCAGAATTTTGATACCTCACATACAATGGATAGAAAAAATGAGTAAAAAGGAAAGAAAAAAAAAACAACCGTGGCTACATTCTCAATAGCATCAGATGTTTGTTGAGCAAAAATGGAGCAAAGATTTCATGATCTAGATACAGTTGTGCATATTTTTTGTGGGATACAGTCCTGGAGAGAAGAAAGGTTGCTCTTTCACAGTTAGACTTGACTTAACCATAACAGAAAGCCAAAACCAAACCAAAAAGTTACAGGAGGTAGTGTGTGAAAAGCTAGATTTTTGATGGAAGAAGAGGTGTCACTTCCTGTGTTTGCTAGTTATTTCTGTTCCTGTAGATGATACAAATGAGTTATCCCAACACTTTGTCAGTTTTCCCATGGTAATTTATTAAGTTCGCGTATGTGCCTGACACAAAAACTTTATGCTATTATGAAAAACAAAAGCAACAGGGATCACTTGAATGTAATTAGCTCATCTGCTTTACTTTCTAATAAATTTTTCAACCTTACTTTGTATATTCTTCTCTGTCTTCTTAACCCTTTGCTTTATCATTTCTGCCATCCTGTTGTAACAATGAAGATTGTAAAATGCTAAGAACAAGTTTATATTTGTGTCAGTCCTACAGAGTGTTGGCATCACAGCCACACTGGTTACAAGCTGGGGAAAATCACAGTTTTAGCTGACATTTGTGCCAGAATTTTGTCTTTTTTAATACAGCATCACTCCACAAAAGAGCTTTTCTGGACCATTTTGAACAACTAGCTGAAGTGTACTGCAAACACAACTTTTGCTGATGGAAATTCTCTTTCTATTAGGAAGTTTATTCCTGTTATAACTTTACTTTAGGTTTTTGAATAAAGCATCCTTCAATAACCTTTTATTTTAAAATACCTCCCTGAAATATTCAAAGTCTTTATTTTAATAAATTCTAAACATTTAGTATTTCTATGGGTTAAAAAAAGTCTAAATGAAATGGGAAAGGAAAAGAATTGTCAGAATGAAAAGAAAAAGGTTTTTTAAAAATTTTCTCTATGTTTAATTTTTTTTTGTAAAACAACTCACGTAGACTGCTGAAAATCTTTAATCAAGAGAGCAGAGTATGGACTAAGATCACTTGAAAACATCTACCACTTTGTCTGTAACTTTAGGTGGTGGCACAAATAAAAATTCCATAATGCTTGTTATAAATCAGTGGCAGATTAATATGGTAGTGATAATGTGCTGTTGAAGCAATTAAATTTTCAGATTGAAAATTATTCCACATTACCTACTTCTTAAAAAACATTGTTAATATAAGGCCAGTAGAGATACTGAGCAAGATAAGACCAGTAAGATGCTGATGAGCAGACAACCAGGCAGGAGCTGGGATTTTATCTACCTGTTTCAACTGGTAACATCAGTCTGCAGATAAACACAACTCTGCAACATGAATTTGTACACACAATATGCTTTTGTTGTTTTCCTTAGTATCCATTGATACTTATCCTTGATGAGTATTGATTTGCGTCCTGAAATAAGGTATACATATCCTCTGTGACAAAATCATGAGCATCCTTTGAGACCCCTGGTTCTTTGACCCCGCTCTTATATGGAAATAGCTGTGGCTATCGTAGCTTTTATATGCACAATGTAACGGTTGTGTAGGGGAAGACAGGAAAGAATGCAGTAATTGCCAGCCTGACAAATGTGTTAATTCTGTATGATTCACTATTTCCATTACTGCCTGGTTTTACTCATCTCACTGAAACGATTTCACAGCTACCTGAGGAGATGTAACCGTGAGGGCAGTTAGCTAGCGTGTCGGAGATAGCAGCACAACTGCCAACTGCTTGCTTAATTCTGTAATAGAAATTTGCCAATTGGTACCTATATGAATGGTTGATCTTGGATTGACGTTCTTGAATTGTTGTTTTCAGAGTTAAACTTTTTTTTTTTAATGTAATTTTGAAGGACAGTCCAACCTCATCTTTATAGATTATAATCCCCCTTAAATACTTGCTTGTTTTCAATTATTGTTTTCAACCAATAATTTGTTTAAATGGGTTTTAGAGTAGTTATCACAGAAGAGAATGAATTAAGATTTGTAAAGTATTTGAATATTTTAGAATATGAATGGGGGTAAATACTATTTCTTTTTCTGGATTTCTCTCTGGCAGTCCAAACAAAGAAAACACAAGAAAATGCCAAAGTTGTTTAGAAAATAATTAGACAATAATTTAAACTAGCCATTCTGTAAATACCCCAGCATGTATAATTTCAGTGAGAGAATGTTGTTGTTTATTTTCCACAGGCCCCTTTCGTTATGACCAAAATAGCTCTTTGTTTTGCCAGTATGCTCGAGCAGAAATACTCGGGGATATTCAGGGCTCGTCCACCAGCTCCGGCCTGGTCTCTCCTGGGGCGGCAGGGAAGAACCAGCTCTGGCACCTGGAGCGCCTCTGCCCCCCGCCTCCTCTGGCCTTGGGTTCTGCAAGGCCGTTTTCCACACTCTTTTCCTCACTCCTCTCTGCCTGTGCAGCGTGTTGCCCTTTCTTACAAATGTTTTCCCAGAGGCACCACCAGTGTGGCTGAGGGGCTCAGCTGTGCCCTGCAGCGTGTCTCTTTTGGAGCTGGCTGTGTCCGGAACGGGGTAGCCCCAGCCTCTCCTCACAGAGGCCGCCCTGCAGCCCCCGCCACTAGCACCTGGGCCCAGACACCCCGTACAGCCCCTGTCTGTCTGCCCCCTGCTTTGCTCTTCCTGCTCCCCTGCCCCTGCATGTTCCCTCATCCGCTGAGGTAAGGGAGGCAATGTCCTCCACCATGGTGATGCCGCATAGTGTCATAGGTTTTCATTGTAAATTTATTAAGTCCTGATGTGCCGCATCCATCACCATATGCATTACGTCCTTTATTGAAGAAGGTTTGGTCGTAAGTAAAGTGGGAGATGACTATAATTAATTCAATGGGAACAACTTCATAAAAGTAAACAACACTTTGTTCTTAGGAGTGCTAAAAGTAGTGAGGAAGCTGTCTCTCTGTTCTGAAGTCATGCTTAGATTTTAAACATTTGCTCCTGTGATTTGAAGGATAGTTAAGGTATGAGGTATTATAAAGACAAACTTTTATTAAATGGACTTCGTATGTGATCTTGAGTAAGCCATTTGACCTGCTCTCTTTCACATCCCTATATGTAATAGGAAGAATATATTTTCTTGCTTCAGTAAGAGGTAGATAGAATTTAATAAGTATTGTGAAGTGCTCAGAGGTAACAATAATAATGTTCATATAAGTATTTAGATAAGCAACATCTTAATCTACTACTTTAAATATGTGAAAGTACTAAAATACTTTAAAAAATTTTTAGTTCAGACCATTTTGCGTAGCTTTCATTACCAGCTACTTCATCTCATCAAGATGCAATTAGCTTGAAACAAAATCAAATGTCAGTGCATTATTATTCTTTTTGTTCAAATACAGATTTATATAGATATATTGCATACATGTAACTTCTTTCCTTTGCAGTTTCTATTAATTTTTTCTTACTGAAAAGTAACTGCAAGTTCTGTGTTTTTTGACAGCTACCAGTTGTTGAGTGGATATAAGCCTGCTCCCATGGATCTGAGTTTTATCAAACTGACCCCCTCTCAAGAAGCTATGGTGGATAAACTAGCAGAGAATGCTCACAATGTGTGGGCAAGGGACCGTATAAGGCAAGGCTGGACATACGGTATCCAGCAGGTAAGTGCTAACTTCAGTCACTTGAAAAAGCACTTATCTATTGAGATATTTCACAGTTAAATGGGAATAATGGGGATAAAAAAGCAGGAAGAAGCAGCTAATGAATGCGAGTCTGTCAGTCAAAGAAAGCAAAAATACATAATTAAAGCAATCCTGCTAAATCTTCTAGCAGTATGAGACTCTTCTTTTACAAGCAGTATTAAAAAAATCATGGTATATTCTTGTATGCTAGCTAGATCTCAGGGTGAGAAAATTGCATGCAGGAAGCTAATATGCTCTAGTATTTCAGGAAATGTAAACATTGACTTTCAGTAAGGGAATAATTTAAATGTTTGCAGTCCTGGGAATTGAATAATTTTGTTTATCCAGGAAATTCAGAATGTAAATTTCTAGTAATCACTTTGCTAATATGTTGTATTTCTGGCAGAGGCCATGTTTAACTGAGAATAGTTAAATCAGTCTCCAAATTCCAGTCCTACTTTAGTGGTTTTGTTTCAGTGTATAGGACTGCTACGTGGTAGGTATTACAATGTGTTATAAGAGAGGGGAGTAAAAATTAAGCATGGTGGATTGTTAACAGCAAAACTCAGGGTCTTTGTTGTCTTTAAAAAAAAAAATCAATTGGGTATACAATGAGCCTAATTTATTATTTTTCAAGACAGCTACTATATCAATTTTCCCTTAGGAGTCATATTTTCTATTATTTTTGTGATTATTTGTGAATTTTATATAAAGAAAGGTATCTTCACTTCTGTTAATAAATGTGTGGTAGCATATCACAGTGAAATTTTAGGAAAATTCACCCCTTGTGGGGGAAAAAAAAAGTTTTCATGGTTTTACGCTGGGCATAAAAGATCATTATTTTTGCAAAAATGAGAAACAGCTGGTTTGTAGGTACACACTCTTTCCTGCCTACAAACAGTGTTTTTGTTTTTGACAAAAATTCAAGTTATACATTTCAGTTCTGTACATTTCAAATTTTGTTTTTCTACAAGACCAAAACTCATTCTATTTGCAAAGCTTTTGTATAAAAAAAGATAAATCTGGTTTTATATATATTAAGTTAGGCACTTAAATTCACCTCATCACATACTGAAAAAGTACATTTAAGTGACAAAATATATGCCGCATAACATTTCAGCATTGTCCATTATAGTATCTTACTGTAAAGCTCTCATTTTGGTACTTTGTAAACTGTTTAGGAAATCTATGTTCTGTATTGGAGGCTAGGCAGACAATGAGCCAATTCTTGTGTTTGCAGACTGGAATGTATGTAATATCCCCTACTAGACAGACACTAAAGATAATTCAGTGTTGGTGCAACTCCCCTGCTTACAACAGGATTAAATCTTCCCCTACTACTGCATCTTTGAGTAAGGGAAAATGGCCCTTTGAAGTGCTATTAACATTTCTGATAGAATATTAATAATGAGAAGTGTTGGAAGTGATGATTCTCTGTTGTCAGGTAGGGGGAGCAGATTAATTCATTTAGAACCCACTATTTTAATCCTGTGTTTATGGAGGCAGTGCACAATTCATTTCTAGAATGAGAGTCTGTATGTCTCTAGATGCTCAAAAGAAATATTTCTGATACATTAAAGAATGCACTCAGTAATATACACCATGCCTCCCATATTTTTTATTCTCCCAGAAGCCAAACATTTTCAATACAGGGCCTTTCCAATCAGGAGATTTGAAGTGAATGAAAATTAGGAAATAGTTATAGCTTTGATAGAACCCTGACATACACCAAAATTAAATTTAGTTTTTCAAATTAATTCATTGGTTATGAAGAAGTTAAGTTTCTGGAATCAAATGCATCTCTTAGCTAATTATGTTTCTAACGAGACTTGGGAAAATTTAAACCCATAACTCATATGTAGTAAATAAAGTTTCTTAGATCTTGAAGACAATTTAACCTACCCTGTGTATCCATATATCTTTGAAAAAACCCCCACAAATAATTTTGCCATATTTATTGGAGTGAATTTGCAGTTAAATTATATATTTTCTGAATTAGTGAGGTATTAAGTAAGAAAGGCAGTTAAATGATGCTGTCTAAGACTTTTTCAGTGTTACTGGGTTGGGAATGATAAGCAAAAGATGTAGTGGTAGTGGGTGGCAATAAAAAAAAAAAGTTTCTCCTTTACAGCATACTATGTGTTTATACACTGTCTTTAGATATGTTTTGATGCGCCTGTTGATATAGAAGATTCTGCTTTGGAAGAAGCATGATGTGATAGTAATCAATCATTATGGTTCCCAAAAGGCAGTGGAGTTGCCCCAGGCCACAACTTTGGTTTAAAAAAAATAAAATAAAAACATTGATTAGACAGATCTAGTACGGCATGTAACCTAAAATTAAACACTTCAGCTTAGTGTCAGAAGAATAATGAAGTCTGTCCTATGTTCTCAGCACTGTGCCCAGGGAAAGAGACTGACTTTACTGTTGAATCTAAAACTTTGTGGCCCTGCGAAGACATTTTTGAGGCTCACTGGGAGATAGCAGAGGGAAGGAGGAGAACTCTGTGATCTACTCACTGAACAGCTCTCTATTTTATCACTGACTCTTAAAATACTGTCCTGGGGGCCAGCCTTGGAACTCAGGCCTCCCCTAAACTCTCTTCCTAATAAATGCCGTGCTTGCTAGATGACAAAGCTCAACATGCAAATTAAATCTGTGCTTACTTATTACAATTTACAGTCTGGTGTGAGAAAACTTGTGGAAGATAGAGGTACAGTTTTGAACCCCTTAGTCTTGTAATTACTGAACTGTGCATTACCCATTTTCCATGAGTGTTTTAAAAATTGACACCTATATCCTCAAAGATATCTAACTGGACAAATAGGAATTAGGTATCTAAATCAATTTTGATGGCCAAGGACAAGTTGTTACATAAAGAGGTTATCACTATCACTTAGACCTGCTAAGTTTTAAAATAAAATGGTAGCCCCTAGTTAGGTTTTTGGAGATGTTTTAAGCAGTCAGTATGAATCAGGTTCTGATTTTGACTACCAGGTTGTGCTCTGAAAGAGACTTGGACTAATGCTTCTGCTCTAAATCTTGACTGGGCTTAAGTATATGATCACTATTGAACTGTTCTTCCTTACCAACACAAAGACAACTATGGGTATGCAAAGAACCTAGAGAATTTAAAAGTAAAAAGCTTAAGTGCCTATGAAGCAGATAACATTCGGAGTTGGAAAGCCACTTAATTGGGGTTTTGCAGTCTTGGGTGCTTTAGCTTTAAACATCCAAATATTTTGTTGGGTCTGACTCATTCAAACTGACTGAAGACTTTTGTGTGCTGAGTGAGGCACTGTTGTTGAGAATGTAATGTGATGGTGCAGTAAACAGTGTCATGGTTATGCTTTCAACAGAGGATGGTTGTTAAAGATCATCAAGAGCTCACGAATATTCGTGACCTTCAGGAAACAGATCAACAAGATCAGTAGTATACTTTACTCTCATATTCTTGCAGACAAATTACAGTAGTCTCATCTACAGTTAAACAGGCAGATGGTGTCCTTGAAAACTTCCCCACCAATAGCATGTCCTGTAGAAGCTGCCATGCTTGGGGTGTTGATGTTGATTTCCTCTTAATTCAATTATTTTTCTCTTTTCAAATCATTAAGTTTATTTTCTTCTGGAGAGAAGACAGACACCTGAGTTCGAAGAGTGCTTACGATGTGCAGATAACAAATACCGTTCATTAAAAGTCAAAAGAAGAGAGCAGAATAGCAAGGTGCTCCTTTCTGGGTGCAGTGCAAAGATGCTTCTCATTTACCTGACATACATATCACATGGCAAGCTGCTAGCTGTTGTCCACAATGCTATGTGCTTCTGCTTGACTCCAACAATGGGTTTGTTTCATGGGCTACATTTTGTCATCCCATCATATTACTGTGACATGTTACAGTACTGTATTAAAGTGACATGATGTTATGCTGTATAATACTATAAACAGATCTTGCAGACCTATGAAATAGTTTCCTAAGGGAAAGAAGCTTACAGATGTTTGAAAGTAGATGAACTAATCACTGGGAAATATGTTATAAGCAGCAATCATGCTGTGGCTCTAGGATGGATTAGATGATCTAGTAGGTCTGTTCTATCACGAGTGCTTCATCATTTTGGGATTATGTAATATGAAAAATTAAAGGGATACTGTCAAGTAGTTCATGTATAAACCATTCCTTTTCTGTTATAATCTGGTGAGGAAAATGTCTTCCAAGTTCCAGCTTTTTTTCTTCTTCTAAATCCACCACTGCTTGTCAGGATTTTTTCTTAACAAGAGATAGCTGCTCTTCGTGCATGACTATACACAGTATTTTTGTTCTGCTGCTGCAGAGCCAACGAGCCAGCCAGCAGAGGGAGCACAAGTTAATTAATAAATCCTGTTCCCAGAACTGTGCTGACAGCTGTGATGACACTGATCACAAACAAGTAAGTATTTTTCAGTAGGACAGACTGACAGTAGCTTATTGCTCCATGAAATGAGCAGAAGGAACAAAACAGGTAGGAAAAATACATATTTCTGCTTAAAAGAACGTATTAAATAACAAGGGTAAATGGAAAAGCAAGCACAAAATCAGTATGAAAATACTTGACAGTGTCCCTTTAAGGGAGAACATGGTCGCCTGCAGGTTGGTCTTCTCTGAGTTGGAGAAATGGTAAATGATCAGAGACAGATAAGGGAGATAGATCCAGGCAAAGGAGCAATATAGCCTTCATGTAAGTCAATTAAAATAATCACATTTGTGCTATAAGAGAGGGCTTTTTTTTTTTTTTAACATGTATGGATTTTGACATTATGTCCTATCATAATTACCTGAGTTTTTTGTTTGGGTATTTTTAAGGAATTTTTCATAACAAGCTGATTGAAAAATAGCATTGGAGTATAAAAGGATGCATTTGTGACTAAATCTTCACAATCAAATGGAAAATATTCAGAACTCACATAAGTTTACCCAAGAACTTACAATATTCGTTGATGTTCATAAAACTGTGATGTCACGTATACAGGAGAATCCCAATTTTTTGGATAAGCAAGGAAAAGACAGAAAGGGAGAGAAAAGAGTCAAGCTTGGAGACCAGAAAGCAAATGAAAATAATTTGAAGTACATTAGCACCCCCCCCCTTCCTGAATACATGACTTTTAGGTCTCCCCACTGATCGTGGGGGTCACAGCCAAAGATTCTGACTTTCAAAGTTTGCTTATATGCATTGTCACATATGCAGATAGCTTAGTCAAAGGGTGTCTTGCTTTTTCTTCACCTTGTAGTGTGTGTTGTGGCTGAAGAACCTAACAATCAGAGATATTGAGAAAAAAAACCCCAAAACCTGACAGCTTTAACAATTGGTTATAAAAATCACCAACCTAAAAAGTTCTTCCCACTGTGTGAAGAGCATCTTAAAAAAGATGCTGTGCACTTCCTGTCCTAGGATAATTAGTCAGGACTGTGAAAAAATTATCAAGTCTGATTTCTCTTTGGCCCAAAGTGCAAGACAGTTTGGTCTTTTTAAGTCAGGGTCTTCCTTTTTTTAGATTCTTGTAGAAAGCATATGTAGAAATCACTATTTGATCAGGAGTTGGTCTTCTCAGACTACCTAGTGCTGCAATGCAAGAGAGGCACTGTTCTGGAAATTCAGACTGGGGAAATATGAACGTATGGGAAAAATCACAAGTTGAAAGCTTGTCACTTATTTTGTCATTAAATATATATAAAAAGGCATCTTGTCCTTGTAAAAAATACTTACGTTACCTCACTTTCACATTTCATATTATTTATACTGATATATTGGTTCCTTCCATTTATAGTCAGGGCATATTCTGACAGGCATTCTATATGGGTACGGTCCTCAGTGAAGATGGTAGAAGCTGTACACGTATTTCTAAGGATACACGTACTTCTTAGGACAGAACTCAGCTGCTAGTATGCTGGGCTAGGAACACAGCTTCTGCTTTGGGTGGATATATTTAGGATATTTGTTAACATTGCCAAGAATATGTCTTAGTGAGGACTTTATTATGCTTCCTTGTTCTAATGACTGTGGAATCTTGAAATGACTTACTTAGTAAATACCGAATTAGAATTATATTTTTCCTTTTTCCCCTATAAAATAATTTTTAATTTTAATGTTTTATGGTTAAACATGAGCTGCCATGATAAATGCAGAAAAGCTAGACCTCTGGATAACAAAATATGAAATGTATGGTGTAGGTAAATGATCCTGTTCACAGTGTATATGCTGTACACTCACACAGTGGCTCACTGAGCTGGGTTTCTGACAGCATTGCTGGCAAGCTCACCAGTAGCATTTGTTGTGGCAATTGCTGAGAAATCTTTGTGGAAGTGCAAGATCCACAGACATGGCAGCAAGCAGAATCAATTCACAGCTGTGGAATGAGTGTTTTCTAATGGTGCAAATGAAGCTAGGAAAACAACAGCACATTTGTCTCACTGAATATGTGCTGAAATACAGTTGCTTTTTGCTTGTCATTTAACAGCCTTGGTTATGAGAACAAAATCATTTCAGTACCACACAGAATATGTATCTGTACAGCTCTAAGCCTTTAAATCAAAAAACTTATCATCCCATTAAATTATTATCATGTTTTTCCTTCACTCCTCCTAGTCTGTGTTTTCACTTTTCAGTCTTTTCGTGTCTTTCTTTTTGATAGGCACTTATTTATGTACGTTTCTGGTGTCTTTTTGTTCCTTTTAGTCTAGTGATCTGTGCTGTTCCTGAACTTCTCAGGGCTTTGGGAAGGCCTAGGAATGCATAGATTTGAGGTATCGCATTTATAGCTCTGAAAACTATGTTAGTCTTTATCATTTCAGATGTCTTTTAGATGTTTATATGAGGCTTTGTTTTTTGTTACTGAATTACTTCTGAAGAGTACAACTTTATTACACACACTGTATTGCTTAATAGGTTCTTCTTTTAGAGCTGCTTATGGAATTTGACTATGGTTTTCTATGCTGCTGTAGACGGTATGGACACTCCTCTTCTTTTGTTCTTACTCTTACATGACATCTGCCTATGCAAGTTGCAAGATCAGTTGGTAGATCCAGTGCGCTAGATCAGTTATCTACACGTCACATACTCACTGAAGGAATGAATGCAATTCTGCACCTCTCAGCTCCCAGTGTGTTTCCTCTGTGAATTATTTTGCAGCAGTGTTCATTACCCTTAATGGAAGTTTTAAAAGGCTTGTTGATATTTGTTTTTTGTGTGTGTTTAGATATTTTTTCTGTAGTTCTTTTCTATTACTTTAAGAGCTGTATTCAGTTAGTGCCATTGTTGACCAATTATCTCCTATTTCAAATCCATTTATACCCTACAAATTACTGTATGTGTGCTGATTCAAATAATTCTTTGTCTATCATTTGCTGTATGTAGCAAAATCTGTAGTGCACACCGTATAAAGTAAGACTGATTTTTCATGGTCAGTGTTACATCACTCAAGTTTAACATTATTTATTATTAGTTCCTTCCATTTATAGTCAGGGCACATTCTGCCAAGCATTCCAACTTTTCATGGTTGCGATTCTTTCTTTTACTTAAGTAACTCCAAATTAAATTTTAAATGCCTAATGCAATGTTTGTGTTACATTAGAGGAGACAAAGTTGTGTAATAAAATATATAGGCTTCCCCCCCGCCCCCAATATGATAGGTGCTGAGTTCAAAACCAAAGAATTATATAAACTTCTACCAGTGCTACCCAGCTCAAACCATTTGAAACAGAATCTTGTCAACAAGCTTAAGTTTTGGGGTTTTTTGTCTTCTGGAGGAGATCTGCTTTTCTTTTTCTTTCAAATGACTCCGTGAACAAGTAGTTGCCAGACAAACTCTGTACAAAACACAGTCTTCTGATGAAGCATTAGACTGTCAAATCTGGAAAATTCTGGCAAAAAGTAAAAACGTAGGCTGAGTTTTGCATCTTTTAACAGTCTACAATATAAAACAATAAGTGTTCTGTAGTGAATAGGAAGAATTAAGTCTATGTATGAATTGCAAATGTACTCAATAAAAATTACCACTCTTAGCTAATCAGTTTTCTTGTTGACTTGATTGTGACTCTGCAAAGCTCAATCACTGTATAGGATCATTCTCTTGATTAGCTATGCTTAAACCACAGAGGTGCAGAAGATTGTTAGTACAAAAACTTGTGATGTAGATAGCAACATATCACATATGTTATATAACAATATATAACAATATATACATGTAACAATAACAGTTCTTAATTCAGTAATAAGTAAACCATTCAAAATTTAGGTAGACATAGGAAAAAAAAGAACAAAATTATTAAAAGAAAAATCCTTTCTCATATTCGTATTTAAAGAAGTAGCCAAAGTCTTGAATGGGTGAAAGAGGTCACAATATTAAACAAAATTAGACCCAAGGAAAAAAAAAGGTAAAATTGAGTTTGTTTAATACTTATGATTTCTTTATGCTTTTTTCGCTCACTCTGATTTTGTGCTTAGACATTTTTAAAAGTACTTATAGTATATTTCATTATCATATGTTGTTATCAGCTAATTGTCAGTATGTTAATGTGTGTTAATGGTTGCTATGGCAATTACCAGTGCATTAGTCTAACTGTGTATCATGGATAAGAAGTTACATAATCGTTATTCCAAACTTCTGATTCATATTTTTAAAGACGGTACTTCATGATATCTTTTGGACATACAGTGTTTCAGAGGAAACTATTTCTATGTCTTTTCCAAGACAAATAATTATACCCATGGTGTTTCACCTCTGATGTTAATGTGAATATTCTTATATCAAATAATAATTCCTTATAACATTTACTTCAACATTTGTTTGGTCCATTCTGTGCTGGAAGCAGCCCTTTTCCACATCTACGAAAGTAAATATTGGAAAAAAGGGGATGTCAACTTAAGTGTTTGGAGTAAACATGGAAAGTAGACCCCTCAAATGGTCCTTGTGTTGGCCCTGTCACTGAATATAACTAGAGCTGATATGGTGTAGTAATTTGTGTCTCCAGCAATGCATTATCTTTATCTTTCTGTTAGCCCTTTGAGCCTATAGGTAATGCTTGTCCCGTAGTATTTCTTCTCCTAGAAGGATCACTGGTAGGACCAGATTTCATCAAGCACTGGTTATAACTGCACTTTAATATTTACTCACTGTGATAAGGCAAAAGGCAGATGGTCTTGTATCTAAGCATTTAAAGGACAACAAAAGATGACTGCAAGTATTTGTCAGAATGGATGTGCCATTTCTTTTCTGCCTGCAAAGGCAGAATGAAAACCACATACATTCTTAAAAGTAGAACTGTAATGCAGTAAAAGAAGTAAGATACTTCCACTGTAGGCACTGTTTTCTAAAATAATAGGCACTATTTTTGTACTTCTTAAGTCTGACCAATCATAAAAGCCTCTCACTATCTTTGGTATTTGTACTCAAGAGAACAAACAGCAAGTATTTTTTAATATGTCCATTCTTTCTTTATTTATTTATTTAGTTAGTTGAATAAGATATTAGGAAGAACATGGAGAGTTCTTTGTATGGTTTCTCTCACTGCCAACAAATGCTGGCAGGATGTAAGAAGAAAATGTAGACAAGAAAACAATTGTATACTCACTAAAAATTATGTCAGTCATATAAATAATCCAGTTAAACAATGCTTTCAAATAAGATAATTTTGCACTAGAGGAAAACCTAAGCAATGTTGTGTTAATAAACACAAAATACAAAGATTAAACCTTACCAATACACTAATTTCAGCTGCAGGAGAGGTTATGTTAAATTGCCTGTTACAAAAATTCAGCACATTAAGCTCAGTATTCATATTCTTACAAGACCCTTTATTTTGGAAAAATACATGTTTTAAGTATTTAACATAGTATGGCAGAGGTTTGTTATCTATTTTATTATTTATTAATTAGTATTGCACATATTTATTAATATTCTTTTATTAGTAGTGTTTTACCTTGCTCTTTTGTTTATATCTTGTTTATTTTGGTTTTTTTTTATATATCTTTTATAGTGCTATAATTAAAAAACTTCTATATGTTTGTGGTACAGTAATGTCTCTGAGCTTTAGTTATGTACTATCTTCTTGTTATGGTAGCTGCTTCGTAAACAGTGTACAAAATATAATCCCTTTGACTTTTCAGTCAAACTCTTCGCATTTATCCTTGTTCTTGTTGTTTGTATTGTTGTCCTGTTAAGTAATTTGATGGAAAATAAAAGCCACGCAGTTTTGTTTATTTGTGTATTAATAGCTTTTTTAGTAAGTTCAGTGTTGTTACTAGTTTCTAGACTATTGCAACTTCTTTGAATCCTTGCTGTATTTGCAGTTCCATGATTTCAGTTGGTGTAAATAGTAATTTTTATACTGCTGCTATAGGACAATTTTGTCTTTAAGACAAAGCACAGTTTCTGAAATTGAATTGATTTTTCATACTTACGCAGGATGTGAAAAATCGACGAAATCCTCGCCTTGTACCTTACGCTCTTTTGGATGATCGGACGAAGAAGTCAAACAAAGACAGTCTTCGGGAAGCAGTCCGCACCTTGCTAGGCTATGGTTACAACCTGGAAGCTCCTGATCAAGATCATGGTAATTAATTTGTTGTTTTGTTCTTCTCTCTCAAAAAAAAAAAAAAATTTAGAATATTCCACTCCAGTACTGGATTTGTTGATCCCATAAAACAATCTTAACAGGTACAGTGTCTTCAAAGCTAATGGGTGCTTTTCTCCGTCTTCTGTTGTTTATATTTCCCTTTGATCTTACTTTCCTTATTGTTTCCTTTTCTTGTCCTGTGGCCTCAAATGAACAATTACAAAATGAAACATTTTTACATTTTAAATCAGTGATACAATTTCTCTGTATTTCATACATTTCCTTTCACTGTTCATTTTGTAGATTTGATAGTTCAGATGAAGTAAAATTAAAAGCTTAAGCAATTTAAATCAGGATTGTGAATACTACAAGACACAACCCGAAAATACAGAAAATCAAGAAAACATATTTATCATCTTGCTATATGGCCTTATTATGCCGGGAAAAAAAAATATGGTTACATTTTAAATATGTGCATAAAAACCTGAAGTTCCCCAATCTAAAATTAAGTCTTTAAGTAAAAACTTTTAAATTAGTACTATATTTGTTATTTCAAGACAGAATAGCAAAATTGCTAAGAAAAAGGTCATTTGTAAATGTAGTAAATGTGAATTTTGTATTCCTACAATTTTAACTCTAAATAATGAAGAATTCTACAGTTCATGCATAATCTTGTATTTAAACATTTGAAGCTACAACATGAAATTTCTGAAGGCAAATGCCTACGAACCAAATTTCTGTGAATGTCAAACTGCAAGTCTAGAATTAGCTAGTTTGTTAGAGCATTTAAACTTCCTGGACTTTCTCAGGTCTTTGAAGTTGAATAGACTATAAGTAAATTTTAACTCACTTCTTGCAAATGTTTTCTTTGAATTTGCATCATTGCCAGATTGAATATTATATTGATACTGCAGACAGTATTTTCAGCTTATATAGTTTGAGTTTGAGACATCCTAAACAGAAAAAAAACCATGGAAAACTCTATAAACTTTTAATAAACAAGTTTTAAAGAAACACCACACAACATTTACCTCAGTAACTGCGGAGTATAAAATGTTAAGAAAGTAAAAGAAATCAGGACACGTAATGTACAAATAAATTCTCTTATAGATTTTGGCTTTTAAAACAACAGTTTTCTGTCATGCTGAGATGAAGTTGTAAGATGGAACACAAGAGGGGGATATTCTTGGTACTGTACTGTCATTCTGGAACACTAACTGGACATATAGGAAGGAAATGGGAACATAATAGATATAACCCCTCAGCACCCATATTCTAGAAGTTCACTTGGAGATATGGAAATATGGAATAATTAAATCAAAATTGAAACTTACATCCTTATAATCTCAGCAAGGTGTGGAAAATTTGAGAAATGTGTCTAAACCTTATCCTAGCAATATATTGATTAATAAATGATTATTTTTCCTGCTTTATATAATTGATAGTATTATTAAATTTGGACCTAGTTAGGCCATAGACCTTCAGTAAAGCATTTCTGCAGAAGATCTAACTCATACCCAAAATGTACACAAGGAACTTGTCATTTTCAATTTCTTTTCAAAAGCACATACATGCTCTCATCCTCAGCATTTATGAGAGGCTGCTATTAAACTACATTTTTAAATATGAGACATCACTGATACTATGAGTGTGTAACAAGGCTGGATTGCTGAAGGCTGGGCAAAACAATCTGTTTCCTAGTGGAGTAGATTGTATTAATGGCAAAACGCCAGTCTCACTGTTAAATCTGTCTATACCTAGTCTGGAGAGTTTAAGGCTGCTGCATAATCTTGTAATTTCTTCCCCTCCCACCGTGGGAAGGGGATGCTGCGTAGAGAGAGCGTGCATGGCTTTTGCTTGGTTCTGAGAAAGGGGGTTGGCTTTTGCCTCTTGTGAAGATAAAGGAACTGTCTAGTGGTGTAGGGTGAGAGGGAGAGAGAGCACTCTCATTTTCCACAATTTCCTCCAGACCCCACTGGACAATATTAATCCCCTTTCCTCATTTACAGTTCTGAGAACCATGTGCCCCTGCCTTTCCTTGGGAAGAAACTGCTGGAAAAATTTATTTTTTCCGTATTATACAGAGATCCTTGAGCTAGTTCTGTGTATGGAGTTACCAATTAAATGTAAAGAACACAATTGCAGTCCTTGTATCTGAAAGGTGTCATCAATCCTGTTGCAAAATTCCCAGAGGAAAGGAACTGCAGAACAGTGTCCCACAAACTGGACTTTCTTAAACAAGACTAGAATTGCATTCAGCAAAATATTTTTATATTCATTTTGGGGATTTAGATTTTACAGTTTATGAGCCTCTCAAGTTTTTGAGATGCATAAAACATGTCATAGGGATCCCCTTTCATCAGCCAAAATCCATGCCGTTATTAAAGGATTTAGAGCCCTCTAGTGGTGTTCTGCATCTCCATGCATTAGTTTTATTTTAAACATTGATTTACAAAGCTCTATAGCATCATTTTTTATGCTTTTATTGTTGTTATTACTTACTGGTTTCCCACAGCAGCTGTATTTTTGGGATTGATTAGAATCTAGGAAGGTTACTTAGGTTACTTAGAATCTAAAAAGACAACAACTTCTCAGTTCCCATGCTTTGTGGTGGTTCATCTTCTGTATAGGTGAGGTACTGAGGGTCTTCAGAAGTGTTTTTAAGGCATTAATTGTGTAGGCCGTCAAAGAGAAAATGTTACTGATAAAGAATTATGTGGCAGAGAGTTCAGAGTGGCTTACAGGAAACTTAATGAGCCTGACCTAACCGAAGTCAGGCATTTGGTGGCATGAGAAGTGACAGTAAGTTCTGAGGGATGTGATTTTATAGGCTATTCAAGATAGTATTGGAAATGTGGACCTTGATGTGGCTGAGAAAACAGAAGAGAAAGGGAGAGGTTCTTAACATGGTCTAAGAAACAGACAGGTAGGTGCAGACATATTTGAGCGTATAAGAAATTCAGGAAGAGGAGGAATTACAGTGATCAGAGTAGAATATTGAATTTTCAAAGGCTGCGCAGGCTTTAATACCTTGCAAATTTGTGGAAGAAGATCCAGAATGCTTTAGACATTCTTTTTCCTAATCTGAGAAAAAGAGTCAGAGTGATCCCTGCGTCGTGTGATTTGATTAATGGAAAGAAAACTGTAAAATACCAGATAATAGGGTAGTTGAGAACTTAGGGATGAAGATCAAGGGTTTGATTCAGCATTACTTCTTGTGTTTCGTGAAATCGTTTTCATTTTTTTAAAGTGTGATTTTTTTTTTTTGGTCATTTCAAGCTACCTCATGGTTTGAATTGATAGTAAGGTCTTAGAAAGAAGTGTCAGAAACAGATTGTAGGACTGTAATAAGTAATGAACAGTGAGGGAGGATTTTATGTACTCACTATACAAGGTTGTACTTGAAGCTATTTTAGCAGAAGATACTGCATAAAGAAAATGTGTAGAGTAGTGAAAAGCATCTCAAGGAGGGAAAACTCACTATATACTGATATAAAATATTGAAGGAAAGCAGAAAGAAGATAGGATTAAAAGTGTTTAAAAGAATGTTAGGTATGGCCATCTCCAAGGCACCAGGTAAGCTCATGAGTAGTAGTATTCAAGTAATATTCATAAGTAAATGTTCGTAGGCAATTTCTGAGAACATTTTCCATAGGTAGTATGTGGATGCCACATAGCTGTAGATGAATCAATAAAAGCATTTTTTTCAAGACAGTATGTTCAGTGCAGTGAAGGAAAGAAGAAAGTTAGAGAAGTAGGTGAGTCTAAGGTTTGTGGTTCCGTGAATGACAAACAAAAGTACATTTCTGTTGGAACAGATTGCTCTGGAATGCATGGTGGGATAACACAGGAAAAGAGTGGAAGTGGGACCAAAGGAGCGGGGTAACCCTCAAGAGAACTGGGGTGGATAGATGGAGAGTTGGATCAGAGCTTAGAGATCCAAGCCCAAAAGTTTATTTGTTAGTTGTCAAGAAAAAAGGAGAAAATAGATTTATTTGTATGTCTCAAAGCGGTACATGTACCAGCATACTTTTTCTCCCTTTAAAAATCTTTGCTTACACATGCCACAAATGTTATAAAGCAGAAATGTGAGGCACAAACTAAGTTTGTTTCTACTGCTGTTACAGAGCAGACAATAACATGTTTACATTTTTACCCTTCCCTTGAGGTTTCTTTTCTCCTCTTTCTCTGAAGCAACCCAATAATAACCCAGCTTACATTTTTTCAGTATTTTTTATGCCATTATTCTTTCATGGAGTAAAAGAATCAGTGAATACATTTAGCAGGAATAAGTTGAATGTGTAAAAGTTTAACTTTAGCCTCCTTTGAAACTCTTCATGTAGCCATTTTGGTCTTTGAGAAAAGATACTTATAGTTACCTGACAAAGAGTGAATTTTAACTTAAACACTCTTAAATGAGCTTGTTATGAATCCCTTGCAATTCAGAGAATTTGGGAATGAAGCATAGTAAGCTATGATAAGATAAGCACGTGTGATCATGCTACAGATACTTAACGAAATGAATAAATATATGTGAAAGCTTTTGTTTTCACACAGCTGTTAATGTTAATTTATTTTACACTCCATTGCACTAGACAAGAAATGTGAACAAGCTCTTTTTCTTCATCTCAGCTTGACAATTGACAAACAGTAACTTTGAAGTGAGAAGTGGCAGTTTTTAAGGCACTCTATGAAATCTCATAGTCATCTGACTATCTCTTCAACAGTTTGAGAAAGAATAAAGGAGAATAGTCAACACAATTCAAACTTGGCATCTTGTTTTTTCTGTTATTTCACTAGCTAAATAATATTTTCTAAATAGTACCTTGGCTGTGACTAGGTTTTCCTTTGTTCTTGAACAGTAACTTGCCTTGCCTTGAGTAGGAGTTGCCTTTAACACTACTTTTATGCCCTCCTTAAGGGCATCTGTATTCTTTCCAGACTTGCTGCCCTTTATCTTGACAGAAGTTAACGTATTTTTTCCTGAAGCAGGAGTATAATCACTTCGGGATTTTTGTTGTTGTTAAAGCTTCATGCAAGACTTCCTTTTATGATTCCTATCCTGCATTTTCCATTGCTTCTGCAAAAACATCTAAATTGCAACCTTCCTTCTATTATTTATCATAATAAGTAAGAAATATAGTAATACATTTTTATAACAATGACATAACTAAGAAATCTGACTTTTAGAATATAAATGAGAAGATTAGGTGAATTGATCGCAGTCTGTAAGTAAAGAAGATGTCTCAGTTGAGGAATCTTGTCTCAAAGAAAAATGTTTGTCTTTTATGGTGATTGGAAGATTAATTTAGTCTGTATTTTGTTGGGGTTTCTATGTTTGGTGTTGTTCTATTTAAAATAACTGAGAGCCCAGTTCACAGAATCACAGAATTGTTGAGGTTGGGAGGGACCTCTTGAGATCATCTGGTCAAGCAGGGTCAACTAAAGCAGGTAGTCCGGGACCATGTCCAGATGGGTTTTGATTATCTCCAAGGATGGAGTCTCCACAATTTCTCTGGCAACCTGTTCCAGTGTTTGACCACCCTCACAGTAAAAAGTGTTTTCTTGTGTTCAGATGGAGTTTAGTGTTTTTTAACTTGTGTCCATTGCCTCTTGTCCTGTCACTGGGCAACACTGAGAAGAGTCTTCATTCCCTCCCACCAGGTATTTATACTCATAAATGAGATTCCCCCCGAGCCTTCTCTTCTTCAGGCTAAACAGTCCCAGCTCTCTCTGCCTCTCCTCATAAGAAAGATGCTTCAGTCCGTTACACATCTTTATGGCCCTGTGCTGTACTTGTTCCAGTAAGTCGGTGTCTGTCTTGCACTGGGGAGCCCAGAACTGGGCCCAGCACTCCAGATGAAGCCTTGCTAGTATTTCTTCACCAAAAGGGTTATCAAGCATTGGAACAGGCTGCCCAGGGAAGTGGTTGAGTCACCATACCTGGAGGTATTTAAGAGACGTGTGGATGTGGCGCTTAGGGACATGGTTTAGTGCTGGACTTGGCAGTGTTAGGTTAACAGTTGGACTTGATGATCTTAAAGATCTTTTCCAACCTAAATGATTCCATGATTCTATGATTCTAACTAGAGGGGAAGGATCACCTCCCTGGACCTGCTGGCAAGGCTGTTCCTTATGCAGTCCAGGATACTGCTGTCATTCTTTGATGCGAGGCTACATTACTGGCTGATGTTCCACTTGTCTGCCAGGACCCCCAGGTCCTTCTCTGCTGAGCTGGTTTCCAGCTTCTCAGCCCCCAGTGTATTCTGTTGGCTGGAGTTATTCCTCCCCAGGTGCAGGACTGCATTTCGCCTTGTTGAACTTCATGAGATTCCTCTCAGTGCAATTCTCCAGCCTGTTGAGGTCCCTCTGAATGGCAGCACAACTGTCTGGTGCATCAGCTGCTCTTTCCAGTTTTGTGTCATGTGCAGACTTGCTGTGGGTGTACTCTGTTCCATTATTCAGGTCATAAATGAAGATGTTAAACAGCATTGGCTCCAATATCCCTGTAGACCCCAGTACACCTGGGGTATTCCACTACAGCACCCATATTAGTCTGCCTGCATAGCTTGACCCGTAAGTTCTAAACTGGCTCCTGAACCATTCCAAGGCAGTCCTCCATGCATTCCAGCTGCTCTCTCACATAAAGGGCAACTCTTCCTTATAACCTTCCCAGCCTGTCCTTCCTAAAAACCATGTATGCATCCATTGCAATACTCCAGTCATGTGAGTTGTCCTACCATGTTTCTGTGATCCCAATGAGGATCGTAGCCCTGTAACTGCACTCCGACTTCTAAGTTCTCCTCCCCCACCCCCCGCTGGATGAATTAGTGTAGAGCCATTTCAGAGAGGTACCCAAACGTGCTGATTCCCCCACAATGGGCAAGGGCACTTTCCCCATAAGGCTGTTTTGCAGGCACTTTCTTCTTTGCAAGCCTATGCTCAGAGGGTTCCTTTGCCTTTTGTTTTCAATGCCTTCATTTTGTCAGTAGTTGAATACAGTACTTTCTGTGTTGGGTTTTTTTCCTTTACTTTTTAAATTTTTTTTAAACCTTACAGCGATGAGACTGGACATGTGCAGTGGGATAATGGAAAAATTCAGGATCTTCCGCACAGAAAAGACTTATGCAGTGAAGGCTGGGAAGTGGTACTTTGAGTTTGAGGCAGTTACTGCAGGAGACATGAGAGTTGGCTGGACCAGGCCAGGTTGTCTGCCAGATCAGGAACTTGGCTCAGATGAAGAAGCTTTTGTGTTTGATGGCTTTAAGGTTTGTATATGTTTATCCATAATAATATGAGTGATTGCAAAACTTTTAATTTTGCATCTTATTCCATGTGTCATTGCCTCAACTTAATTGCCTTCTCTTCTTTTATTTGTGTTTTATGAAATTATTTCTCTCTCTCTTTGAGGGCCTGGGTAGAATAAGGAAGATCAATGTAACCTGAAAAATTAATGAGCAGGGTTTGGCATTTCTGTAATTTTTTTCACAGCTTCACAGTATTTGTACAATATACATAAAGCATTGAAAATCTAAGTGACTTATTCAAAATACTGGCAGAGCTGTAATTAACTATGAATAATTTCCTTAAATTTTTACTCTGTTGTTCTCTCTGTAAGAAGTGCCATTAGGGAATAAATATGGTTAAGATTATTAGCAGTAAGTGTTTGAGGCAAACTTTGATACAAGTTTTTTATAGGCATGTAGAAGTTACACACAGAGTATACCTAAGTTTTCATGGAAATCCTTACAGTTTAGAGTAAACGAAGTATGATAGAACCAGTAACTTTTGCTCAAATTTAACTCTGCATGAGACAATGACAGATTGAAATCTAGTAGTAAAAATATATAGGAAAACAAATTATTTTATATGTTACTGGTTTTCTTCAGAATAGATTAAATAACTCATTAAAACTTTTTATTTCAGTATGAAGGCAAGTGCAACTGCTATCCAAACCATAATTGCTATTAAGGCTACTGATGACTCATGTCAAAATGTTTCTTGTATCTGATGTTGGAATTAATTTCCTTTATTCCTATTACAATATGTAATAGGAAAACTTTTGACCTTCAGGATACACAGAAAGACTCATTTGTTTTGTAGGATTTTGAGGATGGATACAGAGGATAAAAGTCTACTTGTGATGGAATATATGAATAGGGAACCTATTTGTTATTAACACTGCTTTGTTTTATGCATGTTACAATAGTTCTTAATAGATGTTAATTTATTTGAATTCCCATCCAAGACCTCATCCAAAGCCCTTGCAGTCTTTGACTTGAAGGTCAGTCATACGAATCATTAATTATGCCCTCAGTTACTCTGGAATCTATCAAGAAGGTCAGAGTGCTCGTCCCATCCACAGACAATTCTGTTCCTTCCAAAATCTGGTATGGCAGGAAGCTTAATTTATTTTGTACACATTTTTAGAATTATACTTAAGGAAACAATAAAGTTTGTTTAGAAGCAATGAATTTATAGGCTACTAGATTAAATAAAAGCAATTGCTTAAAAAAAGTTTGTGAAGCAGCTATTTAACATTGTAATTGATAGCATATTATTTTCATTACACGTCTTTCATGGAGCTTCTGCAGGAAAATAAGCCATGCTCACTCTTGTTACTAAAATGTTGAATAGCAATTTTCCCTGTCAGCTCACTTAGCAACGTTTTACAATACTGATGTGAGGGATGCTTGCAGAAAGTTAATTGTTGGATTTCCATTTTCAAAGTCAACTTGGAGTACTCACAGGCATTGTTTTGGAATGATATGCTGTGAAAGTGTTAATTTTAGTGCTGTCTTAATTAGGGGGGCTAATTATTAGTTGTACCACTAAGGGAGAGAGGAACACATACATTGTCACTATTACTCCTTGAAATTCTTTTAAATCCTTTTCAGGCACAGCGGTGGCATCAGGGTAATGAGCATTTTGGTCGCTCTTGGTTGGCAGGAGATGTTGTTGGATGTATGGTTGACATGAATGAGCACACTATGATGTTTACCTTAAATGGTGAAATCCTGCTTGATGACTCAGGTTCAGAACTTGCATTCAAGGACTTTGAGGTTGGAGACGGTAAGTACTGTAATACATTGTACTGTTAACTTGCTGTTGTTGCCCAATTTTTGCTCTGGCTTCCCTTTAATGCGGTGTGCTGCTTGTTTTTCGCCCCGCCCCTCCCCAGGGAACTACCCCTTGTCCTTTTCTCTATTTCATTAGTATCAAGCCTTTGGAAAGGAAGCATGCTGGGTGTAAGGATGAGGCAAGGCCTTTTTATGTGGTGAACTTTGCAGCCATCTTTTGTGATCAGTCTTTTTGACTATTTTGCAGGGATGTGTCTGGGGTTGCAAATTCATGACCTTTAATTTTTCATCTGCACTGCAGCAGGTCACCATATTATATAATAGAATCATAGAACAAATCATGCAATGGTTTGGGTTGGAAGGGACCTTTGAAGATCATCTAGTCCAATGTCCCTGCCATGGGCAGGGACATCAAATTTTATGTAGATCAAATACTGAAATACTAGCAAATTTCTGTCAAATTAGTGAGAACATATGGTAGTGAGTTTAAGCCAGCTTTAAGGTTTTATTTTAGCTCTAGGAGGAGGAATGACACCTGATCCAGGATAAAGCTAGCTGGTACAAAGTTAGCCTCCAAAATTTTTTACTTAATTCTAAACCAGCAGATTGAGTTTTGTGCCTGCTGTTATGGTGTTCTTGGTGCAGCTTTCAGCGTCTACAAGCAGGTTTTAGTTTACCATGAAGCCATAGCTTATGAAATTGTGAAAGATGGCAAAGATTGTGAGGTTGTGTGAGGTGCCAAACTGATTCTATACCACAAAAGTATTTTTGTTTATAAATTTAATTACATACTTGTGTGTGAATAGGTACATAAAAGGGTAAGAAATTACATTAATGCAGATAACTGTCTAAAATATCTGCACTATGCTAACGTAAAAAGAATTATTTTAAGCTTTAATCTTTCCCTTTCATTTGTAGTAGGTACATATATTCTGTCATATGTATTATACATATGTTAAATAATACATGTGTGTCTGAGAGAGAAAGTTAAATGTTTTGAAAAGTAAAAGCTGCAAATGATACTTTTGGGTTACTGATCCCTATTCCCAGGGGAAGTATGAATCTTAGACCTATTAATTAGATAGTTCCCTGCTTGAATTTTAACCACTTTACTTTCATCTGGATTTCAGAGTATTTTACTTTCAGGAGTGCTTTGGGAGAAGAAATTTTTTTTTTCCTTCTTCTGCCATAGCATAAGAATTAGGAATAATTTGATTTGATTTAAAATGAGATAATTGCCACCAATTTTCTATACCCATGCCCCTTACTTTACTGCCTTCAGATTTCCTTAAATACTGTGATAACATGATGAGGGAAAGGGATGCGTGACTTGGCTTACTGTTAGTGGTATAGTCATAAAATCATCCTGGTGCCATTAAATTATAATGCTTTTCCAGTTATTAGGTAGTATAATCCCATTGAGGAGTGAGGGATTCCGAGAGAAACTGGAATTCCATGAAATTCTGAGGACAGCCTGTTTGACCACTATTTTGATTTCAAAGCTGATGAAATCACAGTGGTGTAGTTTTCGTGGTACTTGTTTCTAGCTGCAGGTTCAGATTTAAACAGATCTCTGTTGAGTCGGAAACTGCTAAAGTAGTAGTTCCTGGTTTGTCGTGGTGCCTGAAGGCCTTGGTAACCATGCCAAAGACTTAATGTCAGTGTCAAGCCTCTCAGATTTTTCACAATATCCCTTTAATTCACTTTAAGTTCCTCTGGTGTCATGTTTGTAGAAAAGAGCTTGCCTTTGAAATAAGATCTCCTATTCTGTTTTCAAAGGAACGTGGTGATTCATCTCAGATTTAATAACTCCAGATCAGTATTTGTAAATATTATGGGTATTTCATATACAATTCATGGGGGGGGGCATCTATATGTATGTGTGTGTATATACAAACACACATATGAAATACCCAAATTAAATATGACTTTTATAGAGCTTTCATTTTTTTGTAGGCTGGCTTTAGTTTGGTTTTGTTAATGGCTCTTGCTTGAGAGCATTGAGACCTTTCTGCAGGTCACTTCTATCAGTGAATTGTGTACATGCCATGTGCTGCTGCAGAAAGAGACCTTTCACTTTAGAAAAAAGATAAAATTTCTGGTCAGAGCCCAGTGTCCTGCTTTGAAGGATGTAGTCTGACTATAAATCAGTCCTGTAGCTTTAATTTACTTAGGAACAATGAAAAGGGAATATGGCTTACACAAGGCTCATGTGCTGCATCTTAGGTTGTACTGTCAACAAGAGGAGCTCCTTGGGATTATGGCAGACTACTTTGTGAGATACCATCTCAGTAGTAAAATTGTTAAACATAATTGCATATTATCATGTGTTTGTGTAAGAGAAATTTCACACTGTAGATATGAACAAGTACACTGCGCAAACCAAATTTTGTTTTGTCAGCTCATGATCTCTGTGAGCATGAACTGTTTGTAGTGAGTGTTTGACAAATTGGGTCAGGAGGTTCATTTTGTATTCTCGAAAGAAGGGAAAATTATAAAAAGTGTTGCTGTCCTATGCTTTTGCCACGTATGACAAACAATGCTAGAGGGTTACTTTTCTGGTGGTAGTGTTAAAGTCTTTCTACTTGTTTTGCGATTTTATACAGTACAATAAAAGTTTTGTCCATAGCCCAGTTAATCCATGGGGATTAAGAGCCAGGTCATTGGTAAATCATCTTTTTATGTAGCCTCCAGCATGCAAGGGCTACACAGGATCTGCGAAGTATCACATATAAAATGCCTGGATACCCATATAGAGAAGGGTACTGAAAGTTAATTTGTATTCCATAGTAAGACACGTAACTGCCTTACCAGTACACTCCCTATAAGATGAGATGCCATGTCTTTACCAGATACGGAAGACCCCCAGAACACCTTAATGACAGCTATACCATTGGCAAATCGGTGCAGAATTTCACCAGAGACAGAAGTAGTGCTTCCATGATTAGGACTGGCACTGGTATTTATATTCCATGCATACAGAGCAACAGTTACTGTATAGTTACGATTACTTGCAGGATGTAGCTACACGTACAGTACCATTTTGGCATCAATTAAATATGTATTGGCAAGAGAGATTGTCATCTTGATTCCATATTGGCTACAGTTACAGAGTTGATAGAAAATACTAGATTGAGTAATAACAATCAACAAGAGTTTTACCTGTGTAGGAATTTTGTTCTGGGTTTCTTTGTTTTCTTTCAGGGAATCTTGCAAATACTCATTTACATTTTATTTGTGTGTGTGTGTAAAATATTTGCTTCATGTCTAAGAATGAATCTATCTGTGAGAACTTTTTTCCTGAGCCCGCAGGAAAATGCGTAGGTAGAAGAGTTAACAGTTTATGTAGATTCTATATAGGAAGGGTAAATATTAGTAATATTTTAAATATTTTACATATTTTAAATATTCCCATTTGATTTAGTTTTATGTCATTTATTCATCTCAGTCTTCATGAATAGAGTTGATAATCTTTTCTTGGATTTTGGACTGCATCTAATTATCTAATCAGCTTTTTCTATAATGTATGCTTACTGAATTCTGCTGATAACATCAGCTGCTATTGCTTTTTTTGTTTTGTAAAACAATTATTTCCCGTTTGATTTGAGGGCTGTAATAAAGAGGAACTGGCTGTGTGTTAATTCTCAAGGTGCTGGAGATAGAGCTTGCTATTTCCTTTCATGAAATATTTGACCTGTGCAGAAACATAAAACAATTGTTCATATATATAAATATGAACTTATATATAAATACGGCATGTCCACAACTGATCAGTTTACACCTCCTTGTCTTTGAACACTTTTTTTTTTAAGCTTTTGTTCCTCTGTGTTTTCTATGAAAATGTAACCATGTTTGTACCAAAAGTCTAGTTAGGTCACTATTTTGTGTTCAACAGCAGTGGATAGCAAATGCCTGTGGATACGTATCAGAACAGGACAAGCAGATAGGGATACAGTCACCCAGCCTCCAGTGATCTCTGGTTCAGGAGCTTTCCTGGCAAATATGATATGTTTGTGTTGCATAGCCCTGATGTGTTTTGTTTTGTTTTTTTTCTTTCCCACATGAAGGTCTATAAACACCTTTTGAATCAATGTGACGTTTTAGCATCCATGATGCTATGTGATGGAGAATTCCACAGCATTACTGTGAGGTGTATAAGGAAGCTCCTCCCTTTGTTTTGAAGCTTTCTACCAAACAGTTTATTTGATCATAATTTTTGTTATGAAAGACATTGAAAAATCATTTACTGTTCATCTTCTCTATGCCACTCATAGTGGGGGTATATATAATACACTCTTAATAATTTTTTTTTTTTTTGAGGCTGAAGTATCCTAATTTCTTTAAATGTTACTGGTAAGAAAGCAGTTTCATTCGTGTTGACCATTTTCAGATGTATTATATCCTTTTTGAGATGTGGAAAGCAAAACTCTTCATAAGATTCTAAATGAAAGTGCGATACATCCTGGAAACATCTGAAAATGTTTTACATCAATAAGAATTGGAAATTAAATGGAGGGGTGATTCAGACAGAGAAAGCATATGCTTTAGGCCACATATACCTATGTGATTCATAGCAAATCTTGTAATTTTTGGTTAATATTGTGAGGATTCATGCTGTCACAACTGTTTCTGTGAAAACCCATTCTCAAACAACTTGATGTCCACAGAAGGTTGTTACTGTTCTTGAGTGATGAGCTGAGATTTGTAAGGTTATTGAAAGTAGAATTTTCATTTTTGGCTTTGTTTAAAACCTTTTGCAACAATTTATGGGTTCCTTTAACTCAACAGGGAGCATTGCAAATTCTCCCTACTAGAGCTGCTGGGCTTTACCACAGCATATATGCAAACATAACTTTCCTAGTTATGTGTTGTATAATATGCAAATATATGTATATTTGCATATTTGTTGCATATTTGTTGCATATTTGTATATTTGTTGTATATATGCAAATATAACTTTCCTAGTTATGTGTTGTATAATACAATTTTGCTTCATTTAGTGCTGGAAAATACTCTTTATTATTGTCTGTCATTGGATTTGCACTAGCAGAATAGACATAAATCACGTTGTCTAAATCATCTATGTCATCTGAGAAGTTGATGCCTTGTGATTTAAGAGCCTTGTTGTGAAGATAAAAATCTGGACTTGAACTTATGACTGATAGGCACGATCAATTTAAGGACATACACTAATACACATACACATGATAACCAATCTTGTGTATCCATAATAAAATCTTCAAAAGGTGGTACTGAAGGTTGATCTTTTATCTGGTGAGCAGTCATTCCCGTAGATGGTGCTCTGGAGTTTGCTTTTGCCTCTAAAGAACATCACAAACAGATATTCTGCCCTTTTTAATCTGGGCAGCCTAAAGAAAAGTGAGGAACTAGTTGTATTTTGTCCTTATACCCTTCAATACCTGGTACATTAACTTGAACTAGAATCATTGAACAGAGCTTCATGTTTCTTATCGATACAAAAGAAAACATTTTATTAATAGCTATATCAAATTAATTTACAAAGTGGTTTGTAGCTGTGGAAATTCAAACTCAGGATGAAAAGGAACAGAAGAAATAAGAGATTTTCTTAGGTTTTAGACTGTGATGCTGAACCTGAAAAAAAAAAGCCCAAATGTTTTTTTAAAAAGTGCAGAGGAGTCACAAGTGAGTTCCCTGTGGTAGTGAAACAGTAAGAGAGCAGATGCATACAAATGTGAAACTGATTCAGAAGTAAAAACAAAAAACCCAGGCCAAAACAAAAAAAAACCCTACCATAAGTTTCATGAAGCTACAGTATCATGTTGTCAGTTCTCATTATCCAGACTCACAAAGTATTATGAATTTTTTAATTAATTAATTTTTTTTTTTTAAATCTACAGCATACACTTGGTGCATATTTGTAATTTTTTTTCACTAGTATAGCCATATGGACAAGCACTATATTACTTTTAAAGTAATTTTTGAGGTTCTCTCAAAATACCATCACTAATGGAATTTTAGGAGGAATATAAAAAATAGTAAGACTTGGAGTAAAATTGGCAACACTAGCAGCTTAGCAGAGAGATTAACCAAGAGCTGGTTGTCAGGCTCCTCGAAGTACTCTTAGATTTCTGTGAAGTAAATTCGGTGTAAATTCTGTGTTGCATGAAGAGATCCATGGCTGTTAGAGAGCTTTTTTTTTCAGAATTATATTTGAGATACAGTACTTGGTGACATGCAAGAAGTGATGTGCTATCAATGACTGCTTGCATTTATACTGTTTGTTTTTTTGAAATTTTTTTTTTCCAAATGACTTTTAATTGGGTTATGGAAGAGAGCAGTTCTCTGATGTTCATGATGTACAACACACTTGTTCTTTCATCTTGTTTTAAGGATTTCTACCTGTGTGCAGCCTGGGCCCATCTCAAGTGGGAAGAATGAACTTTGGAAAAGATGTCAGCACTCTAAAATATTTCACTATCTGTGGCTTACAGGAAGGGTATGAACCCTTTGCTGTTAATACAAACAGAGACATCACCATTTGGCTGAGTAAAAGGCTCCCTCAGTTTCTACCAGTGCCACAAAATCATGAACATATTGAGGTTTGTGATACTATTAAAATGTTTCTAGACCCATCTTCCATGAATATGTTTAAATGACATTTCTACTTTTGCACTTCTAGACAAGATTTTTAATGTGATATGTTGACCCAGTTCTGGATGAACCTCACACCTGTTACAAATTTCTTACATTCAGTGGAGTTGCAAATAATGTAATTATTTGGTTGATAGTATTTCCTTATCCATGAAATCTGTCATGTGTGTAAACATGAGATTCTCAGAGACAAATTCTATGAGATTTCCTCATTAATACCTCCTTGGGCAGTGAGAGCTATGTTTGTATACAACTTCACAAACTGGGCATTTCTACATAACAGATACCGTGTGTTCTAGTGCACACACTTTGTGAAGTGATTTTTTCATAAGTAATTGGTTTTTATTTTAATAAATATTTATTAGCCAATTGTGTCAACACTTATGTCCCAATTGGTTGTGCATCTTGATGGAACTGAATTCATGCCTTGTAAGTCTACCACGAAATCCTTCTGAAATTGATGAAATAAGAACTCTTTTTCAGCTGATGTGTATCACACTGTAGTATTAAAGAAATTGTTTTCTTGCATATGTACATGTATGATTTATATTCGTTGGTTTGTGTTATTCTGGGCGGGTTGGATTTATGTGCAAAGAGTTATGATGAGAAAGGTCATTCCTTTGTGAGTAGGGTTTTTTATTTAACGACGGAACAACAAAAACCTCCACTCCTTTATAGAATCTATTTCCCCTTAAAATGGCAGCACATGACTACATTTGACTGTTGACAGCACATTTGACTGTTGACAGCATACTGTTGCAAGTTTTGCAAGTTATGGATGCTTATTCTAGAAATATAAGTTGAATATTTACAAGGGGGAAAAAGCATCAGCTTCAAAACAACTACATCTTTACATTTGATAGGTGATGAGAATTGATGGCACCATAGACAGCTGCCCCTGCCTGAAGGTCACACAGAAGTCCTTTGGTTCACAGAACAGTAAAACAGAAGTCATGTTTTTTCGATTAAGCATGCCCATTGAATGTGCTGAGGTGTTCTCCAGATCAGCTGCAGGAGGGTTACCAGGCTCTGGTCTTTTTGGCCCGAAGAATGACTTGGAGGATTATGATGCTGATTCTGATTTTGAGGTTCTAATGAAAACTGCTCATGGTCATCTAGTTCCCGACCGGACAGAAAGAGAAAAAGATGCCACAAAACCAGAGTTAAACAACCATAAAGATTATGTTCAAGAAAAGCCTTCACGTCTTAAACAAAGGTTAGTAGCACATTTGGCTTGCCTTTTTTTTTTGCTCTTTTTTTCTTTTTTTTTCCTTTTTTGCCTTTTTTTCCTGTTTCTTGAATAGTAGAAGAAAATGCCAGTCAAGTCTGCAGAGATTTTTCCCTAATTCTGCCCTAAATTTGGATATAACACAGTAGGCAGGACACTTAACCTTCATGTGGTTCAATTACATCATATGCAATATATAGATTAAAATGAAGCAGAAAACTGAAAACATTTTTCAAGGTGTTAGAAACCTATCATTTGGTTTATTGTGAAGGCTTTTGTGATCATTACGTGGAGTGCACTCGAAAACCACGGAGATCCATTCTGACAGAACTAGGAGGTCTTCAAAGTGACATGGAATGTTTTTTCACATGGCTTCCAAAAAGCTTAAAGTGTTAGATAATCTTTATCTAGAAATGGACATTAGCTTCTTAGCTCACTCAAGGAACAAAATAATCATAAGAATATTCTCTCGCTGACATGCTCATTCTCCCTAATTTTTCTTATGGAATCAGGAGCGGAACACCTAACTTGATGATGCTGTGGAGATGCAAACACAAGGCCATTACCCAGACAATATTACTGCAGCTTTCCATTCCTTTTCTGCTCTTCTTTACCAAACTTGGTTTGTTAAATATTTCAATTGCAGAATAAATCAGGGCATATGGATGGTATTTTTAAATGCATGAAGGTCATTTAAGGTTCCACATTCTTCCAAAGTGACATAGGTGTTTAACAGCATGATAATTTTTTAAGTTACATGAGTTTAGTTTCCGAGTAACTTTTGAATATATAGTTTAAGCTCAGAATTAATTTAAGTGCTTTTAAAAATGAGCTTGTTTCTTTCTCTTTTCTGAAGAATTTATTTTGTTTTAATCTACATGGAAGCAATAAACTAACTAGTGTTATGTATTAATAATGTAGTAAATACTATGTATTTAGGGATAGCATAATAAATATGTGTTTAGGGATAATGTATCAATGTAAAATTCCTTTGTGTATATATATAGATATATTGAGCTTTTCATATAGATTTTGATTTTACTTATTTTATTACAGATTTATGCTCAGGAGGACAAAACCAGATTATAGCACGAGTCACTCTGCACGGCTTACTGAGGATGTGCTAGCAGATGATAGGGATGACTATGATTATTTGATGCAAACTTCCACGGTATCGTAACATAGGATTGGTGTTTTAGCTGTTTGCTTTTTCTTTCTTTTCTTCAATAGCTACATGTTTTTGCTTGTAAGAATTTCAGAAACAGTGTAATTTTCAGGAAAATTTTTTAGTTTAAATGTCTGTGGTAGTCCTGTACTGCTGAAGTTGAGACCATTATGTTCCTTTTGTTTTGACTTGATTGTGAGTCTAAAACAATTTCCACATGGAAAGCCATAAATTAATTGAATCCATTTTTGAAACTACTATTGATAACACCAAACATAAAAGAGGATGAATAGCTCTAGAATAATGGAATAAATAGGAAAAAGTTCACTAAACGAATAGGTCAATGTTCAGGAGCATTTGAAAACATCTGTACTAATTTTACTGAGCATTTATTTCATGGCATTCCCAGTGAAAGTTTTGTGCATCTTTCTCTGATGAGATCAGCTCCGTAAGCACTCACTCTTCAATGTTCAAAGAAAAATTACTTCTCCTTTGGATGTATTTTCCTCTTTCTAAAAGATATTAGATACTAGAAACTGAGTCACCTACAGTATGAAAATTGTAGCTGCAGTACAAACATAGCCTACAATGCTATGATGCAGAAGCCTAAAATACAAGCATATAAGCTGCATCTTTAATCT
Organism: Ciconia boyciana; assembly: GCF_034638445.1. Classification (NCBI taxonomy): domain Eukaryota; kingdom Metazoa; phylum Chordata; class Aves; order Ciconiiformes; family Ciconiidae; genus Ciconia; species Ciconia boyciana. The sequence continues at coordinate 85,874,328 of NC_132936.1, forward strand.
TTTCCATTTTTTGTTTAACATACATATTTTGTTGGCTGTATTTTGATTTGTGTTTATATTCTTTTTTTGCTTTGCTTATGAATTTGACTTGAAGAAGCCTATGCTACTTTTGAAGAGATGACATATTTTCAGATTTTAGAGCAACAAGTTAATTCTGAATCAAACTGATACAGATACCATCTGAAACTGATACCAAATACTAAAATTTACTGACATTATTTTTTTATTGACAGTACTATTATTCAGTGAGAATATTTCCTGGTCAAGAACCTGCTAATGTCTGGGTGGGCTGGATTACATCTGACTTTCACCAGTATGACACAAGCTTTGACTTGGACAGAGTGCGTACTGTCACAGTTACACTGGGAGACGAAAAAGGGAAAGTTCATGAGAGGTTGGTTACAATTTTCTTAAAGATATACATTTTTTAATATCCGTAAAAGCCACGAGCAATTTATAAACTGTAAATCCACCCCACTTAATGTAATTGGGTTGATGTAACACCCCCTCTCCAAAAAAAAAAAAAAAAGAAAAGGGGAAAAAAAAAGTAATAGGAAAAAGTGTAACTTTACTTGTTCTCTCCTCGTGCTTCTGAGGAAACACTGGTGTAATGATCTAATCAAATCAATAGGCACTGAAAAATAAAATAGCGCAGCTTTTCTATGTAGTTTCAGACCATGATCCTGTAAATATTGACTTCTGAACTGGTACAAAGTAGAGCAAAATACCTTGTAGTATTTTTGCAACTTTTTGGTTTTGAGCCGGCCAAAATTAGTACAACAACAGCTCCTCTCAGCACTTCAGCTTGTGATCCATGCCAGAAACTTTGTGTTATGCTTAACATTAAATGATTTAAAACATTAACTTGCGAGGTCAGTTTTGTCTCTTGGAATTTTACAAAAGATGTGAACTTGTGTATATTTTGTCATCTTTAGTTTTTATTTTTTCAATTATGAAGTCTAGGTTTCATTGAATTTTCGCCTTGGTTATGGTGGGATCTGCTGTTTTCAGCCACAAGGCCCTGTTGGTTGCAAAGTTGTTCTTATTCCACAAGATAAAGTTACACACCATCCATAAATAAATTTGTCTTTTGACATTCAGTATAAAACGCAGCAACTGCTATATGGTGTGCGCAGGAGAGACCATGAGCCCTGGACAAGGACGTAATAATAATGGTCTGGAGATTGGTTGCTTGGTTGATGCTGCCAGTGGCCTGCTGACTTTCACAGCTAATGGCAAGGAACTAGGCACATACTATCAGGTGAGTATTTTTTTGATGATATCTTCCAGTGGGAAGAGGGAAAACCAAATCTTCAGACTGCATCTTATTAGAAACTTTTGTACAAGATTGGAAGAAAAAGTAATTGTCACTGTTATGACAGTGATTTTTCCCTCCTATTTGGATTTTCTGGGGCTTTATTCAAAGGCTTGAACTTATTGACTGTCAATATAGATATTAGAGCTTTTTTTAATATGTAATAGTGTTTTCCTGTCTTCAGTGGTTATATATTTGTGCATCTTTGATTTAGGTTGAACCAAGTACAAAGTTATTTCCTGCTGTATTTGCTCAAGCTACAAGCCCCAATGTTTTCCAGTTTGAGTTGGGAAGAGTAAAGGTAAATAATGCTTGGTTTTGTGCAGGTTTAGGACTAATATATCATATCAAATAATCTTTTGCCTGCAATGTGTTCTTGGTATTGGGTACATTTTTATGATTCCAAGTGTTTGCACTATTGCCATTTTTATTCTTAACTCAGTTTTAAATACTTCATGTATTTAAAATACAGTACCTTGAATGAGAAGGATTGTAACTGATTAGAATTGGCAGAGGATATTGCAAAGTCCTGTTGAATTTTCTGAATCTCATCCTTCATGATGAAACAAAATCACTGGGGTCAGTGAGGCAAATCTCTTATTCTACAAACAGAGCATGAGTAACAGGTGTATCTGCAGATTAGGTTAGGATTTTAAAACAGTTTTAAAATACATTCAAACAGTACACTCAAGAAAACTGAGCTGAAATTTACTTCCTTGCTTTGGATACATGGATGTCTAAGAAATCAGAAGAGGTAAAAGAAGAGTGGAGTTCAGATCTCTGGTCCAAGGAAGTGACCAAATGTTCCATTCAAGTTTCTATTTCAGATTTAGTTATTTTAAAAAATTTGTTATGGACAATGATCTCTTGCTGCTAATCTGCCAACAATTCCCAGCTGGTTTTACAAACTACTGAAAATGTTGATTTCCTGTTGCACTGTGCTTTACTGTACTGTACATTGAATACATTTCTTGAAAAGTATCATATATTCATTGTTTGATAAAGGTGATGAAACTGATTGTCTCTTCTGTTGGAATTTTCCAGAACGTAATGCCATTATCTGCTGGCTTATTCAAAAGTGAACACAAAAACCCAGTCTCTCAATGTCCTCCACGTCTCCATGTCCAATTTCTGACTCATGTGCTTTGGAGCAGAGTGCCAAACCATTTCTTGAAGGTTGATGTCTCTCGGATTAGTGAACGTCAAGGCTGGATGATACAGTGCCTGAATCCTTTGCAGTTCATGGCTCTTCATATTCCTGAAGAAAACAGGTTGATGTTTGTGTGTTGAAGTATACCAGAGCTAGGTTGGGATTATGAAGAGAGACATGTAATAAAATTTCTATAAGAAAAACCCAAGATCTTATCTGTATTTATAACACATGTAAATAAGGGCACTGTGTTTTGATTTAGCTAATATTTAAAATTAATCTTATTTTTCAATGTTTTAAGATTTGCCTACTTTTTGTGTTTCCAAACTCTCCTAGTTTCTCTCCAAACTCTTTAATAGTGTATATATAGGTTTTGGATGAAAATTAAAGGAACTCTATTTATAAATTTTTAAAGATAATCTATAAGATAGGCAAAGATCTGTTTTTGTAGAGATTTTTAAAGATTTGTGACCAATTTCATTATTCCATTACTTTAATTTTCCTAAATTTAGTTTAAACAACTGAAGAAATTTAACTTTGTGATGTCCTTGTTACCCAAAGCCCTCAGCATTTTGCCAGTGCCAAAACTGAAAATAAAATCACTAAAAAATTAGGTAAGAATTCTAAACAAAGAACTCCAACCCCAAACCCTCTGCAAATGAACTGGTTAGTCTGTTGCCATTTTGCCACCCCAGATCTAAAAGGAATAAATGGTATAAATATCTCAACCTATACTAGTTTTAAAACCTTCATTTTCAGTTATCCAAATTCTTGTTTGTAGTATGAAGTATTCTGTGTTAAGTAAATAATTTTGATCTTTCCCCACTGAAAGTGATTGAAGTTGTACTTTAGGAGCAACTTGAATGGATTCCTGATTGAACTTTGTTATTAGTCCTTAATTCTTAGGTTGACAGTGTTTCTCACATGAAAGCTGAAATGTGGAAAAAGTCCATCCCTAGAACCGATACTGTAGCAGTGTTATCCTTAGGAAGAATTTTGAATTTGTTCCCTTAAGTAAGTTTTTGCACAGATATGGAATTTACTGTATTGTTTTTTTTCTCTGCAGAACAATTGATATTTTAGAGCTGACAGAGCAAGAAGAATTGCTGAAATTTCACTACCATACCCTCCGATTATATTCAGCTGTTTGTGCTTTGGGCAACAACCGAGTGGCCCATGCTATGTGTAGCCATGTGGATGAATCTCAGCTCCTGTATGCGATTGAGAATAAATATATGCCAGGATTATTACGTGCAGGATATTATGACTTACTCATTGACATCCATCTCAATACCTATGCAACTGCCAGGTTAATGATGAATAATGAATTTATAGTTCCAATGACAGATGAGACCAAGACTATTACTTTGTTTCCTGATGAAAACAAAAAACATGGCCTCCCTGGTATAGGACTTAGCACTTCATTAAGGCCAAGAATGCAGTTCTCGTCCCCGAGTTTTGTAAGCATTAGCAGTGAATGCTTTCAGTTCAGTCCTGAATTCCCTCTGGAAATCTTAAAGGCCAAAACCATAGAGATGCTGACTGAAGCGGTTCAGGAGGGCAGCCTCCATGTCAGAGATCCGGTTGGAGGTTCTACAGAATTTCTGTTTGTCCCTCTCATCAAGCTCTTTTATACCCTCCTAATTATGGGAATCTTCCACAATGGGGATCTGAAACACATCTTGCAGTTGATTGAGCCCAGGGTTTTCAAAGAAGCAATGAGCCAGGAGGATGAAATTGATTTCTCGGAGAAGGAGCTAAGTTCAGATGAGCTCAGGTCAGAAGAAGGAGAGGAAGAAGTCAGAGGGGAGCACGTGCCAAAGGAAGGACTCCTTCAGATGAAACTTCCAGAACCTGTTAAATTACAGGTAACAATACTGTTGTGATGGTGGTTGTTCCCATTTCTTCACAGATCCTTTTTTCTTCACTTTGTTATTTCTCTTTCAAGGAATATAGCATTTTGATGTTAGTTAAATAAAGAAGTCATTTCTTTACAAGAAACAACAAGGTTTAGTATCTTCCTGATGATATAAACTTCCTGATGATATAAACTTGTTCACCATAGATCAAACAACTGTTGTTTCATTAAATAGAATTACCTTCTCAATGACATTAACAGGGAATTCTTCATTTTTATGGATCCAAACAGAAAAGAAATTCCTTAGAAGCAAGGAGTAAATCCATTCTCTTATAACTTTTATTAGTCTTATATTTTATATGTCTGAGGCACATAAATCTCTTGCAGATGCCAGGTATTTCTGGTGTAGGATTACTTCACATGTAGTAAATGACAGCATTAAAGATTTCAGTCACTTTATTTGATAGTAACTGCTGCTGTAAGGAATTCATCCTTATTTGCATAATATACAGAAGAAATTTCTTAGCTTACCAACTCTTCTTTCTCTTACAATACTGTGTTCTCAGATGTGTCATCTACTCCAGTACCTGTGTGATTGCCAAGTACGACACCGAATAGAAGCCATTGTAGCATTTTCAGATGATTTTGTGGCCAAGCTTCAAGAGAATCAGCGCTTCCGGTACAATGAAGTGATGCAGGCCTTGAACATGTCTGCTGCCCTGACAGCTAGAAAAACAAAAGAATTTCGATCCCCACCTCAGGAGCAGGTACAGCTTACAATGGACGATTTTTTTTTTTTTGTGCTCTATGTGTGGCAGAATTCTGTTTGATTCCAACGTTTTTTCTTTTGGAGATCAGTGTCATTTGCCTTTCCTTTGTATTCTTTAAGATTAACATGCTGCTGAACTTCAAAGATGATAAAAATGATTGTCCTTGCCCTGAAGAAATTCGGGATCAACTCTTGGATTTCCACGAAGACCTAATGACACACTGTGGTAAATATTGTTACTGAATATTTTTACTTTTTAAATTATATTAGCTTTAGAAGCAATTTTTCTAAATAATTTTACATAAGAAACACTGAGTAGTCTATAGGTTACACTATATCAATTATAAATACTATCAAATAAAGGTACTCAGCTTGTAGTCAAAACCAAGGAAATGTTCTTATCCTCATATCTGGTCAAACTAGAAGGGAATGCAGTACGTTTTGTTTCATGAGGGAAAAGGGTTTTTTTTCATCCATACAACTCTGTGGGAATTTCTTTGGGCTTAGTGTATTGGATAATGCTGTAGCTCACTTGTTATTCAAGGGGTTCCTCTGCCCTTTTCCCTCACCCTTGCACTCCCTTGCATAGGTTGGTATAGGCCATCTTTGCTGTGTCAAGTTGACTATGGCCATGTTAACCAGTATATAATGTAATATTAGTGGCTGATTCTTCTCAGACATGAATGAAGATACAGAAGTTTATTATCTATTGAAATAGAGTAATAATCAAAAGGAGCAGTTAAATTTCTGTGGGTTTGATTTCTTCACTTTAGTTAATAAAAAAACAATTAAATACTATGTCATATTAAAATGTGAAATATAGTAACATCTTAAATATTAAAATACCAATATAAAAATGAAGCACCAAAATGTGTATTTTACATGTCAAGCTCATATCCGTGAATACTGCAAATTCAGTTGTAGAGTAGTTTTGTTCGGAATACAAGCTTACATTTTGCGTTGAGGACTTTATTGTTTTCCTGTTTGGAGGATACTCATCCCTTCATTTTACTTCAGTACACTATTGTAAAATATAAGTAAAAGAGACACTTAGCATACAGCGTGAGCAGACAAGCAGCTGACCTTTCACATCATGTCTCATTAGCTAGAAGAAGCTAATGCAGGGATGTGTGATAATATTTTTTTTAAACTAAAACTCTGGTCAAGGAAGGAGCTTTGGACAGGAGGATCTCTGCATGTTCCCTCCTGAATTGCATTCCTTATTGATCCCAGTTTAACTGGAAATAAAATGTTTAATTATTTAATTCACTACCTTAAAATATTCAAATAAATAAAAACATACCATCAATATCTGACTTCATAATACATTAATTTTCTTTCTTGGTAGAGCAAGCACAGTTGATATCCTTGTGTATCACAAGGCAGTTTGGTTAGATTAGTTAATCTTAAAGATATTTCTGTTACTAAAACAATTACAGATTTGTTAAGGTATCAAATGTCATGGAAGGTCTTTAATGCAGCCTCCTACTCAAAGCAGAGCCAACGCTGAACTCAGACCTGGTTGCTCAGCGATTTTTGCACTTGGTTCTTGAAAGCTTCTAAGCACAGAGATTCCACAATATCTTTGAGCAACGTGTTGCAGGGCTTGTGTCGTAATGGTGTTTTTTTTCTTTTTTCCTTATGTCAGTTTGGGACCCTGCTTGTTTTAGTTTGACAGTTGTATCTGGTTCACCTCAGAAAAGAGCGTGGCTGCATTTTCTTGCTAGCTTTCTTGTAGGTTTTGGTGGACTGCTATTAGGTCCACCATAAAGCTTCTGTTCTGCAGGTTGACAAACCCAGTTCCTTCATCCTCTCCTTAAAGGACAAGTGGTCCAGCCACCAGTCATCTTGATGGGCCATTTTTGGATGCTCTCCAGCTTTTCAATATTTTTCTTGTATTGGGTAACCCAAAACCGGATGTAGTATTCCAGATGTCATCTCATGAGTGCTGAGTATTGGGAAATAATCACTTACTTTGAGCTAGTGATTATGTTTCTGCTAATACAGGATATTTTTAGCTCTCCTTACCATTAGAGTGCACTGCTGACTGGTGTCTAGCTTGCTGTCCAACAGGAGCCCCGAAGTTCTTTTTGCAAAGATGTTTTTATAGCCAGTTCATGCCCAGCCTGTATTGTCACATAGGGTTGGTCTGTCCAAGTTGCAAAACTTTGCATTTGTGCTTGCTGAACTTTGAGTATCCTGTCAGCCTATTCCTCTACCCTTGTTGAACTTCCTGCCCTTGAGTGTGTTTTCTGCTCCTCCCAATTTGTATCATCCACAAACTTGATGAAGGTGCATTATGACACTTCAAATGAAATACTTTTATTTTAAATGAAAAATGAAAAAAGAAAAAAAAAGGAAAATTCAAAGTAAACTGTCAGTTGACAGAAACGAAGATGAAAAAAAGAATTTAGAAATAACATTTGAAAGGAGAAGAGGCTTTATCATTCTTTTTGATTTTTCTGATTTTTCTTTAGTCTTTTACCATCATTCTCCTCTGTTCAAATTACTTGGTCTAGTTTTGTCATTATTTTTCTTTTCTTTATGGGGAAAAAGTAATTTGCATAATCTACAAGTAGAAAATTAATTTTGTGGGTCAGAGGATGCATTACAGTAGAGCAGAATGAATTGCCCTGTGTATTCAAAATGTGGCTATTGCAAAATAGGTAAAACAATTACACATCCTGAGTCCTGTGTTTGGTGGATTAGCCAGCCACCATTTGGGGATTCACATCTTGTGAAATGGTTGAGACAATTATATTGACAGTTTGCAAATCAGAAAAGTACAACTAGAGCTCAAGGAACAGCGTAACTGTGGGAAAACAGACATTTCATTTGAGTAATTTCAGAGCATCTCTGTGTTCTAAGTGATAAGACACTTCAGTGTCTTTACTGTTAATTAGTTTGGTTGAAGAGACTGCAATCCAAACCATTTTGTAGTATGATTTAGTGTAAAATATGAAGTTACTGATGATCCTTGTTTAGTTTAGCGTCAGTTACTCTCTTAGGACAAAACATAACAAAATAACTTTTAATGGAAATGGAACTGTACTTAATGCAAAAAATCAGACAATTAAAAACAGATGCAGTAAATTGAGAAGAATGATGTGATGTCGTGAAGAAACACGACAATCCTATAAAATTCAAGACTGCTAAAGAACTCCTCACAAAACCCTTAACTTTAGAACTTATATTGGGAACTAAAAAACCCGGAAAAAATAGTTGAATGACCTTTTCACTTTGATCTTATTTTAATGTGAGTAATAGGTATAGGTCAAGATTTTTAATTCCTTTAGAATGTATGCATGAATGAATAAAGTTAAAACTGTGAGAGAAATGAGCTGACAGGAGTCCCATGAAGTTCAGCAATGGGAAGTGCAAAGTCCTGCACCTGGGGAGGAATAACCCCATGCAGCAAAGACAGGCTAGGGACCAAACTGGAAAGTAGCTTTGCAGAAAAGGACCTGGGGATCCTGGTGGACAGCAAGGTGAGCATGAGCAGCAATGGGCCCTTGTGGCAAAGAAAGCCAACAGCTGGGCTCCCCAGTACAAGAGAGACATGGACACACTGGAGTGAGTCCAGAGAGGGGCCATCAAAGATGATTAAATTCTTGGAGCATCTTTTGTACATGGAGAAACTGAGAGGGCTAGGGTTGTTTAACTTGAAGAGAAAGCTCATGGGGGGATTGTATCAATAAGCATGAATACCTGTTGGACAGGGGGAGTAAAGAAAGATGAGCCAGGCTTTCCTCAGTGGTGCCTAGTGACAGCACAAGAGACAATGGGCACAAATTTAAATACAGGAAATTCTACTTTTTTTTTTTGTTTCTTTGTTTTATTTTGGTTTTTGTGTTTTTTTGTTTACTGTAGGGGTGATGGAACTCAAGAACAGGTTGCCCAGATAGGTTGTAGAGTCTCCACCTTAGGAGATACTCAAAACCTGACTGGACATGGTCCTGAGCAACCTGCTCTAGTTGAACCTGCTTTGAGCAGGGAGGCTGGACTAGACGATCTCTAAAGGCTCATTCCAACCTCAGCTGTTCTGTGATTCTGTAAAGCCTCACATGCATGTTTTTACATTTTTGTAGCTTGCTATAGGAATATCATGAACCCGCCACTGTATTGTGAAGGTGGCTACTTTATTCTGACTGGTCACTAGAAAGTATATTTATTGGAACTTTAATTCTTTCACTTCTGTGATATGTTTTACCTAAAAATCTCCTAGTCTTTATTAGTATCAGTTGAACCATACTGTGTCAGTAGGGACTATATCTACACTTCTGAGCTACATATGTCCAAAACACAGGCATCAACGTTAGCATGGAAACATGCATACTGGGGGAGCTGACCACAGAAATATATTTATTATATATTTTATGTATAATAACACACAATTTATACAATAAATTAATAAGATTACATGATCCTTATCTGCAGTTTCCTGCCTTGCACATATACCTGGTCTGTACTTGTTCCAAACAGCTGGTTAAGCATATCCCATATCAAACTCTTTTGTAGTTCTAACAGAGCAGAACAACATAGTTCAGTTTGGTTATGTTTGTACATACAAGATACAAAACATGTCTGTAGCTTGTTTAATTTTATTCTTTTACTATTTAGTGTATATTTTTTATTTCAGGAATTGAACTAGATGAAGATGGAACTTTGGATGGAAACAGTGATTTAACCATCAGGGGTCGCCTCCTATACCTTATGGAAAAAGTTACATATCTGAAGAAGAAGCAAGCTGAGAAGCCAGTTGATGATGATGCTAAGACATCCTGTAAGCAAAATTAAATCAGTTTATTGTATCCTAATTCCAAAAGGCAATAGAGGCAGGGGAGGAAGTTCTTCATATATTTTCAGGCAAAACAAGGTGGATTTTTAGTGAACCATCTGTGCACCTTAAAGTTTGTAGCTCTGACTCAAAACGAGCTCAGATGGAATTTTTATGATAGGCAGATTTGTTTCCCAGTGGGACGTAGTGGAAAATTTCTTCTACTGGCTTTTTTGCCCTTGATCTTTTTTTCAAGTCATAATTTTTCCAGAATGTATCTTGCTTTTTGTAGAATAGTGCAGACTTAATAATTGTAGCAAGGTCCTGATTATGAGAACTTGCTCATAAAATCAGCTACAGCAGCTTCAAATCAGTATTTGCATGAAGATTACCAAATTAAAGAAGACTGTGCAATTAGACTATAATTTGCAAAGCTGCACTTAGGAGAAGCCTCCCCACCCAACCTAAAATTCAAGATTTGCTGACTGTGATTGTTGCGCTGTCATTTTTCTGACACTTTCTGCCTTTCCATCTTGATAAGAATCATTGCCAGAAGCATCCAAGTTCTGCACTTGGTGCCAACTGATTATGGAATTTTATTTATTTTTTACTTGTCAGTGCTGATTTTATTTTTATAAATTTTTTTTGCCTTTATTATGGTGGGTGGCAGTTTCAAATGTCCTAATTTTTTATGCTGCTACCCTACTAGCAGGAATTAATTTCTGGGCACACAGTTTAGGTGTTCTGACTTTGGTAAAAAATCTTGGTTTCCATCATTGACTACACAGAATTCCTAGGGAGACTGGCCTTTTAACTTGGCTGCTTAATGCAACTGCCTAGAGTTATGGGATGAGAAGATTTCCCCGAGGTACTTATAATGAGAAGGCTTCTTAGCTACCAGTTATTAGTGTTAGCTTAGTGTTCTTTAAGTAGAAATATTTTTGTCCTCCTAAAAGTGTTGCTTCTAGCTTTGCAGTTTATAACTGTTACTTCAGTTACCAGGCAGTGATAATTAGAGGCTAGGTCTATGCAGAATGTTGTGATGAATCCTACGGTTTCCTGATTTTTTTCTTTTAGTAACCTTAAAGCTCTACAAAATCTAATTCTCTCACTCTCATGTTAGTAGAAAGACAGTATTATATTAAACTAATTAAACAGTATTGTGGTGGCTAGGCTGCTTGGGTTCTTCACTGCAAGCAAGATAACAGCCAGACCCACAGGTATGTGGGATGCAGTATTGCAGTTATCAAAACAGGAGCCAAATGACAGCCAGAAAATGCTATGCTGTTTGACAATGGAAACACCTATAGTACAGTGTTTGGACAGTAACGATAAAATACAGTACTATTGCTCTTTTTTTCCCTTACCCTGTATTAGCACATCTTAGCAGAAATTCTCTTATTTGTTAAACATTTCCTTTTCTGTAAACTCCTGTCCCTTAAATATCTTTCTTTAAGTACTTTTACTTTTTTGTTTGTTTGTTTGAGTTTAGGCTAAAATTGCATCTGGTTTACTCCAAAATCATGTTACTGTCTCAACACATAGATTTCTAATTTGAAAATATTTTTGATGTTTGGTCTGCATCAGCCACCTTCTTCAACATCAGGATATTTATTAGGCAGTTTATTGAACGTCAGGAGGGATTATCAAATTTCCCTTGTCAAACTTTTGCTGTTATCCTCTTGACATGGAAATACAGTACTAAAGTACTAAAGGTGAAATTCTCTGGTGTATCACTGTCAGGATATCTCAAGAGGATCCTGAGTTGATCTGACAAAGTCTTGCAAACCTGAATGGAAGTTCTCTGAGATGGGAAAAAGAACATTGTTCAATTGTCTTTATCAAATACTTTGTCTTGACTGTTAGTTCATGAGTAATTTTTCTAAAGAGTAGTCTCAGATCTTAACTGACATTATATAGCTTGTCTATTTTAACAGAGGACTTTCCCAAATATACATATATATATCCCAACTAATACAGATTGTCAGTGAGAATACCAGATATGGGTTTCTTGCTTCATTAGAGACTGAATTCAAAATATGCAAATGATGATTTGCCATTTGATTGGAGTCTCTTCATTTCTATTTCTTTGGAAGGGCCTTTGGTTTTGGCAAAGGACTAAGTTAAATTATTCCATTTCATACATTATAAAATTTGGAGTAGATACAGAGCTTAGATCTGTAAATAAATAATACAACATTTACATGTGCTACCAGTATATTTTTCGAGTCTTACTTCATAATATGTAAGAAAAACCCTCAGACCTGAATTCCTGGAAAAATCTTGAAAGCAATATGTAGAGATAAATTTGGTGATTTTGTGAGCATCTTGTATGTCTTCATAATTTTTTTATGTTATCAGATTTATGTTCTGTATTTTAATTTTAAATATAGGCTTTTAGTCTTGAGATGTTTCTGCTTCTCTTGTGTGATTTTATTACCCTTTGATAGCCTGCTAAAGAAATACTAAGAAAAAGGTGCTTCTTAAGAATTGAATTCATTCCAATTCATGTTGCATAATGAGTTCTGAGGGACTACCAGTAGAGAGATGAGCAACTAATGGTAATTTTGTGATTTATGTATTTTCTTCACAGCTACTCTTCAGCAGTTGATTTCAGACACAATGGTACGCTGGGCCCAGGAATCAGTGATAGAAGATCCGGAATTAGTGAGGGCCATGTTTGTATTGCTGCATCGCCAATATGATGGTATTGGTGGTCTGGTTCGAGCCCTACCAAAGACCTACACCATAAATAGTGTGTCTGTGGAAGACACAATCAATCTTCTGGCATCCCTTGGTCAAATCCGTTCCTTGCTTAGTGTCAGAATGGGGAAGGAGGAAGAGAAACTTATGATTCGTGGACTAGGGTAAATAACTGGAGTGTAACATCTCTTTATTTACAGATATTTGTTGTTATTTGCTATATGGTAATGGCCAAGGTTATACATGAAGTTTGAATGTGAATAGTCTAGATGGGTGTAAGTGCAGACAGTGGTATCGGTTGTGTAGTATCTTCAGTTGTAAGATACAGCCTTTGCAGCATTATATTTATCATTTTGGGAGAGAAGCAAATGATATCTGTAAGACTTCTTGTGAGAAAAGATGAAAACATGTATATAATGTTTTATGCTATTACAAAATATATCTTGTTACCATATTTTAAATCGTATGGCTGTGAAGAATCCTATCAAGCATACTGTCCATTTTATATGAATCCAGTGAGTGGTAGCTGTTGACACATACAATTCCCCCCAGCAGTCAGCTAATGGAGTTTTGTCTGCATGTGTCTGTACATATGCCATCTTTTTATTACACTGAATGTAGTTGGTACTATTTGAACTATGAAGTAGTTCACCCAGTCTTATTTTTCCTAATTATGTGATGAATAATAGTGAAATATAGCCTAATAAAGAGTACAATTGGAGAAAACAGTAAAGAAAACACGATCATCTCTACTAGCAAAGAGTTTGGGTTTTTTCTCACTTTTTTCAAAGAAATATTACCATCTGAGAGATGTCTGGTGAGATTAAACATCAGCTGTGATCTATTAGAAATCTCCAATCAGCAAGAGCAATGACAACCAAAGACAGCATTGTATAAAGAATGCCAGGAATGCAAGGAGAAGAGAAGCTTTTGTTGTGCAAAATACCTTTTTCTTTTTTTTGAGCTTACTGAAAACCTCAAATATTGAAATAATGTCTATACATAATTTCGTAGTGTCATTATGAACAATGCCTACTTCTTAGCTTGCCAGCAGGTCCCATCAATGTTCCCTGGCTGTTGCAATGTTCAATGTACTCATGCTAAGGCTTTGGCAAGGGAGAAAGTCCATCACCTGTCAAGAGATACAAAATACTGGTATTTCTAAATCCACCTTTGTACTTCAAATTTGAGTTGTTACATTTCACTTAAGCTAATGAAGTCTGAAATGAGTGATTACTAGATTCTGGCGTGCTATACCTGGGGAAAAACCAATCTCAGAGGGGTTTTCATTTAATGTTCTGCTTTTTTTTTGTTCTTTTACATTTTTTTCCCCTCAACATTTTCTGCTATGAATTAAAAGCCAAGATTTTGTGAATCTGATTTAATTTTAACAACGTTGTTGGTGATATGCGAAAGTCTGGTGTAAGGAAGAAAGAGTACTTTCTGTTAAGCTAGTGTTCTCACTGCCTGTTCCTATCACCCTTCTTGGTAGCCTCTACCATAGTCTTATTTATCTTGTAGGTTACCCAGCTGTGCCATTTGTACCTTTTATCGCCTGGCCTGGGCTCCAGCACCTATTTAGAAATGCCAAGTTTTTTGCTGTGAGTGGAAAGTATTCCTTTCTTCCATCTGAGAAATGGAAGTCTCACTCATTCCTGCTTAAAAACTCAGTTTCCTCAGAAATTATCACTTAGGGTTAGGTGTTAAGCGTAATAATTTCTGTGGAAATTATCACATTAAGTGTGACATTTCATAATGCCGTCCACAGTTAAACAGAACACTGAAAGTGGTTGTGCTTTCCAAAGTAGCATAATATTGCTGGCCAGCCCCTGAGGTGACGTTTTGGCTTTCTGTACTGTATTTCTGTAAAAGAAAGCTGCTGTAGACAAATAAGAGTTTAGAATGACTTGGCAGATTGATACCATCGAGGTCTCTTTCCACAGCATGAAGCATTAGTGCAGAAAGGAGATGTGGTATGGATAGCTTTTGAAGGCAGGGCCTATCCTCTATCATCTCTGATATGAAGTCCGGTTGTAGGCTTTGGGGGAAAAAGATCAGCTAATCTTTCTGGGAGTTACTGGGAGTCAAATCTCTGATAGTGCCATCAGACATACTGCATGCATTCTGTTACATGACTGATAGTTGCGGATTTGTAGCTTTTACAGTTGATGGAACAGTCCTCTTCACATCTCATCTTTTATGAGGCTGAAATTTTCCTTGCCTTATTGCAGGAGTTTTAGGTCAGAAAAAAAGAGACTGCTATAAAATGTACAATGAAATTTGAACAGTTGTCAATAGTATTTTATATAGTGAGTGTCTTGCTAGTCCTTTTCTCCCATGACCTGGTTGCTTTCACATTTATTTATGGGATGTGTGTGATTTCAAGACTAATTGCAGTTTTTAGAAATTTAATTACTTTTTAAACCAGATGTTTTTATTGGACATAACATGTCTGTATAAAATATTGACATTATAATCTTCAGGACTGATTTTAAAGTATGTAAATCTGTTCTGCTGAAATATGTAGGAGGGAAGAGTTCTTTTGAGCAGTAACTCATGAACTAAGGTTAATATTTATGCAACTTCTGTTTCTGATGCATAGAGGATAGCTGGATATACATTCTCTTTCCCCTGCAATTGTTTTGTCTTGGTTTTGATGGCAGATGTCAAATGTCTCAAGGTTGAAATATTCTGAAAAGAATGCTTTGTCAAAAATATTGATTAGTTGAATTTAAAATTTAAGCTAATATAGTAGTTTTGATCATGCTCTTGTCAGAAAATAATTTTAGATCTGGAATGGAATTTCTAATGAAAATAGAAGAGCATCCTACTCTGGTATAATCAAGTGGTGATTAGGGCAATAACTATAATTTGGGAAAAGAAAGGTCAGGTCCTTCCACAATGTGCATAGAAAAATAAACTATCAGGAGAGACCGAGACTCAACTGAAAAAGTCCCTGAGGTAATTTTTCACTCAGGTGGTGAAGAATTGCACGGTAAATCAGCTTTGCAAATAACATAATAGGTAAACCACTGGTCCATAACATTTTAATCCAATTTTTTATTTTGTTTTCCTGTAGAGACATCATGAATAATAAAGTATTTTACCAACATCCAAATCTCATGAGAGCTTTAGGCATGCATGAAACTGTCATGGAAGTGATGGTAAATGTGCTTGGTGGAGGAGAATCCAAGGTAAAGCAATTCACTGTTAGAAGACAGAGATTTTAGAATATAGCTGTTCAAAGCTTTATCCTGTAAGGCACTGAGCAGTCACTGGAGGTACTGAGACCATAACCTCTTACTGATTTCCATTAGCACAATAGTTGACTAAGTTTTTAGAAGCATCTATCCTTCCATTCTGGAGGAAGATATAATTAGCATTGTAATTTCAGATGCTTTGAAGAAAAAACTGCAAATAGCACGTTATATGCTTACTGGGTTTAAAGGGGAGATCTTTTTAGAAACTAGTTAAAAATTGATGCAGCATTACTCTGTGAATCTGAGCATTCACGTTTTTTTGTGTTTGAATCTAGAATTTATAGGTGATCCCAGCTCTTGTTTTTCAAGCTTATACCTTGATCTTTCGGGCTTAAGGAGTTATTTTCTTGCTGAGAAAGCCCTGTTGATTCCAGGGTGAAACCTAGACAGTTAACTTCACTGAGGTGTGATGAATACAGTGCATAAATATCAGTGTGTTAAAAGGCTGTTACATAAATGATCTTTTGCAAGTTTTATGCCTGTCTTAGAGTCTGAGCTTCAGTCTGTTTTTATTTGCTTCGTAGGAAATCACTTTCCCAAAGATGGTGGCAAACTGCTGTCGTTTTCTGTGTTATTTTTGCCGCATCAGCAGGCAGAATCAAAAAGCTATGTTTGATCATCTTAGCTATTTATTGGAAAACAGCAGTGTTGGCCTTGGTAAGTAATAAGTGTGTGGCTTTTGAGATTCTAAATCTTAAAACTTTCTGCTAATATATCTGTGTGTATATATATAAATTTTATATATATATATATAAAACCACCTGTGTTTTTCTGCGTCCCTCTGTTTGCACCTTCTTTTTGTGTTGAAGTTTCTGCTTTACCCAGTGCAAAAATATCCGCGTTAGCTGTATTGCTAACTCCAAAATAACCCCTGACAGTAGTATTAAGATGAGGTAATTTAGTATACCCTTTTTTGTATGTGCCTGGACATTAAAAGAGAGTCAGTGTTTAATTGCACATTTTGAGGAATAGAATAAAATCCTGATTTTGATGAAGAGAATCATAAATAAGTGTCAGCAGCATTTCATTAGGGCTTACTTCTCACTGCTCAAGCTTGATCCCCTGCACTTTCTTCTGTACACTGTTCAGTATACACCTATGGCAGTGGGAGAAATACAGAGCTCATTTGCTTGGGTATACATGTATAGATGCCCAGAAATGAACCTTGAAATTTTCTTAAAAACGTTAGCTTTTCTTTTCTAGGCCGAAGTGTTATAGAGGAGACGCATTTATCCTTTATTTAATTTAGTACTTGTAATTGAGAATATATAATTATTTAGAATCATCATAGTAATTTTTTTAAATGATCACAAATTCCTTATTAATGTATAGGTACAGGACAGAAGCATAAACTAAAAATCTTTTTTGAGAGAAAGTTCCCAAATGCATTTGGAGTGTTAATATGAAAACCTTAGCTTTTTCTAATGCTATAATGACTGCCATTTTTTAAAGAAATAGATAACATATAATCTTATATTTTAAAGCTGAAAGATATTTTCTGTTTCAATACATTTAATAAAATGTCAGTGTTTTAGACACAAAATCCCCGCTACTTTTTCCTCAAAATGAAGTTGTGTCAGTTAGGAAAATTAGAAAGAACGAGATCTTAAAACAAAGTATGTGATAAGAATAGGAATGTGTAAGAAAAGTTGTTTCTAGCTTGAACATCTACATTGGTTTTTGATTTCACATCAATGTCAAATTTCATGCGAGTGCATGATTTTATTATAAACTGAATGGTATACATGATATGCTTATAATCATGTGCTAACTAATGGCAAAATGTTGTATTTTATTAAAAAAAATTGTTAATGTATTTCCTATGAACTTGTTGGTTTTTATTAAGTTGGTGTTGAAACTGAATGTTATTTTACAGCCTCTCCTTCTATGCGAGGATCAACTCCTTTAGATGTTGCAGCAGCCTCTGTGATGGATAACAATGAACTTGCACTAGCTTTAAGGGAGCCTGATTTGGAGAAGGTTGGTAGTTTCTTTATCAAGCATTTTTTGTAGAGGGGAATATTCCTGTTTCCGGGAGTAATCAAAATCCTAGATTATAAGAATTTTATAGGAGTTTTAGGTACCTTTCAGAGGAAGACTGTCAGGATCTGATTGTTTGTTCTTTCTGCTGGTGGTCTAGATAGTTGAACTGAGTTTATGGTTATTACATACACAGGTGTAACCAAAAGGAATTGCCTCAAGGGCAGCTCTTACTTTGGGAATAGTGGAGTCCATATCCAACAAAGCTTCATTGCTAAAATCTTTCTTTGTTGTTCCATCTTGATGGTGACATGCAGTGGTGGCATAATGCAATAGGGGTTACTAGAAGCCTTGTGACAGCTTGTTACAATAAATGACAAATTTTCATAGAGATGTCTATCTATCTGTATTTTTTTCTAACATTTAAACCTGCTTCAGGAAAGATTGAAAGAATTGGGATTAATTAGACTAAAGAATAAAAAACTGAAGAGAGCATGTGACATTTGTGTAGAATATGTAAATTGCTGCTCCAAGAAGGAATAGAATAATGGTTACTATGTCAGTAGTGGATAAGAAAAGTGGCTTAAATAATGGAAAGACAGATTCAAGATAGTAATTAAAAAACACTTTCTAATGGAAAGTAAGACAGTGGAATACATTGTCCAATTTGTTCTTGAAGACCTCCAATTCTGGAGATTCTATAACCTTCGTAGGAAAGCATCTATCAGGAGTAATGTAAGTGTGGATGATCCTTTCTTGGAATAGGAAGATAGACCATGTGTGTTTAAAAGGACATTTTCAGACTTATAAATGGTCAGCAAAAAGAAGCTGTCTGAACTGGTTAAAGGGTATGCTTACAATTCTTACAATTCAGAAAGGAGAGGGCCAACTGAAAACTGCTACTGAGACTATAGGTCTGAATTACAGGGAGTGTTGCTGCTATAAAGGAGTGTTTAAAGCAGTGTTACTTCCTTCAAAAAGAAAGGAAGAAAAAAGGCAAGTGAAAAGGAAAAGTTAAAAGAAAAGAGTAGGCCTGTGAGTTATATTAGAAGATGTATTTTCAAATATGGATAGTGTGTAGTTGGGAAATATTACAAAATTGACTAATTTGTAATGCTCAGGGTTGCAAGAGAAATGAGATATAGATAGCAAAGCAGTGATTTAGAGGAAAAATGGAATTGAGATAAGTAAGGTCTTGCAGTTCATGGCAGAAGTAGGAAAAGACTGAGAATGTGAACAAGAAAGAGGCTGTTCTTCTGATTTGCCCAAAGTATGATATGGTTTTGTTGGGGATAATAGAATGTGGACACCGTATCCAAGACAATGTATGAGGATGCTTCCCTTTGAAACTGCACTTCTCTTGTTTTTCACAATTAATATCTTTTTCATCTTATCTTGCTTTTAGGTGGTTCGCTACTTGGCTGGATGTGGATTACAGAGTTGTCCTTTGCTGATTTCTAAAGGCTACCCAGACATCGGATGGAATCCAGTTGAAGGAGAGCGATATTTAGATTTTCTTCGTTTTGCTGTTTTTTGCAATGGTAGAGTAGAAGCCTATAAATTTTATAACTTCTTCTAATCTTTAAATAAATTTGTAATTTAAAATAGTAATACAAGCCAACTTGATAAGTTACCATAAATTTAAAGGACAATTTGCAGAAAGAGTAGAATTATGCAAGACACACAGTAACTTAGATGCCCATTTCACAAGTCATATAGGGTCCTATGAGCCTACCCCATTTTTTAGATCCATCTTTAGTCTTTGAAATACCCACATCTCCTTTGGAAGTAGAGCAGAGTGTCCTAAATCTTTTTATGATAAAACTCATGCTAGACATAGAGCCAAAGTCCCATCTTTTAATGAAGATTTAAATAGTCCAATTTTAGTGTTTAGCAGCTATATTGGTCCCCTCATTAACTCTCTCATTTGACTGTGAGTCTTTACTACAAATCAGTAGCCTCAGTGATGCTTTAAACATCCTTTATTACATAGTTCTTTGGCTCTATTTAAATTTGAATTAAATCACATGTTTTATTTCATAGCTTTTATTACAATAATAGAGGAGTATGTTTGTGTGTTTATGTAACTTTGTCATTATATTTGAACTGTTTCGTAGTTAAAAGTATCTGCTGATGCATACATTCTGCACTTTTGTGTACATTTTTCCGATTATATTTCAGAAGTCTTTTTGATATCATCTTAAATCTTTATGTTTGTTCTATGTGGTAGGAGAGAGCGTGGAGGAGAATGCTAATGTTGTAGTCAGACTGCTTATCCGTCGGCCTGAATGTTTTGGTCCAGCTCTGAGAGGAGAAGGAGGCAATGGGTTACTTGCTGCCATGGAGGAAGCAATACAAATATCAGAAGATCCAACAAGAGATGGACCTTCCCCAAGTAATGGATCTAGTAAAACCCTGTAGGTGCAGTGGAATTGCTTACATTGCCATAATTTGTGTTTATTTGTTTTATAATCTTAGTCCTGAAATGACTTGTTTGTTTTAACATGTGTATTATCAGCTGGATTCTTCCTTGCATTCTTTGGAGGATACAGACTTGTCTTCTGCCAAATAGTGCTTCCTCTGCACTGTTAATTTAAGTAACTCTCTCTCTAAATATTAAATCCTCTTTAGAATTCTGTTTGTTCTTTGTCAGTCAGTTAAGAATCAATCCCCTGATGCAAAATGAGACAGATAAATGGTAACAATGCAGATGTCACTACAATCTTTTAGGGACAGATTCCATTCTGTGTTAGCCTGCTAAAAATCCACTAGTTAACATGAAGCCACTATGTGTAAACTGTTACACCTATGAGCAGATTTTCCTTATCTATTGCTGATATAAAAACTTTCTTGTATTTTTTTCATGTTTTAATTGTTTTAACATTTAACTAATTACAGTGAAATGGAAGAACAAGAAGATGACACTATTCACATGGGAAATGCAATCATGACTTTTTATGCTGCTTTGATTGATCTTTTAGGACGTTGTGCCCCTGAAATGCATGTAAGTTTTATGTCTTCATTCATTGGAAAGTAAAGGCGTAGTTGTTTTACTGATTGTTCGGTGGTTTGCTGCTTGGCTTTTTCAGAGTAACACATTATCGGGTAGTAAAGCAGTGGTATGGCTACGTAGTATTTTAATGTACAGAATGTGTTCATCTGCTGATTTGCAAGGAATCTCTGTAAACTATTTGGAAGCTGTTATTTTTAAAGGAATTATGCCATTGCTTTTCTTATTACTGTTCCCTGTGGTTGGTCTTCAACAACATTCTGTCATGAATATTGTTTGCTTGTCCATTGTGACAATCAAACTCCTCAAAATTCCCTATTTATTGTGATGGTTAGAGTGATTTATTTTTTTAAACCATGGTTTTACTCTCTTCATATACTTATTTAAACAATCTGTTTAAATTGCATATAAAAGAGTAAATATTATAGGGCATTCTTTTAAAATGTAGGAATAAGCATTGTCCCTGGACATACACATCGATATCTTATAATCTTTATTTACACTGACAAATCTTCTCAAAGGTAAGATGTCAGTATTTCAGGCATTAGATACAAAGAATTAGACACACAATAAAAACCAAGCCCTTACCACTTAGTTCCTAAGAGCTTGAAACTATTTGAAACTATTTGTTGTTTACTATTCAAAATACCTTCCTGTTCTTCAGAAGTCTACTTAGTTATGCATAGTTTCTCATTTCACCCTGAAATGTGCCCTAATTCATATAGATCAGTATAGATCAGTATCAGATTTGTGCAGAGATTAATAACTTGAGAAAGGAGAGATATATCCATATAACAAAGTCAGTGTATGAATATCTGTTTCGTTTGAATAAAAAATTGTCTTGTTTTCTCCCTGTCTCGCTGCCTTTTTTAAAACAAAACTAAAACAACTGGGATACCTGAAAGTGTTGTTATTTGGCCAGGACAGAAAAACTGGGTTTTTTTATCTGAAAATCTCCTTTTGCTTCCCCCATCCCCTCCCCCCATGTGCTACATTTTAATGCTTTTACCTAACATTCTGTTCTGAAAATGGGCTTAGTCTTATTTAATAACCAAACATCTAGATTTCTATACTTTGCACATTTGCATCCAAAATACAGCAAATAAATACACGTTGCATGAAATTTACTTTATTAATTATAATGCGATTCTGAGAGCAGTCATTCTTGTGTATCCATGGTTCAGGAAGTTTCCAGAACATGAACACATATAGAAGATAAAAAGAAGACCTTGTTAATTTTTTATTTGTCTTTTACTTAGCTAATCCATGCTGGTAAAGGGGAAGCCATTAGAATCAGATCAATTCTACGGTCTTTGATTCCACTGGAAGATTTGGTGGGAGTAATTAGTATTCCTTTCCACATGCCAACCATAGCTAAAGGTAAGATGATTATTCTACTTTTTTTTTCCTCCCATCCCATTCTTATATTTTGTAATTTAATGACATATACTCATACTTCTCTCAGTATTTAAAAATGTTATAGAAATCAAACTATTTATTATGTGAATTAGAAGAGAAATCATGTGTATTTCAAACGTGTTTCAAAAATTTTTCTGCATGCTATAGGCAATAATTCTGTGTACACTTAAATCCCTGATGTAAATCCCATTCATTTAAATTGAGTCACAAAAATCTATTACAACTTCAAAAAGAAATTTTAAAACACATACTTTCTATTTTTCTAAAATATTTTTAAAAATTACAGTCTCTTTTCTTGATAACATAATCCTTAGCTTTTGCTTTTCTAATTCTATCAATTGGTTCTAGCAGATCTTACTAAGACACCAGAGTTGTTCTTCAGCAACTATGGTGAAGTTATAGGTGTGACATACGTATGCAAATGTATTTCTTTGTGTTTTCTGCCTACATAGAATTGATTGCAATAGTGGGAGCTATGTGAGCATCAATATAAAAGGGAAAGGAATTACAGCTGCTTTTTTGGGTATCTAGAGAGAGAACATTATAATTGCAACCTGGATTGTCTAGGGACATACAGCACAAGAATGTCCAATAGATTACAGTAGAAGAGATAAAAAGATCAGTTGTTCTATTACACCATTATTTATTTATATTCTAAATAATGATAGATCTATAGGTGATATCTCAGTAGCATAGAGTACAGCTCATAGATACAGAATTATTTATTTGATTTTGAAAACACCAACAGTTTTGAAAATGAAAGTATCAAAATTTAAAATATTTGAATGAATTCCTTTCAGATATTTCAGAAGTTTTCAGATACAGAGGACTTTTTAGCACAATCGTAATTCATTGTCATACATTACAGATATGCTCACCAGTCCTGTATTCCTGGGGTGTTTGATGTAGAACTGTTGTATTTTTGAGTTTCTGTCTGCTTATTCTAAGAACTAGGTAGTTCTTTAGATTAATTACTATGTTTTGGGTACTTACCATATTAGAATATCAACTGATAAGAATCCCTTAATACACAAAGCATGAACAGAAAAGCACCTATGGTCTTTGAGGTCTAGCCGGGTAGAATTTGCCTTATGCATTCTTTTTCAGTTAACTACAAATATGTTGCCTTTGTGTATCAAAACCATAGGGGAGATGCTTAGATATTAACAGAGACTCAAAACCTCTGACAAGTAGTAGCATGACTGCCTAGTCTGCTGGTGAAGGATGATCCTTGTCATTGAAGTCTTATTTCTTCCTTTTAGATGGTACTGTGGTGGAACCTGACATGTCTGCGGGGTTTTGCCCAGATCACAAGGCAGCCATGGTTTTGTTCCTTGACAGGGTCTATGGAATTGAGGACCAGGATTTTCTTCTACACCTTCTTGAAGTTGGTTTTCTGCCAGATCTTCGTGCTGCTGCTTCTTTAGATACGGTAAGGGTTTAAGTCTGTTGTTATTTTGGTTCCGTTATCTTACTGGACACTGCACCATTTTTCATCCCTCAAAAAAATATTTTTTATTTCCTCATGTTGTCTTCTGCATTTCTCAAATGCTGGATGAGCTACCTGTTGTTGCTGAGCTTTGAGAATACTTGAAGAGCAGTGAAGAAGCATTCTCCAGAATGATCCTCACTTTATAAGAGCCCCCATTGATATCCATATCCGTAAGAGATGCAATGCCTTTCCCCAGGAGACTTTCTGAGCTTGTGCTATGGAATCAAAACCAGATAAGCTGTCAATGAAACATGTAACTGAGAGCCTTTTTCCAGACATATACAGAAAGCATTAATCTCCATGCATTTGTTAGGGACACCAACATTGTTATTTAGGAAATCAGTGAATTTTTGGTTTGGGTCCTCCTCAATATTGTTGCCTTTTTTTCTGTGAGTCTTATTTCCATCTAATTTTTCTTAGCTGGCTTGGTCCAGAAAGATCAGATTTAGAGAGCTTATATGAGAGTTAAGACATGAACTTTGATTTCCCTATTTGACCTTTTATGTCAACATTTTTCTGAAAATAATTTTGTTATTTAAGAAAGAGCAGGTGAGGATTTTTTCCTCACTTGGAACTTGGGCTTGATCGTAACACAGAAACATACTGAGTTTTGTAAATGCAGACTTGACTGGTATTACTTGATTTTGAAATGTTCTGTTAAGCAACTATGACATTCTTTAATATAGTCTTGAAAATTGTTTAGTTTTTGAATGGCTACCTTTAGTGTTTATGTTTTCGTTCATTAAAAACAAAACAAAAGAAAAGCCGTCTGTGAGACTTTAGAAGCAGGAGAAGAAGCTAGGCATGCAGCTTCCAGTAGGTATCAAATCCTCCTTTGTGTGTTTTGGAAATTTCCGTCTTTATAACTACTACAAAAGAAAAACAAACAAGAAGTTATTTTCATTTGTAACAACATTGTTGGGACAAATCTAATTTCTGTCCTATTTAATTCATAGGCAGCTTTAAGTGCTACGGATATGGCTTTGGCTCTGAATCGATACCTTTGCACAGCAGTCTTGCCTCTGTTGACCAGATGCGCTCCTCTTTTTGCTGGCACAGAGCACCACGCTTCCCTCATCGATTCCTTATTACATACTGTGTACAGACTCTCAAAGGGATGCTCTCTTACCAAAGCTCAGCGAGATTCTATTGAAGAGTGTTTGCTGTCTATCTGTGGGTAAGAAAATACTCCTGGCTTCACAGGAATGCTAATTGATAAAGTAACCTATGATATTTATAATACAGGAATGCAGAACTATGCCACCAGTAGCATAATTAAGATTTTCTTTTTTTTCCTAGCAGGTGATTGTGATATTTTTATATACACTGTATTCAGTTTGCAACTCTATTAATCACTCATATGCAGTCCTCAGTTATTTTGCTATTACGGAGTTTTTTAAATTAAAACCTTGGTGATTAACTAAGAGGATGTACTGCAAAAAGACAAAGTTCTGGAAATGTGGAATTGTGCATACACTGATATGCCATTTAAATACTTTTAGCTGTACAGTTTGGCAGTATGGTTGATGACCAGTAGATTATACAGTTCTATGGATATGTTTATTTATGTTGTGTTACATTTGAAATCCTAATCAATTACTAGTATTGTTATACCTCATTATGGACACCTACAGGACAAATTTTGTCTGGGTATTTGTAGTCTCAAAAACAGTTGATTATTATCCAATTTTTTTATAAGCCTACAGGCTCAATTATCAGAAGTTGACTAGGCTAGGCACTTATGAATTCAACTTCTAATTAAAGTTAGCAACATTTATACTTTCAAATCACAAGAGTTTTTTGACTATTTCACCATAATTTTTTTTGTTCAAAATGTGTTCAGAAATGATGAGACATTTGTATTATAGTACTGTAAAAAAGTACTGTATAGCATTTCTTTATAAAATATATTGCATCGACCATTTTTTATATATATATATAACCTTGATAAGAACCAATAAAATGGACCAGTGTTTTCTATTTATCTGGAAAGGTTTAATGTCCATGCCATTCTAACATACATCCTATACCTATTTCTTCTGTCCTTCCAGTTGGTGCCCACTGCTGTGTGTCTTGTTTAGTACATCTAAAGAGTTAGAGCTCTTATGTCTTTATTAGTTTCAAGGATATTTTTGAGAGCCTTTGAAATATATTACAATAAATTAATGTTATAGTCTTTTCTCATGGGCATGGTGATCATAATACACAATATCAAAATTCAGGGGTTTTTTTCCCTGATTTTCTCTGTCTATAGGTCAGATATTTTCTCTGCTTCTCTAAAGCATTTGATTTGCAACTTGTTCAGAAGGTTTTCTTTGGTATGCACTTGTTTGCTTTCTTTTGGACACATTTTTTTAGTGCCACAAGCAAAATCCTATTTATGAATTTGAAGAATTTTAAGGGCATAGAACTGACAGGTTGCTTTAATGTATTTATTAATTATTTACATGAAACTATGCTGGTACACCCTTTTGAAATGGTTTGTCTTCTTTTAGGCAGTTGCGGCCTTCCATGATGCAGCATTTGCTGAGAAGATTAGTATTTGATGTTCCTCTATTAAATGAACATGCAAAGATGCCTCTCAAGGTAAAAGGATATTTTAATATTCAACAGCATTCCTTGTAACAAAATGCAACAGAAAATTCTTGCATGGAGAATATTCTCTATCTTCTTTGTGACCTTATCTCCACTCTGCAATAATCTAAGACCGTAGTTCTTAAAGATAAATTGCTGCTTCAGTAGGAATTCAGTCTAATTTACACCCATCCATATGGAATTATGAAGTCCCTGTCTAATGCTTGCTCCTCCTTTAATTATCTCCCTTTTTTTTTAAGCCCATGTGGAAACAGAATAGAAAAACCCTTAGGGGAGGGGGGCAGAATCCAGCACACAAAGAAAGATAGCAATTGATAGTCTGTATGTACCCTTAATTCTGCCCTCTGTGTTGGTTTTCCCTGCTCTTGGAAAACGGACTCTTTTTCTGTGGTTTGTGGTTGGAAATCTAAGCAATACATGTTTTTTAATAATCTTCCATTTTGTTTTCAGCCCCCAAAGGTTTCTCCATATCTTTTGATTCTGATTCCTAATGCACAAGAAAAATGTGTTTTTTCCTTTCTGAGATGACACATTCCTTAAAGATTCCTCAGATTTCATCAGCAGTTCTAAGAAATGTATCATTTCCCACCTTACCTGCCGCTGTTTTTCAGCAGTCCTTTTTAATCCTTTCCCACCACAACTTTGAATGAGATATTTAATCTTTTCTTAGTTAATATTTCTTTATACTTTAAAAGACACATACCAGGATTAATTGTATTTTACATCTGATTTCTTTGCTAAAATACTCCTCAGAATTACGCACGCTTCTGCTAGCCAGATTATGGTCTCTGACCTCAGATGAGGAATTTAAATCATTAGTCTCAAAGCCAGGACCTGCTGCATGGTCTTTCCCCTGCCAAGGACTTCATAATTTTGTTGTGTCCCCCAAGAAGTGCTCAATCAAACTAAAGATGCTGGAGCAGCCGTTCTTTAGTGCCTATGTGTGAGAAAAGCAGTTGATAATTTAGTATACTGCCCTGAAGGGGACCTTTCTAATGTATTATGACGTTTTATGTGCTGCAAAAACCAAATAGTAACTTGGTGCTCCCTGCGTGGCTATGGTTTTTTTGGGGGGAAGGAGCAACCTCAGCTCCCTGAGATCTGTTCATCTAGGACAGCAGGTTTTTTGATCCTGAGGGTCATGACTGCAGTGACTTTCCCATATTGCTGAACTGAACAGGAAGGAAATAATAATTAGATCCTTTTGGCAAGTCAGGCTTTGGGAGAATATAGATATGAAGAGAACCATGGTGTTAGCATGGGCAAATGATTTTGTCCATTGACACCTAAACAAGTAATAGGAGTTTCTCAGGAAAGTGAACTCTTTATCTGAAGATTGAACTAAAACTTTTCAAAGGTTTCACTGATAAACTGGTAAACTGATTTTCAGTGATTTATCAAGGGACTCCTACTTATATCTATAAATGTGTTTCTGATTTGAAAGTACCGTGCATATTCCTTATGGGCTTGTGCTAGCAAACAGGTTATAGTAGTCTAAAGAGACAGCTACAAGTTAATCATGCATCTGAAAATGTAATTTTGAATGGGAAGAGAGGAGGAAATCATGAAGGCTAAATCAGAATAGAGTGCTATCTACTGTGAATACCTTTGCTGGCTTCTACAATTAAAAATTACCTCAGTTTAGGCAGCATGTGAATTCAAATCTGTGATGCTTTTCCTGTATAATTTGGTGTGAAATTTCTGGAACAGGGCTGCCTTGTTTTTATTTCCTCTTAAATCGTATTCAGTGCTTCATCAGGGACTTCTCTAAGAGTAAACCTGCCTTTACTCTTAGCTAGATTTAAAAAGATGTACATATATATTAGCACTCACATGTTGTCCAAAGGCAAACCTGAAGTCTGGCCATTGTGTAATGGAATTTATTTTGAAAAAAACATTTTCAAATATATCTTAGACTCTTAGAGTCTGTATTTCTGAGGTGCCTGTGGTTCTATATGAATGATAAAACTTCTGTCTTTTTACATTATATACACATGTAAGTTCTTTTCTCCTCTTTTTCTTTAATCATCTGACAATTTAAATAGTAAATAGATAATAATAGGTTATTTAAATCTGAAGGTAAACAAATGCATTATATGGATTTTTTTTTTTTTCTTCGATCAATGAAAAGTATAACAGAACTGCATAGTATTGAGGTTATATTTTTGGTTATCAAAATCCTTACTTCTACACATCAGGACTTTCTTTTTTTTTTTAAATGCCTGTCTTTATTTCTGTGCATTTACATTGTGAATATCTGCATTTTTCCATCTTGGCATTTGTTCCAACTGGAAAAAAGGGAATCCTGTCAGCTCTTTACTAACTGTGACTTGTAATATTTTGCCAACATGCTTTGCAAAGCAATGTTGAAACAATTCTCTTTTTCTCTGAGGAACTGTTAAAATAAACTCTGAATTAAAATTCCAGCTAAATTTTTTAGAAAGATCATTCTGTGCCTTAGGGAAATCTGCCCCTGAGTAGGACTAGGTTTTCATAGTTTATGATTGGCAGAAATTTCTTGTTTGGGATTGCCTGTACTGACAGATGTACAACTAATTTTTCCTCTTGTCTATGACTCAGGGACATAGAGGACACATTAAGAGCAAAATTTGTGATGTTTTAGTTTGGCAAATACCCAGTAGCAGGTCCTTGCACCATTTGAATCCCTGGTAATCTGGGATCTTGTAACCACTTAAGAAGAAAGTATCCCTGAAATACTTATTTAATGAAAGAGAGGGAGAGAGATAAAGCTCCTCTGCCAATTGTGATAGAGGGCAGGAGGGTAGACTGATAGCAGGTTTTACAACCCACAGAAGAGATGAGTCACACTGGGAGTTACTGTTGAATAGCTCTCAGACATGTAAATAATAATTGGGAACTAGGTGAAATCATGGTTCTACTATCTTACCCAACAAGCAGCAGTGCTTGGAGTAGTGGCACACAGATGGAGGTGAATTCTTGTCTTCAGCTGAGCTGTCAGAGTTCTTGTGGTGTTGGGGAAAAATCATCCTCTGTCATGCGCTTTTTGCATATGCCACTAATGTTAAAAGAAAGAACTGCTCATTCTGTGTGTATATCCACCAATGATTTAAAGAATAGATAGATGCACAACATGGCTTCTTGCTAAAAGTTAGAAATTTTTCTGGCAGTGTCTGTGTAATGGTCGAGTGCCAGAATGGAAGAACATCAACAGTTATATTTTATTTGCTTTCAAAATATGTTCTGTTTTAGTTGCTGACAAATCATTATGAAAGATGCTGGAAGTATTATTGTTTGCCAGGTGGATGGGGTAACTTTGGTGCTGCATCAGAAGAAGAACTTCATTTATCCAGGAAGTTGTTCTGGGGTATTTTTGATGCTTTGTCTCAAAAGGTAATTAATTTTAATATCCATCTACTACTGTAAAAGCCTTACTGTGTAACCTTTTTTCTTTACTCTGCCATTTTTACCCAGCTTTTATCAACACTGTATTATCCACTTGAAAGGGAAAAATAGTGGCTTTAGTAAATTTAAATCTTCCTCTTACAGCTTCTGCTTTAACATAGGTATACCATTTTGTCTGCTCATTAAAAAAAATTATATAGCTAATGAAGTAATCTTGAGGTGTATCTGTACAGAACAACTACACCTCAGAGCCCTAAAAGCAAATTCAAGCATCTGCAGGTGACTGAAAGCTGCACTTTTCTACCTCACGCTATCCTTCCTTAAACTAAGAGCATAGTCCTTTGCTTAGTAGTTGTAGTTTCATCACCCTTGAATTAATTCTTTGTTGGACAAAAGTTTAATAATACATATTGGTATGTATTTATTGTTCATTCTGTGAGTATTTTTAACCAACCTGCTTAAAATTTCATGAGTTTCATTTCAAATCTAAGTATTTAGAAATGCTATGCATATTCCTGTGCTATGTTCTCTTCCCAGACATCTGAAAAATGCCTAGCATTGCTCCCAGGGAAGTCAATACTTTTCCCATTTACTTAGCAAGAGCAAGGCCTGATCCTAGCTTTATCTATAGTGTATAATATGCTTTGGACAGTCAGTTTCCTTTATTTTCAGCAAAAATTCAATTTCACACTGAGTAAGAAAGCCGTTCTGTGACTACTTGGTTTCACATATAGCTATATCAGTTTCAGCAGTGATGTTGATAGCTTCCCTTCACTACTTACTCACTTTCTATCCCCTGTGTGTTCCACAGAAGTATGAACAAGAACTGTTCAAATTGGCTTTGCCTTGTTTGAGTGCAGTTGCAGGGGCCTTACCTCCAGACTATATGGAATCAAATTATGTCAATATGATGGAAAAACAGTCTTCAATGGATTCAGATGGGAACTTTAATCCTCAACCTGTTGATACATCAAAGTAAGGAATTATTTTGTTGCAACTACTTTTTATCATGAATGTGTAAAAGAGGGGTGGAGTCCGTTGTTGGGTATGATGTGAACTTACAGCTTTTATTCTCTTCTGAATGCTTATCTTCTAGATAAAATGGAGACCTTAACTTTATATTTTTATTTTTTATTTATGTATTTATTTTAAATCATATAAAGCAATAAATATCCAGTTACATAACTAATTG
Organism: Ciconia boyciana; assembly: GCF_034638445.1. NCBI lineage: Eukaryota > Metazoa > Chordata > Aves > Ciconiiformes > Ciconiidae > Ciconia > Ciconia boyciana. The sequence continues at coordinate 85,905,232 of NC_132936.1, forward strand.
CTTGGTCAGCCTAGAACATTTTTAATGCATTTTCAGCCTGAAGATAGAACTGTCCAGTTACCTTTGTATGTCTGCTGCAAACAAATCTGCATGTTTTAAGGAACAGAAAAAGTAGACTAGTCTACATCATCCCTGTAATTATTAACATGTGCCAAGATGCTAATTCCAGTGTGTGTGAATGACAGTGTACCTACAGAAAATGATGATGATCATGCATTCTCATAATCTCTTTTTACTATGAATAATGGGGAATTGGGCAGGAAGATCTTCATTTGCTCTAGGCGGTCAGACTCTGACCATGCTCTTTTGAGTACATTAGCCAGACAAAACACATATCTGAATGGTATTTTTGTGCTGATTTTTGACTACAGCCAACGCCCCATTCTCCATTTTACAGAATAGTCTTACAGCAGTGTGGTTATGCACTATATCTTGAAAAATGCCACTTGTAAGACATTTGCTTCAATTGCCTTTGTGAGCTTTCTGTCTATGTTAACATTCAGAACACGGAATGCCGTCAGTAGATTGATACCTTTGTTACAGCATGCTTGTACGTGTACGCACATCAAAATATGGTAATAAAAGCCATAATCTAGACTGGAATATAGAAATCACATCAGTGACCATTAAAATTCGTTTGCCTAAGATGTATTTCAGATATATGAAGATTTAACAAAATTTAGTAAGGATATTATACTGTCATTTAGCTAATCGAAGATGACTTTATCTGGTGTCATTTCAGAGGAAAATTGTAAATAGCCAGAATATATTTGAAAAACTCAGAAAATGTTACTTAACATTACCTAAATCATCAGTCACCTCATTGCCATAGGAGTCAGCAGTTCTGTGATGATTCAAGACAAAGAAGGCACTACTTTTATCAGTGTCACTTCCAACCTATCCTATATTTTAACATGCAAATCCTGCATCACATTGCTTACTAGTCCTAGACCTATTTATATGAGGCTGTAGATAATATGACCTTATAGTACTTGTCAATTTATTGCATTTCTGAAATTACTCAAATTTTTATACCATTAGTACAGTTCCCCTGGTACACGCTTCCAAACAATAAAAAAACCTGATGACTGTGCTGGATGAATATTTTCTGACCTTTGTGTGTGGTTAGGCTCTTGCAAACTGTTACTCTGACATAATTTTGTTTTACATTTCTGCTTTTTCCCACCCTATGACTGAAGATTAAAACCCAGACTCTTCTACTTTGCAGTAGATGGCACTGTAACACTTTTGCTGCCAAAATTCTTTGTCTTAGGAGGAAAGATTTTGCTATTTCATAAGTGATCAAGAAGCAATTATTCCCTTTCATTTGTAGGAATGCAGATGCAGAAAACCACTGATATTTGATAAATTATTTTTGGAAGAGGATTCTGTCTCTAGTGCTTGTTTGACAATTAAGGATAGCTGCTTTTCTTTTACTGCTTAAGAAACCTTAACTTCTGCACTGTCTTGTACACCTGTTGAAGGGCTAGTGTATTTATTTGTGGGTTTTGCTATTTTTAATAACGATTTTAATATTTTTAATATTCACTGGGATGTTGGAAAATAAAGCCTTGAGCATATAACTTTTGAGTTGTCATAAGTTATAGTGCTTCACGCATATAATGAAATTTATAGGAATATAAAATAGATGATGTGTTTCAAGAAGGACTGTTAGCACACAGTTTATAATGGACACGTGCAATAAGTAACCACTGTATTTCTGAAACTATGGGTCATAGTTACATATTTAATCTTATGAAAATGAATGTTAATGATAGAAATATATGACAAAAAGCATGAGTGCTCGCTCAGTATCATTATTGCTTTTTCCCTGCACATGTGTGTCACAGAAGTAAAATTCCTACAACAGCTGTGGTTCTCATTCAGTGCCCATTAAATAACTCAGATCTTTTCCTTGATTTAACTGGGGCTTGGAACAAACTCTATGTGAGGAAGCAGAGCACAGTAAGATGCTTTGAATGGATATATGCAGTACTAATTATTTATTCAAAAGTTTTCTTCAAAACAAAAGCATTCACATTTTAGCATGTGTGATATAATGGCTATTTTTCTCTTCACTTTCAGCATTACAATCCCTGAAAAGCTAGAATATTTCATTAACAAATATGCAGAACACTCTCATGACAAATGGTCTATGGAAAAGGTAAAATCTATATTCCTGTTAAAGCAAAATCAGAATTTGTATTTGAATCCATTTCATCTTTAAAATATTTTACTCTGAATATTATTATTTTTCATAATGCTACAAGTTGGTACGTAGGTAAGATATAAACCTATATTTTCTTGAAATGCATTTGAGGGAAAAGTTCTGTAAGTGCACATGAGTATTTCAAGATAGTGTTTCCTTATTTCATTATTTTTATTGTTGAGTATTGAGTAAATATACTTGCTAATTGTTTAAGAGTTTTATTGACTTGAAATTTCAATTTTTTTAACAAAAAAAAACTCTTTAGGGTTTTTATTCCTTTATGCAGTTTGTGTGTCCAGTATTAAAAACAGTTCCTCAACTATAGCACAGTATTCTGCTCTGTATAAATATTTAGAAGAAAAATGGATTGAAATGTTAGCTTTGTGTAATCATTAATTTTCAAAAAGATGGCATGCTACATAATTCATTTCATTATGTGTAGATAGTATAAATGTTGGTTGAGAAAATGTTGAGAAAATAGTAGAAAGGAAATTTTGAGAAAACAGCTCTGCAGAAGCATTGTTCAGTTCCTTTGTACCAATAAAAATGGGATTTTTCATAATTTTTTGCTTTTCCCCATTTTTTCCTCTCTTATTATTACTGTTTTCAGTTTGCCAATGGATGGACATATGGTGAAACTTATTCTGAATCTGCAAAAGTGCAACCATTAATGAAACAATATAAGTTACTATCTGAAAAGGTAAGGAATTTGTTCATTCTTGATCCAGGGTGATTGAAAGATTGCTTCATTCACTGTGAAAACACCACCTTGTCTTTACATCACTTTTTAAAAATTTATTTAGAGTACGTCAGCTAATGTGTGATTGTTGCCTTCCTCAAAATCTCAAAAAGAGATAGAAGGGTTTTATTGTACAATAAATAGGCCACACAACCTATTTTCTCTCATGGATGAATTTACATGGCATAACTTATGGTGAAACTGAAGTGTCATATTGCCAGTATATTTTTACAGTAAGGTCATACAGGAATGCCTACTTGCTTAGTGAAGACTTAGGTTTAGGCTTTGTCTGGTCTCCAGCAGAGGGCCACAAAGATGATTAGAAGGCTGGAGAACTTGATAAATGAAACGAGGCTGAAGGAATGGGGTTTGTTCAGCTTAAAGAAGAGAAAGCTGACAGGGATATAATCTCAGTTTCCCACTACCTAAATGCTAGTTATAGAGAAGATGGATGTGTTCTCTTCACAGGGATGCACAGTGACAGGACAAGCGGTGATGGGTGTAAGTTGCTTCAGCAGAAATGCTTTCTGGAAATCCTTATCTTGGCAACTTAAACATTTAAATAGGTTGTCCAGAGAAGTGGTGAAATCACCTGCATTGCAATTATTCAAGGCATGACATGGCAAGCCCTAGATAACCTAAATTGGGGTATCGATGGTTATCAAGATTAGGTTATCTCATCTGACCTCAAGAGAAGGTTGAGCCAAATGATGTCCAGAGGTCCATTCCAACACAGACTTTTTTTATGATTCTGTGATTATATCTTTTTGTTTCATGTAGCAGACAAAACACTGCATTACTCCTGATAATTACTCTCCACCTTTGAGTTCATATCTGAGCACGCCATTAACACAGTTATTCCTGTGATCGTCAGATTCCTGCAGGGCCAGAATTCTTCTGCCCACCTCTGATATGATAAATAAACTTTTTAATATCTTATATGATTTATTTGCTTCTTTGCAGTATCCCTGGGCCATAAGGGCTGACTGCAATATATTTCTTTGCATCTCAGTATAACCGGGCAAAAGCCCAATAGTTATTTTTTGCTCTGTACAGCTACATAATAAACAAGGCAATTATTGCATGTGCATCCTTCTAGGAGAAAGAAATTTATCGATGGCCAATCAAAGAATCACTAAAAACTATGCTGGCATGGGGATGGCGAATTGAAAGAACACGGGAAGGAGATTCCATGGCGCTGTATAATCGGACGCGTCGCATATCTCAAACCAGTCAAGTGAGCCATTTTATTAAAAACTTATTTTAAAAAAAGGCATGCAAAACCTACTCTCCAATCCTTGATTTTACAAACGATGAAATAAACCTGTAGCATAAAAATATGTGAAAGAGTTTTTCACAAGGAGTTGTACAACTCTGAAGATTGGTTTGGATTTCTATTCACTGAAGCTGGAACTTTCTTTCCCTGTTCCAAAGTAATATGTTAATAAACATTTTCAAAAAAAATGAACAAAACTGAAATAGGAATGTATTTGTTCACTTGATTTAAGGTTAACTATATTATTTAGGGGAATTATTTACATCAGTAGGTGATTATGCATTAATAGTGAGTATTAATATGATTTTAGTCTGCTATTTTTTGGAATTTGGTGGCTATGGATGCCTTTAAGCGTGTAAAAAAATAAATAAAGGTACGTATAAAAATTATTTTTATTTCTTTTTTTTAAGGAAAATTAATACAAGCATCACTGTTAATGCAGCATAAAGTTTACATCTATAGACAGCCAAAATTCTGAAAATGGTAAAGATAGATAGTTTTTTTTTTTTCCTTTAGAATAGCCTTCTTAAATCAATATGCTGCAAGGATAAAATGGAGAAATACTGGCACTGTATTCTTTTAGAGCTCCATATACTTTGCAATTAAACTGGGGAGGGTAGAAAATCTCTTTCTCTCTCATTCGCACAGACACCCATGGAGCCAAACCAATGGGGGAAGTAAAATGGGGAAAAATCTTTCCCTCTTCTCTCCACTCAGCTCTGCACTATTTACATGTGTGAGCGGTGATATGCCTGTGAAAAATGAGCAGTTGAACCTGCCTCTCCGCTCTCTATAGACACTAGAAAGTGTATATCAAGTGATTTGATTTAGCACTTCGGCTAAACTACACCTTATAGTTTGCACGCTATAATAGCCTTCCAAAATTCTTGAATTCCAAATTTCCCGACTTTTGGGTGTTTATAATACCAGCCCCAAAGACTATATTGACAGAGATATTTGTATATACTTTAAGCATAAGGAGCTCATTAGAATGAATAGCTTTACAGTTGAGATTCAAATTATGTCAACATATGAAAACAGCTTTTGTAGCTAGGTTAGTCTTCCCTTACTATAATGAAATTACAGAACTTTCTAGAAGAGTTTCTGAAGCCTAAAATATTTCTGTATTTCAGAGTACACTATCATATTAATACTCATCCAGTGTTTAAAACGTGTTGTGCTGTCATCACACACACACACAAAATAGCATTTTCCTGTGTTCAGCTGAGAAATTTTCAGTATATTTAATCAGTATCTTCATGTTAATGTAACAATGCTTGCATTGTTTGCTTTAGAAAACAATACTTTATCTGTATTTATTTACTGTGTGCTGCTTGTATGTCCTTTGTGTTATTCTCTATTAAAAATACCTGCCTTTTGAAAGGAGGCCTTTGAACTTCTAGGCCTTGTACATACTCATATACAGGCATATGAAAATTATATCAGACATAGGAACAAAATTCTGGTCACTGTTCTTCCTACAGGAGAACGTACCTGTGGGGGATGTGTACCTGTTACAGCAGAATCCATAGAGGAAAGCCCAGCAATGCCCCTTTTCTAGCCACATTTCTTGCATCAGTGGCTTGCCATCCAGGGAATCTCTGTCATTGTTTATCCTTCTTTGAATATTTGTGTCAATGTAACAAGCAAACCTGTGACAAATTTAGGCAGTAGAAAGAAAGAATTACAAAATGGTGCTATTTTCTGAGTGGGGAGGAGGGTCAGAAGGGAAAAGATATGTATTTAGCAGATTCCATTCCTACATGTAGAAATAGGATTGAAAAGCCAAATTCAAAGTTTGATTTTTGCCTGAATTCACCTTAAACTAGACTGTCTGAGATTTCGCCTGCTGAGAAAAAATAATCTCTAAAGAATGCAGAGATTTAATCATAACTTTAGTACAGCATTATCCACAATGAGTTCAAATCTTAAATGAGTTCAAGTGAAATTTGCATTTGAATGAGGGATATTTGTGTCTGATGGCTGTCTGTCTTTGGGAACAAAATATGTAGACCTTTGCCTAAATCTCACTTAAGTTTACCACCCTTCATGTATTTTCAGTTGGGCTATGTAGGATCCTTTTGCTCTCTAGAAATATACAAGTGACTTTTGCCTTAAGTTCTTTCCTTGCTTTCAGTATCTTGTTAATATTAACTTCTTCATATCAAATGCTTGTATAACTCTATAGTTTTGCATGTTTGTTATTCAGATCTCCGTAGATACAGCCCATGGTTATACTCCTCGAGCAATTGACATGAGCAATGTCACCCTCTCCAGAGACTTACATGTAAGTCAGAAACTTAATATGCCTACCCTTTTTTTACAATTTAATTTTTTCTTTTCTGCTAGTTTATTTTAAACAAATTTGGTGCCTTACGTTACTTTCTTTGATATGCTTTGATTTTGGTGGGGCTTTTTTTTGGGTTGTGTTTTTTTTGGTCTTTTTCAGCATTGCCCTTTGATCCTCTGTTGTTTTAAAAGACATGGTTCATGTTGAAAAGCTTCAAAGTTTATTTTAGTCCTGCATTGATTTTCCCAGCTATCTTTGCAAACATCTGTTGTTTTGAAGAGAATCCTGTTTAGAGGAGCTTGCAGCATCTGCTTTTTTCTGTTTATCATTAATTTCTCCACCATCTTCCCAAAACATTTTGTCATTGCTCTTTTTTCCAAACTGATGAAATAAGAATCAGGAAACATTGTAACAACAAATATTATGAGAATAGGGAATGAAGAAGTTGGGGGTAGGATTTTGACAGATCTATCAGTAGATTGCTGTTATTTGGAACAATATTTTTTAGTTGATAAACAAATGATGTTTCTGTCTTTAGAAAGTTAGGGTTTTTTCATGGTGTTTGATGGAGTATGGTGTTAGTTTTTATAGTCTACTCATTTATGGTGAGTATAGTTACAATATTATGTAGACATACACTAGATAGTTTTAAATTAGTTAGCATGAGTGTTTGTACCAGTCTAGTGATGGCAACATGGCGTTCAAAGCTGGCTACAAAAAACTCCTGAAACACAGGGTTAAGTTTGCCCATACTGAGCTCTGTCATGGTGCAGTGAAACAAGCAGCAGTAATAAAGTAATTGGCTAACTGTACAGTATATACTATACTGTGCCTCTGATCAAATTCTCACACTGGATTTCCCCTCCTTGATTCCTATTTTGTAGTTTCCAGTTTTATATTTCTAACCATTGTAGGTTGCTGAGTAGCTTTACGATAATAAGAATTTGCTGCCAATTAACTCCCATACTTCAGTTAAAACATTCAGTAGATTGCTGATCATTCCAAAGAGTTAATAAAATTGATAATTGACTAACACTACTTCTGTCATTACACTCACATCTTAAACTGATGGAACAGCTTCATTATAATTACATAGAATCATAGACTCATAGAGTCATCTAGGTTGGAAAAGACCTTTAAGATCATCAAGTCCAACCATTAACCTAGCACTGCCAAGTCTACCACTAAACCATGTCCCGAAGCACCATATCTACATGTCTACATCACTTAACATTTGTATAGACTCAGTGTAGTCAAAAAACTGTGCAGACTTTGTTTAATGCTCATGAAACGACTCTTGACGTGAACATCATCATAGTATTGTGATATGGTAAACCAAACCCAAAGAAAAGTAACCATCCTGTCACAAAACACAAAAGAAATGGCATGAGAACTTCTATATCTCCCTTGTTTACTCTTTTATGCTACACCCTTTAACATTTGTCATTAATGTTATTTCCTTTGTAGCTCTCAGCTATAAAGCAGAGCTGGTTGGCTTTGGGATTCATTTATCCTTAATTATGAAGAGAGGTCGTCTTTGAAACCAGCTTCAAAATCTGTTATTTAAAAGCTAAGCAAATTTAATTAAAATGCAATTTCAGGTATTAATTGTCCTTATACTGTAATTCAGGAAATATCCAAACATGTTAGGTATTAATGAGATATTAGTTTTAAACATGAACTGCATGTAATTTTGAACTTTTTTTTAATGTTTAATATCTTTAAAGTTGGAGTTCAGGTTTAGATTCTTCAACCTTGTTTTAAATTGCTGGGAAAAGTTAGTTGTTTTGAACAAAGTTGTTTGTTTGTTTGTTTGTTTTTAACCGGTACATAAGAATTGGTGCTATTTAGTGTTTACATCATCCTGTGCATATACTGTGTTAGCAGGGATCATGACCATGTCTAAAACTGTAAGGCTGGGAGATACTTCTCATTTTGGTCTTAAGTTCGTTGCTTGGTTACATCCTGGCTCCATGAGTAGCTAGGTCCTGCTCTGAGACCATCTTTATAGCACCCTGCTTTCCAAGGAACGAAAACCCAGACTACACCACATTCTTCCAAGGTCCTAATCTGGATCATCAAAGCACCAGGACCAGAGTGGGCATGATAGAAGGCATCTACCGTACAGGGGAGATATATGTAATAATGTATCCACTGGAGAAAAGTTTATGAAACAAATTATCCTACAGACAAACAAGATATGGCCAAAATGTTCCAGGTTGTTATATGAATTAATGAATATTCTCCCAAATAAAGAAGTTGGTATTCAGAAATCCTTGTTACTCAAAACCCTTATTGAAGATGAGAAGAATGTTTCTGTAGGCCCATGAAAGAAATGAAAAGTGAAATCTACAGAAAATTCCACCACTGTGTACAACTAGAGGGTATACAATCAGGAGGACAGGAGAGGTGGGTTTAAAAAGTTGTTTCATGTTGAAATAGTAGTTCCTACTAGTAGAGACTGGAGAGCTTGTCTGTGTTTTGCTTAGTTTGGGGTCTAGCTTCTAGTTTACCACTCTGAGTTTGTTTTATAGGAAGGATTTACTTATCTGTTGTGCACACTGGAGGAGAATTTCATGCTGAATAAAAAACTGTGGCTGCATCTATGGAGTCCCTGGTAAAATGGTTGGTGCTTTTAACAGTGTGCTCACACAAATCAGTATCCACCTCAACCAGGCTATATCCATGGGTTTATAGTCAGTCTGTCGCTGCCAGCAGGAACAATCTTGATTCAGTCCTCTGGCTTGCTGTTCTTTGTTTCCCTTATCAGAGCCTTCAGGGGGTTCTTGCTGGCATTGTTCCGAGAATCAAGTCCCCATCTGACACCCAGTACTCTTTCCAGACTGTACTCCTCTTTGTGGTTCTTCCTTTTTTGTATTAACAGTTTTCTCTTCAGCACCAGGTTCCTAGTTCCTATACATATACCCATCCTACCCAAATTCTGTATCATAATTTTTCAATAAAAACTCTTGTTTTCAGTGAACCATTACAGTGAAATTGTATTGAACTTCCCAGAGAACAAAACTTGTTATTTAATATCAACCAGAAAATTGTCCTTCTTGGGGGTTAACCATTGCAACACATATCACTAAGCTCTCCATTTTCCTAAGGCTATGGCTGAGATGATGGCCGAAAACTACCATAACATATGGGCAAAGAAAAAGAAAATGGAGCTTGAAGCAAAAGGTAATATTAACTATAGGTATTTACAGTATTTTAGGTTCTTTATGATTAGCTAAGGTCATGTATTTGAGAAAACAGATTGTGGAAAAAAAAAAAAAGGAACAGCAAATTTAAATTGACAAAGAAGAAACAACGAAGTATCTATTCTTAATTAAATATTTTGTGATTTTTATTGCCTGGAAGTTTTTATAGTACTAAGTGTAACAGTTCCTGTTGAAGTAGTTTACTGATTCAAATATATCAAAGGAAGAGAAGTCAGAGCTTGTAAATAAATTTAAGCTACATTAATAAATTTTCCTTCTAGCATTAATCTTTTAGACTATTGCCCAGTGGGCTCTGATTTCATTTGAATTACTTCTTTTATTGCAGGTAGATCTAAAAGGGTGTTTACTAAGAACTGCATGTATTGAATTGAAAAGTGGATAAACCTAGAGCAGATTCTTGACTGCACATAAAAATTGCATGTGCTCCATGATCTCTGCTTACCTAAATAACAAATTTTGTCATGTATTGTGTAACTTACTGTTTTTCCTCTGTGTTAAAATAATTTCTTTATTTGTGTTAAAGCTAAATTTTTTTTCTGCAGATAACATTATATTTGCACATGGAGGAAACAATATTTGGAGAAAGAGCAAGTTCTCATTTGCAAATGACTGAAGCTAGGGTTTTGTCTTATCCGAAGGTGTCAAGTCTAATTGTATGGACCAAACTTGGCCTTTTTTTTTTTTTTTTTTTAATTGTATGCTTGCTTTTTTATCAGTTGCAAGCTTCCAGCAAAGGCACAGTAGTTAAGGTTTTATGAAAAAGTTCCATCTGGAGGTGCCTTTGATAAATCACTATGAATTTCCATGCCTTTCGTTACATTTCTGCTTAATACAGCTTTTATTTTAATTTTTATATCCTTTTTTTTAAAAAACTTTCTTCAGGGTAAGTAGTAACAGGATGGGCTAAGTCCAGGAAATCGTAGGCTACAGGAAGTCTAGATATTTAAATGGATCTACTGCATTTGGCAGCTTTGAAAGCAGGTTTTTGCCTCTGAGCAGCACTTCAATGAGAACACTGTTAGTATTTGCAGAGTTGTGCAAAGGAGCATAGTATTGAGAAGGCTAGAGGTGGCTATAGTGAATGAAGGAGAGGCTTCTGATGGAGAGTTTCTTTATGTGAAAAGTAGATATATTTGTCAGCTGAGCAAAACCTGGGCCTCAAGAGTGTGGGGTTTTTCCTCCAGTATATACCTACACTAGTAGTGAAATTTTTCTTTTATACGTGTGTAAAGAACAGAACAGTAGTGTGGATTTCAGATACAGAATGCCCCTATTTTCATTTACGACTTTTCACATACACAAGTATGTTAGCCATCTGAAAATTGCAAGTGCCATTGCTCTTCACTGAACACTCTGAGTGTATTAATTGTAATTGAATGATCTATTATAGTCTTAATGACTTCTGTAGATAGGGCATGGAAGTGTACTATGCTTATATGCATTTTTGCATGTCTGTCTTCAGCTGTAATAAGGTGGGATTAGATAACATTTATGATAATAGAATAAAACCCAATCATCCCAATGTTAAAGGCTGTACTTCCTAAAAAACCCCAAACCAAACAAACAACCAAAAAAAACCAGACTTGCCCACTAGGTTACCATTTTGCATATACTTAAACAGATTCAGGCAGGACTAATGGAAAATTTTAGAATATGTGGCTTACAAAATCACCTAAGGACTTGTCTCCAATATTTTCTAGAGGGAATTTGTTCCTTTTTTTTAATATTATTACTAGAGACTTGCTGTAGTATTTTGTCTGAGATAAGTCTGATCATTACCCTTACAATTTCCTGGGGTTTCGTAGCAATTATCATAGGAATTTATTGTGTTCTGCTATATGATGGTGATTTTACAAGGTGAAATCCTAAGAATGTTGCTTTTTTTGCAGATATTTATATTAATAATAGCAACTTTATTTTCCTGCCAAATTAACTATCTACATTCAGAGAGGTATCAATATATCAGCTATTTGTAAGCAATACAAATGAAGTTTATTCTGTTTACCTCTCTGTTTTGGCAGCATTCTTTTGATCAGATTGGACAGTTGTCTGAACCACATTTGAATAATGTACTCTAATTTTCTGTCTTTAATTTATTACTATAAAGTAGAACTGTATCACTTTCATATATTTTTAGATGTGTGTATATCTTGCTAAACTCCATGAACCCTTTTTGCTGTCGTCAGAATGTTTAAAAGCAGGACTCCGTTTGTATATGTTTATATATTTGTTTATATCTTGGTTTTCTTATGAAATGATGTGTTATTTATTGAAATATTTTCAGTTTCATTAAATGAGGTTGTAATTATAATACACGTTCATAACAATTAAGCACTTTTTCTTCTTTAAGAGTTTTTGCAGTAGGTTCAACATATTTACCTGGTACTTGCAGCAACTGATTTTGTTAGAACTACGTTTGCAGCCACATCTAAAGTGTCTGTCTAAATATTTTTTAGGTTTGTGTAAAGATACAGAAAAGTGCATTGTTATTTCAGACTAGATTTTACTGTAACGTGCTACGTGTTATTATGTCAGTGCTTTTACATACTAGGACTTACCATGTCAACAGATAACTCTTTAACTGCTTTTTAATTCTCTTGATATTCCATAGTAGGAGGAGGCAACCATCCTCTTCTTGTTCCTTATGATACACTCACAGCCAAAGAAAAAGCCAAGGACAGAGAAAAAGCACAGGATATTCTGAAATTTCTACAGATTAATGGATATGTTGTCTCCAGGTAATTCTCTGTTCAGTATTAGTGTCACAGAAGGTTTCTAATACTCCTCAGTAGCCTTTTATATATATATATATTTATATATATATAAAAGAAAAATCTATGGTCATTTTTAGGTTTCAGTACCTGGGAGTAAGGATGAGCTCCTTCATATAGAACATTGTCAGGAAGAAATGGATTATGGAGTTAGCAGCGGGGTTTTTGGAAGGCACACACAGAGTTCTCCAGAATCTCTGCATGTCTTCTTGCCTCTCCTCTCAACATTGCAGTGTGCTTTTTCTTTCTGGAGTGTCTCCATATATCCAACTGTTAGTAAACTTGTTAATTTTCTACAGGTGATAGAATTATTAAGTCTTCATTACAGGTCAGGCACATGCACTTCTCTGTAGGAATTTCTAGGCAATTGCTTTGATAAGATAGTTTTATTACCAAAATCTTCTACTCATTTCTTTCAACTGAGTTAATTTGTAGTGTCATTAAAATATTTTAAAAGTGAAAAGTGATGTTTTTAAAAAGTTTTTTAAACAATCGACAGTGTAAATGTAATAATAGTGAATAAATGTAGTAATCTACAGAACATTCATAATTCAGTTCGTATACATGCTGTTCTCTGCAGAATAACATGCATAATTCCTTTTGGTTTTAATATGACATATTTACCTACTAAATGCAGCGTGAATAAAATTTTAATTAAATTGGAGGCTTGTCTGCCTCATCAGCATAGCTTAGGAAATGTGAGTCACTAGGAAGAGCTTAAAGCATGTCTGAGATTTGTATGACTTGAACATTAGTAAGTGAATGAAACAGTCACAGAGATGGATTTAAGTAATCATTGTGAATTAATTAGCCTAGCACATCTACTTAAAATCTGCCTGCTTCCTTTCTTTTATATCACATATGAATTCAGACCGTTTATAGAGTCTCACAGCTAATCTAATAATTCTAGGTAAAATCTTTCAGGGTAGCTAGAATAATTCAATTTACTTCCCTTGGATGCAGTAGGATGTACAAAGAAGGATGTCAGTCACCAAAGGTTTCTCTTCTCATCCCTTGTCAAAATGACAAAAGACTCCTCAGCTGTATTCAAGGTTACATGTTCCTTTTTGACTGATCTTTTTTATTTCTGTCTAACTTAAACACAAGTGAAAAGTGGCTTTTGGTTTTTGGAGGAATGGAAGGCTAAGAGGGATGGTAAGATAATCATTAACTTGGACACACCCATCATCTAGTAAATAGTTCCTGCCGCATCTACATCCTCCTGTGGTAGTCAAATGCAGGTCTTTCTATCAAGTTAAACTCAATGTACCTGCTGCTCTTGTGACCACTGCACTGTCTAAACAAACAAGCATCTGATTCATGTTTTTCTTTGTTCTGCTTACCACTTGACTTTCTGCCACATATGCCTTGCACACGTTTCTTTCCAGTCTTTTATTTGACAGTGACCATTCTAGTCTAGTGCACCCTCATGCATACTGGGTTTAGGGAAGACACAAACACTTGCACCTTGCCAAGCACATGCCACTCAGGCACATGGCCTGTGACCCATGGTCCCACTCCAGCTGCTGGTGCTGAGCCCCTCACTCGCCTTACTGACACTGTCCCCCCACATTAGCTGTTTTTTGGGACACACAGCGTTCCCACCCCAGTGGCTGGCAACTGGGACTTCCACTTTCTCCAGTTGCAGACACCACAGACCAGGGGTGCCTTACCCCCCCCCCCCCCCCCCTGTCTGACTCCAATTGCTAGCACCAAATCCACCCATGCCAGTCCCCTGCAGTAGCTGGCACTCTGGGGCTCAAAGTCTGTAGGACCCATAGAGACGTTCCCAAAAGCTATGGCCTCTCCAAGTACTGATGTTGAGCCCCTCATTCACTCCTGTTGCTGGCACCACAGGCCTGGGGGCACCTACAACCCAAGGCTGACTCCAGTTGCTGGTCCGGTATACACTCACACTGGTCTTGCCAGTAGCTGGCACTTACTCCTCGCAGCGCACACATACACATGGGATAGTGAGTGAGATTACACAGAAAGATAGTTAGGATTTAATAAGAAGATAGGACAGACTCTAGTGATGAGGTGCAGGGCTCAGTCAGACAACTGTATTGACAGGCCACAGTTTACATGTGACTGGCCCCTTTTATACCCCTTTTTGTCTTTTCGCGCCTTTGCTCTTCCTCAGTCCTCCTCCCCTGTACATTCCATCATTAGTTTGTGTGGTTCCATTGACCTGCCTCGAATATTCCAAACCCTCATGTTCTTCATGTCCCCTCCTTTTAGGAGTTAGAAAATCCAGGTGGCCCTCTCCAAAGTTTCTTAATGGCCCGTTAATTAGTAACTGGAGACTTTTGATCTCCAGGTTGTCTCCTTTATCCCTTGTCTACCAGGTTTGTGTGTCTATGTGTTCTTGTTTATGGCTTCCCTCTTATTACCTTCTTTTGCATTGAGAATATCCTTGATCAGATAACCTTAATGAAGCAGACACTATTGTACCCTTAAAAGTATCAGCTGACAAAGCTGTTTTAGTTCCAGAATCTCTTTTTCTGAAACTGAACCCTACCATCATCAATGTTCTAATTTAAAGCAGAAAAGTGCACTACACAGGCAGTTATAGTCAGGTATACTTTCTAAACTTGCAAAATAGCTGAGTACTAATGTACTTCATGCCTCTGACAGTGGTGTGATGGACTCCCTTGCTGGCTAAGCATAGCTGCTTCATGTGCCGTCATTAAAGTCTTGATCCTGCAGAATCAAGGCTTATGTCATTGCTAACTCATTGCTAGCAGACATCAGCTCACATCATGGAACCACTCTCTGCAAATTCATACTTGTTGAAAGAAGATATGCTTTTCATATCAGACTAGTAACTGTGATGGAACATACTGGAAAAGGTAAACTGCAATTCCATCACTTCGTTTTGTTTTTTTCACAAATGCTGATTTTTCACAAATACTACATAGCTATTGGAGGTTTTTCCATTACAAACAGACTTTTGGGGAAAAGTCATGATGAGGGAGACTAGATTTAATTCTGGTTTGATTGTTTAAATCAAAGTATTTTGACAGTTTCAACACTCCCTCACCCAAGAATCAATCCCTGGAGGGAAATATAAAACCATAATGCCTTACAAGCAAGGGAAAGAAATTACAGTGATACTGGATTAATCTGGTTGACTGGTCTAATTTTTCTGTAACCTTCTACTTGGGAAACCTGAGTTGTATCTTAACAAATTGCTTAAAACCTAAATAAACGTAAGAGTACTGTTTGCTTCACAGAACAATTCTTCTGTTGATAAGCAGTTAATCAATACTAGAGAAAATGGCATCAGACTACATGGAGAGGTAAGACTGCTTCGAGTCCTTCTGCGTGTGTGAAAATTGACTTGCTTCCTTTTACAGAGGACTTAAGGATCTGGAATTAGACACACCTTCCATTGAGAAACGCTTTGCCTACAGTTTCCTTCATCAACTTATAAGATTTGTGGATGAAGCCCATCAGTACATTCTGGAGTTTGGTATAGTACTCCTTGTGCATTTTCTTAAGAATTATTAACTAGGATGTTTGATATTATGAAAACAACTAGAAAATTTCAAAAAAATTACACATTCTTGGACTAGGAGTTTTCCCTCTAGTTTCCTATAGTTGATGATTATGATGAATTTTGGAAAGTTAAGTAGTTCCCATATTCATTCCGGTTTCCCATATTCATTCATCAGATTAAAAGTGTTCAGCCAAAATTTATGGTGACTTTCATTCTTTGAAAAAGAAAACAAGCTGGCCCCTTGTATTTATGCACAAATTGATAATCTCTCACATGCACACTTTAATATTTACTATTCGCATGTAATCCCTTTTTCACAGAACAAATTAAACCAGTCTTTTGTACCATTCTGAAATTTTCTCTGGAGGAGGAAGTTGAGTAGAGAAGCGTCTTTAACAAACTCCTACAATGTGAATGTTCTTTCACAAATACCCAGCATGTGTTTTGTCAACAGTGTTATGAAGGAAAGGATTTAACTTGATCTGCTTTTGTTAAAGATAAAAGAAATAAAAGCTGGTGACTCAGCTCAGCTTCTTACATGAGCAGTAAAAGCCAAAAAACCTGGCCAGATGCAGCTTCTGTGTGACCATGAGAGTTGCAATGCCATATAACATATACTGTGCCTCATGTCCAGACATAGATACTGTATTTGACAGTATTAATGGCAGGAACAGAAGGGAGATTGAATAAATAAATGGTCATCCAAAAGCCTATCTAGTTTTAAAGTGGAAATTATGAAATTTATAAATTATTATCTGCCATGGTTACTTACAGTAGCAAAAGTCTGGCCTTGATAACTCATTGGGTTACTTCTGCTGCTAATGCCTGATTACCATGCCTTCATTCTACTTAATTATATAGATTTGGCATAACTGCAAGAATGATAATGAATAAATACTGAAACACTAAAAACACTGATGGAACAAATACCATTCATATCCCTCAATGGATTAGTAAAAAGAAGATAATACATAAAGGATAAATAGTCTGGGAGCTGTACCAGATTGTGTCTGTAAAGAGTATTTGATTTTTATAGTAGTGGGGGAAGTGAAGCAATTTTAATTTCAGTTGGGTAGCTCTAACCATTAATTTTGTTCTTTAGACAAAGTCCGCAATTAAGTAGTAAAAATTTGGTAATTCTGTTTCTCTTGGGAACAACTGGAGAAAGGCGTTCCATTAGAATCTGAGTTCAGGCTTCCAAATTGTCACCAATAACTAGAAAAACACAAGCATAGGACCAGATTTTCATCTCACAAAAATATCCATATCTCTTTGGACTATGAGATGTCTACACTTTTGTGAAGATTTGGACAATTATTCTCTACACATTTTATTTGCTGTAACTTATCTTCTTATGCCACTTAAAATGCCACTTTAACTAGTGTGTGTACTGTTTGTGGTACCTTAAATCTGCATCTAAAGACAACCAGTATTATTTGTTTATAGTGTATACTTTCTAAGAAAAATGAAGAGTAAACTGTAATTAGGATATATGACAGGGAGCTTAATTTTCTTCTTTTTGCAGATGGTGGCAGCAGAGGCAAAGGAGAGCACTTCCCATATGAACAAGAAATCAAGTTTTTTGCCAAAGTACAGTATATCTTTGCTTATTCTGTGGCAATGTAATAAGTAGTTGAAGTGAGAAAGTATTTGTTAGTGAACATGATTATTGTTGTTATAGTTGCACTTTTCTGTGTTAAAGTCATTATTTTATTAATTAAAAACAATAGTAATAAAAATAGCTTGAAAATACTGTAGGGTGAAGCATAAATGTGAAAAAATTACAGGACTATATTCTTATTCTCATTATTTCCTTGCTCCATGATATGCAACTACTCATACGATGTTATTCATAACCTCCCTACGTTTTCTGTTCACTAGCTTAGTCTAATTCTGAAGATTTTTCTCTTTCACAATCTTCAGGCAGATAAATGTGAGCAATAGTTATTGGAATTAACACAGCTATGTATCTGTCAGTGTCACCTTCCTTATTTCTTTCCTTGTTTTAAAACCATGCTGATGTCTCCATCATGGAATCACAGAATGACTGAGGTTGGAAGGGCCCTCTGGAGGTCATCTAGTCCCACTTGATTGCTCAAGCAGCATCACCTAGAGCAGGTTACCCAGGACCATGTCCAGATGGCTTTTGAATATCTCCAAGGGTGGAGACTCTGCAATCTCTCGGGGAAACTTGTGCCAGTGCTCAGTCACCCTCACAGTAAAAAAGTGTTTCCTGATGGTCAGAGGGAACCTACTGTGTTTCATTTTGTGCCCATTGCCTCTGGTCCTGTCGCTGGGCGCCACTGAAAAGAGCCTGGCTCCATCTTCTTTACACCCTCCCTTCAGATATCTCTACACATTGGTGAGATCCTCCCTGAGCCTTCTCTTCTCCAGGCTAAAGAGTCCCAGCTCTCTCAATCTCTTCTCATTTGAAAGATCCTCCAGTTCCTTCATCATCTTTGGGGCCCTTCACTGGACTCTCTTGTACTGGGGAGCCCACTACATGTATGACCCAGTATAGTATGTCCATGTTTCTCTTGTACTGGGGAGCCCAGAAACAGACACAGCACTTCAGATGTGGCCTCACCAGTGATGAGTACAGGAAGAATCACCTCCCTGGGCCTGCTGACAATGCTCTGTCTAATGCAATCCAGGATGCTGTTGGCCACCTTTGCAGTGAGGGTGTATTGTTGGCTCATGGTCAATTTGCTGTCCACTGAGACCCCTTGGTCCTTCTCTGCAAAGCTGCTTTCCAGCTGGTCAGCCCTCAGTGTGTACTGGTACCTGGGGTTATTTCTCCCCAGGTGTAGGACTTTGCAATTCCCCTTGCTGAAAGTCATGAGATTCCTCTCAGCCCAGTTCTCCTTTTTGTGTCAAGAAGGTTTTACACATTATAAATTAAGAAAATCTGCTTATGCCTTTCACATGTAAAAGATTGTATGGTGTTTGCATATTCAAAGTGCCTTTTGAATTCCTTAGTGAATAAGCAAAGGCAGCTGTTTGCAGCATTTTCTAGCCCTGATATCCTTGCAGTAAATTGTAATCTCAATACCTTAAAATATTTCAATGTGGTACTGTTTGCCAAGTTCATTGACTCAGAAGCTAGCATTCCACCTTCTTTTGAACCATGCTCCAAAAAGGAAGCAATTTCAGATTTTCTTATTGGCTGTTTATTTTGAATCTCCTCCTGGCTGACATGTGCAGTGGGCACTGAATAATGGTCACCACATGAAGTAAACAGGAAAACTTCTGTGGACAAGCCCTTAATGAGTGAAGATGTTTTGGGAGTTTTATTTGATAACATCTAGAATTCAGTGCCGTTGGTGTGCTGACAGTTGTAGGTGAATTTGTCTTAAACTTACGTTAAAAGGCATGAACAGCTATAGTTGTGTCTGGGTATGTGGTACTGGAAAAATCTTAAATTGTGAGATAAAATGGAATTATACTTTCTGCTTTGTACTCCTCCTAAAAATCACACAGATCAAGTCCCAGAGATAATGTAATTTTTTTTCTGCTGCTTTTCCTTATGACATTTTAAGTGCCTTGAATACTAAATAAATTCAAAGAGGAATAGACATTAAAGAAAAAATACATAGAGATTTTAAAACAGAAAACACATTTGAAATCTTCTGTCTTTAGTTGTGACTTACAAAGAGAAATACAGAACATAGTAAAGAAAGCCCTGAGATAACCACTTCTTTCTGATGTAATTTCAGGTTGTGCTCCCTTTGATTGATCAGTATTTTAAAAATCATCGCCTGTATTTCTTATCTGCAGCAAGTAGGCCTCTCAGCAGTGGAGGTCATGCCTCTAATAAAGAGAAAGAAATGGTGACAAGGTAAAACTTAAAATAATATTAATGTCTATGCATATGTGTGTTTGTCTTCAAACAGCAGCAGTTGATCGTGGGAAAGTGAGAGGTGGGAGGCAGAGAAATATTTTTATGAACATGCAAATTAAACTTTTTTCACTTTCTCTTCCTGTTAGGAAAATTCATTGTATAAAATAAAGAGAGGATTACAGAGTTATGATTATATGCTGTTTTAAAGGTACTAGGGATGATTTTAGCATGCAGGGGACTTAAATTTAGCATTATGTGCAACAATACATCAATTCACAGTCTGTGGCACAGGCTATACAATTGTGTATCAGTTTTCACAGCTGGAAATAGGTATGTACTGAAGTCATTATTCCTGCAAAATTTTGTGGTAGCTTGAAAAGCCAAACTTACTTATAACTGTGTTTCAATAAGTATCATTATTACCGTCCACCATAAAAAGTAGAAACGAGAAAGTTGCATTCTTTCTGCTCTTTGGTTTTCTAAATAGTAATAACAGTAGTAATATGACAGAAGTATCCACTTGATCCTTTCTCTGAAGTTATCCATTTTTTAGACCATCTCTCTAAGACATGTTTTCACTTAATTTCACTTCTGATTGTATTGAAACACGTATTTCCCATTTAGTAAGGTGGACTACAAGCTGCACACAGGACCTACTGCATACCTGTAATGTTCAGGTATCATGGTTGCCTTCTTGACTTTTATGGGGTACTGAACCATGCAAAACTGAATTGCTGCTCTTTGAGGCTGACAGCCAATTGATGGTCATACAGACATGCGGGGTTTGCAAGATTGTGTGAATACTGAGTGACGTTTCTAGCAACAGTACTAAGCATAAGTAAGTAATGGCTGTCTTGACCCTGTGTCATCTCATGGACTAATCTGATCTGGCAGCTTGGCTCGATGGCATTCTTCAAAGAATTAAAAAACTCTATCAAAATGCATCCATCTAGACAATTTTCCACTCTATTTTTTTCTGCTGCTGTTTTTTCTGGCTGCTGTTTTTCTTCTATAATGTCCTGGATAACAATATTTTCACAGTTGTTAAGTCATGCCAATAAACCTCATACTTATGGAATATATCAAACATGGATATATCAGCATACATGCTGCATAGATTCAGGACTTCTGCACATACGCTGTCTAGCTGTGTGAGATTCCTGAACATGTAGCCCAGAAAAAGGATCAGAGCTGCTGCCATAATTAATTGACTTACCTGCCATCCAGAAGTGTCAGCCAAAGAGAAGAAAACACATGCAAGGAAACCTTGGATGAATGATAGCTATAACCAGTGCTATTGAGCAGTTTATTTCTTAATTATCAATATGCAAAGATTATAGAAACTACATTGTATGATTCATTTCCTGAAGGGTTGTTTTGGGCCATTTTAATACATTCCCAACATTTTTTTGTGTTGTTTTTTTTTTCCCCCTAGAGTATTGTAGGGAGTTTGCCAAAGATGAATTTTGGATTTTCTGTTGAATTTTCCCTTCAGATTTGTTAGAGTGCAACTCATACGTAGGATTTTCTTCAAGCTAAGGGCGGTTCCTGGCTGCTGTCTTCTTCCAATGAAGAGAAGCTTGCATTCATTAAGCTATAGAAGAGTATGTTTTTGGGTATTGATAATGCAGTGACAGTGTTAACAAGTGCAATAACCATTCTGTGTTCAGCAAATACATTAAATCCAGATCTATTTTGCGGGCAAATACAGGTCAGACCTCTTCCTGAAATATGGTGGCATTATATCCATCTTATTTGTAACCAGCCTCTTCAGGATTGGGCTTTTCGCGTTTCTCATCCATTAGACCATCTTACAAGTCCTTGTACTACTGCAGTTGTATAAAATTAGTTCTGGACATCAACCTAAGTACTGGCCATTTGGACATTTTAATTAATTAATTTATTTATTTAACCTAAACTAATTACACTGGAGATAATAGGTTCAGTCTGACTTTGTGAAAACATAGCATCTGCTGAATGCTACAGTCAGTTGAGTAACATTTGTATGTTAGAAAATAAGGTAGATTGGGAGCTATTTAATGTCTTCGTTAGAATGGACACAAGATTTATATGATGCTAAACTTACGTGCTTCTGTACAGCTTTTCCTGTTGGACTGGGTGAATCAGGATCCTCATAAAAGAATATATAGTATATGTCTGCCTCATGGAATAAAAAGTGTACAGAGATCCCTGAACATGCACCAACCAGACTCATTTCTAAAACAGAGAAGTTGCTGTTGCTATAGTGGATCACTGTGCACTGGCTAATTAGCTGGATTCAACACCACATTAACCTGGCTGTTCTGATTCTGGACATAAATGTTTCCATTTGGCACCATGGTCTTGTCGGTCAATGGAACAACATGTTCAGATCTCATCCATAAACTGTGCAGACATGCTTATGGTGTCTTTTGCTTTTAAATCAGAGGTTGATAACTAGCCTGTGTGCCTAATAATTAAATAGCTTAATAAAATGACATGATATTGTTCATGTCATTTATAGCAGATGAGGGGGTTTGCAGCATAAAAAATACCAAAATTGAAGTTGCTTTCGGAGAAAATTCTCAGACTGAACTGGATCATGAAGATAGAGCTAACCCCTCCTAAATCTGGAGGCCAGGTCAATTTGGGTAGGGCAGTGTGCTCCTGCTTCTATGAATTAACCCAAAACTTCATTCTTCATTGTTCTGAACGGGGCACTGCTCATCAGCACAGGAAGTAATTCAAACATGGGAAATTAAATCACTGATCATATCCATTTTTGTTGTTTTTTAACCATGTAAGAGGCTATTTCTCATGTGAAGTGTGTTTAAAAAGCAATGTATTTGAAAAGAAATTCTCACTGTGTTCAAGGTGACAAGATCCAAATTGGACTAGTTAAACATTTGCCATCAAACACTTCAATTAATCTGATTTCCTTACCTTTTGTTTTCAAATTGTCAGTGGTATCCTGAACAGCACACTGACCACATTTTACTACTTAAAGCTTTGATGGTTATTTCCTTGTGGGTTGTCATATAGGACGCTTTTATATTAATTAGCTTTGCTTTTATTTTTTTTTTGTTTCTTTAATTATAATATGTGCTTATTTAACCATGTTTGTTAAGGATATGCACTTAAAACCTCTTTCTTTAGTACTCTGTCCCACATTCTGCTCAGATAATTGATTCTTTCTGCGTGACATCATGTTGCTTTTCCTGCTCATATATCAGCTGTTATTTTTTCTTTCTTCTCCCCCTCCCCCCCCCCCCCCTTATTTTTTTCCTTTTCCCTTCTCTTCTCTTTTATTTTTCTTTTGTCTTCAGCCTGTTCTGCAAACTTGGAGTTCTTGTCAGGCATAGGATTTCACTGTTTGGTAAGGAGACCCTTGACAAAATACTAGCATGGCCATCACTTGGTTTTCTTTGCCATTTTTGCATTGTGTTATGTGCTGCTTTGTTGCATGCTGCATGGCTGAAATGCATGGTCTTCACAGACCACTAATTGTTTAGGCTGGTAGATCACAGAATTTATTAGATGGAATAAAAAGCTTTTGTAGTTATCAGTTTGGGGTTTTTTGTTTAGTTTTCCGTGTGTCTTGACTGATATCTGGATTTCATTATCCTACCAAAGAATTTTGCTGAGTTAATTATAATTACTAATTTGTTATTTTATTCTAAATCATTTAGGAAAAACAGAGCATCAGAACTGCACATTTGTATTGGAAAGTCATTAAGGAAAATTTGTAGTGGGCTGAAATGCTTAGTTATGTTCTGTGGAATTCTTAAATATTCCCAGGTGTGCTTAACTCCACATACGCATGTGTACTATCTTTCTGGTATTATGTGAATCTATCAGGAGCTTGATGTTTGTCTTATGCCATGTGAAAATCACTTAATTGAAGTAAATTTGAAGTCTGTATCAAGTGTATAGATTATATGCAATCTGTGGCACTGTCATTTACTCTGCAATATTTTCTTATGCCATGATGAGAGGATAGTTGACATAGTACATCCTATGCATTTATAAGTTCTGTGATGGATGCACTGCAAACTTCAGCATCCATAAACATACCTAATTGGGTAATTCTCTAGCGAATTAGAATTTGATTAAGATAACATGCATCTAACTCAATTCCTACATATTTCATTCAATTTGAAGGGAAGGAACTCACTTGCTGCAGCAGTGTGGTGTTTAAAAAGCTTACAGACCGTTATGAAAACCATTAAACTGAGAAGAAAGATCGGAAGTTATTTTGGGATATCGCTTTTAAATATGTTTTGGGATGAGCTGTGTGGATTTTCCTGTAAAGCCAAAAGATCATAGGAGGAATGGAGTTATTTCTGCAGCTGTGTGGCATTGTTGCAGCTTTTTCTGAAGGCTGGAGTATGTCACAAACGTACACATAAGCTCTGGTTTATACCCTAGGTTGTTTCTTCAAAGAATGAACTAGCTCAGGTATACTATTAACATTTTGCAAATCTTTTTTGTTACTGTGTGAATTTGTTTTTCTGACTTTTTTTCTAAAATGAGTAACAGTTGAAGTTAAAAATCTAAGTCAAAGTAACTTTCTTCAGTACTAAAGAAAAGGTCTTCCATTCCACATCTTAGCTTGCTTATTTCCTGTTGTTTGGCTGGGTTCAAGCGGTAGAAGGAGATAAGTCAGATGGGATCAGATGAGTATTCACTATGGCTACAGTTTGTTTTTTAACTCTTTTTCCTAGTGTGCAGTAACTAACAGAATACAAAATCTTTATGCCAACACAGAAGTGTACTGTAGTTTTTCCATGAGTTATGATAAGGTCACCATAAGAATCTGGAGCATGGTGGTTTACTGTGGACCTACCAACTCAAGTCAAAGTCACTTTACAGTTTGCCTTACCTTGACAATGAATCAGATCATGTTAGAAAACCTGATCAAAAGAATTGCACTTACTTCAGCAAACACAAGGCCTGTGTAGAAGAGGGGAAAATGCTCGTGAGGATAGCCTCTGAGCACAGCTGGAGCCTAGCAAGTTATTTGTGTGTTTTGGAGGCATCTTGAATGAGCAAGAGTTGCTCAATAATAACCTTTATGGGTAGTGGGGAGCTTGCTATAACTAATAGCAAAATGCTATATAGCTTTGCTGTATAGGTGTTCCATATTATTGTGAATTTGAATGGTACTTCTGAAGATACAGCTGCATGTATGAAAGTCATTAGTAAAAGTCATGTAGCTTAAGCTGTATATACAAGTCTTGATAAAATGGGAAATTTTATCCCATAAAATGGGATAGCATGCAAGTCTTCCAGACTGAACTTAAACAGTTAATCGCATTTGATATGTAAGAGTGTCACTGAGATTATGGAATTGTAATTCAGCATGGAATTATTATTTCTTTACATTGTGAAAGTAGATTTTAACCCCAATAATTTATTGTTTGAGAGCTGTGCATCAGTAAGACTGTATTGATCTACTTTCATTATTGTTAGTGGGCTGAATTTGAAATTTTTTAGTGAATAATTTTGGTGAATTGAGCATTTGAATTTATATTTTCTCAATTTAAAAAACAAATTTATATGACTAGTTAATATCACTTTTTATATTGTTTAAATCTCCAGTAAAGCATTCTTTCTATATAAGTTTGTAAGTAATTTTTTAAAAAAATCTTCATATTGGTAATACAGACCCATGTAATTTGAAAAAAAAAATTAGCCGGGTAAGACATCAGATAAGAAAGGCCTGGCTTTGCTCACTCATTTTGGGGAACTTAGAGAAATTAGTAAGAGGAGTTCCTAAAAAGAAACAGAAGGCTTTCTCTGCCTAATGGCATCCTGAATTTATAAGTGTCCTTCCAGTGAGGCATCCTGGAATCAGTATCCATAGCCCTTTAGCAATACAGCAACAGTTCTTCCCTCCTGATATAATAATACAGCTTTCTAAAATACGTAGGACTGCACCTCAGATTATTAAAGAAACTCAGTTGTGCAGTTCATGGGATCAACTGCATTTGTAACACATGCTGAACAGTGATCCAACCATCAACCCAATATTTGCACTAGCTCCTGGGATACTTTTAGCCTTAAAACCTCTGGAACTCATGTGGTTTAGTATTTGCATATGTCCAGCCTCTATTATTTTGAGTTGTGTGAAGAGTTCCTTTAAGGAACAGCTCTTGTTTCAGTTTTTATCCTATTGAATTGTACTTATCACCTGCTCCCCTTTCACCATGTAATGGAATTTTATACACTGTATGTTCATTTCTACATCAGAGTGTTTTGTATCATTTTTCAGGCTTCTGAAAACCAAGAACATTTTTAATTAATAAAAAAAGAATATTTTTAATTTAATGAAGGTACATATATACACTGTGAAATATTGGCAATAGTAATAAAACTAGTTTCTTTAGAAAAACCCTCATTTTAGGTTTCATAACTCAGTTTTAAAAAAAAGATGGCCTTCTGAAACTGACTTCTGACCTCAGGTTGGAAGCAAACTGATTCTTGAAACGTTCAATTTAAAAGGATTTTTTTTGAGTTTTAACTGTGGCATTTTAAGGTAAAATATTAAAAAATACTCTTTTTTATGGGTTTTTGTTTTAGAAACACAGTGAAAACAACTAAATTCATGACATTGAACAAAAGCAAGACACAAAATTTCCACTGAACCTAAACCTGTCTTTCATAGCAAATTGCATTTTCTAAGATTCTGTAACAATTCCGTCCTGAAGGACACATTCCAGAAAATAAGTTTAATGATAATTTTGAAAGTCTGTTTCTAGTGTTACATGGGTAAAACTGGCCAAACTCTAGTATGTCAATCAGTTTAGATTGAAGGGGCAGCATTTATCATGGTCACTGAATTCTGCTCTGATATCCCAGTCTGTGGAACAAACCACACTGCAGTATCTGCTACAGGTATATGCCTAAAGCTTGTCTGGTTTTCAGAATAACCAGGTGAATTTCTGACCCTTCCATCTGGTTGCAGCATATGAATTACCTGATTCCTGATAAATATATGGCTCTTGAAATGTGTCTACATGGTATAAATAGATTGCCAATGTAAATTTTCAGGGAACTGGAGTGAGCATCTCTATAATGCACTATAGCATGCAGCGTATACACACTTGCATGATGACAGTCATGATTTCATGACAGTCTAATCCACAGTCTAAGTCCGGGTTGCCTTGAGTACTTCCCTCCATCCCTGCTGTCATTAGCACAGTCCTGCACTCTCTTCGTCATCAGCACTGGCATTCATTTCACCAGAGCAGTAAAACAGTAAGGAAAAAAAATAGTAGCTGACAAAAAATAATCTTTTGGGGTGGGTTTTTTTGGTAGGATTTTTTTAGGCCACCTCAGCTTTCTCATCTGCTCACTATATCATTGCATGACCACCCCAGTGCCAGTGCAGAGAGGGTGGGGCTGCCTGGCTGGGGACAGCCATGGAAGCTGTGCTTCAGGTTTGTTTAATCTACTGTGGTGAACACCACAACAATACCTCCTAATTTGATAGCATAGAACAACATTCTCAGTGTTGCAATAAACCTCCCACTCCTTCCTTGCAATTTATCTTTTTAAATCTCTATTTCACTGAAACAGTTACTAATTTTAGTTGTATGTTTGCCTATATTTTCAAGTGAAATAACCACCAGTGAGAAAGTATAGTACACTGTATGCAGATGACAGTATTTTCAGAAATCTATCTTATCTTAAACATCCAATTTGTTTCTTTTTTTTTTTTTTTTTAAATTGAGAAACCTTAAATATTTGGAGAAGCAGGAAAAGGTATTTTCATTTTTGCAGAGATTTAGATTTTTTTAGAAAAAATAAAAAATAAGCTGTGGGTCAAATTTGTATAGTCTAAATCTGTCCTGGATTTAAAAAGCAACCTTAGGAGTGGCTTGTACGTGGCAACATCTTGGGATGTACATATGCATACAAGGCACGTTGTGTGTAAGTTCTCTTCTTACATACATAAGTGTGAAAAAAATAATTGATTATGGGAGATGCATATTATGTCAGAGACTGTTACTCGTGTGGGCCACACTTGATCCTGCTATAAATGGCTGCAGCCTATTGGTAAGACCAGGGAGCTAACCTTTTTGATGACATTTTATGTAAATATTCTCTTCCTGCAATAGCAGCTTGCGAAAGTTAACAGCTTTTATGTTACTGAGAGGGTGAAGATAAATGTTCAGATAAACTTGAATCAATTAAAGCAAAATTTATAGAACTTAAATGAAAACCAGACAATACACTGCAGCTCTAATTAACCCCACATTTAAGTGCTTCCATTTTGACTGCCTCGGCTATTTGATGAGGGATGCTTTACTGCCTCTAGTTACTGCATTTGTGTAAACAAGGCTAAGACAACAAACTGCATGTTTTTTAACTTGAATGTTAAAATTATGCAGAAGTTCAATTGCTCTTCTCTATGTCATTTACTCTTTGATGAAAGCCAGAGATACAGTTAGCAGAGTGTAGGTATGCTATACAGTATGCTCAGCTTAATTGGTGGATAATTTTCCCCCCTGTTTAGGAAATGATGCAACATCAATAGTCAACTGTCTTCACATACTGGGCCAGACCTTGGATGCGAGGTAATACTGAATATATTTTCTAAAGTAAAAGAAAACCACTTAAGAAAATAATGTGCAGTCAGATTTGGGCTACCTGTGTAAGGCTACAGAATTTCAAAACTCAAGAAGTTATAGTACTGAAAAGAATTCCCGTTGCAAAGTAGGTTACTTACTAGTTAATTACTAGGGGTTGGCAGGACAATATTTGCGGGTTACACTTTCAACTTCAGTTCGGATCAATGGTATCCAGGAGCCGCTGGCTGTTAGTTCATCTGGTTTTAATCGTGTGACTGTCCCAAAAACACAGTAACATTAGAAGTATTTTATTCTTTTGCTTACACTGTTTAATGAAAAAATTCAGGAGTTAAATGCACGTGGAATGCTGTAAATCTGTCTCATAGAGTGTCTTCGTTGCAAAGTTAATTCAGGTTCTAATTTGAACAAAAAAACCCCCGCCTTTACATCAAATTCAGTGGTACTTTTAAGTTAAAGTGAGCTGCTTGAGCCATCGTGAGGTTTATGGATGAGACAGTCTTGAAATATTGGAGGGTAATGTGTTGCTTTTCATTAACTGTACAGTCAGCTATCTTGCTGGTAGTTGACTTTCAGATCTTTGCAGTTGTGAAACAAAACATGATCGTTTAAACTACCTCCATGGTAATTTAAGGTAACTTTTTTTCACTTTGCATTTACTCTCAAAGAATTGACTGGCTTACATGCAGATAGCTCTTTTTCTCAGTATCTTTGCAGTGGCTTAAATGGACAAATTTTACTTTCCATTTGCTATGGGCTAGAGTCATGATCATGGTCGATTAATATGGCTCAGCTGTTGCATGGTAATCCTTTAGGTTGCAATATCTTGGTTTTTTGACACAAATTGTCCATGCTCTATGCAGTCATACAGATGGAATACAGATACAGGTGGAGGTCACCAATTCAGCTCTTGCTAGAGATATAAACATAGCTCCAGACGAGGATTAAGAGATTCATGGAGGTTACATGAAAGTTTGAAAATATTGCCATTGAAACTGTATATATTCACTCTGTAAAACAAACAAACAAGCAAAACTAGACCGTTATTCAATTTACAAAAGAATTTCACCTGGATTTATTTCACGCATGCCTAAATGGATACATTCCTTAAACAAAGGGTCTCTGTAAATGAGCTAGTTAAATAAGGTAATAATTCTCCTGGATTATATCATTACATAACTGATTATGGTGTTATAGTTTTGTAAACAATAAATTTATTTATTTAATTTTAAACAGATTTGGTTGTTTTTACTCATTCCTTTCTGATGCCCTTATTCTGGAGGCAGAAATATGACTGTCATGGTTGGGAAGACTTTCTGAGTTCTAGCTTGAGATAGTTGTTCTTTTCCTAGAGTCTTAAATTGCAGACTTACTCATTCTTCTTCTTTTTTTGTTAGGTGTTTTTTTTCCCTCTGAAGGCAAATGAATCACTTAAAGTCCTTTTAAATTTATAAATTATTTTCTCAATGGGAAACCAGATAAAATATCCTTGTGTTCTGCAGGTTACCTATGAAATGTTTTTTTCAGTAGGTTGTTCTGCTATGAGAAGATTTTACAATAACAAAAGAGGAAAGATTTTTCTTCAGATCTTTGTTATCTGTTTCATATAAGCCAAGACTAGGCTTTATTCCATGCTTGTCTAATAGAATATTCTTTTTCATTCTTTTTGCATGCTATATTCAGGACTGTAATGAAAACTGGTCTGGAATCTGTTAAGATGGCGTTGAGAGCATTTTTGGACAATGCTGCTGAGGATCTGGAGAAAACAATGGAAAATCTTAAGCAAGGCCAGTTTACACACAGCAGAAACCAGCCGAAGGGAGTTACACAAATCATTAATTATACCACAGTTGCTCTCCTGCCAGTACTATCTTCATTATTTGAGCATATTGGACAGCACCAGTTTGGGGAAGATTTGATATGTATGTATTATTTAGAAGTGCCATGCCACTAAAATATCTGTAGTGTCACGTAGTAAGCATTACTAGACTCTCAGTTCTATTAGAGAAGGACAAATCCTATGTCATTGGACAAAATTGTCACTGGTTTAATCAAACATTTGCTGTAATCGACCTAGAACAGTCTGCAGGTTTTAGTGCACTTTGTGTAAATATTAAAGCAGATGTGGTTGTGATTAGACAGTCAGAAGGCTTGCTTTTGTTTATAACTTTACCATAGATTTACTGTGACTTTCTTCTTGTGTGAAAAGTTACTTTGTATAAGTTAATTTGTCTTTGCTCTGTTATAAATGGGGTTATACTACGAGAATGATGTTATTCCATCCTACGTGCACCTTGACTCAGTTTCAGTTAGCAGGGAATTTGGGTGGGTGCATCTTAGATCCTAAGGAAAAGTGGAAGGAGCTCCTGAAGAATTCAGGCACTGGAGAAGGGAATGTATATGAGATTTCTGTAGAGATTCTGATTATGGCAGATTCAGTGTCCTTTATTTTCCCAAACCCAGTCTCTGCAAGACAAAATTTTGCAGTCTGCAACACAAACTTTAATTTTATATATTTTAGGGACTCCACAGGAATTCTGCCATCCAGACTGTACTAAAAGGAGGCAATTCTGCTCTGTATAGCTAACTCAGTTATGGAAATAACTGAGAGGAGGACATGGAAGAAAAGAATATCAAATTATATTTTTTCTCTTTTTAGACTTTGGAAAAGTATTATTTAAAATAGCATTAAGAGAACTGCTTTTGAAAATTTGGAGCTGTATTGATGGATTTGAATGTGATGAGATGTAAACATCCACTTTTCTCATTAAATTATTTCTGTAAAATTCAGGAGTTTGTGACAGTATCCAGAAAAAGCCATCTGTGGGGTTCACATACATCACTTGTTCATCACAAACCACTTTTTCAGGCATCAACATGTTTATGCCTTGGATAATTTTTGATCTCTGCTATTCCATGGTTTTGAACTTAATAATTAGCCTTTGATACTTTATTACTTAAGTTGGTATTCTTAATCAGCTATTCTACATGTATCACACTGGTGTGAAACACCCAATTTAGAATTCATAAACTGAGAATAATTAATTTAAATTGTGCCTACTTATTTTGTCTAGAGCATAGTTGGAAAGGCTAATTTTTCTTACAACTTCTCTTTACATCTTGTTAAGAATAAGATTATCTTATTTGTACTACTCTGATGACAAGCATCTTGACCTGGTGCTTGTACCTAAGAGTATTACTGCATGTACAGGTACTCCATGGTGTGATCATGTACAAAGGTGGGTTAGTGTACCTGAGGTTAATCTTATCATGTAAAAATACTCAACTCCATGATGATCCGAACTAAAATCACGGTACAGTAAAGAGCCAGGCTATGTAGCTTTGATGCACTATCTTGTAGGCTCTCCCAGCCCATTAAGTTTTAGTTCTGTTTTACTCCCAACATTTCATTGCGTGTTTGGAGGAAGATATTAGCACTGTGGGAGAGACTAGAAAAAATACATATGGAAAGAAGGGTAGTGTTGTCCTTCTTTGATGGTGCTTACACTGTTGTTATGCTATTCCTGCAGATTACATTGGAAAAGCATTTTTTCAAATAGATGTTAAGATTATTCTCAGATTTTTGTGACTGAAACATTTGATAATTTCAAAACATGCTTTGGTGAAGTATTCATGAAGACTAAAGGATTATTTATTTTTTTAAATCCTTTGTCAGTCTGAAGTGTAAATTAAGTACGTGCTATTAACTGGTATCTGTGTCTAAATTTTAAAAAATGTAAACTGGGATTAAAAGAATTAAATATCTGTTTAACAGGATTGCCTTTCTTTTGTAATGTATTTTATACAGTGGCGTTACATTTGTAAATCAATTTGTTCCCTAATAATTGTTTTTTACTTTCAGCACTTTATTTGATTTGCCATGAAACTTTCTTAAGTGCTACAGACAAACTAGAAAAGATCCATCGACACATTTTTTTATAGCTGTTAAATTAATAAATTCTCAGATTATGCAATCAGATGTTATCCATAGAGAGTTGGTATGCCATTAATTTCAGAAAGTTAGCGTACCAGTGAAATATGTTTACTGTCTTAGCTGGTAGCTGGGTATTGAAGTAAATGGAAGTTTTGAGTAAAAACTATGGCACTCAGTGGTCAGAAGACTTTTTGTATTTAGAGAGTGATTTCTGTGGATTGCCTTTGATAGCTTAATATTATTAATTCAGTTATTTTCAAAAGAAATGTATTTTAATTCTACAGGAATGTATTGCAAAGAAAAATCTCTTTATACTTATCATTTTCTTCTTCTCTTTAGTGGAAGATGTTCAGGTCTCCTGTTACAGAATATTGGCCAGTTTATATGCTCTGGGAACCAGCAAGAGTATCTATGTAGAGCGGTAAGAGAAAATTTGTTCCTCTCTTTAATATTTGTGTTTATATTTAGCTTCATGAATATGCAGTCCAGAAATGAATATAGGAAGAGACTGTTGTTGGAAAGACATCTTGAGAGGAAAAAGAGGTGCTCAGATGTTAAGTGGAATGCAGCTGCATTTATTATAATACACTTGAAATGTTTCATTATATGTTTGTCAAAATATATTTCTTAATTAAAACAAAAATTGCAAATAAAATTATCTGACTTTACAATAAGTATCACTTGATTTGAGGTTCGACTGGGGAATTGTAAAAATATGTCATTCAGCTCAGCTATTGTTATAATTCTTCCTTATATATTGTTTAATTATGATGTATATTTCTTTCTCATTACCCTAAATTTAATTTAATTTATCACTCATACAACACTACTTCTTTTCTAGCTCAATTATCCAGGGAAATGAGGCTTTACAATTGCTTTTTTGTGCATCTGTGTATCTGCTAACCTCTCTCCAAGTTACATTTGGTCTGTGTAAACCATATTAGGCCAAAAAATAGAGGGACCTAGATAATTCAGTTCTTAAAACTGAATAGTTGCCCTATAGGGACTAGCACTGTTCTGAGGGAAGGCTGAATAGAACTCATACATTTCAGATATTGGCAGCAGTAATCTAGGAAGTTTGTATATCTGTACACTGTCTAGCAATTCAACCTGTGCGTAACTCCAGACCAGCCCTATGACATACCCTTGCTTACTTGGTGGCAATATCATAGTAAACTTTATGAAGAAAGGTGGGGACCAATGTTTGTAAGTAACAAAATACACATCTGTAGAAAACCAGGTCTCATTAATTTCATAAGGGATATAAAATTAATTGGTTTGGGTATTTAACAAATAAGTGGTGTGGGGTTTGTAGTTCAGAAGAGATATGTCAGTGTAAGTGATATTTTTTGTGTATGGTTGTCTACAACCATTATCGCAAGTGAAAAGCCCGTAGCACGCTCTTTGTAGGTGTTATGTGATGGATTTATGTTTTGCTTATGAAGACCTAATGAAAAGGAAAAAAAGGAAGAAGGAGCAAACAGGATAAATAATAATGAGAATTAAGTTAGATTTAACAAAATCAAGTTTAATGAGTTAGATCTAGAAAGAATATAAGTTCCTAAAATGAGATAAGCTATAAACTGAAGGTGAATCATGTTAAATCACAAGATCAGTTTGGAGGCCTTTTTTTTTTTTTTTTTTAACTTGGAAGTTTATAGGACTCCTGGATTTCTGTCATCTGTGTGGCTCAACTTCAGCAGCTAAGGATTTCTCACATATCTAAAATTTGCTCTGATCAACTGAATTGGAAATCAGAAAGAATAGTTTTAAATGTCCCCTGAAGGACCCAAGTGAAGTGACAGGGGATCACTTACTTCTTCCTAGAGACAGGCTTTTTACAATTTTGACACACTTAAGGAATTTTGATTATCAAATAAATGTTGTCATATATTTGAAGAGATTAGAAACCAGTGTTTTTGTGCAAAACTTTCAGAGTTATTGATCAGGTTTTTTGGAAGCAATTTTCCACTCTCTGAAGAACTTGACTCTCATGCTAGACCAAGGTCTGATTATTACTATTTCTCAGAAAAAGGAAATTATATCACTCAAGTAAAATGATAGATGTATTTTGTGTCTTGGTCTATTCAGTAGCTTTTTCTTAATAATAGCGATTATAAAGTCAGTAAAGCTGAGAGGAAAGTAATAGAACAGAAAGCATTGTTATGATGACTTTGGGTTTTCCCTGCCTGTTCCTCATTTGCTCTCGGCTAAGTAGGCCACCTTTGACATTTTAGGTCTTAGCATTTCATTCATACAGTAGCAGAGGGTTGCTGGACTTCAATTTCTATTACCTGTTCTTGTGTTGATGATCCTAATAATACAGTGGCTTATCTCTTTGAGATGAGCTCATCTTAGAATAAAAATAAGCCTGGTATGCAACTACCTGAGGTCTAGTCAGTCATCAAAGATGTGTATACTTAACAATGTTTGTTAATTCACAGGCAACGATCAGCTCTAGGAGAATGCTTGGCCGCTTTCTCAGGTGCCTTTCCAGTGGCTTTTTTGGAAACTCATTTGAACAAACATAATATCTACTCAATTTACAATACCAAGAATGTGAGAGACAGAGCAGGTATTTCCAGAAACTCACATGATGGTTATGAAAACACAATTTCACTATAAATGCTGCTTGCCTTAATACATGTATTTTTGCATACATTTTATAGTGCAAGAATTTTCTTGTAATCTCTTGGTTGTATTTCTTTCCTAAATCAATGGGCTAAGTCTGGTAAAACTGATTATTTTACGTTTCTAAAGATACCAATGTTTTCATTTTGAGATGCCATTCTCAAAATACCACTTTGGAATCAATTTATTGAAGGGACTTCGCACATTTTTTGTATCTCAGATATCATATATTTGATGATAAAATTATGTATTCTCATCAGTAACTTTAGTTCCTCAGTTTTCATATGCAATATTGGGTCCCTAAAACACACATACTTGCAATGAAGCAAAATACCTTTGCCTGTATTAAGTACATAATATACCCTTAGAAAGTAAATACATTGCAGAGTAGTATGTAAATTGTTTTTTCTTTGTTTGAAATAAAAGACAGTACAGATACTTTCCAGTAACATTATGTATGTTTATTTTGCATATACCTTTTTGTTCCATTCTGAAACTCTGATGTTTCTTATCCTAAAACATACTTGTTGACTAAGGTCATAGGGACTACTTGTTCCTACAGTAAATAGAAGAGAAGTTACAGTAGAACTGTACAAACTCTGCATATATGCTGAGTGTGAATTATATCACAGATATGTATAGATGACAGTGTATGAGATGCCAGTTTATAATGGCATCCATTTTATAACTTCACCTTTATTTTTAAAAAAGGGAGCATACCAGATTTATTCTTCAAAGAGCTATAGTATCTTATCTTGAAAATATCAACAGCCATGCTTACTTACCATATATATTCTAGCTATTTAAATACATCTAGAAAGACAATCAGCTGTATTTTCATTTATTTTTAACAGAAATATGAAATTATTTTCCAAAATTGCATTAAGCTTTAAGGATACTCTGCGATGGCTGTGTAAAATGTATTTGGGTCTAAATAGGAGAAGAGACTGGTTTTGGAAAAAAGCTAGCCTTAGGCTATGTTGGTACAAAGATTTGGATTCACAAGTTGCAGGCTAAATTTTCAGTATATAGATATCTGTATATCTCATTGTATGTGTACGTCAGGATGTTAGACATTCAAGAGCTAATAGTTGTTCTTACAGATATTTATTTGTAGATGAAAGAAACTGCCTCCAAAAATAGAGGAAACTGCAATGCCTTTTCAGAGGAAGGAACTAATAATTCAAATAATTTGAAAAGTAAACATTTACATTCACTTCCAGAAGTCAGTTTCTCAGAATCTGAGCTACTCATTATGTCAGGCAATGATTTTTTTCTTCTATTAACATTTCAGGTCTCATCTGATGTGTTGCAGAGAGATGTTTTATTGTATCAGTTTGTTTCCTCAACTAAATGCTTATGTTGGAAGAAAATCTGTTTAAGCTTTATTTTAAATATGGCAAACTGCAGCTGATTTCTCTGAATTCATTCCATAATAATTACATTGTTGAAGTTTCCATATAGGAATTATTTTTATTATAGAAAATTTTATTATTGAAGCTTATATATAAACAGTTTATTGTTCAATGGTATGAAAGTACTTGGTTTTTATTGTTGTGTTTTGTTTTTTTTTTCTTGGATCAAAAGGGCATAAATGTAAATAGAAAATAAAAGTTGTATGGAATAACAATTGAAAAGAATTATTTTCCCTCTATGACTTAGTTTATTGATTTTTGGATTTATTTTTTTTTTCAATAGTTCTCAATTTGCCTACTAGTGTAGAAGAGGTTTGCCCAAATATTCCTTCCTTGGTGAAGCTAATGGAAGAAATTGTGGAACTGGCAGAGTCTGGTATTCGTTACACACAAATGCCACATATCATGGAAGTAATACTGCCTATGCTATGTAGTTACATGTCACACTGGTGGGAGCATGGGCCAGAAAACAACCCTGACAAGGCTGAAATGTGTTGCACAGCCTTGACGTCAGAGCACATGAACACTCTGTTGGGTAACATATTGAAAATCATCTATAATAACCTTGGTATTGATGAAGGAGCCTGGATGAAGAGATTAGCAGGTAAGATGTAAAAATAAATAAACAAACAAACAAGCATGTGTGTGTATATTCAGAATGTGTGTGTGTATATATATACACACACACACTCTGAATTACTCTATATTTACCCTGTTAAAGCTGAAGTAGAACAATACTCATATTTTTATGTTTTTAAACAGTACAGATCTTGATGAACCAGAAATATTAAGTATAGAGAAAGAGCAGTGTAAGCGGTATGTTTTAATCTCTTAATAAGTAATATGAGAAGTACTTTAGACTATTTCTTTTTTCCCAGAATACACACATATGCATTTCGTAGTAAATTGAATTAAAGGACTATAGTTATTTAACCCATTTTCATTATATAGCAAGTTTCCATTTGCAGGCATTACACAGTTCCTTGATATTGTGTATGAGTGCTAGGTCTTTAAAATATTGTTTTGAAGCTGTATATCTAACATATCTATTACAATGAAATGTGGAAATGCATATGTCATTTTAGTAATCCTTACATTAACTTCATTGCGATAACACCTTAAAATTTATTTTAAAAGTGTTTATTTCTCAGTGTTACAATCTGTAAGGAAAAGTCACTTCAGTGTTGTGAATTAAGTTTTTCAATTAGGCTTTCTTATGACTTTTCAGTACTTATTGTAGTAGTAATTTCATTCATAGTAGCAGTCTGGATTCCTAGTCTTTTGGGGGTTAGTAATGTAATGCACTCTAAGGATAAGTGGTAACTGCCTAAAATTCTTTGTAATCTAATGGATATGTTACAAATGGTTTTGCACTAATGGGCCCAGATGAAGTGCTAATTTACATATTCATTTTTATGAGTAGATTTGCAAAAAGCTTGTGCTAACAAGTCTCAAATGGCTGGTTGATGGATGATTGAATCAGTCTTATTTCTGTCTACACACAAGCCTTCCAGTGTCCTAATGTGCATAAGAAATACGGGCAGGCTGTTTCAGTAGGTTTGCAAATAACTAGAACATGCTTTCCAGTTCTACTTTGCTCAAGCTAAAAAGCAAGGTTCAAAAGGGGAGCCAGTGGCTGAGAAAACTTGTGTGTGCACTGTGTAGTTATATATGTATCCACCCATACATACCATTAAACAACTTATACATTACTCATTAAAATTATGCAGTCAAATACCAATATATTGACAGAATACCAGTAAAGAGGCATTTCAAGTTTTATGATCTTACAGGCTTAGTCTGTGAAGTTGTAATTTCTGGCCTCATAGTGACAAAGTGAATTGATTATGTGAAATCCTGACCACATTTAATTCTTGGCAAAGCTTCTGCTGATTTCAATGGGGGCAGGATTTTACTCTGTATCCTAGAAAAAAGATCCAAGAAAGAGGGGAAAGGTAAAAGTTTTTATTTATATTTTGTGGCCAGGTATATATTATAATATTCATTGCCTTAAATAGTGTTTTCCCAGCCCATCATAAGCAAAGCGAAGCCACAGCTCTTAAAGACACACTTCCTGCCACTGATGGATAAGCTAAAGAAAAAAGCAGCAGTGGTTGTATCGGATGAAGAACATCTAAGAGCAGAAGGCAGAGGTGACATGTCGGAGGCTGAACTGCTCATCCTAGATGAGTTCACCACTTTGGCACGGGACCTCTATGCCTTCTACCCTTTGTTGATTAGATTTGTGGACTATAACAGGTATGTGGAGAGGAATAGGTCAATGAATCTCGTAAAATCTTCCTTTTTATTGATACTGGCTTTTATCCCTTGATATGCCTAGCACCGAATTAAAGTAGCTTTTACTCAGCCTGACAATCTTGAAGTTGCTCAAGCTGATGCTTCATGACTTTTAGGAGGAGCTGCGGTCTTTTTCAGAAGAAAACCAGAAAAAAAGGTGCAATCCAAATCTGTTGGATTAGACCTAGGATTAATGTAAAAGGATTTTAAGGGTTTTGAAATAGGACATCAAAAAGCCACTGCTACCAGAAAGGATTAAAAGCATGCATGCTTGGTTTTGTTGGCTTGTATCCTTGTAAAATGTTGAAAACTGGTTTCAAAACATAAAGCAAGAGAGGATCATCCGCATTTCCACCCTTTTACCAAATTTTAGGGCAAAATGGCTGAAAGAGCCCAACCCTGAAGCGGAAGAATTGTTCCGCATGGTGGCTGAGGTCTTCATTTACTGGTCAAAGTCTCATGTAAGTAATTCTTTGGTAAACAGTTGTTTTAATTAGGTTTCTTAGTAGGCAGATCAATTATTTAGTGCTTGTGTTTGGGAAAACACATTTAATGACAGAAGTGAAACTGCAGATGGGAAGGTATTAATGCCTTTCAGTTTTCTGACACTTTTGAAATGCCTGAGTAGCTAGGGGAGTTGATGGGTGTTTTGTAGCATAGTAACACTGATTGTAGATATTTTTCATGTAAATTCTGGTTTGTTTGGTGTGTGTGTGGGGGGGTTTTTTTGGGTTTTTTTGTTTTTTTTTTTTTTTTAATATATATGTATTAAAGCTCATTGAGGTCTGTGTCCTTACCCTTTTTATTTTTTTTTTTTTTTTTAATCAGTTATGTTCACCCTCAAAGCCTTTTTATAACTAGGATGCATGGCTACTAAATTAGTAGTAGTTGTCTCATTAAAGTCCATTTTCCTAAATTGTACAGTCTGTCTGCTTGAGCCTCTTGGTAGAGTTATGAGAAAAATCATGTGGAAAAGTCCTCAACGTGACTAGTGGAACAAGGGTTTCCTGAAGGAAATGTGCAGCTCTATTTACAGTCACTTAATCTGTGTTGCGGTGTAGATTTGTATTTCTTTCATAAAACTTAAAGGTATATAACTCAATTATTAAGCCTAGGTGTGTAGCTGGACTGAATGAAGGAAAGACAATAAGTGTTCTAAGAGCAAGGAAGTAGCAAATATATCTTACAAGTAATTCTCTGAATAAAATATTTTTTTTCCTAGATGATACTATTTCATAGTTCATAAATGTTACCAGTTAAGGATTTCTGCTTCATTCCACTTCTACAAAATTTACCCTTGGTTCTCAAGTCTAATTCCTCTGGTTCATATGCAAGAACTAAGGGGTCTGCATTAAGACCTAATCAGGCACCATCACTGATAGTGCTTAAATAAAAATAAAACATGATTCATGTGAATACTGGAACAAAAAGAAGAAAAAAACCAAAAGAGTCTAAATACTTTCAGGCATTGGATCTCTGTATGGACTGTTGTCTATACTAAATTTCTTTTCTGCCATAACTTCAAGTGTCTCAAGTTTGGAAAACAAGATGCCTTATTATTTGTGTACTTGTGCCTGAATTTGACTGTAAGATTTATTATAAACATTGCCGTGCACAGAAACTGGTTGCAGAGTAGATAGATACTGAAACGTCAAATTACTTGTGTATTCATAAGCTCAGTCTTTTATTTAAAGTTTCTTATCTATCTGAATATAATGGGATTTATAACGGGAAATAAAAATGGAATGGATGATTTACCAGTAAGGGAAAACCCAGGCAATATTTTTATATTGAATTAGAGGAGGAATGAGATTTTTATCATAGCTGTTTCATAGCCAGAAAAACATGTCTTTCTCTTTAATATAGAAAAAAACACAAAACACACAACCCCCTGAGCTATGTCATGCAAATATAGCTGGAATTCAAGGCCATTATTGATAATCCATTAATTTTTTCTGTCCTTGTCTTATATTGTGGATTTTACACATTTCCAGTTAATTTAGATTTTTATTTAAAGTTTGTTTAGATATATTCCTCATATATCATAAGTGCTTCTAACTGAGATCTTCTATGTATTTCCAGAATTTCAAAAGGGAAGAGCAGAACTTTGTGGTACAAAATGAAATCAACAACATGTCTTTCCTTATCAGTGACACCAAATCTAAGATGTCCAAGGTAGTGTAAAGATTTTTATATTTTTCTCTTTGCAGAGGGGAAGGAGACAGGAGAACTCCAGAGAAGCACACTTTTTTTTTTTTTTTTTGGTAACAATCTCTATTGAAAACACTGGGTTGAGAATCAAAACATAGTCACTTGAGAAACACAGTAGACTTTCAAAATATTGGTGCAAAATATTGGCAATGATATAATGGCCGTTCCATTGGATAGGGTTGCAGCTGTATAGGTAGTAAGGAAATTGTCAAACCAGTGACAAGTACAAAGTTTCTAGTACAATTCTTTTATTTAATATTGGAATTTTTTTTCAACTTTTCTCTATGCTGCAGGCAGCAGTTTCTGACCAGGAGAGGAAGAAGATGAAGCGAAAAGGTGACCGGTACTCTATGCAGACCTCTCTCATTGTGGCAGCACTGAAGAGATTACTTCCCATTGGCCTAAACATTTGTGCTCCTGGAGACCAAGAGCTAATTGCACTGGCCAAAAATCGATTCAGTATGGTAGGTGCTTTTTTTGTGCTTCTAAAAGGTAGAAATATTTTACTAATGAAATTCTTTGAATATTTTCCCCAGGCTCACTCTTACAGCATGACACAAATAATCAAGACTATAATTCTGTTATATAAAGGCACAATGGGTGACTATGGTAGATAGTCATCTACATACTGTTCTCATTTTCAGGACATAAAACTTTTCAGTTTGGACATACTTATTTTCTAAATGATCAGTATATGAATAGAGATGACATTTTTAAATTAAAACAGTTACTTCTTTCAATTTTTGATGCTAAATTGTGTTTGTTATATTTTATGAAGCTTGAATTTGGAAATGCAAATAAGAACTGGATGTTTCCTAACTTCTATGCCCAATATTATAACTAATTCCTTTTGATCATTCTCATGTGAATGCAAAAACTTCTGTAG
The DNA here is from genome assembly GCF_034638445.1 of Ciconia boyciana. NCBI lineage: Eukaryota > Metazoa > Chordata > Aves > Ciconiiformes > Ciconiidae > Ciconia > Ciconia boyciana. Next base: position 85,947,035 of record NC_132936.1, read on the forward strand.
GGATAGACTGTTTTAAAAGTGATTCTTCTAGGAGTAAACTCACAGTGCAATAATGTGATTGTAATTTGGTATATACTCCTTTCTCAAGCTATCATACTTTGTACACCCTAGTGGGTTATATGACCTTTGGACAGCTGAACTGAATGTTTATAAAAGATCTCCAAAAGAAACAGAAATCAAATCAGAGAAGGCTGTGTTCGTGATATTGGTTTCATTTGGTCAAACTTTGGTTAAAGTATGTATGTATGTATATACCAGTAATTTTAATTCAGACTTGCATTTAGTGTGTTACTATGGACAAATGTGAATGATGCCATCCAGAACTTGTTCCTGTGAGCTTGGACGTGGCTAGCTCTGGCCTGATACAAAAAGACATATGGCCACTGAGATATTCCTCAGTCTTCCACATTGTCAGTTTTATTCATCATCTGAACTAAGCCCAAGGTTGACATTTATATGAACAATATCTTTTCTTAATTACCTTCTATTCCTAATTAATATGATTTGTAATTTATTGACAGAAGGATACTGAAGATGAAGTACGAGATATTATCCGCAGTAATCTTCATCTCCAGGGCAAGGTAATCTATATGTAGTTTTTAAACATGATTTTTCTTCCTTTGAATTCATTTGTTGATGCCATATAATGACAACCTGCCTTTGTTCGTTAGGATAACTTGTAGTCCCTTTTTCTCTTCTGTCAAGTAACTTGTTCATGGCAATTGTTAAATGTTAAGTTTTTAATGTGTTTATATATGCATTACATACAATAACGTGGCTCTTCAAATCCCTGCCTATGCACACCATTAATATGAAATTGGAGATGGAAGCAAGGTCCATCACTGTTTACCTTCTAGTATTCGGGATAGAATCTGCAAAATGCTCAAAGTTACTTTGTATCAGTTTGAAGTATAAAGGAAAAGGAAGCTGCCACTTTGGCATACTCTGTGAAGTGAAAAATCTCCACTTTGCTCAGTTTTGTTCCTGTTTTTCAGCCCAGGGAAGGGAAAGTATTTTAAAAAGTGTAGATTTTTGTTATCGAATTCCAGTTAGTGCCAGATGAAAAGCCTTAGGGAAAAAGTCCTGAACTGGCCCAGTGTAGTTGAACAATTTTATTAATGCTTCAAATAATGGCAAAGAAGAAGCCATAATACAAAAGTGTAATAAAATGGTGTACATTTGTTCTTTACTGAAGGAAGAGGGAATAGGGCCTATGGATGGTGCTTTATTTAGGACTGTCCTTTACCTCCTCCCCCTGCCCTAGGTTTTATTCACCTCAAGAAAAAAACTAACTAGTGTTTCCTGTGCTCATTGAATGGTTACAAGAGAAATGGTTACAAGAGAATAAACATGTGAGTTGGAAATATGGCTTTTTTTTCCCTGAAAGGTTATTTAAGAATCATCCAGAAGTCTAGGTTCTACTGCAATTCAGTGGATGGCAATAAATTTTTTTTTTTTTTAAATGACTTGGTAATGGGATGGCTCGTTCTGAATAATGTCTGAAGGTTAATTTTCTCCCGTCTTATATTTTCTGTATATCGCTGCAATGTCAAGCAAGATTATATGGAGGTTGTAGTTTCTGGGAGCTCATAAGGAGATACATCATTTTGCAAAGCTAACAATTAGCATTTTTCATAAAATATTACAAATAAAAGTCCAATAGCTTTAAATTATAGGCATTGCACATAGCAAAGTTTACCACTGAAAACAAAAGATTTGGTTAAATCCTAAAAAAAGCTTGAAATATTATCCTTGTATAGCAAATATTGTTATATACTGAGAAGCAGAAGAAATCACACAGACAATGTAGTAGGAAGAAAAGAACATTTATGAAGGTCTTCATGAGCAACAGTACTTAAGCAATGTGCATGCCATGAACATACAGACCTTAAATGTGTTGTGATTTTGTGTGTGAACTTCAGTAATGTTTTCTTAATGATGAAGATAGGTATTTCTCTTCTGACATTTTCAGTATGTGTATATTGTCATTTTGTGAGCCGTGCAATTGTAAGTCTTGCCTGGCATTTCATGCTGCTTCTTAGCACTTGTCCTCCTGTTTTAAATACTTCAGTTTCTATTTTGTTTCTTTAGGGTTACATTCTGCATACTGCTATTAAGAAATTTCTGTCTGTTACTGCTTTGTTGCCTTGGGGTAATGATACTTCTTAATACCTTGATCTGTGCTTTCTCTTCAGAAACTTCCTTTGCTTCAAGTAAAAGTTCACAATTGTTCAGCAACATATCACCTCCTCTGTTTATAACACATGAGAATAAAAGTACTTTTAAATTTCTTATATTGATGAAGTTTCACAGTGCCTTGATAATTAAGGAGGAAGTAATCTTAGCTAATCCAAAGTACACATTGACGGATTTTCCAGCTGTAAACTTTTCAGCAGTGACTTTGGATTTTCCTAATTGTAAAATGAATTCCCAGTGGAAGATGACATTCTGAAAGGGAACCACATAATACGTTGCTAACAAAGCTAAATAGCTATTGTAGCTTTATTTTATAGCTATCTACATATTGCTTTACTAGCTTTGAAAAGCTCTGGTTTTGACCTGTATGTGAAAAGTAGTCAACTCAACTACGGACAAAATACGGCATTTCTAGGACTTCAAAACTTCAATTTATTATTGTATTTATTATCTTTATTATGATTTGTTATCTATGGCTAAGTAATTTGTTCTCAGTGGCTTGAAATATATCTTTTCATGAATCATTTAACACTGACATGTTCTAGAGTTCACATTAAACCTAAGTGTATAACTTAATTTTTTAAAAGTATAATGTATAAATTCAGTAGTTATTTACAAAGTACAAAATAATTTATTCCATAATTCTCTGATGTCATTAGTATTCAGTCACTATTGTGACTGAATCACGTACATGTCAGATACAGTCAAGTATGATGTTTCTTGTTAAGAAAAATTATGCCATTGTGCTATATGCATACACCACCCTTTTGTGGTCTGAGTCATACATAAAAGGAATGTAGGGCAAATGGCCTTATAAATTTAAATTATTATTTAATGTTATGAATTAATATGTAACATAGTTACAATGGTGTTTGTGTAAGGTGGCTTTCAAAACAGAGAAAAAATACCACTTTTTGGAAAGGCTGATTTTCTTGCAACCATAGCAGTATTCTTTCTTCAGATGGTGTTTTCTGTTAACCACTTTTGCTTCTCATAGACAACATGTTCCGTCATTTATTTTAGAGCTAAAATGTAATTTATCTTGATTTCTTTTTGGGAAACTGCACTGTTTGAGAATCATCCTTCTGAATCTTTAGCTATTAATGTTGTGGCATCTATTTCATGCATTTGTCTACCTTTGTCTACATTTGTCTTCACCCTGTTTCTGTCTTTCCTTTCCTTGCATGCCTGCATGCTGTTACTCAGTACCGAGCCTTTTATTTCAAGAAATTGATGACGAAACTTGCATTCATTTTGACATGGATGAAGCTCAAGTCACCAAAATCTTCTTCCAGCCATGCTAATTCACACCTTGAAATGTCAACTACTCATACCCTTAGAAAACTACCTATACAAAAAAGCTGTACCTTGATAGAATGTGAGGAGTCCTCAGATCAAAAGACATCTCCATCTGTGATTAAAAAGTCTTTTGTGGACTATTCATTCATGATGATCCAGTCAAATGCTCACGCAAAGACTGTGGATGTGACAGTTGTTAAGAAATGGAAAAGCCGAAAGGTGGAAGAAATGCCTGCCAATTGTGGCTTTCTAGGTTGTAATAAGCTATTATTGAGCAACTGTGTAAGTTTATAATCATTCCTGGAACTTCAGTAAACTGTGTATCATAAGATGTTTTGTGGAGGTGAATTAGCATTATTGTCTCATCTTAGGCACAAATTGAAATCTGGGTCCACAAAGATGTTTTAGAAAAGTAAGTGTTGAGTTTAAGCCCTATTTGAATCTGTAGGGTTTAGGCTCCTAAATGCTCTAGGAATCCAGACCAGTGTGACTTAAACCTAAATTGCACAATCAGAAATGATCACTGGCCACAGCTCTCAGTAAAATGGGTTATGCATTGCATTTGTCTTCACTGTCATTGGCACAAAAAATGGTTACAAGGTGTGTTGCATCAGTGTTGATTAGCAGAAGCACTGGGGAGACAATATTAACCTAAAAAAAATGATTGCTAATGGTAAAACAGAGAATCACAGATCAATGAAATGGAAAAAATTAAATGTAAAGAGAAAAATAAGAAAAAACATTTTTCTTCGGACAGTTCTTTATAATTTGTAGGCTAATAAGCAAATGCATCTTGAATTCATTTTTCATAAATTAACTTTTCATTTTTTAACTAGTAATCAGTAAAATTAGGATTTTCTAACAATTGAAAAAACCTAAAATGAAAAAAATTAGACACAAATAAGACTAATATTACCAATTTCCATGACTGAAAACTAAGGAATCCCAACTAGTAGGGCAACAATTTCATTGTTGTCTGGTTTGATAACTGGAAAGTCAGTGTACAAAGTTATTTCTACCTCATATTCATTACTTTTCCTCAAATAATATATTCATTGCTGGTGCCAGTGCTATTTGTTGGCCCATGATCATTTACTCTTTGTATGATTATTAGACTTTTAGTGCTATGGAAGCTCTCAAGAAACATTGCACAAATTTGTTCTCCCAGTCAGTGTAGTGGACACTGTATGGGTTAGCCATGTAAAGGTGTGGGTTAGCCATATGAAGTGCTTCTGTTGTCCTTTGAAGCAGTTTCTATACTAATTGAACTGTTTGACCCTACATTTGGAACATTTTACCTTGGTGACATGTGAAATCTTTGTCCTGCAGCTTGAGGATCCTGCCATTAGGTGGCAGATGGCACTTTACAAAGATTTACCAAACAGGACTGAAGATTCTTCAGATCCAGAGAAGACTGTGGAAAGAGTTCTTGATATAGCTAATGTACTGTTTCACCTGGAACAGGTTAGACACATTTTCCCGATTCCATTGCTTCTTAATCTAAACAAAGGTACCTTTCATTTATACTTTCACCTGCTGTATTTAATGTTATATTCTTTATTCTTTCTTTTGATGGCTACTCTTCACGTGCTTTGCCTTGTGTTTTGCAATCCAATATCATGGTCATATCGATCACACAGTGCGTTTGTAACAGCTCCAACAATCGTTTATTTGGAAAATGACTAAGAAAGTGATACCTATGTTTTAGCTTCCTTCTGGTGCATTTCAGCTAGCAGGAAGTAATCACTAAATTGTCCATGGACATGAAATGAGTAAAAAACAACTTAATTATTGAAAAAATGCCTTTTTTCAAGGTATTTTTCCTCAGTTGAGATTCTTGAATTATTGAGGTAGCAAGAAACTTAAAGCTGCCTACATAAATATCAGGTTAGAAGCTGCATATTATAGCTGTATGGAGTAGGACAGTCAGATGATTTGGTACACAACTTCTCTAGTGATGGCTTTAGAAAGCTATGTACTATGTACTAGTTAAAAAAAAATATGAGAGGAATGTCCACTTGACAAAATCTGTAAGGAAGTTTGTGTGAATGTGGGCAAGAATATATGCATTTAGAAAATTTAACTGGCATTGAAATTCAGAAAATTCTTGACAATCTGGAAGTTTTAGCAAGACTACTCTTCGATAGTCCAGCAAGCTGCTTGCATACATTAACTCAGTTCATGCTGGTGCAATGGTGAGTACGAACCAAGGTTAACCTGGCCAGCTCAAATGTTACTTGCTGCATTCAAGAAATAGTAGAAGCAGGGTGGAGGAATGATTTTTCTGAGAAAGTTCTGGCAGAATCTTTAACTTGTTTCAGAATCTGGCATGAAGCTCTATTGTTTTATCTAATATTTTTTGCATAAATATATGAGCTTCCCATGTGACCTGGAGTACAGTAACTTTCATTTAAAAAATTCTGTAATTTATTTTGTGTCTTTCCCACTAGCATTGATAGAATTTTATCTTTTGTCTCTCTGATTAAACTTGTCCCCAGAAATAAGTCAACCAAGAATAAATGTTGGAAGTTCGTTGGTTTTGATTTTTGTTTTTTCCTCCCGTTGGAACAAGAGTCCGTTACTTATCTTTGAGATTTTAATTCTTTAAATTTTGAAATTAAAAAATCCCCTATGTTGGTACATTTTACAAGTCAAAGACTACTTGATAAACTTAGTTTTCCCATTTTACTTACTGAATTGTTAGCTATTTTGCACTTTAGATTTGTTCTGTGTTTTCTAGGCTTTCTTTTTTAGAATGTACTGAAGAAACAGCATGTTAACTTGAAGGGTATTCCTAGTGGCAGAGATGAACGCTGCTGGTTACACCATAGACTATAAACTGACTCCATATAAAATTTGCTCAGACTTTATTTTTTTTGCTTTTCAGAGAACATGTGAGAATTCAAGGCTCCCTTGCCCTCTCATTAGATTAGTTGGTTTCACTCTGAAGCTTGGCACAGGTTTTCAGACCCCGTGTCAGGAAGTTTCCATACTGTGATGAGATCACTGGTTCAGTCAAGTAGGACTCTCAGAGATCTGTGAAAGTGCTTGTATGTACACTGTGCAGCACTTGATTGCTAAAAGTGACTTTCAGAGATCTTGGAATGCACAAAGTGTGTTGGAATGCACAAAGTGTGTTGATGTGAATACCTGTGTCCCAGCTGTTGCATCACAAAACTCTTCTTCATATAGTTTGCCAGCCTTAATATGGACTTGCTTCAAATTCAGCAACCTTACACTGTTTGATAGAAGAGAATGAAGAGGAGTCACTACATTTGAGCTGTTATTGAGTATGTGTGGAGCAAGCAAAAAGTGAATAGAATGTGGAAGTAAATTCATGGCAATCACGGTTAGTCTACTAGAGAGAGACAGGAGAATGGGTGTTGTTTTGAAAGGATATAGGGCGTCTGTGAGGAAGAAGGAAGAGTAGAGGGGGGCAAAACTTCTTGTCTTTTACCCTGGTTTTATCAAAGTTAACCAAGCTGAAAGGAAATCGATTAACATGTACAGAGTTGCATAATTCAGCATTAGACTCTTGTATTTGAGTTCAAACAGCATACACAATCTCTTGATCTCTGGCATTTCAGCTATACCATCATGTATATAAATTGGTTAAGCTTTTGTAGTTTAGAGAAATTGTTCAAGGGAGTGAAACCCAAGGTATGATCCTTGTGTTTTCCGTGTTCTGTCACAGGATCAGTCTCACAGAGTATAGAATCCGGCAGTAGTACAGAACAGGATGGATTCCCATTGTAATACCAGATCGACACTTCAGATCAACCCTTCTGATCAGACTTAAACAATGACTTGTAGTGAAGTAAATGCTGGCTGCTTTTATTCTGGGTACTTTGCACCTATTTGTTCAAAGATTTGGCCCCACAGCTTTAGTTATCTTCTGCAGACAAGTGCTCAGGTGCTTTTGTTACTGAAATGGGTAATTCAATGTCTTTAAAAATAATGAATATGTGAGCACTGGGTCTGTTTTTATGATAGTCTTGAGTAATCCTTTGCTCTCCATATACAAATACTCTGTTCTCTATATATACATACTCTGAATGCTTTCCTTATTGCACTGGCAAAGATCAGGTCATTCTTTGTATTTTCTTTCCATGCACACCTAACTTCTTTGTTTTTATTATTTTCAGAGATCTGCTTCCGTAGGCCGAGGCTATTTCTTTTGGGAAAGTATAGAGAGTTTTATAGTTGTTTGTGAAGATATTACTAATTACCTAACTTTCACATTTGGGTTTGTCTGACTTCTAAATTATTAGCGCTGACTTTCTGTGACTGTAAATATGTTTACAGTGAATGCTTTTCTATCCTTTATCTTAACAAATATTTTTCATTTGTATTCTATCTTTTGGAAGGAACTTGTTTTAGAATGTCACCATTTAATCCTACAAGTGTAATTATCCATTTCACTGAGTGCTTGGCAGTATTTTAGTCTGTTTAATTAAATGTTTATTGTTTAACTACAAATAATTTTTCATATTTCACCAAACTAGAAAAGTCCTCTTGGATAACTATGTTTGGATTGAATATTGAGTGCACATAAACATCATCATCACTACGTATTTTAAATAAAATGCTTTATTTTATTACAAGGGAGAATTACCAAGTCTTTCAGGGTAGAGATGCTAACTCCCATTGACTCGTTTGATGATGTTGGGAGACAGAGGAGCTGCTATTTCACTAGCACAGTTGTCCGTAAAAGAAACAAACAAACCCCCCACAAACAAACAAACAAACAAACAACCCCACACAAAAGACACCCCCCCCCTTAACTCTACAAGAGTTGTGTAGGTTAAATCAAATGATACGATCTTTATGGAGCAGTTGTGAAGTAAATCACAAAAACTGAGTAGGCTGTGGGAAAGTAGTGATCTGTAGCACAGCCTGCAATCACAGTTCCCAGTTATCCAGCCAGGCTATATACTGTTGCATGCAATTGCTCTTCTGGACCACAGTAGTCATTTTCTTCTGATGGAAACAAGGATGGAAGGTGGAACAAAAGAAACTGAAAGAGCAAAAGATGAGGATGGAGCACACCCAATTTCATCTCATGCTACTGTAGAGCCAGAATGCAGAAAGAGAATCTATCTGGAGACAGAGCTGTAATATTATGAAATGTAGCTGAGGTGTTTTGGAATATCTTATATTCGTTCTACTTATGCAGATTCATAGAAGGGATTTAGTTGTAACTAAGTCTTCGTGCCTGTCCCTCATTTTTGAAGTTAATTCCTTTCCATTGTAGCTGGTCATGGTAAATATTACAAATAAAATATTAATTGTTTTTAAGACAATTCCTTTAAAATTATTGTCTGAGGCAATGTGAAGGTGTACAATTACCTGTACATATATAAAGAGTTACATATAAAAGATAGAAAAAATGAAGATTATTTGTATTAAAAGTTAAGGTTTCCTGAGAGATGGCCTCGATGATAATATTCTGTCTAAAAGATGTAAGAAGTAGGATGAAGTAAAAAAGGAGAATATCTATATCATACAAGGAAAGGGAGATTTTTGCTTTTAAGTTTATTTTCTGAATTCTGATTCTACAATTTGGCTGATTGCTTGTAGTCTGTCTAGAACACTTTTTCCCATCTGTTATTCTTCTGTTATCTTTCCACTTGATTTATCTGTTATCTCACATTTTTATTATTATTACCATGCCCAGACAGTAGGGGCATTGCCACATTGTTTATTTTTCCATGTGTATTTTATGTAACAGGTTGAGCACCCTCAGCGGTCCAAAAAAGCAGTGTGGCATAAGCTGCTGTCTAAACAGAGGAAAAGAGCAGTAGTTGCATGCTTTAGAATGGCACCATTGTATAATCTGCCAAGGTAAGAGCTATATTTATTCTATCTTTCACAAATGCATTTATGTTCATATAGTGCTATTTGGCAAGATCAAAAGGAAGAAAAACATGTAAACCAGTAACTGATAAACTGTGTGGTAATGTACTTTGTATATTTCTTCTAATAGATCTAATTACTTTTTTCTAATATATCTTCTGAAAATAATAACAAAAGTATAATTTTAAATTTCTGGTTCTCTCCTCCTGCTGTTATTCCACCTGTTCCTCCTGGTATGTTTTCTTTTCTGAAAAGTAGACACCTTTCATAGGAGAGTTAAATGCAGAAACAGACATATTGGTGCCACTGTAATATCATCTTGGGAGATAAATTGCCTCCTAAGCCATGGTATAGCTCTGGAAATATGGAGTTACCTTCATTATTAGGTGCTGAATGTTCTATATGCAGGAAATAACCTGATACTATTTATCTGAAAACTTGTCTATTTATTGTGCACTTTTGGGAAGAGGATTCTATTAGACAAGAAATCTATGCACATACTCTAGGTGTTTCACACCTTTTCCTATGGCTCCTTTTCCTCTTCTTTCTTGTTCAATAGAGAATGGGATCTATAGTCAAGCAAGTTTCAGAATCCTGAGATTCTGGAAGGAATGAACGTTCAGAAAAAGTAAAGACATCTGTTTTTTCATGCCATTGCTAAAAATAATTTCCAGAACATTTGTATCTGATCTTTTCAACATAATAATGTTCTTGGTTTTTCCCAAAAGTATGCATATTATTACTATTACCATAGTTAGTAGGATGAATCTTAAAGTCTGTCCCAGGAAGCACAAGGGCATGAGAATCATACTAGCTTGAAATGAGGCTGCCGTGACAGTTGAAAATAGAACAAAGTTGTTTCTATCTGTAGCTGTTCTTACTGTAACAAGTAGGTCACCTGCACATAACCAGCATTCCTGTGTATTTTAATCATACTTGTTCCTTTTCAGTATATGAGACTGGCAGTTGTTTAAAAAAATTAAGACGATTGATAAAATTCTTAATGAAGAATTGGTTGTCACACAGTCCATTTTGCATTGAATCCTCAAGAAAAAAAAACAACCAAAAAACAGTAAACATCATCATTAGCTTACCATCTTTCCCCTAGCCTCATCATCCATTTAATTTCATGGAGTTTGGAAAAAAATGGTTTACTCTTTTAGATAGGCAAGTCTAATCCTGAACATTAAAAAAAAAAGCAATTGTTTGAGCACAATCCAAAGTTATCTATTGCTGTTGTCTTAATATTTAAATTAAAATAATATGAAAATATTTAAATTAAAAATAAAACTCACTAATGTGGCAAAGTAATTGATTCTCTTACTTGTGTTTAAATTTCTTTAAAGTTCTATTTATTATCTGTTCCCGAAATCATTATTATTACATTTTAATATCAGTTTTACAAGTTAATGGGACAGTTTTGAATAGAGCATTTTAATGTAAATTTAATTTTTAAAATAGGAGCTTTCAGTAGGTTTTACAATAGACATTTTGCTTTCCTTCTAAGTGGTAGTTGTAACGACTGGACAGTTCTTCAAGCTAAATGAAATTCATATTGACCAAATCTTCTCTCTAAGAGTTTACAGCTTTTGTTTTAAATGTCCCTTTTTAGGCACCGAGCTGTCAATCTCTTTCTTCAAGGCTATGATAAATCTTGGATTGAAACAGAAGAACACTATTTTGAAGACAAACTGATAGAAGACTTAGCAGTACGTCTGGGTGCAAAGGGTTGCGGGAATGTATTATGGATTAACATTCATCTTGTATAATAATAATTATAAGTCTGTGAGGTACATAAGATATCATTTAATCTGTCTCTACCCAAAGGGGTGAGCTATAACCAAGTCACTCTGACAGGTGTTAAAAATTACAAGTGATGGAGATTACAAAATCCCCTCAAGCAATCTGCTTCAGGGCTTCAGTAACCTTTTATAAAGCTTTTCAAAGTTTTGTCTAAATTACATGCCAGTTGCTGTCATTCCCCTATCTCTTATCTTCTGCCCTGTGGAGAAGGGGAACAAGCCTATTCCTTCCTTTCTTTGCAGTTAACCTTTATGTATTTGAAGACTTCATAACCCACAATTAAAGCCATTTAAGTCAAAAGGTTAGAATATGAAAGTAGAGGAATTCTAGTCTTAGATTAATCAGTCCCTCAGAAGCAGACAGAGTCTGCTGCTTCTTCACAGAAGAATTCTCTTGTCAGGGAGGTGAGGATTTTTCCCAGTAGTAAAGTGTTAGAGCCATGTCTTTAACCTGGTAAATCCCTGGGATGATTTTCAGTAAAGCCTTGTGTCCTCATCCGTTACACTTGTCTCTCAGAAAGGTAGTTCTTTTGCGGGTTGGGCAAGAACTAGTACTAGGAAATGATGCAGTCTGTGGGAGGTCCAACAGAACACTGTCTGAGATCAATCTTTTTATTGTGAGGAGAGCCTGCTCTCTGCAATAGAGAGAGGAAGCTAACTGGAAAATTGCTATTAGAAAAAAAATTAATTTGCTTTTACTGTTTAAAGCTTATGCTTAAAACCAGCTACCCAAGTTGTGAACAATTTTGGAAATAAGGATCAAAATAGTGAAAGGAAGATCAGCAGCAATGAGCTTAACACAAGCAGACTGTGGAAGTTCATTTTTGCCTGCACGCATGCAGAATTCATTTCTTGTGGCATCCTTATTGTATGATCAAGCATTGTGAAAAAGCAAGAGACTTCTGGAAATACTTTGTATACAACCTTTTAAACTGATATCTTCATGTGTCCCAACACACTGCAAATGTTTTAAATAATGCAGGTTCATTGCCAAAAATAATTATGCTTTAGTAATTGAGAGCATGTGTGTAGATATGGAATGTGGAACAGCATAGCTCTTTACATGTGCGTATGTATGTGCAGGTATGTATGTGTGAAGAAATAACGCAGCATGGTGATTTGGTTACACTTTGACATAAAGGGTTGTCTCCTTACCTCCTCTATGAAACCATATCTTTGCTAAGTTTATGAAGAACTCCTTGCCGGCAGGTAGCTTATGTGAAAAACTGTCTTAGAGAAGACAGAAACAGATTGGGTTGGCTGCTATATCATCCTTTAGTAAAGAACTACAGACATTCCTTTGTAATCCCTCAAGCATACAAATAAGTGTGTCTGCAGCGCTCTCTTAAGGAGAGATGTATTACATCTTTCATTCAAAAGAGCAAACAAAACTCTATCTGTTTTTTAAATACATTTCTATCAATCACATTCTTGCTGCTTTAGAGCACTCTACTAGAGGTTGAGAGTTTGAGGTTCTACTGTTCAGCTCTGTGGAGCTGACCCAGACTGTTCTGTGGGCTTCATAAAAGATATGGTTATGATGCTGGTGAAGGTTCTCTGTCCCTCTTAGAGAAACTGTACCCTGGTGTAGCAAGGAATTAAAGATTTCTTGGACTGTCAAGATGGAATCACAGCCCAGGCTGTGGTGGCAGAACTTGTCTGGAAGGGGAGAAAGGAGGAGCCTTGGGTTCTGTAATGTGTGCTTGAAGGATTGCCTGAAGTTTCTGAGCTGTTCACGTATTAGGTAGAAAATTGGAACAATCCAGGGCCCAGAAACTATAGCCAAGACTTCCTGTCCTTTAACTCTCTGTAGTCAGTAAAAACTACAATGTTGTATGCCGTAGTACATTCTTTCTCAATACTGAGAATCTTGAACTCTCTTTTCTGCTAAGTAAAAATATTTTAAAGGGAGAAATGCAGTAAAAACTACCTCCTTCCTGACTTTGCCAGACCTAGACAATTTATAGATCTGTGGTAAAGGCTTTTTCTGGGATGACGGACATGAGTGTTTGCATCCCCTAAAGCAGAGGACTGGAGTAAACTTGCAGTTTTGTTCCCTGAATCTTCTGTTCCTAAGTCTATTATACAAAAGTATACGCAAGTCCTCTATTTGAGGAGCTTAATTCTGCTGATTCTTAATTGTCATTCAACAGATCAAGTCTCTAAGAGAACTAGATTTTTAATGTTTGATATTAAAATCATAGGATATTCAACACTGTCTTTATTAATAGTTAAAATGTTTCTGCTTTAATTAAGTTATATGAACACTTAAGCTTATGTGATAAAATTATTGATTAGTTTTGTTGGTAGGCATTACTGGACATAATAATTTATAAGAACAATATGTTTAAAGGATGTTTAATAATTGGATTATCTAGAAATTAAATCTTTTAATTCTTCAACATTTAGAAATGGCAGCTAAAACTTACCCAACTTATTTGTTTTAGCCTCTTCAGTTAAAGCTCTTTATTTTAGACTTAAATAACTATAGGTCAAATGTCTCAAAACAATGAAAATTAAGAATACTTGTTTTCCAGAAATGTCAGAAAATCATTTGGTTCTAGTGTTCATGCTATGCTTTATAATAAGTTCTACTTAACTCAGTCATTGGTGAATTTGATCCTCTATTTAATTTGATTTAAATCTATGAAAACTAACAACTTATATTAAACATTAACACAGCTTCTGCCCTTTTGCTTCATCAGTTCTGATAACATTAGAGAGGTATTCTGGTTGATAACATTACCAAGCATAGAATGCTGCTATTTAATTAAAGAGAAAGGTCAGCATCCTAAATTAGATTGAAATAAAGAGCAGGGGAAGACCTCCATAATGGTGAGATATAACTAGAGTTATAATTTGCATTGTTCAGATCTTGTTATTGATACTGAAAATATTGTCACATATTGCAAAATGTGCAATAAACCTTGTATGGCCATCATAGACTAGCATGTGAAACAACCATTGTGCATATATGTCAACTGAAGTGAATTCTCAGCTGCAACCAGTCATGTTTGGTACAGCTGAGTAGAAAAGGTGGACTTCACAGGCACGTATGAAGTGTAGTACACATAGAGATCTATAAGAATTCCCACAGGAATGTATTTGACACTAGCACACACAATTTTTTTCTTAACAGGCAAAAATTCCATTTTCCTTACATCTGTCATGTGGCCAACCCTTCCTTATGGCTAACAGATAACATCTGACATTATTATAATTTCCTACTTGTGCAGTCTTATCAATGCATGGAATTCTTTTTGTCTGTATTTTAGTGTATACTGCTAGGTGAAAACAAGAAGGAAGAGTGGGCATAATTTGTGCAACCAATTTTCTTTGAGCTACCACATGCTTTGTAGAAAAAATTTGTCTGGATGAAGCAATTTTGTTAATATGCAAAACTTACTTTCTGAAATGTCTTTTGGCAAAAGACAAGAAGCCAGAGGACAGATTTTGTATAGATTCTTTTCAAAACACTGCTTTGGTGGTTGCCATTATAGTATTTAGGATTACATTTTTCTTTTAGAATGAACTAACTAGAGCTGTCTAAACCCAAAAGGAAAATAACCACATGAAAAAAACTATTTGTGTGTATATATATATATTACTGAATGATATATAATATTTTTTTTATACATTATTGATTTGTCATCTTCTAAAATTCTACATCCTGCCAGCATTACTGTTGTTGGTAGATATGGCTCCTTCTGTCTAAAACTATTGGTGAGCTTCAAGTTTGGATTTCTTCTCCCTCAAAGCCTCTCAGAGTTCCTCAGCGAACATTATACCTGGCATAAGACTTGGAACAGAGGATTCTAATTTTTAGCTGATTAAGCTTGTTAACATAGAGAGGAACAGACAATATAATAGCAAATGATGGCATCTGGTTACCAGTCATTCTGGGTAACAGCAGTAAAAGATTGAAGTTATTTTCAGAATCTAGGGAAGAGGGTTAATTTTTACGAGGAGAGGAAATCCAAAGGTTTGCAAATGGTATCATCTTTGTAAGTCTTCATGGTCATAAACACAGTCAGGATTCAGGCTTTTTATACTTTGCTTGGAACTTGTTTCCTCCTGGTTGTCCAAATAAAAATTACATATGTGAGTATTGAATGTTTAATAAATTGCACAGAGTAAAACATTTTTCACTATAGATAATTGAATATACTTTTAAAATCTTTTTTTCCCTAAAGAAACCTGGGGAGGAACCACCGGAAGAAGATGAAAACCTTAAAAGAGTTGATCCTTTACATCAACTTATTCTGCTATTCAGTCGAACAGCCTTGACTGAAAAATGGTAGGGATGGTGTGAGAGACTGCAGAGTGTATGCAGATTTTCAGATTACTCCTGTATTTGAAGTTATACATGTCTCTGTTCAAGTGAGATTGCATAGGCTAGGCCAAAACATGTATGTATGTACATATGGTGAGTTTGAGTTACACTCAAACCTCTGTAGCCTGTGGTATGTAAAGAGATTTTAACATGACTGATAATGAGATGTAAGGAGTTTTCTAGAGACAAATAGATGCCCCTATACACTTTTTCACAGTTACGGATGCTGTGTTCAGGACTTACTACACCTCTCTCTTCTGTCTGTGTTCCCTGTTGACAGTTATATTCTGAATGTGAAATATGAGTATATTCTAGGTAAAATTGAAAAATTAATTAATGTTCTCTTCATTGGAAGGTGTTTATGAATTTCTGAGCGCTGTGTTTGTAGCTTGCCTTACTTTTCAGTTTTGTATTAGTTAATCAAGTCCTCATTTTCCAAAAAGACTTTTGTAATTAATTATGAGTATAGAAATCCTTTAAAAAGATTTTTAAGGTGCTTAAAAATATTTTGGTGCTCCAATTCTACTATAATGGCTCTAATCTTCCTCATTTACCCTTTCCTCTCTCTATTAACCAGCAAATTGGAAGAAGATTTCTTGTATATGGCTTATGCTGACATTATGGCAAAGGTAACTTTTTTCCTATTTTTTGCATCTTTTCTGTCTTAATAAAATTAATGAAGATAAGAGAAATTACACGTAAAGTGAAGGAATGCTTATCTCCCCCGCCTCCCCCCGACTTATCAGTAAATGTTTTCTTTCTACATGGTATCAGAGCTGCCATGATGAAGAAGATGATGATGGTGAAGAAGAAGTGAAGAGTTTTGAAGTAAGATTATACCTCTGTTTTGTTTTTCTTGTCATTTTAGACATTATTTCATAGCTTCCAACTGACATTTATGTTTCTTGGTTCATGGCTTACTGCAGCTTATTATGCCAGTGAACTGCATGTCAGAAGCTGGATTGGCAGATATGAGTGCCCAGATTCATAATAGTAAACCAAAACCATGCGTAGTATCACATAGTATAAGATTATATAGAGAGTAATTTAACGGATCTTACATGTTTATCTGATTGACTTAAACTTTTTAGTTGTTGAAGAGAAATATTATGGGTAGTAACTTATTCTGGAAGTCTGATAATAACAGGCTGTATCTTGTAACGTATCACGTCCTACCTTTAGTTTGGATGGTTAAAATACTGAAATAATACTGCTTTTTACAGTAGTCATATACATTCAGTACCAGTAATTTATACAGTATTTTTATGTTCACATATATATTAATGCTTCTTAGTAAAAGGTCAGCTTTTATTAATCAATACTGCCAAGGTCTTTCTTATGTTGAGAATAGGAAATCTGTATTTATTGTTGTTTAATGTTGAGTTTTTAGTGATCGTCACTGTATAAGGAAACACACTTGCATGAGTTGATTACAAGAGTAAGAGATGAGTCCTTGTCATGTGTTTGCTCTGGGATCTGTCTATCTTTCTGCTAATAAAATGGAGTTTACAAGAAATTTATCTGTTCTGAGGGCCAGTGAGGGAATTAGCTTGTTAATATTTTTACTATTTAATGTATTTTAGCATATTATATTTCTGACATTAAAAGTTGTCTTATCTTTCAAATCAATTAATACTTATCTTTACTAAAACACAGAACCATGAAATACATGCTTTTATTATTTCTTTAAAATATTTCTAAGTATGCTGATTGATTTGATATAAAACTACCTGTGCTGTTTTGATTTTTGAGGAGTGGTTTGGGGCATGTTTACTTTTACTTTCATTGTTTTGTACACATCAGATGTTCTGTATGTTTTCTACATGATGCCGCATGAGATAGCACTGAGTCATTTAAGTACGTATTCCCTATTTGGCTGTATACAGAAATCAGAAAGAATACCAATACCAAATTCTTTTCAGTCACTCAGAAGTTCTAGTCCAGTTGAGTTACAACTAACATACCTGATATATAGATTTCTGTTTCTTAGTAAATGTCTAAGTATGAATCCAAATTTCAGTGCTTTTTTGTTTGTCTGTTTTTGTTTGTTTTTTTTTTTTCCTGGAAATGCAATGTATGACGTATCATTGACTAAACAAAGAATATTTATTTCTATAAGCTTTCTTCAGTTAGCCCATGCATGCTTATTATATATCAAAATCTTGTACTTATAAATGTGAAAATTTATAAATAGGAAGTCATTGAGGTGAACGAACAAATTTATCAGTAAGGAATTTATTAGTGTTCCTTACCTAAATCATAATGGGTTCCTTGTTCAGCATTCAACTTTATCTTTTGAGAGAAGATTCTGTTCATTTGTTTCTCATTATTATTTTTTTCTGTAACTATGAAACTTATGTTCAAATCATGTATTAATCTGTTCAAAAGACAATTTTGTGTGTGTATTTGGTCAGTCACCTGCAGAAAAAAAATTTTGGACTTCTTTTTCTTATTACTATTTCGCTTCTTGTCCTTGCCCTTCCTTAAGGTGACAGGATCACAACGCAGCAAGGTAAAACAAAAAAATATGTGTGTATTTGTCTGGGTCTAATTTTGTGATTTTTTTAGGCCCAACATCTTGGATAAGTTCAACTAAAGGGTCTTGAAAACGTTTTTAACATTTCAGTTCCAGCATGACATCTCTACCAAACCCTTCTTGTGCACAAACCCTTTTTAAAGACTCCAAGAATTATTTATGCAAAATATGTCATATAAAATTACGTTGCCATTTTGGGGAAAACAGAGTGTCATTTGGCTTGTTCATATTGTTTTGCTGTTCTTGCCTTTTGTGCATCAGTTATCTTCTTTCTGGTTATAATTTCATTTGAATTACTAAAATCATTTATTTGGCTCTTAAAGCAGCTGACTTCTGTATCTTAGCAAACGTGCATTTCTGATACAGTAGTATTCTGTTTCCAATGTTTGTCACAGAGAAAGCATCAATTATATTATAGTTTATCTGTGATTCAGATCCTTTGGAATAGAGTGAGTCCTTAGCCTTCATTGTTATAGTATTTAACAGAAACTCCATAGCTACTCCATACCTGAAGTGATTCCTAATTGTTCCATGTTTTCTCTAAAAACATAGAGGCAATAGCTCTGAAATTTCACAGTGTTAATTTTTTTTATTGACTCAATTTCTTACACATCTTCTGTGTCTCACCATGAAAGTCTCACCATTTGTTTCTAAAAGGTGGCCCATGGCTTAGGCACCAGCCTACTTGCCTACTTCATGCAAGTAGAAGTCTCAGTTCCCATTGTTGACTCAGGCTGCTTGCTGGTAGTGCTGCAAAGTTGATGTTCTGAGAGGAGGTATGGTGTGTGGGGTAACTAATTTTTGGTTCTGAGGTGTTTAAATAGAGTTATCGTGCTGTGGCTAATGGCAGCTAGACTAAGTAGAGAGGACTTGCTTGAGATTGGGAGTGCACAGATTTAGCTGATGGTCAGACTCCAGTCAGTAGCTTCAAAGTTCATTGCCTATAGCAATATGGGGAACAATTATAACCTTCTCCATTGAAAAGAACAAGGTGATTTTGGTGTTTTGTTCGCTAGCACTTCTATTAACATTAAATTCACAAAAGAAAGAGGTTCCCATACAACTCTGGAAAGAGAAGATGTATTCCAGGATCAACTTCACTCTTACTGCTTCAAAAATTTGCACAGATCTGTTCCACCTTCATACAATAAAGGCATTATCCTGGAAGAGGAATGTGCTCACACAGAGTCACAAAAAGTTGTTTAAAAGGTATTGTAATTGCCACAAACACAAAGTACATATTACAAAACCCCAAAGGAAGTATATAAGCAATCTAATAGCATAATTTCTTCTTTGTTTCTTCCATTAATTCAGCTATTCAAATACTACATGTCTATCACCCTGCCTACCTGGTTACTGTACACTAAATGCTATATGCTCCATAGAAAATTTTCTGTCTTGCTGATTGAGAAGTGTTTTAAAAGGGAAAAAAACCCACAATAAATAATCCTTGCTTCCTTCATACATGATAGGAAACAGTTGTAAAGATATGAGACCGTATATACCGTGTGTGTGCATTTGTGTGCTTCTTTCTGTCAATCTATCCATCTCAAAGTTCAATGTTGAAGGCAGTTCTTTCATGCCATGCTCTGTGTGCATGTGAAAAAGACTGACTGTTCAATTTGTATGGCAATAAAACTCTACTGCTCCTCTAGACTTTAAAAATCTGTGATGTTTGAAGTCCTGAGTCTTTTCACAGTCAGAGCAACAGAGACCTTTGGGCAAGCTTAGAATGTGATAAAAACAATGAGTGTACTTTATTGGCAATTTTCGTGCCCATATCTCATGCAGTGTAGTCTCATTTTTGTACATATAATCTCTATTGGGATCCTGCAGTACGGAGGTCACAATACAAACCCACAATAAAGTTGTCTGTGCATTACTATGTGCCTGTCTGCATTTGCCTGCTAGTATTTGCTTTGAATTACTATGATTATATTTGCTCCTAGCCCTTTGTCTCTAAGTTAACTTTCTATCATATTGAACAGACGCTCAATTGACTCCTGTAGAGTTGGTGTCACTGTCCCCCTTGATTCTATCCGATAGGAAATTATTTCCAATCAAAGTGTTTCACTAGCTAAATTCAAGTAGGTTTCTGCATTTGAGTCACTGACTCTACTGGTTTGCTCCATATTAATGTGCTCTAAACACGTGTAGGATGGGAATTCAAAAAAAGGAATCAAAACTGAGCTCATCTTTTTAAAATCAATTGGTTTAAATTGGCTCTTCACAGGAAGAAAAGAAATGAGGAAGATAGAGCTTCCTATGTCAGTTTTCTTCATCCCTGTTACTGGTAGCAACTTTGTTGATAGACTTTTGTATTCACTAGATTTTTGACAAAACAATACATTGTGCTGTCACTTATCTCAGGCACAGAAAGACTTGCAAGTTTCAGTACGTACAAATAATGCAAGGTCTTAAGGCTCTAGCCCATCAGATATGGTCTCTGTTATCTCTCACTGTCACAAAGCATGCATAAATGGAGTGACCATATACCATGTATTTACAATAAGTAATTATTTTTCTTAAAGAATGATACGAATTAAGGTCAGGCTCCATGATCAATGTATCAATTTGTAGGAATTAAACATTCCAACTAGTATGCAAAAATGTGTTTCTCATTAGTTTTTCCTACCCATAATGGAATGGATGCAACCTAATACATGGTTTCACCCTCCACAACTACAGGATAAGTTATTTACATATGGAATCATAGAGTAGTTTGGGTTGGAAGGGACCTTTAAAGGTCATCTAGTCCAAGCCCCCTGCAATGAGCAGGGACATCTTCAACTAGATCAAGTTGCTCAGAGCCCCATCCAACCTGACCTTGAATGTTTCCAGGGATGGGGCATCTACCACCTCTCTGGGCAACCCGCTCCAGTGTTTCACTACCCTCATTGTAAAAAATTTCTTCCTTATATCTAGTTTAAATCTACCCTCTTTTAGTTTAAAACCATTACCCCTTGTCCTATCACAACAGGCCCTGCTAAAAAGTTTGTTCCCATCTTTCTTATAAGCCCCCTTTAAGTATTGAAAGGCTGCAATAAGGTCTCCCCAGAGCCTTCTCTTCTCCAGGCTTAATAACCTCAGCTCTCTCAGCCTTTCCTCATAGGAGAGGTGTTCCATTCCTCTGATCATTTTTGTGGCCCTCCTCTGGACCCACTCCAACAGGGGCTGGGGGCTCCAGAACTGGACGCAGTACTCCAGGTAGGATCTCACCAGTGCAGAGTAGAGGGGCAGAATCACCTCCCTCGACCTGCTGGCCACGCTTCTTTTGATGCAGCCCAGGATACGGTTGGCCTTCTGGGCTGTGAGTGTGCATTGCTGGCTCATGTCCAGCTTTTCATCCACCAGTACCCCCAAATTGTTCTCAACAGGGCTGCTCTCAATCCCTTCATCCCCCAGCCTATATTGATACTGGGGTTGCCCTGACCCAGGTGCGGGACCTTGCACTTGGCCTTGTTGAACCTCATGAGGTTCACATGGGCCAGCTTCTTGAGCTTGTCCAGGTCTCTCTGGATGGCATCCCATCCCATAGGCGTGTCAACCGCACCACTCAGCTTGGTGTCATCTGCAAACTTGCTGAGGGTGTGCTTGATCTCCCTATGTCATTGATGAAGATATTAAACAGTACTGGTCCCAACATGGACCCCTGAGGGGACACTACTTGTCACCAATCTCCATCTGGACATTGAGCTGTTGACCGCTACCCTCTGGATGCGACCATCCAACCAATTCCTCATCCACCGAACAGTCAACCCATCAAATCCATATCTCTCCAATTTAGAGAGAAGGATGTTTTGGGGGACCGTGTCAAAGTCCTGTCCAGATAGACGACATCTGTAGGTCTTCCCTTGTCCACTGATATAGTCACTTCATCATAGAAGGCCACTAGGCTGGTCAGACAGGACTTGCCCCTGGTGAAGCCATGCTGGCTGCCTCGAATCACCTCCCTGTCCTTCATGTGCCTTAGCACAGCTTCTAGGAGGATCTGTTCCATGATCTTCCCAGGCACAGAGGTGAGGCTGACAGGTTGGTAGTTCCCAGGGTGGTCCTTTCTACCCTTTTTAAAAATGGGTGCAATGGGTTTCCCTTTTTCCAGTCACCAGGGACTTCACCTGACTGCCATGACTTTTCAAATATCATGGAGAGTGGCTTGGCAACGACATCAGCCAATTCCCTCAGGACTCTGGGATGCATCTTGTCAGGTCCCATAGACTTATGTTTATTCAGGTTCCTCTGGTGGTCATGAACCTGATCTTCTCTTACAGTGGGAGGGACTTTGCTCCCCCAGTCCCCGTCTTGCGGTCCATCCACTCGAGAGGTGTGGGAAGAGAGGTTGCCAGTGAAGACTGAGGCAAAAAAGTTGTTGAGTACCTCAGCCTTCTCCTCGTCTGTTGTTACCAGTTTGCCAGCCTTGTTAATCAGGGTGGTACGGTTTCTTTGACCTTCCTTTTCTGGCTGACATACCTGTAGAAGCCCTTCTTATTATTCTTTGTGTTCCTTGCCAAGTTCAGCTCCATCCGTGCCTTGGCCTTCCTGACCCCATCCCTACACAACTGAGCAGTGTCCCTATACTCTTCCCAGGATAAATTATATCTGCTACAAAACCACAAACCTATGGTTAAGTAAGACTTGATCAGTTTTTACATGTTGTCATGAGGAGGATAGAGTTCTTTTGTTCTTTCTTATATACTGATGCTGTTGATATTGTGCTATTTGTTAATGCCAGGACCTTCTTTCTTTTTTCTCCTTGTGCTCTTCACCACCGCATTTCCATCAGTCACTGGGTTTTTTTCTTCTACGCAAAAAAAAAAAAAAAAAAGTCTTTAATCCAGTTAGAGAATTTATGGTGTCCACTGCTAGATGGTCAGCCCTTCACTTCTCATTTGCTCCTACTTGTTTGCAGTGTTTTGATTCCCCATGATCAAGTTTATAATATCAATAACATAAAGTCAGTGCCTTTAATACATTCTTTGTTATAAGGTCAGCTGTTTCTCAGTTTCTTGCAAGGCTGTTTTGGGCTATATGAATAACCTCTCATTGACTATGGGAAATGTGCAGCAAAAGTCTTGTAGAGAATCTCTTTTCTACAAAGTGAATAATATACCCATGCTTTTCTCTGGGTTTCAGTTCAGGGGCTTAGTGATAAAAGATGATTTAAGGCCATTCATTAAGATCTTTCATTGTGTCCTCTGGCTGCTTCCCATCTTCTATGTTTATCAGCATCTCTTCCCCCTACATTGTTTCTGCTGCTTATACCAGCATTAGTGTGGTGCTTTTTCAAGAGTGCTCCCAGACATCCGTCTGCCCTGTCTTTCAACTCAAACACCAGCTGGCACTCCATCCTTCACTGCTGTAGCACAACAGAACTGGTTGAGATCTATGTAAGGCAGGGCCTTTGGCAGTCCTGGGGTAAAGGAGTGATGTACTTTGAAGAACAAATACATTGCAATGATTAAGTGACCATTTGTAGCTTCCAGGTTCTTTGCTTGTTTTTAATGCAGTAATTACATAATAATCTTACCAAACTTATCCCTGTACATAAGATTTTCTGCTCCAGCTAACTGATTCAATTCCAGTCATAGTGGAATATTCTAAACAATCCATTACCTTTTTTTTTTTTTTTTTAATTATTCGTATAGAGAGTTAGACATCTATGTCAGCTATTTCAAATATGTCAAATTTGTCACCCAGCTTTAAACAAGAAAGGGTGACACAGTTTGAAAGTGATGTGTAGTTTTAAAGCTATGTACCATTGGAGAAAAAAATTGGAAAGTGAGAATACGTAGATTTGAAAGTCACCTAATAAAATATTTTGCCTTTTAGAGACTCAGTGTTTTGTCAGTTCCTATCTACTTGAATAGGAATGAATATGTTGAGTGATCTCATCAGCATGGTACGAATATGGAGGCAGTACGTAGGAAACAAATCTAACTTCCTTGACAGAGATGAAGATATAAATGAATGACAGTATAAAGATGATGACATCAGTAAAGATATTGCTGCAAGCTGAAGTGGAGACTTTTTAACCAAAACAAAATAAAATACATAGTGAAGGTTTTATTTGAGGATATCTTTGTTTCTGTGCATTTGTAGCTCAGATTTAATGCTATTTTAACACAGAGTAGTATTTTATTTAGTTTAGTATATATTTTTTGTTTGTTTTATAACTATATATTGTATGAACAAAATATATTTGTGATATAACACTAAAGTTTTTAATATGGATTATTCAAATGCTATAAAATGTGAAATATAATGTTGATAAAACAATCCTTACTTTGTGCCCATGTGGATTATCGTGCTGACTATTGATATTGAGTAACAGTTATGTCATAAAATCTAAAGATATGACATGATAAATTTTTTTTGTCCCAGACATTTATTACTGGGGAGAGTCAGCAGAACGCCAGTACTTCTTTCTCTGAATATTGGTGTGAATACAAGAAATAATTTTGATGAATGATTGCTATAATTCTTGTGTCTTTTCAGCTGTTATGTTATGAAGCATATAATACCTTTTTGCTATCTTGTCTGAAATTTATTAAAAATTCATGAAGACTGTTTGTTCCTCTTCAGTTCTCTTTTTTTCCCAGATACTTTTTAGATCAATGTTACTTCCTTTCCTCTCACCTCACCATATTACAAAATACTTACACTAACACCCAGGAAAGCTGAATGTTTTTTACAGCCAATCAAATCAAAACAGCCTTTTTTGCATACATGTTTTTCTAGCTACATTTTATTTTTATTGTTATTATTTGTTTAGCACCAACAGTGATAAAGATGAATGCAGGGAATATTTTCAAATTTTATGAAGTCATTGAGTTAAGGTAGAGTAGATAAAAGCATATGTTTACTTAATAATATTTAATAAATCACCTACTAAAGGAAGTCTACAAGTGTTCTAAAGTCTTGTAAAGAATTATTACATTCGAAAGAAATAGCTGTGGTTTTGAGGAAATTAAAAAATTGCCACTGACTGCATATAGCTAAGAATGTGGTAGTTAATTTATGAACCTATTATCATTTTTAGTGATGATACTTAGACACTACTTTCAGGCATTTTCAGTATTTGCTTGTATCATGGAAGTAATATCAAATGATAGAAGGCTTATAGATGCCTGGCATTGAGACACGTCAGTATTCCTAAACTATCGAAGAGTACATAGAACAAGAAAGCACAGCAGGTGGCAGAGAAATGCCTTTAGAATGGCCATTCATTTATTATGAAATTCAATTTTGAGAGAAATTGTATTTTAATTATTTTATGTGCAAGCAGTTTAGTAGTCTCTAAATTTCCTGTTTAACCTTATTGTTATATTTTACCATCTGTACTTTAAATAATTCCTTTTGTTGTATGATAATCTGGATAATGACAGGTTTCAATATAGAAAGGATACTTCAGCTCAATGAGGTATTAAAATGGCCATCATATCAACTAGTAAAAAATTACTTTTCAACTAGAAAAAAATCTTTTGGGGTTGAGACTTTCAGCAGAAGCAGAAATATGAGTGTGAAATTGCAGAGATTGAAATATTTCTTTAAGTAATATGGAAAATATATTTGATAAAATAAACTCCTCTAACACTTTTACAATCCTACATATCTAATCTTCAGGAATTATAATGTGTTATGTTTTAATTTTGTGTGTACTCTGTTTACAGCTGATGAAGTCCAAAATGAGTGATTTAGGAAAAATTCAACTTTATTTATAGAGCATAAACCAGCATGTATTGAGCTTAAAGGCTTAATATATATAAAGACATATATATAAAGATATATAAAATATATATATATAAAGATTCTGCTTGAGTACTTGATGTTATATTTTAATACATAGCTTGTACTCATGCACGCCTGACACTGAAATTAACAGATGTTTTGCCACTGTAAGACCTGTCTAATAGGATTTATTCTCTGGACTAAACAGAGGTCTTGAAAAGTATAAAATATGAAGACAATTCAAAGGGAAGCATTCATCTTAGAATAGTTGAGTTGAAAGTAATTTCTTCCCTTTCCATCTTTTTGTTTATTCTGTTTACTCTTTAAGTATTTAATAATTTCATATTTACAAAACAAACAAAAAAAAAGAATGCTCTGTAGAAGTAGGATCATACACCTGCACTCTATGTCCGCGAGCTTAGTGGTAGCAGCAAACAAACCTCTCCATGTGGCTTAGCTCCAAGGGAGAGTCCAAGAATCATTCTTTGTATGGATTACAAGAAAATAAACAATTTCAGTGGTGCACTTGTCAGTTAAAGCTCCTATTTAGTTTTTGCAAGTTTGTTGCCTAAAAAATTCAAGCTAAAACTTGTGGTTTTGCCCGACATGTTTTTTGGCATATGGTTGCTTGTAAGGATTTAAAAAAAAAAAAAAATAGAATGAAGTAGAAAATGTTTGAGTCTGCTTTCAAAGAGTATGATGAAAAAGTTTCCTTGGTTTGGTAGGTTGCTGGAGAAAGTCTATAGTGTGGGAATACATGTACGTACATTTCTAAGTGGCCAGCTTTTTCCCATGTAAATGGAAAACACCCAAGATAAAATAGACTTGGTTTTCTTTCAGTTTTTCTTTTTTTAATTCTGATTAATTACTTTAAATGTTTCATTTAGTATGAAGTATTTTTGCTATTGTTGTGATGGTTTTGTGAATGACAGAAAATTCAAACCACTGGCTAATTATTTTGGTAGTTTTCTTGGCATCAACTGTGTCAAGCACAATAAAGTGCAAAAAACTGTGCTGGTCGCACAGATAACAGTGTTAGCAGTAAACACATCTTAGAGAAATGGGGATATCTTCACCAGCCAGCAGCTCTATTAATTTAGTATGCTTTGTATGCAATGGGTGGCCTACTTCATATCAGCACTGCCATCACATATATATATGTATTAACATTGCATGGAGAAAGCAACAGTGAAACAGCATTGTCAACCTGAAGAAGGAACCATGATCTTTGGGGCTTATCATCAAAGGAATGGTTGCTTTTAGAAGAAATGTTTGTGGTGTTGTTTTGTTGGTGGATTTCTTTTTTTTTTTTTTTTTTTTTTGTCTACTTTGTTACTAGTTACCTAGACAGCTTGATTTCCACTTGATTTCCATGAAAAATGCCACTCTTCTCACTGCAAGCTGTTTGGCAATGCCTGTTTTTACTGTTCTTCTATAGTGCCATTGCAAGAAGTGTGCATACCCATTCTTTTAGTCTGTAGATTATGCAGATGGATCCTCACTATAAGCACTCTGATAAACTTATCAAAAAAATATTGCATAATGAAAGTAGTATAGCTGATGTTAGGCTTGTGAACAAAAGTGAATAATAAATCTTGCAATGGAAGAAAAATGAAAGATTGTTGGGTCTAAAACTAAAAGTAACTAGAAATAGGAAATAGTTTTTAAAAAAAGAAACACTGATCAATTCTCAGTGGCATCTGAAGCAAATGAAAATATTTTATTGTAGGTCTATTGAACCTATGATGTCATGATTTTCTGGTGGTTTGTGCGTGTGGTGTGTGTGTGCGTGTGTGTATGTGTGTATGTTTCTGTTTTGTTTTTGTTGAACTCCCAGGAAGAGGTTTAAACATGAAGGCAAAACTTTCAAACCTTAGCATGGCTAAATATGAAGCAAAGCTGCCATTTTTTTTTTTTTTCCTTTTTGTGCCTCCATCTAGATCTGTCACATAATTTAAAGAAAAAAGAAAGATACAATTTAACCACAGGAGAGCTAATAGTGTGAAAAAAAAACCCTGATGAATTTTGTTTCCGCAGCACGATATTATCAAAGATTTAAGAAACAAATTTGCCAGCCTCGGCGAGAACTCTCTGGTAACAGCATAAATGTCTGTGTTGGTTTGCTTTTGAGTTAAAGGTTTCTTTTTCATTCATTTAAACATATTTCTCTTTTTTAACTCTTCTTTTTTAATTTATTATTCATACCCTCTATTTAGCAAGCCTTCATTTTTTAAACCTCTTCCATCTTCCAATGTCTTTTTTCCGTAACTTGGATGGAAAGTTTATGGCAGCAAAGCTGTCATTCTGGCTACTTCTGCTGCAGCTGTTCCTGCTTTTAGGTCATACATGTTTTGGGCGTTGTGTTTTTGGACATGATACTAACTGATTGTGTCATGTTCCTTTTGAGTAAGCTTTTTTACCACGCCATCCGATGGACTCACTGTCATAGGGCTCTATGCAACTTCCATTTTGCAACTTATACTGCTTAGTCATCCTCAATTCTCCAGCAAACTTCAATTAACTTGGTGAAAGTTCAAACTCATCTGGAATTAACTGTGCCTTTATGTTTGCTCTTTATGTTCTTCTTTATGTTTTCGGTAGTAGTTTAAATTATAAAGAACAAACTTCACCATTGCTCAAGCAACGCCATGCAGTATTGTTTGTTGCCGCTAGAGAATGCAAAATATAAAAGCACAGTGTATTCTATCAAATATTCTGTTGGTAGGGTGGGCAATCTATATTGTAATACAATGTTTTGAAAAAAATTCTGAGATGCTTCTGTTACTCTGGTATTCAGCAACAACTTGCAACTCAAGAGCCGCGTACTGAGCAGTATGAAGTTATGGTCACACTATAGAAGATTATTAAGAGTATGAACTGTTGCACAAAAACACGGCACAAAAGTGCAAGTTTGATATATGCAGTATATATATAATGAACATGGGCTTTGAACTAACCTAATGATTTACAATTGAGATGACTCTTTTCAGATAAACTGCTAAAAACATATTAAAGAAAAATACCAAGGGGAGAATATTACTTGAACATGTTAAATATCTGTTCAGTAGCATTGTATGTATTAAAACAGTCCATGATGTTGCCATAGAGCCCATATACTAAGAGAAAACCAAAAACCTTTGGAGAACTGATAGTAACTGAAGTCCTCATCTTAAATGACTGGAATTTTTATTCAGGAAAAAGAAATGGAAAAGCAAAAGCTTCTGTATCAACAAGCCAGATTGCATGACCGGGGTGCTGCTGAGATGGTTCTGCAGACAATCAGTGCTAGTAAAGGTAAAGTTTTGTTGTGTAGATTACATATTAGACCTCATTTATAATGATCTTTGAAATGATTGTAATTCTTATTGGGCAAAACCTGTAGAAATTTGGCACTAAAGTTTGCTTCCAAAATGCACCCAAAGTTTCAAAAATTATTGACAGCTAATCCAGAAAAGCATAGTGAATAATTCTCATGAGGTTATTGTTGCTGTTATTAATAATAATAATAATAATAATAATAATAATAATAATAATAATAATATTTTTTCTAGTGGTGATTGAGAGGAAGTGTGAAAAAGTTCATAGCTTTAGTAGTATGCAATGACAAAAAGGCCCCCAAATTCTGGGATGTGTACAGTTCTGAAGTAGGTGTAGACTTTGGTGTACTTAGGTAAAACATTTCTGTTTACTGTAAGTGTAACTGATGCTTTTGTCCCTTAGACATCATCTTACCTCTAAGGTTTGATGCTTTCATTGTCTGTTCTGTGATTTGTTTCTACAGTAGTGATGTTTTAAAAATTCCTGTTTACAAATTTCATTTACTGTAACTAAATTCTTCGGATCACTGTAATTTCATGAAGAAACAGGAAAAAATATCTGGACTAGCATGCAGAGGAGACATATTGTTGGACTTGAAACCTTGCTTAAAATTATGCACCCAGCCTTAAATCAACTGTTGGATGCTCTACCAAATGAAACATGACTTTTATTCATTGAGCTGAGTTCTTCCTGACTTATATCTTGCTTCTTTTGTGTGCTGTGTATACATTACACTATGTCCGTAGGCACTCAGGGAGATATTAGGTCACACTAGAGATCATGAAAGAAAAATAGGTCTGTTTTACAAGAGAAACGAAAAGGCCTCTCCTGATAAATTACCATTTAAGTCATTGTAAGCATAAGTTAATAGAACATTCTTATTTTTATATATGATCTAAAAGTATATTTTAAAATAATTTTAAGGTGAGATGGGGCCAATGGTTGCAGCTACCCTAAAACTAGGGATTGCCATCTTAAATGGAGGAAATTCTACCGTTCAACAGGTAAGTTACTAATTTATTTTCACCCATTCTAGTCAGTATAGATCTTTATACCATGGTCATTATTATTGTAGTAGTGCATTATGTAATGTGACTATTTGTCAGATGCTGTTTATCCTCTTAATCTCGTTCCCAGAAGAAAATAGTGTACAAAAGTACCTTGTTTGCTAGGTATACATTTCTTATTGCTGGGTATATATTTCTTATTCGTATACATGTAATTAATCTACAGAATACAAGGTTAAAAGAAATTAGTTTTGCACTTCAGCTGGAAGGGGGAAATTTTATGTTAAATCATTAACTTCTAGAGGAATTCTGTGGGAGGGAAGGATTTCTTGCAAGATTGCCATTGTCCTGTAGCCAGTAGAGCAAAATTGCTGACCCCAGTCTTCACCAAAAAAAAGTGTTATGCAACTTCAGAAGTCCTTAGCTTATGCCACAGAGAGTCTTGGTGATTAAAGGAGAGAACTCAAACTTGATTTACTAATCTATAGTAAGATAATGTGGTGAGTAGTGGACAAGTCCGATATGTTAACAGTATTCTGCACTGTTGAAGGGAAGTCACTGATAGAGAGTACATTCAGTGTTTTGTACTAGCTGAAGATTCCTGAGTTTAGAAGGCTTCATACCTGCCATTACTACATTGCTGTAGGACAGTTTGAAGAATACAGACAACTGGGAACAGTTAAGGTCCCAAGTTAAGCAACCAGTGAAGCAGGTGACTTGCAGCCAAAAATAATGTTCTTTTCAGGCACTATCATTACCAGGAATTGACCAGACAGACCACAAATTGCACAGAAAAGTATCTGCTTGAACCATTGCCAGTTCTTTGTGATGTCATGATATTAAGTTACTTAGGAAAATCATTACATTTGTACATAGTTATTTAATCTGAATTTGTAATGCTACAATCTAAATCCTTTTAAATTATTTGATAAAGTCTTAACTAATCCGAATGCAGGAAACAGTTATTAGTACGGTTACAATAATACTAATACTACTAGTCTAAACTACATACTTATAAAAGCATCAGTAATACAGTTAGAATTGCTGTTTTTTCAGTTGCCTCATTTCTACCCATTTTTTCTGGTGTTATGCTCGCCTTTCTGATTTTCCTTTAGGTCCTAAGATCAACCCTTCAGTCTTCCTTGGGAAGAATGGTATGGGTGGGGGGAGAGGTACAGAAGTGGTTTTGAGAGGTCGTCATCATCATCCTCTGGAGTTCTTTGCTTTGATTAGTACGGTGTTGTTTATGGGGGTGTTCTTTTTCTGTGATCTTGGGCCTACTTGGGGTTATGCTGATACGTTTCGTTAACACTGTCTGCTTATGTGCTCCTTCATTTTGGAGATTACTTATTATCCATTTTTCCTATTATTTTATTTGCAAAAAGAGTTTTACCTCATTCACAACATGAATTCTTGTAGCATTCCTCCTAAGGCTGATCTTTGAGCTTTGTGGTTTTTGTTTACAACTGGGACCTCTGGTATCTTCCTATATCTTCAACTCAACAACACATTGCATTCTAGAATCAGAGTTCACTCCATTGAATAACTTTTTGTTATTGCAGTCTATTATCAGATAGGTATTACACATTACAATAAAGCTAAAACAAATTTTAAAAATACTCACATGACTACTAACATGCTGTTGCAGCTAAAATAATCTAAACCAAACTGAGGTTATGACAAGCCCAGTCCAGTGCTGAAATTATAGTGTCAGTACAAATTCGTGGCCTAGTAGTGGCAAGATTTTATTTATATTAAACACTAAATTCTGCTGACTGTATTGACTTTAGTTACTATCTTTATTTTCCGTGTTTTAGGAAGGAATATCCAAAATCAATTACCTTATTTTCTGTAAAGGATAGGAGCATTAAATGTTCTTTTTATTTTTGACTCCTGGATTTTTCTTTGCAAGACGCTTTTATCTAATTTGTAAATATTAGAGATATTTCAAAACACCAGCATCACTAGTAATCTAGAATCCATATAGTATTAAGTTAACTAGATTAACACATAGTATAAATACTAATAATCTGCATAAATTATTTTTGTTTACTGCAGAAAATGCTTGACTACCTCAAGGATAAAAAGGATGTGGGATTCTTTCAGAGCCTTGCTGGTCTTATGCAGTCCTGTAGGTAAGAAAATATCTACTTTAAAAATTTATTATTTTGCATTTAGGTTTTATTCCACAGGATTTATAGTTTTGGAAAGATCCTCTATATACTTTTTGCAAACAGCACCTGGGGACTGTTATGTGGTAGATTTGGGATAAAGGACAAGGTGGTGCTCATGGTATGAAAGTCTTCATATAATATCGATCTACCTTGGTAAAAGAGCTCTTTTCACAAACGTTTTTGGCATTTGTGTCTACTTGAGATATACAGAAAACAACTCCAAAGTTAGGAGCATTCCTCAGGAGCGAATTCTTAACTCTGGAGGTATCCTGTAATCCTGCAGAGACCAGGTTAATGATCAATATTAAGTAAACATAAAGATTTTGGGAAAACCCAACTTTGTTAGAAATATTAATAGGACTTTTTAGAAGGCAGGAAAAGGAATGTAATATTGTGTTTTAATAAACTGCATAGATATTGTGACTTCTTTGTCCATTCATGCTTCTTGACAGTTTATATTGATTTTATAGATATTAATATATATATTTAAATGTTTTATATATAATTCCTAAGAATAAACCATATCAATAAATAATGTATTAATGAACACAAAACATGGGACTAAAACGGGCTTCCTGGATCAAGCAGTTCAGTCTTCTGTTATGTCAAGGGTACCATATATCCTTTTTTCTTAACATTGTCTTTGGCCAAGTTTCATTTTGAAATCAGTGAGGTTTCTTGCCAGCAGAACTACTGCTGTAGTTCATCTACATCCATCTGACTTTCATAAACATTCTTGCTTATGAACAAAAGTTAATCATGGCTAGCTGACATGCTAAGCCATGAAAGGCAAGTACTTTGCAGATTCACAAATGGAAATATGTAAGGCTATATGGTCCTTAAATCTGGTTAGTTGAATACATATTTCCCTTTGGCAGCTTCAGTTTTTCAGAATGTGGAGGGAGAGGAACACTGAGTGGAACTAATAATGACATAGTTTCTTCATGGACCTTGCTGCTTGGGAAGAACTGGGCTATAATATAAAAGTAGTCAATAATATGGCTTCTTTGTAACCTCTAAAATGAGTGCATATATCATAAACACATACATTCCCTTTTTTTGGTCAATCATAAAGAGCTAAATTCTATTGTCATTTGCAGGACAAAAGCAGGTTAAGTTTGTAGAGCTGAGTTTCCTAATTCTTGTAGCAGACATATATTAAGCTACTGAAATGTTTCTTCTTGACACTGGTATGATTATATACTTAAATGAAATCACGTATCCTTCTCCATCTTTCACAAAATGAAATATTACATATATTTAATTAATCACAGGACAAATGTAATTTTTCTCATTGCAGTGTTCTTGACCTAAATGCATTTGAACGTCAGAACAAAGCAGAAGGCCTTGGCATGGTGACTGAAGAGGGATCAGGTACAATCGATTTAACAGAAATGATCCGTGAACTTTTCTCTTTTACATTTTGCAGAAGCAAGCTGAATTTGAAAGAACTCTGTTAAATATATATGTAGAGGCTGAAGCTAAAATATGATTCCTAAGAGTGGTTTATATTTAATTGGCCTACCTAGGCCTATGCTTGTCAATAGTAATTCACTAGCATGTGTGGAGTTTCAGAACAGTCTCAGAGGGCTCTTACTCATCGTTCTTAAGAAGTGAAGACATTACATGTAAAATTGAAAATAGAGTCTAGTTACAAGCAGCAGTGTTTATGCATGTAAAACATTTCAGAATTCCCTAACCAGTTTCAGCATAAAATGAAATTAAGAGTTCCCACCTGATTTCTTAAACTGTCTTGGCTGGAATGAAAAACAGACAATTTAGTTAAGTCGTAAGTTAAATATTAGAGGTCGAGGGAACTGTATCTGCTGTTTGGAAAAACGTCTGCTGGGAAAGCTTTTTCTTTGAAATAATTCTTTTCTGTTTGTCTTTGGGGAAATATTACAAAATTTTCACTTTACTTTTGACTTTGAACCAATTTTGCTTTCTACCCTCTGTGTTGTCAGTTCACTGTCAATTTCTTTCTTCTGTCTGACAGTAAGTTCTACTACTTCCTTGCTGTGATTGTCTGGAAACATTAGATTCATTCTTATGTGACTTAATAGAGCTACCAAAGCACATTTACTCCCCTTATCTTCAGTATTTTTTACGGTGCATTTCTATGTTTAAATTCTACAGTGACCTAATCTTTTAACATGTTTTTTTCTTAAAAACAAGGTAAAAAAGCTTGACTGTGTAATCATTATTGCATTTGGGGGTTCATAATTCAAACCTGCAACACTGCATATCTCATTGGTTATTGTGCTTGTAGCTCTTTTATGTGACATATTTCTTGAATATTCAACTGCTTGTGTCAAATCAAAATCATGAACTATTAAATTTGACTGAATGACTTCAAGACTGATCATAAATGCTAATTCTCTGAAAGTGCTCCCACAGCTTAAATTATAGATCAAATCTTGCTAGACTTTTATATGAGTAAACAAAATAAAGTGAACCCATGTGGATAAAATTTAGTCACAAGATTGTGGATTGAGCACTGATGCAGCTAGCTGGTGTGTAAGGTTTTGGCCTTTACTTTCATGTTTTACTGAAGATTATTCTGCACAATGTTTTGCTCTTTTGGACAACATTTCTACTACTAAACGATTAAATTTATTATTTATAATGTTGGATTTTGAAATGGACTGTCAAGATACCAGCTCATTTTTCTTTTGACCACTGCCTCTATTTCTAGAAATGACTGATTTTGCATGCAAATATAAATAAATCTTTAAATGCTGCATAATTGACTCTACCTATGTTAGAGTATTCTTGTGCTTCCTCATTTGAGGGATTTTTTTTATTTTCTGTTTATTTGATCTTTCTCTTCTAGTACAGAACTAATTTTGCCAAAACCAATACTAACTATATTTTGTATTTGCTAAAAACAATTTCTCAACCTTTTTTTCTTTTTTCCCTGTTTCTTTTTCTTTGAACTAATTGTCCTGTCCTCCCTTCCTCAGTCATCACTCATGAGCGTGGTAATTATTAAAACAGCTGCCTATTCTTTATTTTTCCTGCTCTTAGCTTTGTGTCAGCACTGTACAGCTCCTGAACATAATTAGATTTTTTGTTCCTGTAAGTCTGTTAAAATAGTGGGTTCTTTTCTATTATTATTACAATTGTGTATTCCAAAATTCTGGGGTTTTGTGTCAACTCTCCCCACTTTGTTCTTCCTCCCTTTCTCAGGATTTGCACAGTAACTGGCACACTAGATGTAAGAGCAGCAAGCTTTTTTAAACTCTTTTTTTTTTTCTGTTCTTTTTTATTTCTTTTCATTTTAGTAAGCCCAGTATTTGCAATGGATGAATGTTAAAAAATAAAAAATAGAAAAAGTATACCTATACATACACAAAGCCTTGTGCTATAGTCCTCCTGTAGTATTTATGTTGTGTATTGAATGTGGCTTTATCGCTGCATTGATTTGTGCAAGCACAGGAAATCAGTGGTGGATCCAGTGAGGATTTGAGGGTGGTTAATAAGGAGAGGACTTGCCACTGGCTAGGTTTATCTAATGCGGTTGGGAGTTGATACAAGAAAGAGGTGGTGCATTGCTAATTTAGAGCAATCAATAATGTTTATAGGTGGTTCTTCCTTGCTCTGAAAGCTTCTTGATGTGTTAAGGTTCCTGTACCTCAAAGGTTCCTTACTTCAAGTAAAGGAAGAGCTTTGTAGGAGCAGTTGCCATGAAATGTTCCTGTTGCCATGACAAATACAAATTTAAAAAACAAAAAGTGTATACCATTCAACAGAAACAATAAGCTCAAACACAGCAGATGTCTTTTCATTAGCCAAATGTTGGGGAGGGGGATGATCTGGATTCTTATTTGTTTTCTCAGTGGAAATTTTTTATTTGGCAGATTAACAAAATTCTACACTTAGAATCATGTGTGTTCGTTTTCTTTGTTACTGAGCAGCAGCAATGTCAAGATACGGTAATCACACTATGTCAAAGATTTCTTGGCACAAAGGGATAATATTTGCTAGTAGCACTTTTTTTATGTATTAATATCCAGCTATTGAAAATTCAAGAAAACAGAACACAGCAAAGGCAAACCAAATAAGACTGTACCTTTCCTTTTCAGGGTTACATTATTATTGATATTATGCTATCTTCAAATAATAATAATTTTTTATATTATGAAGCACACCTTTTTCAGTTCATTGAAAAGTAGTTTACATAAGAGCTGTACAGGTACTGGTATTAATACCTGATAGCATTATGAAAGCCCAGCCAGTGCGTCTGTGGGGAAATTTCTGTAGTGAACAGTTTTGAAGTATCCTAGATTTTATGGGATACCTGAGATCATATGTCTGTTTGCAATCCTATGAATAACCATCTGTAAATACTACAAAGGAAGTACCAAAGATGTGGAAATGTTTTCTCCCGTTCCTTTTTTTGAGGGAGATGCTTATTCTATGAGTAATTAATTACTCCTCAATTAAAGATCATTTTATTGATTCCCAAGGGAATGATGGGATGTAAAACGTGCGCTGTAGCCTCTTTCTCATGTCATCTGAATCTGATGCGTAATTGTCTGCGTAATTAATGAGTAATTGTCTTTGAGTTTACAACCTATAAGCCTGAAACTATTCTTGCCAAAGTCAAAGAAAAACTGCTGTTGACACTTATGGGAACAGAGTCAACTTTTCCTCAAGGGCAGTGCTTGTTTCCGGTCCCATGTCAACCTTGGCAATAGGTAGAAAGCCCTGTACTGAGTCAACATGGATGTGAGATTTATTGCTCTATTCCAACTGTTCCTTTGTGCTGTCCGCATCATAAGCTCCTTGTCCTGATATTTCTCTGACTGGTACTACCTTCCCTTTCCAAACCCTGGAACCCCCACTGGTAACAACATTGATGATTCTTTAGCAAATGTGTTTCTTACTTGTTTTTGTGATGTACTCAATGTTGTTTCTTCTGTATGTACTTTGTTTTGATTGTTCTGTTTCCTTTTCAAAAAAGGGGGCTTCAAAACCAAAGACATGTAGAAATGCTCATCATCTTGCAATGGTTTTTAATTTTTCTTTTAACACTCATACTCTGTGCTATGTCACTGTGAATCACAAAAATCTTGAAAGTGCAATGTTTTTCTCCTTTGGAGACACTTGTTTTACTTATCATATGAAGTAAAAAATTTAAGATGTTAAGTTTACACTTAGATTATTTTACCTTTTTTTTCCTTTTTGTCAGGAAAGCTCTGTATTTATAGTTAATCTTTTAATATTGTATCATGGCATTATTTTGTTTCTCCATAAGTTCTTAGAAGACTTATTAAAATAAAATATAATTTTAAAATGAAATTTGATCTGATAGTAGGACTTAAAGGACTTTCTATTAAACTGATTGAGAGTGGTACACATGCCACATAATAAATATCTATAATGAGGTTATACATCAGTGCTATTTTCAGCCATTAATAATGTGAAATCAATAAATATGCTTTTGTCCTTCAACAACCTAATCACACTTAAAGTGGATGTTTAAATTCTCTGTGATCCGCTGTAGCTTACATTGGAGGGGTGTTTTCCACCTTTATATCACTGTATTTGAATCAGTGTTTGCATTTAAAAGGAAACTTAAGTAGCTTCAGTTCAGAGAAATGGTTATGTGTCACTTGTGAGAAAACAAGTGCTTTTCTTATTTGAATCAGATTATTCAGAAGTCAAAGGCATGCAGCACTCACAATCCAACCCAATATTGCCCGGGTCCTGTGATAAGAATAAATTCACTTGGTTTATCAGGGGAGAGCTTTACTCTTGTTCAACAACCATCAAAAAGGAGCCCTGTTCCTTTTTGAAAGCGGAACGTATTTGTATATTTCTGTAATATGTAGCATTAGACCAATGTTTCTGAGTAGTAATAGAAGTCAGATCTTTTCTGTTGAGGATTAAAAAAAAAAAGAGAGAGAATTATTAAACTTGGACACATGTACTTTCAAGGAAAAAACCCCGTGTATTTCATTTTTCATTCAATCTTATTTTCATTTCCTACACATGGTACCTCTTTCCTACACATGGTAACTCTGTCTGTACCTCACAAACACAAGCTACCAGTTTTGCAAAAACTACAGACTTAAAGCCTTCATGTGTGTAGCCATATCATTTACATACAGCATGAGCAATGGCAGCATTTTAACGTCTAAGCAAATATATGCCAGAATATACATCATATCATCAGAAAGAATATGGTTTCGTGACAACCTAAGTCATACTATACACAGTATGTATGTTTGTAAGTACATTATCTGTGCAAATCTGTGTGTACTGGCATGAATTTGTGTGCGCAGCAGCAAAGGTTATTTTCTTAGATTTTATACAAAGAAGTGGATCTGCGCTTCAGTTCTGTAGTTGCCAGTGAGACACCTCTTGCAGTCAGTAAGTAGCATCTGAAAATTAAAATTCCTGTCAATACCAACATTGGTTTTAGTCAGATTTTGATCATATGTAGGGATTGAAAAACAGGATTATTTTAAATCTTAGTGTGGCCAAGCTTTTTGGAATGGGGTTTTTTGCTTCATTTTGAAATATGTAAAAATATTTCCAAAAGGAATGGACCTTTCAGCTTATGTGAAATGATGTACCTAAACACCTTCTGATTTTGCCAAATTTTACGATAACTTGTATTAATTTTGTGATTTTTTTTTTTACAGTGGAGCCAATTAAAAGACCCTTCCAAATCCTTCCAATATTAAAATTGGAATTTATTTTATAAAAATTCCTAAATTCCAGTGGGTATACTAAAAGCCAGAAGATTACTTCATGAATTGATCTGTATAATCGTTTTGAGAGTTGTTTTCCTTCTTGTTCTGAAAAATCTTACTTGATAAGAGGGCAAGAAAGATAGAGGTGGAAAAATACTAAACTGTAACTTATGCTGTAGTCTTATTCATAGAAATGGCTTCAATTCAGTGCTATCTTGATATGCAAGAAATACATGGTTGGACCCTTTATGTGCTTGATTTTTCCAACTGTAATACATCAGCAATTTTCCTTGTGAGTTATTTTTTAAAATCATTGCCATCTCAGCAGTCAAGCTACATGCATTGCATGTGTTAAGGTACAGGCTCTACCAACTATTTAGCTTTCTGTAATGCTTATTTTTGCAAAATATAAATATTCATCTAGATCAACAAAGCATGTGACTCTAAGTGTAACTTTAAGCATGACAGGAGTTCAGTTAAATTAAAAAAAGTAGTGACTAATCCTGCAGGACATTCTACACTCTGGCCTTTGGCCGGCAACACGTGAAAGTATCTTGCAGGGCTGAACTGGCATATAATGTTGAATAATATACTTTTAAGTGCACAGGCACCTTGTGATTTTGCCTTCTTGCCTTCTCGGGCATATATTATACGTATACCTTAATCAGCACTGACAGAAACAGTCATTTATTTTTCATTGTTTAATTAGCTGAAAGCATTTTCAGTCTTCTGTGACTGAAAAACTATATATCTCGTATTTATATCTGGGATGGAGAAAAATGTCATGGTATGTCATTTATAGTATTTGGCTCCTTCTTGGAGATGGAATTGCATATTGTTTGCCATTACCATAAGTACACATCTGGAATTAGGAGGAATAGCATTTTATCTTTCCCTGTGTTAGAAGAAACTGTGTTGGCATATACTTTGATGATATGTGCTCTTAATACCAAACATTATGTCTTGATGGCAACAGGAAAGAGTGAAATTCTGTACTGTTAAAATATTTATATTAGTTTTCAAAATGCTTTTGCTTCCTACTACTACCATTGTACTGAAGCTTCTCACTTCAAAATTCACAGGCTGTGGATTGATAAGTCCATTAGCTTGAACTTGTAATAATTCATGACTTTATGTAAAGTTAAACTTCTGATCATATTCATTTTTTTAATATATTCCAAATTGGACTAAATACTGTTTATAATTCAGCTGTAACAATGTAATTAGAATAATATAATAATTTATAAATGTAGACATTATAATTAGAGTTATCCACCAATATAACAGTATGTGAGTAATTGTTCATGTAATTATTATTGTCTATAACCTTTTTGAAAAAAGCTTTTTTTTTCTTTTAAATTTTAATTCATTTACTCACTCTTCTGGTTTCCTTCTGTTCACACACTAAAAATATTGTCTTTGTAGACATGGGATTTTGAAGTTCAGATAAAAGCCTAAAATATCTCCCCATTACAAATATATCTTCCAAATTATTTTGCAGTTTGCTTACATTTTTATCTCCTTTCCTTTTGTTGTCTACAAATAGCACTTGGCCACATATTCAAATGATGTATATTCTTAAAAAGTAGAAGTTTTTATGGCTTCCATTTTGTTGCCATACACATTCCAAATACTTTTCCTAAGTCAGAAATGGGAATTTCCTTACTTTCAATAGGTGGCCTTTATTGTTTTGAACACCTATGTTGTTGTCCTCCTGTGTCATTTTATTAGTTGCTCTACATTTTCCTCAGTCGTGATTGTTTTCCTGGGTGAATGGTTGTTTCTCTTCTTCACATGTCAGTGTATGAAGTTAACTGTACATATTGATGTAATTGAAATAATGGTGTGTTAATTGAGGGCTTTTTAGTATACTGCTTCCTGTGAAGAATCAAGAAAATAATTTGAAGCTTTATATATTTGGATATTATCTATTTACCAAAAAATGAACAGAAGGGCCCAATTCAGTAAAGCACATTGGCATTTGTTCTAGTTCATCATAAGCTTATCGCTTTATTTTGTCAAGAGAGACAAATGCCCAACATCCATTTTGTGTCAGCAGCAGACAGGTACTAAATCCTCAAATATTTCAGCCTAAATGATTCTTGAGAATGCACACAGCTGTAAATTTCATGGGTTATTTTAGAGTATTTTAAAATCTACTAGTTTATTTGAGGAATGATTTTTATTACTGTTTGGTTAGATCTCTTTCTGTATTTTTAAGTACCTTGTTTTGTGATGAATGGGAACCAAATTAATCCAATCCTAACCTTTGTATGTAATGCAGCATTCATGCCCAGCAAAGTCAAACAAGAATGTAAATCATGGATTATTTGTAAAATGTTGCCAAGCTCATGCTGCCATATTTATAAATCAAAAGTTAAGTTTCATAATTTAATTTTTTTTTTCAACCAAATAACTATCTGCCAAGCACGAGTCATATGTGCTTCAGATAGATAGATTGGTGGTTATAAATTTTCTCTCCCCTTCTCTCTTAAAATTAAATATGGAGATTTTCTTCAGGGGCTGTGGAGTGTTACGTGGCAGCCTGTGATAATCTGCTTCTATCTGGCCTTTCTACAGGAGAAAAGGTGATGCAGGATGATGAGTTCACCTGTGACCTCTTCCGCTTCCTTCAATTGCTTTGTGAAGGACATAATTCAGGTTTGTGGTGGGCAGGCTGCCAGTCAGCTAAGCCAACGTGATGGTAACTAAAGATAAAAGCTCTTCACTGCTGAAGGTTTGGCAGCCTTCATAATTTATGAAAGGTGGAGTAGCTGCTAGACTGTACATGAAAGGAAAATATTTATGTGGAATCAAATTGCCAGTTTTTTTAATCAGCTTTAACTTTGTAGAAAAGATAATGGTTTCCAAAACGATGAGGTCTGGATCTTGACCTACTAGGAAAGGTAAATTTATATAGGAAAATGTACATGGTTTATAACTTCTAGTCAGTGAAGGTTCAGAGGAAAAATATAACAGGAAGATATAGTTATTGTTCTTTGGCATTTGTGTGCTTTCTGGTGTGCACTATTTGTCACTAATGTCAGAATCGTATGTGAAATTACAACAACATACACAATACTTTTCTTGAAAAAGTAGCATCTATTTTAAAAATACAAAAACAAAAATTAAACAAATACATTATATTAAGTGTATTGTTATTATTAAGTACATTTTCCTGTGTTCCCTGTGTCACTATTAGGGAAGACAAAGAAGAAGAAAAAGAAAAAAAAAAGATAATTTTTTTTAGCCATTGGACATATTTATGACTTTGTAATCAGGAATTGTATAATTATGCAATTTAATTTTACTTTTGCTTAACAAAATATATACTAGGTGTAATTATGTTGATATTGATGGAGTTCTAGAGATGTAAAATTAGTCATAAAAGAGGTGACAATAAGACCAAGTTAAAGTTCTACAGATGAAACAGATAATCAAGCTTCTGGCCTCAGAAGTTCAGTGGTATGTGATCTCTGCAATAAAATGCTGAAACTCTTAAAACAGTTTGTTGCCAAAAAAGAAAAAAGCAAAAGAGTTAAAAAAAAAAAATCCATTCCTTTAAGCTATACTTTCCTAGACCATGTTAAATCAGAATTAGTTTTCAGGAGTAGTTTTGTAAGTCTTTAACACTTAAATCAATTTAAATTAAACTTTTATTTGAATTTTTAGATTTTCAGAATTACCTGAGAACTCAGACTGGTAACAACACAACTGTTAATATTATCATTTCCACTGTGGATTACTTATTAAGAGTTCAGGTAGGTTAACTTATATACTAATTAAGTAGATGACAGTAATGACTTGCATCTATACAATATTTACCATTTTTTAAAATTTATTTCATTTATTGTGATCATAAGGCAGAAGTTTGTATGTGGAGACTATTAATTTCTTAATTTCTCTGGAATTTCCTTCAGCAATAAATGGTTTTCTGCCACAAAAGTTCTGTTTACAGCAAAATCAAACTTCATCCTTATCACAAAATGTTCAGTTTTATTAGAGGAGCACATTTATTTGTCATGACACTTATTCTGGTCACTGTAGCCCATGTTGATGAGAGAGGCTGTAATTCTCTTCTGGTTACAGTTCTTTAAGAGTTGTTATTTTGTACTGAGAGAGTCAAAGGTGACAAAAGTGTGTAAAACTGATTTCAGCCATTATACGCAAGAATGCAATGGAGTCTGTTAACCAAGGAGAGCAGGCAGAAGGTAGATACATGCTAAGTATACCAGTGAATAGCATTAGCCAGTTGTTGACTGAGACTACCCTGTGACTGAAGAGTGTTTTGTATCGTTCAAGTTAAGCTTCAGCCAGCTGCTTTTTCATCCATGTTCTGATTTAGTCTGAACACTGGGCTGCTGTATGGATAATCATGGGATGGCATGGAGTGAAGCGTGAGAACAGCGCATCATTTTCTAAGGAGAAAAAAAAAAAGGCAAAAAGAAAAAACAAAAGCAGAAGGCTAGATTAAAAACCCTTCAACCCTCTAATTTTAATTATCTCCCTAGTCTTTAAATAGGAAAACATTACATTGTCACAACCCAATAGAAAGTAATGAAAAAAAAAAATCTCTGTTTCCAGATTGGAGCATGTGAAAGACATGTAAATATATTTTGTGATAAATGTTAATAATTTTTACCTATTATTCTCATCTTTCTGAAAATCACTGTACATGATAATATATTTTGTTGTATTTTTTTAATTTATCTAGTAAAGTTTTCCCTTTAGCCATTTATTTATTGGGTCTGAGAATGCCAGGCTTTGAAAATTGGTGTTTTTTCAGTTGCTGCTGTTATCAACGTTCCTTTCTATTCTTATGCATTCTGTAGAAGTTGTAGAAACAATACAATGATTTTCATTCTATTGCTTGCTGTGTTGAAATTTTAATAAGCTCGCTTTTGGGGAAGATGGAAAGAGGAATCATGCACATAAAGCAACATTTGCTCCCACTATGGACGAGGTGTCAAGCACGCAGTATAAAGAGAGATTGTTTAATGAACAGCATGCAGCATGATAGTGCTACTGAGTACTCCTTTTCAGAATGCAGGCAGTTGTATTTCTAAGAGCAGATACCAACAGATCTATATTTTTAAATTTTATTTTATTTTGAGGTTTGCTGTGGGGTTTTTTAAATATTT
This sequence comes from Ciconia boyciana, assembly GCF_034638445.1. Lineage (NCBI taxonomy): Eukaryota > Metazoa > Chordata > Aves > Ciconiiformes > Ciconiidae > Ciconia > Ciconia boyciana. Next base: position 85,991,129 of record NC_132936.1, read on the forward strand.
ATTTCAGTTTATTTGTTTTCCTATTGATTCACCTTGAGATGAAACTACAATTCTTGAAGTAATACTTGAGAATCGTTGGGGGGTCATTTAAAACCTTTATAAACTAAATACTTTTCAGAACTAGAATGCTATCTAATGTTATTTTTCTTATTTTGATGAATAACTGGTTAGAGGCAGTTTGATTACATAATCTCTTTGTGCTTCTCACAACTGTTTTTTAGGAATCCATTAGTGATTTCTATTGGTATTATTCTGGGAAGGATGTTATTGATGAGCAAGGACAACGAAATTTTTCCAAAGCCATCCAGGTTGCAAAACAAGTTTTCAATACTCTTACAGAGTATATCCAGGTAAATTAGTTTCTTTGGAATTTTATGGATTTGAAAGAAAACTAATCATACTTTTGGCATTAAGACGTAATGTAGCTAGTTATAACATAGACAGAAATATAATATAGATGCATTTATGTGCCAACATTATTTTAGTGCATTTATTTAAGTGGGAGGTGAAGTTTTGAAATATACATATAGCTATCATGACTCTTTTGGAATCTTAGCAGTTTAGTCAAATCCACAGTTATTAGTGAATAGTCATCCTTTGGTTGTATGCAAGATAGTAGAGTTCTTTTGTTTCGTTTTGTTTTAATTTGGCCTAGACTGCAGCAGTGTTGTCCACTTTAAAGTCTTCACTTTTAATCCATTGAGAAACTAAGGTCAATGCAAAACATAGATGCTATTTAGTCAACAGAACATTAGATTGTATTTTCTGTCAGGAATATTACGTTACATTTGAGAATTGTAGAGATGTACTTGAGGTGGACTCTGCAATAAATGAGATTGGGATCAATTCTGTCAAAATAACAATATAGCAGTTCTTCCATGATGTGTTAGGAATTCATTGTAATTTAGTTCTTAATTAATTTCTCATGTAAATCAGTCAACAATATTACAGTGTGTTTCTGTATATAATAAGCAGGTTAGAATGAATCTCATTAGATTGTTAGGTGTCTATTATATTGTTTTCATTCAAATTAAAATCCTTATTATGAAAATAGTATTTTATAGTTCATGAGGATAAAATGTGATAGAATAGTACTGGATAAATATGCGTAGAGGCAGCTTATATACATGTGTGTACGTGTGTTTAATGTATACACATTTGGCAAATCACAAATAGCGTTGTTAGTTGGTAAAGATTTTATTTGTTACCCTTTGAGGCTTCAAAAGATTTTGTATTCCTGCTTTTCAGAAGTTGGAATTTTTGGAAGAATATTCTTTAGCACTGTATTCTACAACACCTGGAATATGCTGGGGAAAAAAAAAAAATCAGGAGTCTGATTCTCTGATCCCTTATGCCAATTTTGCATTAACCTTCTATAAAGTTATTCCTGATTTACAGAACTACATAGGGAAGAATCAACTTGAAGACTTGTACCCCTTTAGCATTTGCAGTTTAAAGTTGCAAGCAGATACACTTTTTGTGGTTCTGAATTAGTAAACTGGGACTTGGCTAAAACAGAGGCAGAATGGCTATTAGGAATAGGCATCGCCTACAGTCAGTGGTGTTATTAAATAGATAATTCTATATATGTTTAATTTTTCATAGCCATTTCTAAAGGACTGCCCTGAGCTACGCACTGCCTGTATATCTTCCTTCCTGTTTTTGTGGAGTTTCTTGCAAATAAACTCTGTTTTTCTTTATTTTTTTTTCTATTGTTGTTGCCTGAACAATAGGGGCCATGCACTGGGAATCAGCAAAGTCTGGCACATAGCAGGCTATGGGATGCTGTGGTTGGTTTTCTTCATGTGTTTGCCCACATGCAGATGAAGCTGTCTCAGGTATCTTTTTTTTACTTTTTCCTTTTTAAGTTACTAACTTTTCTGTAAAAGATAAACAGACTTGTTGATATGTTTGCATCATTAATAACAACAGTTAATAGCGGAAATATGAGGAAAAATAAGAGACAGAGGTGATAAATACAGTAGGGGACTGGCATAGACAGCTTTTTAGGGGGTTAAAATTAGGTGAGAAGAATCCTATCCTTAAGCAGTGTGTTTTTCAGCTTCTTACCTTTTTAAAAAGAATTACACATCTTAATTGAATGTAGTGATTCTAAATTTTTTGCATAACTTGACATTCTCAGAGAAAAGTGTCATAAGCTTGTAAAGGTTTTAGTTGTTAAGGAATACAGCTCTGAGGGCTCTGAGGTTTTTAGATTTTATTATTTGGCTCCAAATGTATCCATGTAAGTATTCTTTGTATACATTAAAGTAGTCTTGTCAAATGATTTTCCTCCCTGCCCTTGGGACTTTATGGCTCAAAGCAGGCTGACTGCTTAGATTTGTAGACTTTGTGCTAGAGGTATATTTCTCATTCTTTATGGCTAAATAGAGGTCTTCTTCCAGCAAATGGCATCACAGTGAAACCTGTTTTTCAAGAGTGATGCACTGAATTTCTACTGAAGTGTATTTATAAGTGCCTGTAGACACTGTCCTGGTTTTAAAACATCTTTGTTATTTTAAGAATTGAAAAAATAGTCAATGTTTGGGTAGGCCATGGTGGTGGCTATTGTGCTTTCTTCCTGTACCACTAAAGCAACATGGAATGCAGTAATCTAAGTAGTTACTGACAGCGAGTCAAACACATGGTAGCTATGTGTTAATTGAGAAATATGTTGTGGCCATTGGCAAGATTTGTTTTTACAGTAATGACAAGTTTATAGTCTCAGCTGTGCCGGGAGTGGCTTAATAGCATATTTTAATTACTGCATCTAGAAAATAATGATACTCATCCTGCCGCTTCAGAGAGAGCCAAGAAGCTTTGCACAACGAGATCCATTGTAGTGTGCGGAGTTACTCATGCTGTTCTGTGGGATGACAGAAACACAGTCTACTCCAAATGTATGATAAATAGTGATGATGTCTTTCTCTTGTGTGGAGCTCAAGCTCTTGGCTTTTGGGAGCTCCTTTAGGGGGCTAGCAGAGCCTCGGGAAAGACCAGAATAGACGTGGGCTCTTTTGTTCATTTATATTTATTGCAAGAATATATTAATAAGCTTTTTGGATTCTGTTGAAGTACCAGTTTTCAAAGGTGTAGAGAGTGATTAAATGGATGTATAAGGAGCTGCCATATGGCTTTTGTCTGTAAGAGGGACCTGCCTAGGCTAAGTATTTCATTTTTGTTTTAAATCAGGAGTTTCCAGAGCACTTTTGGAGAATATTTGAAACAAGATTTAAATAGGAACAAAACTAAATCACTGTTTCATTTGGGTGTTTTTTAATTTGCATTTTCCTTCTCTAGTCTCGTACTAGGAAGCAACAAGGTGATATTGGTAATACTTCTTAAGAAATCTCTGTAAGGCAGAAAATGATAGTAAAATTTTCAATCTAAATGAACAAAGATCATCCAGGTTGTAAGCAGCTTTTGAAGTAAGAAGATTTATAATGAAAACTTACAAGACAAATCAATTAGAAATCTTCATTATTTCCAACTTGTGCTCTTTTCAATCCAAGATCCAAATTGCCATAAAGTACCTTGAGTTTGTTGTGCTAATCACTGAAGTCCAGCAATGCTCAAGTATGCCTTATCAACGGCATGATGCAACAATGTGTCACTAAGGAAGAAATTAAGTAGTTGAATAAATCTATCCAGATAGACTCCAGGTTGAAATCATTGGCAAGTGAAATAGTAAACTTGATAAGCCGAATGAGATAAAAGATGGCTAAAAGAATCAATATTGTGTCTATTTAATGATATACTAATGGAGCTTTATTAATAAATATTTTGAAATTTTATTTCTACTTTTCTTTCCCCCAAAAAAAGTTCAGTGGCCTGTAATGGAATAACTCACTTTGAATCATGTTACACTTTGATCTCTATGTGATGCTGCTGTTGTTGTTTTTACAAGTCTTCATAGTTGTAAACTTGATTACACAAACAGCGACAATATTTTAGCTGACATGAAACATTACAGAGGCATCATCTGTGAGCTTGACATACCCAGTTATTGCTTTAAATTTTTTCATCACCTTCAGTTTTCACTTTGTCTTTATTAAATTACTGTCTTCTAAACAGATGATCATGTAAATGTTTGATCCTGTAAATGTACTGTAAGGAATCAAGCAATTAAATGTATTTTCACTGTATTACCAGCTTTGACACTACTAGCTTCTTAATTTCGAAGTCTCATTTTTACAGGGTGAAATATGCATGCACATATATAAATGTCATAGAAGTCAACAGATACCATATATATTGTGTTCATTATTTAGGATTCCAGTCAAATTGAATTACTGAAGGAATTAATGGATCTTCAGAAGGATATGGTTGTCATGTTGCTGTCTATGCTGGAAGGTAGTCAAAATTTAATTTGAAATTCTCTTTCACAGTTGTTTTAGCAAAGTTTTTACCTTTGTGATTTTCTTCATGTGAGAAATAATGCTCCATTTTCCTTTGGGTTTTTAATTTTCATGTCTCAATTGTGAGAAGAACTGTTAGGTCTTAAAGTGAATGGGAGGTTTATATAGCATAGTTGATATAGTTTATATTAATTCTGAATGTCAGAATTGTATAAAATCCAGCTCTGGCAGAAGTTTTACTTTGTTTCCATGAACTTGGCTTCTCTTTTAGCTTAGGTGAAAAGTTTTTTTACTATTGAAGTTGGAATCCTGAGTTCTAGGAACTGAACCATTTATCAGTCATTTTATTAACACCTTTACTGTATTGCATTTATTTTAGTAGTGATCTTAGCCATAAAGAACAGGCTTTGATTCATCTAGTAACTAGGTTCAAGGTCCTTTATAGCTAGTACCTGAAATTATGATTCCCCAGAGAATGTGATCATTGTCAAGAAATACTGCTATTTCTTTAGCTCCATTATGGTATTGTGTTAGTGCTTCCAGTACTAGACTAACCAGACATACGCATAGATGATCCAAAGATCTGTTTTTCCTTTTTGCTTCCTACATATATCCTATCACACTTATTTTCTTGAGAGAACTGGGAGGGCAGTAAATGCAGTATAGATTGCAATGTAGCATGTATTGCTACTGCTACTGCTTTGTTCATAGAAGGTCACTGAGACGCAAAGTAAATTCTTAGTATTGTAGGCTGTGCTTCATGAGTAACCTACTGAGCTACTCATTCTAACTAATGTGACACTAGTTCTGTCTATGTTGCACTATAGTAAAATTCATAGTATGCTGCCTCATGTTTAGTACTATATTAAATGTAACAGATGCCTCTCTGTAGGGCTTGTTAGTTCTTCCTTTCTTTAATGGCAAATACATAGTCACTTATGTTTTTTCCAAGTCTTACAGTAGTGTTATTAGTAAAAGATTTCTGATTTTACAACTAGCTTTCTCATGTGAGTGTGTTAGCCAATAGTTTATCATTCTTACTGTTTGATTATCTCACTAGTCATTATTATGCGCTTTTCTTTGCCAAAACATTTGCTGCCATCAGTATCTCTAACTTCATGTCATCACATCTAGGTAATGTTGTGAATGGAACTATTGGCAAGCAGATGGTCGATATGCTTGTGGAATCGTCCAACAATGTGGAGATGATTCTGAAGTTTTTTGATATGTTCTTAAAGTTGAAGGATTTGACTTCCTCTGATGCATTCAAAGAATATGACCCTGATGGTAAAGGGATAATTTCAAAGAGGGATTTTCACAAAGCAATGGAAAGCCATAAGCATTACACCCAGTCTGAAACTGAGTTTCTGCTATCATGTGCTGAAACAGATGAGAATGAGACTCTCGACTATGAGGAGTTTGTGAAACGATTCCATGAACCTGCCAAAGACATCGGTTTCAATGTCGCTGTTCTCCTGACCAACCTGTCAGAACACATGCCCCATGATACCCGCTTGCAAACTTTTCTTGAACTGTCAGAGAGTGTGCTGAATTACTTTCAGCCTTTCCTTGGACGCATAGAAATAATGGGCAGTGCGAAGCGCATTGAACGAGTTTATTTTGAAATAAGTGAGTCAAGTCGGACTCAGTGGGAGAAACCTCAGGTAAAAGAGTCAAAGAGACAATTTATATTTGATGTTGTAAATGAAGGAGGGGAGAAAGAAAAGATGGAGCTTTTTGTTAATTTCTGTGAGGATACCATCTTTGAAATGCAACTGGCTGCCCAGATCTCTGAGTCAGATCTGAATGAAAGGTCAGCAAATAAAGAGGAGAATGAGAAAGATAAGCCTGAGGAACAGGATCCTAGGATGGGTTTCTTCTCTCTCGTGACGATGAAGTCAGCATTAGTAGCTCTCAAGTATAATTTGATGACTCTTATGAAAATGCTCAGCATGAAGAGCCTAAAGAAACAGATGAAAAAAGTGAAGAAAATGACCATGAAGGACATGGTCATGGCTTTGTTTTCTTCCTATTGGAGCATTTTGATGGGCTTACTACATTTTGCTTGTAGTGTCGTACGGGGCTTCTTTCGCATCATATGCAGTTTGCTGCTTGGAGGAAGCCTAGTAGAAGGAGCAAAGAAAATCAAAGTGGCTGAACTATTAGCTAATATGCCAGATCCCACTCAGGATGAGGTGCGTGGGGAAGGAGAAGAGGGGGAGAGGAAGCCAACAGAAGCTGCATTGCCTACAGAAGACTTGACAGATCTGAGGACTTTATCAGATGAGAGTGATCTACTCTCAGATATATTTGGTTTGGATTTGAAACGAGAAGGTGGACAGTATAAATTGATCCCTCACAATCCAAATGCTGGTTTGAGTGATTTACTGAGCACTCCCTCCTTAGCTCCAATGCCCGAGGTACAGGAAAAAATCCAGGTAACTGTATCTTTTATTTCTGCTGTTTGTTCCTCTCTTCCATATGTTAAATATAGTCTTGAAATAAAACTTGCATCTCTGTTTTTCTGGGTTTTGTGACACGTTTTTTAAGGAATCACATATAATTACTGGTGTTTACCCTCTCTGACATCATAAACTTGAATTCCCAGAGCCTTCTCTAAGTACATGGTGTTTTGGTTTGCTTTTAATTCGGTGTTAAAATGTCTCTTCATTAATGTAAATTGAAGGATCATCTTCTCTCAGGGTTTCAATTGTTTAAAAAAAAAAAAAAAGCCTAACACTCTGTGCTCTCTGTATCCTTTTAACTAATTCTGTACTGTATAATAGTGTTTAGACACTTTTTAAAATCTTTCTTTTCCACTTTCTGTAGGAGCAGGCGAAAGCAGATGAAAAGGAAGAGAAGGAGGAAACAAAATCTGAACCTGAAAAAGCAGAGTATGTATTACTTTAACTCTGATCCTATGAAATGTGGTTTGTTTCACTGAAAAAACAGCTTGATTTGTACTTACTTCTTTGCCTTTAATTTAGTGTCCGTTCACGTTCCACAGTTAGGATATTTTTTTAACCATCCTCCACATCCATGCACATTTGCAAGGAAATGCCATGTAAATAGCATCACTCAGAGATTTTATGAATGTCCCTCTTCCAGCAGCATCCTTTGTAATGTCGATTTAGTTTCTTTTAGAATGTGTTTGATAGAGTTTTTCTTGGCAAGTTTGAAAGCTAGAAGAAAATCTATTGGAAAAAAGAGCACCTGGGTTCCAGAGACTTGTTATCCATCAGTGGTAGAGACTGAATCTGTTTTGCCCGTCCCATGTGCTATGACCTGTTTTCAGTTATTTAGGTTTGCAAAACCTTAATATTCCAATATAATTTTAATGAATTACTGAGTACTCTCACATCTTCATGAGGAACAAGTGTTAGCATTTGATAAATGAGCATTTTAAACTTTTTAGGATATGTTAAAAACTAATATTAATGAGATTAGCTCAGAATAAAAATAGTGGAAAGCAAAACATAGTGCTTGGTTTTAACCAATAAAAAGCATGGCACTTCATCACTGTATTTTATGGTTCCTGATACATGTACAGTTCCTGTAGCTGATATGTCACTGCCAAAATTCTAAGTGGGTCTCTGAGTCTCAAGCTCTATCCTTATTGCTCTCCTGGGATGACAAACACTTGCCAGTAACAAAAACTCTTCTTCCTAATCAGTACAGCAAATTTCTAACTCATAACTTTGTGAAGGAGACTCTTGCTGACTTTTGAAGATCACTTCACTGTTGATTGCTCCGCTTGACTTATGTGAGTTGCAGTGATACCTGTATTCTCTGTGAGGAGGGCAGTGCCTGGCACTATTAGCTGCCCTGAAGCCACTCCTAACATAAGACAAGCTTTCAAGTGAACTTTCAAGTGAAAGTTTGTCGAGTGTATTCTAGTAAGAGAAGCAGCTTAGGACATCAGTTATTCTGTTTGTAGATAGGTATAGAGAAATTAATAATGTAACTTATAAGTTGCCTCTCACTCTGGTTTGGCTTCAAATGGACTTCTGTGATCCTTTCATCTATCATGCTGTCAGGTCAAATTAACTTCTAAGATAATTCACAGTTCCTTAGATCATGTGTTTGGAGAAGGCAGCCCACTAGCTATGACTTTCTGTAATCAGGCAGCATGGTGATAATCACACATCGAATGCTGTCAAGCTTTCTTATTCCCGTCTCCTCCTGGAGTGGGTACTTATGAATTCCTCAGGTGGGCAGAAATGCAGAATTTAAAACTTGAGGTTTGGCTTGTAAATGCAAGAAGAACCAAAGTTTTCTACAAGCTTTGTGGGAACCAGATAGTTCAAGTGCATGAGGTTGGAGGGGAGCACTTAGACATGGAGGCACTTACACAGACATACAGCTGTCAGCTTACAGACATTTGTCAGGGCAAATATTAGCTGCACAATTATGAAGCAGACCCTCAGGTAATAAGTTTGTCAGATTCTCGATTACCTGCCTCTACCAGTTAGTATCCTTACTTCAAAGTGCCAAACCAGTAAGTTTAATTATCTGTAGACTTAACCAGACTGTCACCCTTGACAGCACTTTGGGCTGAAAAGGGATATGTCTCCTTGTTATTCATGTGTGTGAACTGCATGAGTCATGGCTACTTGAGCCTCATGAAAAGATGCAACGGCCTCTTTCAGGGTGTGGTTTTATTTTTTTGTTTAGCAATTTTATTAACTTGACATTATTTTGGCTTCATTTGTGTCCTAAGAGGAGAAGATGGAGAAAAAGAAGAGAAAGCCAAGGAAGACAAAGGGAAACAGAAATTAAGGCAACTTCATACCCACAGATATGGAGAACCAGAAGTTCAGGAATCAGCTTTCTGGAAGAAAATCATTGCATACCAGCAGAAGCTTCTTGTAAGCTATTCTCTAGGCTATGTGTTTAGCTGTTGGCAGGGATGTGTACCACCATATTACTCTACCAGTGTAAAGACAAATTTGCATCTACTGAACCTCATTTTTCTATCCACCATCATCCATAAAAAGGACATAAAGGCAAAGGTTTAACTGGAAAGTTAGAGAAAAGAAACACACAAATAACTTAGTAGACAATATATTAATTCTTAGGAAGACAATTATTGTCCAAAACCCAGATCTTCGGAGATGCCTGTCCATCATTGGAAAACAGCCATGCATTTTTATGTGAATAAAATGTCCCAGATTTTCACAGCAGCTTGTGAGCCTGTAGAATTTGTCTTTACCTGAGAGGCGACTTTGGGAAATGACAAGCTCTCCTATAAAAAGAATTTATTCAGATACAGTGCTTAGCCTAAAACTCATAAGAAAAGATGTTACAGATTTTTTTGTGAAAGAGCAAGTTATTATTTGAGAAAATTCTCAAAACCTGTGAAAAATAAGACTAATAAAAATAGTATAACTGTATCTGAGAGTGTCTCAGTAAAATATGATATCCCTGAGTTTGCTGTGGCACTATTTAAAATTCGTGCTTTTATGAGATAGGAGATTCCACACATATTCTGTGAGGCTAGTGTGAAATGCAAAGCAAAAAGAAATTCGCTTTTGCTATATATCTAGCAGATACAATTGTGTCGAGACAGCCTACTTGTAACATGAGTAACACAGCAAAACTACACAACTGCAGTCACAATCTTAATAAGGAACTAGGTGTTTAAGTTTTGCTTTTGAACTCAGATTAATCTTTTAGGCTAATCATGTAGCAGTCATGCAAATTTAATTTAATTTTTCTTCCAATAGTCTCATTTAATAATTCACTAAGAGTCATCTATGGTTAGGGCTGAAAAATGGAGGAATTCCCATGTGAGAGTTAAAGCATTCAAAATGTATGCTAGAAAGGTTTGTGAATTGTCAGGAAGGGAAAAGGTACGTTTCTGCAATCCTTTTGATAGCATCATAATGTGAGAGAAGCTTTCTACTCATGGTACTTAGGTCACAGATGAACTTTTTGCTGATCTGGTAAAAACGTGATTGATTTTGGAATAGAAAAAAGATTTAAAATAAATTTATATGCAGACATTTTTGTTTCTTGGTTAAAGTAAGAATTTGCCATATGCAAGAATATTGAGGTACAGGGAAGATAGAGATTTCTGTATTACTATTACATTACTATTACATTGTGGTGTCTCTGTGTTGTCTCTAAGTGTATTGAGAGGATAATGAAAAAGATGTAAGAGGCAATTAGAAATCCTTCATCCCTTTCTGCATGGAGTGAAACAAAAGGTCCTTTATCCATTATTGCACTTACAGAGTAGGAGAAAATTTGTACAATACATCACTCAAAATGTTTGATTTTTTTCTTTTTTTTTTTCCCCCCCTATTTGTAATTCTATTAAAAAGTTCCATAGGGGAAACAAAAACCCCCCATGCAACAACCTAATAACGACTGGTATCATTATTAGGCACGGTGTATTTATGTTCTGTTTCTATTTTCAGAATTATTTTGCGCGAAACTTTTACAACATGAGGATGTTGGCGTTGTTTGTTGCTTTTGCCATCAACTTCATCCTGCTTTTCTATAAGGTAAACTTGTCAAAATATTACTTTTTGAGTTATATACTGAAACACATTCAGGTTTTGTAGGCAGTATACTATGGTAAAACTGCCTCGCCTAACAGATTCAATACCTGCTTCATACTGCCACTTATCTAACACAATGAGAGCTAAAGCGTTTGTGTGAAGTAATAATAGACTTCCAGTGCACAAATAGCTATTTACAAAGTTCTGTGCTGCGACAGACACAGCAGACTGAAAGGCATACCCATGCCTCAGATGCTCCCTTTCACAGTACAGTGACTCAGCCAAGCCCAGCCTTCACTGGCAACTTAAACTAATACATGTCAGCTGAGATGTTTTCTTGTGCCATTATGCTTCCCTGAGAGGGTGTGTACAGCAAGAAGTCGTCACATCATCTTAAGCTGCCTAGAATATCACTGATCTTTGTCAAGACTTTTAGTATTGTTAATACAAGTCTAGATTCTTCAGACGCAAATCAGTTTCTGGCAGAGCCCTGCTGATAAAGACTACATGTGGGAATGTCAGGAGCTGACTGGGTTTCTTCCAAGAAGGCTATGCCCTTTCTTAAATTTGAGGTGATAAAATTCAGTATGGCCCAAATTTGCTACCATGGACAGAGTGAAAAAAAAAAAAAAAAAAGAAAATGCACACTATCACAGATTGGTGTAGTGAGATGAAAAGGTCTCTGTGAGGTATTCTCTGTGGAAATTTTTATGCAAAAATTTATTTCCAAAAATTCTTTCTCACAATTATATTGTCCTTGGTATCATTGTTTTCAGTTATACTGCTTAGCTTGTAGTAGTGTAAAGCTCCTGTCAAAGGAATACAGCTGCAATATTAAGATTAAGTGATTTAAACAGGTCTCCACCTCTGCTGTGACAGAAGAAAAGGAAGTTCCTGTGGTATCTGCTGGTGAAAGTACCAAGCTGAACAGCCTGGAAAGCGACAACCAGAGGGTCATTGCAGTGCATTATGTCCTGGAAGAAAGCAGTGGCTACATGGAGCCCACGCTCCGGATTTTGGCCATCCTACACACAGTCATCTCATTCTTCTGCATCATAGGGTATTACTGTTTGAAAGTAAGAAACACTGAACATTGTTTTTTCTTCTAGCTCCCAACTTTTTTATCCATTGAGTGGTATAAATTGGAACGAAGTCATAGCAACTTTGCCTAAGCAGCTTGAGGGACCACGTAAAGAAACACTATTCTGTTAGCGTAACCTACACAGAAATTGTGTGTTAGGTGATGTGTGAATTCAGGAAGTTACAGGCCAGAGCCTGATCTGCTGGGCTGACACTGGATCATAGGATGAGCATTTGCACCGTTACCATGTCAGCCGAACAATTACAGCAGTAACCTGTGTCAGAAGCTGCTGGTGACTCTCAAAGACAAGCTGTGAACACACATGGCCAGAGGAAGCTAGGTGACAGTGTCTGTGTTACTAGTCTGTCAACTGGGTCATTTGATAAGCGTGCAGCATTTTGGACTACCACTACTGCATGTTGTGGCTATAGACAATGCCTACTTTTCATACACACTCTAGTGGTAGTGTTTTGGCAGGAACTTAAGCATCTTTTAACAGAATATCTTGCAGAAGATCTCTGTTAGGGATGTAAGAAATAAAGATGCCACCTTTATTGGCAAAATGCTGCTTCTGGTTTAGGAAGACCAAATGCCATAAATCTCTGGAGCTGGGAGGGGTATATCTGGGATGTACTTCCCCCATTTTTATGCTTTTTGTGAGGCAAAAACTATAGGCCAAAGTGCAAGGTAGTACTAAATTAAATGGACCTTTGCTATGACCCAGTATGGCTGCTCATTTGTCCTTACAATTATAATTTCTTTATTAAGCTTTTATGTGGTCCTTGATATTTTTCTTTTCTTCTTTTTCTAATAATACTTTTTCTATGCTAAAAAGACTTGATCTGCATTTGTAGTTGAGGCAAATGGTCATCATACTACTGCATTAAGTGGTTGATTTTCATCTCTACCTTAAGTGTCTTTGCAGGTCAATAAATATTAAAACATGTTTTCCTGTTTCACTGGTTGGCATGCAGCATGAAAGCTTAGATTCTAGCTTTTGAGATGTCCTCTTCTCCCACCTCATAGCTTTTTTTTTTTCCCCGCTATGACTTTTTATGCTACTTTTTATGCTACTTGTTTTTTTGAACTACATTTATTCTCTGACTAGAAGGGAAACACATTATTATCATTACTTGCCATCATTAATTGCCTTCTTTCCAATTCTGAAACTCTGAAGAAAAGAGCAAATATGGTTTCAGTATCTGTCTTTGGAGAAATACTGCTTTCAAAATTAAAAATCTTCATAACTGCAGGTCTGTGTATGATATGTTTGCTTCCGGAGATTGATCTTCATGAAATCCACTAAATTTTTCCCAATTAGCTGTCTGAAAATAAAATTGGAACTATTGGTATTGTATCTAATACCCTCACCATGTTGCTTGAGTAGTCTAATTTTTATTATTACTATTTCAGTATACTTATGTCCAGACTTGACTAGTAATACGGTCAAGGTGGGTAATGCAGGGTGGGTGAATTTTGGGGACCTGTGAAATAATTCCTGGGAAGAGTAGGGTTTATTTTTTTGGCAACAGATTTGTAAGAAAAATCCACTCCACTGGCACCACTAGTTACATCTGCCTTCTCAGAATGTGCTTTTGAATATCATCCAGCTGATGAAAGAGAGTTGTAGGTAAAGCCTGATCCTTACTGCTCAGGTGTCTCAGCTGCTGACAAAGAACTACAGAGCACAAATCAAGTGTATGGAATGTGAATGTAATTTAAGGATTTTTCTTGTTACTGCTTCCAGTCTTTCTTTGCTCTCTGCTGTGAAACCACTTTGCTTCCCACTGTGAAATCTCAAGAATTCTTTAACAAGTGAAAGGCAACCTCTAGCACCTCTGGGTATCAAAATGCAATCCAAAAGTGTGATCCCAAATTGGTATTTTGGAACTAGAATTTCTAAGCATTTAAAAATTATTTTAGCTCTCTCTCACCTGACTAGCTCTAAATAGCTCCATAGCACTGAAGAACTGTTTATATTTGAAGGATCCCTTTTCAGGGTTGTTGGCCATCTTTTTACAACTGTGTGGTACACTGTAGTTATATGATTCTGAGTGACCTGGTCCTTGTGCACCTATACCTTTGCAGTGTTCTGGGCAATTGTCAAGTCTTTTAATTTTTTTAAATACTATTCTTGCTTTGTTCAGTTTTCATACTTAATTTTTCCTAACAACCAGCTTTTCTTAAAAATTTGCAGACATGTCAGTGTATTTTAAATAATTCCTGATATTTTTTTCAACTGCAGGTTCCACTGGTTATTTTTAAGAGAGAAAAGGAAGTGGCAAGGAAATTGGAATTTGATGGGCTATATATAACTGAACAGCCATCAGAAGATGATATTAAGGGACAGTGGGATAGACTTGTAATCAACACACAGTGAGTTTTTACCTACTCTGTCTCTTTATAGCTTTGCAAGGAATTGTTCTTCAATCTCCACAATTATATAGTTGATCATCCAGTTTGTCTGAAATAAACAATTGTGAGGGATGTATTTCTAGCAAGGGTATACAAAATATTTCAGGCACCTGTTATGCTAATGTTTACTATTACTTTTTAATCTTATTAATTCCTAGGTTTTTGCTTTAAAATTATTTCTGTTCCATAAAAGAAAAAAAAAATTGCGATGAATTTCTTTTGGCAAGCACAGTGATGATTGTGTATTGCTGTCAGTTCGAGAGTGAACTATGCTTTGCATCCTTTTAGTGTCTCTTGAAGGCTCTCCTTTAGGAACATATTTAAAGTCCCGACTCTCTGCCTGGTGGGACTGTGTGATCCAACTGCTTTAGAACCCTCTCTGCAGGCATCAGCTCTGCTGCTCTTTCCCAGCCATGTTAACATGGTAGGCTGAACACCATTTGGCAACTTTCATTCCAGTGACTTCCAAATGACTAGCTGGCAATAGCAACAACAAAGAGCCTCTTAGAAACAAAATCAGTATGTAATTTTTATGACATCTTAGTAACTACTGCATCTTCTCATGATTGTCTAAAATGTAATCTTGTTTATCTGTGTTTTTCAGGTCTTTTCCAAATAATTATTGGGACAAATTTGTGAAAAGAAAGGTAAGGCTTAGTTTTAAAAAGGTATATGAAGTTAAAATAAAGTTTTAATGCATGTTTATTTTCATGTTTGAAGAAATGTGGACTACCCTTCTTTGAAATATAACTGATTCAGTGTAGATTTCCATATTTACCATTTTAAAATACACAGAATTCCTTACTCACCTCATGCTTACAACTACTTTTGTGTGGTTTGGATAGTTATACTTTCAAAATTTTTCTACATACAGCTTGTTGTATAAAACAGGAATTCAAATACATTCATGAAATTCAGTGGAGAATTTCTGTGTACACTTGTATGTATATTGCAACATATGTAAATTGTTTTGTCTGTGTGTATTTATGTATTCACCTCCATGCACACAGAACAGAGTCCCTTACCCAGGAGAGGGTTAGAAAGGAATTTAAGAAGAAGATAGGACAGATTGAGATGTTTAGGCACAGGGCATAGTCAAACAACTGTGCTGACCAGCAAACTATATACATGCATCTGGCCCTCTTTGTCCACTCTATTTTCCCACACTTGTTCCTCCCCAAATCACCTAAATACATCCCTTTTCCCACCTTTGCTTCCTCCCTATAACATCCCATAATAAGTTCCGTGAAATTCCCAAATGCTCTTCCGTTGCCATCCCATAATGTATCCCATATCCCCTGGCAGTAACCCTCTTAGTCCGAAAGGTGATCTGGATGAGTCACTCATCTTGATGGGTGTCACACCTGGACAATGGGGCTGAGGGTCTCCTGGGACAGCCCTGGGAGGGACCAGGCAGGGTGTCCATCCATTTGGAGTCGGTAATTTGGGTTCCTGCCTGCCATTGTGCCCCTGTGCTCCTCTAGGCTCGAGGAGACGGACCTTTAATGGGCTGATGGCTCCTGTGATGGGCCTGAGAGTAGCTGGGCAGGGTATTCTTTGGACTTTCCCCTAGCCATTGTCTCTCTGTAGTCCTTTGTGGGTGTGCAGATGAGCTTTTATCACATAACCTAACAATCTCTCTCTCTCTAAAATAGTCCTCTGTAAGCAGAGACTGCTGAAGTTCATTCTTACGAATGTTATGTCAAATGTTGTCTGAGCTTGCCCTTAGAAAATAAATGTTATGTATGTACCATAGTTTACAACAAGAATAATCTTCCTAGTGCGTTTGGTCACAACTGAAAAAGAGGGTGTTTGTGTTGTTGGATTGGATTTACCCTCCTTCACACCATTTAATGCCCATCTTGAATCACACTTTTGGAAACATGTCTTTTTAAACACTAGTAGCTCTTCTGCTTCATAACCGTTTTAGGTCAACCTGTCTAAAAAATGCTTTGAGTTATGTATTCATTTTGCTGTCGAAAGTATTTTTTTGCATATTTGAAGTTGTTAGATACATATTTTTATCTGTCTATCTAAGCAAAGAGGAAGGAGTAGCTTGCACAGCGTACTCAAGAAAGAAAATAAAATTCTACATTGCTTCTGTCAATGTAGTAGGTCAAGGATGGTTCCTATTAGAAGGAAAGGAGCATGGTTTTAAGTTGTGTGGAAGCTTTGGTACTTTATCTTTGGCTGAGGAACTGTTCTGCATAGATTTAAGTGCCTTCAAATACAGTATTTTGCAAATAATGTTTTCTTTTATATATATTTATGTTTATATATAAATATACTTAAATCCCCAGCTTAGTGAATGATCCACAGTCATAAAGCACGGTTTTCAGGCATGTGACAAAGAAGGCTTGTCTCTAAAAATCTGCAAAAATATCAATAAAGATTTAAAGCATTGCTTATTAGAACACTGGTAAAATCCCACCTCACCTGCAGGAGTCATTCAGTCATGATCTTGTTATCCAAAATTTTGTATTTCTTTGAGTATTCTTTTGAAAATGAGAAGAGAGAATATTTAGGAAGGAGCTGTGAGTTCAGTGAGAATGAAAGCAAGTAAATGTTCATTTCCAGAAAATTTTCTTACGAAACATGTTAAATTTTGTAAGAAAGAGATGGGGGATAGTTTGAATTCACTGAAAATCATTTTTAGCTGTAGCTCTCTGTTAAAGATCTTTTGATTCCTCCATATTCTATGTGTATTATAGTTTAATTGCATTATTAACTAACAAAAATAAGATCATAAAATTATGCAATGGAGCTAGTTAATAAGCGAGGACATGTTTCACGACTATTTCAATGTGAAATACTTCCCCTTAAAGGAAAAAAGAAATCCAAAATTCCCAATCAAGATGTTCAAGTTATTTAAAAAAACCTTTTTAAACAGAATAAATATGTATCTATCTTTTTTTCTAAGAAGGAATAGCTAGTAAGGGTCAAATACTGTCTTTGAGAAATGTTATTTTAATCAAAGCTTTTCACATAGTTAGGATATTCAAAACATCTCTTTCCTGTGTGACCTCACAGTGTATTTTTTTTCTGTAAGTGATGATATTGATTTAGTTATTTTCCTGCTGGGTTGCTTTCCTCTTCCTGTTTTCATTAAATGAGTAGTAACATCTTATCTTTGACACTCACCTCTTGCCTATATTGAACTGATTGCAATTGAGCAGAAAAAAAAATATTGCTGATTCATGTGATAGACAGATGGAAACAAACAGATGAAAAAGATCGTGTATGTTAAACCTCTTGTCTTCAGAAACCAGGCTAAAAAACAGCTGGTCTTCCCAACTGATTCTCTTGAATATTCCTCCTAACTTTAGGTCATGGATAAATATGGTGAGTTCTATGGCCGTGACAGGATCAGTGAGTTACTAGGAATGGACAAAGCTGCTCTCGATTTTAGTGATGCTCGAGAAAAGAAGAAACCAAAGAAGGATAGCTCCTTATCTGCTGTGTAAGCATTTGGTTCTGGTTTGTTTGTGTGATTGTTTTTTTTGTTTGGGGTTTTGGGGTTTTTTTGGTTTCAGGGTTTTTTGTAAGTTAAAATCAAGCATTCAAGGTTTGTCATTCAGCTTTGAATTTTCTTGTTGCTCTTTTATGTATAGGTATATAAGAAAAATCAATTCTTAAGTTGAATGTTATAGTGAATTTATTTCATTATAAACAACATGTATGCAGGACTCCACTGGTTTTTATGTATGAACATTTAATTTAGTGCACAGCTGCTTGAATGCATCACATTCCCACTGTTTTGATACTGTCATTACAACTGGGCTGGAAATTCCTTTCTATAGTTCTCTCAGTTCAGCTCAGCTGGAAAGAATGGGCAAAATTGGCACTGTGTGTTCTGATTATAAAGAAATGACGGAATAAATTTAAGTGATAGTGACCAGTAAAATCTAGGAAGTTGGATGATTAGTCTTCGCATCTTTTTATAATTTGTTTTCCCTAAACTGGATATTTGCCTATCATCTGAGAGACAGACCTGAAAAAAAGCCCCTAGGCATTCAGAGTAACTGCATTCGTTTTCCTTCTTAGGGAAGGGACATCCTCAGCTTTTGTAAAGCACTGCAAAAATGTTTTTTCCAGTTCTGCATTATAAAAAAAGATATTCAAATAGATAAAATATATTTTAACAAATGGACTTTTAATGCTACAGAGATTCTAATGTAAGGGTTTTTTTCTAGCTTTCTTTAAAAGCAACATTTTATCAATGGGTTTGCAAGGATTATATGAGGTAGTCAGTGGGACCACTAGTAGATTAGAATTGCATTGAAGTGAGGGCTGATTTTGTAAAGATGGTTCTTTAATATCCATCTTTTGTAAAGATGGATAAATAAACCTGGAGTCCATCTAAACAATCAATCAGGTGCAGTGTTAAGGCCCAAGGACTCTGTGGCATTGCAATACTAAATAGAATTTAATATTGTAGCAGAAGTACTTTCCAGAATACTTTCTTACCTGCTGTTTTGCTGCTGGATTATAGTAGGACCCATGCTTGAGTTTAGAAAACAATTTTGATTTTTATTACTTTATTATTGGTAGAAAATGAAACTACTTTCCCTTCCCTGTGTGCTCATGACTCATATTTACGAAGACATTTGAAATAATGTTTCGGTGAATACTCCTGAAAAAACAGACCAGAGTGAAGCAGTTGGAGAAGGCTGATGAAATACTTTCAGAATCAGGCCTGAAGGATGCCAATGTTTTGCTACATCTCTAATGTCTACTCCATGTTATATAAGTTTAAAAAAAAATTACGACCTCATCCATCTTTCATGTTCTCCCTGGAGAAATCATTCCATACTTAGATGAATATGCTGTGGGAAAATAAACAACTATGACATTAAATTTACAGAACCATTTGCATAAGATTTGTATGCTTCAGGAAGGTACATGTATCCACTTTTTACCAGTTTCAAAAATGAACACTAATGAAGCTACTAAAACTTAGGCATATTCCAGATTCAACACTTGAAATATATTTACAGTGGAATGAAGAGAGAGGTGGGAAAATCACTGGAGTTAAACCCTTACTGCACCACTTTTGGGGAAAAAAAATGGGGAATGGTATGACCTGGCGCAGATCGCAGCTCTAGTGCCTCTGCTTCTGCATGTGCCAGCAGGAGGTGGCCCGGGCTGAGGGCAGACCAGATACCTCTGTTTCTCTCAACACAGAAGGGAAATGCAGCATGTAGCATTTCCATTCCCAATACAAATGAACCAGGTTTTTCTTCTGTCTCCTTGACCCCTAGCTCCTACAGTTTCTTCCCCTTTCCTGTGAGCAAATAACCTGGGATTCCCTTTACATCTATCTTTCTGCAAGGGACTCAGAGCACTCTACTTGCAAGTGACCATGCTCCTTCAGAAGCTCCTGCCTGTCCCACTGATATACTGCATAAAAAAATCCTCAGTGTACTGTTATATTTTAACTCTGGAAGAGCCATTCAGCTTATGGCCGCAGTCTTGCATATTTTTTAACTATATATATTTACATTTATAAATATGTATTTAAATATTTAAATAATTATTTAAATATACTGCACTATTATTTAAATATAACCAACTAAGGAGGATGATGCAGTTGGAGCTTTACTGTAGATTAGACAGTAATGACAGTTAAAATTTGCACACTGGCATTGGGACAGTGCATTTTTTCCATTGAATAAGTTTCCCTTCTGGGGTGGATGGTGTTAAACTAGCTCCAGCATGGATGAAGTATATTTCAGAGAATAATATGAAAGACATGATGAAAGTTATTTATTAGAGGTGTCATAGTGAGGATTAGCTCTCAGTCCCTTTACCTTCCTAACTGCTGTTGGTTCTGCGGTCATTAGTCTAGTCAGAGTCAATGGAAGAGGCTGAGGCCCAAGCATCTGCAGCAATCAGTGGCATAAAGCTAATTTGGGAGAAAATAAGCAGGGCTTCTGTTGAATGCTCATGTGGTAGAAGAATTCTTCCCCTTTCAAGAAGAGAAAAATGTAAATAATTTTCTCCTGGAATATGTGAGGTTTCCATACTTTGATGAGAAGATAAACGATATCATAAATGTGAAGTGTACAAAGAATGAGTGCAATTGGCCTCAGAATATGTAAGAGGTTGAAAGATCTTATTCTTCCTTGTCACAAGAAACAACAACCTAGGTTTTCAAAAGATTCTGGAGCAGGTAACCCCCTTGTTAGTAATGTAGTATCTTGGAGAACAGTATTGTCTCTGATAAACTAGTAGACTCTTCCCTCAGGTGACAGCCTGCCTCTTGCCCATAATGGCTGGTGAAAAAGTAAGGGATTTTATTTGAGGCAGTTTCTACACCTGAAGTCCCAAGATTTATACCTGATATGATGTCACCACAGGATTTACAAACCTGTGGATGTGCCTATTTGTCCAAATAGAAGTGTATATCTGCAGGTGGGTAGTGGCTTCAGCCTTCATGGTTGAGAGGCAGGCATGATTACCGTTAATGTATAATGTCCAAGTTCCCAGCCTGTTCCATTGAGAGGAATGATGCATATGTGGGGAAACTCATCTTCAAGCCTTTCCACTTATGGATGCTAACATAAGATACCTTCTCCTTTGATTATTTACTTGGGAATCTTAAGCCTAGTGGATCCTTGCAGAGGCTTTGTGTGGGATACCTTAAAGTAATAATCTATTCTATGTGCTGGGTCTCCAAGGCAGACAGATAACTTAAAGACACTGAGTGACTTACTGTTTTGGTTTGGTTTGATTTGGTTCAATACTTTCTTTTTGTAATGGTCAACTGGCACTATTCTCTATAATGTATCACCTGCTGATGTTGTTCAGTGCCTAGCACAAAAGGAGCACTATTTTGACACAGTGCAATAAAAAAGATAATATTTCCTACCCAGTTGACCAATTAATAATTAATTAATGTATCTAATCTGATGGGATGCTTTCTATTGTACAAATAGTAACATTAACAGAAGATCTTCCTAAATATCTACATTGAAACTCATTAATTGGTAAGAATGATAGTATTTTCATTAATGATCTTCCTTATAGCTTTAGAAAGATGGCTCATCTTTCTGAACTGTTTTCTCTATTAGATTAGCCTCCTGAAACAACCTGAAAGAACCTTTAACAGAAAATTTCAGTGTCTGCTAAGAGAGTTAATGTGAAGAGCTAACTAATTAAAACTGTCTCTTCCCAGTTTTAGTTTGTCTGTCATTTTGGAAAAAGGTTAAATGCTGCTGCAAGGCTATTTTTCAGTTTGAACTTAAAGTAATGAGAGTTGTTCCTCAGCTGGCAATGCCCTGTAGCTGCTCTGAACAGCTCTGATGTACAAACATTAAAATCATTCAGGCTGAAAAGTTCAGAATTTTCTGATTCCCGTTAACATTAGTATCATTTGACTGCCTGAGGACTTTTTTTTTAAATGGAAGAATAACTTTTGAAAACCTACTGTGTTATACTTGGAACAGCTGAATGCAGTAGGCCTTAAGAAAGAAGCCGTAAAAAGTCTGGCTTTTGTTGAAGGTGATGAAATACTAGTGCAGGTTGCAGCCAAACGTAATACAGGCAATTTCTCACAATTTTCTTATCGTTTATTCACATTGTGCATTCTCACACTGTGCTCACTCAAACTCAGCTACTACAACTACAGTACTACAGTGTGTAATAACCTGTTCAATGGTGCAGAAAGAAGTAAAATAAAAATTCATTCAGACTAGGAAATTCATACAATATAATACTAACTTATGATATTCCAAGGGAAACTTGAAACCATACTTTTACTTTTTGATTCACAGCTGTAGAGCTTAATTTTTATATGACCTCATGTTCTTTTAAGTCTTTGAGCGACTTGATCAAGGTAGTGAGCGGAAATAAACAGGAGAATGCAGTATTATGCATGTTATTATTGCTTTGCTATCCATATCAGACTTACTTTAAAAAATTAAGATATGGAAAAATGAACAGTTTCTTTTTCCGTATAGATCAATAATCACATTATTTTTAGGAGCTCTACAGCTATTGGTGTTTGTAAAATATAAAATCATCAAATTAAGTTGACTAGAGATGAGTTCCCCTGGTGCTGGTTTTTTTTGCCATTTCATGAGAGGGTATCCTGTCTGTCCATAAGCAGTACTGTCTGTGGTGTTTCATACGTTAAGACAAATATAGTTATGAATAGGTGGAATGGAGTCATAAGAATATGCCTGACACTAGAAGTGAGTGGTATTGGGTCAGAATAAAGTAAGAAATTAACTTGCTACAATAATATTTTCAGAAATAAATTTCAAGATGTTTTTGTTCATTTTACCACCTGAATATGTAATTGAACAATATTGGAAAGAGAAACTGTTCTTAACATTTTTGACCTTTTTTTTTTCCCCTTTTCCTCCTGTGATAGAGTTTTCTATAAATTTTGATTTCTTTAATAACTCAAATTTGGGGCTAGAAAATTTTCTTATAACTTGGGGTTGATGAAAATGGTATCAGAAGCTCTTAGCTGTGCTAGACTGTTTTTGGAGACTTTAGTCTTATGTGTAAAAATGGTGTTAATTTTTGGTTGTATTAAAGAGTAGATACCGTTGCATATAATACAAGTAGGAGTTTGGTATTTTGATGGCAAAGTATTCCTTGGGAGTGTAAAATTAAAAAAAAACTATTACTTTTATGTGGTTAGTGGCTCTGGCTATACAAGTAAGAATTTTGGAAATCAGACTTTGATAGACCAGGGTTTAACTCTTGGTATTCCATCTAAGGCCTCAGGTAATTCCATATAAACATCTGGCACAGAAGTACTATGTGCTTTCATATATGGCAGGTGTATGACATCTGCCAGCATTATTTCTACTTGTTTATTCATTGTCAGCAGCTCTTCTCTTTCAGGAGCACTGAATTCACTCACATTTTAAGGATAGAAGTAGGACAGATGACATTTTTCATGCTATTATTTATATTTGTTCCTGAATTGTGATCCAGGTTTAGAATTTTTTTGTGTCAATATAATACAGATGATCCAAACCTTTCCAAAAAAGAAAAGTTAAAAACTAGAGAGAACAAGATACAGTTGCAAGCAAAAATAGTATACGTCTTGTTTGGTAAGTTAGTTGTATCACTTCTCTATAGAGGAAAAAAAATGCTTTAAGCAAATTAATGGGTTTAATTCTAGTGCAAAAAATGTAGCCTAAAGTTGAGACATTTATTTGTGTTGATAGAGTAAGAGAAGAGTTAATACCTAAAGGTATTAATTAAAGAAATATAAGGGAAAAATTTGGAGAGAATAGTTTACAGTATCAGTCTGTACAACGTAAAAGTTTGTTGTAGAGAGAAGAGCAGTAGAAGAGGCTAACTGGCTAATATAACAAAGCAACAACAACTGTGGAAGAATCTGGGAGCCCAGACCTGGACCCAGCACTCCAGGTGTGGCCTTACCAGCGCTGAGTTAGAGGGGAAGGATCACCTCCTCGACCTGCTGGCAGTGCTCCTCCTCACAGATTGCATGGTATCGTTAGCCTTTTTGCAGTGAGGGTGCATTTGCTGGCTTATGCTCAACTTGCAGTCCACCAAGAACCCCAGGTCATTTTCTGCAAAAGCTTTTAATATACATTTCTCTTTCATTCACATTTATTCCTGATATCAGGGGGAAAAGCAAAGGACACCAGCTCTGAGATTCATTTTGTCTCACTTTGTCTGTCTTTAATGTCATCTAATTGTATCACCCAAGGTATGCTATCATAAATACTGGTAAAGAATTGGCATTTTGGGGTGCAAATTCTCTGACCTATTTTGACAGCTACTTTAGACTTAGACAGGTTGCATTTAAAAAAAAAAAAAATCTCTTTTTCTCCATGGATTATAAAGACAGTTTATTTCATTGTATGTATATGATAAGATTGTAGACATCGATCAGCATTAGGTCTGATCAATCCAAACCAGTATTTATTAATTTGTTTTTCTCCTTTTTTTTTTTGGACAGGTCCATTCCACAGTAAAAATGTGAATTAGAACAAGGTTCTGATGTATTTCAGCTTTCAGAGAAATAGATCAGCTGTTGTCTCCTGTGTTTATGTGACAATACACTTCCTACAGATAGTGTTGCATGTTTTCCTATTGTGTTTTGATATAAAATGCAATTTATTTATTTATTTTTACAGGCTAAATTCCATTGATGTTAAGTATCAGATGTGGAAATTAGGAGTTGTTTTCACTGATAATGTAAGTTTATCAGTGTATATATGTGTACACACATACATACATATATATGTATATATTCACCTTCTAAACAGCAATATACACTTGTTAACCCAAAGAGCTTCAAAGGGAGGTATGAAATACTCTGGATTATATTTAATTTACTATATAGGTGAAGAAAACCTTGGAAGCTTAAAAAGACATTGTGGAAATCTTTTCCTAGTTATATAGGTATTAGTCTATAGAACCTCAGTCAATTCCCGCCCCTCTTCTGATATGCTTTTTTCAGGAGCAATAGGCAAGCACTGTGCTGTAGAATTAGAAGACTGACTATGTAAATTTTAATTGCCATTTTTCATATTGTTCATAAACTTTATGAACACTTGAATATTCCTGCAGCACAGTCAGATCAGTATAGTTAATGTATGTGGAATTCCTAAAATTTATATCACTGAAACTGGTAGTAGAATGTGACAAAGAATGAGGTTGATGATTTTAATCATTTAAAAAAATGAGTTTTTAAAAACAACAAAAAAAGGAATGATAAACAAGACTGACTGTTAAAATACCTTGCAGTTTAAGAAGTCACTCATCATTTGATTGTTAAGAGTCTTATGATTATCGCTTGCCTAACTTAGCTTACTTTACTGGTGGAAAAAATGTCGGGGAACAAACGATTTTGGAACTAGGACTGCTGGAGAATGAAAGTGTAATTTGACTTTATTCAGGAAGAGTGGAACGATAAATCACCAGGTCTGCAGATAGCATGATCTGTAAAGAGCTAGCGTTTGTTCAGGACTAGGTTTTTTCTGTGGGAGGGACTGTAATTTCTCTTATAAATATGTACTTGTCTTTAAGTAAAATAAAAATTAAATGATACAGGAAAAGATGAAATTAACATTTGTAGTAATAGTAAACTACTTAAATAATACTTATATGTTGAAGTAGTAGTTTTAGTAGTTTGAATTAATTACAAAATTCCTTTTGTTGCTTGCAGAGTAATTTCATTTGTCATTAACCACCTTAGGGCTTTAATATTTTAATGTAATTATTTAGAAATTCATAAACAAAAAATAATTCAAATCAGAAAAACTTTTTACATTAGAAACATTAACAAATAAGAGTTTAGCAATTTAAAAATTAGTTTTTACAAATAAAAATTTAGAATATGTCAGTTTTGACCATGTCTTGTGAACTCTGTATTTGCTGATTTAATATTTTTGCACAGAGAAAATTCTCAAAGATCTCTAGTAAATTCAATGTAAAAAAAAATAAAATTGTTTTCTATTTAAAGAAAAGCACATTCAAGCAATTTCTGCCTTTCCTTAGTGTTTTGAATTAAGTTAAAGAGAATAGCCATGAGTTTTATTTTGTGATGTACTTGTTTTTTCTGTTAGTCTTTCCTTTACCTAGCGTGGTACATGACCATGTCAGTCCTTGGCCATTACAACAATTTTTTCTTTGCTGCTCATCTCCTTGACATTGCAATGGGATTCAAGACATTACGAACTATCCTGTCATCAGTGACACACAATGGCAAACAGGTATCAACTGTCATCTCTTTTCAGCTTTTTTACTTAAGGAGTACACAGGAAAGATCATTTCATGACTTAATTCAGCTGCTCTGCAGATTGACAACAGAATTGTTCTTTCATCATGAAGCTTAGAACTTGGGTCAGTGGAGGAACTAGCCAATGGGATTTATAAGCATAAAAAAATGGTACTAGGATGTATGACAGTCTCTAGCTGTTATGAGCAACTGTGTCATAAAGTTGCTGTTTAAATTTTTTTTGAGATTCATCTGAAGAAAGGTCCAGTTGAGACCCAGTTGCTCTTTCTGTTAGAGGACTGTTTGAGAAACTCCGCTCTTTGATAATAAGAAATCTTTTCTTAAAGAAGCTATAAATTCTGAAATTGCATTTCTGATTTAAGTAAAGAAAATAACTAAGGCTTTTCATCTACTGAAATCAGTTGTAGGAATGGCATTTAATGTAACCTGAGACTTAGTGTTCCTCAAGTCTGATGGCCTTTCTAGTTCAAAGGACCTTTGTAAACAATTTTTAATGATTAAAAAAGCCATCTTTGGTCTACTTAGAAGATCTTCCAGCAAGGCAGCTAATATAATTCTTATTCACGTGGGCTGGGAATGGTAACATAAAGGTCTTCTCTGTTGTGTATGCTTATGTGCTGTTGTAGTAAGATCGAACTTTAGTTCTAACTTTGTACAATGTAGGTGCTTTAGAAGTTTGGTGGCAAGTGCCATTTCGAAATTTATCAGTAGCAAGTTATTTTTCAGGGTTTTTGTTTTTATTCTCTTTTGTTTTAAGCAAGTTTGATACTAGAGAAACATAAAATCATTAGCAATGATTTTTTATAAATGCAAAGGGTGATTGATTTAATTTAATTCTGCCTTCAAATGCACTGTTCTTGTCAACATTTTTTAAGAAGTAATACAGATTTAAATGGACACAGTTTATATTTCAAAATAGCTAGTGAAGCACATGACCTATAGAAGACTCTTAAGTATGAACTCACCTTGACAAACTGGTATTTGTTTTAATTTATGTGTCAAACTTAAGTTTCATTTGTGGAACAAAAATTGTGTCTTGAAAAGTTAGAAATCACATACTGCACTCTTTGCCCTTTAAAGAACAGAATTTCTTAAATTCTTAGTTCTGATTTCTTAAAAGAGCAAGAAAGCAAAAAAATCAGTCTGCACCTGAAAAAAAGTGAAGTATTCTACCTTTTAAAAATAGTCCTGAAGTTTTAGTGAATTATCTATGAAGTAAGGGGGCATTATTTAGGATAAGGAACTTTTAAGGTCCGGCAGCTATGCAAGTGAAATATCAATTTGCAGGATATTGCAGTTCACTTCCAGCTGCTTTCCATAAAGCACAAGGCAAAATTTTAATGATGCTGCAGTTGAGCAGTGAAGTATTTGTTGCTCCTTCTCTGAGGTAGATATTAAAATATTAGGAACAGCTTGTTTTATATGTGATTTCATAGATGTAAACAAAATTGTTTCAGTATTAAATTAGGAGAAAAACTATATTGCAATTATATAATAGGTGATATTAAATAGTAGTAGTATTACTATTAGGTAGTAAACTTTTGGATATTTTTGTCTGATTGTGTGGGTTTTATATGATTCTAATGGATTGTTTCATTGTGTATGTATCCACTAGATTTTGCAAGATTTGTCTTTGTAATTTTCTGAAGCATACTTTTCCTTCAAAATAAAACGGGTGAAATGCACAATCCTTGCATGAAAATATGCAGATATATTACCAAATATTACAAAGATATGCAAAGAGACAAAGTAAAGGAAGTTTTCCTTTCTTACATATAGATTATTGTTACTTTCCTTCTTCTTTTGCAAAGAAAGTTGTATAGCATAATTCCATGGTGGTGTTATATCCACTCTATAATTTTGTCTTCCAGCTTGTTCTAACAGTGGGATTACTGGCAGTAGTAGTATACTTGTATACAGTAGTGGCATTCAATTTTTTCCGCAAGTTCTACAACAAGAGTGAAGATGGTGATATGCCAGACATGAAATGTGATGATATGCTAACAGTAAGTCTTATTTTGCTTTCTGGATTTTTTCTTAATTTGTGTCATATTTCCATTGGTACTTCCTTGGTACAAAGGTCTTTCCACTACAGTCTCCACCCCTGGTCCCTTTGGGCCAGGTTATAGGGTTTAACATTGCAGTGAACTCCTCCCCTTGCTCCTAGCCTGGCTAGCAACAAAAGGTTCCTGCTATAATAATTTCCATAACATGTTACTCAAATCCCAGTTTACAACAATTTAAAGGCATTTCCATTACAGTCTCCACCCCTGGTCCCTTTGGACCAGACCATCATGTTTAACATTGCAATGAACTCCTCCCCTTGCCCCTGCTCCAGCTTGGTCTTACCCACAGACTGCAGTCCCTTAGGGGCGTACCTGCTCCAGCTGGAGCCTTATCTGCCAGCCCAGGCGCATCGCCACTGCTGTTGTCAAAATGATCCCAGGCACAGCAGAGTGTGATGATAAGCAGCACAGCAAGCAGCAAAAGCAAAAAGCAGCCACTAACAAGCACTAGATTCTAATATACAGTGAGGCAAGCAAGCCCAGGAGCCCGTCAGTTAATAGCTAAACAGCAATAACAGCTATAAATTTTATCTAGCACATTCCAATCAAACCTGTCGTTATCTTGAACCCTTTGAGCCTCACCTTTGAGTGAACCCTTTGAGTTGGGTGCCAAAAAGGACTGTTATGGGTTAACCCCAGCTGGCAACTAAGCCCCACACAGCCACTCGCTCGCTCCCCTCTGGTGGGATGGGGAAGAGAATCGAAATAGTAAAAGTGAGAAAACTCGTGGGTTGAGATAAAGACAGTTTAATAGGGAAAGCAAAAGCTGCACATGCAAACAAAGCAAAACAAGGAATTCATTCACTCCTTCCCATCGGCAGACAGGTGTTCAGCTATCTCCAGGAAAGCAGGGCTCCATCATGGGTAACGGTTACTTGGGAAGACAAATGCCATCACTCCGAACGTCCCCCCCTTCCTTCTTTTTCCCCAGCTTTATATGCTGAGCATGACGCCATATGGTGTGGAATGTCCCTTTGGTCAGTTGGGGTCAGCTGTCCCAGCTGTGTCCCCTCCCAGCTTCTTGTGCACCCCCAGCCTCCTCGCTGGTGGCGTGGGGTGAGAAGCAGAAAAGGCCTTGACTCTGTGTAAGCACCGCTCAGCAGTAACTAAAACATCTCTGCATTGTCAACACTGTTTTCAGCACAAATTCAAAACATAGCCGCATAGTAGCTACTATGAAGAAAATGAACTCTATCCCAGCCAAAACCAGCACATTCTGTTATGTTTTTGTCCTGACTTTCTTGTAATTCCTTTCATACAGTCGTATCATTAGCCGGCAGCAGGCAGGACTGTAATTGAAGGCAAGGGAACAGATATAAGGTACATCCCTAACAACTAGATATACCCTGTGTATGTTAAACAAACACATCTACAAATAATAGAAGAAATGTGGTGGTATTCTCTGCCATAGTTTCTCAAAAAATGAAAAACAACTACAAGCAGTGAAGCTGAGCCAAGTCAGTTAAAAGTACTTCTGAATCTGGAGGTTCTACAGGCCATTCAGGAGGAGGGTCAGTTATAGGCAAGGACTTTCATAAGTAATTTAGGTACTGAAATGCTTGTTTAAGCTTGGAAATCCATCAGTTTCCCTTAGCATGAATAGCCATGATTATCTTCAGTTGGCAATTCTGTTACTGAGATCTCTCCTGTGCTCAAAACAACTGAAAAGTATTTTGTGCTTACTGAGACAGTGCCAGGCTTTGCAGTTGTGGATGGTAGGTAGAGCTTAAATCATGAAGAATTTCTAAGGTGCATTGCCGTTAATATCGTTCTAAAAACAATCATGTACAGCAAAGTTAAATATATTTCAGTTTGTTATGCAATATGAATCACTTCCAGGGAATTGACACCATGTAAAAGCCCAATAATTAGATAAACTGTGGAAATAGACTAGTATGTCTATATTTTTGTCTAGTTTGGGACATTCAGTGCAAGAAAGACCTAGATAAACTGGAGCATAAATCAGTGCAGGGCCGCTAAATTGTCAGGTGCTGGAGCACTTGCCCTGGGAGGACAGGCTGAGGGAATTGGGCTTGTTTGGCCTGGAGAAGAGAAAGCTGTGGGGTGGGGGGAGTATAAGAGCAGCTCCCCAGCGCGTGCAGAGAGGTTATTGGGAAGACAAATCCAAGCTCTTTATAGCACTGCATCACAGGAGACCATGGACATAAAGTAGAAAAAGGTGTTCTGCCTGAGGAGGGCCAAGCAGTGGATCAGGTTGCTCAGACAGGTTGTGCAGTCTCCATCCTTAGGAGGTTGTAATGACCTGACTGGATAAAGCCCAGAGCAAGTTTGTCTGAGCTTCGAGTGGACCCTGCTTGGAGCAGGATTTGGACCAGAGACCTCCCGAAGTCCCTTCTGACCTGACCTGCTCTGTAATTCTCTGAAAATACACTTACAAAAAGGCTATAATATTGTACAGGGATGAGTTAGAATAGCGTGTGATATGCTATAAAATCAGGGTTGTCTTTTGTAAAAGTGGTAAGACTTGCAATGTGATGTTAAAAAAAAAAAGTACAGAGAATATATTTTTATTTTTAGAAATAGAAAAATAACTTTTAAAACTTTTTAGATAACTAACACTACATTCACTCATAAAGTTAATTATTGACTTTCAATAGTGAAATAAATACTATGTCTAAAAATTGTTACATTTTTCAGCCATTGGTCACTCAGCATTGTATGTTACTATATCAATTTCTTATGTAAGGGATTTTGGGGGTAAGTGTGACATAGAAATAAAAGAATGGCTTTTTTTGTATGGTTAGGTTTTAGGAGTTAGTTATTGTTATTGTCATCACTACCTTTTGATAGGGAGTGAGAACCCTGGGCCTGTAGTTTGCAAAGCTACTTAAAGAAAAAGAACCAATCCCCTGCTCCAGACCTCTGAGAGTGATATCATAATTTTCTTTTAAATTATAGCATGATAAACTGGAAATTTTGCATTGTCAGCATCCCACATACCTATACCGAGGGACCTATTATACCAATATTCAGATCATAGTTTCACAGTATTACTCTCAGGCGTTTTCCATCATTAGCCTGTCCTCTGCACAAACATTCTCAACAGTTTTTTGTTTGTTTTGGTTTGGTTTTTAAATTTTTTTTTGAAACACCAAAGATGTGGAAAGTCATTCACTTTTGAGCTAGGAAAATGGAAAAGGAGATGGCTGTGGTGGTAATGGTATTTCCTATTTGCACATTACTGAAACGATTGTACGTGAATCATGGTACGCTGCTAGGCTTAAGGTAGTTGAATCTTTGATCTTTTTGAACTGCTACATAATGACAGAACATGAAATACTGCAGCTTCAGTTGCACAGCAGCATTTCGCCTCCCTCAAAAATATTCATAACCTCAAAGAGGAGAAAAAGATTACTTGACGTAGTATAGTTGCTAGACCATAGACCAGTTCTGCCTATTACTGAATTTGCAACAATGGGTATTTTTACTTTTAGCTGTGGACAAATTTTGTATCCCTTTGTTTTGCGTTTTCTAGTGCTACATGTTTCACATGTACGTTGGAGTACGTGCAGGTGGAGGCATTGGTGATGAAATAGAGGATCCAGCAGGAGACGAATACGAAATCTATCGGATTATCTTTGACATCACTTTCTTCTTCTTTGTGATTGTCATCCTGCTCGCAATTATTCAAGGTATACGTTTGTAACCCATGGTAAGACTGAAAACATTATTTAGCAGTACAAAGACCTTAGTGCTGTGGTAATCACACACCTAAGATTCAACCAGGACACCAGGGCAGATCACGAACCACAGATTTATATAGTAAGTCACACCCAGCTGGCTTTTATCCATACGCTGTTCTTCCTAGTCTCTGTAAAATCAACAGTCTCTAACTGGATCAGTGGAAACAAAAAAAGCTCTTTGCTGTGAGAATACTGATGTCACTACAGTTTCTATCTTCTCATTTCCCTTTCCAAAAGCCTCCTGTAAATGATCAGCAAGAGAAGTGATTAGAAAGTGATTAGAAATCTTGTGGCATACCTTAAAATTGTCTTTCAGCATAACCCACCCTTTGTGAGCTTATGTGGACAAAATCATTAGTGGGTACTGTCAGTATTCCCCCTGCCAGCACCTAATGTTCTTGACTGGCAAATCTTCAGATTGGTGGTCATGGTGTGAAAATTGGAACATAGCTTTAAGAGGTTTAATCTTTTCCTACATAAAAACCTCTGTTTGGTGTGATACCTGCTTACTTGAACAATGTCAAAGAGTAAAGAAAGGTGCTTGATATGAAACAGCTTTAGTATATCCTGGTTAATGACAATGGAAAGTCAGCTGCCATCAGGTTAGCTTCTGAATTTGAGTGAAACTGACTGATAGTGTGGCTTGCTGTTGTAATCTGGATAGTAGATACTGAATTTTGGGAAGTCAGGGTTTTTTCTATTATGTTTGTATTAATGATATTTAATGGTATTACCTAAAGTACTTAAAAGCCCCATCTGTTTACATATTGTACATTCAAAAGACTGTCAAGAATGCCCAGAAGATCATATTTTATTAAAGTTTGCACAAATTAACAGAAGTATATTCTTGATTTCAGAAAAAAACATGTAATGATTTTTGCTAGGTCCAGTTGCTGTTATAAATAGTGATACCTTATTGCTTTCTGTCAGCTAACAGTTAGCTAACTTATGACGATTTTGACAGCAGTAAGGATGCTTTCTCATGTCCTACAAGGAAGTTTAGAAGGCAACTCTGAGCTTGTGGTAAATTATTTATAACTCTTACTCAAGCAATAAGTTTTTTAAAGGTCTTGGGGAGAGTGCAAAATTTTTTATAGCCTGAAGTGGCATATCTCATACTGTTTGTTTCTTCATTTTGTGAGTGGCTGAAGAGTAGAGGCCTCAGCTGTCAAGCTTTGAGTATAATTCTCACCTGGTATTCATCAGTTTTACAGCACAGTAGTATCAATGATTGTAGAGTTAGTCCTTGTACTGGTGTAAGCGAAGGGAGAATCATACAAAATTTATAATCTGAGCCATAGAGCCTGTGGTAGTTTTTCTTCTTTCTGTATCTCCCTGAAATGACCCCTTACTTCAGTAGAGCTCTGACAGTGGAACCTCGTATTACACGACAACTATAATGAGAGAGGATGCGCAGAGCTCTGGCCTCTTTGCATCTGCCATGTAATAAATCCCTGAACTCTGTTAAACGTACAGTAGTATTCTTTCTATAGAAAGCCTCCATCACTGTAAAACCACATGTGTCTTCATGTACTGACTCAAGAATAGAGCACTGTCAATAAAACAGAAGTCTGCTTGTCCCATTTTATAATTCCAAATGATACTGCCAGCCATATTACTGGTAGAGATTTTCTTTGACTTGCTCATTTTTCTTCACATATTGAGTTGTTTTTGTGGTCTTTGGAATATAGATTGGCTTCTATTATTTCTGCACAAGATTCTCGTTTAATATTTTTGTCAGAGTTATCCCTGGATTTCCAAATATTCTTTGTCACAGCTCTGTTCTTGAGCATTAACTATCATTTCAACTTAAACCCTAGGTTTAATTATTGATGCTTTCGGAGAGTTAAGAGATCAGCAAGAGCAAGTTAAGGAAGACATGGAGGTAAGAACATCCAGTTGCTGAACCATACCCTATTTTCAGGTTTCATGAATATCTGTTTTCAATCAAAATGTGATCTAGCTAGTGGATAGTTTTTTAAACTAAGAGGAAAATACAGTTCTGTACATGGTCCAATATCATACAATATCCTGGATGAGATTCTACTCTCACATCTCAGTTCATTAGATGGAAATAATAACTAAGATTTTTTTATCAACTTCTTTTGTATCTATTAAAATATAAAAACTTACATAAGTAGTTCTGTTAGTACCCAATAAAATTATTTTTAGACAATTTTATGAAGAGAAGACTCTGCTAGCATCCAGGTTCTGAATAGCATTTACCACTCTTTGCTGCCTCCTGTGAAAGAGGTATGCTATGCTTTGACAGGTGCTAGCTGCTACCTTGCATGTCTCTCTGCGTGGGACACAAACCCAGGTTGTCTAAACTGATATTCTGCTCTAAGCATATTTTGGATTTGTTTGCCAATTCCTAGTATGGATTTTTTTAATACCTCCAGATCAAGTGTGGCCAGCCTTTTGCTGTCAGTGATAAGTTAACAAACATTCAGAGAAAAAGCCTAACAGCTTATTTTCTCATGACTTTTTAAAGTTTAGACTAATCCCTGTATCTTCATTTTTATAAACAAGAAAAATTTTGTACGTTGCTGTATATTATAATGAATTACATGTCTGTGGCTTTTGGATCTTCAGACTAGAGGTTTCTAACACAGAGTTGTTAACACTGTCATGTTACAGTTCATCTCAGATGTAATTTTCTGTGGTTAATCTATGTGTGAAAGTATCCTGTACTTGGTGGTTTTCTATTCTGTCATTTAAGTATGACTATAAGAACTCAGAGAAGTGTTGCAAACCTACTGTGTTTTGTAATCTAAACTTTCAGCATATTCAGTTTCAGCTGGACAAGCAGAACAGGCATTGAGGTAAATATTGTCATATGTTACAGTGGGTGCTACTTACAGTGTTAAAGGAAAAAAAAAAAAGCTTTGACCGTTGTATGCCATTCTTTCTTCTGATACCCATTCACTTACAGCTGGCAAAGATTTTTTATTTTTTTTTTTTAAACAGTAAGAAACTATTCTGATGGCAGTTAAACTTCTATTCAAGTCTTTTGGCTGAGATATCCAGTCCAAATCATTAAAAGCAAAGCCTTTTTGTTCAGCACATATGGCACATGATGCATTGCCATTTTCAAGAGAATTGTTACTTTTTTATTGGCCTTTTCTCAAAGGGGGGCAGGGTTATATATAGTGTTGAAGTGCTTTGTATTCTTTCTTTTAGACGAAGTGCTTTATCTGTGGAATAGGAAATGACTACTTTGATACAGTGCCCCACGGCTTTGAAACACACACACTACAGGAGCACAACTTGGCCAATTATTTGTGAGTACGGTAAAAACTCCTTGCTAACTCATGACCCTTGCAGCCTCTGCAAGTACCTGATTAGCGCTCTTGCATAAGAGTCAGTACTGTTTGGCTCTGATGTGCACTCATGCTGTCTGAATATATAATTCTGTGGCGATGGGAGCAACGAATGAACAAACTTCATTACCTTGTTTCCAGCTTCGTTGTGACACACCAAGTTAGTGTGAGCTAGGAGATGGAAACCAGGAACTTAGTACGTGGCTGTGGAGGTGCTGCAAAATTGAATGTGTTGTGTAGAATACAGAGGAACAGTATGACCTGGCCTGGAGACTGATGGAGAGAATGCACAAGCAAAGGAGTAAGGCAAAAGAGGGAAAACTTATATTGGACAAAATATATTGAGTGGAGTGCTGAGGCTAACTAAGAGAACCCGGGACAAAAGGAGGTAAGGGAACTGGAACGAGGAGTAGAGAGGAGAGGGATCAGACCAAGGGCATCAGGTCCACCTTTGGAAAATCCAAGCAGAGCATCAGTGACCACTAAACTCTGTTTTTTTAAATCTGGAAATAAAACCATTTATCAGATCCACAATCACTGTATCATACTGTTCCTCTCCTGTCAAATGCATATGAAAATCCAGTGCCAAAGTGTATTTTATACTAGTGCTGTCAGTATGAAGCAATGGATGGATTGTGACTTTGTGTCTATAAACTAGCACTGTATGTGCACAAAATAATGAGACTGTAAAGTCAAACATCCCTGTAAAGAACTTCCACCTGAAAAACAGGTCATGCAAACAAAATACATTAAAAGCACCATCATGTGGGATTCTGTTCCTCCTTACAGAGTACTACACAAATAACATACTATAGCATACTCTAAGTGCATCATCTTAAGGAAATGATTTTGATATTTTTGTGTATATGTTATATTTTTACATATGTTTGGAGACAATGTCTATTATGAGTGAAATTTTGCAATCATCACCTAGTGTCTGTCAGATATCTCAAAACCCTAAGACTAATGTGTTTTTAAAATTACAAGTTCTTTTCTGCTCATGTTGATCTTGAGTTACGTACACTAGTAAAATATCGCCAACCTATAATTTCAATAAGAGAAATCTCTTAATTGTCTTCAGCATTTCTTATTTATTGTGGGGAGAGGAAAAAAAAAGTTCCAATGACTCTTCTCTGTCTACTTCCAAGTTGGTGTTCATGGGCAAGAAAATTTCTATTATAATTTTCAGATTAGAAAGCTTAGAAAATCTTCATTTAAACTGAGTTGCTATTTATTGTAAAACAAACTGAATCTCTTGCATTTTAGCATACTTTCATTGAACAATGAGTGAATGTCAACAGTGTCAGGAAAGTATATTTAATGTGTCTGGGAATATTATCATAAATAGAACTCTGGAACTTGTAAGTCCATGAACAGCATTATCACTGTACATGCTGAAAAATATCCATCCCTCTGTGGGTTGCCTAATGTTTCCAAATATTGTATTCATAATAGCTGTTTCTTTGCTTGTAGGTTTTTTCTGATGTATCTTATTAACAAAGATGAAACAGAGCATACAGGACAGGTAGGCTGAACAACTTTATGAATGTCAACAGTTATTTAATAAGACTGATTCTAAAATAAAAATCATTCAGGCTTGGCAAAACTAAGAATATTCTAGCTAATATCTCCCTATATGGTATGTAACTTGATTCTCATTCTTCTAAACAATTCTTAGGACTTTGGTTGCTTAATGTTAGATTGAGTATCAATTCTGTAGTACTTTTTATTCCTATTTTGTTATCTGACCTGTTATTCTTAAATTGTTACTTCCACAAAATATAAATGCAGACTACAAAAAAAAAAAAAAGAGAAACAGAACATTGAAGCATCCTGTGGAAGCAGCACTCTTCATTTCTCCCTGTTGATTCTTTTTGAATACTCTTTGTCCTTTATTATTATCTATATATAATCTTCTATGTCGGCACTCCTGGATAAGTCCATATGAAAGAGCTTGTGCATATATTTAAAATGAAACCTGTGAGAGACGCTTTCCCTGGAGGTTTCTTCTTTGCTGTTATTCTTTCAAACTTCTGGTACTTCCTTCAACTTCCTTTAAGTATACTTAAAGTCGGTAAAAATATGTATCAAATTTACAGACAGCTGTTTTTTTCTAGTGATAGTCTTGCAGCTGGCTAAGCAAATGTTCCCGTGTTGCAGATCAGAAAACAAAAAACCTGAAAAGCATCATATACATAGCCCTAGAGATTTGGGTCAGAGGGATGATTTGCTATAAATCTATGAAGCTTACTCTTTCTGAACTCTGATGCATATGTTGGGCAATTATAATCATCATCTTTGCCTAAATCTTCTCAGCCTTGTCCAGTATCAGATTTTATGTATTTGCTTTGCTATTTTTGAAAGTCCATTTGTCGCTTGAGAATTTCATATTAAATGAGATTTTTTAAAAAAGTCTTTTTTATTTGCATTTTCTTTTTTCTTGGCATGCAGTGTGTCCTACTATACTCACTGAAGCCAGATTTCTACTAACCATTCAGTTTTGATACTGTTAACTGGTAATGTGAAAATTGAGAGTACTTCATACTACGTAACTTCTAGGGACATGGTTTAGTGGTAGACTTGGCAGTGTTAGGTTTACGGTTGGACTCAATGATCTTAAAGGTCTTTTCCAACCTAAATGATTCTATGATTCTATAACTTGTGTAACACATGTCCTTTCTACCATGGAATTTGTATAATAAAAAGCACATTTAAGTGGTGTGATTGAAAGGGAAATAAACTGACATATCCTTTACTATTCTCCAGACTGCCCAGAGACAGAGCCTTACCTGAACAAATAATCAGAAAGAAAGAAAAAACCCATCACTGATTCAGAAAATATTGGTCTTCTAAGAAATACCTTTAAAGGCCATTTGGTTTTATGTATTGCGTGTAGGCATGTTTGGAAATGACTGATGCAGAAATTCAGTCATATTTCTATGACAGAAAATCTTCTGCTTACCCTGGTATTTGTTTTGTGACCAGCTTTAACTGAGCTTTACAGTGCTCCTGGATGTGCACTAAGAACTAAACTACCTGGTGCCCTTCTATGTGTTTTTCTAGTGCTTTTTGACTAGGTGACAAAAATCTAAAAGCTACTTTAAACTGATTGAAATCAATAACATGATTTTGTAGATTGATATACAACAACCTAGTATGCACAGAATCAAAAAAGTGAAGCAGTATATAAATAAAAGGAAAAAAAAATCATGGTTGGTGCTTTCTTATTGAATCAAGTTAAATTATTTCAATTGTGTATCTTTCAGGAATCTTATGTATGGAAAATGTATCAAGAACGGTGCTGGGAGTTTTTCCCTGCTGGTGATTGCTTCCGAAAACAGTATGAAGACCAGCTCAACTAAGCAGAGATGAGGATTTCCAGATTGAAAATATGTCCCTGTATTTCCCAACTCTTTTGGGAATGTCTAACAGATTTCTTAAATCCCCAATGCTGTGAGCTTTTTGGAGCACCAAAGCTCTGTTTTTAATGACCCAGTTGCGCTTTTATTTTCTTGTGTATTTGCTTTGAGAACACTGGAGTAAAGAACAATGAAAAATAACAGCAACTCTGGAAAACAAACCAACCACTTGCACACACAAAAGATATCCCTATACATAACATGCACACATAAGAAGAGACTTGACACAGCTTATTTCTGAAACTGCCAGATGATGCCCTTGTCTATAAGATCACACATGGGGTGACATGGTAGCAACACTCATTCAATCTGTTTATTTCGTCATCCTGGAAGGAACTATATGTAGTTCGCAGAGCACTGTAAAAGATTGTTGTGGACACTGAGTTGTGGGGAAATAGTGCCTTACTATATGTGGGTTGAGCTATGCAGAAGATGAGTGCATGATGACATTTTTTTTTCTTTATGTCTTCCCTTTCTTCCAAGTTAATATTTATTTTGTGGTTTTGGTGGGAGGAAGGGATTTGATTGTGCACATCTTTTTAGTAAGACTGGAGTGTCTCAGGACAAGATTAGGTTATTGTCATCAAGTTCATTTCACATTTACCTTCCTCTTTAGCTTTTGCTCTTATTTTGGTAATGCTCTGATACAACACTGCAACTTTATGAAATCTTTGTATGAAAACAAGATGACTGCAAAAAACACTTTAACAAGAAATGTTTCATTGCATGTTTATTATGCAAGTTTAAAACAATCAAAAAAACAACCTTCAGAAGCAAGTTGATCAACATGAAAAAAACATTCACAATAATTATATTCATAGTAATAAAGTGTTGTGGGCTTTATTGTACATCTGGAACAAGTGTCATCAGCCAACAATGTATATGTTATGAATTTGACAGTAGTTTTCTTTTCTTTTCTTTTTCTTTCTTTCATTTCTGCCACCTGTGATCGATAGTGGAGTTGAAGATTTTCTTGTTAAATTATTTTTTAAAAGCAAAGCTGAAGCAATATCCATTCAGGGACTCCATCAGTTCCATCATGAAACACCAATGATGTGTACATCACTCCATTTTGAGTCCTTTTCAATTGTAATGCCAGTCTTTACAAATAAAAAGAGAGATTCAGAATGGAAGCAAGCTGGTTTTGGTAGCATTTGAGGTCTTTGTTATGGAGTCTTTTTATTAGTCCCTGAATTAATTACACCCACTTCAAAACAGGATTAAGCATCTGTTTCCTTAGTGAAAATTTTGGGGTTTGGTTTTTCTGCTGGACTTCTTGCTGTTCTGGTGCTCCACCTTATTTCTTTACAGGCCACAGTTTTTTCATAAAATAAATTGGCTGTATCAATATTCAGTTATAACTAAGAAAAATTATAACTAAAGAAATAATCCTTTAAAAATACTAATTCTGGATTCTTAAAAGCCAGGCTTTCAGTTCAGCAGGTTGTGAATATTGCGACTCTGAAACTGGGATCCTGATGAGGATTCTGGTAAAATTCTCTCAAATTCTACAGTATTTCAGGCCAGAGGCTGGGCAGGCTGGTGATGGTGAGAGGGGCAGGTACAGCAGCTACAATTTGTGTTCAGGTTTTAAACCACCTCCACCCAGTTTGGAGTATTCATTCCAGCTCTGTTTCCTCCCTGTTTGGCACAACTCCATAAAACACTTTTAATCAGCCTTTCTGGGATTTGCATATAAGATTTAGAAATGGGGGATTGCAATGATCTTCCTTTTTGGGTGTACAACATGAAAATAGTTGTTGTTTGAGACAGGTGTCACACTATTTTGGTTTTGCACATTGTGTTGAGAAATCTGTAGCTAAAGATTCTGACTGATATTTCAAGATCCCTTTGTCTTGAAAACAAATTCAAATGGACTTTGTAGGCAAATACCAGAATAAACGTGACGTGTTTCTTTAACCTCTGCTTCCATGTCACAAAGCTTCTGGGGCATCCTTGCTGTTGAATCCAGTATGCTGTTTAACAAATGTATGTAAAGCCATACATAAACACTAGAGTCTTTCAGGATGAGATCTGCTGATTATACGGTGATGCAAAAAGCTTCTTTTTAAGTATGAAAAAATCTTCTTTTATTAAATTAATTATAGCTTTCACAGAAGCAAATTCCTACAGCTAAGAACTGGGTCACGAGAGTTTGCAAGATTAGTGTTCACTGCTGAAAAAGGATGGGAACTGGCTTTGACAGACCTTCAGCGCCTGGTTCATGCTGTCCTCTCTGCAATGGCTGTAGACTTTCTGTGAGTCCCTGAAACTTGGCATTTCCTGTTTCGTTCAGTGCACAAAACTTGCCACTGAGAGCCTTTTTCTTAACACTTAACACACCTAATTCAAGAAAAGAAACTCACTTTGAAATTAAAAGTAAGAGTACATGTCATAGGAGACTGGCTTATTTTAAAAGTATGTGTTTCCTGTGACTCATACTGTTTCTGACACTAAGGTGCACTTTTAACAGGATAATATTATTCAGGCAGGCCACACACTACATCATACAGACTGTGGTGTCCAAGTTAATACTGTTTAATTTGTTTTAGACTTAGAGTTGAAGCAAATGCTTAGATTTTATTAAAGATTACTGAACTTACTGTGACCAACACTTCTTTGAATTTTTGTGTTGTAAACAAGTCAGTAAAATAAGCAATGTCATCACGTGAACACAGCCAACAAATACAGACAATTCACTGCTTTAATAGTTGTATCAAAAGAAATTAACATTGACATATGTGTCCTATATACTAGCACATCGTACAAGAGCAGGTAATAATATGTCACTTGAATACTGCAGTTTCAAATCCAAGAAATTCAATTATAGTGCTTATGCATGTGATATTTAAGATAAGGTTATTCTTACACACATATTTAAGTATGCTAATGGTTTTTTCAGCTGTTAGCTGAATTTACTGCTTGTGTCAGTAAAACTGTAATTTTCAGGAGGAACTCTTGCCCTTTATTGAAGATAGCAGGGAAAGAATTGTTGCTGTTTACCTCTGAATGCCAAGAGAACTAAGAAGAGCTCTAAAACTGATGATCCTCGTGCATACGTGTTGATTTTGGCAAAGAAACAAAGGAATGAATGGCAATGGAAAA
This sequence comes from Ciconia boyciana, assembly GCF_034638445.1. Classification (NCBI taxonomy): domain Eukaryota; kingdom Metazoa; phylum Chordata; class Aves; order Ciconiiformes; family Ciconiidae; genus Ciconia; species Ciconia boyciana. The sequence continues at coordinate 86,032,840 of NC_132936.1, forward strand.
GCAAAGTAAGATGGAAGAGTAGTCGAGGTGTGGTTCATTTGTGGAGGTTGTTACCAGTTTATATATTGCTCCACGTAGAATTGAGTTACCTGACATTTGTTACACCTTCTTCCAATACTCTGTTCTTATGTCTTTCCTTTCCCTAAAACTTTGAAGCTTAAGTCTGTGTTTTTTGCTGAGGCAATCACAGAAAACAGAAGACAAGAAAAGGATGCTGTAATATCCTTGGCCCATGCATTGCTACAAGAGTAATCCCTTCATCTTGGCCACTAATGTGCTATTTAAGTTGTTGAATATTTTCATTTGTAGTATCTTCGTACTGTTACAGGACTCTTACTAATGAATAATAGCATTTTGCTTATGAATTGCATTAATGTTTCTTTCTATAACTCCTTTGATAACACTCCTACCATCTCCAGAGGCACTGAATAATTCCCTTTGCTTACACAGACACCTGTAAAGTATTCGTAGGATGTAATATTTTCCGTGTTTTTTTATTTTCTAAAGTAGAGTGTATATTAATTTTTTTGTTCATTAGCCAAAACAAATATAACTCTGGTGTCCAGAACAGTCTCTGTCAAAGGATAAAACATCTGCCACAGAGAGGATGGGTGGGTATGTTCTGTGATTAAATCTGTCTAATATTTATGCTCATATATGTAGCTCCTTCAATCTGTCTTCTTAAGTCATTAATTTGTATATTTATTTGCTTCTTTTTCAGTTTTCTTCAGCTTTTCTAAAGCCATGCTAAACCATAGAGACTTGGTTGCAAATAGAATTTCAAATTATATCGTCTTACAGTCACTTCTTACTCAAAATTTGCAAGATATTTAAGCATAAATATCCATCTATAGGGGAGCTGTTTTTGCAGCTGCCTCATTTCTTTTTTTTTTTTTTTTTGAAGGCCCTTTTTATGTGTTTTCTGGATTAGGTTTTTCTCTGTCATCTGCATAGTGTTTTAACTGTACCTGTGCAATTTCTTCTATCTAGTTTTCTTCACAATTATCTTTTTATTGTATGAATATTTGTTTAGGCAAAAAGGATGTGTCTCTCTTAGATGGTAAAGACAACTCTTCTCAGCAGTTGTTAAAGATCTCTGGCAGCCAAACAGCATCATTCTGCCGTGCCAATGGAGGTCAAGAGTTGAGGCAATTTTTGATATGAACAGCTTGCTTTTGTAATAACATAGCCATGGGCTGATCTGCAGTTACAAAGGTTTGACCTATACATTTTGGTGCTGGATGGGAAGATCTGAGCTAAAGTTCTCCTGAAAAAAGTTTTGAAATTTCTGAAATGTAAGGGGAAAAAACTCAAAAATCCACAATTACAACAAACTGAAGGACTTTGCTATCAATCCATTGTGTAAATGCTCCAAGTTTGCATACAACATGTAGTTGCTGTGTTGCTTAGTAGAAGTTGCAGTTATATAGACTAAATACCTCTTTCTTAGATACATGTTAAATAAGGACCTTTGGAACACTGAAAGGTGGCTAAATAATGCTGGATCATGCAATTTGAGATTTGAAATAAATCAAAAGGTTTTGATTAATTGTTATTTACGTAGTGCTAGTAGGATAGAAGGAAACTGCATGAGTTGAATGCATTGAAAAAAATAGAACCACCCAGGGAGAATTAGAGCATGGAAACTCCTCAAGTAAAAGCAAAAGGGACTAGATGAAAAAAAAAATAGCATGAGAGAGAAAGAATATGAAAGAAAGGTATTTCTTTCTTCTGTTGAGAAGCGGGATTTCATCATGAAACCCTTGATAAGCTCTGCTTCTGCACTAACTGTTGTGATGGAAATTCTGTATTTCCTGTTAAACTCTTAAGAACTGTAAGTATTTTTCTGCGATACTAGATGATATCTAGAAAATACACAGATAACAAGTTTTTCTAAAAATAGCTTTATAAATAAACAGGGTTGAAAAACAGAATTTTTATGAAGTGGGTTTTTTTTCTTTTATGTAGATATAGATTCATTTTTAAGGTTTTCATGATTTAATTACATTTTTTTTCTGTGCTACTGTCATGGTTTTAGCCTCAGTCGGGAACCAAGCACCACACAGCTGCTTACTCACCCTTCCCCCCAGTGGGATGAGGGAGAGAATAGGAAGAGCAAAAGTAAGAAAACTCATGAGTTAAGAACAGTTTAATAATTAAAATAAATATAATAATAATAAAAATTGTAATGAAAAGGAAAACCATGAGAAAGAGAGAGAGAGGAACAAAACCCAAGAAAAAACAAGTGATACAACTGCTCACCACCCACCAACCGACGCCAGCCCATCTCCAAGCAGCGATCGCTGCCCCCGAGCCAACTCCCCCCAGTTTCTATACTGAGCATGACGCCATATGGTATGGAATAGCCCTTTGGCCAGTTTGGATCAACTCTCTTGGCTGTGCCCCCTCCCAGCTTCTTGTGCACCTGGCAGAGCATGGGAAGCTGAAAAGGCCTTGACCAGTGTAAGCACTGCTTAGCAACAACTAAAACATCAGTGTGTTATCAACAGTATTCTCATCCTAAATCCAAAACACAGCACTAGACCAGCTACTAGGAAGAGAATTAACTCTATCCCAGCCAAAACCAGGACAGCTATAAGTGAGCTTCCAGATCTAGACCAAGAATTAAGGTCTTATGGTGCCAGGTGCCATATCTATTCATAAGAAAACTATAGTATCTAGCCTTAAAGAGCTGAAAGCCTGAGCAAAGGAGGTGAGACAATACATCGATTCAGTATATGGACAGGAAAGGTCAAGTTTACAGTAGGATAATATCAGGAACAGAATAGGTAATAGTGAAAAATTCATCAGCTGCCTACTTACTAGGTTATCTGCAAGCAACATAACTGAGAAGAAAAAATATTTGTAGAAGTCAGTTGGCCTTATGCATAGCAAGCTTTTATGAAGTATATTATTTTTTCTGTTTTTTTCCCTCCAGTAAATTACTGCTGCATAAAATCCCTCAAGCTCCATTTCATTACAAATATTTTTTTCATTTTTAATCAATATTCACTTAGTGTATGAGATTTAGAAAATACGCTTGCTTTTAATCTTTGGAAAACATTTTTGTAGCTTGCTGTGTTTGAATTTCAGATGAAGATGGATATTTCAACTGTTTCTCCACTCTGTGTCTTTGAAGGAAAAATATCCTGCTATTTAACCACTCTGCATTCATGAGCAAAAGAAGTACCTGACTAGCACTAGCCTCTTTTCTCCTTCCTGTTCAGCTTTTGAGATATGTTAGAACAATGCTATGAAATGCTTTAAAATTAGGTATTGGGCATTAACCCAGATCTGTCACACTCCCTTTTCCGTCAACAATTACTATGCTAAAGTCTTGTGATTCCTGCAGCTTCATCTTCTGTAACACATGGTGGCAGAAGGTAGAATTCAGCAAAGTATGAGGGTTTTTTTACTTTAGCATGTGATAATTATGTCAATAGGCCTGAAGGTTTTGTAAAGAAAATGCAGCAATCTGAAAGTAATTTGAATTGACTGGGAAAAGCTGCTGAGAACTGACTTCACTGTGTTACAGTTAAATATGCATTGTAATAAAAGGTGGATAATTTGTTTTTTGAATGTTTATAAAATGTTACTGTGATAAAGTAGCTAGTGAAGTTAGGTAATATCCAGGAATATCAAACTTCCTTAAGGAGCTCCTAGTAAGTGAGCATCCTGTTTTCTACAAAGACATCACAGTTGTTTTGCTTCCTGCAGTTTAAGGGATGGAAAAATAAAATGAAAAGGCTTGAAATTATTTCAAATCTTGCAAAAATTATTAGTGAATAAAACATGAGGTAGCAAAAAGGAAGAAGTAAAAGTTCATGAACTGTTGTTATATTTCTTTGGAGATTAATAAATTGCAGTAATTGTGAAGAAAGTGTTATTATCAACTTTGAGCCATACTGTGCCTGTCGTGCAGATCAGCAGGAAGGTGGCAGAAGGGATGACATCTGGCTTAAACGGTGGCGTCCAGTTAGGCTGCTGTTCCATCCTGTCGTAGCATGCCCAAGCTAGGCTAAGGGCATCCAGTTCCGAAGGAGTCCCTTCCCCATCTACCTTGGTGCCAGGGAAAGGACGACAACTGACCATCTGTGTTTTCTCAGTTGCATTATTGGCTCTGGCCTCTGGCAGCAGACTGCATACTGCTATAACTGCTGATACGCAGACACTTGCAGACACTTCCTCATAAGAAGAAATTAAAGTTAAATTAATTAGGGAGCTGCTCAGTGCTGACAACAAGGCATATCCTTTCATCATGTGGTCCATCCTGATGGAAGGAAAGAAGTATATCCGCTGACTAGGAAATAAACTAGTGGTATGACTGGACCATATAGCAGGCAGTTAATTTTTGGCTCTGCCCAAAGAAGATAAAATTTCAGGCACTAAGTGAAATATTATGGACATTTTAGGTACCTACAATCTATATTAGAATAAGTGGCCTCAGATTTGATGTAACTACTGAGCCGTTTTTAAGTGCTTCATAATGTTACCCTAAGGCGTTAATAAACCAAGTTGTTGGTATTGAATATTAATATAATGTTAAAACCCAAAATTCAGTATAGTTCCTAGCTATTTAAAAAGATTATTATCCTTAATGCTCATCTACATACCCCACTTTAAGCTGATTCAAGTGGTTGGTAAAATTATTATCTTTCTCTGGAGCACAGTGTTTTAGAAAACAGTGGTTTATAGTGTTCTGTGCACATCTGGAAAACTGTTCAGTGTTTAAATAGATGTGGCAGAATGGAATGAGCTTGGGACAGGAAATATAGATACTGAATTTCTTTTCTTCACTGGTTCTTTATGCTTGGGCAAGTGCAGAATTAATAATAATTTAAATGTAAGAATGTAAAGATAGACCCATCATCTTGAAATTTGCCTGTCCTTGGCTCAGCCTTCATTATTTTTGACTGTAATGAGGCAAGTTTGCTTTCTATTTGCTCAGACTTCTGCCCCATATCAAGAGGTTAATATCACATACTTTACAGTACTTGGAAGTGATCATATAAAAAAGCCAAAATAATCCTGGATTATTTCAGAGAAAAACGTAATATAATTTTCTTAACTGTTAGTCTTTTGCAATTTAAGAAGCCTATTTCTTGTTTAAATTTTGCTTCTGCAAATGATTTCAGATTCCCTCTGGAGAGTCACAGACTGTTATGGTTAATATCTGGATGGAAATAATTCTTTTTATCTTTTTCCAAATCTTCACCTGTCTGGATGACCCTTAACATCTAAATGGTATGCAAATATAGGATATTTAGAGACTTTCCAGTACTGAGTGCTCACGGCAATCTCCAAAGTATATAATTTATGGTCTATAAAAATGTTGCTTGTATATGCTTCATGGAACTGATGTATAATTAATTACTTTTTTTATAAGGAATCCTTGGGCAGTCTGCAATTGCAGTAGCCTCTTATCTGAAGTTACTTGATTTTAAAAAAAATCAAGGTAGTTAATATGCCTACAAGACTAATAGGCACATTTCACGCAGATCATTTTTATGCAAGCTATGAATTCCTTGCTATAGGAATCCAACAGAGTTAGAAAAGGCTGGTTAAAATAAGCTTCTGGGGGCTAATCTGAATAACAGTGCTCAAAGTGTGCTTCTGCCTAGGAGAACTGTTAGAAAATAATTCACATTATTTTTCACATATAAGTTTTCCTCCTGTCGTTCACATATTATTCACATAAGTTTTCCTCCTGTTGTTCGCTGCTTAGTTTGTCAACCGGGGCAATGTAAGCTACAAAAGCTAGAGCTGTGAAAGGAACTTACTGTACAAGGCTGCTTTATAGTTAACATTTTGCATATATGATCAACTCTTGATGAACTGTGGTCCAGTTATCCAGCTTGCAGATTAACCATGATTTGCATGTAGAAACATCTATGCTGGCATTGTTTTGACCACCTTGGATGTAGAACCAGTAGACAAACTTATTTGTTGTGCTTGTGGTTTTACCACTGTAGACTGATGAAACTCAGATGTCCCTGAGCCCTAGTCACACTATCTGATCGCTCTTTTTTGCCTTTCCATGCTTATTGTATCTTTCTGTGGCTTAATGTGCATTCCCGAGATTTGGGTTATTTTTGTTACCTGAGATCCCTGTTTCTTTACTATATATAAATTGTTATATGGTCCAGAAATGCACAAGACTATAGCCAGTGGGGACCAAGTGATGCACCAGAATTAACTTAGCATGGAGAACTTGTTGGGGCAGGATGAGTTCTGGCTCAGGCAGCTGGATCTAGGGTGCCATATTTCTAGGTTACATGTTCCCTTCTCCTCTGTGGACATGACATGCACAGAGAGATGATACGTACCTGTCCAGTTGCATGGGAGCAATGAAGGGTTCCAAACAAATATAGCAGGCAGGAGGTGGCAATCCTGAATAAATAAATTAACCAACCTACAAAACTTTTACACAATCCTGAATGGCCTCAGGGAAGAAAATGGCCAGGAGCGGGCAAAATGAATTGTTTTAATAAAATGAACGTTATTCCAGTTACATGCTTACCCAAGAACAACTGAGAAACATATAAATAATGTGTGTGATGAGGTTTAGAGAAGTCTCAAACCTACTGTATGTATTCTGACTGTCTGTGCTATGTATATGTGGCAGAGTTGGTTATATGGCAGTGAAAACACTCCTACCTGTGCAATAGTCTGTGTGGCCTGTCTAGCTGGAAAAGGGAAATTCTGGCATAAATGGTAATTAGAGAAGAATTAACGCTTTTTATAATGGAAAAGGAGACTGTTTGCATACAGTTACCCTTAGATACTTTATTAATGCTATTACATGGAGAAATTATACAGTAGTCTCTTAAATGAATGCTGAAAATGAAATTAACTTACTCAGAATTGGACCTGAAAAGGTTGATGTTTCTGTATACTGTTTTTGCAATTCACCTGTACTCTTTATATGGTATGAATTAATCAAGCTGGCGTACTTTGGAGGCATAAAATAAGCTTAAGAATAATGTTAGGAAGAAATGTTTATTTTCTTTTGAGTCGTGTAAACCCCGTACCTGTTTACAGCTTAAGTGAAACTCTGAATCTCCCAGATTTTCGTATGAGTAATGGTTACAACAATGTGTTACAGGCCCAAAAGTTAATCCATTTCTAAGGAAAACAGTGTCTTCATTTCTAAAAATTCATGAGGACAGTATTGGTCTGATAAATACTTCTGCTTTTCTCCAAAGAGAATAGCCTTTGAAAAATGTCAATATTGTGTTTTTAAAGACAATTTTTTTTTTTTTTTGGGGGGGGGGAAAGTCAACAGTACAAAATACAAAGCTTAATTTCATTACAGAGAGCATAATATAATTGTTAAATAATAATCCCTTTTCATACTTAGTTTTGTTAAAGGTTTGAATAACCATCTTTTAATGTGAAAATTCATTTGCTATTTTGAGTTTTGTATTTGTTGTAACTGCTCATCGTTTTTTCGCCTTTCCTGTATAAGGTGCGTTTATTTGTAGTTTTCCTTCAGCAAATTAGCATTTGAAGCATTTAGAAGAAAGTGTGTCCATGATTGGCTTTCTTATTTTTGAAAATGCATTTTCTGAAGGGATGATTGTTTAATTTCTCCTAATGAATTTCAGATTCTGTATCTGGTTGAACCTCTGTGGAAGCTTGTTCTGCAGTCAGAGTCTGTATGATAGAAACATCTTAATAGTTCTCCGTGTTTATACGTAGATTACACTGGCTCCCAGTCTGTGGGAGGTATTCAATGGAGTTTCTCTAAAAATATACCTCTTTTTTGGAAGGTGTTAGTGGTTTTTAAAAGTTCTTTTTTATAGTGATTACTTTTCCTCGTAAAAATTCTACATTCCACTAAGACCAAATCAATATTTTTCTCCTACAAAAGTGGAAATAAAATAGAGAACACAGCAGAGAACATTGTAATGCCACTGTATAAATCCCTAGTTTGTCTGCATCTTGAATGTTGTGTCCAATTCTGGTCCTCCCATCTTCAAGAAACTGTAGTAGAATTGGAAAAGGCTCACAAAAGAGCAACAAGGATGACTGAAGGTATGAAATGTCTTCTGAGCTATTTACAATAGCTTTGTACAAAGGATAGGATTCTTCAGTCTATAAAAAAGATTACTTGGGAAGAATATGATACAGAGATAACAGAAGTCTAGAAAATCATGAGCGTCCTGGTGAGAGTGGATGGGGATTGGTTGTGCTAGACTATGTACAAGGGACAAAGGGACTAAATAGTGGGTTCTGAGGTTTAGTCTGGACATTAGGAAAAACCTTTTCACTAGGAGGGGGGTGCAGCACTGGAACAGGTTATCCAGGAACCCCCATCCTTGGAGGTTTTCAAAGTTCATCTCTGAGTGGGAGGCTGGACTTAAATGACATCCGAAAGTCCTATCCAAGCAAGATTTCTTTGATTCTGTTAGAAGGAGACATCAAAGGTGTTCTTATTCTTCCCTAAGCATCCACTTATGTAGACAATTCATTCTGGATACAGGTTGCAGTTTGTGTCCATTTAGTCAGATATAGTACCACCACTCCCCTGTTGTATGTTAATATCTGTCCTAAAAGTCTGAATAGTGCTTTTTTCTGTTTGTGTTTTCAGAAGTACACTATGATTTAGAAAGGTAATGGAAAGGGAAAAGTCTTTAAACACTGGAGTAACATATTTTAATTTTTTTAACCTGAAATCAATTTCTAAGTTCTAAAAAATTTTGAAAATAATTCTAAGATTTTAATTTTATGACTTTCATCCATGAAAAGGAATAGGACAACTCCCCTGGAAAGGTAATAATCTGACTATATACTTTCTACATGACAAAGCCATGGCTGTGGTTCTGTGCCTGTTTTAAAGAGACTGTAGTGCTGTCTAACAGAAGTGTTAGTGCTTCTGACAGAAGGCTGTTATGAAAGAAATTTGGCAATCTGCTTTCATTTCTGTTTTCTTCTGCTCCCGGTCAGCTGTCATGGCCTTTTCCTTTCTGTTTCCCAAAAGATTGTCCTGTAACCTATCACATTACTATCACAGTATAACCCTGGTTATACTTATATCTGGAAGGAACAGCCAGCTAACATGTCCAGTATTCTTTTAACAAATGCAAATTGTCACCTTGTCCAGATTCATTGCAAAGGACACTGTCAGACCTTGATCTTGCAAAGTACAGTTATGAGAGCCCTACAGTGAAAACAAGTTTTATGGGATAGAAAACCTTTATTTTAGACGAGAATTAATTTCAAAATTTATTGTCACTATTTCCTGAAGGCATAAGACTAGAAAATAAATAAATTGAATTTCACTATAATTTGACATCAGAACCTATTTATTTTCAGTAATTTTAAGCTACTCTTAATTAGACAACTCAGAATCAGAATCAGCATCGTGTATTTCCTTACATTAATTAAGGACTAATAATGTAACATAATTAAATGTGTACATTAATAGAAAGTGTAGATTTCATATTAAAACCAGAGAGAAATAATTAATTTTTCTGGCTAATTCCAAGGATGAACCCTTATTCTGAAGAAAAATAACAGCGAAATTGACATTTTAATGTTAAGCAATTTAGATGTACTTTTTTTTTTCCTATCTGCATTCTCTCATTGCTTATTAGGTCAGCAATTTTGGATGTCATTTTCCTCATTAATGAAAAGCATGTCACTCAAAAGATCAGTGAGGGCTGCCAAGTATGTACACAATTTTCTAAATTATTTCAGTGTTCTCACTGTTTTCTTCTTTTCTGCTTAATGTTTGTAGATGACACATTAAAAAAAAAAAAGCTAGTAAGGCCATCATGTCTGTAAGCTGCCAAGTGATTCTGTGATGGAAGATTAGAAAATGTTCATACCAAAAATCCACTTAAAATGATTTTTGCATATTTAAAACACTTATTTTATGTTAACTTGTATTTTACCTCCAGTAAAACTAACTTTTATAGGAAGATCAAAAAATATTTTGAGAAGTGGCAGACTTTCTACATGGGGAAGGGCATATGGAGACACTGCCAGCACGGTCCTCAGCAACACTGAGGACTTCGTTGAGTGCTGTACAGATTCTGCTAAATCAGTCCTTGGACTTTCATGAGGTTATTCTGGAAGTGTTTCGGATGTGACAAAGCTGCTGTAAGGGCTATAACACCACTCCTTAGAGAGCAGATGTGCAATTTATTGTGCCTTATGCATATCTCTCACATGTCATAAAATGAAAGAGTAGAACCAATACTACTCTGGCATAATGACTGTATTGGCATGCAGCAGTGTGTTATGGGTATATTCTGCAGGAATTTAACATAAGGTGAATGCTTATCCTTGTCTGAGTGGAAATCTCTGGTATATAGGGTTCTAATTAAAAAAAAAAAAAGAATCCTGCTTTTATTCTGGTTTTCCTGATCTCATTAGCTTAAGCTGAGGTGCTATAAACATGCCCCTTTCCTCAGAAGGAAATATGTATGGGCACTGTGGCACAGAAGGCAACCCAAGTTGTGTCTTTCATCATGTGACTCACAGCTGGCTCTTGCATCTCTTTAGAAACCAAAAATCTGATCACCTTATTAATACTTATAAATTAAATATAAACTTTGCAATTATAAATACCTGTCTCAGAATCTCTTCCCAGTCAGTCAACGCTGTGGAAAAACTTCAGCATTCAGTGTTCTTTGATTTGAGCACTCACGAAAAATGCAAATGCCTCCAGTATTGAAACTGTGAGCGTTAGATGTAAGGTACAGTCAGGACCGTTGATGGTCAGTAAGCAGAGAGACAAAAGGCCTGGAAACACTGAAGCTGTTGAAGCCGAGGTAATTCGTGTTACCTTGAGCTGTGGTGTCCCTCCCTATGGTCAGGCAAGGAGAACGCCTGGGGTGTGGGATACCCCTGAAACTTCCCTAACACAACTGGAAGCAAATACATTTAACACTGCTCAGTTTCTGTTGCCAAGGGCTGTGTTTCCTCAGATTTGCTGAAGGAAAATTGCAGGACAAGGCGGGGGGAAGATTGTGTGCCCCTTTTTGGTGGTGTAAAAGCATGACTGAAAACATCCTATTTTCTGTTACTCATTCCAGTTCAGGACGTGTCTAAAATTCTTTCAATTGTGTAAAGACATGTTTCTCTTAAAATCATTTAAAGTAAGCCATATGAAGTAATGTGTTGTGGAACAGAACCATCCTCTGGTACCTTTAAAGTCATGCAATATCTCTTTAACATGGTGCAGCCATTTTAATGGTTTTCCATGGTAGTTTCTCCTCTTGCTGTGTTGTATTCAACCTCATTTTAATTGGTCTGAATACTCTGTTATTGATGTCTTACTTTTTATTGATTCCTTGCAGTGTTATCTTTTCAAGAAGTGAAAATACTACTACAGTGGTCTCCTCATTTGTCACATTTCATAGCAACTCAGAATTCTTTTTCATTAAAAATACTTTGGTTTTCCTTCTAACATCAAGTTAATGGGCAACAATTCTAGAAAAGACCTATTAGTACATCTAGTTTATCTGGCTATTCTGCAATTTCAAGATGTTAGCACTTTCAAGAAGCTGATAGAAAAGTATTTTATACTGGTGCTAATTCAGAGATTGGTTTGTTGCATTAAGCAATCATGAATTACGAGTGTTCACATTATAAGAATAGATTGTCTTGGGAGGCAGTCTAAGCGTTCATGGGGTCACAGAAATAAGCAGAAGAATTCAGTAAAACAAGATCCACAAACTAATCATAATCAATGAAAGAAAGATGATCAGTAATTATGATCAAAACTTTTTCTGGGAAAAGGGAATGACTTCGAAAACGTATATTTAGACTTAGACAATTAGATGTCTCCTACAGAAGTGTAGAAAAACAATCAAAACTGAAAGCTCATTTATAAAGTAGTAAAGTTTCTGCAATGTAATTGTTGCCTTAGGGAAAAACATTTAAAATACAGGGTTTGTATTACACTTATTTTGAATGGGTCTTTTTAAGCAGAACAAGGAGCAACCTCTAGCTAAATGGGACTTGCAAAATAAAACTAGAATACAATGAGAAAACGGTTGTGTTGCAACAATTTTAGAAAAGGTAGAATTTGGTAGAGGGCAGATATATCCCTGAGCACTGTTTGTGTGGCAGTATTCTAGCATGCCTTCTGGTTGTGACTGAAGCAATTCAAGGGCTGGGTAGTAGCTGGCCTGCATGCTGAGAAACACTTAAGCCTCTTTTATATGCTTGACTGTCTGCAATCACCAGGCATGCAGCAAAGACTGGCTGGTGGGGAATTAGAGACATAAACATGATCTTCTCAGCTTCTCTGGCTTGTTACAGACACAGGTAGAACACAATTACTACCGGGATTTACCCACTGGGAACTCTGGAGGCTTTGTAACCAAATGACCCCCCCAAAAAAATTGAACCACTGCAGCCCCACTGTTGACTTCTGGAAGAAAGCTGAAAAAGCAGAAGGCTTCCACACATCTTACGGGGTTTTGGACAGACCTCTAGCTTTTAAGATAGTGAGAAGTATGAGGAGACATCTTTATTTTCTGAAAGGACAATGAAGGGTTTCTCTATTAATCTGGTGCATGCTTCCTACCCAAAACTTCCTTCTTTACACTATAATACAAGATAGAATAATATAACAGTAGCCTGGCATCTCTGATTCATAAGGATAATTAAAAAAAAAATAATTGTGTATGTAAAATTTAAAACTGGATATTTGTTAGTAACCTCAGTCCTTTTAATAGCATGATTATTGCTTTAGGAATGAGTTAGAAACAATACATTTTTTAAGGAAAAGAAATCACCATAAAATCACCAGGTATTTAATATTTCCTTTAAAAGTAAGAAAACATATCGGGCTACATCAATTCTTGCATTTCTATCACATCCATGTGAAGTCAATGATGGTTAATATTAAGGCAGATCTAAAGCAAAGCATAGCAGTGTTTTTTAAAAAAACAGTAGAGTTTAACCTCCCAAGGCACAGTCTAGACAATACAGCATTTAAGACAAAATATTAATCAAAATATTAAAATTGGGGAAATGTGGTGATTTAGGCAGTGCCATGGGACATTGGAGATTTACTCTCTTTCTGGTGGTTCTGTGCACTTCAGATAAACTTGTCATTTTTTCCCTCAGTCTTTATCTAGTCCATTTCGCTCGTAGCATGTCTGATTCCCAGAGTAAGGTGAGTGCCCCACTGAATCCGAACTTCTATTCAGGCTGCGACCCGGCTGTGCACCATCGCCTGGTACCTGCGGACAATCAAGAAAGGCCCTTAGGTAGAGTCTGCTGGGGCCCCTGATGTAGCTCTTGCAGAACTCCGTGAGATGAACATGGCACATTAAATGAGGAATGCCCCGGCACACTGGAGCAGAATGTGGCACAGTTATTCAGCTTTTAGTTTTTCCTCCATCGTTTCAGAAAGGAATTAATTTTAAAAACAATTGTAGATTCTTGCAGGTTGGACAAGGCAATCGGAGTTGATGGTATTACTACTTCTTACCTCCCAAGTGCTTTACAAGTGAGGCAGACTTTATGCTTCCTCGGTTGCTGAAGAAAACAGCTCTTTGGTGAAAAATGACAAGTATTCAGAAATACCCAACCAAAGATGTAGTCAAGGGTAAATGCAAGTACATCATGTTTGCCCGTTTCTAGTTTGGTTGCCATCAGGTTTACCAGTGCAGTACTGCACAAACTAACTAACTTGTGAAATAAAGAATACCAGATCCTACTCTGCAACTGCAAAGGAGTGCAGAAATGAATTAATTTAAGAGTCCTGGGTTGGCTTATTTCTCAGTTGTCTGTCTCAGAACAGAAGGGTACTCTTCCTAATTTTTTAGTTTGAAATGGCAGGGCAAGAAGGTATACATAGTATACAGTATATTAGTTTTTATATACTAATATACTTATATACTTATATGCTTATACAGTATATAAGTTTTTATATATATAAAAAAGCAAACTCTTTATCAATACTTCTCAAAAAGTGGTACAAAAATACAGTATACACAGTAAATACAGTACAAAAATGCAACCTGATGATGTACCACTAATGATAAGCAAGTTTTTCAGCACTGTTCTAATATCCCCCTTCTTCCTCTTATATCATACAGATGGTTGCGGGAGAAAAAATATGAAGTAAAAATGAGGTAGGGAAGAGAGAAACTGAAATTAAAATATGAGGGTTATGGGAAAAGATTGCAACATGTAAGGTAATGATGAAAGAAGAAAACATAAACAGACAGAGAAATCCGCCCCCCGCCCAAAAAAAACCCCCAAAACGCTGCGGGCTCCAGCTTACTGATGGCCAGAAGTTCCTGGTCAGGTTTCTTTCTACTTAATCAGAGTTAATGATAAGCACATGCTTGTGTACTTTCTGTGTTCGATGTTTGTAGTACTGATTTTAGCTGTTGGCATTCTTGTACAATACCTCTTGAGCAACCAACTTTACTTTCCTCACATGACTAATTTTAGCACTGACTACTTACGAGGTTCTCTGTCTTTTTGATCTTTGGGGACAGAATGGATTTACACAGTAAAGTGTTCAGCAGTGTTATATGACAGCACTGTTACACCTATCGTAGTAATTTTAAAGTAATGTACTTTGAATCCCATGTGGATCATTCTACAAAGGCAGCTCTTGTGCTGCAGGCTGGAAAATGAATGCTACCTAAAGCTTGATGGAAGAAGGCAGCAATAATCTAAATATGTATGAAACCGTTACAATATATGGCTGTGTTGTCTAAGTAGCTACACAATACTTACTTTCTCTCTATTCTTTGACTAGAAACCCTTTCCCACGGTTTACAAGCTCTGCAGAAATTCTGATTTTTTTTCCTGCTTACTGATTTTCATTGTGTGAAAACTGCTCTAAGAATTTTGCTAAATAACTTATTGGCTATCAAAAGGGGAAAAAAGGTTTCTATTCAGAACTAACTACCTTTTCTTGAAACTCCATAGCAAATTTCTGTGAATTTGCTTCAGATGCTTTCATTTCCCATCCTTTTTCATTGTTTCAAATGCTAACTCTTTTTCCTTTCTCATATGTTTTTGCTTGGTTACTGGTTAACGTTTTACCTCTGAGGATTCTGTCAGTCACAAGACTGTTCAGCTGCCTTTTGGAAACACGGAATTCCAGCTTTTTCACCTGATTTTTTTTTTCTCATTCCTGTATTGTATTTTTTGTATTTCTGTTAAATTTTTGATTATTTAATAATCTCTAAAGTCTCTGTGGATACTAAAGTTTTCTAACAAAAAATTCAGAATAATGTACACACCACTTTAATTAATGTAATGTGTATCAGACATGAAGGAAGAGAATGCAATTAAAAATAAAGAATCCAATGCCATTCCTAATTCTTTATTACCTCCAGCAACCACTAAAGTTTGAATGTTATCACATACTTACGGCTGCAATAAAAACATGTCTTCAATAGACTAGGGTATAGTGTTCCTGCTCTGTTAATGTCAGTGGTGTGTATGGTTATTCATACAACATTTTCACTTAAAGCTTTAAACATAAACCAATTAAACATATTTACCTCTGTAAGATTCCTTTCATGCTTCATAAAAAGCAATAGAGAAGAACAAGGAGCCAGAAATTTTCTTATTTTGTTTAGTATCTTTTCATGGTTCGTTTAACTCACTAATATTGATGGTTATGTAGGTTAAAAGGAATGAAAGCTTATTTAATGTTCATTTAATATTCTTGGAAAAATTCCAGATGTGTTGATGTGGGGTGGGTTTTCTCTTATGCATGGAACTGAGATCTCAGTTCTTGATATGAAAAAACTTTAGAAATGGTAAAAGAAATCATAAATCATGATTGTGAAAATACCAAAATTCAGATTTTTGGGGCTTTATATTTCATCTGCTGTCCTTATCAAATATTTTAGATATCCTTAAACATAGTGACTATTTTATGCATTCACAGTAGTTGGCTCCTACAATTTCTTGTTTTGGTTCAAGCAGGACTGCAGGTACATAAACCTTCTGTAGCCTTTTATAGCCAGCGAAGCCAGTGACAGCTTTAAAGGAGGACACGTTGTGAAACAGGGTGGCCTTGGAAATTTATATGACTACTCTGACCTCAGTCCTTGAGAACAAAGACTTCCTGATAATGTTGAATTCACTTTCATTCATATATTTTTAAAAGCAGGAGAGAGCATAAATCCAATATTTTTGTCTAGTTTCTGTATATCATAGACTGTTATATTTTATACAGTATATTTTATACAAATTGTATTTGAAGAAAGCATATGTCTCAGAAACTTTGCTTTTCTGATCTGAAGGTAGCAGACTATACAGAATTGGACTTTGCCTTATTTATTCCAATGCTTAATCAGCCTCAATTATAGAAATTAAAACCTTATTTATAATGTTACTTCATCAAGTACAGCAAAAAGGATTTTTTTATGCTTATCTAAAGCATCTTTTCATACCCTGTTTTTTTTATGCCCACAAAGGTGCTTATTTGCTATTGAGTCATCTCCCAGTCTTCTTTTGATAAACTGAGCACACTGAATTCTTTACATCTTTCTCTGTTAGAGGATTTCTTCGGACTTCATTAACTGTGTGTTTTGAAAAGCATATTTTTTCAAGCATGGGCAGCAGAAGCATATGCATTATAGAAGCACTGTGGTATATCTTTATCTAGTCTCATATACAGAGAGAATCAAGTGAGTATTCATATGACATATTTATGCTGCTAGGGTTTGTTTAAATCCTTTTTAATGAAGAATCATGCTGAAAACATGAGTATATTTGCTTGAACAATATGACATTTGCATCTTTTCCAAACCCACTGCTTTCCAGGATAAGGTAAGATTGTATTCCTTATTCATGAATCTGTGACTTAAAACTATTCAAAATGACCAAGCAGTCAAAATCTAAAACCTTATATGACTGTCCTGCCCTCATTACTGTCCTGCTCTCATCATGTATGAGTTATTGAGCTTTGTGGCCTTTGCATTGATAAAAATATTTAAAATAATTTCCAGTAAAAGTACTGCTGGCTACCAAACCAAACATCGTTTCCTGTGGAATCCCTTGCAGTGGCTTTCACTTCTGAGTCTTCTAAAATGTTGCAAGAAAATGTTCTAGGACAATTTATGAATGGAAAAATCATTAATTTATGCTCTGTCTTTATTCAAATCACCAGTCTTTCATAGAGATCTGTAAAACCTTTGGATATCAATATTCAGTCCAACAGCTCTCCACTTTGCTTGGCCCAACTGTCCCAGGACCTTTAGGCACCATGATCCTGCCCACTGGCCTCTCCATCCCAACAGCCATGGGAATCCTTGGAACCCACATTTCCTTTCTTTTCTCTTCCCTCTCCTCTCCTCCACTCCTTTTTTTTTTTTTTAAATGGCTAAAGAGCAGGGTGAAAGACCACCAGTGACCTTTCTGGGTTGCTTGAGGCTTTACCTCTGTGAAGAGATAGCACTTGCAAGGGGGTGACTCAGACAAAGAAAACTTGCTCTTCCTTACTGCATGGGCTGTATGGTTCCTGTACCTTTGGAGGACATTTTGGTAATGACTTCTAGATGTTGTGAGCCCTAGGAACTGTATTATCACGGAAAGGGTGCTTCACTTAACATTAGTTGAGTTTCCTCAAAGGGACCGATTACGCTTTTTCAAAAATTGTATTATGAATAGGAGCCATACTTCACCTCTTTTCATGACACTTTTTGTTCAAAGGATCTGATCTTTCCATTGACATCTGTTATTGTCCCCTTCTGAATTCCTCTTACAATGTTTACAGGGCCCAGAGGAAAAGACATTTTAGCTGACATTTGGAAGGCAGGTTTTTTTACTTATTTAATTTCTTCTTTGTTTTTGCATGCCCCTCATTCTTATTTCCATTCAAATTAATTCCTGCGTGTTTAGCTGCACTGATATTTTGGCTGATATTTTGTGGCACCAGATGAATTCCCTGTTGAAGTGTGGCAGTCACAGCACTCTGTTCAGGAAAGGCAGTACTGTCTGTGGGATAAAGCATACGGCCAAGTGCCAGACCTGTCTGCCTCCTCCAGGCTTTCTCACTGGTAGTGCATGTAAGTTATAATGTTCATGGGTAAGTATTAACAGAACCATCTTCTGCCAAATTTTCCTCATGGCAGAGCATAGCAGGAAGACACAGAGGTAAACATCTGCAGTACCCTGTTCAGGACTGCAGAGGTGCCATCAGTATCCTTGCCAGCAGTGTTCCCTCTTCCATACTCTGTCCTTACTCTCCCTCTCCTCAAATATTTACTCTTTGCAGTTTAAAACTCCCTCATCAGGTTGGAGTGAGAGTAGCCCTTGCCCCTGCTTCCCTTCACAGCGGTTTATGACTGCACTCAGAGCAGTGCTGTGGGAAGCGTGAGATGGAGCATGTCCTTGACAGATGGCCACAAGCATGCCAACCCTCTGGCCAGGGGAAAACCAGGCCATACCACCTTGGGCTGGTTTCAGAAAGGCCAACCTACTCTTGCATTTCAGAATGAGGAGCTTCACTTCCTTGTGCCAAAGGAAAATTCAAGATGTGAATCTTGATTAAAGGGAAGTTACCCTACTAACCCACCCCCCACACCCCCATTAGTGAGATTACTTTTTAACTACATTAGAATGAAAACTGCTTATGGGAAGAGATTTTTTTGCTGTAATTTAAAAATTTATGTGAGAATAAAAGATAAAAGTGTGTGAGCATAGTTGGTATGATTATTTATACTCTTAGTCACTGACTGAAATAAGTGTATAAAACAAAACACTGTTGTGCTGCATATAGTGGTTAGAAAACCAAAGTGCTCTCCTAAAGGCCCATATACTTTTGTCATTTCAAACAGTAAGATATATTGTATCTCACTTATTGTCCCTACTTTTGCCTACTTTTTCACAGTTGTTACCAAATGTAGCTGTATTATTGCCCGAGGTTTCTTGTTTGCAACACTGAGAAGTCAACATCATTGACAAAGTAATTTTTAAAGACCCAAAAGTGGAGCGGTTAGTTTTTTTGACAATTTGCTAATTAAAGCAAATCAGTAAAAAATCAAATAAAGTTGAAAAGTGTGCACGGGGAAAGGAAATGGAGTGATGAATATCAGATTACCCTCTGAGACTCTTGATCCCAGAATATTAATCTGTGAACTCATGCAATTAACCATCCACCAGCCTGACTGGTACGAAGTGGCATCTTTGTCATCCTGACAGAAACAGTGTGTTGCCCCAGCATGAAAATGAGACTGTTTTCAGAGAATGTACAGGAAACCTTGTCACAGGTTTGGAGGAAAGCTCTGCCATGGCTGCTCTAGAGGTACTGCCTATGTGAAGTGCCTGCTTTGGTCTCCTTTACACAAGACCAAATAGCTGATAGAGTGCTGATGGAAATGAAAATGTTTTTGTGTGGTTCTGGCTGAAGTACATTAATGGAGTGACAGCAAATGTTTGTTGTGGCTGCTCCTTCCCTAAGCATCTGGTTCTTCAGCTTGGTTGATTGCCCGTCGTAGGTTTCAATTAACCCAGAACTCCAAAACCAATAACAAAAATCAGCATCTGGTTCTTCAGCTTGGTTGATTGCCCATCATAGGTTGGTTGGTTGCCCATCTTAGGTTTCAATTAACCCAGAACTCCAAAACCAATAACAAAAATCAGCGTACTGTTTTTAAATGTTTGTTGTGTTTTCTTAAATTTCAGATGCAGACAGTTGTAAAAAAATCACTAGAAGATTTTCAGATAAAAAACTTTAAGGAAACTAAGGTTTCTCCTTAGAAATATTCAGATGGAAGAAATTTTCCTCAGCACTTTTCACATTTCTTAGCATTTTAAAATGTGAATATCTTCCAGAAAGTATTCTAATATTTTTATTACTGGGAAAATTTTGTCATTAAAAGGCCCAGACAATTTAAAAAGAAGTGTAAGAAGTAACATGTAGAGTGTACCATCACTACACACTTTCTAGATCCTGTGTTTATGAACAGTTGTATTTTGCATCAGCAACATTAACAACTGAACTCATGTGCTAGTAACGCTAATAAGGAGATGTCTGTTTTTCACCTGCATTTGTAATGAGTGACAAAGTTAATTCCTGAGAATATATTGCAGTAATCATTCAGATTTTATAGCAGACAACTGGAAAAAAACCCAACAGGCTTTCTTTCTGTTTTAATATTGTTGTTTATGATCTCTTGAAAGAGTTTGTCTTTTAAAAGTTGCTATGAATATTATTTGCTTCCCAAACCCTCAAGATTTTTAAACTTTTTTTTAATTCTTTATTGAAAATATATCATGGATTTATTTGCCATATTTTTGATCTTTCTGTCTTTGTTCCGTTCCTTTGCTGTACTATATTGTTCAATTGGGTGCTAAGGTAATACATATATTTTATTTGCAGATCTGTAATGAGAAAGAAATTGTCATTTCTCACTGAGAACCTTTTGTTTTATGTGAAATAAGAGCTACTTTGGACCTGTGGCATTTAAGAGGGGACCAGAAATTTTATGAGTGTATAATCTGTTGTAGGGACCCAGGATTCATTTAAGAGAATCCTTAATGAATTGAAAGGTTAAATGTTATCTAACTAGTGACATCATTAATCCAAGTGAAAACTGTGCTTATTCTGGCTTCCTTTGTAAGTACCATGCAGCAATGCCAATAGCCCTTAAAAGTATTCTATTCAATGTTTTGGGGCTATTTTACTGGACATTTTTAACCTATCTCTTCTGTGAACTTTGGCTACCAACTTTAAATGTTACTTGTTTGATTTCTGTTATTTTTCTTCGTGTTAGAAATGTGGTATCTATCTCCTGACCTCTTGACATGAATACTTCACTGTAATTCTAAAACCAGCATGTCATGGTCATATGGTGTTTTCACTACAGATACAGAAACCATTTTAAAAATGTACTTTATATTTATAAGGTGAACCTGATTCTAAGGGTCACCCAGAGCTTGAAACAGAGCAATTTCACATGTGAAAATAATTCAGTAACACATTGGTTCTTAAAAATAAAAAGCTGCGTAATAATTAAAGAGCTTAGGCCTAACATCATTTAATGGTTCTGACAGAGCTGCTTGATTAAAGATGCCCAGAGAAGATTAATGACTGCAGAAGTATACGACCTCATGGCATCTCATAAAATTGTTCTCTGAAAAGTTTAACGTAGACTTAATAAACAGTAATTATTCCTTCCTACCATATGGTTGATACCAGGTAGGTGAAGGCAGAACCCACTTGAAATACTATTCACAGACTCGGGTAAGTTGAATAAAAACATTAATTACTTGTATCATGAAACGTAAGATGTGATTGCTCCTAGGGGATATGTCATGCTAATAAAAATACTTGTTTTCAATGGCAAAAGAGTTGAGAAATGTTAAGAATTTTTATTTCCATAGCAGTTTCTTTGTGAGAATATCAAAACATTTGAAAGATGGGTAATTACAATTCCAACTTCAAACTAATTAATATGAGAAATCAAGAAAATAAGGGCCAGAATTTAAAAGTTATTTTTGTATGTAAAGATAGACATAAGCATGTGAAAGATGCTGATTTCCCTAAAGCGTGCCTTAAGATTTTGGGTGTTTATTCCTCTGGGCATCCATTGATTTTGTTGGGAGCTGATCAAAACCTAACTCAGTGGCAAGCTAAAGACCAGAACATATTAACAGAACAATAACGCAACTATTTCAGGGTCTTCTGGAGTCAGATTACAATATTGCACACCAAAACCAGGAGTCCAGGCCCTGGGAATTAACTGAATTTTTCTAAAGTTCTACATTATTCAGGTTGAAAGTAACATTTCAGGTATTGCTTAACTTTTAGTCATTAGCTGAGGTGATAGGAGCCAAGTGGTCTCTGTAGGCTGCATCTGTGGATCTTCCTTTAGATTATCTGGTCTGTCCTCTGGAGAAGGCCATTTTTCTCTGATTGTGGTTTTACAGTCACTTCAGTCCATATAGTTCTCCATGAATTGCTTGTACCTTCAGCATAGGTTTTTAACTCAGTGGAAAATAATAGTTCAAAACAGGAAAAAAAAATACAGGAAATACAGTACCTTACTTTATTATACCTTATTGTATGTGTGCAGTAATGCTATGTTTTGAGTCAATAGCACAATAATATAATAGTAGACCTCAAATATTGCTCATTCTCTTCTATGCTTTTTTGTTATGTTACTCTGTCTTAAAATGCTCTTGCATGGTTTGCATTCCCTGTGCTTTACTTACTTATTCAGAATCTCAAAAGGCTGAATGTTTGTCAAATTATTCTCATCAACGTCTGTCAAATTTATTTATCCACATCTCTCTTCAACCAGAAGCTTGTTTTCCCCATCTTGTTATTGTTTTTTTTCTTCTATGAAAGTGCGTCAGGTTTCTTCTGTAGCAAAATGGGTCAACAAATAATTTAAAATGAGAGTTTGACATAGTGCCCTTTAGATAAATGCTCTTTCAGAGAGTTTATAAATATAAATATACCAGTAGAGTTCTAGTTTTGTGGTCAGAGGTAATATATCTCGGGTTGATACTGACTGAAGACAAATTGGATCCCACTGTTTAATTCAGTAGGAGATGAGTTAGTGTGCGTGTGTTAGAGTCATTTATTGCCCTTAAACGGAGATGGATCTAGCTAGATTAGCTGGTTATATTCAGGTATTTCAAAGTACTTTTTTCCACATGAAAAATGTGTATGCTGTTAGCTCGGCTTTACAGATCAGATGTGCTCATTTTAGTGGAGTCCTGGGCAAACTTGTTCCTATTGCTGTTATGTTAAAGTTGGAAATTAATTTATCGTAAAAGTTAATCTTACTGTAGTGGTTTCTCACTGGGAATCGGGTAGACAAAGTGAACTGCCTTGCAAGTCCTGCTTGCTTCTGTACCAGCTGAGGTTTCACTGAGATTAGTCTTTCTGCTCTCCATTCTGTGTGGCTGGGGTAGAGGGGAGGACATGCAGTAGTGCCCGACTTCAAGGCAGGCCAGATAGGAAAAGCCATGGTGGTGTTCAACAACCTGCCCAAGGACTTTTCCCCTCTCAGTGGAATAGCCTTCCAGTTGTAACCAATTTACTCCAGCTCAGTGAGAAGACCGTTACTCATAATACTAATCCCAAAGCTATTTGTCACTTCAGTTTCACACAATCACCCATCTGAAAGTTTAACTGTCTTTTAAGTAGTCTTTGTCCTGTTATTCTGCACTACAGGAAATCACACTGCCCCATAACCGAGTTACCAACCAAGAAATTAACGTCCGTGAAAATATTCACTGAAAGTATTGCAACTTTTTTAACAGCAGGAGAAGAAGTTAGGTTAAGGTGAATGTTTAATAACCACTGTTATTAAAGCCTTTTTTAATAAGTAGTTATTTACTCATTTATACAGACACATGGATCCTACAGTGATGGACATAGTGTGGGAACTTGGACAGGAAAGAAAAGATCTTTAATAATGACATGAGAAACTGAAAAATGTTGCAAGTGAAATCTTTTGAAACATGCAAGAGATGTTCAAATGAGAAGAGGAAGGACCATGATGCCTGCTGTGCTCCTTCAGATATGCAAATTCATTCACTTCAACACATTTTTGCATCTCCTGTTTCCAAGTGGTGCTGTGTTATTCAATTGCATATGTCAGTAATGTCAGAGAGATATAGCGGACAGTTCATTAGCCTCATTAGACAAGGCAGCTGCAGCCCAGGATAACAGTGAATGAATGACTCACACTGGCAAAACAGAAGACAGGCAGCATTGCTTCACTGGCTTCCTTGCACCTTTCTGTCACTTGTGGGGGGTGCTAAAATTGATACTTGGTGGGAAATTGCTCTTGTTAGCAAAGACAACTATTTGCCTTTTCCTTCTTCACCTCCTAACAAGTGCTCTGCTTTGTAATGGTCCTAATTCTGAGGGTGGTAGAAAGCCATGGACCACGTTCCAGCTGCCTGCTACTGACAGCTACACAGGCCTCATGATAAAACTCCGGTTAGAATGCAAATCAATTTATAAACTAACAGCTCCTCTCTGTAAATTCCCCATTGGCTCTATAATTATCTTTGCTACTTAATTATTGATTACTGTGCCAAATCCTGGTTTAATTTGGGTGAGGAGTGTAGCCACTGGCAAGATAAGGATATAATTTGGAGATACAAATACACATTCCTTTTTAAAAAGGACTCTTTGCTTAAATGGACCAAAAGGAGTTATTTATGTTGTCTCTCTCTTCAGTTGTATATTTTGCAGTAGCTGCTGGCAGACATGGATTGGCTTGCAACGGCCAGATGAGAGAGGTACAGGCTGTGGAAGGTGTGGTTCAGTTTGTATGCAGCTTTATATTAGTTCTGTGAGATTGAGATTACTTTTTACTCAAACTTCCTGCTTGACATTCATAAAAATCTTTTAAATGAACCTTCCAAGATTCCTCCTAAAGTTAAGTAACTGTAATAGTCTTCAGCCTGTACCTGAGAAACTATGGTACAGGTTGGCAGAGTGATTTGTCCAACCTTATGCAATAAATCAGCAGAAGAGACACAAGTAAAATCCATTTGTCTTTTATTACGAACACTGTGGTGTGTTTGTTTCTGGAAAGTACTTGCAGCATCCTTGATCTGTTGCATGGATGCCTATTTCTATTTGCCAAAAGCTGCCCACTATATGACCAAGTATGTACCAAACCCATGAGCTCTGTCTCTGTCCCTGACCCCAGTAATAAGAGTATCTATACTGAAACACTTGCCTAAGCTCTTTTGCAGAATTGGAGATGGGTTCTTGGGAATTTGGTCTGTCTGACGAAGGGGGATGGTCCTTTAGATTGATGTCAAAATGAGTAGTCATGGGAGGGCTCTTTTTTTCAGCACAGTGAAGACTAAGCACAAGATGTGATGACCAGGGGTTTGATGTGAATTGCTGTGCTAAATATTAAGCAGAAGATATTATGCAGCTTTTGGAAATGTTAGGGTGTGCTTGGAAGAGCTCTGGAACAATTGGGTTTTGTCCCTGGCTTAGAGATACATGGCCTCCCATACCTTAAACTGGAATCAGCCTGCTTTCCAGTTTTTAGGAAGCCTATGCCTGTTCTGTCACTATCGGCTCATATTGTTGCTGCTCTGCAAGCTGACAGAAAAAGGGCTTACTTTTGTTTTAGTGCAGAGTAAATGCACACTTTATATTTGGCATGTCTGAATCTGATCTTGATATATAATCTTTTGAGTTTTAATTCTTTGCTTGTAAGTGTATTTAACGTAAGTCTAAATGAAAAGAGACCATTGACTGTGATATTTGAGAACACAGCCCAGGAGCACCTGGGGAGGGAACTGACAAGGAATGAAGGAGGAAGAGCACATAGTTGAAAATGCCATCTACCAAGCTAAGAGCACTAAATGCATCTCTAAACCTCCTGTCTTATAAGGCACATAGCAAAGCTAGGAAGAGACAGAGAGGGCCTACAGAAATGGTCGGGAGGAGCAACAGAGTTGGGGCACTTCAGTTTGGAAGAAAGGTAAATGGGAAGTGATATTTCAGTATTTCTCAAACCATGAATCATTCTGAGATAACGAAGAAGGTTTATTCTCCTTCCAACCCCCTCCCTCCACACCCCCAAACATGAAGCAGTGATTACCCACTTTAATTATCTGACTGTATTTTTAAAACACACAAAATCACACAATTGAGAATCACATCATGATATCCTTTTGGTTTCCATAGCATAACATAGGGACCAGAAGGATAAAGGTTCTGGGAAGGGCAAGGGCTGGGAAAATTTCATTTTTACATTGTTAAACTGTAAAGGGACTACAATAGAACAGTTAAATGCAATCGCAGTTGCATATACTTAAAAAGGGATTTCAGCTGTTCATTGATTTTGGTCTAAACTTCTCTAAAGCATGGATTTACTTATGGTCAAATTAGCTATTTTGCTTTTTCCTTTATGATGACTATTTCACTCAGGGCTTTTGGTGGTTTTGCAATAACATTTAAACATGAGCAAAAAGAAACTCAATGTGTGCTTACACAAAGACAAAGAGAAAAGCAGGATGAGACCTTGTGGAGTGAAACAAACCTAAAGTTGGCCAGGGTAGTGTTTTGTCTCTGGAAAATGCCAACAAAAGTACTATTTTTATTCCAGAAAGGAATAAATAAATAAATAAATTCCCCTGAAAAATGATTGTTTTAAAAAAGAGTAGTCTCAGTTTTCTTACTTAGAACTTTCATTTTTAACAGATACAAGAAATTTGAGAAGTTATTTGGAACCAAGGAAATGCTCTCTGTTTAAGTCTACTCAAATGTACATGGCAGGATAAGAGGGCATTGGAACAGCTGCAAATTATCTTTTCAAAGATATCTTTTCAAAGAGTTGAAAAGTGGGTTTTTGCAAACAAGAACCAGACTTTTTGTGCCTTTCTCACCGAAGGAAGTTGTATAATTACTAAGGTGTGTAGCTCTTTTTGTTCTCGGTAATTAGCACCAAGAAAATGTATTACCATAGCAGGGGGTTTTCCATCTTCTTGAAGTATTTTGGAAATGAAAAATAGGCACTTTTTTTTTCATTTAACAGTTCTCATTTAATGATTTAATGTATATGTGTGTGAAATTTAATTGATATGTATTTTCTCCGTGTGGAGAATGACTGTTCAGCCTTAGTAGTGTTATTTGCGCTACAGGTAAATCTCATTTGTTTCACAGCAAAAAATGGTTTTGTAACGTCTCTAAAATTATCATACCTGTCTGTAACAATCGTTTATTACCCGTACTTTCCTGCAAATAAAATAGTTGTCCAATAAACTCAAGCTTATCTGCAGGATTTGTTCAGCAGGTAATTGTATTCTTGGTGTGATTCTTGATGTTAGTCTGTTATTTACTGCTTTGTTTCATTTAAAAGAAATGATGCTAGTAGTTGTATGAAGTACTACTGATCAAAGAAAGAAGTATCTGTTCTGTGCTGGTTGATGTCAATTAGTTTTTATTTGATAAGTAATGGTAATTTTGCAGGATTTTTCTGCATGAATAAAGCATTACCTTCCTTACTTCTAAGTCTCAAACAGACATTAACTTGGTGTTAAAGACTGCACTCAGGAAAAAATCCACACTGCAAGTTGGATGTACCCTTTCTAACCCTGACAGACAGGAACAGCTCCACTCTCCCAGGCTTGCACTGTTTGCTGTGGAGACTGGTTTCTGCAAGGTCCATGGCAAGGGTGCAGCCACTCCCTCCAGACGTACTCTGTGCCTGGAGAGCTGCTCCGGTGCTCAAAAGCTGACAGTGGAGCAGAACCGCCTGTGCTGCAGCTGTGCAAGGAGCAAAAGGCACGTGTGGGTGTTAATACCATGGTTTGCCTCCATGTCAGACACCAGAAGGAACATGCAGAAACCGGACTGGCTGCTCGACTGACCTAAGGGGATACCCCTTGTCTGTGCCCAGCTCCACTGAAGTCATCCTCCAACTCTGTCCTCTGCTGTTGACACTTCTGCAACACTTCATTTGTCACATTTTATCCTCAGGCGACTTTGGTCAGCTGTCTTCCTCACTGATGACTTGATGATCTCTCTCTCCTCTGCCTCTGTTCAGTCCTGCAGTCCAGCCTGTCTCTTGGGTGTCTGTTCTTGAGCGTGTTTTGTGAACATCAGTGTAACTTGAGCAAACCAGAATATCCTTAGCTTCACTGAGGACAATACAAGCAGTTTTCCAGATCCCCCTGCTTGTTACCTTTGTATCTTTCCTCTCCTTTATCCATATTAGCTACTATCCATAGTAACTCTAAAACCATGTTCTACCTACATGTAAATTAACCTTTTAGCTTTATTCTTTTTTGGTCTTTATGGTGCTTTGTGTAGATTTCACCTCCAGTTCTGTTGTTCTATCAATGTCCTTCCACTAGAGAATTAATTGTATTTTATTCACAAGACGCCCCAGCTGTTGATGTAAAATTGTTTTTTCATAACTGCCTTAGTATCAGGTTGACATATATGAATTACATATTATTTTCCCCTTTTCTCACATCTGTCTACTTGTCTTTTTGCCCTTGCTTTATTTTGTGCATCCATCAATGTAAGGATAATGATTTTCTGAATGTTCAAAATGTGCTTAGCACATAAATCTCAGTTCCTGATGATGCCTCTGGAATGAGGATGCTGATTAGGTGGCACAGTGCTAAGCATTAGCATCTATTGGATTGGCTTTCATATATATAGTTGTAAACAAGGGAAGAGGGCTTATTGATCTATTTGTTGAACGAGAGCTCGCCTAGTTCGGCAGTATCTCAGATTTGCAAAAGTTACCCAAGAGACTTAGAGGTTTTCTCTCTTAAATTTTTTTGTTGTTGTTGGTTTTTTTTCTGACATGCAGCCTTTTGTACTGTATATGTTTCATTGTGTGAACTCAGTCTGTGAAACTTCAGGTCATTAATCTACCTGTTTTCTTATTCTTGCTGGTGCATGTGGTCCTGTTCATTAACCAGCTCCATGTTTCTGGTTTGTGGTGTCACATCCCCAGAACAGTTAAGTCTCTCTTTGTTTTTTTTAATTATCTTTTCCATTTCTGCCTTGTGAATCTTTAACATTATTCTATCATGCTCACAAGCTTTGTTCCTGTCAGCGGCTGTGGAATTAGAGCTCAAAATTTTCTGATACGTATTAGTAAAATCACAGTATCTAGACAGATAGAAGTAAACAAACTAGCCATGTCTTGCAGTGACCTGGGCAGAATGGGGTTCAGACATGGTAATGTGTAATAATGGTGTTTTGTAAAACCATGGGATTTGGGAATAATGTAAGATTTTCTGAGGGTTGACTTCTGATAATTCTGCTCATTTTTCCATGCTGTCCTTCACCACTGTATATCTGATACATGTCAACTACTTTCATCCCATCTAATACTCTCTAGTCAAATTTCATCTAGTTCTGGCAAGGTAACTAGCAGGTATTTCAAAAAATAAAGCAAGCTAAACTTAAAGGGAGACTGTTCTTATAGAAGTAGTACCAGACCTCTTACAGGCACATTTTCTTTTTTATGGATCCACAGGATTCTGCTAACTTGGTTTTGTTTTCAAGCTGATTTTAAATAAGAAATGGACTTCAGTTCTCTTTATTATAAAGTTTAAGAGATTTTTCTAAATTTGATATAACTTAATCCTGAAATTTTTCTTGAAGAATTGCAGTACATCCACCTGCCCAGTACAGAATCCTGCTTAGGAGTCTTTGATGAACTTGGAAGGTCGCATTAATTTTCCTCATGTCTGACTAAACCCCAAAGAAACAGGAACGTATGTTTCTTTTCCTCAGCTCAGGATATGATGATTAACTGTACAGAGTGCTTTGTTACTGATCAAATATCTTGAGGTACATAGGTACCAGAATGAGATAGAAATCTCAGCATATCTGAAATCATGCTTTAGCCAAGTATAAAAATCTGCAGCATTTCAAGGAATTTGAAAGTAAATAGAATGCAGTATCTTTTCTTAATAGTAAACCAAATCATCATTAGATTTTTATTCTTTACTAGTTAGATAATGAGTTGCAGTGATTTTAACAAAGTCTCTTTGAATGCGTAAAGGTGCACAGTGGGCTCCGGGATTTATTCTAACTTTACTATAACTGAAAATATTTCTGTAGCTGCTAAATTCAGAAAATAGTAGCCCTGCGATTTAAAGGAAACACTTTGGCTAAAGTATAATATACTAAAATTTTCTAACACTTTCCTTTTGAGAATACATTATGTGATGGGCTGTAATGTTTAAGATTACAGTATGAAATTCTCAAAGACAGAAGGATATATGATTCTTACAGTAAGAAGTGAGTAAACACAGAAGCATATATTGAAATCCCTGCTTTATTTCCTTTCTCTGCCTACACAGAAATGCTTCTTTTCTCTCAGGAGTAATGGCCCTCTGGCTGGATGATGCTTGCTTTCCTCCACCCATGGCAGAGGTTTCTTATTAAAATTCTTGTCTCTTACTGGCCCTTAGCTTGCTCTCCAGTGAAGCATACTTCAGCACCTTTCTTGCAAAGGTCACCCAAAAGGCTATGTGCAGGCAATTCCACAAAAATCAGTCCGATGATAGTAGAAACTGAGCCTGGGAAAAAATATACTGACACTACAGGAATCACTAGTTGTAAATGAAAAAAAGCACCATTATCTAGAGTTAGAGACAACATTTGAATTATAGCTCGAGCTAACAGAGCTGTGAAGACAAACCATCTTGTTGACTAATGATCTGCAAAGGATGTTTTTCAGTATGCCCAGGCTATTCTGAGACAATCAATGCAATGTTGCTCTCCTCCAGATGTACCTATTCATCTGCAAAACTTTTAGCACAGATTGTTCTCCTATTTGTAAACAAATTATTCAACAATCCCAGTGTATGACCAGAATGACAGACACACAGATGTGATGTGCTATCAGAAGTGGCTGATTTGAGATTCAATAATTCTTCTGTGCACACTGCCAATTAGCCTTAAAGAGTAGAGGAATGCCTGACGGAAAAATGCTTCATTTTAAAACCAGCTGGTCTGTTACTGGGCCTTGGGAATCTTGTATATCTTGATGATAAAATCAGAGAAGCAGTTTTAATACCTTTTCTTTCTTTTTCTTCCATTCCTGTCAATGTAATTTTAAAGAGCTTAAGTGATTTATGCTGGGCCTTCTGGTCTTACTGCAAATTTGCCTCAAAGTTACCTTGTTAAGAGAAAAATTGGAAAAGAAATTTATGACAAAACCTGACATTCTTCACCACTTGCTATTGCTTATAAACCGTCATTTTCTTTTAGAAAAAACAAAGCTAAAATCTGTATTTATTTCATGGTCTATTCTTAGACATCTTTTACTGTGTGTAAAAATTAGTGTTACAACTGAACTAGGTTTCTCCCTAGAAGATAACAAAAGGCTAGATTTTATGAAATATGTATTTGTGTGTATGTTTCTGGAAAAGATGGTGTTTCTACATTTTACTTCTAAACATCCCTCTTTCTCTGATTCTGAGGAGATTTAAAGGAATATGTTTCAGATCTTGTTTGTTTTCTTTCATTTTGCCTGGATAATACATGTCCATATGTGATCTAATAACTTAAAATGAATTATTCTCCATTTTAATGAATTTTAGCCTTGCTCCAGATGGTTAGGTATTACTTTGAGCAGGGAAAAGCTAGGGCTGTCTAGCTTAATGGTTAAAGCCCATGGCTGAGAGTGGAAAAGGAAGAGTCTAAGGGCTCTGTTTCCTATGCTTTTAATGTATTACATATTGTATTAAAAACTCATCTGGAAGCAGATTTCATCACCACTTGCTCTCTCTCTGGCTATTTGCTGTTGTATTCTCAGCTGCCTGTCCCAGTGGAATACCCCTGGGCTGAGAAAAGGCCTTAAAGGTGGTCTCTCTGTGGCTGGGGAGAGTGGGATTTCACACAAAAGGTGAGCAGCACTTTTTCATGAAAGTGGCTAAACCACCTCACTTCCAGTTCCTATCAGTATGTGGTGTAACTCCAAATTTTGGCTACTAAGTGCAGTACCTGCTCAGGTCTGTGCTGTCTGGCAGATGGCTCTGACCGGGAACCAGACATCTCACCACCTCACTATTCAGCCCATGTCATTTGCTTTTTTGCACAGGAATCTCATGGCAAGGAAAATGTCTCAATCTGATATATAAATGCCAAATCTATGTCAGACCCTTAAGTTTCCTGGCTCCTGAAGCCTGGAATCCGAAGATCACAATCTTGCATTTAGGATAGAAATTCCACAAAGTCCTGCGTTAGCAGCTTGTAAAGTCTTTCTGGATTATTTTCTGTGTAAAAGCTAAATGCATTAAGGACACTTAGGCTTTGTAATGCTTAACTTGAGGCATTCAGAGTCCAGATTCCTAAAATAAATACCCAAGATCTCTGTGTAACAGCTGCGTTAGGCTACTAAACATGGATACATAAAAGCTATTAAGAGATTTGAACAGAGCAGAGTTTGGGACCTGGTTGGAACCCAACCACTGAGTGCAGTGAAAGGGTAGATATGGCTTTTGAAAGCTGTTTATTTTGCATAGGAAACATATTTAATGGAACTGGACCCAATGACGTTTTTCCTGCATGGGAGTACTAGTCATGAGGCTGAGTCACTTGCTTAGCTCTCACCTTGCAAATAATTGCTTGTACATGACATGATAGCCTCGTAAAGGGAAATGCCTCACCTCTAGCTTTAGTTGGTTTCCTGAGAACTGCTTTCATGCTCAAACACTTTGCAGACCAGAACCCATTTTCCTCAAATACTAGACTATGCCTTGAAGGAAATAGAGACCAGGAAAATGCCTTGTCTGATTTTTTTTTTCTGTGAGGAAAGTGGTAGGCATTAAGTTGTTTAGTACTGTCATATGATTGTGTTTACTGGCAGGCACATAAGTAAATCCAGCATTAAGCAGCCAAAGAGTGGCTGTTTCGGGCATATAAACATCAGGCTTAGGCTTTGTGCTCATCACTTGAAATACTTGAATCTCTTTGTTAATCTATGTCTCAAAGAACTATCTTGTTCTACCAAGTGAGAAAAAAAACCAAGTCTTCATATAGGCCCAGTTTTGTTTCATTTAACTTAAAAAAGGTGTAAATTAACAACTGAAGTTGACAAAGTTACAAATCTAGATTCCTAGTTGAAATAAGCTGATATAACTTTGTTGAAAATGTTTTTTCATCACATTATGTTGGATGAAATCTTATTTTAGCATTGCAAACCAGTGTGAGTCACAATCATTCCTACAGTGCTTGAGAAAAATAAAGGAAGCAGTGCAATAATGAAGATAAAAAATGCAACCTTAAGATGCAAAGTAGTCATAAAATAGTAATAGGTGCTTGATTCTCTTTTCAGCTAGAGTTCATCTTGTCTTATTTCTGATATGTACTTTTTGTCAATGGCCAGAAATATATAAAGCCTCTGATTGATTCTTTTTACCTTTTTTGTACCTAAGCAAGGAGTTAAAAACAAATTAAGGCTGAGTCTGTCTTCAGCGAGACCAAGGTAACTCAAGCATAACATAGAGGAGGAAGCAGAGATTTACTGTTATAAATTCCTTGCCTAGGAATGAGCCCAGACATCGATTTGCGGGTGCACCCAGCTTTGATTCCTACTGTTTATTATCTCAAAGAAGCAAAATAAATTCCATGTGGCTTGCTGGCTGCTAAATTTAGTTTTAACAGTCCTACAGACAATGAATGAGTAATGAGGGAGGGATGTGGATCTTTTCCAAAGACTTGCTTTTGGGTTTTGCCTTTAGTGGACTTCTGGAGATTTCCTGAGAGATTGTTGAAAGTATAGTTAGTCATGATCCATGCGCTTGAGATGGACTTAAGAGATTGCTTCACCAGAAGGGATTTTTCCTTAATGGAATTTCTGCAACCTCCAAAACCCACCAGTAATTTGTCTAGATGTTACACTGCCTGTGGCTTTTATTTTCTGCATAATTTTCCTTGACATTTAAATGACCGAGAAATAAGATTTTGAAAGTTTATTTCTTTAAGCAGTAATTAGCAGACAAAGGAAAAAATAACAGTCTCTGGTGACCATGTATTGCTTATTATGTATTTATCATTGTTCATAAAAACATCTATCCCTTTGTTCTAGGTGCCCTTTACATTATTTTCTATACAGTCATCAAAGCATCATTCACCAGTTCCATCTAATCCCCAGAAAAATGCAGGACAATGAAAGAAAGAAACATTTGTCACCATGTCCATCACTCCCGTCTTTCATAACTCTTCCGCCTCTTTAAAACTTTTGGGAAGGGAGAAAGAAGATTCTGCCCTATGTCCTGGACTATTCTGCAGCTGATGGAAATAAATCCTTTCCAGAGGTGGACTCACAGTCACTGCATGTTGTACAGGGATTTGGACTGCATGGGCAGGGGCAAGGTGTGAGCAGGTGGGCAGTGGCCCCACAGGAGTGGGAATACAAGTAATGCACTTCTGAGCAGGAGAGCAACTACCATTTTACCAGGCTGTCTACCCGGACCGAGAGAGAAACTTGGTAAAGATTTACGATGGCCTTCTGTGTGTTCAGGTTTGCCACGTTTAATTTAGCCACTCCTAAAGGTTTATCATATTGATATTGTATCATCTGGTGGTATAACCCCAGGGGAACATTACACTTTTCTTCTGCTTGATAAGGGTGCAACTGCTGCCTGGTGCCAGTATTGCCTGTTGTAGGCAGCCTGCACCGATCTGTAGGACTGATGGTATTCCACCTTCTAGAAACATCACTGCAAAGGTGGATGGAAGAGTTGGAGGCTGTCTGGCATGTCACACCACCCATGCTACTAATAGATGTGCACCGGAGGTTACTCTAAGCACTGAATACGCCTGAGATTTTTCCTCTGCAGATACTAGTATGTCCTGAGGGCACACCAACATGGAAGCAATTGACTCAGGCACTTATTTTGGCCTGGGGCTGGCTTTGCACAACTGTGTGGATGGAGCCACAGAGATCCAACATTGTTCTTGTCCTTATACTGTTGACATCCTGGTGGTTGTACATTAATCAACATTTTTACTTATGGACTATATTTTGTCTTTAATTGAGCCCATGGCCTTCTGAATTAATTGGTGGTATGTGAATAGATGCAGCCTAGATCCAAATTTCTATTTCACATTCATAACTCTTATTAACCTCAATGGGAGAAAAATGTGTGTTCCTGTTTCTGGTGTAATAAGATCCTTAGCCTGTTACTTGAAGGGTAGTCCTGAATCTAGCATTTAATTTCCTCACTAGCTAAACAGTATATAGCTTTAATGTGCAAAAAGACTTTCACATTAAGCATCTCAGTGTTAAAAATCCATGTTATTTCCCTTTGGCTGATAGAGAGTTAAAGGCATGATTGAAGTTAATGATTGTAGTCTGGGACAAAAGGAAATTCAGTCTTAAAGTGTCACCATGCGAGAATAGTAGTTATACAACTGATAAAACTTCATTGCAGTGGAAGCACTCTATAAAGCAATTTAGCTTGGATTTTTTTTCATAAATAGTTGTATTGCACTAAGGGCTTTTGGGTAACACTTTTTGTTTTCCAGATACTTTGCTGTAAGTTTTAGGTTACTGTGAAAGTTTTGTTTAATCTTTCTTTAAATAGCATTGGTATAATAAATTAGAGTTCTCCAGAACTCTAGTCTGAAGTACTTAATGTGCCAACACAAGTGGGGTGATCAAAACTTGTTAATGACCCTTAATGTTCTATTTTGCTAAAAGAGTCTACATTTGTTAAAAGATTCAACTCATTTTGGTTCTTTTTTTTTTTACTATGCAAACTTCTTAGAATTACTCTTACAAGACAGGTCTGGTAAACAGATGGCTGGGCTTCTGATTTCCCTTTTGTATATCTTCTGTTTTGAATCATTATGTTATATACATGTAGTACATTTGGTAACGTAACTTAACGTAGCCATTACCTACTATGTTTGGTAACAACACAATTTCTGAATACCCAGACAAGCCTTCTTTGGTGAAACATACTGCTCTCAATTATCATCTTTTCTGAGTGATGGAACTAATTATTCTTATTCCATTTTCACAAGTTCTAGTGTGGAAAAATCTCTCATTCTGGCTTTGACTTTCTGTCTTCAGCCTTATAATAATTAAGGACAACTGCCTTGTTATGCTTTGGATAACTTTCATTTCTTCATTCTAGTTCTTTATAGGATGAAAGGTTTCTTTCATCTTCCATTTCCTCAGTGGATGTATAGCAGAGATGATGGTGCTCACGCCATCTGCCTTTTCTCTTTTAATAGCAGATTAATTCGCTGTTAGTTTTAAAGCCCATAATGTGTGATAATGTAGTGCCATTTACTCTGAAACCTGTTCCAACTGCATGTTTTGTGCCTTTCAGAGACCCCTTTCTCAGGCATTTTATCACTTGTGAAAAGGCAACGAACATGTGTTCTGCTAGCTTGTTGCAGAAAGCTCTTGGTCTGCACCAGCTCCAAATATTCCCTTTCCATAACAGAGATAATTTAGTAATATTACACACATCCCATTGTGGTCATACAATCAATAGGAAGGGTAGAAATGTTTTCCTATGGAACAATGTAATACCTTAACAGGTCGGGTATATAAATATTTACCTATATATCAAGATACTACCTTTTGTTGCCACATCCAGTCTCATTAATTATATTTTCAGTCTGATATCAGGGAAAAAAAACCCAGTACATTTGTTTTCATTTTTCAGGATAGTTGTTTATTCTTCAGAATTAGAGCTACTGTAATTTGTAACTGTCTGGTTGATTTGGTAACAAGTTATGTTTACAGTACCCAAACTTGCATGTAGGAATCCCACTGAGGATAAAGAAATCTAAAATGTGAATTTAGGGTTTATATTTCAGACTTTCACAAAAAACCCAAAAATCTGAAAGAAAAGCAGTATTCAGGCTGCAAGGGATTCCTTTCTACTGTGTTTGACTACAAAGTTTCTGTGTACGCCATTTGATCTTACAGCTTATGACAACTGCTCTACTGCAATTATTGTATTTCTTTCACGTAAGCAGGATGCTTCACCCTGAATGCAGAAAATCAATATACTATTACTGCAAGACTGTCTTCAAATTGTCATGAAACAGCTCATTCCTAAGCCTCAATACTAACTTCTATTCACCTGGTCCACTTATTGCAGACTTCACTTCTGTTAACACTGAATCACCTTTTTCCTTCAAACTCACTCTGTGTAAGCTTTCTTTCTGCTTAGCTCTCTATCCTCAGTCTGTCTGCCTGTCTCTGTTTCTTCAAGGCATTAGTGGCTTTTTAAGGCATCAGGAGTTGACACAATCTATGAAAGCCTGGGTATCTGCAGGTCTCTAAACCTTGTCCCTCATGCTGTGTGCTTCCCCTCCTGTCTCTCCAGTTCTTACTTGAAAATGAGTTTCTGTTACTTGCCTTAGAAAATCTAGTCCATACTCTAATCACCTTTTTGGAAAATAAGTTTCTTGTCCATTTTCCTAGGAGCCTGATCTACCTTAATATCAGTTCATGCTTTCTAGTTTTTCTGAACCTACCCAAATTTGTTATTTATTTTCCTGATAGCCCTCAGTCATGTCTCAAATTCCTCTTTACTAATGAAAATGGTTAGAAGCATAGATCTGATTTAAAATTTCCTACTGTTTTTCTGACAGAAGGATGTGAGGAGGCAGATCTGAACTGGAGATGGTTTGGCCTGGCTCAACAGGACTGGCTTTTAAAAACTACCTCTTGCTCATCTCTTTGAAGTGATGCTGACTGCAACCATCAATCCCTGATTTCTTGCCTCTCATAGAACATGGTATAGGCATTTCCATTCTCGTATTTCCACTCTGATATCTCATACTGAGGTGGGATTTACTGAGCACGTATCTGTGACCCTATTTACGTGAGAACATCCAGGAAAATTATGCCTAATTAGTTTTCTAAGTGGATTAGTTAAGCAATGTTGAATGCCTGTATAGATGCTCCGAGTCAGAATAAAAATGGTTGCAATGCTAGTCACTTGAATTTACTTTGGAAATAATTAAGGTAAATTTAATTAAGGCCACTTCAATTCTGCATTAGTCTTTAACGTGGTATCTATAAACCACTATGAAAGAACACCTTTAGTTAATTTGGATTACTTTTCCTCAGTGACCCCATGTTGGCAAGTCCTTTTTTACAAGGTTCCATCAAGAAATAGGCTCTTGATGCTTAGGTTTGTTAAATCTTTCTCAGGTTTTAGCAACCCTATTTTTTTTCTTTTCTTTCTTTTCTTTTCAAACAGCTGTAAGTTCATGCTAAAATGTAACAAAAGCATGTTATAATTTATATGTGAAGGTTTGTGAGGTTAGGGGCTGATTATTTCTGTTGGGCTTTTGTTAATCAATATCCTGCTGTAGTCAATGATCAAAGGCAAAACATACAATTTTTTTTCAGCCCTGTCTTTGTGTGTAAACTATTTTGGACCTGCATTTTTCCTAGATTATTACAGTTCCATTAAGTAAATCCTAGTTCAGCAGCTATACATATGTTTCATTAGATGCAATGGCCTTTTGCAGTGCTTCCTGTCATGACAGAAGTCAGGTTCAATGTGACCTTTTATGATTTTAAGACTGGCAAAGAATCCAAGGCAGGTCTATGATAATTGTACCTAGGTGGTAACTATCTGAAAGGTATTTTGTAGTGATTTATGAAATAAGCTCCCTTATTGTTCAGGGGTACAATAGTGAGCTGTCAAATAGGAATATGATAAAACAAAGTTGCTTGCAAAAGTTAACAGATGCTACCTGCCTTTGGCTGTTATTTTAGCATCGGTAGAATTTTTTTAGGTAGGTAGAATGGCAGAAAAAATAAAATCCATATAGTTTTGGACTTATTTTGAACAAATGAGCTCAAAGATTGAAAATGCAATTTGGAGAAAATACCACTGAAAAAGAAAATGTAAACACTTATCAAATTAATAAAAGTCAGGAAAAGAACTGGGAAGCTTGTGTGCCTCAGGCTTATTTTATCAATAAGGTATAAGATCTGAAAGCAAGTTTTGAAATGACGTGAAGAAAAAATGGAAAAGTAATACTTGTATAAATTCTGAAAATGTAAGAGTTATAGATCTGACTTCTAGCCTCTCAAGCACAAGAGTACCAGCCCAGACTTACTGCACTTTGTTTTAAGTTATTCTAGGAGACTGGTTTCATATATGTAGTGGGGGGAAAACCAGAAACTTTTGCATGTCTTGCCTTCCACCACCACGTATGTGCCCCAGTCATGGCTGAACATTTACAACAGAAGACCCACCAAGAAAAATAACTCATAATGCTTACTTCGCTGAACTGCAGAAATTATTTGTAAAAGGACAGGACTTCACAATTCAGTTACTGTATGCTAGAGGAGAGGAGGGAGAGAGATTTGTATCAAGGAGTTACCAAACTGGCTTTTCCACCTGTTTCAATTTACTCTTGCATAAAGAGAAATAATGGCCTTATTTCAGTGGCCAGCAAAACAATTTCTATATGCAATATGCATAAGTAGTATGAAATTTAAGTGGTTTGTGATTCACCTACATGAAAGATGCTACAGAGATGTGAAATCATTGTCTTCATTATGAAAAAGGATCATTACATTGCAAACAGTATGAATCAAAAGAATGGCTCAGAAGACTGCCTGTTGGCATCTGATAGAAGTGCTTCAGATAGTCCCACAGTAAATATGACAAATAGACCCGCTATACCGTAGCAGAGATTTGCTCCTCTGTGCTTAACTTTTCCACTTGCTTGCTACTTTCTCTCCATGATGAGACATCTGTCTATAAAGGTGCTACTCTTATTTTTTGTTAACTTCTGCAGGTTTGAACATTTCTTTATACATGTTGATCTAAAACAGCAGGGAAATATATCTGCCCGTCTAGTCCATCCTCTACCCTGGGGCAGCTTTTCATTATTTTTCAACAAATCTTCTCATCATTTAATCCAATCTATATAAGATAATGTTGGA
This sequence comes from Ciconia boyciana, assembly GCF_034638445.1. Lineage (NCBI taxonomy): Eukaryota > Metazoa > Chordata > Aves > Ciconiiformes > Ciconiidae > Ciconia > Ciconia boyciana. Next base: position 86,072,196 of record NC_132936.1, read on the forward strand.
GATCAGTGAAGGAAGGCCCTGATCTGTAAACCCTGAGTATCTAGAGAACCCTCAGGAGTGCTGAGGACCACCAGGTGGCTCCAGAATAATTTCACCTTGCTGTAAAATGGACACAATATCACCTTATAACTAGAAACATTGAGTATCATGTATAACTTAGGACAAAGATACTGAGGGGAAGTCAAACTTTTCAAATCCATTTAATCCATTTTTACCCCAAACTAGTCAATTACCATTGTATCTAGTCTCAGTCAAAAGACAATCATGGACTATTAAAAACGTATCTCACTTAGAGGTTAGATATCAAGTGTATGTGCTAATGTGCAGACTACAAAGCTCAGTAAACTACTAAGTGCACTACAAGGTGCAAGAGAAATTTCAGTTTTAAACACGAGTTACCAAAGAAGGAAAGGGAGCCTTGCCTCTAGTTAAGGAAGCTACCTATTTATTGTTAAATAGATGAGATGCTACCTCATTTCAACACAGAGACATTTCACATAGTCGAAGGAGTGAAATGATGCTTCTGTTAACCCAAAGGGCTGGATGGATCATTTCCTGGACAAGGCTGGTCCAGTGTCAATTTCAGGGTGACAGATTAATTCTTTCTGGTTCTCCTGGAAGACTGCAAAGGGGAAACTACCTACAAAAGGTAACTTGTTCCAGCAAAACCACAGTCTAATGAAAGGCAGGCATAGAAATCTCTCTTGTGTTCTTTCTGGTATTCATCACAATATTAGAGGTTATTGCAGTTCTTGAAAACAATAATTCACGGGTTATGAAGGAAGCAAGCCAAGAAGGCTTGCTATTTCCTGAATCTTCTGCATGTATCCAAGAGAAATGTCTTCCCCAGACTTGTCTTTTGTCTCACAGCAGGACCTGAAGCCTTCAGGGAAGGAGTGGCAATGCTAAGCTCCAACTTCTGTGCATGCCTTTTGCAATTCTGTGGCTATGTGTTTGCATTTGCCTCATGGAGAAAAAGTTGTATCAGTTCCCAAGTTCTCAAGGGATATACAAAAATATTTTTTCAATAGTCATATTTTGCTGTTTTCATGCCTGAAAGTAACTGTTTCAGTTGTCATCAGAAAATTATATGCTGTCTATGGAATAGATTATATAGCCCAAATTCAATGTTTTCCTCAATCTTTATTTTACTTAAAGCAGCTTTGAAATATTGAATAGGTTAAAATATGGGAAACTAATATATTGCACATTCACCAAAGGAGTTAATAATTTGCTTTAAATCTAGCTTTTATAAGTAAGGTTTATTTATGTTTAGTACTAGGCACAACCACAAACACAGCCTCTGTCATCTAAACATAACAACTGCCAAATATAAGTCCACCGAAGTCACCACGCAATATACCATATGAAATAATCAAGAGAGAAAAACTACTCTGCGTAGGTGACTTTTCTGAATGTTCTTGGCTTTCATGTACTCAGAAAAAACTTGATCATCTGTGTACAACAGAAACCCCTATCGATCAGCTGTAACAAAAGACCCCGATGGATTTATTCTTATTTTTACAATATCCAAAAGCTTGCCAAAACCCAGTGCTTATAGAACAAAGAGTAAGGCATACTCCATGTTTGGAAGACTTATCTTCCTCTTTTGTTATTGACTGAAGGGTTAGTTAATTTGGCTTCTTTGAACTGTCAGGGTTTTTTTGATGGTGCTCTTCAGAGGGTGCTGTTAAAAGAATATCTTTAGCAATTGGATACAATTGGGAAAAAAAGAGATAACGAAAGGAATCAAAGTAGTAACAGATTTTTCAAGAAGGGGTTAACAGTAGTGACCTTTTCTAAAGGCTAAAATCAGAGGTTAGCCAAGGAAATTAAAAGGCAATGTTTTTCAAAATAACAAAATAAATTATTTTTTTCAATAGGAAAAGGAATCTGAGAAGCTCAGTTTAGAGACTAGGAGTTTAATATTATTTCAGAGGGTGAGATATTTGGATGGGCAACAGGAATGCCATAGTAAATTTCTTAGTTATATTGTAAAAGATGTACTAATCCGTGTTTATATTCACATGCAGATTACCAAAGAATTAGAACTAGGAAGCATCTCTGCCCTGTGGATGTGACTTCATATCCTTTCCCTTGAAACATGTTGGTAAGTTTCCTACAAAGCAGATATCCTAATGAAGATCTAATTTAAGTCCAATTTTAGTAGAAGGTACTAACATACAAAGGTGAACAGGTATCTGTCTTGGAAATCACTGTCAAAACAGAGCTATTAAACTAAATAAATCACTGTTTGATCCAGCATGGCCTTATGCTTATAATCTTTTCACTGTTACTGATATGATGATCACATTCCCACAACATGAGATGGGATTTTACATTAGCTCACCTGCTGCACATCTAATGCTGAGAAGTGCAGTTTTATTGGAACTGTGCACCACAACAGATTCATTTCTGTTTTAAGATACTGATATTAATTGTGCTGTTAATAGTATGTTAATGTAATTTCAAGGATCAGCTGTTACATAAAGGGGAATGATTAGCTGAAGCAACGATAGCCCATAAATCCATTAAAAAATGTTTTGTACTCAAAGAGTAGAAAAACTTAAGTCCAGGTTATCCTGTTAAGAGAGAGAAAGATTTTAGTTAGCACCAACTATTAAATCCAGTCTCTGAATATGTACTGTAGCTATCCACTGTTACTTTTACAGCCTGATCTTTGCAAGTGAAACAGCTTTGCCTGTGTCCGCTATGGGGAGTGCTGAGGAAGGATGCAGGAAGCATCTTTTCGTATCTGTGCCGTGGGTAAGCGTGGTGTTTCTGCACAGGGCCTCCTTCCTCCACTGAGCTCCATGTCTATTTATATGTACTGCATGTGTTAGTCACTTGCTAGAATTCATGGATGTCTTAATTTTCCTCATCCCATCCAAATCTTTCCCCTTGCTGCCCCTTGTCTTCAGAACTACCACGGTAATACAGCTTTCTTCTTTTCACTTAGGGCTATGTTTGAGCCTCTGTCCCCAAAAGCAATGAAATAGTGATACTGTCATTGACTTTCAGGGGAACACGGTTTCACTTCTGTCTTATCAGAGAGATGCAAACACTGGTTCACAGCATCTTTCTGTCACCCATCTCCTGTGTTTCAAGTGGACTTTTAAAAATCCTCCTTGTTGAACTCTTTGTTGAAGCTGTAGGCTTCAAAAGATAGGATAGAGAACAAAGTCCCCAGGCTATGCTCCGATTCTCAGGATTTGAACACCAGGGCTCAATTACAAAAGGTTCCTGTTACAGCACCTAATTTTTAGGTACCTTGGTATTTAATACCATAGGTCCTGAGATAGGCTGTCTCTAAAATGTATGGGGAGAATGCTGTGAACTGAGAATACTGTAGACTATAAGAGGAGAGTGGCCCACCAAAGCTGTAAAGCAACTGCCTAAAGCAGTGAATATGAAATGCTGACCCTCGCAAGGGCTTAAGTACCTTACTGAAGGTTTACTGTGTGACATCTACGTACCGTGAAGCTCCACGGTCCTATTTACAGTATTTATGTAAGCACTTCTCTTAGGCTGTGACTCAACAGAAGGATCTCAATTCCAATATTCCTGCTGGTAGATCTCACCAGTAGGCTATAATGTCACTATTGTACCTTCTCTTTTCTCTAGTCCAATAAATAGTGAGGTAAATAAGATGGAAACCTGCAATAACAGGGACAGAGCAGCCCAGCAACAGAGTAAGGTAATGGCTGTGGCATTTATTCTGCAGGTAGGTTCAAGGCCACTCTCCAGTCTTTGGGGAAGAATAACTGCTAACCTGCAAAGGGTACAAAAGCAATAGTAACCTCTCTTCCTTAAACCATGTATTGTGTAGGAGCTCACCCTGTAGCTCTAGGAATTAGTCTCTGTAGAGAAGTACTGACATGCAAATACTGACATGACAGTATTTGCAAATACTGACATGCAAATACTGACATGACATACAAAACTGAAATATTGACAGTGTCAAGGCTCATGCAGATATTTGGGCTTTAAATAAATAAATAAATCCACAGCTTTTAATAAGTCCTATTTAATAAGGGCCTACTGGCTTCAGGTAGCTCAAGGATGAAGTAGTAAATTTTGATGATATAAAAATCTCAATTTGTATGCCAAAAGGATAGTTATGCTGTCTAACCCAAAGAACACAAATGATTTGGAAAACATCATTTGGCTCCTCTGTACTAGGATACATGTAATCTGCAGAGAAAGTCAATATAACGAAGTGGTGTTTGCAGAAGAGTAGAAGGAGTCTGAAATTGGTTTAGGGCATTGAAATGATGGAAATTACAATTCTGGTTATACTCTCTCTCTGCTTATAATGAGATTGTTTTGTGAAAATACCCACTAGGGGAATTAGCTTTATGAGTGTGCAGCGACTAATATGAAGACAGTCCCTGCTTTGGAAAGAAAATCTTTAAGACGACACACACCACACACTCCCTACCCCACCCCCCAAAAAATCGGTAGCAGAAGTTAAGGTAATGGAATTATTTAAGATTTACTTTTCTCAATTTACAGAAATTGGTTTCAATCCCGTTACACTTGCTCTCATGGTGCAATTTGCCTGTTGGCTGATGTAATGTTGGGTCCCAGCAGAACATCGCTGCCCGTCCCCACTGTATTGCTGCTTGCTGCTGGTGCAGCACCCGCTGCGGGGCATGCAATGGCAGAACACATTTCTTCTAATATGTTCATATGACAGATCAGTGCTTTCTTTAAAAAAAAACAACAGCAAACCAGGTCCCTACAGGTAAGGCAATACCATTCATGACTACTAGACATACACACATGGATGGAGATGAGGAAATGGTGCTGGGAGCTGCCAGGCAGGTGGAAGCACAGATTTTGACCCTAAAGCAGTGAGAAGTAGTCACTCTGTAGTTAAAGTGGAACTAAAATTTGATTTTATCTTTATAACAGCTGACTTTGTAAATGTTAAATGACATTGAGACTCAATCAACTTAGTTATACACTTTTAAAAAATCCTCAAACATTTTGCAGAGTCCACAGAAATACCTGCTGTTACTGAAATTTTGCCCCTTGTTTGCTGAAACTCTTTTATTTTCAACATCTTTTCAGCTTGCACCTGCTGGTGTAGGACTTGATGCCTTTGAAATTTTATATCTGTTGTACTGGGAGCAGTAAACTGGTTTAACTTATGGTCTTGGGAGGTGAAAAGAGAAAATAATTCTGACTGTAAATCTGGAGCAAAGAAATTTTAAGGGGAAAACCTGTCCTAGAAGAATTGAAATAGAGTTGTGTCAGGGTATGATTTGAGGGAACAGGCTCATAAAGAGGCTCTAGGCAATAGTTCTTTGAGCACCTAGATCAGTCTTAGCTTACAAAACCCACTAAATTAGGGAAATTAAGTACATGTAGACCATTTGTTGTGTTAAATCTATTTTCTTTTCTACGTTTAGTTCCTCTTGTGAAGATTAAACACTTCATTTTGAGGAAAGTGTTCTCAGTCTTTGTGGAGCTACAGGTCATATATACCGACTGGAAGGTTTTCTGGATGAGCTAAATACTGTTTGGTCTGTTGATTTATTACATTGTATAAGCAGGGCTGTAATAACCCAATGGCTGAGTCCTGTTTTAGCCTCTTTTAAACCAGTTTATGCTGTGGCTTTATGAAGTCTAGTGGTACAAGGGAGGCGGCAGTGGAGGGTTTCTTCTGGTAATAATAATGCCTGCTTCTTCTGTCTTCAACTCTTCTTTGAGAGTGGGACAATCACGGATATCCTCCTCCCTCCCCTGCCATCCTTTCTCCTTCAGACCAGAAATGTAGCTCCTATGAACGCTTTGTTTAGAGAAACACAAGAAAGGGGACAAAGATAGAGCTAAATGAGTAACCAAATTTAGATTAATTTGTTGTATATGGTTCTGATTTAAATATAGAATATTAAACGACGGATAAATAGCTTACCTGGCATTCATTACTGATGAAATTGCGTTTGAATATACAAGCACTCATACCTATGTGTGTGTATCATAAATATAAATATACATTTACATATGAAAAGCATAAGGAACATAAATTTGGTTAAACAGCTCTTTCTGTTGTCAGATTGGACTCTGTTTTATCTTTTTGTTTTAACTTTAGCAGTAGGGGAAAAACACAAAAGAAGGTGGGGAAAAAAGCAACTTGATGGATGTCAGTTTGTAAGATTAAATTTCAAAACTATTGTAAACTTATTGTTAGCTTATCAAGGGGTTTTAAAAATGTAAGGTATTTGGGTAACAGGGCCTATTACCCACTGCCATATCTTATTATTGTGGAGTGTTTTTGAAACAGGAGTTACTTAATAGTCCAAACATACTGCTTTGAATGAAAAATTAAGTTCATTAAAGAACAAAGTGAAATGCAGCTTAATGTAGAAAACATATTTAATTCATAACTGGAATCTTTATAGACTCTGTCATGCCACTATGGCTACCACTACAGTTTTGTGCAATAAGTATAACACTGGGTATAAAATTAAGTATTGGCATGTGACAAATGAAAATGAAAATATGTTATTAGTTACATTGTGATAAATCTACTGTAAATATATAGTACTCTCTAGGCATTACAGTAAGACTAGTTTGAATATTTTTATGGGAAAAAGATGTCTGAAAATACGTTTAAAAACATTAAAATGTTTCTTCTGTGTCATGATTGTACATATCTAAAAGTGCAATATTTCAAGGTTTTTAATTCTTTGTTCCCCATCATTTCATGTGAAGTTCATTGCCAAATTCAGTTTTGGTCAAATAGGAAAAACATTCATGTATTCCCAGGTGGAGCACTGTTGTATACAAAGATGGAATTGGCTTGAAAAGTTAAGCCAAGCCCTGGAGCAAACTAAAACAACAACTAGAAAAATACACTAAAATAAAACATATGGTAGTTTTCTAGCACTATTAGGGTAGGATTCATGTTCCACACAGGAATTAGGCAGCTAATATCTCATTCCTTAAGTTGTGTCAGTCCCTCTACCCTCAGCTGTGGCTCCTACCTCGCATCTCAAAGCATAGTCAGCTGTGTTCATGTACTAGAAGTTCTCTTCATGTCCAAAGTGCCCGTCTTACACGTGCACAGGAGTCTCACCTTCTCTTCTCCCCTTGCCTCTGTTAACTTCATCGTCCAGGTCCTGTAGTCATTCATGTCCCCATGCCAATCATCTAATGTCAGCCCGTGCTTGCTACGATGCTTTCAGCGGGATTGGACTACAAAGACTGCTCAGGAACCAAGTGCCTCAAGCAGAGCTGAGGATCACAGGTGAGTTTGTGCTAGTCTGAATCTTTGTGTTAGTGGAGAATGCACGTAGAGAGGCAGACAGGTTAGCAATCAGAATTTAGATGACATTAGCATATTCATCAGGAGAGATCAAACAGTGATAAGATTTGGTGGAAACATTAACGTGCAGGTATGGAGTAGGCAAGTGACAATGTTGCATCCAAGTTTACTCTTTAGTGCTGCACTCTCCACTGCCGTGCTGTGTCTAAAGGCTGAAGCAGAAAGCACAAACACGCGTACGCTCCTTAAAATTCTGACTTACTTAACCACATTTATAAAGTAAAAGTTGTTACTTTTATATATGACTTCTGAGTCTAGAGTGGCAAAACATGATGAGGGGCAAATCAAAAAAGCAGTTCCCTTTTTCCTCTCAAGGGTGAGTTAAGGACTGCTGGCACATATATAGTAGTGCTGATCAGCATGGTGTCCTCGACTGAGGGAAATAGTTCCTACCTCTTTTTCTTTTGCCTTCATTCTCAGAGGGGCTGTTGCTGTTGTTTTTATCTCCTTTGTACTTCTATCATGTACAGGCTGTTTCCCACTTTTTGGATATTCATTCTTTGGTCTCTTTGTTGTACCCTAAAACTAGTTCTGCTGAGCTCTCAATGTTACACTCCTGTTGTGACTTGTAAGTGACCATTTATGTTTCTGCTTAAAGCCTTGGGGGTCTGGCTGTCATCCTGTGCTGGCAATCTTGGGGAGTCTCTGCTACAACATGCTGGACAGACAGACAAGGACCAGATGAGACCCCCAATTCAGCCATGCTGAGAGGTGTGAAGAAGTGGAAGGTGAATGAAGAGCGGAAAAATGCAGTTATGGTAGAAGTAGGCTGGAGAAATTTTCGGTCAAGAACCCATGAGGTTTGGTCCAACTCCTGCTATGGCATGCCAAGGCCTGAACAGGTGGTAGGGGCAAAGGAGGCTGAAAAGGCACATGCTGTGTCTTCTCATACTCAGCTTCCCTGAGATTACAGCTAAGAGCTGTGTTGTTCTCTGCTGCTTCAGCACTGGTACTGTGCATTTCTACATGATGTTACCTGGGTCTGGCTCATCCAGAGTGGGGTTAGTAATCCTATCACCCTCCCCTCATAAGCCGTTCATGAGCCCAGCTCTTTTTAACAGGAGCTTGCTCTATGTACTCCCAGAGGTCAGTCCATGCCTGCTTCCGTTTTGCTGACGCTTGTACCAGATTCTTCTGATCTATATGTGATGCTCATATTGACACGCTCCTCATTTGGCCTCAGTGAAAGATTCAAGTAATGTGCCAGTGCTGCAAAGTACAGAAAGAGAGGTCTTGTGGTAACCTGGAAAGTTCCTGTGTAGGGTATGCGGAAGAAAGGAGCCGGCAGCTGGTAGCTGACAGGGTAGGTAAAGAAGAACCCTCTATTGTTGATCTTATGTTACAGTATCTCTGATGCGGAGTAAGTTCAGCCTCTGGTGGTCTGTGTTCAACCCATGCCATTTTTTCTCTTCCATTGTACTTGATAGCTGGGAAAGCATAAAAGTGTGGCTGCAGTAATGTAGACATCAGAGGGATCCTCAGTCGTTTATTCTCTGTGCAGTTCTTTGGTGCTTCCCAGGGGGGTGAAAGCTGTATGACCTTTTTTCATGCTGTGTTTCTTGTCCCCCAGCTGGTGGAGGAATACCTGTCTTTCGAGGGCTGGGGAAAACTCGGGCAGCCCTGTCCATAAGTGTCCATGGAAGACCAGGCAGTGCCCCTTGCTATGAGCACCCAAAGAGAAACTCATCTGCTCTGGTAAAGAGCAGTTCCCTTCCCAGCTGAAAGGGACTTCAGCCCTCTGCCCAAACTGGTGAGGATCCCCTCTGAAATGTGATGTTCTTGGAGCAGACTGCTTGAAAAAGCCTTTTGCTCTGCAGCCTCATCTGTATCTTCAAGAGTAAGAGTGAAATGACTTGTCTTACTCACAGATGAGGAGAGCACAGACTTTGGAGAGAGAGGGAGCTTGGCCTGGCAACAGGGAACAGGTCTTTTTGTTGAGGCTGAGCTCATTTTGTTTGTGCAAAATGAGCAGAGCAAGGGCCACGTGCGGGAAAACCATCTGTGTCTAAACACAAACTCTGCTGTTTGCGTTCCCTGGAGATAAGGCTGCACAAAGCTCGGGCAAGACAGCCCGTGCTTCTTCCTCTGCTTCTTCCTCACATGCTGAGCAAAAGCAGAACTCAGTAGCCACACTCGACCATGAAACGTGGTGACTGCCCCAGACGTGAGGGTAGTGCCTTGGTTCACTTGTAGCATATATTCTTCTTCATCTTGCACTCTGCCGGTGGCTCCCAATATTCATGCTGCTTCAGTCCAGCTGTCTTGAAATTTTCTGACCTCTACTGATTTCTTGCTCTGTTAGGGACCTTCCTCAGCTTGCTGGCTGTTGAACAAATATCTAGTCATATATTTAATTTGTTGGTACTATTTGTCTGAAATTTAATAAATTAACCCAATAATTTATCTTTTTAATGCTGATAAGCATGACAAGCTCCTCACTGTCTGATAGTTCTGCAGATTATAAGATATTAGAAACAGACCAACTCAAAATAGTAGTATTTAAGCTCTAGAGATAAAATTGCACACATCAATTTCAGAAGCAAAAATCTGTTATCTAAATACTGACTCTAAAACTACTTTAATGGGGATTCTATGGAAATTAAGGGATTGAAAAGGACTGCAGTAGGATAAAAAGTATATTTAGGTTGTTAATATTGCTCTAATATACATGTCCTGAGGAAGATAAAAAAGGAATCTGTATGCATCAGTCACCACACGCAACCAGGTAATTATCCTGAGAGGATGCTATCAGTTTGGGTTTTGTGAGGCTTTTGCTAGGGGAATTTTTTTCCCTATAAGGGTCACAATATCAGTTTCATACCCATGCACTCTGGAGCGTTCTCTGCAACTAAACAGAGGACTCGGACTCAAAGAAGTCATTGTCATAAAAGAAAACTTCTGAAAGTTACTTAAATAATAGTTTTCTAAGCATGAATGCCAGGTCACTTATTGCAACCCAGAAATACAATGCAATATCAACTTTTCTCAGATAGGAAAAAATGGCACGTGTTCAATAACTGGAAGTGACTATAGGCTGTAAAGTTCAGAACTGATAAAAACAAAAGAATAGAAGGAGAATGGTTGTAAATATCATACCCTACTCATCTGGTTAGGAATGCAGATGAAGCAATCACTGAGATTTGTCCAAAATCAAATGCTAATTAACCATGGACTGTGAAAACAGAAGGCTGCCTTTTTTTTTTTTTCCTTAGTTTCTTTGGTAGGCTGGCACCTGTGTCTAGAAAAAACGCATTTTTTTTCTCAGCGTCTGAAGTCTCTACTCAATATTTACAGAGGTCAGAAAATCTGTGCTTTCTAACCGAGTAATCCTCATACTTTAAATATTTTCCTTCTGCCACTGACTTTTCTCACCCTGGCTGTCTCCAACTAAATCTATCTTCTTTTTCAAGTATTATTGATATTTTATTTCTTTAGGAAGGAACTAGCTGACATTAAGTCATTAATTAAATGACAGGACAGTAAAGGACTGATTTTCCCCCTGTATGTAAATACATTATTTTTATGCATGTACTCTGGCTATTCAGAGGTCCATGAAATATCAAGACCTTGGACCCTATTTAATAAGAATCTTTTGATGATTCTACTAGCACAAATAAGTACCTTGTTTCCCATACACACACATTCATGATATTCATGCTCATGTTCACGCTGTTAAAATGCTGTCTTAGTTCATTTAAATGTAAAGGAACCAGCAGTTATTCCACAGGCATCCATAAAACCTGAATTTTGCTAACTGCCTGATTGCACATATTCACTGGTTCCAAGCATGGACCACTTGCAAGCAAGGGAGGGCTTTGGCATTGATTTCAATAGGAAAAGATTTATAGCCTTTGCTGGAAAACAGTAAACCGCTCAATGGTAATTAACTACCGTAGAGACATGTTTAGCTATAGAGACAAAAAAATTGTCTCCTACCTTCTCATTAATTGCTCAGAATATCTGACCCATGGGACTTTTGTTAAGAACATAGGTATTTAAGGAAAAGTATTTATCTCCTTTTTAGAAATGTTAAATGTTTAAATAGCGGTGCTATGAATATGTTGTTTTATTTAAAGCACAAAACACCAGATCACAAATCTCTTTCTAATTACACGTATATATAACTGCTAAAGGCTTTGTAGGTATTACAGTGAATTTACTGAAGGCAAAATTGCCTGTTCAGCCACGGCAATTAGAGGCCCAATCTTTCACAAGTGGATTTCTGGTACCATTTCTTTTTCAGTGTTCTGTTTTTTACCAGGGACATTGGACTGTGTTGAAAGAACAAATTGTTTTCCTTTTCTGGTGCCTTCGTCATGACCCCAAAATGCATGGATGCAGAAAAGGCATCACTGTATTAATTTACCTCAAATGTTACAGCAGACCAAAAAAAAAAAAAAAGGATTTATTTATTTAACTTCAAGTGTCGAAACTTTGAGGAAAAAAAAAAGCTAAGTTTCTGCAAAGCAGAGTAGTATAGAAAGACACATAGATAAATACAGAGATGTGTGGGTGTCTGCATAGATTATCTCCCTTGCATCACCTTTTGGATATTTTCCTGCTGTCACCTTTTCTGATCGTGAAGCCTGGTTCACTCACGTTAATGCTGTCAGGCTCTAACCTCGCAGAGAGACTGGAGAGCCGCCCAGGACCAGGCCCTGTCTGAGCCAAACCAGAGGCGCAGCCCCAGTGAAACGCCCGCCAGCTGAAACTCCAGCCCTGCTTGTGCCACTGCAATACATTAACTTCTTTGTCTGCTGCGGAGGTTTTCAGTATGTATTGCTTTCGGATATGGAGATCCAGCCTCGCTGCAGCTGTTTGGTTTTCATTTCTCATCCATGTATTGGGATGTTAAAGATCTTGTGCTTTCAGTCTCCTTTTTCACTTTCTTTGCTTCTTTTTTTTTTCCTTGTATGATCTTTAGTCCACCTGTAATCCTGTGAAGCCTAATCCACAAAACAAATAGTTTGTAGCTCTCTCTCATTGGGTCTATATTTCTCACAAAATATTTTGAAGGGATAAGTGCTTTTGCCTTAGAATGGGTGCCTGATTTTTTTCCCAGATGGAAAGTCATTGGAGTTGACTGTGGGAGGACTGCTCCATTTTGTGATACCCTCTGAAGTTTAAAAATTTCTTTTTGTTCTGCCTTGGAGTGAAATCAGAATCTTCAGAATGTTTTGCAGAAAAAATTGTGCTGGAGCATCTTTTTTCTAATAAACAAATTACGTTTTCACTCAGTCTTATATTAATAGGGGAATTTAGAAGACTTCAGCTAGAAACTATTTAAATCTATGTTGAAATGTACGTACCTTCTGGCCTTTAAGAAACAGCATGTTTTAATGAAAAAGATTCTGTACAAAATTTTGGCCAGCTCTAAGCAGCGTCTCATGAACAATACCATATAGAGTGTACTGCTTCAGAAGACGAATATCTTAATTTCTCTATGGAAGCAGCAGCTCTGCATAACTCTCTGGGAATAGATTTAAAAAAGAATAAAAGAACCCTAACGTTAACAATCTTCATTTCCAACTGTTAAATGAAAGAGAAACTCAGAGGAAAATGGTTAAATCAGAATACTTTTAAAGGAATTTTCCCCCCAGAAAGAAGCCATTCAGTGCTGGAAGAATAAAGTTCTGTCAGCCACATAGAGGAGGAAGTTTTGGATCAGAGAAAAAGGTTAAACAGTTTCCTTCAGAAATGAAGATATCTTTACATGTTCTCTAATGACTAACAGTGGTGAGGAAGTTAATTTCAAACGTCATCTGAAAGACAAAGCAAGGTACCAGCTGACCACATTGACTTCATATTGAATGAAGAAAGTACAGTACAGTGGAATGCAATAGGAGTGTTTTTCTAAGATGTTAGCCACAGTCCTGTGGAGGAATACAGTTATTAATCACCAACCATTCCTTGCAAGAAATACTCTTACAATAAGAAGTAGGTAACCTTAGTTGTACACCACATACTGTGTTCATGTAATATTTTGGAGTATAACATTTAGCAAGATTTTAGCTGTTTGATCTGAAACTTTCCAGCTAAATGACTGCCCAAGGTGGGCTATGAAAATATTTTTTAAATATTCAGCTACTTCAAAGAATGATATAGAGAAATGCCTTTCCATCCAAAAAGAAATCCCTGAGATACGGTGATTTGGAGAAGTGTGAAATTTGTCTGAAAATGGCCTTGCAAAGCCAATCCAGGCCACAAAACCCTGAGTTGGAGTTGATTCATGCCTACAAGACAATTGTTAGACCTTTGCAGATGAAATCTCAAAAAATAATAAAATTAATGATGTATGGGATTACCCCGGGAAAACTCACGGTGAATACTTCTGTATAAGGAGAAGGGCTCAAATACAATGCACGGAGAGCAGAACATTGAACCACCAGGACTAAACAAAATACTTCATAGCTGCTCACTGTGTGAGTATCATCCATGGAGTGCACTAAGGAATGCAGAAACCGCAGGGGAAAAAGTAGTATGATAACGTAAATAAGGATCACAACAGTACATACACAGAAAAGGAGCAGATCTGCACAGCACAGCCATCCTTAAAACTGACTTTTTTGAGTATGAGGGGTTTTTTTCAGTTTTAATAGTCTTGTTCAAAGTCCTTTTTCCATGACCCTTTACTCTTGCCAGTATTGTCAGTGAGCTCGACTTGATTAATAGTTACATAGGTTGGCCCTTCCTTCGGTAGAGATAGGGGGATTCTTCTTCCCAGCAAGAGAAATCCATGCTGTGAGCTATCTTTTCACATGCAGTTTTCGTCCCTTTACCCTTCCTCCCAGAGTGCGAAATCAACACTTTTGCTACCTGCCACCTCACAGTAAGGTGAACTCACTGTGTCATTGTGTGAGATACAGGAGAGAGGAGATGATATCCAGCTGCACTCAGCATGTATTTGCAATTAGTAAAATTCTATTATAGAGGAACTTGCCAGCCTTAATTTAATTTTAACTTTTTGTATGTTTCCCCTTTAACAAATACGAATTAAAAGGAGAGCCTCGATTTGCTTGTACTAAAGAGTAATCAGCTTCTTAAGTAAATGATGTAGATAGGAGGTCCTCTTTGCTGTTCATCAGAGTTGAAGGGGAAGTTTTCACCTCCGTGGCTACGTTGTGGCATGCGCAGAGGACAAAGACAGCAGAATCTCAAAATACTCTAGGAAATGGTCAGTTTGGTAGGACAGCAACCACAGAGGTACTGTCAAAAAATATTCATTCAAAATGGACTGGAAAATAAATGTCATCTTTGAAATTTTTCTACTTTCTCCTGAGCTTGGCTTAAGAAGAATTTTTCATGGAGCCCTTCAGCTTCTTATGCCCATACGTGATTGGTTCAAAACAACACCAAAACCTAAAAAAAGCAGGAGTTTTATTGCGGTAGCGTGTACGGCCCCATGGCTTGCGAGACTTGGGTGAAGTTCTTGGTGAGAATAAAGGAAATGAAAGCATGGGAAATGCTCCAAGTTTTAGTTTACTTAGTTCATGTAAAAATGCATACGTATAAAACAAGGGCAGGGAAACAATGCTTCATAGCACAGAAAGCCATCTTGACAAGGGATGGGTAGACAAAGTCATTACCCTCCTAGAATTATTATCAGCTGAAAACATGCAGCCCTTAATCCTGCACTTGAAGCTGGCTGGAGGAATTATCTGTGTTTCAGCGGAAAAAAAAAAAAGAGGCTATTTCTTTTCATATTTTGGCTACCATGGCTTTGATTTGAGAAAATGGAAAGCCATAGCCAGTGGTATTTACTTTAACATTTACTTTACCAACACACAGAGGCACTACAGTCCTGATTCAGGTAAAACACTGGGGCATATGATTAAAACCAGTTGCGTTCTGAAAAATATTTCAGCAATTATTAACTGTAAGTAGCTTGTAAAGTCCTGCTGATGTCACTGGAATTTGAGCACGTGCTTACAGTTAAAGTAAAAGATACCAATATCGGCATGAAGACTTTGCTAAGGAAACGCCTACCTGATGTGTGCTACATGCCTTTTTCTCTCGTCCTCATCATGTCTATCCTTGTGATACAACAACATTTTTGCACTTATTTTTCAGGATCGATGAAAACATTTTACAAGGACAAATTTGGATAACAGCTGGAGGCAGATTGTTTTGGGATCTGAGACTCAAATTGGCTGAGGTACTAGGTAACAAATGGATGTAATCTATGAGATACTAAAGGCTTGGCTTATTAAAATCCCCCACATTGGCACTGATTTGATAAACACCTTTGTTGGGATACATCACATAGCATATTAAAAAAGCTGTTAATGAAAAATGAATATTGCAGTGTCTTTTTGGCAGGCTGAATCAATATGCTCTTTTTAATAATTCAGTTTATTACTCAAAATATAATTTTCCCCCTAGAACAGAAAATAAGAACATGACATAATTACCAAACCTCACCTTTTTCCTTTCCTAGCAACACACTTCTTTTTATTGCTGCCTATCCTCCCCCAGTTTTTCTGAAGCCGTGTTAATTTATACTGGTTCAAAAAAGGCTTGTTTTTTGACATGAAGAAAGGTCTACTGTTTTCTGAAGAACAGCAGGTCTGAAAGATTGATCTTCATTTTTTAGACCGTATATATTTTCTTTTCTCTGTGGAAGGTCAGAACCAATAAATTTATGAAGCTTCCTCTATCCCCCACATTTAGGGGAAAATGAACATCTGATTTGACTTGCAGCCTATTTCCCTTTTTAAGAGGTCAGATAAAGCATGAATAGCACTGATAGTGTATCACCCCCTGACTCTGACAGGTTATCACATAGTCAATAATTCTATTTCTCTGGCCATTTATTTTTTTCTGGTTATGTCTGTCCAAGCTGCATATTGCAGAATGAAGTTTCCTGTATATCTCTTTATTTTGCTTTGCTATTTGTGATCTGGATATCTTCCCAGGAGAAGCAGCTCTCTGAAAACCAGAGAAAGGTAAAAGAATTGTACTGTCTGGGATATCCCATTTGTTGGTTTGCATCTTATTTTTCTAACTGAGCAGCTATCACGTTAGGTTTTAGCTTGGTTTCCTAAGGAGGGGGTTTGCTGGCTCTTGCTCCCAAAACTTGGGGGACTTGAGAATAACGTGGAGATGCTGCTGGGCATGGTAAGGGGCAGGAGAGATGACTGAGTTACTGTATAGGATGGAGACCAATGCAGTATGGGGAAAAGCTGCATTATTGTGATAGCAGAGACAATTTAGGTGGCATAAGACTAAACTTGTGGGAAACAGAGCATATCAGCTGGCACGAGAAGTCTCTTCCTCCCCTCTTCCTGTTGCTCCAGCTTTAGTTCTGAAATGATACTGCAAGTTTCAATACATCAGGAGATGGAAATGATGGTGGATTGAGTTGTCCCTATTATTTATGCTTAAAATATTGAAACTGTTTTCTTAGTAAGTTCATGTATTATACTTCAAGACATCTCAGATTGTGTAAGAAAATAAGAGCATGAGCCTGAGATTCTCTGCTTATTAACTAATTCTGAAAGTGTGTTTACGTTAATTATCTAATGCTAGATAGCCAAAGTATCTAAAATTGAGCTGGTCATAAGAGGTGTTGAACTCCCTTTGTATTCAGCATGAGCCTCCTGCTAATCGTTCTGAAGACTGGGCCATGTATTTCAGATGTCAAGCTGTAAGCGTTCAGCTCCAAAACCTGTGGCCTCAGTATCTTAGCTTTTAAAACTAAAACATGATAGAAGTAAGTGTTTTTCCCAGGTGATACAAGCACAAAGTGTTCTTAATATGTATTCAGGTGCATTCAGAGGAAAGCTCATGAAGAAATAACAAGTATTGTTGTTTGTTTGTACCAAAGAACAGAAATCAGAATTTTGCAGAATTTTTTCCTTTAAGGTAAGAGAACCATGGTGGAAATCAGATACATTAGTAGCATGTTCTTGGTCTTTCAGCTGGAAAGAGTACCTCACTAAAAAATAAAATAAGATGTTTCTATTTTAAAATTTTCTCATTAAAACAACTTGTAGGATTCATAACTGTAAGACGTGAAGTGTCCTTATACATTACCAGCAAAGAATTGTTCAAGATGTTTTCCACTGTAAGTACTATAGGGTTGTTAAAGTTTTGTTAGGTTCCTATTTCCTCTCCTTTCCTCTGGAGAGCTTGAATTGGGCAAAATTAAAGAGATGTTGTTTCTTTCCTTTGTCGCTTTCATTGTCAGGTTTGGCAAATCTCTAAATCAAAGGACATTTTCAGTAGCATGTTACAAGAAAAACATCTGCTGGGTGGGACTCCCTTCAATAATTGCAAAGTGCAAGTTGCTGTTTATGCAGAAGTTGAGCGTGGACTTTCTCAGCCAGTGTGATAAGCTGGACCGCTGAGCCTCACTGTGCTCGTGACGAAGGGTCGGTCTGTCTGTCAGAAGCAAGTGGAATGTTTCGGATTTGCAGCTCATGCTCAGGGTGATGACAGGGCATTCCAGATCCAATACGTCTGCTATCCTGCAGGTCAACCCAGGGAATATAGCTGCCTTTCTTGAATGGAGAAATATGGCTTGAAACTCTAGAGACCACCAACCACATTAGAAACAGCTGCTGCCGTTAATTTTTTATGGATGTTTGTTGCAGATACTTGCATTTTGCTCAGGTGACTGAGCTCACTTTCTGTCGTGCTGGCCTCTGTCAGCATTTAAGGAGTTACATCAATACTACTGGGTTTCTATATGATTTACTAGTTGTCTTTCTTTGCTTTGGGGTAAATGGGAAGAACAGGCATGCGGTGTTATAACAATTTAGCGGATGATGGATGCACTTTCAACAGATTGGAACAGAAGTGCTAGAGAGTGCCTCCAGATATGGCTGTCTGCTTAAAAATTACATCTGGCATAAAACCCATTAATAGTCCATTGCTCCTGACCTATTCAAGACCATAGTCATCATCCATTTTATCATATACCTCTCTCTCTAACACAAAGGCACTATTATTCTTCCAAGTGGAAATAACATCTTGCTTACATAGTTCAGATGTTGGAAAAGCCAGCCTACTTTTCACAGTTTAGCAGCTTAAAGAAAGAAGAGTTGAATAAAAAGGTGTGAAGATATAATCTGTCTCCCCCAAATGTGTAAGAAATGTTGATAATCAGTGGCAATTTCTTTCTTAGTTTCTAGAAACAAAGTTTTGTAAACAGTAAAACATGCAGGAGATAAAAAGAGCAAACTCCCTAATGAATAAGGGCAAAATATACAGAACTTGGGAGAGACTGGCTTCTCCCTGGTTATTGAGGATGACACCTGCCACAGGAACTCATAAATGCAAGAGAATTTCAGGCCTTTTTCAGCTGACAACTTGAAGCCCTATGTCTAATTTGCATAGAAATTACAGAATGCTAGGGACTATAATTACCATTGCATTTTTCTTTAATGCAGATGTGCCTGACAAAGGCAAATAGGGATCGTTTAGTAGGCTTTTACAAACCTCAGTGAGGAGTCTCTCAGCCTTATCTGTGACCTTGGGCAGGGAAGAGAGGTGATTTTTTCAGGGCTGTCACCCTACATTTCTTGTAGGCCATAAATACCCTGTATTTTTATGTATCTCAAGGTATGTCAGTGGAAGTGTGTAATGTTTGGATCAAAAAGGAATGCAAATAGGTATAAAGCCTGAATAGCATTTCTCTTAGCAACCACAAACTCAAGAGCAAAACCTGTTTTTAAGTACCTTTTAACTACCCTACATTTACTGTTAGCTGTTTTAAGTTAGTTTATTGACAGCAATATACCAGTGTTTTTAAGGGGATGATGGTAGCAACATTGCCTTTTGATGGGTGAAACTGAAGATATTAAGGTAGGCATGAAGCTTTACTAATTGGTATATGTGAACTACATGTATTATCTTCCCTTTTCTCTTTACATGTATGTAGTATTATGCATATATATTGAGGGAGAGAGAAAATCTGTATTAGAGAGGGATTTTTAAGGTTAGTTCTTGAAGCTGTCCAGAATCAGAGAGGGATTTTTAAAGTTAGTTCTTTGAAGCTGTCCAGAATTTGAAATATAAAAAGTGTCTTGGAAAACTTTGACTTCAGGCACAGGAGGTGAGAGGATAAAAGAGGTATAATGCATGTAATTTAACCATGTCTGTGAAATGTATCCTCAGGATACGTTTCAAAGTTGTGAATATATATGTAACAAATACACCATTTTACAAAGTACCATCTTTTTCACACAGTTCATAATATGAATCTGGAATATGTTTCCACTGGAGGTCATCAAAATAATACTTGTACTGGATTTCAGAAAATGGTAGACTATTATTACCAGCAATATTATTCAGAATAAAATAAAGGAAATCAAACTTCACACTTCAGGGCATAAACTGAGAAGTCATGAAAAGTGTCACTCTGGCAATCTGCAATGCTGGCTAGATGAATGTTGTGGACAGGGGGTGTTATCTTCCTCCCCAGTATGAAGCAGTCCTTTGCTGGAGACAGCTAGCATACTTACTGGTCTGATTGCCACACAAGACCCTATGGTGCACTTGTATCCGCCTTCCAATAGTGCCTCTGACTTTTACTTCTGTGCTGTACTTTTTCATTTTGAATTATTTGCACTTGAAGCCATACTTTGTTTATTGATCTTCAGGTTTTATCATTGTTGCTCTGTAAATTATATTGAGGAGGGGGACAATTATAGGGGGAAAGTTGCTTGTAATCCAATCAAAAGCTGATCTTTCAAAAATTTCCAGGGTTGTGACACCTAGCTTGTGCAAGCACCTTTTTTAATCTGAGAGATTGGCTTCTGTGTTGTGATCTGGTCTTGGGTCTGAACTTGAAAAACTTGGAGGGATTTGACTTGTGCTTACTCCAGTTAAAAGACTTTGTAAGGAAAAATGGCATAATGACTTAATTTAAATATTACTTCCCTGCGTACCACAGCTGCAGATGAAAATGTATGAATACATTAGCCTAGTGGAAGTGATAACAAGGAGTGATGTAGGGAGAAGGAATGACCTGTATAATAATGAGAGTTAGAACAGTTGCTTGTAACTATTTAAAGTTGAGGATCATTCTAAATGCAAAAGGGAAACCTCATATAAAACCAATTCTTTACAGCTCAAATCTCTCTGAAGAAATAATTTTTACTGTAACTATCAATACTGTGTTCATAATAAAAGTAATATACCTAAAGCAAAACAAAATCATCAGAAAGACACATATATCATACATGGTCTCCCTTTTTCTCCCCGTGTACTTTGCCTGTGGCTGAGCTGTGTTCTCCAAAACAGGCATGTTCTTTATCTTTGTATTTGCATTACACCTGGCATACTGGTGGTGCTACTCAACGGAGTGTGTGTGCTTAACGGCACACCACTGGTGTGAAGGCACACCATTTACACTTCCAGTATCTTATGAGTTAGGACATAGATTCCATACATTTTTGTCATCAGCTGAAAAATCTGGCAAGAGTGTGTTTCCATAATCCTATAGTTTCTCACCTCCTTCACAAGCTCCAGTGTGAGGGAATAAGGATCACATTAAGGTGAAGTACACAGACACATTGTGGAATATGCGTACTCTGTGTAGAGCACTTACTAGAAGCCTACTTCACCCTTGGTTTCATCAGTTACAGTTTTACAATATAGGTGATTTTAGTAGAGTTTTGAAAGAAATTTGGCTCTGATCTGATTATGGTCACAAAACAGCTTTGCCAAGCAACGGAAATATATGCGTAGAATAGAGAGTGAAACATGTAAGGAATTGTTTAATTTTAGGAATCATTTGGGTGCCCTATTTTAACCATAATTAAGACTAATCAAAATTTTGGCTGTTGCAGAGCACCAATGTACAAAACCAGACATATTCGTAGATGTTGCTGAAGTGAATGGTAACATTTCCTTCTGTAGCTGTAAAAGTAAAGATGGAGTTTTTAATTCAGGTTGCTATTGGTGAAAGAAGATAAAATGCATTATTTACTGAAGAGCAGAGATACCAGTAGGATGGTAACTATTTACGGAAGAGCAGAGATACCTGTTAAGATTTTGAAGATACTTCACCTGGTTTTACATGTTGTGTGGTTTTTTCCTTAAGGAACATAATTTTATGCTTGCTCTTAGAATGTGTTTGCTCTCTATGTGATTATGCCTGTATGCGTTTGCAAATAATACTTTTTCAGTGAGTGTAACATTTTTGTTGTAGGACAACTATCATGTTGAGACAAGAGCCATCTGAAGAGTCGTCAGATTTCTGTGTGCTACTGCAGAAGATTTTACTACTTCATTTACTCTTTTGGGGTTCTCGGTATAAAATGAAGTTTGCTTTGAATGTGCATATCTCCTTTTCGAGTTGTAGAAATTTCAAGAAAAGGTAAAAATCAAACCAAAACCATTTTTTACCTTTTACCAAAAGGTAAAAAATCAAATTTCCATCTAGGTTTTACAATCTTTAAATGAACTATGTTCATGGAAGAGGACAAGTCATAACAAATGTGATATATGTCTTTACACAGAAGACAAGGAGCGTAATATCTTAAATTTGGGAATTCTGTGATTAATTATCTCTCTGAAATTATTTTTGTTCTTTTGCACAGATGTTCATCAGCTTCTCTGGCAAGAGAACTTAGGAACTTTCAGAAATGTTAGCTCTCTCTGGTATCAAACAGGACTTCTTACTACATTATACTCTGGGCACTTCTGTTATAACAACCTTTAGTAAAGAATTGATATGGTGAATTAAACATACACAAAACCAGCTTTGTCATTCATCTTGGCATGCCTACTTTGATTTACACAAGTGGAGGATTTACATAAATACCTGCATGGGATCCAAATTTTGGAGAATTTAATCATGTAACAGAGTAGAGGTATGTGAAACTTAAAAAAACTTTTTTGAGCTATTAAGTTTGGAATATATTTTTTCTCAAATCTGCCTTTTAGGTTTTCTGAACCTCAGTGAAAATGAAGAGAACAACTCTGAGGTAATAAAAACTTACAGGGGGAAATGTAATAAAACTTACAGACAAGAACCTTTTCAACTGAAGCATTAAGGAAAGTTCAAATGATATGAAGAGTCTTGCAACAGTAGTAGGACTGCATTCAGAGGAGGCCAATAACTTTTAAATCCTTTTACAAAAGTGAAGGCTAAGAAACCTTCACAGGCTAAAAGTATTGCTTTGGTGATCCTGGTGAAATGAAGACATTCTGTAAAAAATAAAATCAAGGACACGAGAAAGATGAAAGGTTATTACTGTGCAAAAAGTGAGACAATATATTGTTATCTACAGATGATGTTTTATTCAGGTAGCATTTTTTTTCCCTAATTTTTGATAAAATACAAACATAATTTCTAGAAGCTGTTACCCGGGAGACTTGGCTATGCTCTGGCTATACAAAAAAAACCAACAAAAAACCCAAAGAGCAAAAAGGTTCAATAAAAAATATTTCCTCCTTTAGCTGAAGTGTCTTCAAGTCCTCTTACATCCTCAAAGAGAAGAAAAGCTCCAAGCTGGTAAGATTGGCTTTGGTATAAATGCTTTGGATTTTTTCATCATTGTTAATAGCCACCCTCGGCCTTGGTTACTGAACAATACTGACTTGTTCATCCTCTGTTGCTTTAGGTAAAATGGCAGAGATCACTGTTATAGATATGATATGTGTTGACAAATACAACATCTGGTCTAGCTATGATCTTGATGATCAGACTGTTCCTATGGCTTCCACCATAGGTGTTCCAGCTGTCTTCTCTGCAGCTTTATTATTCAAAAGTTACCACTAAGGAAAAATGTAATTCGGAGGCTGTATGATAATACTTAAAGCATGATAAAGTCATGTCCAGTCACTGAGATAATTATGTCTGCCAGACAAATACGCTCTCTCACAGCCAGTTAGAAATTCATGTATTAGTTCCAGTTTCTTGCCCACTCCTCCTTTGCTGAACAGGCCCCCTCAAACATCTGCTGAAAGTATTTCTTTCAAAGGAGAATTCAAGTGCTCAGTCACAATATGCTTTTGAAAAGCCTTAGATGCATTAATCAATGCACTACCAAAATAAGAAAGAATTTGATCCACCACTGTTCATCCTCTACCCCATCTCCTCCATCCCTGCAAAACTTTTGGCCGTAGGAAGCTACATCAGAAGGGGTTCTGCCGTGGTTGCTTGGGTCAGTGTGTGGGAAGATGGGTTATTTTAGGGTTTAGAGAGAGTACGTAGTTTCCACCCTGCACGGCCAAAGCAAAAAAAAAAGTGCGGACTACGCCCAGCTCCTTGAAAAGGAGACTTTCATGGTACAGTAATCTTACAATGAGAAAATATGATTACAGAAAGCCATTTCCTTGAAGCAATCATTGTTTGTATTATTGCAATGTCAGACAGTCAAGTTTCTGTTAATAACAGTCTCCTTCACAGCCCAGCTGCTGCTTTTGTCTGCTTCTCCCATCATCATTCTGCATTTGTGAGAGAATCTATTCCTCTAGATACAAATATGCTGTGACAAAATTCATGGTTAGAGCAGTGGGTTATTCACTAATTTACTGATTGCATTTTAAGGGACAAAATGTCTCCTAGACACCTCCCATCCAACTGATTGCCTAAGTAACTGTGCCTCCTTGCATTTAAGATTACATAGTTCCCTCCAAATTTCAAAAGAAAATTGCAACATTGTTGTATGAAAATATACAATGACTAATAATAAAAAAATTAGTTTTATTTATTTAGTGAATATTCAGTAATTTAGCCACAGAGCACTAAAGACAAAACATTTCTCTGTGAGCCCTTGACAGATGCACTATAGATAAACAGTGTGCAGCTGCTGTGTTAAAGCAGTGTGAAACTCATGAGAAGGTAGTTCACTGTGGCCATAAGGTCATTATTTTTCATGCATTATTTTTAAGCACCACATTTTCTCCCCGTAGTATGTTGTTGGAGAAAAAGGTCTGTGGCTGTGACCAACTCTTACATGGCAAGAAGAAAGGTGGGTGTTCTTTGGACTTGTTTTGTGAACTTGTACGAGTATGCAATACGAACTGGCCCTGAGGAAGGAGGCAATCATTGTGCTTATAGATTTCTGCTCTTAGGCATTTGCTGTGGAAAATCAAACCAATTTTCAAATAATAAATCTCTGTATAAGCAATAAGACATTGTGGGCATTTTTGTAATGTGATTTATTTCTGGTTTGTGAACAGAATGAATGACAAAATTTCTTTTGGGCTTATGGTAGAAAAGAAGCATAACCATACTGAAGGTAGAGGGGTGACCCTGCTGTAAAACTTGTGTAGGATTACGCCCCAGAGATTAATGAGGAGAAATACAACATAACATAAAGTCTGACTCGGGCTTGATGAAAAGCAACTTTTACTTGTATACATAGCAGATCAGACGGGCTCCTTTTCCGTTTGCCTCTGATAACTTAAAATTATAAAGTAATTTTTTTTAAACATTAACTACAGAACATTTCAACATTTACCACTATTTCTAGAGAGGGGGAAGAACTGCGTTTCTGTTTTCACTTCTTTTAATCAAAGATTTGTCAGTAGTCAGTCTGCTACGATGATGTAAGGTAACAACTTGGTGTCTTTTTAGGACATTTTTTGACAACAAACTATGTTATCTAGAAGAAACCAGATAAAAACAAATAAACAAGTCCAAGACTATGGTTAGTACACAAACAATATTTTGGGAATTAGGATGATTGTGGCTTGGATCCTTCACACTAGACTCTTTTGAAGTTACATGTTTGGCTGTAAACAGTGCGTGGCCTAACTCTTATACCATCAAAGTCATATTAGTTAATGTAACATGCCCACCCACCTTAACATTTTCCCATAACTTCCAGGGCTTCCACAGGATGTGTATTTGCCTTATCCACACTTTAAAGAACAGAATAAATTGTTCTTTTACTTCACCAAGTCCTTACAAGGTATAGTTAAAAGTTCCAACATTTTGTTCATCAGTCTCTTGGAGGGAGGAATTGTCACCATACCTGTGGAATTTAAGAAGCCTAAAATTGGTTACTACAATTTCAAAACTACATTCTTGCTAACTGGAGGAAATCGAAGGGAGTGGCTTCACAAAATCTCCCGCAGGAAGCTGATCAAGAAGGATTTGCTTTATTGACGAGGTGAAATAACTGACAGTATTGGATAGTGTTTGAAGTACAATTGGCTGCTTATGGACTGGATATTTTAACAGGTTTGCTTTAAATAAATCTCCATTTCAGTGCAATTTAATGGAGGCCTCAATTTGGGAAATCTGTGCTTCAGAAAGAGACCTCTGATCTTACCAGGTGCATCTTCATTACTGACTTTGTGAGCTGGAGGAGTACTCTTTGGGTGTGGATTTACATCATGTCTGTAGTTGGAGTCTTGACGAACATATCCAAGCATATCACTGCTGTTCTCAGTGTAGTTTATCTTCTGGTGGAAGCGACGTTGAACTCACACTTGAGGGCATTGCCTAGAGCACCTCACTTGCAATCTGGACACAAGGTCCTGAAGCATTTGACTCTGAACGTGTGCAGTACATGCCTAAGGTTGGTAAATCAATTTAACTTCATTGCTGGTAAAAATTCCACGTGGACATGCAGGCCTGTAACCATGACAAAGTGTGTGAAATCAAACCTCCGTGTGTTTGATTTCCCTCTTTGTACTGCACTGGTGGGAATGCAGATACCCCTGAAGTGCTGAAGGTCAGTGTGATCTGCAGGACTAGAGCGCAGAGCAGAGAGCTCTGGTCCCCCTACATTTTGTTAACTTACCAAGTTAACATTTTGTTAACTTACCAGGCTCTGTGCTTAGCTCTGGTTTTCCCATTTCAAGAAAAAATTGAGAGGTTTCAAAGAGAAGCTGCATGAATGATCAGTATGCTAACCAATATAGACAGTATACCTTAAAGTCACAGACTAGATGACCTAAATAAAGAGAGTTTTTCAGACGGAAATTTCAGTGGTGATTTGGTCATGGTATGCACAGGCTGTTCTGGAAACAGAAAAATGGTTAAGAGAAGTCTCTTTAGCGTCATACACAAACTGAAGTATAACAAGATCCAGCACATGGAAGCTGAAACAAGACAAATTCAGACAATACGTTTAGCTGAGAAGTTAATTAACTATTGGAACTGCTCACATAGGTTTTTGATAGATTCTTTGTCACTGGAAATATAAAAATTCAGATCAAAGCACAGTGATTAGATTTGACACCAGGATGAATTCAGGGAAAGGCCAAGTGTTAGGTGGAAGACCAGAGTACATGATAACATTTTTCCCTCCTGGGTTTTGAATCTATTAATCTTAATGAAGAATAGATGTCCAATACAAGTATAACCTGTTCTTACTTGTCTGGTGAGCTCTATTTATGGCTGCCTGGGGAGGAGATGATGTGTTTCTATTTCTATATCCTGGACCCCTGTGGGAACATAGAAGGTACAAGTAACTGAGACAGATCTTGTGACTGTCTGATGACCCTGACAGGTGCCAGGATGGGGAGCAAAATGTGGCTCAGTGCTACCCTTCCATAGACTGAAAATGAACAGATCCAAGGCACAGTATAAAGCTGCCAAGTTTATAATAGCTAGAGTTATTCCTAAGACACCATTCTCTGGTTCAGTGCTCCAGCTCTATCTGTAGTTCCTACTGGAGTGGGAATAATTCTGTTGTGTGGAGGGGACAGGGTCATTGTTAGGCCATCAGCAATGAGGCATGTCTCTAGCTGCACATTGTGGGTAGACCAGAGGCCAGGGTCTGTTCCTGTGTCTCCTACTGTAGCTGTCCAAAACAAAAAAAAAAGCCATACATAACTTTCCTCTCAGGCCTGGACAGGATAGCAAGCATAGGAGTGTGATGCTTCTATGGCAGTTAGACCTCCTGGATTCAAAACATGTTTAGAGTAGGTAAACTGGTGGCTGGAGAAAGCCAAAATAAAAATTCAGCATGTATGTACTGCAGTGACTCACAGTGCTCTACTCAGCAAAGGTTATACCAACTTTAAATACAGAGTAAAATAAATTAAGCTTTTCAGCAGTGTTTTGCAGTGATTCTGCAACGATACCTGAATTACGACGAATGAATTCCTGCTCCTAAGCAGTCTAAGATGGAAAAGCTGGCATCAGTAGTCACTATCTTGTTAGGCTGGGGAAGAAAAGCGATATGTGCAGATGAAATTTAGCTCTGAGAGTGACATCAGCTGGCAGGGGGATTAATTGAGGAAGGTGCCCTTGAAATCAATAGGACATTCAAAGGAAAATATCTTTGGCAATATATGGCAAAAATAGTACTTATGAACTAACTGTTCATTTCCATTAACCCCAGGCTGAAGCCTGGGTGTTGAGATCCAGAGTCTATCAGAATCTGAATTAGAGGAATCCAGAGGGCATGTTAGAAAATGAAAATTTAGGATTTTCTGACAGAGAGAGCTTGGCAGCTCAAATTGGCAGCTTAGCTGGCAAGTAAAGCTGGGGACTGAATGTATATAGAAAATTAAAGATCTCCTCATTATCTTGGTTAGTACAAAGACAAAGTCATGATTCTGAGAAATGAGGAATAGTGTATCATTCTTACTGGCACGGGGTGAACAAAAGTTTTCATTATTTTTAAAGTGACAGAATTGTCCAAATATGAGCTTACTAAAAATGGGATTTTTAGAACAAAATTATAAGCAATGGTGTAAATGAAAGTTTACAAGGGAATGGGCAATGAAAGCATGTCCATGGATAGGCAGAATATACTGTAAATATAGTTTGTTGAACTGCAGGAAAGAAAAGTCTGTTGTCTATTCCTTGCTGAACTGGGAATCGAGGAGTATACTTGAGAGCAGGGTAGTTGAACCAGAAGAAAAAAAAGTTGTCTTCAATTTGATAAGAAGGTTAGTTAGTTTATGATAGCTCAAATACCAGTTTTCAATAAAAAGTCCCTATATTTTGTCTGCAGTCTCTAGTGAACACTATTCATCTGAGACACATTTCTGAAGGCACATACACTCTATTATCCTGTAGAAGACTGAGTTTTTTCCCCATGATTACGAAATAGGTCTTAAAGTCAGAACATTTGTCATCTCTTCCTGCCTCTGTCATCTGAGTGATCATAACCAAGTCATCTAATTACTTTGTACCTCAGTTTTCCCTTGTATAAATGACAGCGTGTTACTCCATTCTCCCTGCATGCAGCATCCTTTGATTTCACCAAGCACTATTCTCATCCCTGGTGTTGGTAGCTACCATCATAGCTAGTCTCTGTTGAGAACCAGCAATGAACTAAATTCATAGTCCTGTATGAAATTTATAAATTACAAGTACAAATCATGCATTCTCAAATAAACTATTAATATGAAACAATGGTTTTCCATGATGTACTGAAGTAAAACACTTCCTCTCCCCAAGGGAATCACTAAGTCAATGATTTAATTCATGTAGAAGAAAGCAGTTTCTTCTCTGCCAGAATTAAGTAGCAAGAGCTCATGCCTTGGCTTTCAGGAAAGGATTTTTCTTACTGTCTGGACAGGTGATGAATTATGTGAATGTCTTCAGGAGTTTTACATGCTGAAAAGATAGAAGGCAGTTAAACGAAAGCAACTGTGTCCCCAGATCAAGATCCTGTTCAGTGAATAAAATACACCAGACAACAGTCCTGCCCATCTTGGTAAGTATTACTACAGCATTTTAGCTACATGAAACAACTTATTGGAATAAATCAGATGTATAGGAAACTGTAAAGCACAGCTTTTTTTTTTGTAGCTGCATACTGGTCTCTATTAAATATTTTCCAAAAGGGTTATTTCAAGGAGTTTGGTAAATAAAAGGTGACAGTGGGAAGGGTAAGCTTAGAAACAATCCACATAAGTAATAAGTATTAGTCCTGTACCAGATCAGAGGAGAAGGTGCAAAGTGCACCCCTTTAGCCTGCTAAAGCTGCCTCAGAGTCTGGATTCTGGTTATATGAGATGCATCCCCAGTAGCAAATATGGACCAGAACATTTCTCTCAATAAGGTAGTGGGGAAGATGTCTGAACTGTGAGCAGCTCCTTGATAGGTTAACTCACAGATGTTTGATGATCCCACCTGAAAAATTCCCACAAATTGCAGTGATGGATACTACAGAAATATGTATAAGTAAAATGCTACAGTTTCTCTCTTGATAAAGCCCAGTGATATAAGCCTATTAAGCAGATCTCATTGTTGTTGATGTGTTAACCTATTAATATCCATTGCTTATTGTAAATGCTTATTAGGTATTCAAATATATAAAATGTAGTTTCAGCAAGTTCTTCCTCCATCTCTATATTAAACATCACATGCATGTTACAGATTAAATTAAATCCCCTACTGTGGGATTTATAATTTCTGATTTAGAACATCAGCAAATATAAAAAGCTAATTATTTTTAAAAGAATTAAGAGACTGATGATCCTTCTTTAGTAAGTAAATAGAGCAGTAGGCCTAAAACAGGCTTGAGAAGGATACAGAGAGCTGTCAGTAACCTGAGATTTCAGAAGCATCCTTACTGAATCTGATCAATTATGTGCCAACGCTATTAGGCCTGTTCCTGTCCATTATGCATTCTCCCCATGGTTTGAAAGGCAGGACAGAACTACATTTTGTTGTTTTAGCTCTTCCAGAATAGATTATTTCAGCCTTTCCTGCCAATTCAGGAAGGAAAGGTGTAGTTTCAACAGAATCAGTACTTCTCACTGAGGGATGTTTCCTGGTACAAGTGTATATTTGAGCAGGGGACATACCTTTTGACACCCTCGCCTAGCTGGCAGAAATCTGCAGTTTAGAACTGGCTAGCGTCATCCCATGCAATGATCCTTATTTTTGTAGCTCATATTCTCTTATTTGTGGAGAAACCCGTCAGATCTCCTTGGATGAGACAGGTTCACATTGCAGTCTGTTAAAGCATGGTTCCTCCTTTCCATCAGCAATTGAGCAGAGCTCCTAAGGAGCTGAAATCAAGAGACTATCAGCTTTGACACTTTGTCTTTATGCAGCTGGTGGTATTGTAAGTAGAACCTCACCCGGAATAGATCAGAATACTTAATCTTTATAGCTACAGGTATCTCACTGTAATTTTTGTTATCTCCCTTGTCTCATTACTAGGTTGACCTTCCCTCGTTAGAAAATAAGCCATAGTCATGTGAAAACTTGGATGATTTCTGATGTTTTTCTTAGGTAACTTAGATCCAGATGAATAGTAGGTAAAACAAGAGCTTTCCTACAGTGGCAGGATCCATGCAGCATTGCAAAATAGATATGTTTTTTCTGCCTATTTAACCTCTGGTAGCTGTCTGCAGGGCTAGTAAAGGAGAAATCAGGTTGTTTGTGACATTGTTCCTTCCTGTATCAGCTACAGGAGCAAGCCCTGCTCTTTGGGATGCGCTCCCTGGTTTTGATATCAGTTCTACTCCCTTCCAAGGCACAGGCAGCTTGGTCTTTGCACAACCTGCCCTTTAGCCCTCAAACAGCACAATTTCATTTTACCTTCACTACTGAGAAACTTGAAATGTTTCTAAGCTGCTGTTTTCCATTTTGGACTCTAGGTAAATAATGCTTGCAAAGGCATGCAAATACCAACATTTGGACTTTCTGAAGAGCTCAGGTTCCATATGTTTATATTTTATGTGAAGTCTTTGCAACATGCAGTAAGAACTGAACTACTCACTCACACCTATTAGACAAACACGTAAACTGCAAGCCTTAAAATAACTGCAATAATTGCAATAATATAACTGAGGATTTTAACCTCACAGTCTGCTACAGGAAAGAAAGCCAAAGCAACATGTTTAGAATAATTTGTAATGTATATGAATCTTGCCATGTTCAGTGTTAAAGCACCAAGCAGCCACGTGTTTTGTATTGACTCTGTGCTAGCTGGGGAACTTCTGAGGAAACATGAATTATGGAAATCGTCTCACACTCCTTTTCTGATCCAAAATTCCAGATTTGAATGCATTCAAAGAATGGTATTTTGGAAATTTATATCTAGATTTTGTAACTCAATCCTACAAAATTTTTCTATGTAATATATTACTGTAGTATTTCTGGGAACATAGCATTAGGCAATCCAAGTTTGGGGAAGAATTAAATGTGTATAACAATAATAGAAACAAAATAAATGGTGAATCGGATTTCTGCTATGGTCAATAGGAGGTTTTCCATTGATTTGAGTCTCTGTATCAGAAAATTCTCTAAGAAAGTTTACTTTCTCCTTTGCTTAAGAGCTTTTTATACCCTATTATATGTTGCTTATTGTTCAGATTCCTGAACGGATATTTTAAATCTTTTAAAACTTGTTCATGAGTTATGTGTTATTCACAAACCATTAAATAAATATGTATCTGATTGGGCATCCTGAGTGTCATTTTGTATCAATTATCAAACTGTAAAAGAGCAAAGTCACATAAACAGAAAAGCACTTTACAAACAAAAAAATACTCATCAAGTTCTGAAATCACCTTTGTTTCTTGTTTTTTTAATGAAATGGGGGGGGGGATTTTCAGTACGTTAAAACTCTATACCTTAGACTTAGCATAAAAGGGTAAGCTTTTTCAAGCTCAAGTTGAATATGCCTCTTGAACACATGGATGTTTTCATTTTTAAAACATGGTAGAGTCTGTGAGTAAGCAGTGAACAATTAATATACTCTGTGTTTAGGATGACTGCCACTGTGTTATTTCAGCACCCCCAGAGCAACATTTCATCAAAAGAAGGCAATTTTTAACTCTAAGACAGATAGGATACCAAATGTTTTCTGAGTCATGATGTGGTCAAAACGTAAGTTATCTTCCAAAACCCATAGGAAAGATCAACCTTCCCTTAGCTTTTACTCCTTCCCACACTCCGTTTCCCTTTCTCCCCTTTAACTTTTTGTGGTGACAGGATAACAACTCCATAGAAAGACAACAGGGAAGTGTATTGAAAGTAGGAACTGAAATGTAGCTCTTTCTTGTTTGGTTATTGTAAGACTAATACTCTCATATATATAAATTTAGACCTTTTTTTTTCTTTTGTAATAGATCTCTTACTGCAGGGTAGAGGACAATAAGCTGTATCTAAACTAGCTGCTGTTACCAAAAATGGAGCAAAGCCACAAACTAGCACATGCTGGCATTCATTTGCCTATTTAGTTTGAAGACAAGATTTGTTGAACTGTGGCTGGATTACATTTTTTAAACGTGACGTACAACAGATGTTGCCAGTCATCCTGTATTCTCTGCTTTTGTGACTATGGGATTAAGACCTAGCTATTTGTTTTGAATTATTTACTATGTCAGAAGCAAGGTCAATATACAGATTATTACTATGCAGACATGAATTTTTCTGTACTTTGTTTCTGAATCTGATTTGTAAAGCACTGAACTCTGGAATCATATGGTTATCTGTGCTGGTTTTGTTTTGGATAGAGTTAATTTTCTTTATAGTAGCTAGTATGGGGCTATGTTTTGGATTTGTGCTAAAAACAGTGTTGATAATACAGAGATGTTTTAGTTGTTGCTAAGTAGTGCTTATACTAAATCAAGGACTTTTCAGCTTCCCATGCTCTGCCAGGTGCACAAGAAGTTGGGAGGGAGTACAGCTGGAATCATATGGTTATCTGGAGATCTTAATTTTGAATTCAACCTCTTGTGCAACGAAAGGAATTTTTACCTGGGCCCTCAGGACCTTCATCACTGCTGCTTTGTTCACCAGCCAGAAAAGGCAATGCCTTGACTTTTTGTTGCCCGAGTGTGACTTTGCAGGGGTGACAGTTATGAAATGCATAATTCTATTAATAATTGATTAAATCTGACATAGAGGCTGCTAAGACAAATTATTTATGGACTTTGCAGTCCAATTATTTATGGACATTGCAGTTATAATCAAGTGTACAAAAATGGCACTTTGAATATGAACTCAGTTAGAGCCTGGTATGACTTGGATTAGTCTTTGATTCAATTTGGAAGTACATGCTAGCTTTTTGCTTTGGCATCACTGAAATTGCCCTAGTGTAGATGAAGAAAAATTTGTTCTGTTTACTCTATTTGTGCTGAGGTAATTGTGACTTAATATGCCACTGCTTTGACCTAAAAGAACAAGAAAGAAATTATTTAAAACTTCTGTAGCCATATAAATGACATATTTACAGGAAGAATTTCTAGTTTATCTATCTGTTATGGTGCCACCTGCTCACCAGAAAGCATGGTTTGTAATTGCAATCCAAACAGTCTAAGAATTTGGGTCAGATTCAACAAATTAAATAATTCTCTGCTCTCTATACTCTATGCATTCTTACAAGAAGACAACATCTGTAGATATTTTCAGAAGATTTGCAAGGCTGCTTCTGAATGTTTGTTACATTTCTGAGTAAAGTCCTATTGAGTGCAACTGGAGCTGTTCCTTGAACTTTGATTTTAGGGTGCCAGGATTTCAGCCTCCAGTTATTACCAGAGAAATCCGTAGTGTGTAAATAAGAAACAATGAAAGAAAACTGTACTGTGTTTAAAAATCATAATACAGAGACTAAAAAATTTCACTGCCAAATCACCTTATATATGTACGCTTGAACATAAGGGACATGACTCTTAGTTCACATTGACGTAAATCATCAGCGATCTCTCCACCAGCGCCATTGGCATGCATATTTGTGCAGCTTTCTTATTCAAGGCAGTTGTAAACCTTGCTAAAGTAGTTACTGAAACAGAGTTAAAAGCTGTTTTGCATCGCAGAAGTAGAGCAAAACAGCTGCAAGGTGGCAGTATATCTGGCTCTGTGAGGTTACACTGACATAAAACCAGCATGAAATCAGCTCAGGTTCAACACATTTACAGCAATGTCAAGGGAAAATCATATGACAGAATACCAAAATAAAAACAAAATAATTTTAAAAAGCCATCTCATGACATGGTAAGTCTTTATCTACAGTCTTTATCTACATTTTATCTACAGTAAGATATTTCAGTATTCTAGAGAAGTCATAGAGGCTTTATCATCATCTAATGTTTATGTCCGATCAGACTGTCTTAAAGCATAAATTAGATGATTGTGCCAGATAATCACAAACTGCTGCAGCAGAACATAGATCTTTGTCCTGGTTAGAAGGATTAAGAAGTTCATGAAACTGTATGCTTTAGGAATGCTTGATTCAAATAGAAGACTATTCACTAAGTGCATCAAAAATTATTAGTTACCTTCCTTAAGCACACCTGGAATAATCAGTACTTCAGTAGGTCATCATAATCAAATAAACCCAAATATTTTCTCTACATTAAGTTGTATGTAGTGAATCAATATTAGATGGTTTGTTATAATTTTTGAATTAGAAATCATTAGGCAAATATAATGATAGTGAAAAGGCCTAGCAGAGGCTTGAAAATAATTGAATGCTTTACTGAAATATTCTTTTTTAATTTGATCTTTTTATACCTTTTATTTGAAATGAGGTTTTAACTCTAGTACACAAAATAATGTCACAATATACTCTTAAGCAACTGGTAAACCAGCTGATGAACCTAATCTTTTGTCCCATTGGTTTTCTAAACTGCCATGGATGTAATTGAAGCTAGAGTTTATTCAGTGGAGGCATAAAGAAAAGCAAGCTACAAAGTTTTGCATTTGTTATAACATCAGAACAGTATTTAAGAGTCTTGAAACACAGTGGAAATCAGCCATATGAAATAACAATAAGGGAGTAGTCAATAGACCTCTATAAACCATCTCACCAGGTATAGAAGGTGACTGATGAATGGCCTCAAAGCTTAAGAAGGGGTGAATGACAAAGAATTTTAAATCCTAGTGAAGTGAAGATAAAATCTCATCACATACTTTCTACTAAGAGAAAGGAAAGAAAGAACAAGATAGAGGAAAAGAGATACAGTCTTCTATCCACAAAAAACTAGCTTGCTGGAAAACATAGAGAAGGAACCTGGTGAAGGTATTGTAGATTTTCCAAAGCAGAGGAACTACAAAAATTTTGATTTGTGAAAGACCATGAATCAGACCTCACTGACACACTCCTGACTATCTATGTGGAAAATGCTTTAAAAGTGGTAAAGGCCAGATATATGGGAGAGCACATGAAATTTTGAAAGGTTACATGTGCTTTAATATTTCACCTTTTTTAAAGCTTTTCCTTGCTAGCGTTTCATTTAATCTGTAGATTTATTTCACTATGTACAACAATTCTAGCAGCTAAGAAATAACAAAGACATTGTTCCCAATTAGCTGATCTTTATTTGTTGCTGCCATTTGTTAATGCTTCTTAGCAGAGTAAGACTGTATGTGCTCCACAGATTAGGCTGTTTAATATTTCACCTTTATTTCTTTCCTCTTTTCTTGATTTTTCAAATAATTTCATTGCCTGCAGCAAAATTTTTTCTTTGAACTGGATGTATCGAGTTGTGAATGACAATGCCGTAGAAGCCTTTACAATTAAAATGCTTTTACGTTGAAAATATTTTTCCAGTTGTACATGTACAGATGCATGCCTGCATGCACACAGGCACACAGGTGCTGCAGAAAGCAAGACTGGAGAAAATAGCAACTCTTCTGCTCAGGAAAGTAGTGAACAGTCAGTACAGCACAGCTCTGGTCCTCCACAAGCTTAGGGAACCTTTTAAGACTCCTAGATTAAAAATCCAGGAGCTGTCTTTTGAAAATAAGCCAATTTCTTTGAAAGGATTTGCTTTTTAAAAGCCCAGGGTTTAAGCCCAAGGTAAATTACAGGTGCTAGGTTCAGCACAAGATTCAGGACAGCCACATGAATCAATATAATGAATGAATGACACTTGCTGATGAAAACAGATGCCCTGTCAGGTCATCCAGGGCAACCTCCTGCGGAAGCAGGTTTATTCTCTGATGTGTATCTTCCAGTTTTTCTCCTAGTACAAGGAGCAGATAGCCCATTTTGCAGTGGTATGCAACTCTGAATGCTAACCCCACAGTAATTTTTCTGTAGAAAAGATTTTATGAACACTTCTCATCCCCTGAGTGTTAGCTGTTTGGGCTTATGTGACGAAGGCTCTCCAGTTTGACAGATGTCAGCTATTATTCTTATAATTTCTGTATGTACTGCAGTTTGTATTGCTACAGTACCAGCGATGCCAACCAGAACTGAAATGTGGCTAGAGGGTAGCAAAGGACATACCTATATATAGTTTTCTGGTTTTGTTCCCCCGTAAAGGTTACCATAAAGAAGATGATGCATTTAATTCATGTAGATGATCTAAGAAAAGGTACATATTGTAAGCGATTCTTCAGGAAGACTTTATATTTTCTTTCCTCATATTTTGTATTCCTTTTAAGCTAAAAGGGTTAGTCAGACTGATGAGAAACTTCATGCTTTCAAGTCTGCAGGGAAAAAAGAATCACTGATGACTTACCTCCATCAAACTTGATCACCTACTTTCTGTAAATATGCAAATAGCCCCCTTGTAGATTACCCATAAGGTTAAGCTCTGCACTCTCTTGAGTGCTTTATTGGGTTGCAGCCAGACTGCTCAGCAATATGTATGATCCAGTCCTTTCCCTGAGAGGAAAAAAGGGTAGTAACCATAATATTTGTTGTTATTGAAACCTGTAGTTCTTTGGATCACACTCATCTGGGCATATTTTACTCATGTGGAAGCTTGCAAACAGGATCATGCCCAAACTATAAGCACACATGGTGGGTATTTTTTCTTGGCTAACACACATAGTGAGCGGCTGAGCAGGAGACACTGCTGTGCAGACACCCCCAGTGCAAGCTCCTGCTGGGAAGGCAGTCATCGGCTAGGTGGGGAAGTGTCAGCTGTGGCTGCTCCCTGGCACAGTCTGATGCTTGAAGTTGAAGATATGCTGTCTTCTGACTTCCCTCTTTTTTTCTAAGGGGTTTTTACCTTGGCATGTAGGTATATTACCCTGGAGTTTCTACTACCTATTCAGAAATTTTGCTATTGCGGAATTAAGCGAAGATTTCATTCTCTGAACATATTAATTGCCACTCTTTCAAGATCCTAAATACCTTTTAGAAGTTCCATAGGCATACAGCAGGGTTTCACATTTTTCATTATTTGTTTGCGTCCTTTGCTGAATATGAGAAGAGCCATTTTAAAGCTGACTGAAAGACAAGTTAACTTCACAGCTTTGAAAAAAGTTTTAGAGCCTTTTACCACTGGAATGCTTGTTTAGATTCATTCTGCATGAGTAGTCAACAAAATTCACTGCGAGGTGATTATCCTTTGGTGGCTTCTATGAAATGAGTCTGGTTTTTGTGGCTAGTCCCTTGGGTAATTATTCCTGACAAAACCCCTGCTGTGGCTGACACAACCCAGAGCTATTGTCCTACATGGTCACGAAGAACTACTTTCTTAATGGTGCAGATCACGTCTTTCCATTATGAAATAGAAGTCATTGATTAATCATTTTGTAGACACTTTCTTTGCAGATACCCTCAGTCAATACATATCGGGTAGAATGTCTGTTCCTTTCTCTTGCACTTCTTAAAACAGTGTAAAAGTCACAGCTAATTATTTGGAAAAAAGACCTGTGTAAAATGGAAGAGCTGTAGATGAGGCTTATTACCATTAAATCTGCAAAGGCCCAGAGCACATATAGGCAAATGTGTATGTAAATAAGAGCACAAAGAAAATTGCTAGTGATGTATATTCTGTGAATAAGATAGGTCAGTTTTCCAGTGTATATTATCCTGTGGGTTGAATAATACTTTGCCCTTTTCAATCCTTTTGGAAATACTTTGATGTATGTATTTTGACATACTAGACTGCAGTCTCAAGAGAGGAAGTGTTAAGGTCATATTTGACACTCCACTGTGTACGTTCAAGGACCCCATTTACGATTCTGGTTGACCATTTCAAACTGTGTTTCTGACAGCTTGGCACTAATGCAGGCTACGTGTCACAAACAGCTGAGGCAGCTCTGTGAAGTGACAACCATCTGGAGCTTTCTGCTTTTTTTCAAAGTGGCAGCCTTGTTGTCCTCCTTCTTTTGAGTATTTCATTCAGTTTTCCTTCCCTATTGTCAATTAAGATGGGTAACAGCAGCAGCATTTTCCACCCTCCTTGCCATGATTTCTCTGGATAATCATCAAACATTGCTGTGTTCATGTGAGCTTTTGATGCCAACTGGGCAGAGCACTCAAGAGCAAAGCTGTTCTTCTTCTTTCTGCAATTAACCAGCAGAGGCAGAACAAATGATTAACTCGGCACACACTCATGTCGGAAGTGAAGTGGTGGCAGGCTTCTCGGGTCAGATTTTTGATCATCTTTTATAACTGAAAAACGCCATCAAGTCACAATAGCTTTGTGTCACGCTTGCCTTGTGCTGGCAATAGCAGCACTATGAACCACAAAGCAGTTGAGAAGCAGGCCCTTAAATCTCATCACTGAGGCAACTCCATTGATGCCCCACAAATGGCTTAAGCGCCAGCCATCTGACATCATTTAGTGGGACATGATTCTCTTGATGTTGCTTGTTATTTTTATTGTCATTCATTTGTACCATTGGCTTCCCTTGCTAGGCATTTCATTACGTGTTCACACCCACATCTGTTATTGGGCAGAAATCTCCACTGGGAGCTAGTCTGGGTGCCATTATTCTGCTGTGCCCATATTTTAACAGCAGTAACAATCATATACTACTCAGGCAAAAACCTAGGCATATTTCTTCTGTTTTGTCAAAGCTGGTGTTCAAAATTGTACCCCAAATTCTTCTCTGCTTTAAAAAGGACTGAAAATAATCAGCTTTTTTCATGGGGATTTAAACATTCTTCTGTTGCTCCATTGTGCCTTCGAATCAGATGGGTAGAGACATTGTTTGGCAAGGTTCACCTTTGGTTAATGGGTGTGCTGTAGCACTGAGCACAGGGTAGCACAAGAGGGTCGTGTCGTATCCCTCCATGTAATGTCCTGAATTGCAGGGGCACTGTGCAGGAGCAGAGGGATTTCCGGTGTGACTGGGAGGACTGAGTCTCCCCAGCCAGTACATGGGCAGTGTGACAGGGAAAGACAGGCCACACAAGCCCATACACGGCAGGGGCATTTCCCATAACTGCAGCTCTGCATCTGAGCCCTGGTAAGAGCCAGGCTGCCCTATCTACATAGTACCGGGCTGTCCTAGTAAGGTCTTATTTAGGGGCCCCATAGCCAAGAGTCTTGGTGGTGAAGAGAGATCTAGTCCCTGTCCTTCTCTTTAAGTCCATCAGCCCTCTTTGTCTTGCTCCCCTTGAACAGTAACAGGGTGGCTCCTGTTCGAGCAGCTGCAAGGTTTTGCTGCATGCATAGGTGCTGATCATCTGTGTTAGAAGAAAAGGAGCTCTGCCATAATGGGTAAGGGGCAATCCCCCTCCCTCACATCCCCGCCCAGTGAATCTGTGCCTAAAGTGCCCACTTAGCAAGGGGACAGCGGGTTATCTGAACTAGAATGAACTCACTCCAGCCTCAGCCCAAGGCATGTGGGCATTCACAGAGCGAGGTGATGTCCCTGTGGTGTTCCTCACCTCTCCACAGTGTGTTTGTGCCTAGTACTGTGCACAGCACACTATAAGGTCAGAGGCAATTCAATTCTAAAGCAGCCTAGAAAACTGAATTTTGGTTTAGTGCAGCTGTGCCTATGCTGTGGAAATTGGGGATGTTCTCTAGCTCCTGGGTTTGGTTGAATGCTCTGGACTTGTCCCATTTGCAGCCAGATCTGAGTGCTCACCCTTGGTTGTTGCACCCTGTTTTCTGTAAGAAGTAAAACTGTGTTCATAGGCTAGAAGGAAAACATGTTGGTACTTTAACGTGTCTGCAGTTTTTAAGACTCAGTGACCAAGACAACAGGCTAATATGTGGGCAGTGTTTACCCTACAGTCTTAGCAAAACCTTGGTTACTTTACTATTACACAAATCCCAAACACAACTATAGCCCTCACACATGTGTACTCTACAAACATACTCTAAGACAGTAGGTTTTGCCCTCAGAGATTCAAATGCAAATTCTATGTAGAGACAAAAGATGAGAAGAAAAAATTACTAGCAGCCCATTTGAAGCACAGAGAAGATGAAAGGCGCAGAAAGTGAACCTGTCATTTATGAGAAATGCTAACACCCGAAGCTCCTGTTTGATGCTTAGGGGTTGATGAGCTTCAGGCCATTTGCATAGGACTTCTGTGGGAGACCTGAAGACTAACTTGCACATCTTTTTTTCTTGTCTGAAGCGTTTTTAGCTTTTTGTCTTAAATAACCTTATGGAAGTTTGTGGGTATCAATGTCTAGTGATCAAAATTTGCCATTGAAGAAATTTTGATGATTTTAAATGTCACTTTGTAACAGGTGATA
Organism: Ciconia boyciana; assembly: GCF_034638445.1. NCBI lineage: Eukaryota > Metazoa > Chordata > Aves > Ciconiiformes > Ciconiidae > Ciconia > Ciconia boyciana. The sequence continues at coordinate 86,112,763 of NC_132936.1, forward strand.
GATAACTTGCTCCTAGTCATGTAAATTTGTAGCCATGAAGTAGTGAATGATTCAGGCCTTCTGCTTTTTGTTCCATCAGTTCCTTTGTCTCTCCACCCCTTTTACTCCAGTCCTTCCCATCTGTTTTCCCTTCTTTTATCATCACTTCTTAGTTTTTAATGTGGAGAGGGGAGAACAAAAATATTTAACAGTCAATCTTTTGGGTTTTGGAATTTTTATTAGGAAAAGGTAGGCAAGAGTAGCTAATCAGTTCTGAAGATGAGCATCTCTTCCTGTTCTCTGTCTTCCTTCCTTCTCTGTCTGTCTTCCTTCCCGCTCCCTCCCCCCAGCCCCCAGAAATAATGGGAAAGTAATATAAGAACTTTTGCACAATTCTTGGGATATGTGTGCAAAAAATATTTTTCCCTTTCTGCATCCTTTCAAATGAGGTTATGTCTGCATTGTCAGCTGTGTTGGCGCTGTTGATGTTGTCAAGGACCTCATGAAGAACCCAAAGTCTGAACGCTATTCAGTTTTCAGTGCATGGGAAAGCATTTATTTTATCTTTGGCTCTGCTTCTCCTATTTCTGTTATTCAGGCAGCCATGCTAGCATAGCCATAGATCTTGGTCTGTGGGGAGTATTAGAAAGTGTTAGAGACTTTAAAGCAGTGACAGCTCTGTGGGTTGGCTGTGCATGAACCTCAACCACATGTAAGGCTGGCTTCCCTGGTAGGACCTGAGCTGAGACCTTAAGTTCAAAAGGAGTAACCCTTGCTCACAGCATGAAAGAAATGATAGTTACACATTCACTTTTGTGCCTCTAGCTAGTACAGTCAGACTCTGCTAATGTCTGGTAGGTTTTTCTGTGGTGATAAACCTGAAGTGTTAGTTTTAAGACATTTTGCAGAAAATAAAGGTTAAGCAATGCTTCTGAAGAAAAATCAGTAGTCACATTTGAGCAGGTAACCTTCTTCTGGCTTCTGGCATCCCAGTGGAGGTGTGTTAGCTGGGTATGCTGCTGAGGCGGGGAAACGTGCTGAGAACTGGGGCTTCTTTTCTCTTCTGCTGTCAAATCTTTGCAGTCTTCAGAGGAAAGTGCAGTCTGAGAGGAGGCTGCTATAGTGGGATTCTCCTTTATGTCACAATATAAAGCCGCTTCTTTTGGTTATGAAGGCTTTTTAAGTCCCAACTCCCTGTTCAGTTGAGGTGCCTCTCAGCCGTTATAGAGCATGTCTGAGTTATCAAGTATCCTTCAGACAGCTGTGTTAATGTTTCCTGAAAAAAAATGTATTTAAAAGTTCCTTTCTGATGTTTTTGTGACATCAACTATAGATATTTTTATTTGAAAGACAGTTTAAAAGTGTGTTTTTTCTCAATGTATATTCGAATCATGGAAGAAGAGCCATGCAAGATGGCTGCAGAATAAGACTGTAGTCAAATCAGTACTATAGCCATGTTTGCACAATGCAGAGTAACTGGGACACAGCTCTCCAGCTTTCAGACCTCATCTAATATATCTCTATGGCACAGTATGCTCACAGGCTTTTGCTCAGTTACCGCCTGGGAAATCTCTCACAGAAACTTGCATAGGCATTGATATACCCATAATTCCTTATAGGGGGTTTGCAATACGTTTAAGCTTTCTGGACAAAGGGACAGGTTTCAGGGGTTTTCAGAGAAGATGATAGTAGGGCTTCACTTAGATGAAGAAGGGTACCTCAGCTGGGAAACAGAGGGTGTGATCAGAGGCAGGGCCAGGCAGGGCAGAATGAAGCCTGGCCAAGCTGATATTTCTGTGTTGGATACCGCTAATTTAGAAAGATACATCTTGAGTTTCACCAGAAATCAGTGGGACCAAGATGCCTAACTGTCTTTTAAATATGTGATTCAGACTTCTAAGTTACTCATGCACTTTTGAAAATGTTTAGCATTTGCAGATCAATTGGAGTCTATGGCTGTGCTTATTGCCTAGGATAAATTATCTGTGGTAGGAGCCTACTGGATGAATCTTCCTTTATATTTGTTTGTTGAAACTTATTTTTACTTGGACAGATTTGGGAAAAAGATTTTTTATTTCAGATCACCCAGCAAGCAAATAGTTCTGCTCACATTAGAAGTTCAAACTGAACCTCAATGCCCAAAAGTTTCTTTTCCCATGAAGTGATACAGGCTGTTGTAACACCAAAAAAACCCAAAAAGCCACAGTCCAGTCTGACTCCCTTGGCTGTGACATGCTTTATAGATAATGCTCAATTAAAAGGCTTAGGGAAATTCAGAGCACTGGTGGATGAGGCTGGTTAAAACAGAAACGAAATAAATACCACTGTGTTACAGTTATCAGAGGCATTTCTAGTACTTCTTGGCTGTGTAGTCCCACAGCATAAAGTTTGTGCAAATAGCTTCAAGTGTAGAGAACAATAAAACTTTCTTTTTCTTAACTCTTTAATTAGAAAAAGAGAACCAAACTAACACTGAAGAAAAAAAAAAAACCTGCCACATTTACTGGGGAAGTAATGGAAAAGTGAAAGTAAAAATGAATGCAGTATGCAGGTCCCTTGAGATGTGCTTGCAGACAGTTTTTGCTGAGCAGGATAAAATAGTAAAATAAAGCCTATCTCAATCTTTATAGCACCTCAAGAGCAGAGAAGTGTGGGCTTTGTTGTTTACAAGATTGCCATTTCTTGCTTTATTAGGCATCTCATGACACTTGGGGTTTGCACCCTGGAAGGATGTGATTTTGTGGAAATCTGAATAATTTTTTTTTTTTCAAAATATCTTTTTAATTGTAGAAAGTAAGTGGAAAGCTTGAATTCTAAAAGCTCAGAAGAAGAAAAAAAGAAAAAAAGAAAAAACCCAACTTTGCTGGTTTTAAGAATTATATTTCAGCATATATGGCTTGATATCTTTTGAAGAAGATCTGACTCAAATTTCTAAATTCAGTAGGTCCCCCTTCCTCTGCACCAAAGCGCATCTTTCAAATGTTTAAAAGAGCTGTTGGAATGGCAGCGCTCTAGACGTCATGAAGAAATGGTTTGCTGATAAAGCTGGCTGGAAAGGGACACCAACTCTAGCTTAGGTGACTGCAACCATTTGAAACCACCATCCTGTAGCTTCACTTTTCTGGGGCTATTTCTGCTCTAGAAGCTTTGGCTGCTGTAACGATGTAAGTGACATGGTAGCCAACGTTTCCTTTATTGTGATTAAATTATTTTTTCTCAAGATAGTGGATTTTGCTCACTTGATTAATATAAGCCATTGTCAGCAAAAGCACTTTTTGGTCAGGATTGATTCCATCTATGCCATATGGGTTTGCTCATGTGGCTGTGCTGGCAGACCTTAACTAGAGTATACCAAAACCATGGTCCTCGGCAACAGCAAAGCTAATACTCAAGCAGTTAGCTCATGAGCAAAGAGAGCTCTAGAAACATGCTTTTCACTCTGCAGCCTGGTTTAAAGTTGATCTTTTATGAATTCTCCTGCTGTTGCCAGAGAAGGGTCATCACAATTCAACAATTTCTACAGTACCACTAATACTGACATTACTTGGGTAGGCTGAGATCAGTACTGTTTTAAGTCTGCATTGTAACTCCTATTATGTATTTCATCTAGGTCAAGTATTGTTGGGGAAAAGGGCTGTTTCCTTCTTTTCTCTTCTTTTCTTTTCAAACCACTCTGAAGTTTCTGAATGCTGTTGAGAAGAATCATGTACTTCCAGCTGTATCAGGTGGTGCAGTTTCTTTCTGCAGTAATAAGAGGCCAGATATATATATAGTCACAGGAAGAGCATAGTTTTCAAAGTACTGCAGAGATAGTCAAATTATTAATAGTGAAAAGTGGAAGGATTCAAACTTAATTTTCAGGTGTTTTGCATTTGTAGCATTTCCATGTCCTCTGAAATAGCATCGCCTTTCTGGGGCAAGCATAGTTGTTTGGAAGCCATTATTGTGAGTTAAACTGCTTCTGAGTGAAAGTGAACGTGCTTTTGAATGCAGATGAATGTGTATTGCGGGAAATTATACAGCATGATCTCTTCCACCATCATGCATTCCACAAAATTACAGCAGAAGTATGGGGCTACGTTAATTAGGAATTTTCCTTTTTGAGTTCCTGTCAAGTTCTCCATCATTCTGAGAAGTTGTTTTTTGTTTTTTTCTTGTGTGACTACTATGCAATTTTAAAGTATAATGTAATAACCAGTTATCTAATTTAGACTATACTAGGGAAGTTTGTGCCCATGACAGTGTTTGAAAGGCACTGGTAGAATGATTGTGCTGCTGCTGTCGGTTTGAATCTGGTTTGTCATTCCCACTGGAGGTGTATTAGTTTCTCCCATTACCCATGGATGACTGACATTATGGGCAGTACCTGCTATATTCTTTCACATTGGAGCCTATTAAACAAGTGTTTAATCCACAGATTTTGGATAAAGGATGCTGTAACAGCTCCAGTGGGGTCCTTTGGATGTATCCTGACAATGCCCGCTTGAGGAGCCATTAGACTGTTGAATATTAATATGATACACTGTAATGGTTCCTTGGGTGCAGTTAGTGTGTGTTATGTTAATGTGAACTTAGGGATTCTTTAATTGACTGATGCAGGAGAATTATTACCTAGCATGCTAAATATCTAGATGCAGTTGTCGATTATGCAGCCAGTCTATGCACAGTGTCATCATTTATAGCGGGTTAAATCATTTAGCCTTTTTTTTTCCCAGTGTTCTAAAAGCAACTTTGCTGAGTTCAGGTTATATATATATATATATTTCAAGCTGAAAGATGGGTCAGTGACTGGGTTTATTACTTGAAGACTTGTGACTGTTTACATCCTCTGTGGCCTGTAGCTCAGCTGAACCTCTAGGTATGTTTTAACAGTACAATTGAACTTTTTGCTTTCAAAACAGGGCTATGCCTGCTTCCACATATCCCCTCTCCCATGGGCTCCTGCCACCTCTCTTGTGCTGACTCTGGCTCTTGTCTGGCTCCTCACTGACATCTACAGCCATGTTTGCCTGATTGCCTTGAAATAGCGTGCTACTCTGCACTACGGATAGGACTCCTTGGGTCTATCACTTTGTCTGTTCTTTGGCTTAACTTTCTTTTTTTCTTTTCTGCTAGAAACAACACCAAATAAATTTGTGATTTCCTTGATGGTCTTCTTGCCCTAGCTAACAAGCATCTCACATCCCTGATCCGTTTGCTTCTTTTCCTGATTCAGTCTAATTTCTTTCTGCCCTTCTCTGACTTTGGTCTTCCTTAATTCCTCCCTATTATCTTTCTAGCTGCTTTTCTGAGACCCTAGGGAAAGACATCATCTCCTCTCCTGTGTCACAGTACTGTCTTCTTTCTTGGAGTGTGTTGAAGTCCCTCCCCTGATGATCTAGATCCCTGAAGCATCTGATTATGATTATGCATTTGTCCTGACCTACTCTCCATTTCATTCATTTCCCACACTGATGACTCTCCTCCCGGCCCTTGACAAAACAGGCTGCACAGCTGTATGAGGATGGAAAACTTTTTTTTTCCTTTTCACACCTTTAGTAATAAGAACAAAAGAACAGTATGCTGTGTCTTTGCAACAAAACATGAAAATGAAACACATTTCATCCCGGTTTTCAATTTTCCTCCTCCCCCATTCCCTTTTAAATCAGCAAATTTAAAAAAAAAAAAAAAAAAGGAAAGGCAGGGAAAAAGAAAGGGAGAGGGGAAAATGAACCAAAAGGATTTCACAAGACTTTTAAACCTCACTCTTCTTGAAAGCTTTGCAATGAAAACGTTTTAAAACAATGTTTGTTATTTTTTGTAATAACTGAGGTACTTTCCTCTTTTCTTCCTTATTTCTTTATATATACATCTCATCCTCTTTCTCCTCCAGGTCTGGCTACTCTTCTTCATCCTCGCCGGTGGCATTAGGTGGTGGCTGTTGGAGCCCTGAGGGACTCTGTGGCAGATCTAGCTCTCAGAGCCCTGCCTGCAGAGAGAAATGGATCCGTTGTTTTTATTCTTTAAAAGCTGGAATTTTACCATCTTCCCTGGCTTAGTATCTTCTGTCTAGTATCTCACCCGGCTTGCCTAGTCACAGGCACATTCAGGGAAATTTCTGCAGCTTTCTTCAAGTTTTTGCTACTGTTGCTGGGACCTTTTATCTAAGCCCCGATGATAAGTCTTTTCCCAATATGTTATTGATTATCCTTGTGACATTCCCTCACCCCATCCTCAAATACTCATGGTGAAAACTTCTCCTCTCTTTTGGCCTTTGGCTTCCTGGTTGGCTTACAACAGGTGTACCACAAACCTGAGTCTGCTCTGGCTTTAAATATTATTTTACATTTCCCTGTTACAATTCTATTATATTTTTTGTTACCTGTCTTATTTTAAAATATAGAAATATTGAATTTACCTCTTTTTCTGTTTCCACAAGTGGTTATGTTTTTAAATTCTTTTACAGTACTTTAGCAAAGTAAGTGTTACTGTTAGCATTGTTGTTATTTTAGGGCCACTGAGACACAGTACATTTTTACTATGCATCAGTGAAACTTAAGGACAGCTTGTAGTGTTTTGCATGATCAAGGCAAATGGTTCAGCCAATATCAAACAGCACTTCAATCTAACAAGAACTGGCTATTAACCTGCCACCAAATAGTTTTCCAATGAAAACTTTTCCTTTCTGTGCAGGACAGAAGCAAAAGCTGAAATATCAGAATTTCTCCCAGGACCGAAATTTCAGTTTTAGCTTTGGTATGATTCAAATCTTTTGGCTCCCAGTCTAGTGATCTGTCTGTGAGTATATTCCATAAAATCCTTGGTCAGCTTCAAGACAAGCCCATCATGGGTGTTTCCCCTCAAGCTAATCACCTGGGTAATGAGAGTCAAGAGACCTTCACTTCACTTTTACGTGTGATCAAATATCTTCTCCTCTCTGCTCTTCTGCCTTTGTACCTTCTTACTCTAACTTGTTATTTTCATATGAGATTCAGGCAGAACTCCTAATGAAATCAGGGCAGAGATCACAGGTAAGTGAAACCACTTAATATTATCAGAGAAAACACTCTCGGTGAGAAATCCAGCGTACGTTTAAAATAATGATTAGTTTTCATTATTCAGGCTGCTCACTGCTTCTTTTGCTTTATGCATGTCAAAACCAGTCTTGCTTTGCTCATCTGTGAGTAACACTTCAGAAGCAAATAAACCTCAGCAGCTGGAGGTAAGGAGGAAAGATTGTGCAGTGGATGGAACATTGTGTCAGTTTCAGAGCAGGTAAATGGATTTAATTTCTGGTCTTAGCTCAGGTATCAGTTGTTTGTGAAAATTAGTAGCTGAAAGGCTACCAGAGAGTAGAGTTTGGGTTTTTTTGTTGTTTTTTTTTGTTGTGGTTTTTTTTGTTGTTTTTTTTTTTTCAAAAAAATCACCCTGGTTCCTTTCACAAGCAAGAGCAATAAATTACCAGTAGCCCTACTGACAAAAGATGAGCTACAGTTCTGGGGGGGGGAAAAGTGATACTCAGGCCAGTGTTAGCCTTCTTCCTTGGGGCTAGGAAATGAGAATTAGTTCATGTGTCAGGAAGAGCACGAGAGTAGGAAACAGCTTATGTAGGAGTTGCAAGTCATGCTGCTTTTCCTCTTGTCTCTAATGTGTGGGCCCTGGGGTTATGGCCACTTGGGGAATGCTTACTGCAAATATCAAGCAGCCCAGACTCTTCCAAAACAGTGAACAGTCAAAAACCCTGTAATCTTCTCTCATTGAAAACAACATCCTCTTCCAAAACCAAGTTCCTTTATCTTTTTGAAAACAAATGAAAATTAGAAACTTGAACCTTAGCTGATGTGAATTAACAGACAACTGGTGATACTGGCACCTGGGACTTGACCTTAGGACTGTATGTAATGGTGTAAATAAAGGATGGGAAGGCATGTTCCTGTATGGATGGCTTGGCAGATCTGCAAACAAATCCATGCATACCAGAAGAAATACAGATAAACAGAGCACTGAGAAGATTTGTACCAGGCAGGTAATCCAAATAATTTAGAAAGGAAAAGATTTGTTGTGATTATGCCTATTAGAGTACTGATTCCTTCATGGTCTATGAGGACATGCACACAAAAACCCCAAAGGCAAAGAGTTTTGGTACATACAAGTTCTTTTGTGCTACTGAAAAGATAACCTGAGTTGTTCTCAAATGCTTAAATAAGGTTTATGGCTAGCTTGAAGCACAGAGAAGTGTAAATGAAATAATGAATCTGCCTTTAGTTTAATCCGAATATGAATTTGCCATCCACCTTAAAAGCTGTTCAAGTTGCTGAGAAAAGCTAAAATATATGTGACTGGGAAAAGTCTGTGCTTTAACCTTCACAGCAAATCTTTTCTAAGGATTTCAGTGCATTTTCTTCTCTCTAGTTCACTGTGCAGCAACTTCTGATGTCAGTTGCTGAGGGAACATTATCCAAAATTTGTTACCTAGAATCAAATTTATAGTGAAAGTACAGAGTGCAAAAGGACTCAAAGACTTAAAGATCGAGGGTAATGGTTTTTAAATGCTTAGAGTTGGTTAGTGCACATTAATCAGAGCTAGGGCAAGGATACACTTTGAATAATACTTATATGGCCAAGGAAGTACACTTTACCCCTCTTTACTTACCAGTTTTTTGAGTTTTACACACATTCACGTGTATTCACATTCACAAACGTCTATGAATTTTTTTAGTAACTTTGAGTATAATGAAATCCATATACAACTGAAGCCTGTAGGTACTAAAGTAATGGTAATACACAAGAAAATCCCAAAGAAAGTTTCTGGAAATACAAACACCTGAAATAAGAAAAATATTTCCTTTTCCAAGTACTATTTAACATTTGTTTGGAGTAAATAATTTTAAATTGTCAGTTTCTTCTTTACTGCCCCAAAACAATGTATTTTATTTGGCTTTGAGAATTTATAGAGGTAAATATCAACACAGTAATTTAGGAACTTTAAGTAAATTTGTACCTCATAAATGTTAGGATAAAACTGAGTCGTTTTAAAGGCAGAGCTGTTTCAAAGACAGCCATGAAAGATTTGACAGTATGTGATGCTGTCAGTTGTGATGGGAAAGAAATCTCTAGGAAGGTAGACCAGAAATGAGCGAGATCCCTGACATATGTCTTAATTCCCAAAAAGAGGATACATAACTTTAAAAAACCACATGGCTTGAAGTGATGAAGGAAATCAGTTAGTAGTAGTTACACTATAAAATAGAAAGTTAATAAAATGTGTGTTTCTCTTGGGACTGGTAAAGTTTATGTAAAACTGAAATCTTGATGTTTCAGATAAAAAAAATTAAGATTGTTTCCAAACTTCCGAACTGCTCTTTTTTTGTGATAACACCTCTTCTGTGACACCTCAGCTTTAACATTTACTTTTATAATGTTTCTTATCTCTTCCCTCACACACAGAGGACATTGCATGTGGGAGTGATTGAAGGTCATCCGGTGACAGAAAAAAATGAATTCATAGGGAAACTGAGGAACGGACTGAAGAATTATTGAAGGTGAAGTCTTGAAAGATTTTTTTAATCACTTTCCTCAGAAATGGATAAGTGATCTCAGTTGAAACCTTTCATAAATTTTTAATCTAAAAGAAGACATCCAGCTTGAATACTAAAATGTGGCAAAGATAAACACCTGAAAGCAAAGTTCTACAATGGGAATTGTCAGGCAACCTGATTGTAAGTGTTGTGAATGACAAAGACTAGAGTAATTAAACTGTGAATCCATAATTTCACTAAGAATAAGCCACCTGGCAAAATTATTCTGTGTAAAATTCTTAATCTCAAACTGAATAAACTATATCAATTCTCTCATAAAGAAACAGCTGAGGTATTACTAAGCCCATTGTCCTTATAGCACCACTTAGGAATATTTTGTATGCTGACATTTGCATGGTGTTGGACACATTTTTAATTGCAGTCATAAAGAGATTAATGTCCTACAGATAGGAATATTTTTGAAGAGCTGAAAAGAAATCCTGTATTTGCCTACAATACTGGTTCTTGCTAGAGGTGACAGCTGGGAAAGAAAAATTCAATTTCACAGTAACATTTTCTTATAATGGATGAAAATATAAAGGGAAAGTAAAGTGATGGTGTATTGAAGAGTGACTCGCATTAAAAGACAACAAACCCTTGTTGTCTTACCATTCAAATGTGTTGCCTGTGCTGCGTGAAAAAGTCTAGTGTTTGCTTCATGCTGTGGGAGTTACAGTTTTCAAGCTGTCTTTAATGTACAGTGAGGGTCTCTCCCAAAAGAGCAAAAACTTCAGATAACTGTTGTGGTGGTGCAGGTCTTCCAGTGTGCTCCTGCATTGGCAGTGTGTGTGTGGGGACTACAGTGAAAAGTCTTCTCTGCTTTGGTCTAGCAGGATCTGAGAAGATCTGAGGTATGCTGAGATTACGGGGGGGCGGGGAACTGGTCCACAGCAATCTATATGGTCTTCCCAGAAGACAGGCTGGCAGCTACTTTGCTGTACTTGGGCATCTAGTCCAGTAATTATAACCCAAGCCCCATTTCAGAGCCCTGGTAATCTTAGCAGCAGAAACAGCGGGGTGTATGGGGACTGAAAAGTTAAAAGGGTACCAAATTCACAGAACTAAAAGGTGGCTGGAAACATAGGTTGCATTTCTTCCAGCAAGAATGAGACTACTGAGCAATTTTTGCATCAGCCAGTCATGTAGCAGCTCAGAGGAACTCTTCAAGCTGGGAGAGCAAAGGCTTACTGAGCCTGTCAAGAAATTAAATGTTGCTACAGGAAAAATATTTCTTCAAAAATTGAAATTCAAGTCCTCTGAAAGCAATTCCTCTGCTTTGGCTCAGGGATTTGACCCAGATGCATAAACATCACTGACAATAAAGAAGAAACATTGAATATTTTGCTATCAAGTGTTACCTGACTTTTTGAAAACAAGAGCTTGAGACTTAAAATATTATGGGAGTTCTTGTGGAAATGAAACAAAAGAAAAAAAATCCCCTTAAATTAAATAATGAGGCACAATGGTAGCTTGGGTCTGTTCAGAGTTCTGTAATGTGAGGAAGGAGAATGAGCAAGCAGTATAGTGAGCAGCTTCTTCACGTAGCTACTCCAAGGTTTAGAGATAAGGAGCCTCCATTCACTCAGTCTTCAGATTCATATGGAGACCATGCTGCTACTGCGTCTTTGGCTGCTCAGTTCTCCCTCCCAAAAAGAATAAACCTGTGATTTTTTTTAAAGAGAGGCAAACGTATAGGTGTAGAAAATGATTTTCAGCAGACAAACTGGGAGTATGGGATGCAAGTGCAATGCTGCCTGTGAGCTGTAGAAAAAAGAGGCCAGGAGTTCTCAGGTTTTTTGAGGGAAGTACCCTCTTTCAGTGTTTCTGTTTTCCTGCAGTCCTGAATCAGAAAAAAATTGTTTTGTCTTGTCATGGTTTAGCTTCAGTCAGCAACTAAGCACCACACAGCCGCCTGCTCACTGCCCCCCTCACCCCCGCAATGGGATGGGGGAGAGAATCTGAAGAACAAGAGTAAGAAACATGTAGGCTGAGATAAGAACGGTTTAATAACTGAAATAAAATAAAAATATAATAATAATAAAATAATAATAACAATAATAATAAAAATAAATTGTAATGAAAAGGAAAACAATGAGAGAGGGAGAGAGAGAGGAACAAAACCCAGGGAAAAACAAAAAAACCCCAAGTGATGCAACTGCTCACCACGTGCTGACCGATGCCCAGCCCATCCCCGAGCAGTGATCGCTGCCCCCCGGCCAAGTCCCCCAGTTTCTATATGGAGCATGACGCCATATGGTATGGAATAGCCCTTTGGCCAGTTTGGATCAACTCTCTTGGCTGTGCCCCTTCCCAGCTTCTTGTGCACCTGGCAGAGCATGGGGAGCTGAAAAGGCCTTGACCAGCGTAAGCACTGCTTAGCAACAACTAAAACGTCAGTGTGTTATCAACATTATTCTCAACTAAATCCAAACCACAGCACTAGACCAGCTACTAGTAAGAAAATTAACTCTATCCCAGCCGAAACCAGGATAGTCTATAGGAAAGGAATGAGAACAGGTTACAATTTACAGTTAAGGTATAAATATTTACCCTTCCAGCTCTGAGCCAATTACTGTGTTTTGACTTTTTTTCATTAGAAATTGCATCTTTCATGTAAAATTTGATTGAAGTCAGCTCCCATAAAAGATGAGGGTGGGGAAATAAGTTACATAAGAGAGAAATGAAAGCAACCTTTTTCTTTCATGTCTAAATGAAATATTTTGAGTTGACCCAAAATACAATTTTCTAGCTTTTTTTCCCTCCGTTCCTTCCTCCCTATACAGAGTTGGTATTAATTGAGCCATTCCCCTCTCATCAACCATTTAAAATTCTGATTTAACCTCAAAGCTGAAACACACTGTGTTATAACAGCCTTAAAATAAAAGATTGTTTTATCTACCTTAGTCCACTGCCTAAGTTCATCACTCCTCCCATCGTGACACACTGCAAATACTGCAACGCAGAACAGAGAAGGATCCAGCTGCACAGACAGTTTCACGTATAGAGCTGAATGAAGATGAGGTTTATTTCAAATAGCATACAAAATGTTGTTTACATTGTACTGAAAGAGAATTGAGTTAAAGGAGAACAGTTGTTGGTCACCCTGAAAAGTTTAGTTTAACCTGGACTGTACTTTTCGTTTTGACCCTTACAAACGTCCATTGGAATGACAGGAGTGTTTTGAAATACTGAAATTCAGCATTTCATTTTCAGCCTACTGAAACAAAATATTTTGACACTGTCAAAATGTCTTCCTCTTGTTTTTTTTCTCAAAAACATTTGTGGAATTTGACCTTAACAGTAACCAGTGTTAGTGTTCTCACATTCATAAGTAAAGTCTAATTATGCTAGTCATTGAACTATTACCCCAGTCTAGTCCATGACATCAGCAATAATGTCATAAGAACAGAAAGAAAGAACATCATATTTAAGGGAAAAATGAGAGATAATATGGCAGCTGAACAGAGTAGAGGCATGGAGATGTATGTTTATGGATACCCTTGAGGCCGAAGTGTCCTCCAACACCTTACTGCAGGTTGGAGAGCTTGCAGGTGTTACCAACAGCCTCTGCAGGACGTTTCTGCACCCACTAACCCTGGTACAGCGCTCTGCCGAGCCTGGACGGTTCAGGTGGAGGTCCAGCCCATCACCTTCAGTGCATCTTGGTTGTGCTGGGGAGATCACGTACAGTGGCCCAGTTGCCTGTTTGTAGTTTTGCTACACCCTTGTGTGAGGAATGCCTTGTTTTTATTCAGTTAACTTACACATAGGTCAAGTTAAGGAAAAGAGATGAATCAAGGTTCGTTCAGAATATCCACAATAGATAATGTGGTTTTAGTACATGCTTTCAGTTAAGTTTTTTAATAGATATCTATGCCTGTGCTGTATTAGGTAATATGAATAACCAAAAATGTGTAAGATTATATCAGGTTTTTCTTTCTCTTATTAACTGTCATGCTGTCTCTCTCCTGAAATGGCAGTAATCAGGAGTACAGATGAGCTCCTACGTTCCTCTGCTCTTGGTGGATCATGTTAGCTCTCATAGCCAGTCTTGTCTTTGATAAATAATAAAATAAATAATAATTTAAAAATATAATTAAAAAATTGTAATATTAATAATAATAACAATAGCAATAACAATAATGAAGTAATGAAAAAGAAACCAATGAGAGAGGGAGAGAGAGAGGGACAAAACCCAGGGAAAAACAAAAACACCCCAAGTGATGCAACCACTCACCACCCGCTGACCGATGCCCAGCCCATCCCCGAGCAGCGATCGCTACCCCCAGCCAACTCCCCCCATTTTATATACTGAGCATGATGTTGTATGGTATAGAATAGTCCTCTGGGCAGCTTGGGTCAGCTGTCCCAACTATGCCCCCTCCCAGCTTCTTGTGCACCTTGCTGGCAAAGTATGGGAAGCTGAAAAGTCCTTGACTTAGTATAAACACTGCTTAGCAACACTAAAACATCAGTGTGCTATCACATTATTCTCACGCTAAATCTAAACCACAGCACTATAGCAGCCACTAGGAAGAAAATTAACTCTATCCCAGCAGAAACCAGGACATGCTACAAGCATTTTCTTTTTCCATCTTCTGATGGATGACTAATAGTCACTGAATTGCAGAAACTTTCTGCTCAGCTGCTAGACTTGGTGGCAAGTTTCTTGCTGGCAAGGGACAGCTCTCCAGTGCATTTCTAATGGCAGTTAGTGGCCCCTAGCCAAAGGCAGGAACTCTACTGAGTAATGCTCTCCAAAGTGTCACTTATTGAGTTATTCCTTTTTTTGGATTTTTCACGTCTTTTGCAAAACACTTCTTTATTGTGCCAGAAGTCTGTGCAATGTTGTCCTGTTTTGAACATGGCTGTCATGAGCTTAATAGTGCAGAAAGATCAGAGTGAATGCAGAATAAATCTTCAGTGCCTACTGAATAGGGAATTTTCCTGAGAGGAAACACAGAAGTCAGTGGGGACAGCATCTACTAGAGAAGTTGGATGACAGTGAAATGTAAGAAAAAAGTTAGGGAGAGGTGACCCTTTCTCTCTCTCCAGTAATAAATCAATCAGTCAATCAATCAATCAATCACCAAACCTCCAAATTAAAAAAAGTGCTAACTAATTTCAAAATCAAGAAGTCTATTTAGACTGAACATTGGCAAAGCTGTAACCCACCAATACTTTCTTTGGATTTAATAAGGCCATTATTATATATCAATTAAATAATCACTGAAAGAGAGTAAACTGCCTTTAACTGTGTGGCATAAATCTTTTTGCCACTTGCTATGTCCTTAGCTTAAAATTAAAAAAAAACAGTAAGTGCAGAAAGTAATTATATTCTTTATACTTTGCTACACAATCAATGGAGGATAGATAGAGTTCCAGTCATTTAAAACTCTAGTAGTAAATTAGATGTCACTTCTCAAACTAGTAATTAACAATCAGGAATCTATCTTAATGCCTTTCTTGTTCTAGCTGTCTTTTTATGTAGCAACTTGAATGTGTTGAAGTGTCGTTTTTAGTAGTAGTAAGGGCAAAGATACTGTATGGGAGCTGATATACAGTAGGGATGGGTTTTTCTATGTTGTGATATACAGGACTGGCCCTACCAGCCATTTGTCCAGACAGGTCTGCATTTTTATTGACTTGCAGAATTATGAAAATGAAACCTTTCATAGGGTGCATTTAGAGGAATTGCATCGGAATTGGGGCTTTCTAAAATGAGATTGTGTTATTAAGGAAAGCCTGATAAGGCACTGGACTAGTTCTGGACTTTTCTTCTTTGTCTGCTTGCAAGCAATAACTCCATCTTCTATTAATGATTTCCTAGAAGGAGGTCTCCAGGTGAAAGAATAACCTCTGATTAATTTTACATGACAAGGATGATTAATGGGGAGGAGATTATTAGGAAATCTTCCAGCCAGCTTCCAAGTCCTCTTTTCCTTAGTGCAAGAGTTCATAGCACAGTGTCAGTTTTTGATCACATCTGCTTCTGCCCTCACTCATTTTTTAGGGCCATCAAGATTCCTGCAGTGTCCCTAGACTCTTTGCTAACTAGTGTGTACAGAGAGATGCAACTGAGCTGTGCCTATTCATATCAGCCATCTTTTTGCTGGCTAAGTAGTCCAGCTAATCAGCGTTGCATAGATGGTCAATCTTTACCAAAAGTGAACCTAAGCAGGAGCCAAATTTATGTCCTTGGAATTGCTCTCTGGAGATCATAGTTTTTTCTACTGACTAAATAGGGGTATTAGCAGAAAATTTAATCAAAAAAGTTGGTGGCCGAAAGATGGGTGGTGTTAAATGCACAGGCCTACTCTGTCTATGTGTGTGTAGATAAATCCTCATTTCCACTGAAGACTTGGCATGGAATTCTATTGTTACTGTTTCCCACGAAGAAGTTCATTCAGCCCTGCTTGTTATGTCTGTGTCACATATGCTGACGCGAAGTCATTTGTGATCTACCCAAGTGATCTACTCTTCCACCTAAACAGGAGGTAACACCTAATAAACAGCTTGCCAGGGATTTTCAGGCAATTCAGAGCCCAACTGCAGCTGAGAAAAGGACTCTGCAAGGAAAAAGGCAGTTAAAGTGCTTACAAAGCCCACAGTGTGTGTCTGTGATGTTATACATGGTTAACTTTCTCATGAACCTATTAAGTTATAGCTTTCACCCCAATTGAGCATTGTAGGAAACAACTCATCCCTAGGGCATCATGCTGTGAGATGCCGGAGTCAGAAGGAACAGTTTTGTTAGCAGTGGTACACTCTGCAAAGACTCGTTTTTTTTCTGCAGAAGTATGTAATGGTGTTTAATGGAGCTTTTGTGAAGAACACCTCAAGGTATGTTAACTGAAAACCAAAATTAAAGAGAGTGCACCCTGAACTCACATGAAAGGGATTCTGAGGACAAGGCTGAATAGTGAAAAAAAGGCTTCTCCCGGGTCAGCAGGCAATAGGCCGGCGCTCTGGAGACCTGTGCTTTTTTGCATGCAGCAACTGAAACAGACGTTTGGTAGAAATCCATTTTTTGTCTCCTATTAAAGGAATGAAGCAAAGATCTTTCACCTGAAAAACTTTTTATTGCTCTGTAACGATTTTTTAAATGTGCCTATGAAGTCACCATGCCCCCTATCAAGGAGCTTCTGTCAATCTGTAGCTTAATAATGCATACTATTTCACAATTTATTTACTGCATTGTGAGGTAAGTGGGCTCAATTGTAGACTAATAACCTCTTCTGATTTAGCGGGGTTAATGTTAGCGTGCATAGCCAGGGAGACTTGGCAGGGTAAAACACTTTATTTTTCCTTTGCTCAATTAAAAATGCTGATACTTATTACACTTTAAAGAATTTTGTAGTATGAAGGGCCCTTTTGTCATTTGTGTGGATATTAAAATTTTGGAGACAAATTAAAATCTTCCAGGTATTATTTTGTCCTTATATTCTTTGCAGCAACCAAATTTCATGTACAGCTCATGAGAAAAATTGAGTTGGCAGAGAATAAGGCAGTTTGTACAGAACTAATGAACTAGAAATCCTAATGGAAGGGATGTTTACCTTATACTTTGTAAAAGTGAACAAGAATAAACTTTGTTAGGAAAATGGGCTGTTCAAAAATTTATTTGATATTACCTAATCTTAATAACTTGCTATTGTTTTAGTTCTCTTTCATGACATTTTGGGACATGGAATTGTGTTCCAAAAATTAATTCTGAATTTAGAAATATTTTCTAGCATTTTCATTTGAATTTGGCCCACTTTGTACTTGAGTTTTAGATATTCACCTAGCAATAGACACAAAGCTCATTTTTTGGAGTTGATTAAAGCTTCAACTTCCTTTCAGGCCAATCATGACAGCCATTTACTACATTGCTTATGTTAAAGCCATAAAGATTAGCACTTAATTCCAAAGCTGACTGTGGTATGACACGCTCCTTTCGAAATACATGAGTATTGAAACCAGGACAACCTTAGTGTATTTAACTTTTTGTCTAACCTTTCTTTTTTTCTTCCCCCCCTTCAAATATGATTTAAGTCACCTCATATGATTAGAATGGTAGCATCTGGTCATGGTAGATGAAGCACTGCATATAAGAAAGGAAAGAATCGTGCCTTAATTTCATGGGGTCAAGGCTCTTTGTTTCTTAGCTCCTGTGGAGAAACATGAACTATTACTTTCTCTGCACATTGTCTATTTTAGCTAACTACTGCCTTTGTTGAAGAGGTTCTACAACATATCCTTCTTGTTTAAGAAGCTGTCAAACTGTGGCACTAGATTTTAGAAGAGAAAAATGCTGACTATGTGGAAACAAAGCTGGAGTGAAGAGAACAGCAGAGATAAATGAATTGGCAGAAACCAATGACGGTGATTTTGGTGGGGCTGTCTTGTAAAAAGTAACCAATTGATAACAGTGCCTTCCTCTTGTGTAAAGATGTGAGGGAGAGACCATCTTGTTTTCCATAAACATTTGTATGTTTGAACAAAAGTAATGCCTGACACTACAGGAGCTCTCAGATCACCATTTCCTTAGCCAGCCTTATTCCCATAAAATAAGATCCCTTAAAGATAGCCCCAGTCTTCTGCTTTGACTTTCTAGATCTTAAATGAAAAGGAATGAATTCCCTGTAAGCTGGGTGCTGATGAACTATTGCTTACTTTGCTGATGAGCACAGTTGTCATCACTGCCTAATGACTTGAATGTGGCCAGGTGAGGGGCAATGGGGCGGCTCCTCTGAACCTTGTGCTTTGTTACTGCCTGATTACCACAGGTCCTTAAACTGCTTTCTTACACTTTAGCTTTTCGTCTCCTAGCAAGTTGTGCAAACCACAAAAATGAGTGTTAATCCATTTAGCTTCCCCAAGAAATCCATTGCTCCATCTATTGCCACCTCAGCCAGACTCTTCTTCCTGAAGTAAAGAGAAATTTGTTGAGCCTACAGCCCTGAAACTCTGCATAGACATTGCTCATGTATCCTTTTGCAAGCAGTGTAGCCAAGCAGGAGCAGATTAGAAAAGTGATACTTTTGTTATTGAGAATGAAATGTCCACAAAATCTGTGTTTCAAGGGTTCTACTTTGGAGTAACACTAGTCTGGACCTGTGGATAGAGTACCCCTTAACAGCTAGTTTGTATTAAATACATCTTCCAGGTTAGTTTAATCCAAAAGGAATCCAGTTCACGAGAGGGATTAGTGGGAATAACCGGGAGACTCACTTCAAAAATGCACTCCTGGTCCAACGAACCCAATGTGTCCTAGACAAGTACTGACCACTTACGATGAACAACTGAGAGTGGCAGATAAAATCTGAGGCAGTGATTTTGCTAGAAAGGAGGAAAACAAGGTGTTTTCTGCTGTGGAGGAAGTCACTGCCACAGTGTTTTCCCTGATCTTTTCATTCTTCCTCTGCTCACTGTGGGCATACAGGGAAGTTCTCAAAAGGAAGAGGGCTGCTAAAATGGCCTGGGAGGGGACAACCTGAGGTTTGCAGTGGACAGACTGTAGGAAGGTCTAAGATAATTCAAACGTTGCATGTTGGGCAAACTAAAGGCTGAAGTAGCAGTGAGGGGAGGGATTTGAAATTGAAATGAGGGATGACTGTTTGCATATACCTTACCCATGCTACCTAGAGGAAGTCTGAATTCAAAAAGGGAAGAGTTTAATTAACACCTGGTGGGGTGAGGTATAAACCTAAACTGTATAAAAAACAGCATTGCAAAGATACCAGGTTGAATGCTTGGGGTCAGGGAAGGAATAACACTGTGGGATGTGGACCACCAGCAGAAATGTTTGTCCCTGCTCTGCCTGCTCTGCTGATGTGGTGTTTCCCTGGAAGTAGGTGTGATTAGCTAGTCCTTGTCCTCATGCTGAGACTCTGAGCAAGCAAGCTGCTTCTGTTTTCCTGACACGGCCTAGTTTCCCCATGTTTCCTCTCTCATCTATCACTCTGTAACTGTCTCAGAACTTGGATTTTACCAAAAGTCAAGTAGGAAAAAAAAAATTGTCTTTTTTTTTCCTATGGGATATTCTATGTTGAATTTTCAATTTGATGTTTCAGTAGAAGATTCATATAAGGAGAATAGAGGAGAGGAGAGGGGAGGAAAGGGAAATCCCTTCTCACTAGAGTTCCTGTGTTCCCTGAGAGTACTATGAAGAAATAACAGCTTATGCACCACAGGAGAACAGAATATCAAGGGGCTGGTTCTATTTGCAGTCATGTTTTCTACCTGATGCTTCTCAGCCGTGTGGTCAGTAACACTTAGACTCACTGCAGAGACAACACAGAGGAAAAGATCAACCGGCCCCTGCAGGTCAAACCTCTGTGACACAGAATAACATGAGATTACTAGAGTAATTGCTTAATTTCCACTGAGTTGTATATTGTCCTTTTCACTTCAGAAGAATAGAACAAAAGAATCTTTGCATGAGATAAGAAAAGAGCACGTTATTTTTAATAAATATTTCATTTTATTCTTGAAGAAAGAAATGTTTAATAAAGCAAAGAGGAAAGGAGGGCCCCAGATAACTGGTTATAATGGGGAAGAGGAGTGAAAAAAAGAAGATAGTCATCTGGTAGTGATAAGATTTCAGGCTGGCAGTACTGGCAATATTGGAAAATAGCTGGTTTTACTACAAAATACAGAATGAAGCAAGACCAGTAGACCAATTAAAGTGCTTTTATAACATGAGTAACTAGCTTGCTTAATTGCTTTTCCCTACAAATATCATTTAGCCCACATACCTAATACGTTTCAAAAAGATAAAATATGAAATGAGTATTCATAGATTGGCCATAATTTCATCTCGTAGCTTTAAACATGAGAACGAAGTAAGTTCACATATTTAGAAGAGATATTACTCAGTCATCACAACATAAACAATTCCAAATTTTTTATTGGATTAGAATGAAAGAAGATTACAATTAAATTTTTCTTACAGATAAATTACTCCATATTTCTGCAGGATAGCATCTCCCTCATTTTCTCCTCAAACATCTGCTATTGTCTCTGACAAGTGGATCACTGTGAATGCTTATTCTCAGCCAATACAATTTTCCTGCAGTCCTAAAGACACAGAAGACTAACAGTGAGCAAGGTGTTATGGTTTTCCTGGTGGCTTTGTGATTTGTTTTCATTAACATTAAACCATGCAGGTGATGTTTTCTTTTCACTATCCTCTTTTAAAGGCATTGTGCTTTGTACATAGCTGTTTTCAGGCATGTGCATCAAGTGGCTTGCCATTCTTCTAGGATTCTGAGCTAAGATTATGAAACATCACAAAATGAAACTAATTTGTCAAATCAATGACTTCAAAATTAGATCAAGAAATGGTCTGAAGTAATCTATTCCTAATAAAATATGAGATGAATTATGAGGTTCCTTGCTTAATGTATATGTTTTCAACTTTTAAGAATATCTAATATTTGCAGATAATTGCACCAGAATAAAACTTGTGAAAGATTATAGCATGTATTTTTCATAGCCTGACTTTTATGAGATTTTTTTTTTTTTTGGAAAAAATGCTTTTCAGTGTTTCTGGTCATTTATAGATTGTAATTTATATTAGTTTGTATGTGGAATATTTAATGATTTTTCCTGTATAAAAAATGCAAGGTAATATAAGGAGATAAAGTCGTACAGTTGGAGAAAGGCCTCTGTCAAATCAACCCGGCTTTTTACTTTTCTTATTATACATGTGAATGCTAAAAGTTGACAAGGTGAACTAGCTGCTCTTTCTAGCCTTGATTCAAACAAAAATTCTTACACAGAGAGAGGTGTGAAAATACTTACCCAAATTTGGCCAATTTGTTTTGTTCATTAATCTGAATAACTGAAAATTGATAATCTAATCTGGTAACCAAGTTTTTTTAACCCTCTACTCTCATGTCTGCAAACCTCTTGTCCAAAAAGCTGTTCAGTTGTTACTCAGCTGAAAAAATGGCTCCTTGCAACATAGAAAAGTAGTTATGTTCTGCCAACAAATCTAAGAAGCAACATCAGAATACAGCAAATATGGCCCAGCACTGAGACTCACTCAATACCTCTTCAGGTCAATAGAAAGTCACTGATTCATTTGTAATGGGCTTTTAATATCCTTTATTATTTATTCCAAATCATAGAGAAGATACTATATTTTAAGGACCTCTTCCCACGGAAGTGGATGCACTAAGTGGCCCAGTGGGATTCAGTTGCTTTAACACTGTGTTTGATGCCCCTGTAATGGCTTTCAGGGATCCTGCTTGTCCTCCAGCCTCCACTCTGGCAGGCCATGTGCCTCTTCCAAATCCTCTGTTAGGCCTGTGCTGAAGTCAAATGGTTCCAGTTATTTCCAAATGGTCTTATGCTTTAGGAATTGAATTATGCTCTCACTATCTGAACTATTATTATTATTGCTGATAAAGGATGAATTTTACTTATTAAAAAAAACCCCACAACAAAATAAGGACTGTTCTAGCATTCTGTCTGCATCTATCTTAAATTCAGTTTATTCTCCTATGGAAATAACTTTCTGTAACCTGCAGACATGTTTGCAATAATCTGCATTTATAGTAGAATGTATGGTCCTGCAAATATCTATGATGTTGCAGTTTATTGGACTTAGATAGCTCTTATTCTGATTTTGCTCAAGCTTCTTTTAAATTAAAGCCCATGAATAACAATTATTTTGAAACAGAATGTCAAAGTGATGTATTAACTTTTAACAAAGTAATAACTTTTCACCCTTCTTGCCTGTAAATATAAATAGTAATAAGATTACCGTTGAGGAGTAAAGTTTAAATATTCATTCTGATATAACTGGGTGGAAGTATCACAGTTTTAATGTAAAAAAAGTGTGATGAGTTGGAGCTACTTCTTTGGCATGCTGAAGGTTGTCAACCCTTGCAGTCAGTGCAAGTGGAAGGCCTTAGAGCCTGGCAGAAAATGATCTGCGCTTTTTGGCGTTGAGCCCTGGGTTGCATGTGTTGCCTGTGTGCCTGTGACCTGTTTGTAGGGAGGTAGACTCACGGTTGTTCCTGTCATGCCAAGAGAAAATAGAGAACCCAAATTCCAAATCAATTATGAACTCTTAGGTGTGAAATAAACACCTTAAAATTACCTACATATGTTTTGCTAGCTCTTTATCCTGACTCCCGCCAACTGGGAAGACTTCCCTGAATTCAGTGCAGCAACGAAGGTTTAAAATTGGTGTCTGTAGTGAAGAAGTGCAATGAACAGGAATGAGGGTCAGGCTTGAAGTTAGACAAGTGTTTATTTTTATTTTAACTATGCGTTTTGAACTAGTCTACCTCCTTTGTAGTCTTTCTGCTCTAGTCCTGAGCTATGAGCTTATTGAAGTGCATTTGCAAATGGAGGTCTGAGAGTACAATTTATGAAACATGATGCATCAGGCATGATGGTGGGGACCAGCAGGCTTAACTTGCTGAGCTGTAGCTCTTTCTCTTCTTCCCCAGTGGTATCCACTCCCCTTATCTCTGTCCTTCAAAGGAAAAGGATCATAAGCTGAGGTGCAGTAACAAGAGAGAGGATTTTGCTTTTTTTCTTTTGGTTTCTAATCCCCTTTGCCTTACAGGCAAGGAGACAGCTGCCTTCATTTTCTGCAAGAAAATAAAACTTCTGCATGAACCCAAGAGACAAGAAGATTCTTTTGGGTTACAGAATAAGAAATGTACTGGATAAAATAGCTGTCAGGGCAGAGTGAAAAAGCCCTGTTTTTATTTTCCTTCCATATTTGTGCAGAATTGTATGGTTTGGTGGTGGGGTTTTTTTTGTAGTTAGCATTTTTTTGGCACCCAAAGTTAATGAAAAAAAGTCACATGTCCTCTTTCACACAGTTCTTTCTCGGTTGTGATCTGGACAAATTCCAACAGAAATCTGGAAGGAGGTGCATAAGACTTCTTCTAATAAGGTAGTATGGCTGTATTCCCAGAAATTTGGCTCTGAATAGAAAAGAGCAGCCAAGAAAAGACATTTTTGAGTCTTCTTCCCTTGAATATCTGCACAGTATCATGCAGGAAGCAAAAAACTTTAGCAATTCTATTTTGTATCATTCTGAGTTAGTTATTAAAAAAAAATAACAATACAAGACCTGGGGGTAGTGGATCAAACCAAGGGATGAGGCTGAGTTGTTTAAACATAATGTCTAGAGTGACTTGAGATATTCTCCATTATCCAAGATCTTTCTAACACTCAGGCATCCAGATACAGATATCCAGGACTTATAACATTCCTGCATCTGCCTGGGATAGCAACTGGAGTCCAAGCAAAATATGCCATGCCTAATACGTGCCTAATATGACACTAGTTGTTTACCTCAGAAACCCAAGAGTCAATGTTCAGGTTGTGTTTTTGCTCCACATTTGCTTGGTCTTCAAAGCATATAAATACTATGTAAAATAGTTCATTTTTGCCGACTTTCACATTTGAACATCTTGAAGTAGGGCTATAAAACACTGCATTCCTGTTGCTAGTCGAAAGTACTAAGCCATATATATTAATCCAATATATAAAGGAAGTGATCCATGGTTTCTATAGAATGTATATAAATGTCCAATCTTTTGACATTTAAGTCCTAACGTGCTACTAAAAAGGACAAGACAGATTGTGCTGCAAATTTAAGTACTCATCTTTCTTTGTTCTATTTTTGAGTTTCTTAGAAGCTAGGAAAATATTCTAAGAGGCAAAACCTAGAAGTAATACAGAAGGAACATAAAATCAGGAACCACTGTATTCTTAAGTGCTAGTCACTGGTTTCCTATTCTGTAACTTGCCTGAAACAAGTGTGATTTGGTTTTAAACCTATAAGAAATCTGAGATAAGACAGCAGTGAGAGACAGCTCATAGTACTGATGCCCAGATCAGCAGGAGTCTCTCTTCTGTGGGTCCATAGTCAGCCAACTTCAGGATGTATGGAGGGGAAACAATCTTTCATTCCAGAAGAACAAGTACCATTCTGACAGGCAAGACTTATTGCTCCAGCGGCTGGTAGCTATATTGCAAATATAGCTGGGGGGGTGGGGGGATTGTTTAGGGGGAAACTCACCATGTCTACTACTGGTAGGTCTTTTTATAACATTTTAAAATGTAAGTGGGTACAATGACCAACTTGTTATGGTTTTAAATGGAAGAATCAAATCCAGTTCTTAAAGTTCCCTTTAGAATATGTACATAGAAGATGATGGTCAAAAAGTAAGCTTAACAGGACATGGGATTATTTTTTTTCTTGAATTGCATTTTCTACATTTTGAATTTTGGGTCAGCACTCCTATATGAAACTTGTGATGGGAATAGAAATGGAAGCTGATGTAAGCCTGTTGGATGGTGTTGAGTATGGCCTCACTGACAAGCCTGACTGAAAGCCACTGAAGGAACCTCTCTTTACTTTAACTGATGGGTAATAAGGTTTCAAGGTGATAAAAGACTCAGAAGTCTACCTTTAGTTATACATAACTCATTATTGGCCATGACCAGTGAGACTAACTCACTTGTTTTTAATGCCCTGACTGATTTTAATGACTATGACTGCCTGACCTCATTTAGGAAAACAGAATAAATGTATTTAGTGTTTTGTTTCTTTCTGCTTTCAAGGTAAGAGTAGTCCCTTTGGCAATGAGGCTCTACCTTGAGAGCTGCCAGTTCTGCTACTCTTATTTGTCCCTTGTAAGACCCTACTCTGTTAGTGAAGCAGCAAAAACACTGGGAGCAATAGTGCACAAAGAGCTGGGAAACAAAGTCCTATTCTGGTCCCTTGGCTGCCTCCTATATTTTCTTGATGGCACAGAGGAGCCAGAGAATTGTTAACTGATATGCCTCATGAGTTTCCCTCTTACCTAAGTGAGTTCCCCAAGTGCTATAAAACTACAAGAGTTAGCACCTTCCTGGAAATGAAACACGTAAGTGTAGCTCTGAACATCATCGGCTGCTGAAAAGCCTCCGGGCAGGGCAGGCAGGCAGAGGGCAGAAGGCTTCTTATGGCCAGGAGCACAGAGTTTTGCCTTAAGGCGGAGGCTAAGAGCCAGTGAAGGCTTTATAGGCCTAATTGGGATGGTGGCCAGAAATTCAGGTGGGCCAGAAATATTGCATAAAGCTCTCCTCTTTCCACTTCTGACCAAAAGAAACAGTGGTGCACAATAAAGATATTTTGCACTTCAGCAAATACACCTTGAAGCCTGGGAGAATGACTGGTGGCTTTACTATATTTTTGTAACTGTTTTGCTCATCCTTAATTAGCAGCAAATAGATTTACAGAGAGTACAAAAGAAATAATTTTCTGTAATATAAATATTTATGTGACTGAACTGCAGTGGTAAGTATCTTGGTAAAAAGTATAATTCGAAATTCTAAGCAGTGCTGCCTCAGTGTTGACTGATATTTGAATTCCGCTAATGAAAACATATTCAATCTATATATTGTTAGCTTTCTGTATTATCCAACAGACAGCAAAGATTAATTGTTACTATTTAAATTTCAGCATTGACAGTATTTTCAAACCATCTCTTGGGTTGTATTCATGCAGACTTCAAAGCAATCAAAGGGAAGTATGAGGTGGTATAAAACAATCACTCAACAATTCCTTATTCTATGTACTTAACCTCTCAAAGCTGTCGTGCCTTAAGAAGAAATCACTCCATAGACAATAAATATGACTAAGTACATGCCAGAGCAACTTAGTGGCTGCATCAATGGATACATCCTAAGAAATTTTAAATTCTTTCCAACATGTACTAAACTAACAGAAGAGGCTTTGTTTGGGAGAGCTTTTGTTTTTTAAGTGGGAGAAATTGCTTGAAGAAATCAGTAAAATGGAGAGGACTTGGCTATACAAACAAATTGGCACACAGCTGTCTCTTAACAATAGGCCTAAATTCACGTGTAGTTAACAACTGGAAAATACGGCAGCCAACGGATGGACCTTAACCACTGTGATACCACTGGAAGGGCAATGTAACAGGGCACAAGTAATCCAGGAGGTTTCTGCAGTGCACTGAGGACAGCTTACTAACATAGATGGAGAAGCTGACAAGGGAAGATGCTCTGCTGGACCTCACACTTGCAAACAAGGAAGATCTGGTTGGGAATGTGAAGGTCAGGGGCAGCCTTGGCTGTCGTGAGCATGAGATGGTGGCATTCAGGATCCTGGCACAAGGATAACTTACTCTTGGTGGAAGAGGACCATTAGTCGGAGGTTAAGTAGCATTTAAACGAACTGGACATGCACAAGTCTGTGCAACATTCAAAAATGATGAAATATGGACTAGAGAAACAGACAGTGAGGTGGATTGAAAACTGGATGAACTGTGGAGCTCAAGTTCTGTGATCAGCAGCACAAAGACGAGCTGGAGACCAGTCCCTAGCAGTGCTCCCCACGTGTCAATACTGGGGCAATACTGTTCAACATCTTCATTTACGATGTGGACAACGGGACAGAGTGTACCCTCACGAAGTTCACAGATGATACAGAACTGGGATGGGTGGCTGATACACCAGATGGTTGTGCTGCCTTTCAGAGGGACCTCAACAGGCTGGACAACTGGGCTGAGAGGAGCCTCATGCAGCTCAACAAAGTTCTGCATTTGGGGAGAAATAACCCCCATGCAACAGTACACTCTGATTCGATGGAAAGCAGCTCTGCAGAAAAGGACGCAAGGGTCTCTCCTGGTGGACAGCAAGGTGAACACGAGCAGCAATGTGCCTTTGCAGCAAAGGTGGCCAACTGTATCCTGCGATGCATTAGGCATAGTGTTGCCAGCAGGTTGAGGGAGGTGATCAGCAGGTTGAGGGAGGTTAGGGGAGTGAGTCCAGTGAAAGGCCATGAAGATGATTAAGAGATTTGGAGCATATGACATAGGAGGAAAGGCTGAGAGAGCTGGGACTGAAACCTGTGTGTCTTTACTCTTCCACTCCTCAGGAAGCTGCAGCCTGATTCATGCTGCACCCCGCTGCTTGTTACCCCCTCCATTTGCTTCAGAGGGTTCTGTATAGCACATATAAGTGAAAGCTGAGTCCTTGCCCTTGTTTGCCCTTTCACCTGTCATTTGATCTATCCGCTTCCTTATTGCTCATCTTGACCTAAGTCTTACTGCAGACTTAATAAAAGTCTGGCTTTGGCACTCAGGGGATTTGAAACTTTTTTAACACCTCTTTGAACCTGTGGCCAGAAAAGGAGCTAAAAGTAAACAACTAAACCATCTTAAACAGCATCAGTGTGGCCCAGGGGAGGTCAGGTCAGGTCTTGGAGGCTGATAAAACTGTGCTGTGTCAATGTTTCTCTAACAACTCTGTTGAAAATATCACATTTTAAGAGGCAGAAATTGCTTTGTCATCTTTGGCATTGCTTTCTCTACACTTTGTGTTTCTCTCTCTGTTTTTCCTAAAGGAAACAGGATTTGACATTAGTAACAATAATAAGTGGAGCACCACAGCAGATATCACACATTTAATTTCTTCCCCCAAAGTATCATCCATGGGACCATTGAACGATGAGCAGGAAAGGCCTGTTCTGTCAGACCTTAACTTCAACATTTATAGGGAATCACATTTTACAGTTAAAAGGCAAAGCAGATTCAGTACTTTAATGAAATATTTATCTTTTTCATACATTGCAGCTTAGTATAAGAGTAATAGACACTGTTGACTATTTTCCCAGTGACAAAGGAGATCAAGGTCTCTGTATTCACAATCTTAACCAGTATTTAACTGCCTAGACCTGTTGCACGAGAACATGACCTAAGAGTGTAAGAACAGCCGCAATTTGATACCTAGCAAAGATTAAGAGTAAGGTAAGTGTATTTCTCTCCTGATATTCACCTAGCTTAGAGTTCTTGTGCTTGATGATGTTTCTATGTATTTCTATATACCACACTCTTCCATTAACTTGTCTAGTGTCACTGTCAGGCTTTACAGACTTTTATTATCCACCACATATTTGACAAGGAGTTCCACATTTGTGCCTATTTTTTCCATCAGAATTAGTATAGTAGCACCATACAAAGGGATGCAGGATTTATCCAGATCACAGTGCAGTGCCTGTTGCAATATGGGGATGCAAAATGAAGAATAGCCTTTTTCCAGATCACAGATTGCGACGATTTCTGCCAAAGTTTATTAATAATTTATTTAGTATGACCTTTTCTGTTTTGGGACACCACAAGGTTTGAAAACAGAGCTTTTCTTTTTTAAAAAACTGCTGTCTTAGGTGAGACTTCTCCAGGCTGCAAACAATGAAGGCAGATGTAGATTTCCAGGCAGGTGAGTACCAGTCAGTGTGGCACACGCTTCTCTGCTACGTGACGTGATTGCGTAGCTCCCACAGTCAGGTCAGAGCTGAACTGATTCCTGGCCAGTGAATATCTAATTTGAAATGTACTGGATCAAATCTACCTTGATACCTCTGTCATGGGGAGGGAGGGAGTAGGAAAATCTGCTGAGCAGAATATGCAAGGCATGCTTCCCCTTCAGCATTTTAGCTCATAACAAGAGTTTGCTTTCAGTGTTGATCGTCCGTAAGGAAGATGTTGCTTCAGAGATCATTTCTCATTTTTAAAAAAGCTTGAAGGTAGTTGAAAAAGTTATTCACTGGAGTGTTTGCTATAGCTTAAGGACTTGAAGCACTTGAGGCTGTCATCCTTAATTTCTTGTAAGAGTTATCAAACATGTTCATCAAGAGCCTTCTGTCAAAGTGAACATTATATCACTAGAAGGCCAGAGCAGAAGCAAGAAAAGGTTAGTTACTGCCTGAGAATTGAAATCTACATAGCAAACATTATAATTGGTACCGAGGTCATGGTCTAGACATCAAACAATAGTTTTGGCCCCAGTGTTAAGCTGTTAGTCAAATTCTTTAATTGGCATTTACAGTGAGACAGCTACTTTCTCAACATTTATATACATTTATCTGAATTTTATATCTGTATAAAAAGTTAAAAGTAGCCTAACTTTTAAATAAGAATAAAATCAAAGAATTGGTCAGGGAACTGCCCCGGGTTTGAAAAATAACAGTAGAGCTATAACAGCAAAAAGTTATTTGTAAGCTTGATCAGTTCCCTCCCAGCTCTCAACGTAGTCCCACAAATAGTGGTTATCGGCATGGCTGAAGAGTGGTGAAATAAAGGGAAGAAATTGAAGGAGAGGGGGAAGTCTTTAAAATCTGCTCCAAATCATGGCTGAATGAACACAGAGCTCTTCTTGCCCTAGCTAGTGCTGCGGATTAGCTGGGGCAGAGCTCTGAATGAGAGTCCTCACGCTGTTTCCAGTGCTCACACTGGCCAAATATACAATCTCTGACAGGGGTGAGGCAGATATTCCCTTCGAAAACCCCAATCCAGGCTTTTCTAGTAGTATTTAGGATGCTCTGTTTCGTAGCTGCTTTGTTCCCTTGTATAAGATGCTGACATGCATTCCTGTAGGCCGCCTGGGCTGTTCAGCAGTCTACCATCTTAGAAGTATCAGTTTTGCAATATGTAGCCAGAAAAATAAGAGTGTTGGATAACCACACCTGCTAGAAGTGCTTTGCCCTGTTACAGCAGACCTGGTCACGAGCCGAGTGCCCTCCTGGCTGCGGTGCTGCAGGAGCTGGCTGTACTCAGCCGCCGCAAAAGGAGAAAGCTCTCTCCTGGTAAAATCGAAGAGGAGGAAGGGTGCCTCATTCACTTTTTCTTGTCCAAAGGAGGAGTGTCTTGGCCTAGATCACATAAGGGGACTTAAGTTCAGGACTTGTTTGGTTAAAATGGGACTCAGTCAAGATTCATTCTGGAAGCACCTAATCTCAAATTCACCTGGCTGAGCTCAGGCTCTGCTGCACTATGCCCATGAGTGTCTCAGTTTTTGACAGGGCTGACCAGCTGGCAGAGCTAGAAATTAAGTGCTGCTCTGCCTATCTCCTCTCATCTGTCTCAGGTGCAGTAAATGCTCCCCTTCCTTGACTGAACAAGATGCAGTGGTGGCAAGGCACCAAGGTGAAGACCTGTCAGAAGAAGTTGGTTTTGGCCCTCTGGTGGATCTTGCCATTCCCTCATCTGCTGTCATACTTGAATCTCCTGTTTTCTCAGTGCACCACTGAATGTACCAAAGCATCGTTTTTTAACAAGAAAAGGCAGGACAGGGTTTCAAAAAGTAATTCATAGGTATGCAGAAGTTGAAGCATGGCAAAAAATGTTAGCTCTGTCTCATAAAGCCACCAAGTACAAACATGTAAAGAAGCATACATGAAACCTGCAGACCAGAGATCAGCCAATTTACCTCTCTGTGCTCTGGAGCTAATCTGTGGTGGCCAGATATTTGACATACAGGACCACACTGCTCTTGTACAGCGTTCACAGGTGTGTCTTAACAGAAATTGGTTTGTAAGCTATAACAGAGTATTTCCCCTAATAAATAATTTTGGTACCACTTCAAGCCATTTGTCCAGTGGGAGTGAAAAGGAACGAGGCTGTTAGAACAACAGAGCAAGGTGAGGGCTGTATTTTTAACCAGAGCTGGATATAATTTCTAAAGTATGTTGTGGCCCAGAGGGAACATTGCACACTTGTCCCTGCATTTGATTCCCACCCCATAAAAGGCGACTAAGGACAACACCTACCTGAGGAAAATCCGCTGGGATTCTCAGTGAGATAAATGGTGATAGCCAGACTCTAACTGGTTTATGTTAGATTTACATTGAAGATGCCATCTTAGGACTTTCCAAACTGTATACCAAAGCTGAAAGGACTTACTGTAGCATTACCTTGGCTAGAGATGTTCCCTGCTAAAAGCATATACTGCACTTCAGGCAATTTTTCTTTCAGTACTATCAAAGCACTACAGAAACTGCACGAAGGGTGAGGATCTGGCCCCCCAAAGTGCAATTTCTCTAATGCTATTACTTGTCATACATTACACTGTCATCTGTTGGCCAAATGTATTCATGACACTTGAGAGATTTATTTAAACCGTTTCTCCTAAGCCTGTTCTTTCCTATTCCATTGTGTTAAAGCAATCAGCAGCAGCTTGACAGCTAGTTGGCTACCAGTCCTTGCTGGAGAGTGAATCACTCACAGTGACATCAGGGAGATTCCTAACTATCATCTCTGAGATTTATTGATGTCATTACCGGAGGTGATACATGGCCACTGGGGAGAAGCAGTTTGAAAAGATGTATGCGCAGGTAGGTAGATGCAGGGGGACAAAACATTAGAATTAATTTTAAATCTGAACTAGGTTTATTCTGTATGATTTTGTGCATGATGAATTGATCCTTTGTGGGGGGCCTAAGAGGAGCTCTGTGCTGCTTGAAATTATTCTGCTTCTGATTTCTATGCCTTGTATCTTTATCTAAAAAATGTACCTGTTTGCAGTAATGACAGCCATATCCTTTCCTCTTCACAGCCTGTCAAAGGCTTACTGACTTTGGGGCTTGGGTGTAGAGTCCACCTAAAGATCTGGTGATTAATTTAAATACCCCTCCATAAGCCCAAAAGTATGGCGCGGATAGAGTTCCAACAAATCCATGAATCTGCTGTGACTTTTTCTGAAGGCAGTGTATATCCTGAAAATACAGTGAAAATATGGCTCCCATAGCCATACAACTTACTGTCTCTTCATAGGATAACATGGATTACGTTCATGAGCTCAGTTTTCTTGAACAAACAAGAACAAATCTTATCCTTCTTTCTTTCTTTTACACCACAAGTCTGATCCTTACAATTGCTGAATACTTTGGTCCCTTTATAATATGGTATTCATTCTGGTAGCTATAATGAATATTTAATACAAATAGCAACAAGGGTTAGATGCTTGCTCAAAATATTTTTTTTCACACTGGAGGATATGGTAATGCATTTAAATGGCCTTCCAAAAGCTATTGTCAAGCTTGTTTTAATATGTCCCTATTATTTGGTTCCTGATTTGTTACAAACATACAGTGCACTGAAAAAGTCTTTCATCAGCCATAAGAGTGACTTCTTTCAAATGACAAAAGAGAAAAAAAGTCTCAAGTCATAGTATTTTTTAATAAACAGACTCTTCCTTTCTGGAAATAGGCTTTTCAGCAGCTGCATTCTCTCCCATTTCAAAGCTCCATGTTGGAAATCCTCATATCTCATTCCCCAAATACTTGCAACAATTCCAGTGTTTATTGATCACAGCAGGGCTCCCTAATTGGACTCACTTACTTAGGCTGCAGGAAAAGGCCAATACCAGCGTTTACGAATTGAGAAAAACCTCCCACAGAAGCAGACTGTGTCAAACCCCTGACCTCCCAAAGTTAGGATCTGCAGATGCTCTGTAGCTCACACAGAGAAAGCAGGTGATTACATGGAGAGAAAAGAAGTAAGACTGGTTGGTATTACAAAACAGAACCCATCATCATAAAATAATATTACTTACATAGCACTTCTGGTCTCCAGAGCACAGAAATGCTTTTCAGAATAAGGTAATTATCACCCACTGGAGTAGTAGCCTTGTGTTGGGTTTAGATTAAATCTCCCGCTAAGTCTTTTTAGAGGTGACCATGTATATTTACATAAACTCAAAAGCTACCTTCTTCTTTGTGCTACAAAAGGTAAACAAACTGTGAGGTGCCCCTGGATAATTATGATCTGATATTATGTTCCTAGCATATAAAAAATAACTCCACATCAGTATATTTATCTTGATTAGTATACAAATTCAAGAATCCTTTTCATGTATTAATGAAGGGGCTGCATATTTTCTGTAATAATCTACGGCATTTCATGGGTATTCTTAGATATGGATGTGTTTTTATTTACCATGGGAAAGTGTATGCTGATCTTTTTCTTTCCCTTTACAGGTCTCCTAAACTGAGGCACCTATATCCATACTAAACTTTCTAAATTACCAATCCTAACAGTAAGCCTGATGAGTACTTGCAATTGCGTTGATTTAATCACTATAGCAAGTTTGACATGGCCAGTTTGGATCTAATTGTAAAGACTCTACACTAGGGAAAAATAAATTATGACATTAGGACATCTGTAGTCCCTTTCTGCCTCCTCCCATGGCTTGATGGGAGTGCCCTGCCACAGGACAGACTGCAGATGTATGCTGGAGATGTTTTGCTCCTGCCCAAAGCTGACAGACTTCAGGAGGGCAGGATATTGGCAGAGGAGAGCACCAGCAGTCATCGCCAGCACAAGGGTAAGTTACTTGTCTTGCTTTGCTTTCAAGGTTGCAAAAAAAAAAAAGACCATATTACTTGATAAGCACCTCTGCCTTCCGTTTCCTTCCTCTCTGTCTTCTCCAGGGAAGCTGAGAACTGATATTACTACCAATATGAAACTCAGACTGCAAGTAAGCAGAGTGTACAGTTTGCCTCATGTTCAAGGCTACTGGCGTGGTAGTACATGCATGCCCTGCCCCGTCCTCACTTTGTCATTCATGTCACAAAGTGAGGTCAAATGAATGTGATGAGGAACATTTCTTTTCATTTGGAGACTCACTCTTAAGGCAGCAGAGTTGGAACACGTGTTCTGCCAAACCATTTAAAGCATTATAAGAACACCGCAGCCCACGGTGACCTCTTTTCCTGCTCAGCCTGCACATTTTCCTTACCTCAGCAATGCTCACTGAAAAATACCAGTCTGACAAAACCAAAGTGCTTCACGAGAATTTATTGATTCTGTTCAAACCTTCAAATAAAACCAGTCGGGACGATGGGCCAACTGGCCCTGTCCCCTGCCTCATGTGTTTCCAGTCCTCCCTCCTTTCCTGGAGTTTCTTCTCCCCTTCACCTAGCCAGGGAAGTTTTGGTGCTCCCCTGCCCCATTGCTCCCAGCCAGGCGGGCTGCCGTGGAGGCAGGAGGCACCAGCACAGCCGGAGCTCCCGCACCTTGCTGACCACCTGCACGAGTGGCCAGGGAGCAGCTACATACGTGGTCTGGCTCAGCTGTCCCTTGGGCTGCTTGGCTTTCTGGTCTTTTCCCCAGCAAGCTGGATAAATAAGGGGAAAGATGTTGGCTCACTGTGCTAGACACCTTCTTACTGGCTCTGAAACAACCCAATGCAGTGAAATTCTGTAATCTTTTTGGTTGTTTTTTTCCTTTTTAAATTCTGATGCAAGATGACATTGCTTTCTGAGATTCTGTGTTCCTTTGAGAATTTTAGTTTTGATTCCCAATCTGCTGGGAATAGATCAAGAAAATTACATTTCAATTCTTTCTTGATAAAGAAGGATGTATCTTGAGCTTTCTCCCTACTGCTTCAAGAGGATCAGAAGAAGTAATGTGTTGTCTTAGCAGGAATAATCAGACTTGGGAAAGTTAGTTGCAAAAATTAGAGATGATCTTTGTCTTTGATGCGCATCTTCTTTACCTTAAAATTGGAAAAGGATTTAGCAAATACCCTTTTTGGTTTTTTGTTTCACAAGGTTCAGAAAAGACCTTTAGATTGGGTTGAATTGAAGGAACTGTTTTTTTTATTTTATTCCTCTATTTATTTTTATTAATTGACAGTTTCCCAACTTACTCCTTCCTTCAGGATTTTGCCTGTTAAGTTACAATAAGCGTTTTTATAGTTAAAACAATCCAGAAGATTGAAACAAAACCAGAATCAAGCAATGAATTAAATGTCTTTCCTCTGACAAAATGTATTTTTATTTTTTCATTCTATGTTCTGCAGAGTGGAGGTTAGGACATTTTTTCTTTCTAATTGAGTTCAATGGCTAAGCTTTTATTCTAATAGAGGAGTACTTATCTAAACATCTGTAATTTGTCAGCCTATTTGTGCTATGTACTGCTAGAACCATTAGCAAAAATGGCAGGACTGAAATCCACTATCAGAGTGATTACAGTCAGCAACTGCGTTTTCTCTTGGTTTGTATGTGATAATTCATTCATTTGATCAAATGAGTTCGATCCTAGAAGTTATTTGTATAAATTGTGTGGTCCATGTAGTTTTAAAAAATTATATTAAAGACAATGTACAGACAAAAGTCTTGTTAAATCTTCAGAGTGGGTAAGTATATGTGACAAATTGCTTCAACTTTCTGATAAAGGAATGAGCTATAAAGATATTTTGTTTTCCTGGGGAACACATGAAAAATATTTTTGTTTTAGTAATAAATATGGAAGCTCTTTGCATGTTCTTTTCCTTTATATAATCCCATGGTGAAATAGTATTTTATTTATTATGTAGCACAGATTCTGTCTGAAAACCACTGTCTTTTCTGAGTACATCAAGAAATACCCCATCCTTTCTTTTTTTGGTGTTTGTTCTTTCCAACTTTGATACTTCAGTTCAACAAAATGTGATGCTAACAGCCCTAAAGAAAGAAAAGAAATCTCAGTCTCTGATTATCATAAGGCTGGCATGAAGTTCAACACAAAACAAAGAAGAAACCTTGGGTGAAGCTTGGCACAGGCCTGAGTCACAAGGAGTGAAGAAAAATGCCTGTCTCTATTCGAATAGGACTGGAGGGGTTCAGGCAGGAAGCCCCATATGTCCCAGCAGTCAGCTCTAAACCTTCACTGTTGGAGTTGGGTCTTGTCTTCATTCACCCTCGGTTTTCAATAGCTAAACTTGAAAAAAACTCTTTTCATCAAAACTGTCATATTCTCACACAAGAAACTTCTAGTTTTGCCAAATAAATAATTTTCTATAGTAACACAGATTTTTCTGACAAGTTCTAGTAGGAGAATGGTTTAACCCAGCACGCTGAGCAGCAATTTTTCAGCATTTTGATATTCAATCTCTACCATGAGCATCTCCCCCGCATTCAAAGCCCCATCCAAAGAAACTGGCCAAACTCAGCAGGAATCAGGGTAAATCGGGAGGTGAATTATAAATTCCCACCAGCTGGGTGGGTGACCCAAGTCCTTCCACACAGCTGTAGGACCTGAGGAGTGCCACCACCTTCGGCTTTGTGGTCAATGGACTGGGCAAAGCAGTCAGGCATTTCGAAAGGACGCTTTCCCCAGCGGGCAGGCCTGCAGGGTGTTCTGTAGTGGCATTTTATATACATAGCAGTTTCCATGCTCATTCCTCTACACTCCCACATGAAGGGCACAGTAGGCATTTTCCTAATGAGCAGCTTTTATGTTCTGTTACTCTGAATTTAACTTCCTACAAATGCCCACTGTGATTAGAGAATATAACCCAACAGTGTAACAATGTGCACAATCACTCCTGTTATGCCAAATCCTGAAAAAGGTAATTCCCAAAGGAAAAAGGACAGAAATGTGATAGTGCCTTCTCCTCTGCGTTCAGTTTGCCTCATTAAAATCGTCACAGCTCTTGGGATAATTAAGGTTTTATCACTTTTGCACCCCATTAGTTTGGTAATTCACAGTAGGAGATGTGTTCTGTAATGGCTTAAAGTATAATTCATTAATTGAGGTCAAACCCTCCTTATAAGCATGGAGTTTGCTCCATCACTAGCTTAGCTAGCTGTCTAAAGAGTGATACATTGCTCATTTCTTAGTTTGTCATTAAACATTAGTTATAGTAGATAGGAAAGAAGAGCCTTGTGTTTGCCTTACAGTCCATTGCAGCGTATTTCCCAATGTAGAAAAGAAAGATCCTTAATCCTTATGTGCTCATGCGGAATTCAAAGCCCAGACTGTGCAATGCTCTGTGTAATGCATCTGGAAAATTAGGCCCTTCAGAGAGGTGACCAAAAGGTGTATGGTGAGTAAGGAGTTTGTCTAAAGCCAGTAGCCACTGGGATAATCATGCAAAGGGATGTGACCAATCTGATTCCTCCTCTGGAATTGTTTTCATCCTTTTAGGATGTGCATGGGGAGACTTAGGTGCCCAGTGATGGTATGAAAACTGTACATGTTAATCAGTGAGTTTCCTGAAATATCCAGTTGGAAATAAGCTAACGATCTTAATGCCTAGACAACTCTCAGCACAGGGACTGCAGTGGTTCAGGTGTTCCAGCCCTGACAGCCTTAAACTTCATCTTTGTTAAAAGCACCCTAACCTCTTGGCAGTAAAGTGGGCGATAAGGCAGCAGGGTACCTTCATGCTGTGTAGTTGAAGCTAGAACATAGTCCATCCAAAATTGCTAAATAATGAGACTAGTTGGAGAACAAAATGAACAAAATGGAGTCTGACTCTGTTGCCAAGTGATTAGCTTAGTCTCTGGCAGGCTTGGGTTTTGGGCTCTATGCTGAAAGAAAAAATCTGTAAGAAGCCTGACTTATCCCAGAGTTAAAAGGAAAAATTAAATATGAATGAAAGAGAAAAAAAACCCAGCATGACACACTGACTCTTATCATCCACTGTTTTGCTTATACTTACTTTCCCACATGCAGGGAAATATTTAAGGAGTTCACTCTTACTGTTATAGACCTCTCTGCTTTCTAAAGGTAAAATGATTATGTTTCAGCAATAACAACATACAGATAATGAGTCAACCTTTTTCTTGGAATTTCATGTCCATTATATGTCTTTTCAGATACCATTGCTAGTAATGTTGTATAATTTGATGGCACTCTTGATGGGGAGCAGTATTTTGGCTGTAATGAAGTGTATTATTCATTAGTATTTTATTGCTAATAGCTTGTTGGTACTGAGAACCAAATTCCCACTGTGTATCATTCTCCTTTATTGCTGTGATTATCCCTAGATAATCCAGTGTGATTCATGGATTAAATTTGATTTTATTGTTGTAGGTATTAGAGTAATAAATAACTGCAAAAGACATGGAGATTGCACTAATTTAAACTTTAATTAGTTGAACCAGTGATAACAATTTTACTTGGTCATTTTCTTATTTCACAGCTTTAGTGAGTATAATTGCAAAGAAAAACTAGCAATTAAAAATAATACAGAAGTATTGCAGTGATCGATAAGTACTCACCTTAAATTTTATCCGTAACAGGCTCCATGCCTTAGTGAAGCATGTGTTAGATTAATGGCATAAGCCTGACACTCCTGAGCATGAGACTCCACACCATTAATCCCTTCAGTTATTTACAGCAAAGACTTACCAGGATGGGTTGGGCATGGGCTGACTCCTGCGTACTCTGCAGTGAGCGCACTTGCAGGGCTCCTCTGCATCCCCAGGGCCCCATCTGAAAGACGTGGAGCACAAAGGGACACAGGGGCAGAGGAGGAAAGGACTTTGGACTGATGTACAAAAGTGTGGAACTGAGTCATTCCTGCCCACTTTACAGGTGGTTTGGAGAACAAAATTCTGCTCTTAACAGATAGCTTTGTGACTACAAACCTTGGCATCCAGACAGAACCGCCTGAATCCAAACTAGGAACCTTGCTTCTGTAAATTGGTCAATATCATATTAAAAATATGCTTATTTTATTTCATTTTTGCCTTCACAAATTCCATTGAAAAGTTATTCCAAACGTCAGTGATTTGGAAATACTTCCAGTTTTCAGTGCAACTTTAAAGCTGGTACCCACCTCTTCACTCCACATGTCCTACTTGTTTTCTAGTTGGGATTCCTCTTTCCTGCACACATGGGAAATGGCTTCTGGAGCCGATCTTTCCAAGTCTGTATCACACCAAAGCCTTATGGTTTTCACTGTGCCTGACCACTACACGCACAGATCCTTTTCTGCTTTCATCGCTTCCAATTGCTAAGGCTGCAGCTCACAGCAGAAGTTCTCACTGTGTGTTTCTAACACTTATACATTTGATTCTTACAGAGTTTATGCCAGCCGTCAGGATTAGTTAGTTCTTTCTCTACACAGCAATGTGCTTCTGCACTTTTAATGTTCGTGCACTGCAGTTTTGCTGCACCATTGTGAGTATTTTGGTTCTTACAAGAAGAAATGGTTGCTTTGTTGTATGCCGTTCTTTTCACCTGTCTGGGAAAGAATGGGAGAGGTGAAGGGGATTTAATTCACTGTTGAGTTTACGACACCTCCACTTTACCTATGCTATTGTCTCTCACCCTGTAATCCCTGATCACTTCTTGATCCTTTTGACAATGCGGCATTTGTTATAAAAGAAGAATTTCACATTTTGGAGGCAGGAGTGTTTTGTTGATCCAGCAGGTTTCACTGGTGCAGCGGGATTGCATTCGCAGTTACAGCTTTTAGCTGAGAGTGATAAACATTCACGCTGACTAATGGGAAGATATGAAAGACAACTGCTGCTCTGAGTGTATGGTTTTACAGTATAGGAGGAGATAACACATGCTTTTTTAAGATGTACGGATACAGCAGACAGGTATGGGACCCTCAGTGGCTCTATGTTGATCTAGAGTAGCAGAGGATCTGATATACGGTTTTTATAAGAATACACATGATTTTCTTAAGGAATAGTATCTTAAATTTGAAAAGATTGAGCAGGTTTTTGTCTTTACAAGTGGCTGGGCTCCAGGGAGTAAAATGTGTTTAAATCAGTCTCCATTGCAGTTCTACTCTTTCCTCTTCTTAGGTTTTAATAATGTTTTTTAATGGTTTTATTTTCAACAGCTAAGCCTTCCTTTGTGCTGAGGCAATGAAGTCATAGTTGCTCAGATGGGAAGCCTGCTGGACATTCTTTAAGCAGCCTGAGGAGGCAGCTTGAGAGGCTTGTTGAGAAGATGTGTGCGCGAGAACTTACATGTTCTCTCCTTGCAAAGCTGGGAACAGACATTGTGCTGCCAGAAAGAGCTGTCAACCTCTGCCCACAGGCCAAATGCGGCCTGCACAAACAGTTCAGCTGTTTCATGGCTGACTCCTTTCTGCCTTCTTTCCTCAGTGGCCCATGGCAGCATGACCCAACGCAGACACCTCCCCATGATCACACTGCAGCTGTACCATTCAGAGATGAATACCCAGCTCATTAGATAACAGCATGTCACATGAGGGTTGGATGAACGGCTATCAATCAGGAGTGCCTACGGGCTCTGGGACAAGCACACCTCTGGTCACAACTTCAAAATTTGCAACGCTGTATAGTCCTTGAATGCCCCTGTGAGAGGGTATGAGGCATAACCTGGGCAAAAGTTTAGGCACTTCTATGCTGCTACATAAGAACTAGGAAGAAAAGATGACTGCAGGGGAAAACAAAGGTCTCAAGTTTGTTAAATTAGAAGGGGAAACATCCCTCTTATCTAAATTATAGCAAACTGGATTTGCTGTTTTACCGGATTGCTGTTAGGACAAGCAAGACTTACAGCAAATCTTGTTGCATAATGCTTCTTTACAGGGTGGATTTGTAATGAATGAACTTGATGGCAGCAGGCTGATAAACAAGACAAATATTGATTGCAAATGCCAAAAGGCATGAGAATAGAGCAGGGATAGGTGTCAAGTTCTGCTGGGGACACTATGACAAGTATTAAGCCCTTGTGTTCAGCTCAGTGCTATCCAAATGAAAATACCATGGTATAGGCAGCCATACAAGCATTAACGGCCCACAGGGGGGAACAGGCAGTTCCCGTGCATTCAGTACAGGCAGGTAAATTATTTGTGTGAAGAGGGCTTGCTAATTTAGTCCATAAAAAGGGAAAATAAATCATATCCCAAAGTAATGAGCTCTCAAGATCTCCTACAGAGATACTCCACTGGATTCTGATTTCATTTGCACCAGCAAAAGTTGTTCAGTTGGAGTCAGCAGAGATGAGAATCAGACCCGCAGAGGTCCTAATAATGACTTCACATGCAT
Organism: Ciconia boyciana; assembly: GCF_034638445.1. NCBI lineage: Eukaryota > Metazoa > Chordata > Aves > Ciconiiformes > Ciconiidae > Ciconia > Ciconia boyciana. The sequence continues at coordinate 86,153,851 of NC_132936.1, forward strand.
TTTCTTGTTAAAAAGATTGTTTTCCCTCGTTGTGCAATACCTCACAGAATCTGAAGCTGGAGCACCAGGACTGTAGGGAGAATGAACAGCAAACATAACCGAAGAAAGCAGCAGGTACAAGATCAAGATTTGGGGGGCAAACTTGTTCTATATTGAGAATGCAGACTGCATGATTCCCTGTTCTTCTTCAGGATGAGGTTAGAATTGCACCATTAGGAGTGGCTTTCAGAGATTTTATATTGAAAATAGCTGAGTTTTAATGTGAATGGCAGGTAGCCACACATGCTATGTTCCTTTCCTCCTTAGAAACTTCACGGTATGCCCCTGTGGCAGTTAGCAAGGCAGACGTAAAAGCACCACCTTAGAGATTGCTTTTGAACCAACTTAGAGGTGCTTTTGAACAAGCTAATTGGAATACACAGGAGGAAGGTGTCCATGGAATCAGAGTAATGAATTAAACCAAAAGCAAATAAAAATATTTTACTTGAAGTAACATTTAGTGTGAACAGATTTTTTTCCTCTCAAAGTAAATATTTTTACTATCCTTAAATACACAATTACCACAAACCTAGTTTATTACTCCAAGTGACACTTACCAGCTTTGCTTCATTTCAGTGTGGTTTTGGTTTGATTTCTAAACAAACAACAATGCTTTGGCATGAAATAAAATGCTGATGTTATTTTGAAGCTGGATCTGAAGCAAATCAATATTCAACTATTGTCTGCATCCTGTGCAGGTGTTTTTACATCGTGAAAAAGCCTCTTTCCACAGCTGCACGTGACACGGCCATGGGTGTAAAAAGTTAGAGCATGAAACTGGAGTGGGACTCCTGGGCCACACAGAGCTTGTGTGGGAAGTTGAGGTGCAGCTCCTGTGGTGGAAGCAGGTCAGGAGACGATGTTCATGTGAGGATGGATGGCTGCCTCTGATCCCCCAAGGCGCTGGTCGCCTGGGGACGAAGCTGAGGCTTGTGCTGGGGGTGCCGCAGGGGATTTCCTTATGCAGGTGACAGGCTGGGGAGAGCTGGCCTCTGCAGGGGCCACTTTCCTGATGAGGACACCCTGTGCAGCCGCACAGCCTCTGCTGATCTCTGGGTGCCTCCTAGCTCTCCTGCACATCATCCTCACCCAGCCTTTAGGTTCATTCCTCCTATGAAGTTTGCATTTCCTGAAAGTCAACATTGTTTGTTTGGGGTTTTTTTTCAGAGAAAATATTTCAACCAGCTGAGGATTATTTCATTCAGAAATACAGCTGTGCAGCCAGATACTGAGAGTTAATGTATGTCTTTGCATGATACCTCTTTCTGTCCCTCCTGCTCTTCCATGGTATGTTTTCAGATAAGAGCTTTTATCCTGTAACAGTTCTCTGTCGTAGCTTGCTCTTCAGTGAATGCTTCATGTCCTAAACTTCAGCATATGCAAGACTGATCATTTTAAGACTTTAAATTAAAAAATATTGTTTCCTTTCTTTTTCTTATTCTTCACTGTTGCCAGCTTCTTCCCTCACCGAGCTCTCTCTGTAAAATATGAGCGAATCTGGACTCTGTTTTTTTAAGGTGATCTCTGAAATCTGTCATCTTCCAGAGGTCAAAGAGACCTTGTTTCTTTTTCTTTCTCCAGTTGCACAGCCTGACTCTGAAGCCCTCCCTCTCCCCTCCCCGTTGCCTGGAGCAGCCAGTGAAGCCGTGCAGCAAAGCCCGGCGTGTGTGATGTCCCCACACCTCCTGGATGATGGCTTCACAAATGCCTAGAGAGGACCAGACTTAAAAAGTCTCTGTCTCTGCCAGAAAGAGTTGCTTTGTCACTGTGTTTGAAAGCCCTACCCTGCATATAATGGTCATGCATATAAGTGGGAGCCTTTGGTGTTTGCATAGTTATTAATCAATATCTTTAGACTTTTTTTTTCCCTCCTGGAATACTGTTTCCTTACTTAGAATACAAATACAAAAGCAGAAGTCTGGAATAAAGTCTGAAACATGTGGCTACATGCAGCTATATTCACTCTTTTTATTTCAGAAGTGCAACTCAATGCAACTTTAGGAGTCACAGAAGGAACTTCCCTCTCCACACCACTCTTTTTCCAACATCTGTGGCTTGATTTTGTCGAAAGACTGAGAAAACAGGGAAACAAAATGCAATCAATGATTACTCAGCTGGCTCTGCAAAGGTTTGATTGTTTGGGAGTTCCTGTTACATGCTAAATGAATGGAAAGAGAGGTGTCCCTTAAAATAAGGAGTGTCCCTCAAGATAAGAGACTGGTGGTAATTTAAGAGTGAGGCGCTGTGGCAGGGTTGGGTCATACATTGCCGGAAGATAAAAGTCAGGATTTCTTTATGCCACTCTAAAAATTAATAAGTGAGAATCAGCAAGTCAAAATGTAGTACCTCTTAAATCACAAGATTAAACAAAATCTTGAAATGTAATTGACAGTGAATTACAGTAATTAAAGCCAAACAAACACTCTATAGCTTTGTTTCATAGTCACCTTTCCAAAGTAAATATATATAATTTAATCTCTGGCTTAATTAATTGAAAATATGTGGAGGATTTCAGGTCATCTTGCTGTGAAAAATGATCTCTTTTAGTTCCCCATTTTTTCCCTGGTATTCAACACTGGGCTAGTACCATCCATCACAGGAACACAGGAGGAATTGTTGCTACCAGAGAACTCAAAGGAAAGGCTGTAGCTTTATAGTGGAGTCACTCCATTGACCCTCCTGACACTTAAAAAAAAATTTCTTCTGATGCAAATGAGAGTAAAATCAAAACATTAGCTTTAAGCTACAGAGGGATATTCCCCATTGCATAATTTTTTTGTCCTCAGCTCTTGAATGCTTTTCTGCAATAACTGCTGGGCTGCCAGTAGCTCTCAACCAGCTTGACATAAATGCCATGAAATCCCACACTGGGGCACTGAAGTTGAGGCTCTGGATTTCTGGAACAGCTCCTGTCACTGCACTATCTATGCTGCAAGCAAAAAGTGCCAGAAAATTTACCATGTACAGGGGTAAAATAAAAATGTTCCTCTTCTAAGCCAACTGTGGGTCTCTTATCTGCAGGGAAGATTAGCATTACCTGTTTTGAAAGTCATTCTGTAGGGAAGAATCATAGTGATGACATGCAATTTCAATGCTCAACTACAAAGCAAAATTCATGAGAAGCATGCTGTGCAGACAGAAAATGCAGCCTTGGAAGCGGTCAATATTACTTCTGAGATACGAGACACTTGCTGGTCTGGTAAGCACTCAACAAAATGTATCATTTTTTAATTTTGATCTTAGGTAGAAATACCCTGGTTACATGAAGAAAAGGAAAACAGATCCCTGTTATGAAGCAGATGTTCAAAAGAGGTTAAACTCTAGAGCTACACAGGAATAAAAGGCCAGATTTTCAGAAGGCAGGATGGCTCCCTTATAAATATCCAGTGCTTGATTAATAATCAGCCCTTGAAATCTTTTTGCAAAGTGCAGGTCCAAACGCTTGGCCTAAAATCCTTTGCAATTACTAGAAAGACTCCTGAACTCCTTGAATTCAGTCCTGTGAGTGCAGTTTAAGACTGAAAATCCATTTAATGCCAGTGACAGGGAGACTGTAAAATGTGCAGGCAGACATTCCCTATCAAGTGATATATTCCACATTGGGGACTGGGAACCCAGCCTTATACCAGCTTCCTCACACTCCTGTAAACATGCTGTGTGAAGCAGCTGCGTGAAACTTGGGAAAAAAAATCAGGAGAGCAAATGTATTGCTCTGCTGGGATTGATGCATAACTTTGTGTCAGTATTTTTCTTTTCCAATTTATTTTAAGTAAACTTTTGACTCATTTATTTGGCCTTCTAGCAGGCTGGAAGCATGGGCTGAATGAATTGACCATTTTCCTGAGTATCTCTACAGTGAGATTAAGTCACCGTGATATGCTGTGTATTTGGACCCATCTGAGATTTGTATTTCTTCCTAAAACATGGTCATGGACTAAGCCTCAGGAATAAGATAATTTAATAGTTTTGTATAAGTATATCAGGAAATAATTGTTTTGGTTTTTTTTTTAAATAAATTATCACTGGAAAAGTTTCTTGGAAATTGCTCCCTTCCTCCTGGTGATGGGCCGACAGTTCCTGCTGTTATGCATGCAGTGTGAGCTGGTGCTGTTCACCGGACTCTGAGAGCAAGAGTGTTCTCATTGTAAGCCTGTGCTGTCATGCCTTTAGTTTTTGAATATTCAAATCTATGCTGACCCCCTCACCTCCTCCCCCCCCCCCATTAACTGGACCATAATTCTGCCTGCATAGAGATCTCTTCAGAACTCTATTTAGTATCTGGTGTTATTAAGGAGCCACTTATTGTTTCTCACGCTGCAAGTTCTGAAGTTTCTCTGTGACCTGTTGTAATTTGTGCTGGTGTCTGTAGTTCCCAGAGTATATCCTACAGTAGCTGACTGATGCCATGTCATTGTCCTAAGGTACATGGCAGGGGTGACAAAACTGGCTGAAGGGGTCACCTCAGCTGACCTTTGAGAGATCCATCCTCCCTTTGGAAATCCTGTCTGGGCACCTCTAGCTCTGATGCGGTTCTGCTATGGACAGGTTTTGATTTAATTGTGCCTTACAGGAAGGTAAATTTAAATTGAGACTATTATTTAATTCAAGTTAAAACCCTTGTGCAGATTATGAAAATGCTTCATTATCTAGTTCCTGACTATTATCCATTACTAAGATAAAGGTTTGGTATCAAATGAGATGTGCACACATTTCCCAGAATTGTTAACGCTCGATGTGTTGGAAGAAAGAGTATATAGCCTTTAAGTTCAGAAGTGCAGTCTGCTTATTATACAGCTGTTGAATTATTTTTAGATAGCTCTTCTATTCCCTGTTTACTATAATTAAATATTTTTAACTTGATGTAAAGGATACGTGTTACCGAGTAAAATGTGAATTCAGGGCAAATAATAGTATAATTTAGCATCTTAAGAAAAAACAACTCCAAAGGTATATGAACTGCAGCAAATCAATGTCTGCTCTGCACTGGTTTCGGAGAGCTCACAAGGCATCCACCTCCTAATGGGCGAGCTGCCAGCCTCTCAGACACGCGCCCAACACGCACAGGCACTTCTGAAGAGAGCTTCCACTCCAGCATGGACCTTTCTTAACAGCATGAGAAGTCACTAGTCAAATTACTGAACAAGAAAAGATAATGTGTCACAATTTATTCTACTAATTAGCTCTAAGCTCTTTTACTTAATATATGCCAGAAGATTTTGGTAAACTTTCCAGAGTGAGTGCAATTTTCCTAAGGAAGCAATATCTATGTATAGCCGCTTGTGTTAAGGCTGGTGGGCAGCAAAGCCAGCCTGGGGCAAAAGCAGTATCTTCACACCTTTGTGATGCTAGAATTAATTACAATTAGTTTCAACGCTGATTTATTAGGTTGTCATTTATGATTAGCCCTAAAAAATATTTCCAAATAGTGTTAAAATGTTGTGAGAAACAGGTTCTAGCCCTTTGATCTGGGAAATAACAGCTAATGATACTGACGTGATTAACAAAGCCATAAACAGTATAATTACAAATCTTATCAGCTGTTCACGTAGTTGCGCATTTGCTAAACTGATCTCATCTGGTATGGGACAGGCTGGGTGCCAGATAGACACTGCCCAGAGGGGATTATTTTTTTCTCTGCCAAAGCACCAACTTTGGAATGTGTTTTTGTATTTTCCTGCTCTCAGTTCACCTGCTGTAAGTGTTTTCTTTTACTATTATTTGTTAAGTTACTTTATATATTGGACGTGATTTGGTTGTTTATTTGTAATATTCATCCAAATGCTGGTACTTACATTGCTAGGACATATGTTCCTACAATTTTGTAGCTTTATTGTTATCACAAGTGTCATTTGATCAGTTCAATATTCTCATAGCAAAAATTAATAAAATATGTATATTCTCGCAACTGATCAATCAGACTCGAAAGCACCAAAAAAATGTGTGATTTAACTCTTTGCGTATACTTACAGCAGCGCAGGACTCGTAGATACACTGCGTGGCTGAGTGCGCCTTGTAACGCCCCTGTCAGAAACCGGGATTTTCGAATGGTAACTTGGATCAGCGTCGCTGTGACAAGAGAGCAGGATCGAATTTGTCCCCAGTTACTCTTATGATTCGTATGGCCCTGAGCCTGGGGATCATCTCCCTTTTAACCTCCTCCCGACTGAGCTCTTTGTCTTGATTAACAGCAGCAATGATTTTGTCTGCACACTTTCCTACATTGTTATTGGGGCATAAGACTGGAGGTAGCAGGATCAAATGACTGAGTTCAGATTGCCTAATAAACAAAATCAGCTACATCAAACTTCCATGTTGACAATTTTATCCAAGGCAGTTTGGCTATTCTAACCTGAAGCCAGAAATCCCAAAAGATTTGTTTGCAAAAATATTAATGCTTTTTTACTTGAAATATCCTTCAATGCCCTATGTTACTGCAAAGTGTGCATGATGTGTTTTATGGAGAAAAGCAATCATTTTTTTCTGCCATAATGTACTGTCAGAGAGATAATCTAGTCATCTATTAGCAATGCAGGGTTATTAAAAACTGTAACAGGTCAAAGGATGATTTATCCTTTTTGATTACTTATTGTCTTTGTTCCATAACTTGCATTTTATCTTGTTATTTCACTGTTTGGGTAGGGAAGTAGTGGAATTCACGCACAGAAGCACAGATGGCACCTATTCAAAGCTGGTGCAATTTGCAAAATCTCCTGTCAAAAGCCAGTTCTTGTTATGCACGTAAGGTTTGCCAGTCACTGTTAGGGATGCCTGCTGGTACACCACATAATTTTCTCTCGGGAAAGGTACGTCTGCATTCCTGCCCACAGGATTTAATCACAAAGGTCTGCAACTTGGGAATTTACCTGGGGGCTTCACAGGCCTTACAGATGGCTGTTGCTAGCAAAAGCACTCAGTCTGTGGTGATATCACTGCCATCAAGCTAGTTGTTTTACTATAAAATGGTGAAAGTGCCAGCACCAATCAAGTCTGCTGCAAGAGGCAACCATAATCATGTAGTCTTCTCTGTATCTTTTTTCTGGGCCTAGTCCTGGGGCACTTAATACATGAATGTTTTATTGTGAGTGGTATAGGTCGGTTGTCAGCAGTTCTCAGACAAACCAATTGTAAACAGAGACTAGTAATGTGCTGGCATTTTTCAGAGTGCATCATGTTTTGATAGCAGCTCTTAACGTCCTGCAAGAGGGGTGCAATAAATTGACTCTTCCTAGATCTATGACATAATTCCCCACTGGATTGCCACGCATTTATAACAGAAATTATTTAAATGTTTAGTGATATTCAATACCACATTGGGGAGCAGGTGGACTCCTTGAGCAGCATCCTCTGGCGGTATTGGACAAGCTTCTTATCTGGCCTTGATTCAGTGAAGCAACGCCAGTTTAGAGCTGCTGTATCTCTGACCTGCTAATACCTTTAAAAAGCAAAAATTTTATGGGAAAGTGATTAAAGTATTACTAGGAAATAGCCACCAGTTTGAAAGAGGCCTGATCAGGTACTACTATCCCAGTGACACCTGCTATTATAGTTTGGAAAGATTCTTTACCAGCAAAGTAGGTAAAGGCTGAAGTTTGATAATGATTTTCTGTCGTAAGGCAAGATAACAGTGGTGACATAAGCAGAAACTGAAGCCGGTTTTATGTTTGGTAATTCACATTCATTTTTATTTAGTAGCAAAACTCAGAACAGTTTCAGTGGTGTTACATAAGCATTTTAGTTTGGATCAAAAATGCATTTTGGACAAAATTCTACATTTCCCCCCATTTATGGTATTTTGGCTTACATCAAGGAATGGTTTCAAAGCCTGCAAGTGAGTTTTCTTTTGATTAAACTAAACAAGAAGTGCCCCATGAATGGCCATTCAGCCAACACGGGCAGACTAAATCTAAACTGAAGTAATCCCCTTGCCCCAGAAATGCGTGAAGAATGGACAACAGGATCCTGGAAATTTGGCACTGTCTTCTGTTTGCCTTTAGATCTTCTCTTACTGGGCTGCAAGACTTGCTGGTGTTAACATAGCTTTGTCATCTTGGTGCTTATTAAGCCATGTTCGGTTTCTCCTTTCTTTCAAATCTGTCAATATTTAAAAACTTTCAGACAAGTTACACATGATTTTTTCCAGTCTTCTGCCTTTCAGACAGTGTGCCAGCTCCATCCATTTGTGTATCACTGGAAGAAAGGACATATGGAAATACCGGACATAAAAATACACAGGGGGGTGGTTTTAAAGTTAAATTAATTCATCCCACCTGTCTATCTCCCTGTTACTGGAAAATGTCTAATTGGACAAAGGCATGTCGTTGAGCAGCAATGACCTCCAAACCTCCTGAGCACAGGCTGCACGCAGCGAGGTGTGCAAAACCCGGGCTCCCACCACCCGTCCCAGAGTGGCCCTCGCCACTGGTGCTGCATGGCAGCGCTTACCCCTCTGTGGAACACCCACTTCAGAAATTTTATTTCCCAGTTTTCACAGCTGGCCACCTCCTTGCATAATTAAAACCTGATGGTAATCTTATGCCTTTTATGTGACTTATGGAAATCCCTTAGATCTGGGAAGGAAAGATAAGGGGTGGCTTTTGGTATGGAAATGCAGTGCTTGCATGACATCCAGCTTTTGTTTGAGTGCTTACTAAAGGTGTTAGAAAGATAGCTGTGAAAAATGAAGCCAATTATTTATCCATAGAAGAGTTAACACATGCATAAAAGCTTTCCTCTACTATTCTACCTAAATGGCTGAATGGTGTTTTGAGTAACTACTGACAAAAAGAAACTTTGCTAATTCTGTTGTTTTTCTCTTCTCCTCTCAGTTAGTTAAGTTTTCTCCGTTAGTTGTTTAAAACAGACTAATTCTGTTGTTTTCCTCATTATTCTCTTAGAGTCTGTCCCACTGTTTCTAACGATAAATGTAAAGCAGACAGAGCCAACTATTTTTGCCCACTTTTAAGCTCCTCCAAGCACGATGGATTTGAATATTCAGATCAGCCCAGAAGTTCTCAGTGTTGCCTCCTTTTTTTGACAGGCTGAATGAGGGGGAAAAACATGTACGGAAACTTGGCTGGCAGGTAATGCTGAAGCTGATCTAAAAGTTCTGCTAATAAGGCTCAAGAGAGGGAGAGGCAGGGAAGCAGGAGGTTTGGATGAAAACAGGCATGTGATACAGACACCTCTGTGTGCACGGGGGAAGAGTCTCAGCTGCTCAGCCCACGCCATGGAGCTCAGCATTCAGCAGCTCCTTCTGTGACATTTAAAACCAGATTTCCAAGGAAACTGGCGGTGGCACTGAGCGAAGGTGGCACTTTCCTAATAAAGAAACACACGTTTAGATTTAGTGAGCTGGGGTGCACTTCACCAAGTTTTTGGGGGTAGGCAGAGGGGAAGAAACCTGGATGAAAGGTTCCAGTTTTGAAGCTAAATAAGGTTTCAAATGTTTGATTTGAAATGGACATTTTACATTTGGGAATTAATGTAATTATTTTTAAAGGTTAAAACAAAATCGACAGGTTTGTTTCTTTTACAGGTAAATGAAAAACAGTCACATTTTGGTTGATTAAAAACATAACTGTGCTCACAGTGCTCTTTGATAACCAGCACTGTGCTCTTTGGAAAGCCTGATAAGAGCAACACAACTTGTCCTTGACTGCCTATTTCAGAACATTCTTCTATCTTTCACAGAGTGTAGAGAAACCTTTTTGTAAGCTAAAAAAACGAGGTAACAAAACCAGCATTGCATTGGAAAGAAAGCCTGAGATGCAGAGAGTGACCTTACGGCAAATGCCTCCACTGCTCACTGGGACTTGTGCAGATTGAGAGACAGGGAAACGGCAGTGATGGGAACTCAGTGTGGGTCTATATGCCAAAAGAAGAGCACATTTTCTGGTAAACCCTGTTCTATTTGGAGCTGAAACCATTACTTTCTTTCCCTGTGCATGGTGGGGCTAGGAGAGCTTGGCTGGGTCTCCGCTGATTGCTGTCAGAGGCACAGGTCCTTTTAAACCTGTATTTCTGGGAACAGTCTTGTGCCAGATTCTGCAATCTCTTAAATAGCCGCCAGTATGTTTCTATGTTGGTGTGCACTGTGTTCCCACTTTATAATCTCCAAGGTTCACTTTGTGCTAGGGAAACCAGAAACAGCTTAATTAAGATGCCTGTTTTGTTTAAATAACACAAAATACTGGGTGAATGCCAGAATTACAAGGCACTGATAATAATCGGCATTTGTGGATGTGGCATTTGGATTTCCAATTTTTTGCAAATTTGTACTTTGAGGAAACCTCTCTTTTATTTAAACTTGTGATCTTATTTATAGATAATCTGTCGTTAACAACTCCCTGCTCAGAAAATTAATTCTAGCTAGACCAGAGACTGCAATCTGGAAATTTTGAGAGTGTTTGGGTTGATTAACTCATCATTTAATTTGTTCACATGTTAATCAGCTCTTGAGGATCAATAAATTCTCATTCAGTATAAATAAATTGGATTGGGGAAACAGTTAATACTGTAATAACAGTAGTGCCCATTTGGGCTGGTTTGTGTATGTATTTCACTTGTTAATCACCAGTCAGTTTGAAATGAAATGTACTGCAGGGTCTGAGTTGTTTTATTTTCTTTCCACTGGCTGAGAAACAGAAAGATCTGGTGTGGAAAGCTTGGGACACTGCCTGGCAAAAAACTCAGTCTGGCTTACCACAGAACCTTTTATTTTACCTTAAAACGGAGACTACAGATCAGGTTATTCCCATCTTTCACTCCTCACAGCATTGAATTGTCTGTCATGTAAACTTTCGAAATTAATTACAATGGTTTGGGCTGAGCATATTTAATCCTCATCATGGATGCCCTTTGCACATTTTCTTTCTCATCAAGATTTTTAAGGCATGCTCATTTGGTAATGAAGACTAGTGGGACACATAAGACATTTTAATAAGCTGTTACGACTCTTTGAGGACAAATGTCTCCTATGAGTTTTATTTTTCTCTTTAAAAATATTAACTTATTATTTGAGTGCAGTTGAAAGCTGCCATAATGATCATTTTATAGATCAAGGGATTATCAAACAACATCCTGTGTTTGTGGTGTCTCTCACATAGACAGAATCCCCATCTATAACAAATGTCTTGGTAATCTTATCACAGGATAAATATAACATAGGATTGTTTGTATTGCAATGATCCTAGATGTAAGAAGAAAAATGAATCATAAAATTATAAAAGAATGACAAAACCTATGTACAATAAACTCTCTCGTCCAGAATTTTCTAAATATTTTAAGCTGTGGATTATGGAATTAGTGTTATAGAGATAATTAAATAGTACTGAAAATTATCTGGAGTCACACATCTGAGCCAGCTGCTTTTTTAGATATGAAGATGCGTAACTGTCCTTGTAAATCTTAATAGTCAGACTGTCCAGTGAGCATTTATCTTCCTATTTGTAACATTATAGGCATTCCTTTTTTTCCATGTACTTCACACAGCTCCATCAATCTACAGTTCTTGTGCTCCAAAAATGTGCCTGCTTCTATGGCGTTTCTCTTCAAAAGCCTATGTACAATGACATTAACACAAAATCACCAGCCTACCTATAATGAGTGGATATTTTTTATCATATACTGTTGTGACTGCTAACATCTCTGCTGTTAGGATTGACCGGTTTTTAGATGGATGCATTATGCAGTGATCTTTAATACAATATGGCCTGAAAACAGATTTAAAGTCAGACACCACAACGAGCAGCTTTGGCTTCTGGAGTGCTCAGTACTTAAAAACTGCATGAAGATCAATAAGCCTTTAAGAAATTAAGAGGTGTTAATCATATTGACATCTTCTCAAGCTGATATAAATGGCTATAGCTAAACAAAAGAAATTACAGAAATCAATGCAACTGTGCTCTTTTTTGCTCGTGAAGGATCTGAGGCACTGTTTTTTTGCTCCGTGTTTCATTAGCATGTGTTCCCCACTCTTACAGGGGTATCATTGCTCTTTACAACATAATTATTACTTCTTCCAGCTTTGCACTCTTGAGAACTCTCAAGTAGCTAAACCTCCAGCACGTAACTGGAACTCACAGCTAAATAGGCCCCACAGACTGAACATTTGCCCTGATGTTCAAACAAAAGTGACTTCAGTGGAATTTATACCACTACACTTAAGTATAAACTTTGTGCCAGGCTAATGGTTATCTTAGGCACATTAAAATAGCTACAAATCATGACTTACTGTAAAACCCCTAATCTGCTGCTAAATAATTATCCTGAGCCATTGTAACATGACAAGGACAAGAGGAATTGTCCTCTGCTGGTTTCACTGCCAGACAGACAGGATCATTTTTTGACCTGCTATTTGCCTTTGCTGCTGCCAGCTTGCCATCCCCAGAGTTTTCATCTGGATGTTTGATTCACTGTTTTTGGAACTGGGAAGTGATCAGAGTTCGCTGTTGGGGGCTATGCAGTTCCCCTTTTTGATGAAAGATACTTATGCAGCTGCAGGGAGAGGCCAAGAGGGGTCTCTCATCACGCCTGCGAGGGAGCAGAGGTGCAGGTGTGGGTGCGGGGACACCTGCGAGGTCTCTGGGTGTGCGTGGGACATGCAGCCCTCGGCCAGGCCCACTGACCTGCTGGCAGGCGTCTGCCTGTGCCCTGTCTTGAGGCAGGTAAAATCATCAGCTATGATGTGCTATACAGCTGGTAGGTGCCATAATTCGTGTTTGTTGTTACACTTTTTGGAAACTGGAGGCTGCAACAAAGTGGGATGTCAAGGATCTCCAGGAGTGAATTTCTGAGGTTTGATTTTGGGACAGGCTGGTGTTTTTAATGTCGTGTTGTCTGGCTTAAGCTCAGGCCAGTAGGACAAATCCTGCTGCCAGTGAGTGAGCATGACCTTTGCTGGAAGAGGAGACCTTGAGGTTTTCCTTTGCAGTAAGAGGATTTGTATTTTAAGGCTGCCCTGCTGAAAGATTTGTTTTCCTAAAGATTATTGTTAATAAAGAATGCAACTGCATCCTGCCTGCTATTTTACTAACCAATTTCTATGGGAATCTGTCCTTGCTAGGCACTCTTGGGAATTACGGGGAGAGGAAGAGGAAAGATTGTATTGATCTCGAGTGCTGTGCCTCGGTCAATGTGTTTGTGTAAGGAGTCATGTCATGTAACGGATGCACTAACACTAATCTTTGTAATTGATCGCTCATTGATTGCTCCCAGGAGGTATGTGTTTTGATATGAGAAAAGGACTTGTCTTCAATTCAATTATGGTATATAAACAAAATTCAGGATTTATCCGAAGGAGATTGAAAAGGTGATGGGGAAAGTTCACGGTTTATGTTCACTTCAGAGCAAGGTTGGTCTGCCAGAGGAAGCTGATTTTATTTGAGATTACCTAATGCTTAGCAATGCAAACTTTTCATTTTCTAATATTCTGTAAGGTTAAGAGCATTGTGTTTTTTCATGCTAACACACTGCCTAACTATAATAATAATTTTACTAATTCATCAAGTGATTCAGTCGAGTTTTTTTTAAGCACAGTATAGCCATACTTGCTATGCTTGGTGTTGATATCCAGAAGCTCATAAATGATGACTTTAAATAGCTGGAGTGAAGGTTTGAGCAGTGCAGTCTGGGGCTGGCTGAGTCACACAACACATCTGCATTTCTTTGAGCCAGTTGATTTGGATCCATATTTCAGTTTCAGATTTTCGTAATACCAGGTTGGAATAATCTGGAAATAAGTTTGCAGTTCAGACTGATCTCTGTGTTGAAAACAGTTTTTTAATACAATCCTGCTTTACAGATCACAACAGGTTACCCAAGTCAATAGATGTAACAAAGTGCACGTTGCTAATTTTAGTTAATGTCTATTTGAGTTGGAAAGTCTCTTCTGCCTGCTTTTACACTCAAAGTCTTGCTTGGGTCAAAAAAGGAAAAAATCTTACATATAAAGCTAAGAATTTGTATAACTGAAACCTTAACATTCTAATAAAATAACTACTGTTAATGCAGATCTAAGAGAAAGAAAGGAAAAAAGGAATGAATGTTACTGCACAGAAAAGGTCTCAACAGTGAAAATCAGGTTAAAGTTGTTATGTGTATTTCCTGGTATCTATCCCTTTCCTGGTGTTATGTTCCCCTTTGCACTGCCCCTCTGTGTTCTAAGGTTGATGGTGGGGTGTGTTTGGGGGAGTACGGCGAGTCATCAGCATCCAGAGCCCTTTGCCGAGAGGAAGATGGTGTTGAAGTGAATGGTTTCCTCATCTTCACTCTAGGATCTGCTTGGGGTCATTTTTATGTGTTTTCTAACATGTTTTTACACCTTATTCTTTCTTCATTGCTCTGGAAGTCCAGGTCATTCTGATTGTACTGGTGAGTTTTACCGGTGTTATTGTCATACGAAGAATGGCTTTCGCAGCCAAGCCAAGCAGCAGCGAAGCTGCAGGCAGGCCGTGGCAGGCGCAGGCAGGCAGCCAGCCGGCAAGCCTTGGGAATGAGCCCCGGCAAACCCCAGGCAGAGCCGGAGGCACCAGCCCTGGCCCTGCCGCATTACTGGGCTGCAAGGCTGCTGTGCCTCCCGGGGGGAAACTGGCACACTTCAAGATGCTCCAGGCCATCTGATAGACCAGCTAGAAAACCAGCAATAGCACCCACGGTTATGAAGGGAATCAATGACTGATCCGGGATGAATAGCCCAGACCGGAATTAATCTTTCTGTTCTCAGCTATGGAAGAGATGTTTTTCTTTGCTAATTCTGGCTCCGATGCAGTCAACATTTCATGCAAACAATTATCACAGTATATATTGTCCTCAAAGAGTGGGACAAACTGGCATCGACGGAATGGTACATCTTCCCTCATTATAAATATAGGGAATTTCATAAGGACAGCTTGCACAGTATTTCTGCTAGAGTACCCAAATCTAACCATTAGCCATAAGGTTTTTAAATGCTAAATCCCCCTACAGTCAAGAAATAATTCACCAAAGATTAAAAAGGAAGTCAAAGGTACTGTACAGGTGAACCAATTTAAGAGATTAGGGGTCTGTGAGAATAATACAGCTAATTTAAACACTCAGAATGGTAGAACTTCCTTTTTTAAACTCAGCTAATTTTCACAGAATTGGGTGGGAGCGGACTGAAATGCGCTTACTATGGTGTACCCAAGGTGATGGTGCCTGGGAAGTAAGCCCTGACCCGTTTCATATGGTGCCATACCATAATTCCCGCTGAAGCATTTAGGAGCAGCCACCCACTGGAGCAGTTCATCTGATCTGGAAGCCATGGAAAGCTGGAAGGGTAGGCTGACACACTGCTTAGTACTGACGATTTCAGCTTTTCGAAGTTCTAGTAATATTCTGTTTAGCTCCTTTGTTTTTCTTCTGCCCTGTACTTTTGTCATTCCCCTTGAAGAAGCTGGTGTGTATCCTGTTTCCTGTATTGGCAAATGTATGCAGACATCACAAAATCCTTTTTCATTCTTATTTAATGAAGTTCGGTCATTTTATAGATAATTTACATATTGAATCACAGATGGTTGTTTTTCAAGGGATATCAGAAGAGAAATCTTTGACATTGGCCAGATGTGTCAAGTAGCAGTGACATTGCAAATGTAAAACATATGCTACCAGGAAATTTTCTGCCATTTAAGCAGCCTGGCAGCTGTTAGATTCTGGGGAATCCTTGGGGTGAATGGTAGGTGTCCTATATTTCCTCAGAGACCTCAAACAGAAAAGTGCAAATACTGTTTTTGGCATTGTTACAAAGATAAATGTTCCTAAAATATTGTGGGTTTGGTTTCTGTTCCCCAAATAACCTTCTTTATATCAAAAAACAATTAGAATTTCCTGCATGATTAACTGGATATACAATTTATATTACTGTATGGATCTCTGCTCAAACTGAGTATTGTTTGGGAAAGGATGCTGGTAATTGGGCTTCTCTTTAAATTGCTGATAGACAGAACACCTCTTTTTTCCTTCTGGAAGCTCTTATTTGCAATTTCTTCTTTGAATTTTGACCTTTTCCTTTTCCTTAAGACAGTTTTGATGATGTGTCATTTTTTTTCATATTCCACATGTTTCCTGAAGGAAAAGGAAGAGGATGTTATGGTCA